>NC_042974.1:20538379-21875879 GCF_901001165.1 Salmo trutta
TGCCACATGCGAGCACATCCATAAGAGACACCCACATTATACCCCCCCCCCAAGACAACTCTCGTTTGGCTTCAGTCATGGCAGCTGCATTTCTTCATAAACAAGCTGAAAAACAAGGCAAAATCTAGAGCTTCAACACACTGTCGAACAAGATGATGATTATTAGTATTGGAATGACCCTGGGGATTGGGCATGGACTTATCCTGAGTGGTGTACTACTCTAATCTAGATAGAGGAGTAAGCGAGCTAACTTTGGTCAACTCGGGATAACCGGTGACAAAAGTCTTTGAGCCGTGAGTTGAGGACCAGTCAAATTAGATTCCCTCCTTCTTGCAAAGAGTGCATCATCATCCCTTCGTTCTCCGGACCATATGAGGAATATATTTTTTTTAATAGTCATATTCAAATACATATCACACAACACAGTTAGTAATGATAGGATGTATTTGAAACGTCACACGCAGTAAAACTTCTAATAGCACATTTCACACCATAGTCTGCTGAATTTGCAGGTTAACTTTTCTTTCATTTTGATTTGGGCAAAAATGAAAATGTGGCACTGACTCCCCCATGGGTTGGCTTGCAACTAGTCATGTGCGACATGAACACGCAGTTACAAGCCCAGCTCGAGCAGGCTGGTAATGATAGGATGTAGGCAGGTGTTTGATCAATATTTACCTTTGTAACATGAATGAAGCCTGAGCTTGAATGTGAAGTTAACTGAAGGTAGTTCATTTCAGAAAAGCCTGAGTACATCTATCTAGATTCATAGTGTACCCCTCTTATCTCAATGAAGAACCCCAGAGAGAAATTGAACAACTAAACGACAAAAGGAATAGGGTGTCTCTCTTACCGCACGAGAGACGTACTCGTAGCTGGAACTCCTCTTTAGGAGGAGAGGGAGGCTTTTTCTGCTCCTTTAGATTGGGAGCTTGGCTCTCATTGGTGCATTCAGTGATGAGGTTGGTGGGAGGGGTTAGAGTGTAGGCAGGAAGCTGGTAGCGGTTCCCCAGCTCATCAAAACTCTCTGTCAGCGTACCTGGATGGGACAGATAGACACAAAACAAACCTCAGTAACACTCAGTGACAAGTAACACTCAGTGACAAATCAACCACCAGCCTCTAGGGACCCCTAGACTAGAGGTGGCCAACCCTCTGCCCGGATCTACAGCGCAGGCTTTTGCTCTCGCCCTGCTGAAACACACCCGATTTTGCAATGTTCTGTTTAGAAAATAATACTAGAATGATGCAATACCACATGTCAAACACGCACATACATTGGAGAGGAGCTTTCCCCCTCTGCTGTGTCCATAATGTCTATGTAGCTAAATCCCTGAGGTCTTGTCATGCTGCCCAGGACTATTATATAACTACACAGCAGTAATCTGACAACCACAGAGACACACAGATCTCAAATCAGCTAACTGGTCATGAATTATGCCACCCGTAGCCTGGTGGAACCAGACTGATCGCAGTGTTAAGTGAAACATAAATGGTAAGCCCTCTGTCATGTGATCAGGCTGGTTCCATCAGGATACATCACCCAGGCTATAAAAATACATGGTGGAGCTATTACTATATTGATGCCAGTGCAATCCATTCAGATCTCCACAAGTGCATATAGGGAGTTACACTCCCTATCTAAAACCTAATAGGGTTCTTTGGATGTTGCAATAGGAGAACCCTTTGAAGAACCCTTGTTGGTTCTAAGGAGAACCGTTTTGGGTTCCATGTAGAACCCTTTCCACAGGGAGATTCTACATGAAACCAAAAATGATTCTAACTGGAACCAAAAAGGATTTTACCTGGAACCAAAAAGGGTTCTCCTATGGGGACAGCCGGAGAACACTTTTGGGGTCGATTTGGGCTTAAGCATAGGTTTGATATAGCATTATAATGTCCGTCAGGTTGGTGCCAAATGTTATACATACTAAGGTTATATTAGTTAGATGTTACAAGTTAGTTATTGAGATGGAACGTGCGTGTGAGTTTGTGTGTGTGCGTGCGTGTACGCGCATGTGTGTCTCACCGTGTGGTAGTGTGATGCAGGCTCCGTCCACTATGGCCTGAGCCAGTTCCAGGTCGTTAACCTCTGCAGCCACTGCTGCCGCTCGGAGCGCGTCCCAAATCTCCTTCCTGCCGTCAAAGGCTGGCGCCGTGTCCCAAAACTCATCCCTCTTACTCCTCAGCTGGCCCTCAGTCATAGGGTACTCATTCTTCCATTTAGGGCACTCCTTCTTCAGGGGCTCATTGCGTCCTGAATGGAAATAAAGAAAAAGTAAATGCATCAGGTTGCGTATATTTAATTCAGCGTTTCGATCTGAATGTACACTGCCATTCCTCTGACTATCATGTAACAGCACAGTTATTACAGAGTTCAGCTTACTAGCTCTCATTCATTGTCTTTTTCAAATGCCAATCATGCGTGGCTGGAGCTAGCCATTGTATAAAGGATTATTAGGGGGCTTGTCTACATTCAGAAGTAGTAGACATCTACAGACTATTCTCTTGTCTGTCTTTGACTCATGGCATCAATTGATGAACAGTGAGTGAGAAAACATATAGGGAGAACAGAAGCAACCAAAGCAGAATCGTATAATTTGACAAAATAGTACAGAAGTGAATAGTCCTGGACCTCAACATGCAAGCACACCACATTCTAGAAAAACAAAACTTTGCATGTAACATGAAGATCAGATGCATTCATCTTCAAGGTGGATAACAATAAACACCAATCATTATATAAAAAGGTGACAAGTAAATGTAACGAGGCAGAAAGTAACCCTCAACAGGAATAGTTATTTAGGCACCCTGTCAATGTCTGCCTCTGAAAAAACCAGAAACCTTTTGAGTAAATCTCCCCTGTGGTTGCCAGGTTGGCCTAGGTCCCTAGGTCTCACAAGGTTTAAAGATTGGCCAGAGATCCATATGTAAGGTTCAGGGATATCTGGGGCTTAACTTTATACTGCTGAAGCACATCTCAAGAAGAGGTCTGTGTACCCCTCTGTAAGCATCTTCAGCGTAGAGACTCTCAGTATAATAGTGGTAGTCATTGTGGTCGTAGTGGAGTATACAGTACAGGAAACTAAGGTCACTTTGATTCAGAGAGAGAGGGGGGGAAATCAAAGTGATTATTTATAGTGCAGTGGACTATCCAGAGTTACACACACACTCATTTTAGTGGACAACAGTCCAGTGGATTACCGCAGTAATCAGGCACCACATAACAGGATTTAGCTCCTGCTATCCCACGATGCATTGCTCTGAGAGGTGAGTGTTGAGTGGAGACTGACAGGTGACTGCTATAGACTCAACGGACCTCAAAATGATGATAAACAACTGCATTCTGAAACAAATCCATATTTCTTAGATCACGAACAAACATAAACCTGAAATGGGAATGGAAAGTGTACAACCAGAGGTGCAACTATCACTGGGAACAGGGGGGACATGACCCAGATACTCCCTTGGTCACAGGCAGTAGCTGCGACAGCAGATGTTCTGACTTTATACACGGCACTCTTTGAGAGAGGTAGTTAGCAAACCAGGCCAAAGACCCCTCAGAGACACCAATACTCCTTAGCTGGCCCACAAGAATGGAATGGCCAGTACAAAAAGGAAATGTAATGTATGCATTCACTACTGTAAGTCGCTCTGGATAAGAGCGTCTGCTAAATGACGTAAATGTAAAATATCAAAAGCTTTGGCCAAGTCAATCAAAATAGCAGCACAACTTTGCTTAGAATCAAGGGCAATGGTGACATCATTGAGGACCTTTAAGGTTGCAGTGACACATCCAAAACCTGAGTGGAAACGAGATTGCGTACCCGAGAGAATACTATAGACGTCAAGAAAGCCAGTCAGTTTTTCCAATACTTTTGATAAACAGGGCAAAATAGAAATTGGCCTATAACAGTTAGGATCAGCTTGATCTGCCCCTTTAAATAAAGGACGCACCGTGGCTGCCTTCCAAGCAATGAGAACCTCCCCAGAGAGGAGAGACTGGTTAAAAAGGTCAGAGACAGGCTTGGCGATGATAGGGGCAGCAACATTTATTTCCAGTGCTGAGCTAGTAGTGGAAAGAAACGTAACGTTACTACAGTAATGTTTCATCCCCTCTCGACTGAAGATGTGTCTCGAGAGAATGAACTACTGTGATTGCTCAACTAAAAGTTTTGCGATTATGCTGCGGGACTTAGAGGTAAATTGTGGTTTAGTACGGTACCCTGCGTCACTACTTCATTGCTCCAGGCCAGAGCAAAGGGGAGTTAGAGCACTAATTATGCTTTTGGTTCCCAAGGCGCTACTTTGTCTCTAACTGACAATGAATGGGCGACATAAACCAAATAGAAACTGATAATTGTGCACGACTTCAAAATTGAATTTCAATGAACTGAATGATGAGGATGAAGAAGGTGTTTGAATTTAGAACAATAGCGTAAGAATTGCTATTCCTCTGTCCTGAACATGCACACCCAGAAAAATACACTGGTTACACTTGTCAGTATTACTTAGTAAAACTGTATTTACACTAAGGTTTTTATTCTAAGAGATACTTAGACTACAATTAGGGTGTGGAAATGTTAGGATTATTTTGCTCTTACTGTAGTACTGTAGCCCACTCCCGACCGGTCAAGGTGTACAGCGCCCGAGTGGCACAGTGGTATAAGACACTGCAGCTGAGTTGCTACAGATGCTGGTTCAATACCTGTGCTGGCCTTGACCGGGAGACCCATGAGGTGACGGTAGACTTTTGGTTTCTCTCCCTCTAAAAACAGAAATAAATCATTCTAAATAACAAACTGCCTTTATTTTCAAATTAATAGCAATGTCTCACCCCATGTTAAAGGATGGCCATTTTCCTCATTGACTTTACATTATTTTATCTCCAAAATATCGTTATTTTTTAAACAAGCCATAGAAAGTTGGTTTCAATTTCAGTTTAATCAACCAGAAAAGACCGAACAAATAATACAACAAAAATTGTGGTTAAACTCAAATATACTAATTGATTAAAAAAAACTTTAGCAATTGGAACCTTTAACAAGTGGAAGGGGAAAAAAGTATTATAATTATTATTAACCCTGTTTTTCACAAGTGTATCAGGCTGTGAATTCTGCAAACAACGTTTCTAGAATGGGCTATTAGCAGGACAATATATATTGGTCATCTTGATCACGGCTCCCGAGTGGCGCAGTCGCGTAGGCACTGCATCTTAATGCAAAAGGATTCACTACAATCTCTGGTTTGAATCCAGGCTGTATCACATCCGACCGTGATTTGAAAGTCCCATAGGGCGGCGTTAAATTATTATTATTAATTAATTTAGAATTATATAAAAGCCGCTAAGATATTCTCACAGATCAGATTTGCCCTAACGAAAAATGGCCCTTAGATATTAATTTAGAATCCTCCAATCCTCTAAATGTTATTGAAACAAATATTTGTAGATATTCTGTAGGCCTACCGTAGGCGACATGAGTCTCACTAGTGCTGAGTAATGTGCTGTTAAAAGTGGTGTCGGTATTATTTATTTAAAAAGCATATTGAAGTTAGAAGCAATTGGATTTGAAGCAATAGCCTACCCGCGAATGATCAACTATTTCAGCACCGTGTCGCACTGCTCTGAGACAAGCATGGGGATTGGTCTTGATAAATCACAAAAAAAAAATTTCACTGAATCTCCATTTGGGTATTGGTTAGACTACAATTAGGGTGTGGAAATGTTATGCTCTTAGTTCTGTAACCTACTCCCAGCCGTCACGTTGTACAGCTCCATATTTTCCGTTCCCCTGAAGGTTTAGTTTTTCTTGGAATAGAAATACCATAATATTAATCAAATTAATTAAGCTACATTTCTTAAAAATCAATCCCATATACTATATTCTTACAAAAAAAGGTTTTTAATTCTCTAGTACAGTCAATATTGAAGGCTATCAAATGCTTCACAAAGATGCCCTCTGGTGGTCAAACTAGCAATAACTAGCATTAATGGTATCAATGGCTGACAATTAAATAACGTGCCATAGAATTATGCGGCAACCCGCGCTGCAGTATGACAAAACTTTTAAAGTTAGAACCACTGTAGCTAGCTAGTAGATACCACAGCCAGTTCAGCTCTAGTCTCTAGCCATCTGTCAACTGTTGTGTGTATGGAAATGTTTTGTAGCCTTTTGTCCCATTTCAACAGAAGTAAATTCACTTGGCTTGTTTTCATCAGTTGATGTACCATTAGTGCTAGCCAAAAGTTGGCTAACGTTAGCTAGCTACAGTACTAGTCAAAAGTTTGAACACACCTACTCATTCAAGGGTTTTTCTTTAGTTTCACTATTTTCTACATTGTAGAATAATAGTGAAGACATCAAAACTATGAAATAACACATGGAATCATGTAGTAACCAAAAAAGTGTATTTTACATCTTAGATTCTTCAAAGTAGCCACCCTTTGCATTGATGACAGCTGCACACTCGTCATTCTCTCAACCAGCTTCACCTGGAATACTTTACTCTCTCTGCTTTTCCTCTCTTGAGTTCCCACAGATGCTGAGCTGATGCTGGGCTGCTTTTCCTTCACTCTGTGGTCCAACTCATCCCAAACCATCTCAAATGGGTTGAGGTCGGGTGATTGTGGAGGCTGGGTCATCTGATGCAGCACTCCATCACCTTCTTGTTCAAATAGCCCTTACACAGCCTGGAGGTGTGTTGGGTCATTGTCCTGTTGAAAAACAAATGATAGTCGCACTAAGCGCAAACCAAATGGGATGGCGTATCGCTGCAGAATGCTGTGGTAGCCATGCTGGTTAAGTGTGCCTTGAATTCTAAATAAATCACACACTGTCACCAGCAAAGCACCATCACACCTCCTCCTCCATGCTTCACGGTGGGAACCACACATGGGGAGATCATCCATTCACCTAGTCTGCGCCTCACAAAGACACGGCGGTTGGAACAAAAAAAATCGCACATTTGGACTCATCAGATCAAAGGACAGATTTCCACCGGTCTAATGTCCATTGCTCGTGTTTCTTGGCCCAAGCAAGTCTCTTCTTCTTATTGGTGTCCTTGTGAGGAAGACCTGGGAGAAGCTATTGATGATGATGAATGGATACAGATATGTTTGAATGCCCAGTCATGTTCATATTATCTCAGACATAAATTACTGCAGTTTAAGACCATCCATAGAACATACTAAACTGAGCAAAAATTTTTTTTACGTCGAGCAAAAAAAATAAACGTCCCATTTTCAGGACCCTGTCTTTCAAAGATAATTAGTAAAAATCCAAATAACTTCACAGATCTTCATTGTAAAGGGTTTTACCTTTTTTGGGCTAGGGGGCAGTACTCGGAATTTCAGGTGACTGACGTGCCCAAAGTAAACTGCCTGTTACCCAGGCCCAGAAGCTAGGATATGCATATAATTGGAAGCACTGGATATAAAACACTCTGTGAAGTTTCCAAAACTGTTAAAATAACATCTGTGAGTATAACAGAACTGATATGGCAGGAGAAAACCTGAGGAAAATCCATCCAGGAAATGGGATTTTTTGAAAACTTAGGACACTAAAGAGGCCTTTCTACTGACTCTGGAAAAACACCAAAAGAAAGATGCCCAGGGTCCCTGCTCATCTGCGGGAACGTGCTTTAGGCATGCTGCAAGGGGCATGAGGACTGCAGATGTGGGCAGGGCAATAAATTGCAATGTCCGTACTGTGAGACGCCTAAGACAGAGCTACAGGGAGACAGGACGGACAGCTGATCGTCCTTGCAGTGGCAGACCACGTGTAACAACACCTGCACAGAATCGGTACATCCGAACATCACACCTGCGGGACAGGTACAGGATGGCAGCAACAACTTCCCGACTTACACCAGAAACGCAAAATCCCTCCATCAGTGCTCAGACTGTCCGCAATAGGCTGAGAGAGGCTGGACTGAGGGCTTGTAGGCCTGTTGTAAGGCAGGTCCTCACCAGACATCACCGGCAACAATGTCGCCTATGGGCACAAACCCACCGTCGCTGGACCAGACAGGACTGGCAAAAACTGCTCTTCACTGACGAGTCACGATTTTGTCTCACCAGGGAAGATGGTCGGATTCACGTTTATTGTCGAAGGAATGAGCGTTACACCGAGGCCTGTACTCTGGAGCGGGATCAATTTAGAGGTGGAGGGTCTGTCATGGTCTGGGGCAGTGTGTCACAGCATCATCAGACTGAGCTTGTTGTCATTGCAGGCAATCTCAACGCAGACATCCTCATCCCTCATGTGGTACCCTTACTGCAGGCTCATCCTGACATGACCCTCCAGCTTGACAATGCCACCAGCCATAGTGCTCGTTCTGTGCATGATTTCCTGCAAGACAGGAATGTCAGTGTTCTGCCATGGCCAGCGAAAAGTCCAGATCACAATCCCATTGAGCACGTCTGGGAACTGTTGGATTGGACGGTGAGGGCTAGGGCCATTCTACCCAAAAATGTCCGGGAACTTGCAGGTGCCTTGGTGGAAGAGTGGGGTAACATCTCACAGCAAGAATTGGCAAATTTGGTGCAGTCCATGAGGAGATGCACTGCAGTATTTAGTGCAGCTGGTGGCCACACCAGATACTGACTGTTACTTTTGATTTTGACCCCCTCTTTGTTCAGGACACATTATTCCATTTCTGTTAGTCACATGTTTGTGGAACTTGTTCGGTTTATGCCTTAGTTGTTGAATCTTATGTTCCTACAAATATTTACATATGTTAAGTTTGCTGAAAATAAACGCAGTTGACAGTGAGAGGACGTTTCTTTTTGTGGACTAATCCATTGAGGAGGCCACAGAGATGACACGGTCCAAGATTATGGAAATTGTGGCTCAGATGCACAAGGCACGTCTCTCTCCAGAATGCATTCTCTCCCCCATTCATTGTTTCATAACTTTATTGTGTGCATTGTTTGCTGTGTCTATTAATTCCCCATTACACACAGTGCATTCGGAAGTATTCAGACCCCTTGACTTTTTCCACATTTTGTTACGTTACAGCCTTGTTCTAAAATTGCTTAAATTATTTGTTTCTCATCAATCTACACACAAAATACCCCATAATGACCAAGCGAAAACAGGTTTTTGCAAATGTATTAAAAATAAGAAACAGAAATACCTTATTTACATAAGTACTCAGATCATTTTCTATGAGACTAAATTGAGCTCAGGTGCATCCTGTTTCCATTGATCATACTTGAGATGTTTTTACATCTTGATTGGAGTCCACCTGTGGTAATTTCAATTGATTGGACATGATTTGGAAAGGCACACACCTGTCTATATAAGGTCCCACAGTTGACAGTGCGTGTCAGAGCAAAAACCAAGCCATGAGGTCAAAGGAATTGTCCGTAGAGCTCCGAGACAGGATTGTGTCAAAGCACAGATCCGGGAAGAGTACAATTTTTTTTTTTGCAGCATTGAAGATCCCCAAGAATACGGTGGCCTCCATCACTCTTAAGTGGAAGAAGTTTGGAACCACCAAGACTCTTCCTAGAGCTGGCCGCCAGGCCAAACTAAGCAATCAGGGGAGAAGGTCCTTGGTCAGGGAGGTGACCAAGCACTCGATGGCGACTCTGATAGAGCTACAAAGTTCCTCTGTGGAGATGGGAGAACCTTCCAGAAGGACAACCATCTCTGTAGCACTCCACCAATCAGGCATTTATGGTAGAGTGGCCAGACGGAAGCCACTCCTCAGTAAAAGGAACATGACAGCCCGCTTGGAGTTTGCCAAAAGGCACCTAAAGGACTCTCAGACCATGAGAAACAAGATTCTCTGGTCTGATGAAACCAAGATTGAACACTTTGACCTGAATGCCAAGTGTCACGTCTGGATGAAACCTGCACCATCCTAGTGAAGCATGGTGGTGGCAGCATCATGCTGTGGGGATGTTTTTCAGCGGCAGGGACTGGGAGACTAATCAGGATCGAGGGATAGATGAACGGAGCAAATTACAGAGGGATCCTTGATGAAAACCTGTTCCAGAGCGCTCAGGACCTCAGACTAGGGCGAAGGTTCACCTTCCAAGAGGACAACAACCCTAAGCACACAGCCAAGACAATGAACGACTGGCTTCGAGACATGTCTCTGAATAGCCTTCAGTGGCCCAGCCAGAGCCCGGACTTGAACCGGATCGAACATCTCTGGAGAGACCTGAAAATATCTGTGTAGTGACGTTCCCCATCCAACCTGACAGAGCTTGAGAGGATCTGCAGAGAAGAATGGGAGAAACTCTCCAAATACAGGTGTGCCAAGCTTGTAACGTCATATCCAAGAAGACTTGAGGTTGTAATCACTGCCAAAGATGTTTCAACAAAGTACTGACTAAAGGGTCTGAATACTTGTGAAAGTTGGATATTTCAGTAGTTTATTTTTAATACATTTGGAAAAAAATCTAAAAAACAGTTTTTGCTTTGTCTCTACAGGTATTGTATGTAGATTGATGAGGGGGAAAATCAATTTTAGAATATGGCTCTAACATAACAAAATGTGTAAAAAGTCAAGGGGTCTGAATACTTTCCGAATGCACTGTTTATACCTAAATGATCTTAACCAGTTGAATTATTTTTTTATTATTACACCATTTCTGAAATATTATATTTAAGTATGTAAATGAGGCAATATACTGTAAATGTGCCTATACCACCAATCCACTTTTCTGGACACTGAATGAAGTGTGAGAGCAAAATTACAAGATTATGTTATAATACTGCTATTGCATCAAATGGTTGTTTAATGGAATAGAATAGGGTACTTAGAACACTCTGTGTGTGAGTTGGGCCTTTGGGGCTTAATGCTGACAGTGGATAATGATGAGGGGAACCTTGTTTTGGGGGCCAGACCCTGTTTTCCACACAACCAGAACAGTCTTTACGGCAGATACCATCTGCTGTGAATTATAAAATGATTTCATCCGAAGTCTCACCTTGTGACCCATTCCACACATCTGTTGTTTGTCATGTAGACTAAAAGGAGGTGTATCTTTGCTATAAAAGGTGTTTGTGTTCTTTGTCTCAGGGCTCTCAACAAATCATCTAAAGGTGGTTCGTCGACCAGCCATCGTTATGGCAGAGCACTCACATCATTCACTTGCGTGTGTGTGTGTGTGTGTGAGATGCTCTCCGTAATAATAAGTGAATAAAGACTTAGTTTAAGTCTGACTTGTGTGAAAAGTTTGTCTCTCCTCATTTGATAATAAAGAAATAACCACCACCACCACAAAAATCAGCATATTTTGGGGGGTTTCATTTGAATAAGACACTCCAGGACGGTTCACAGATTGCAGATAAACACTATTTTCATCTTAGCATCTAAAAAAAACACTACTGCCATGTATGAGCAATATTTCTGCATATATTGTACTCTCTAAGATATCAATAATTTTCAAGATATCAACAATTGCTTAAAAGTCTAAAGAATACATTTCAGAAGAAGCAGACAAAATGTGGTGAATGCACATGCTTCTGAAGCCAAGATATGATACAGCCATATCCATCACATCCACAAACGTTATGGATGTTACGGGTATCATAACGCTGAAAAAGGATACTGAAAAAAGAGAGAACAATTATAAACCATATAAAACCTTGACGAAAGAGAGCTTTCCAGAGACATTTTCAAGACGATCTGATGTAAGAGGCATATTTTACAAAAACATGGATGTAACATTGCCTGTCCCAATCACACCCCTATCTTCACAAGACGTAAGAACTAGCAAATAAAACTCAAGACACTTCTATTCGGGCATCATCAAAATCTCAACTTCATAAACACTACTGTGAGTGTGAAAACAAGCTCTGTGAGAACTTTCTAAACGCTGGGAAATATGATTGTCTGAAAAGCCATATTTGAGACATGGTCTCCTCTTCTGTAATGGACAAATTTAAATGTAACTATTTCATAAAGGGACATAGTGAATGCTATGGAGTGTCCATCAGGGACTGCAAAACACTGAACAAAGTGCTGATTTGCCCCTAGAATCACATAATAGGCATTACAATGCCTTGGGTGATGGCACTGGTTTAGTAATACAGGAGGGAGGTCAGAGCTAACAGAATGATCCCAGGGCAGCCACCTGGACTCCAGCCTGTCTACTAAACCATTTCCAGGAAGTAGATTAGAGGAGTAGATAAGAAACTGGAGGTTCTGATGAATGGGATAGTACTTGCTGCACAGCCAAAAGCACAATGACCCCTAAAGTTTAAAATCTGTGACTCCCTTGAATACCAGTCAACAAAAATCCTTGCATCAATGCACTCATATTTCATGCAAATCTAAAGAATTTATGTTTCCCTCATACAGGCAGTGGCTATAATGGAGGTTTGATGCTGGTCTCCAGCCCTGACAGATGGTGCACAATACATCAACAGTCAAACATCACTGGGAAACATACAAATCCTTTGTATGTTACAGTTTAACAGCGATCCCGCCACTTTTCAACCCCATTCATTATCTCCAGCACCAAACCAGTGCCTACATATGTGAAAACAGAGCCTTTCTATGATCTGTGTTTAAAATAAAATAAGAAAAGTCCTAAGAAATGCTTCTGACACCACAGGGTAGGATTAGCAAGAGGGATGGTATTTTGTTGCTCCCCACATCACTGTGGATCTCATAGTGTTTTAAAATCCTGTTTTAACTTTTGATGATGTCATGGGGTAGAATTGTTTTACTTTATATTTCTTCCTACAAAAGGTAGAAATGTGCCGTTTTCACATATTTAGACACTGGTATTGTGTTTGAGATAATGAAAATTAGGTTGAAAAGTGGTGGAATTGCCCTTTAATAGTCACTATTATATAGTTATTACACAAGTTTGACTCCTGATACTATTACAGTATATTTCCATAATAATTAGTCTAAGTCCCATTATTTACATTACACACTTCCTTCTCCTCATTGCCCTTCAGAGGGGTTGGGTTAAATGCGGAAGACACATTTCAGTTGAATACATTCAGTTGGACAACTGACTAGGTATCCCCCTTTCCCTTTATAAACATCCCCCGTCCCCTGTTAACTGAATTCATGAAGTGAGGTAGGTTATATTAACACGTCATACTATAAGCTTAAGACAGATGTATTACAACCTAATAACAAGTTGTTACTAATATCTAAATGGCCACATCTTACACTTCAACTTAGCATGTTGGAAAACAAACTACACACCGACTTAATACTTTTATGTTATTGGCAATTGCAGCTCTAGAAAGATGAGGCTCACTAACACAGTCATCCAGCACTCCAACAATCCATCTGCATCCGTACTCACTTTTCAGCACCACCTTAATGGGAGACTGTGAGGGGTGGTACGGATGGTAGTCCCTAGAGTTAGCGACTCCCATGTTCTTCTCTTTCTCTCTCCCAGCGATTTGATGTGTGTGTCAGACACACAATCTCTTAGTTCCAGATACTGTTGTTTAAATCAAACACAACACTGACTCAGCGTCAGAAAAAACAGCCTTTCAGAGTCTCCAACCAGAAATTGGAGCTTACGTCTTTCTGTCTAAGAAGGTTGCAGTGGTCAAGGGTATGATCCCACCACCTGGACTAGATTCTCACGCTTTGGCTATCCGTGACGACTACAGTTATCCTTGTGGAGTCTGAGCTAGGTTAGCTAGCTGTTGTGGCACTTCCCCAGTTCTTTACTAATGAATGCCTGAATAACACACACACACACACACACACACACACACACACACACACACACCCAGCCTCCCAAAATACCACAGGATCAATATATGACAAATGGAATATCTGGCTGCATATGCCATAAACAGCATCTATCAATAGTATCCTATCCAGATTGGCTAGGTAGGCAGCTAATGCTTACACAACAGCACTAATCCAATTAGCTATTTAGGGGAAGATGTGGAAGAGGTCAAGAATAACCGAAGTCAACACCACAACCCCATTATAGACTTTAAACTCTGGTCAGACCATACTAATCTGCTGTGAATGGGATTACACCTGTTGATGGGCAGTTCAAGGTATACACCATTGTACAGCTGTTTGGGGGTAGATAATTCTAGGTAGAATCCATTGTACATCTCTTTGGTGGGAGGGGGGACGACTTCTTGGTATAATCCAATGTATATGTTACCTGTTTGTTAAGAAACAAACTTGGCCTTGGAAAGTTCCAGGTATGATCCATTGCAGACCAGCCTAGACCAGAGACTATAGCTTCTGTAGAACAATGCTTAGAACGAGGGTCTTACATTAGCTTAACCATCATTTAGATTTGATATATTATGCCAATTACGCTTTTATCCAAAGTGACTAACAGTCATGCGTGCATCCATTTTATGTATGGGTGGTCCACGGAATCAAACCCACTATGCTGGCATTGCAACCTCCATGCTCTACCAACTGAGCAACAGAGGACCACGTACAATCATATGACAATCCTAACAAAAAGGACCAAATGTTTTTGTTGTCATAGGCGACATTGTAAACAAATAATGTAGTATATGGGTAAATCCATTTGAATGAAATCACTTTTTGACCACACCCCTTTTCATTTAAACAAAACTTTCAATACGTGTTTGCCCATAGAAGGTTAGAAAGTGACCTTTTGGACCTGAATGCCAAAATATTTAGGAATTAGAGGTGCTCAAAGTTTAAACCCTGTTTGAAAGATGATGGGTTCCTCCTCTTTTTAATAGAGGCCATCAAAACTCTGTTTTCTCACACAATTTCATAGCACAGCCTATAGAAATGTTGCGCAACAGGAACACATTTCATCCTATGCATCAACCAGCTATGAGGAGCTGGCTCTTGCTACGCAACAGGTGATCATATTATGCTAAAACTCTGAATAACAGGGCTCTAATGAAGTGTTTGATTTGATTTTCGATTGCATTTTCATTGATGTCAGAGTGATTAGAGGGACACTAGCAACTGGCAGTTAGCAAGTTAGGTAGGCTACTACTAATGACCATCGGAAGCATCAGAGCACAGTTTTGGAGAAGTGTAGTTACTGTGACTCAATGGTCACGTGGAATTTCACTGCGGTAATGACTCCTGACTGCCGGCAGTAATATGGTCACCATAACAGCCCTAGTTACCGGTGTTTCTGTAGCGCACATGAGATGGAGTTTGCAAAACAAATGGCCACTGGATAGATACAAATAATCATGATATCATTCTGTCAGGTAGGCATAGGCTACTTTGAGTGAAGTATACACAATGCCCACTGAAAAAAAGTGGGTATATGACGTATACCCTCCACTACACCACTGTCTGCAGAGCATTATACAGTCAGAATTTCTTACCTCCTCGTTTTTTGCTCCATGTAGAGTTCCTGGCAGGTCCTGGTCCATCCAGCTGATCCCTCCCTACACACCCGCCCATGACTGTCTCTGCAGAGCCATATAATTACATAACATCAGTAGCTACATAACATCAGGAAAACACACACACAGAGATAAAAGATTAACAGTTATCAATCAGTTATAATGTTGCCAAACAAATGCAAGGGGAGCTATTGAAATAGAGAAACAAAACAAATCATAGACATTGTGTTTTTTTAATTAATCCAATGACTACTTGTCAGTATGATATATACCTGCAAAACACATCCCATATTTGGATGGTCAATGACATTGGCTCATTGTTTAATTGGTAATACTGTAATGGCAACATGTACATGCCACATCTACCATGAGCTGTCAACGTGTCTGACAGCTCGAGCTCACAAACTGCAATTAAGATAGCAAGATGGCTGTTTCCATTAGCCTGAAGGCCTGACATTGAATTGCATTGGATTGGATTCAACATTCCGCATTTGGATCAGGAAAGTTTCCTCTCTCAACCTCTACAAACCCAGTATGTTTAATAAAATTATATTTTACTGGTTGTCCGTGCGGTTGGTCCTTTTGCAGGTAAGAATGTGAGACAATATATCCACAGGAAAGTATGATTACATTAACTTTTCAAAAGCACTGGTAGTCACCTGAAGCACGTGCAAAACCATGTAAACACATGCACGAGCTCCTGCTGATGCTTCAGGTGATAGAAATCTGAACACATACTACTTTGAAACGTTCAGGTAATTATATTGTCCTATGGATATATTGTCTCACATTCCTACCTGCAAAATGACCAATGACCAATATAATTGTATTCTAGCCTGGGCAGCCACTAATGCTTAGGAATGCTAGTCCCAGATGTTGCCTGTCGCATTCAACCAATCCGGTTGCATCAGTCAGGCTGAAGGGGAAGAAAGTAAGCATAGTTCCCCCTTTTTTCTGCCTTCTCATAATTCAATTTAGTTAAGGAGGAAATCGAAGACTTTGCATGAATGGAGAATGGTGTACGTACGAACTGGTCGCTGGAGGTCACAAGTGTATTACCAGCTGTACACATCAAGCCAAAGTGATAGTAAAGATCCATAAAACCACTAGCGGCTTCGCAGGCAAATTTAATTTAACATTCTGGATTGTGGGATTGAGAGGAACTTTCCTGATCCACATACATGCTCATTTATGCCCGACATAGAATTGAATGCAATTCGATGTCGGGTCTTCAGGCTGTTTCCACATGTCTTGATTTTGTATCTATCAAATCAATGCAAATGTGGCTTAAAAACTACACACATTAAACAATTCTGTCAGCGCTGTTATTTGCAATTATTGCATTGGTAAACAATCAATTCAACAAAACAGGTTTTTATTTACCAGATATCCAGTTCGTTAAACTCAGCATTCGTCTGCAGTTGGCTTGCCACATCCAAATAACTTAAACTCCAAAGTTAGTTCTGGATTCAGCTGCAGCGATACGTGAAAGGAGACACAAGGAGTCAGCCGTTTTGCGCTGTCCAATTTTGTCTGTCCTGTCACCTTTGCGCCAACAGGTGCTTATTCTCACAGCCGCTGTGGCAAACTTGACCTGTGTGAAGCTAGCCATAATAAGGAATAGCCACAATAGTGGAATTTGAGGTTCGCCTTAAAAATAAAAGTCCCAATTGAACGTGATTCAAACGGATATATATAGTGGAATCATGGACTAGATTTTTCTTTAAACCTTTATTTAGATCATGCTAAACAAGGTCGGAATGTTCTATAAAAATTCAACGAAAGACAATAATTAGTTAATTTGGCACAAAAAAAGAAAACACCAGTTGAATTCGCACTCTGGACTTTAGAATTGCATTGGGGACTTACAGTGCATTCGGAAAGTATTCAGACCCCTTGACTTTTTCCACATTTTGTTACGTTACAGCCTTACTCTAAAATTGATTGTCGTTTTTCCCCCTCAGCAATCTACACATTATTGCATTTTGTTTAATTTATAACATTCCGACCTTGTTAAGCATTATCTAGTCAAAATATGGAATGATTCCACTATTTGTTGTATGCGTTTGAAATCACTTTCAATGGGGCAACTGTTATTTTGAAGGTGAACCGCACGTTCCACTAGTGTGGCTAATCCTTATTGTGGCTAGCTTCACAAGACTGTGCCTGCTCTGACCCCTGCGTCACAAAACCAGATTATCCATTCGTTCGAATAAAAAAGGCCGCTGTATAAAAGCTAGAGTTGATGTACTTGCAATAGATTGAAAACGTCCTCCGCCGTGTCTGATAAGGTAAACATGTGGATTCATCCATGCAATCAATCTGCAGCTTGTTTATAGATTTAATCGCCTTTCACTCGGCGTTCACTGTCCCGACGACAAATTAATCGGAAACGCATGCGCAGGAGAAACAGCAGCAGCAAGAAATAGAATTTCCAGCTAAATCAACCATTTCTCTTAAAACAGCCAGCCATAAAATGTTATACATGCATGTATGTAAATATAGTTAATTAAGAACCCTACATCTAATAGAAAATTCTTCAGACCATATATTTCCTGATTTTTATTTTGATGAAGAACATTTGAGATAAATAATTCCCCATAAAATGACAATGCCCCCATCCACAGGGCACGAGTGGTCACTGAACGATTTGATGAGCATGAAAATGATGTAAACCATATGCCATGGTGGTCTCAGTCACCAGATCTCAACCCAATTGAACATTTATGGGAGATTCTGGAGCAGCGCCTGAGACAGCGTTTTCCACCACCATCAACAAAACAGCAAATCATGGAATTTCTCGTGAAAGAATGGTGTCACATCCCTCCAAAGAGTTCCAGACACTTGTAAAATCTATGCCAAGGTGCATTGAAGCTGTTCTGGCTCGTGGCCCAACGCCCTATTATGACACTTTATGTTAGTGTTTCCTTTATTTTGGCAGTTACCTGTATATTAGGAACCTTGTCATTCCCCCTACTCAGATCTCACCCCTCACTTAGTAAAGTCTCAACAACCCTGCACTAGATAAGCATCACCCCTCCTGTTCAACACTTAAAACTTTCCTTGTCACGGGGCCCCTCAGGGGGTGTGGTTAGTCCTCTCCTGTACTCCCTGTTCACCCATGACTGGGTGGCCACACACGATTCCAACACGATCATCAAGTTTGCTGACGACACTATGGTGGAAGGCCTGATCACCGACAGTGATGAGACAGCCTACAGGGAGGAGGTTGGAGGAGTGTGGTGCCAGGGCAACAACCTCTCCCTCAATGTCAGTAAGACCAAGGAGCTGATCGTGGATATAGGAGAAAGAAGGCAGAGCACGCTCCCATCCACATCAACAGGGCTGTTGTGGAGCGGGTCGAGAGCTTGAAGTTCCTTGGCACCCACATCACTTAAGATTTAACATGGTACACACCCGCACAGTCGTGAAGAAGGCACAGTAGCGCCTCTTCCCCCTCAGGAGGCTGAAAAGATTTGACATGGGTCCTCGGATTCTCAAAAGTTCTACAGCTGCACCATTGAGAGCATCTTGACTGACTGCATCACTGCTTGGTATGGCAAATGCACCTTCCTTGACCGCAAAGCGCAACAGAGGGTGGTGCCAACAGCCCAGTACATCACTGGGGCCGAGCACCCTGCCATCCAGGACCTCTTTATCAGCTGGTGTCAACAGAAGGCCCGATAAATTGACAAAGACTCTAGCCACCCAAGCCACGGACTGTTCACTCTGCTACCGTCCGGCAAATGGCACTACAGCGTCGGCTCTCGGACCAACAGGCTCCGAGACAGCATCTATCCCCAAGCCATAAGACATTTAAAAATAGCCACACTGCTAAATAGTCAATGAAATGGTACCAGAACTATCTGCACTGACCTTACACACACACACACACACTTGTATATGCTACCGTTCAAAAGTTTGGGGTCACTTAGAAATGTCCTTGTTTTTTAAAGAAAAGCACATTTTTTTGTCCATTAAAATCACAGAAATACAGTGTAGACATTGTTAATGTTGTAAATGACTTTTGTAGCTGGAAACTGCAGATTCTTTATGGAATATCTACATAGGCGTACAGAGGCCCATTATCAGCAACCATCACTCCTGTGTTCCAATGGCACGTTGTGGTAGCTAATCCAAGTTTATCATTTTAAAGAGCTAATTGATCATTAGCAAAACCTTTTGCAATTATGTTAGCACAGCTGAAAACTGTTGTTCTAATTAAAGAAGCAATACAACTGACATTCTTTAGACTAGTTGTGTATCTGAGGCGTCAGCATTTGTGGGTTTGATTACAGCTTCAAAATGGCAACAAAAAAAAAACTTTATTCTGAAACTCGTCAGTCTATTCTTATTCTGTTTAATGAAGGCTATTCCATGCGAGAAATTGCCAAGAAACTGAAGATCTCGTACAAACTGGCTCTAACCAGAGTAGAAAGAGGAGTGGGAAGCCCCGGTGCACAGCTGAGCAGGAGGACAAGTACATTAGAGTGTCTAGTTTGAGAAACAGACACCTCACAAGTCCTCAACGGGCAGCTTCATTAAATAGTACCCGCAAAACACCAGTCTCAACATCAACAGTGAAAAGGCGACTCCGGGAAGCTGGCCTTCAAGGCAGAGTTCCTCTGACCAGTGTGTGTTCTTTTTCCCATCTTAATCGTTTATTTTTATTGGCCAGTCTGAGCTTCTGGCCTTTTCTTTGAAACTCTGTCTAGAAGGCCAGCATCCCGGGGTCTGGCTGGGCCACTTAGACATTCAGAGACTTGTCCCGAAGCCACTCCTGCGTTGTCTTGGCTGTGTGCTTAGGGTCGTTGTCCTCTTGGAAGGTAAACCTTCGCACCAGTCTGAGGTCCTGAGTGCTCTGGAGCAGGTTTTCATCAAGGATCTCTCTGTACTTTGCTCTGTTCATCTTTCTCTCTGTCCTGACTTGTCTGCCTGTCCCTCTCGCTGAAAAACATCCCCACAGAATGATGCTGGCATCACCATGCTTCACCGTAGGGATGGTGCCAGGTTTCATCCAGACGAGACACTTGGCATTCAGGCCAAAGAGTTCAGTCTTGGTTTCATCAGACCAGAGAATCTTGTTTCTCATGGTCTGAGAGTCCTTTAGGTGCCTTTTGGCAAACTCCAAGAGGGCTGTCATGTGCTTTTTACTGAGGAGTGGCTTTTGTCTGGCCCCTCTACCATAAAGGCCTGATTGGTGGGGTGCTGCAGAGATAGTTGGGAGAATCTTCCAGAAGGACATTCTCCCATCGCCACAGAGGAACTCTGGAGCCATGTCAGTGACCATCGGGTGCTTGGTCACCTGCCTGACCAAGGCCCTTCTCCCTCGATTGCTCGGTTTTGCCGGGCGGCCAGCTCTAGGAAGAGTCTTGGTGGTTCCAAACTTCTTCCATTTAAGAATGATGGAGGCCACTGTGTTCTTGGGGACCTTCAATACTGCAGACATTTTTTGTTACCCTTCCCCAGACATGTGCCTCAACACAATCCTGTCTTGGAGCTCTACTGACAATTCCTTTGACCTCATGCGGGACCTTATATAGACAGGTGTGTGACTCCAATGAAGTTGTACAAACATCTCAAGGATGATCAATGGAAACATGATGCACATGAGCTCAATTTCGAGTTTCATAGTAAAGGGGCTGAATACTTATGTAAATAAGGTTTATGTTTTTTATGTTTAATACATTTGCTAAAATTACAAAAAAACTGTTTTCACTTTGTCATTATGGGGTATTGTGTGTAGATTGATGACAAAATTAATACATTTTAGAACAAGGCTGTATTGTAACAAAAATATGTAAAAAGTCAAGTGGTCTGAATACTTTCCGAATGCACTGTACACACTCACTCACACACACTGCATTGACACTCCCACACAAAACACACACACATACACTACATACGCACACACACATACCGACACAACACAAACACATGACACACACGCACTCACACACTTTTACACTCATCATTTGCTGCTGCTACTCTGTTCTTTATTTTACTCTTATCATTATCTATCCTGATGGCTAGTCCCTTTACCCTGCCTTCATGTACATATCTACCTCTAATACCTTGTAACTCTGCACACTGATCTGCTACTGGTACTCTCTGTATATAGCTCCATTGTGTATTAAATGTTTTTCCTTGTGTTACTATTTTATTTGTATTATTATTTTTAAGCTGCATCGTTGGGAAGGGCTCTTAAGCAAGCATTTCACAGTAAAGTCTACAACAGTTTTATTTGGTGCATATGACAAATAAAATACAGTATTATTTGATATCAACCCTGCACTAGTCAAGCTTTACCCCTACTCCTTAACTCCCACCCCTCCCCCTGTCAAGTATCATCTCTGCACTAGTCAAGCTTCACCCATCCTCCTCAACCTTCACCCTTGCATTGGTCAGTTATCACCCAAGAGGAGGACAGAGGAGTCGAGGAGTGAATGGACTTTTGAGAAAAGGCCAGAGAAGAAAAAACAAACCTCTCATATGATGTAAAGAAAACAGGGTAAAAAGCATTTAATTTAACGGTCAATAAAAATACAGATAAAAAGTCAGATATTGTGGAAGCACAGCTTCTCTACCATGTTGGCAGTCTGATATGGTTGATTAGAATCAGATTACATTTGGCCTCATGCCAAAAAGGTTCTGCTAAAAAAGGTTCCAGCCAAAGGTAATGCATTATACAGGAAATAAGGTGCAATTCCAGGCCCTTGGTGGTCGTAATAGTTTGTGGGACATAAAAGACTCCATCTTCTCCTAAAGTGTACCTGGGTAATACCACAAATAGAGTGTCTTTTAAGTCCCACAGACATTGTGTGTACATGTTGATAAAACACTCAATTAAAAAGTTAAATCACATCTATTTTCTCATTCTCTCACTTGTCCATCTCCTCAATTGAATTCAATGCTGTCACTGTGACTTGTCCACTCAAGCTTAACATTGTTGTCATCTATCGCCCATCAGGGGCCCTTGGAGAGTTCATCAATGAGCTTGACACTTTGATAAGTTCATTTCCTGACGATGGCTCACTTCTCTTCGTACTTGGCAACTTCAACCTCCCAACGTCTGCCTTCGATTTGTTCCTTTCCAACTCTCTTTCCCTTCCTTGCCTCTTTTGACCTCACCCTTTCCCAGTCCCATCCCACTCACAAGGCAGGCAATACGCTTGACCTCTTCTTTACCAGAGGCTGTTCGCCTACTAATCTCACTGCAACCCCCCTCCAGGTCTCTGATCACTACTTTGTTTCCTTTTCTGTCTCCCTTTCCTCCAACCCTAGCCACTCAGCCCCTACCCAGATGGTCATGAGCTGTCGCAATCTTCGCTCTCCCATTAATCTCTCCCTTTTGCTAAATCCTTCTCCCTCCTGATTCTGCCTTCTCAACCCTACTCTTCTCCCTTTCCTCATCCTATGACTCGCACTGTCCCCTTTCCTCCCGGACGGCTTGGCCTTCCCCTCCTGCTCTGTGGCTGAGTGACTCATTGCGAGGTTACAGAACAGGTCTGCAGGAAGCTTGAGTGAAAATGGAGGAAACCTACACTTCCGGAGGACCTACCATCCTTCCACTCCCTCCGGAGGACCTACCATCCTTCCACTCCCACTCCCTCCCTGCTAAAGCCACTTTCTATTACTCTAAATTTCAAGCTATTGCCTCTAGCCCAAGGAAACTCTTTTCCACCTGCCCCTCCCTCTCTGCAGACAACTATGTCAACCCCTTTGAAAAAAAGGTTGAGAACATACACTCCTCAGCCTATTGAGTCTACTGGTTCCACTCACACAGAACTACCCTACGCATTGACCTCTTTCTCCCCAGATGAAATCCTGACTAGTGAGGTCCGGCCGCCCGACAACCTGCCCACTCGACCCCATCCCCTCCTCCAGACCATCTCTGGAGACCATCTCCCATTCCTCACTTCCTCATTCCTGACCACTGACTGCGGTCCCTCTGACTTAAAAATGTCCCAAGTCGCTCCACCTCAAGAAACCAAGACTAGAATGCTCTGACTTCAAAAACTACGGACTGGTATCCCTTTTCTTTCCAAATTACTTGAGCATGTTGTCTCTGACCAACTCTCTCGCTGTCTCTCTCAGAACTATCTTTTTGACCCGAATGAGTCAGGTTTCAAGATGGTTCACTCAACCGAGACTGCTCTTCTCTGTGTCACAGAAGCTCTCCGCACTGCCAAAGCGAAATCTCTATCTATCCATCGCTTTTGACACCGTGAACCATCAGATCCTCCCTTCTCAGGGCTGGGAGTGTCAGGCTCGGCACTCTTGGATTGCATCCTACCTGGCAGGCTGCTCCTACCAGGTGACGTGGAGAGGATCTGTGTCTGCACCACATACTCTCATAACTGGTGTCCCCCAGGGCTTGGTTGTAGGCCCTCTCCTCTTCTCTCTATACACCAAGTCACTCGACTCCATCATATCCTCACATGGTCTCTCCTATCATTGCTATGCAGATGACACAACTACTTTTCTCCTTCCCCCCCTTCTGACACCCAGGTGGCAACACGCATCTCTGTGTGCCTCGCAGAAATCTCAGGTTGGCCCACCACCTCAAGCTCAATCTCAAGAAGACGGAGCGTCTTGGCGTGACTCTGGACAACACCCTGTCGTTCTCAGCAAACATCAAAGCAGTGACTCGCTCCTGCAGGTTAATGCTCTACAACATCTGTAGAGTACGACCCTGCCTCACACAGGAAGCGGTGCAGGTCCTAATCCAGGCCCTTGTCATCTCCCTTTTGGACTACTACAACTCGCTGTTGGCTGGGCACCCTGCTTGTGCCATCAAATCCCTGCAATTTATACAAAATACTGAAGCCCGCCTGGTGTTCAACCTTCCTAAGTTCTCCCATGTCACCATGCTCTTCCGCACACTCCACTGGCTTCCAGTCTAAGCTCGCATCCACTACAAGACCATGGTACTTGTCTACGGAGCAGCAAGACGAACTGCCCCTACCTTCAGGCTATGCTCAAACTCTACACCCCAACCAGAGCACTCCATTCTGCCACCTCTGGTCTTTTGGCCCTCACACCCCTAAGGGAGGGCAAGTCCAAGCACTTCTCTGTCCTGGCACCCCAATGTTGGAACCAGCTTCCCCCTGAAGCTAAGCCAGCAGAGTCCCTGCCCATCATCTAAAAAAAAATGTAAAACCCTACCTTGTAAAAGGTGTTGTCAAACAGTTGTCTTTGACACTCATTTACATAAGCTGTCCTATCCATGAGTACAACTGACCCACCCTTATCAGCAGGGCGGGTAAGGACTGACATATCGGATTGTAAATCAAGCAAAGCTTGTTTTTCATCCTTAGGTAAATTATGGAAAGATATGTACTTCTGTTTGTACATATCTTTATCGAGTCTGCAATATGTCTCAATAGAGTGATTGCGATTGGCTGGAGGTACAAAATAACTCTTACTTCTAAAGGAGTCGGAGTATGTGCAGGTGAGCAACCTACATGTTCAGTAGAAATATCAGGATTAGGGGAGCTAAAGTATTCCCTTAAATGGATGTTTATAAAAAACTTAAAACATGTCTACCTTAACATCAAAATCGTTGCACTGAGTTGTAGGTACAAAAGATAACCCTTTATTAAGAAACTCAGAAGTGACCCCACTGCCCCATTTCAGAACACGATCTTTACTGTCCTAGATGGGCATTTAAGTTCTGGTCAGATAACCAAAAAAGAACACGACTTTTTGGCTATTCAACACCCTAAAATTGCCACTTTTTAATACTTTGCCGAAATTACACAAGAATTATACAAAACCTCCAGGGCGCCCTATTGTAGTGGGCATTGATGCAGTAACGACCCCTCTATCTACTTTTGTTGACTTTTTTATTAGACCACTCGCAGAACAGCTGCCCTCCTTTGTAAAGGACACCAGCAGTATGATCGCAGAACAGCTGCCCTCCTTTGTAAAGGACACCAGCAGTATGATCTCAGAACAGCTCCCCTCCTTTGTAAAGGACACCAGCAGTATGATCGCAGAACAGCTGCCCTCCTTTGTAAAGGACACCAACAGTATGATCGCAGAACAGCTGCCCTCCTTTGTAAAGGACACCAGCAGTATGATCTCTATCATTGAATCTCTTGATCCTCTAACTGAGAATACCTTGTTAGTTACTTTTGATGTTGAGTCGTTATACACAAATATTCCACAAGAGGGCAGTATTGAAGCTATGAAACATTTTCTTCTGCAACGTGACCATAATGAACTACCTTCCTTCCAGTACATGCATTATAACATTGGCTGTAATAGTACTCACACACAACTACTTCATGTTTCTAAATTATTTCTTTATTCAGACGAAGGGTACTGCTATGAGATCCCCCATGGCTCCTAACTATGCTAATTTGTATGTGGGTTACATGGAGAAACAAATGTTTTCTTGCCTAATATCATTATTTGGAAACGGTATATTGATGATATTTTTGTTCTGTGGAGGGGTGATGCAAAACAGCTCCAGGCATTCCATGTTTTTCTTAACTCCTGTTCTGAGCATCTGAGATTTACTATGCAATCTGATAGACCTCAAACCAGTTTTCTTGATCTTCTGATCTTGTGTGAAGATAATGTTCTATACACTGATTTTTACAGGAAACCTACTGATCGTAACAGTTTGTTGAGGGCTGATAGTTGTCACCCACTTCCCTTGAAAAACAGTTTACCCTACAGCCAATTCTGTTGAATCAAAATAATTTGTAAAAAACTATCAGATTTCGACAGAAATATGACTGAGACGCAAAGGAAATTCAAGGAGAGGGGGTACAAAAATGGTCAGATTAATATTGCCATTGAGAAAATTCAAAACAAAACGAGACATGACCTTTTTAAAGGTAAAAATCGTAAAAATAAGCATTCTAACTATTCAAAGTGCTCTGAACAAATTAAGGGAATCATTCACAAACATTGGCACATTCTAAGTTCCGATGATAGTATCGGTAATGTGTTTTCAGACCTTCCCTTGGTTGTATTCTCACGGGGCAGAAACCTCAGAGATCAACTTGTAAACTGATTTACCACCCCAAGATATCCCTGCACAACGTGTATTTGCGCCACTACAGGGTGGAAACTGGTATCTTATAACTTGTCCTTGTGGGAAAAATGATGTGGGTAAAACAAAGCGCGAATTAAAAGTACGTATCTCGGAGCATCGTAGCACCATTAGATGCAAAAACACGACTTACCCAGTTGCGGCCCACTTTTTGGAAGAAAACCACTCGATTTCGTCTCTACGTTATATTGGCATCGAACATGTCACCCTCCCTAGGAGAGGGGGTGACCTCGACAATTTATTGTTAAAACGAGAGGCTACTTGGATCTTTAATTTAAAGACCCTTGCTCCCTTCGGTCTCAACATTGACTTTGATCTGAAGCCATTCTTGTGATTTTGCTATTGTAAATGTTTGTAGGCTTATGTAGCCAAATTGTATCTATGATCGTATGCTACCCATTTGTTTTTTTGTATGCTATTTTAATATATGAGAATTAACCAATGATATCAGGCCACACCCGGCCATGATTACAGACACGTGTGTCTTTTGACACTATATAAATGAGTCATCCCGCAGTGTTTGTCATTATACCCGGATGAAGACAGCTTGTCTGTCGAAACGTTGGACATAAATATTTTTTTTGCATCTGCGCTCCTAGAGTGTGTGACTCTCCTTTATTTTTTTTTAAGAGGACCAGGTTTGAAACATTTTGTAGGGGGGCAATTCCACGGTAAACTGAATTGCGCTGACTCAGATTTTACACTTCAAACCTATGCTAAACAAAAACCATTGATTCCAAAATGTAACAAACCATACACATCTATGCACAAGGACTACTTTCAACAATTTACACTGAACATTTTACAAAAACACATTTTCTGGAAGAACTGTGCAGGTGCACATTTCGGTAACATAATTTCATTAAAATCTCCCTTTTTACATGACCACATTTTCAAAAACGTTTAAATATCTGCTCTGAATTAAGATTCAATGATGTCTGCAGAAAGAATGTTGTCTCAGCTATGATAACAGCTTGAGTTTGAAAAAATCTATTTTGGAATTACAATAAGTGAAGTGGATTTACACCTGGTAACAGAATTGCGGTAACAGAATTTTATCATCGGTCCCTGATCTTTACTACACAGAAATGCAAAATGATGGATATTAATGTAATTTTGTTCATGGTGATGTATCCTAAATAGTTAAACCAAAGGTAGAAATATGCAATATCATTCTTTGCATAGTTGGGTATTATTCTACACACTGGCTATTATTTTAATGAGCTACGCCACCAAACAAGACCAACGTTTTTTTGCTTCTATAATCAGCACAACAGTTTTCAGCTGTGCTAACATAATTGCAAAAGGGTTTTCTAATGATCAATTAGCCTTTTAAAATGATAAACTTGGATTAGCTAACAAAACGTGCCATTGGAACACAGCAGTGATGGTTGCTGATAATGGGCCTATGTAGATATTCCATTAAAAAGCAGCTGTTTCCAGCTACAATAGTCATTTACAACATTAACAATGTCTACATTGTTTCTGATCAATTTGATGTTGTTTTAATGGACACATTGTTTTGCTTTTCTTTCAAAAACAAGGACATTTCTAAGTGACCCCAAACCTTTGAACAGTAGTGTAGTTCAGTACATTATAATTCAGTACAGTACATTAGTGTAGTCAACTTGTGTGCTCTACTGTGTATTGTTCTGAACTCTACTTTTCTTCACTGTACAGAACTACAGTACCAGTCAAAAATTTGGACACACCTACTCATTCAAGGGTTTTTATTTTATTTTTACTATAATAGTGAAGACATCAAAACTATGAAATAACACCTATGGAATCATGTAATATTTTAAATTATTAAAAGTAGCAACCCTTTGCCTTGATGACAGCTTTGCACACTCTTGGCACTGTGCTTTTCCTCTCGAGTTCCCACAGATGCTGAGCACTTGTTAGCTGCTTTTCCTTCACTCTGTGGTCCAACTCATCCCAAACCATCTTAATTGGGTTGTGGTCGTGTGATTGTGGAGTACAGGTCATCTGATGCAGCACTCCATCACTCTCCTTGGTCAAATAGACCTTACACAGCCTGGAGGTGTGTTTTGGGTCATTGTCCTGTTGAAAAACAAATGATAGTCCCACAAAGTCAAAACCAGATGGGATGGTATATCACTGCAAAACAAATAAAAAATTCAGATTCATCAGACCAAAGGACATATATCCACCGGTCTAATGTCCATTGCTTGTGTTTCTTGGTCCAAGCAAGTCTCTTCTTCTCATTAGTGTCCTTTAGTAGTGGTTCGACCATGAATGTCTGATTCATGCAGTCTACTCTGAACAGTTGATGGTAGACGTGCATGTTACTTGAGCTATGTGAAGCATTTATTTGGGCTGCAATCTGAGGTGCAGTTATTCTAATGAATTTATCCTCTGCAGCAGAGATAACCATGTGTCTTCCTTTCCTGTGGCGGTCCTCATGACAGCCAGTTTCATCATAGCGCTTGATGGTTTTTGCAACTGCACTTGAAGAAACTTTCAAATTCTCGTAATGTTCCGTATTGACTGGACTTCATGACGTAAAGTAATGATGGATTGTCGCTTCTAATATGGACTTTGTCTTTTACTAAATAGGGTTATCTTGTCACAACACAACTAATTGTCTCAAACGCATTAAGAAGGAAAGAAATTCCACAAATTAACAAGGCGCACCTTTAAATTGAAATGCATTCCAGGTGACTACCTCATGAAGCTGGTTGAGAGAATGCCAAGATTGTGCAAAGCTGTCATCAAGGCCAAGGGTGGCTACTTTAAAGAATCTCAAATATAAAATATATTTGGATTTGTTTAACACCTGGTTGCTACATGATTCCATATGTGTTATTTCATAGTTTTGATGTCTTCACTATTATTTTACAATGTAGACCCTGGAATGAGTAGGTGCGTCAAAACTTTTGACTGGTGCTGTATACTTTACTGTACTCCACCTACGGTGCTGTAATGAAACACTATGTTTGGGTCAAATGAAGGCCGGTCCAGACGTTTATGGATGTTGAAACCAAGGCTGGTCCGGACCAAAATACATCTGTGGGCATTGAAATCAAGGCCAGGGCGGATTGAACCAAATTTTAACTACTTTTTACGTCCATGGACGTCCAATGCTCAGTGGATGAGGAGGCTGGTTTCAGTAAATGGAAAGAGAGGACTCATGGGTAGGTGTCAGTAAAAGCCGTTAAGAGGTTACAATTAATTTCTGTCTAGTGACTTTGGCCACTAGCCCGAAATAAAACAGTTACAAGCTGAACGTAACAGTATGCCAGTGGAAGGCAGGACAGTAGCAGGTGACAACTGTGGTATGTGAATACTATGATTTCCCATTGTAGCTAATTCAATTGCAGAAATTCTGTTACCGAATTGGTAACAGAATTAAAAGTTTTAATACCTTAATTCATAAAGTAAAAACTATCACTAATTGATAGTTTTACTTTTACTTGTTACTTCTGAAAGGAGTAACAAGTAAAGGAGAACATTTTAAAATATCTTAAATATATGCGGGTTTTTGGTAACGGAATTTCAACATTTACATTAACGTCATTTAGCAGACGCTCTTATCCAGAGCGACTTACAAATTGGTGCATTCACCTTATGATATCCAGTGGAACAACCACTTTACAATAGTACATCTATATCTATTTTTTTGGGGGGGGGGGGGGGGGGTTAGAAGGATTACTTTATCCTTATCCTATCAAGGCAAAAGACAATGTTTCTTAAAACTTACAGAAGGCAGAAAAAATGATCCTAAGCTAAAATGTGTTGCCATTAGTTGGCAGGGGTCTTTACTTCAATAGTATTGTCTTTTGATATATTTCTAATCAATTTTAAGACTTTTTCTGGTAGATGTTTTCTAAGACTCCTTTTCCATCTGTTTGACAAGAAATCAAAGCATTTGCCTATTCCATATTTTTAGGATGTAAAATAATTTAAACATTTACAGTTGAAGTCGGAAGTTTACATACACCTTAGCCAAATACACTGCTCAAAAAAATAAAGGGAACACTTAAACAACACTGTAACTCCAAGTCAATCACACTTCTGTGAAATCAAACTGTCCACTTAGGAAGCAACACTGATTGACAATAAATTTCACATGCTGTTGTGCAAATGGAATAGACAACAGGTGGAAATTATAGGCAATAAGCAAGACACCCCCAATAAAGGAGTGGTTCAGCAGGTGGTGACCACAGACCACTTCTCAGTTCCTATGCTTCCTGGCTGATGTTTTGGTCACTTTTGAATGCTGGCGGTGCTTTCACTCTAGTGGTAGCATGAGACGGAGTCTACAACCCACACAAGTGGCTCAGGTAGTGCAGCTCATCCAGGATGGCACATCAATGCGAGCTGTGGCAAGAAGGTTTGCTGTGTCTGTCAGCGTAGTGTCCAGAGCATGGAGGCGCTACCAGGAGACAGGCCAGTACATCAGGAGACGTGGAGGAGGCCGTAGGAGGGCAACAACCCAGCAGCAGGACCACTACCTCCGCCTTTGTGCAAGGAGGAGCAGGAGGAGCACTGCCAGAGCCCTGCAAAATGACCTCCAGCAGGCCACAAATGTGCATGTGTCTGCTCAAACGGTCAGAAACAGACTCCATGAGGGTGGTATGAGGGCCCGACGTCCACAGGTGGGGGGCTGTAAGCACAACCAACACCGTGCAGGACGTTTGGCATTTGCCAGAGAACACCAAGATTGGCAAATTCGCCACTGGCGCCCTGTGCTCTTTACAGATGAAAGCAGGTTCACACTGAGCACGTGACAGACGTGACAGAGTCTGGAGACGCCGTGGAGAACGTTCTGCTGCCTGCAACATCCTCCAGCATGACCGGTTTGGCGGTGGGTCAGTCATGATGTGGGGTGGCATTTTTGGGGGGGCAGCACAGCCCTCCATGTGCTCGCCAGAGATAGCCTGACTGACTTAAGACAGGGACTTTTTACTAGGATTGAATGTCAGGAATTGTGAAAAACGGAGTTTAAATATACACTGCTCAAAAAAATAAAGGGAACACTAAAATAACACATCCTAGATCTGAATGAAATAAATAATCTTATTAAATACATTTTTCTTTACATAGTTGAATGTGCTGACAACAAAATCACACAAAAATAATCAATGGAAATCCAATTTATCAACCCACGGAGGTCTGGATTTGGAGTCACACTCAAAATTAAAGTGGAAAACCACACTACAGGCTGATCCAACTTTGATGTAATGTCCTTAAAACAAGTCAAAATGAGGCTCAGTAGTGTGTGTGGCCTCCACGTGCCTGTATGACCTCCCTACAATGCCTGGGAATGCTCCTGATGAGGTGGCGGATGGTCTCCTGAGGGATCTCCTCCCAGACCTGGACTAAAGCATCCGCCAACTCCTGGACAGTCTGTGGTGCAACGTGGCGTTGGTGGATGGAGCGAGACATGATGTCCCAGATGTGCTCAATTGGATTCAGGTCTGGGGAATGGGCGGGCCAGTCCATAGCATCAATGCCTTCCTCTTGCAGGAACTGCTGACACACTCCAGCCACATGAGGTCTAGCATTGTCTTGCATTAGGAGGAACCCAGGGCCAACCGCGCCAGCATATGGTCTCACAAGGGGTCTGAGGATCTCATCTCGGTACCTAATGGCAGTTAGGATCACCACTTTAATTTAAGAATGTGAAATGTCAGAATAATAATAGAGTGATTAATTTCAGCCTTTATTTCTTTCATCACATTCCCAGTGGGTCAGAAGTTTACATACACTCAATTAGTATTTGGTAGCATTGCCTTTAAATTGTTTAACTTGGGTCAAATGTTTCAGGTAGCCTTCCACAAGCATCCCACAACAAGTTGGGTGAATATTGGCCCATTCCTCCTGACAGAGCTGGGGTAACTGAGTCAGGATTGCAGGCCTCCTTGCTCACACAGGCTTTTTCAGTTCTGCCCACACATTTTCTATAGGATTTAGGTCAGGGCTTTGTGATGGCCACTCCAATACCTTGACTTTGTTGTCCTTAAGCCATTTTGCCACTGTTAACTCGAAATGACACAACGACAAGGTTCCAGTTTAACAAAGTTTACTATACCGTATGAACACACTACAAGGTAGCCATTCCACTCAAGGCTAGGTCCATCAACAACTAAACTTCCCACGCAGGCGCACTCTTAACAGAGTGATAGCCCCGTAATAACAGAAATATAGGGATACTTAAAACATGAACTTAACAGCCACAACTTTGGAAGTATGCTTGGGGTCATTGTCCATTTGGAAGACCCATTTGCGACCAAGCTTTAACTTCCTGACTGATGTCTTGAGATGTTGCTTCAATATATCCACATCATTTTCCCTACCTCATGATGCCATCTATTTTGTGAAGTGCACCAGTCCCTCCTGCAGCAAAGCACCCCCACAACATGATGCTGCCACCCCCGTGCTTCACGGATGGGATGGTGTTCTTTGGCTTGCAAGCCTCCCCCTTTTTCCTCCAAGCATAACGATGGTCATTTTGGCCAAACATTTCTCCAAAATGTACGATCTTTGTCCCCATGTGCAGTTGCAAACCGTAGTCTGGCTTTTTTAATTGCGGCTTTGGAGAAGTGGCTTCTTCCTTGCTGAGTGGCCTTTCAGGTTATGTCGATATAGGACTCGTTTTACTGTGGATATAGATACTTTTGTAGCCGTTTCCTCCAGCATCTTCACAAGGTCCTTTGCTGTTGTTCTGGGATTGATTTGCACATTTCGCACCAAAATACATTAATCTCTAGGACACAGAACGCATCTCCTTCCTGAGCAGCATGACGGCTGCGTGGTGCCATGGTGTTTATACTTGCGTACTATTGTTTGTACTGATGAACGTGGTACCTTCAGGCATTTGGAAATTGCTCCCAAGGAACCAGACTTGTGGAGGTCTACATTTTTTTTTCTGAGGTCTTGGCTGATTTCCCCATGATGTCAAGCAAAGAGGCACTGAGTTTGAAGGTAGGCCTTGAAATACATCGACAGGTACACCTCCAAATGACTCAAATTATGTCAATTAGCCTATCAGAAGCTTCTGAAGCCATGACATCATTTTCTGGAATTTTCCAAGCTGTTTAAAGACACAGTCAACTTAGTGTATGTAAACTTCTGACCCACTGGAATTGTGATACAGTGAGTTATAAGTGAAATAATCTGTCTGTAAACCATTGTTACTTGTGTCATGCACAAAGTAGATGTCCTAACCGACTTGCCAAAACTATAGTTTGTTAACAAAAATGTGTGGAGTGGTTGAAAAACAAGTTAATGACTCCAACCTAAGTGTATGTAAACTTCCGACTTCAACTGTATATATGCATTCATTTCTCAAAAATATTGACTCTTAGCTTTCATTTGACACCCAATTTGACATGCTCCTATGAACTTCACATGTTGGTGCTCATGGGTCCTTTTACATGGAATTGACCAGGTTTCACTTGGGCGCTGCAAACATTCCCCATCTCTTCCCTGCTGGCCATCCCTGTAGTCCTCTGAGTATTCACTCTCCAGCTCAGAACTCCAATTCTCGTCTATGGTCATTGGTCTTCAGCACCTGTAGGGAGCAGGGGCCACAGGGAGATGTCGTTTTCTCTGTAGACAGAGTCTGTGGGGTCAGACAGCCATCAGGTGTTTCTTCATTGGGTAGATGTCTCAAGTCAGTTCTTTTCCATTTGGCTCAGACGGGAATCATGTCTTTTCTGATTGGATAGATGTCCCAGGTCAGGCCGTTCCCATAGGGGGCATGTCCAGAGGGCAGGAGGACTCGCGTCAGCCAATGACTGGAGAGAGAAGAGAGGCAGAGGTTACCACAACTAAGTACAATATAATATTTATTAATAGTGTATTTCTGACCACAACAGTCACATAATGTGCGTGTTAAATATCTGCAAAGAGCAACAGATCTTCACACTGCTTGGTGACAAGCATTTAACCAACCTTCTCTTTTCCACACCAAAGAAGACTTTCCAGTTGTTTAATCTGCCATAGTTAAAGGGGTTCTTGTACACCTGGGAGAAAGAGGAGAATACAGTTTAAATAGCTTGTGTCAGCCAACTTTAAGACTAGTGGCGTGTGTGCTCACCTTGCCATGTTTGGCCATGCGTTCGGCCTCCTTGTTGTTAATGTGTCTCTCTATGCTGGTCTCTCCTCGGGATATCAGCACTGCGTGCCAGATAGTCAGCCCCCCCAGAGCTACGGCCACCGTGCTAAAATGACCAATCACAGTTTTGGGGGGGAAAACAGCCAATGACAACACACACGGTTGAGGTTCTATCATCATGGGGAAATAATGTACTTTGGTTACAAAAATTATATTTTCGCCTAATTTCAGTTAATGTGACAAAACAAGCAGGTATTGTGTTAACAATCATTGTACCATCTCAACCACTGAAATATATTTTCCATAACAAAAAATATTGTATTTTCAGCTGTTTGAAACTGGTGTACAAAACTGAAAGTAAAAGACACAAAAACGAAATGGGAAGCATAGAAATAGCTCACATAGAACATATCTACTGCTTCTTAGACTTCCTTTCAATGACAAATTTATAACTAACATTTCTATGTGAACATGGTCAGGTCACCCAAAAAGTTACATATTACAGTAATAATAACAGTAATATTGTGAAGTAGATCTCACCTGGTTAATACCCACATGTAGATGATACTCTTGTGGAACATCTTGTCTCTGAACGTGTAGGGAGGAGGAGGGGTCTGGTAGGTGCTCTGATTGACAACAACATACAGAGGTCATACAAACTCCTAAACAGTAAAACATATCCTAGTCGGGACCCAGAGGTTGTGCTTAAGTCACCGGTTTTATGAGTATGCAATAATAAGCATAATATAAGATCAAAGATCATATGAACAACACCACCCTTTAAATCTAAGTCATCCATTGACCTACCACCACTAAGAACAAGAAAGTAACTACGAGAAGCAGAATGACGTGAAAGGGGCAGTGTGTGTGTGTGTGTGTGTGTGTGTGTGTGTGTGTGTGTGTGTACGCGTACTACCTGCCCAGGAGGTAAGATTCCTATGAGTTGCCCCATCCCTGTCACCGGGACACCTGATTTATCCAAGTCCATGTGTTTGAAGCGCTATGGGGACAATGCAAAAACACACACTGAGACAACCAAGAGTTAGAGATAAACAGAAACACTTCAAGAGTTAAAACTGAACACAGAGACTGTTAAAGTAGACTGACAATAGAAGCCCCACAATGGAGGAGATAGCAGACCAGCAGGCTCAGGTCTCTCTCAAAGAGTTTGCAAGCGTGTGTATGTGTGTACCTCTATAGCACTATAAGCATCTAGGAAGAGGTTCCGGCCACTGATGCTGCAGTAAACACAGCCCAGGGTCATGGAGAGACAGAAGCAGAAGAAGTAGCGCTGGTTAAAATGGCCCACACAGTTATTCAGCCACGCTGGAGGAAACGGGAGTTAAGGAGAAAACCAAAAACACTAACACCCATTCTCAAAATACTACACATTGTCATGTGTTTAAATGTTTTATATCCTGTGATTTTGTCTTCATTCTTGTGCCTAACAGACTTGCTTGTAAAAGACATAGCTATGGTAGAGACACAATCTAAATGGTGTCACCCATCCCTAATAACTTGACATTACCAATCATAATCTCCACTCTCCTACTCCATTTAAAGGATACGACAATGATGATCCATTTTCAGAATGCACCTGTGAAGTAGAAGATGTCATGTTAACGTTGGCCATCTACAACGCTACCATACTGTAGCAGGGTTATGAGTTTATCGAGTAGGTAGAAGTAATTCCCGTACCACTGGCCCAGGGTCAGATATTTCATCCCCCTAGTGGTTATGGTTAGGATATGCGATAGGATCATCTGATCTTAGATCTGGGGTTAGGGGCAACCTGAGTTTGTCTTACGTGTTGCAGATGCCACAGTGGTGAGTCCTGGCTGGTTTGGGGATGATACACTTCTTACACACGGACACAAACGGAATGTCATTCTTTACCTGGAATAAACACAACACAGAGATATCTATTACACCCCTGTGTGTGTGTGTGTGTGTGTGTGTGTGTGTGTGTGTGTGTGTGTGTGTGTGTGTGTGTGTGTGTGTGTGTGTACCGTAGGGGGGTATCCTGGGGCGGTCTTGGTGGCTTTATAGTAGTGGAAGACGATCATGAAGAGGTTCCAGTGTCCATAACCGATGTGCCAGACTATCCAGGGTGGAGAGTAGGTGTTGAGAATCAGGGGCAGCAGACCCACGTAAGCTATCAGCAGGATAGAACTGGTCAGTATCACCACCAGACAGACAAACACCTGGAGAGATAGAGAGAGTAATTAAAGACATGATCCGGAACTTTGGCGACTACTTAGTATTTTTTTAAACCTCCCACTTTGGGCTGGATGTGTCAATGTGTAGTTCATACATGCATAATCTATGAGCAGAATTAGTCTTAATTAGCCTTAGAAGAATTAACCCTAATTAGCCACGAAATCCCTAGTTTGAAAGCGACTGTTTTTCTGAAAGCTGTGCTGTGCCATTTTCCCTACATTTGCCCCCAGATGGGCCCACCCCCTAGCAATTTGATTTCTACTGAAGAGCTTCAGCCCATCGCCATATAAGTGACAGCTAACAAGAGGTATATCATGCACCCACCGCAGAGCAAGAGAACAATGATGTGGTGCACATATCTGCACATAATGTGATGTAGTACGTAATTTTCGGGAACCACTTGTCTCGAGCGCTACTTTCAGAACTACTGGCTAAAAAGTATACAAAAAAAGGTACCAGAGAATCTACTTAAGAGAAGGAGACATTGTTTCATGAGCAGGAACATCTGTGCAACTATCTATCACACATACTTACCGACCCGAACCAGCGGGTGAGTAGGTCCACCATCCAGAAGATTGGTTCCATCAGTGAGTCCATGATGACGTCAGAGTTGGTGAGGGAGTTGTAATAGAGGGAGTTAACCATCAGTTTGAGGTAGGCCCATCTCTGTCTCACACACAGCGGTAGTCTACTGTTGTTGCCATTGCTGTAGCGCCACCGTCTGGCGCACATGCGCAACCGCACCCAGCGCAGCAGCACCAGCAGGAAGGTGGGGCACGGCCGCATTTTGCTCCTGAAACACACACACATGGATGAATGAACACACACACCCACACAATATGTACCACACAGAGCTACAAAGACCACATGGGTGTAAGGAATGGTATTGGTTCTGGGTTCAGGCCTACTCCTTCTCTTGTCATCTGCCAGACGTAGCAATTATGACGTTGGGATCTATGTTCTGACATTCCGCTGGCTCCCTGGGAATAACGGCATATGTTGGACCTGCCAGCTGGCCCTTCTGCCTACCCGTAATTCCAGTTTAGGATTAGATTAAACCAACCCCCCCATGACACCACATTTAATCTCTGCCATTGGATGGTGGGAAGTTACATTCCAGCCATTTGGAAATAAAATTAAATTGTGTTTCATACTTTCACATCCTTTTCAGAAGGGGGTTGACTACAACGTGCAGAAAAATGAATGATGAAATCTGGATTAAAACAGTCCAAATGAATGTATTTATTTTAACTAGGCAAGTCAGTTAAGAAAACATTCTTATTTACAATGACGGCCTAGGAACAGTGGGTTAACTGCATTGTTCAGGGGCAGAATGACAGATTTTTACCTTGTCAGCTCGGGGATTTGATCTAGCAACCTTTTAGTTACTGGCCCAATGCTCTAACCACTAGGCTACCTGCTGCCCCAGACTCAGTAAAGGGATAATGTGGAAACAGGCCAAATGTACATTTATAAATCACTGGCCCAATTCCAAACCGATCCCTAGACCCTACGCTCAATGCACTTGTGGAGATCGGAGATAGTTTGATAGGTCAAAGCCATATGGTGAAACTTCCACCTAGCCTGGAACTATTACCAAATTGCTAACATCTGTCAAATAATCTCAGACAAGTGTATAGGGTAGATTTGGGATTGAACCACCAACTGCTAGGCCTACTGCTGTAAAAAAATAAAAAAATAACAAGACTTAATTTACAGCAACTCTTGCTATTCTGCATTCCAAACGCGCTAACAATGTCAATAGATGTCCTTAAAGATGGAAGGCAGGAGACAAACGGCGAGATCAGGTGAAACCATTCACGCCAATGAGAACTCCGATATAAAGTATTTTTTTTCTCCAAAGTTGTCGAAATGCCACGTGCGTCCACTTATATCAGTGCATTCGTAACAACATAACCACCAGGAAGCTTCTATTCAAATAAGCCTCACATCGTGGTCTTATGTTTGTGGGCAGATTTTGGGCGGAATAAACCCTCTCGCTTCGCCTCTTCCTCTCCGATATCCAGATGTTCTTAAAGGCCCAATGAAGCCATTTTTAATCTCAATATCAAATCATTTCTGGGTAACAAGTAAGTACCTTACTGTGATTGAAAACAATCAAAAAGTAACAAAAATAGATTCTTAGCAAGAGCCATTTCTCAAGAAAGAAAACTGAAAACTAGCAGTTATTGGCAGAGAGCTTTGTGTTATGTATGCTAGAATGGAGGTTTAAAAATGACAGCTGTAAATGCATATTAACCAATCCATATATAGCACACCTTGCAATACAATATTCTCTAAAAACAGTTCTTATTGCAGAGCACATTGTACATCCAGAGTTTGAGTTCTAAACCAGATGAGTCCTCAAACAGCAGATGCCCAATACCAAGGCGGGCATACATAATGTTGGATGGATTAGAATATAAGGTATGGAGAATAATAAAGAGCCTGTATGATTATAGAAAAAGCAGTTGGGAAATTAATGTTTTAGTTTCAAATACCAAATATTCAGTGAATGCGAGTATATTTAGGTAGTTTAAAATCAGCGATTCTCCACTGGTGGGTCGCGAACCAAGATTTTGAAAGGGTCACATGTGTCTGAGTAAAAAAAAATGCGCTGAACAAAAATATAAAATAAACACAACATGCCTTCGTGAGCTGAAATAAAACATCCTAGAAATATTCCAAATGCACAAAAATCAAATTTCTCTCAACGGTTGTGAAAGAAAATGTGTTTACATCCCTGTTAGTGAACATTTTATCCTTTGTCAAGATAATCCATCCCCCTGACAGGTGTGGCATATGAAGAAGCTGATTAAACAGTATGATCATTACACAGATGCACCTTGTGCTGGGGACAATAAAAGGCCACAAATGTGCAGTTGTCACAATACTGACGGCAGGAATATCTGTTACCAGAGAATTTACTGTTCATTTCTCTACCATAAGCCACCTCCAACATTTTATAGAATTTGGCAGTACGTCCAACCTGCCTCACAACCGCAGACCACGTGTATGAGCAGGTTTGCTGATGTTAACGTTGTGAACAGAGTGCCCCATGGTGGCGATGGGGTTATGGTATGGGCAGGCATAAGCTACGGAAAACGAACACAATTGTATTTTACCAATGGCAATTTGAATGCACAGAGATACCGTGACAAGATCCTAAGGCCCATTGTCCTGCCATTCATCTGCCACCATCACCTCATGTTTCAGCATGGTAATGCACGACCCCATGTCGCAAGGATCTGTACACAATTCCTGGAAGCTGACAATTTCCCAGTTCTTCCATGGCCTGCATACTCACCAGGCATGTCACCCACTGATCATGTTTTGGATACTCTGTATTGACGTGTACGACAGTGTGTTCTAATTCCCGCCAATATCGAGCAAATCCGCATAGCCATTGAAGAGGAGTGGGACAACATTCCACAGGCCATAATCAACAGCCTGATCAACTTTATGCGAAGATGTGCTGCGCTACATGAGGCAAATGGTGGTCACATAAGATACTGACTGGTTTTCTGATCCATGCCTCGACTTTCTTTTTACGGTATCTGTGACCAGATGCATATCTGTATCCCCAGTCAGAGCCGGGCGGCCCTATACGCTCACTACGCCGCAAATTATGCAAGGGCCCACCACAGGAGTCACTAGAGAACATACCTGCCAGCCAAACCCTCCCCTAACAACGCTGGGCCAATTGTGTGCCGCCCCACGGGTCTCCCGGTCGCGGCCGGCTGCGACAGAGCCTGCACTCGAACCAGGATCTCTAGTGGCACAGCTAGCACTGCGATGTAGTGCCTTAGACCACTGCGCCACTCGGGAGGCCGTTCATATGGAGAATTTCTGGGATCTTTTATTTCAGCTCATGAAACATGGGTCCAACACTTTACATGTTGCGTTTATATTTTTGTTCAGCATATACAGGGCATTCAGAAAGTATTCAGACCCCTTGACTTTTTCCACATTTTGTTACATTGCAACCTTACTCTAAAAGTGATTAAATGGTTGTTTTTATTCCCCACATCAATCTACACACAATATCCCAAAATGACAATTTTTTTGGGCACATTTATAAAAAATCTGTAATATCACATTTACATAAGTATTCAGATCCTTTACACAGCACTTGAAGCACCTTTGGCAACGATTACAGCCTCGAATCTTCTTGGGTATGACGCTACAAGCTTGGCACACCTGTATTTGGGGAGTTTCTCCCATTCTTCTCTAGGGATCCTCTCAAGCTCTGTCAGGTTGGATGGGAAGTGTCACTGCACAGCTATTTTCAGGTCTCTTCAGAGATGTTCGATCGGGTTCAAGTCTGGGCTCTGGTTGGGCCACTCACTGACAATCAGAGACTTGTCTCGAAGCCACTCCTGCGTTGTCTTGACTGTGTGCTTAGGGTTGTTGTTCTGTTGGAAGGTGAACCACTCTGGAGTAGGTTTTGATCAAGGATCTCTGTATCGCATCTTTCCCTCGAACTTGACAAGTCTCCCAGTCCCTGTTGCTGAAAAACATCCCCACATGATGCTACCACCACCATGCTTCACCGTAGGTATGGTGCCAGGTTTAGATGTGACGCTTGGCATTCAGGCCAAGGAGTTCAATCTTTTATAAATAAATAAAAAAATCGAACCTTTATTTAATTAGGCAAGTCAGTTAAGAACAAATTCTTATTTACAATGACGGTCTACCCCAGCCAAACCCGGACGACACTGGGCCAATTGTACGCCGCCCTATGGGACTCCCAATGACGGCCAGATGTCATACAGCCTGGATTCGAACCAGGTACCGTAGTGAAGCCTCTTGCACTGAGATGCAGTGCCTTAGATCGCTGCACCACATGGGAATTACAGTATGAAATTCACAACTTAATGTTTGCAAACAAGATATCTTATACCTATTAAGTTAACTGTCTAAAATGTGCTAAATGCTCTGCAGTTGTGCATTTGGTTTGCTAATTTATTAGCTAGTTAGCCATCTAGCTAAGTGGTTAGCTTCTTCCAAAAATCAAATCTTTGATTGGTAACAGCAGAGAATCCTGTCCTGGACCAAGAGCCTTGCTGTCTATATCATTTGTGTTGTGTGTGCAGCAAACTGTGTAGCATTTGAGCTGGGATGTCTGTCCTGCAAATACACTACATGAGCAAAAGTATGTGTACAGCTGCTCGTCGGACATCTCATTCGTAAATCATGGGCATTAATAATGGGGTTGGTCCATATTTCTGCTATAACAGCCTCCACTCTTCTGGCAAGGCTTTCAACTAGATGTTGGAACATTAGGCCCGGCTCGCAGTCAGCATTCCAACTCATCCCAAAGGTGTTTGATGGGGTTGAGTTCAGGGCTTTGCGATCTCGACAAACCCTTTCTGTATGGACCTCGCTTTGTGCACGTGGGCATTGTCATGCTGAAACAGGAAAGGGCTTTCCCCAAACTGTTGCCACAAAGTTGGAAGCACAGAATCATCTAGAACGTCATTGTATGCAGACGATTTTTACATGCTACGTGCTTCAGCACTCGGCGGTCAAGTTCTGTGAGCTTGTGTGACCTACCACTTCGTGGACGAGCCGTTGTTGCTCCTAGAAGTTTCCACTTCACAATAACAGCACTTACAGTTTACCAGGGCAGCAATTTTATGAACTGACTTGTTGAGAAGGTGGCATCCTATGGCTGCCAAGATGAAAGTCACTGAGGTCTTCAGTAAGGCCATTCTACAGCCAATGTTTGTCTATGGAGATTGCATCGCTGTGTGCTCAATTTTTCACAGAAACAGGTGTGGCAGAAATAGCGGAATCCACTAATTTGAAGGGGTCCATTAGGGATGCACAATATATTGCTGAACATATCGGAATCGGCCGATATTAACCTCTCTAGGGTTGGCGGGACGAAATCGTCCCACCTACGTAACAGCCAGTGGAATCCTGTGGCGCGTTATTCAAATACCTTAGAAATGCTATTACTTCAATTTCTCAAACATATGACTATTTTACACCATTTTAAAGACAAGACTCTCGTTAATCTAACCACACTGTCCAATTTCAAAAAGGCTTTACAACAAAAGCAAAACATTAGATTATGTCAGCAGAGTACCCAACCAGAAATAATCAGACACCCATTTTTCAAGCTAGCATATAATGTCACAAAAACCCAAACCACAGCTAAATGCAGCACTAACCTTTGATGATCTTCATCAGATGACACACCTAGGACATTATGTTATACAATACATGCATGTTTTGTTCAATCAAGTTCATATTCATATCAAAAACCAGCTTTTTACATTAGCATGTGACGTTCAGAACTAGCATACCTCCCGCAAACTTCCGGTGAATTTACAAAAAATTTACTAAATTACTCACGATAAACGTTCACAAAAAGCATAACAATTATTTTAAGAATTATAGATACAGAACTCCTCTATGCACTCGATATGTCCGATTTTAAAATAGCTTTTCGGTGAAAGCACATTTTGCAATATTCTAAGTAGATAGCCCGGCATCACAGGGCTAGCTATTCAGACACCCAGCAAGTTAATAAACAAACAGAGTCAATAAACAGAGTCAAGAAGCTCAAGGAATGGTCAGACAGGCCACTTCCTGTAAGGAATCTTCTCAGGTTTTTGCCTGCCATATGAGTTTTGTTATACTTACAGACACCATTCAAACAGTTTTAGAAACTTTAGGGTGTTTTCTATCCAATTATATGCATATTCTAGTTACTGGGCAGGAGTAGTAACCAGATTAAATCGGGTACGTTTTTTATCCAGCCGTGCAAATACTGCCCCTATCCCCAACAGGTTAACTAAAAATGCCAACATCGGTATCGGCCCGATGTCTAGTTTAACGCCGATGTTAACTTCTCTAGGGTAGGGGGCAGTATTCAGAAATTCAGATGAATAACGTGCCCAAATTAAACTGCCTGCTTCTCGGGCCCAGAAGGTAGGATATGCATATTATTAGTCGATTTGGATAGAAAACAATCTGAGGTTTCTAAAACTGTTTGAATGATGTCTGTGAGTATAACAGAATTCATATGGCAGGCAAAAACCTGAGAAAAAATCCAACCAGGAAGTGACTTGTAGTTTTTCTATCTAATCCCTATCGAAACTACAGTGTCTGTGGGGTAATTTTGCACTTCCTAAGGCTTCCATTGGCTGTCAACAGTCTTTAGAAACTTGTTTCATGCATCTCCTGTTACTGGGCAGAGAATAGGAGCTCAGTCAATCAGTGGACTGCCTGGGACCAGTGAGTTGTTTACTGAGCGGGCACGCTGGCGCGTCGCTCCTTCTTTTTCCTCTGTAATGAATACGCTATTGTCCAGTTGGAATATTATCGAAGTTTTATGTTAAAAAGACCCTAAGGATTGATTGTAAACATCGTTTGACATGTTTCTACGAACGGTAATGGAACTATTTGACTTTTCGTCTCTGGTTTTACGCTCACGCGTTATGCCTTTGGATTTGTGATCTGAACGCGCGAACAAAAGGAGGTATTTGGATATATATATACACTGAGTTTTTCGAACAAAAATAAAAAGTTTAGTTGACTCCAGAACTTGGCGGGTAACTGTATAGCTTGCTTTGATGGCTGAGCTCTGTACTCAGAATATTGAAAAATGTGCTTTCGCCGTAAAGCTATTTTAAAATCTGACACAGCGGTTGCATTAAGGAGAAGTGTATCTATAATTCTTTCAATACCTGTTGTAAATTTTATCAACGTTTATGATGAGTATTTTTGTAAATTGATGTGCTCATTCATCGGTAGTTTTGGTGGGAATACATTTTCTGAACATCACGTGCCAATATAAAATGGGGTTCATGGATATAAATATGAACTTTATCGAACAAAACATACATGTATTTTGTAACATTGAGTCCTGGGAGTGTCATCTGATGAAGATCAAAGGTTAGTGATTAATTTTAGCTGAATTTCTTGTTTTTGTGACGCCTCTCCTTGCTTGGAAAATGGCTGTGTGGTTTTTCTTGTTTAGGCGCTGTCCTAACATAATCTAATGTTATGCTTTCGCCGTAAAGCCTTTTTGATATCGGACACGGTTGGATTAAGGAGGATCTTATCTTTAAAATGGTGTATAATACTTGTGTGTTTGAGAAATTTGAATTATGAGATATGTTGTTTTGAATTTGCCACCCTGCTTTTTCACTGGCTGTTGATAGTGTGTACCGCGGGTGGGACGGTCACGTCCCACATACCCAATAGAGGTTAAAAACCGATGTCAAAGCTACCAGGCATACCTATATAAATGTAGGTACATGACGTAATGAATGGCATGTATATTTTTGCGCTACAGGTGCAAATCAGCATTCCTAACCTAGCCCACAATGTCTGCTTTGTGGATCGAGCAGTCATTTGAAAGAGTAAGAACATTTCAGCGAGACAACTCAAAGGCGAAATCCATTGAAGCCAAGATAATGGAATTCATTGCCCATGACAATCAACCATTCTCTGTCGCGGGTGATGTTGGCTTTTGCAGACTGGTCAAGCACCAGTACACACTACCAAGTAGAGGTCGATCGACTAATCGGAATGGCTGATTGATTAGGGCTGATTTCAAGTTTTCAAAACAATCGGTAATCAGAATTTTTGGACACTGATTATGGCCAATTACATTGCATTCCACGAGGAGACTGCGTGGCAGGCCGACTACCTGTTATGTGAGTGCAGCAAGGAGCCAAGGTAAGATGCTAGCTAGCATTAAACCTATCTTGTAAAAAAAAAAATCTTAACATAATCACTAGTTAACTACACATGGTTGATGATATTACTAGGTTATCTAGCTTGTCCTGCGTTGCATATAATCAATGCGGTGCCTGTTCATTTATCATTGAATCACAGCCTACTTCGCCAAAAGGGTGATTTAACAAGCGCATTCGAGAAAAAAAAGCACTGTTGTTGCACCAATGTGTACCTAACCATAAACATCAATGTCTTTCTTAAAATCAATACACAAGTACATATTTTTAAATCTGCATATTTAGTTAATATTGCCTGCTAACATGAATTTCTTTTAACTAGGGAAATTGTGTCACTTCTCTTGCGTTCTTCTGTGCAAGCAGAGTCAGGGTATATGCAGCAGTTTGGGCCACCTGGCTCGTTGCGAACTGTGTGAAGACCATTTCTTCCTAATTTGCCAGAATTTTACATAATTATGACATAACATTGAAGGCTGTTTGACTTTTGGATGTTCTAATAGGCATTTTAGTATTGCCAGCCTAATCTCAGGAGTTGATAGGCTTGAAGTCATAAACAGCACTGTGATTCAAGCATTGCTAAGAGCTGCTGGCAACGCAGTAAAGTCTAAATGAATGCTTACGAGCCTGCTGCTGCCTACCACCGCTCAGTCAGACTGCTCTATCAAATCATAGACTTAATTATAATAAACACAGAAATACGAGCCTTTGGTCATTAATATGGTAAAATCCGGAAACTATCATTTCGAAAATGAAACGTTTATTCTTTCAGTGAAATACGAAACCGGTCCGTATTTTATCGAACGGGTGGCAACCCTAAGTCTAAATATCGCTGTTACATTGCACAACCTTCAATGTTATGTGATAATTATGTAAAATTCTGGCAAATTAGTTCGCAACGAGCCAGGCGGCCCAAACTATTGCATATACCCTGACTCTGCGTGCAATGATCGCAAGAGAAGTAACACAATTTCCCTAGATAATATTGCCTGCTAACATGAACTTCTTTTAACTAAATATGCAGGTTTAAAAAAAATATACTTCTGTGTATTGATTTTAAGAAAGGCATTGATGTTTATGGTTAGGTACATTCGATTAAACATCACCGTTTGGCGAAGTAGACTGTGATTATATGATAAATTAACAGGCACCGCATTGATTATATGCAACGCAGGACAAGCTAGTTAACTTGGTAATATCATCAACCATGTGTAGTTAACTAGTGATTATGTTAAGATTGATTGTTTTTTATAAGATAAGTTTAAAGCTAGCTAGCAACTTACCTTGGCTCCTTGCTGCACTGTGTTAACTAACCATACAATTCTCCATCAGTGGCCTCCAACTGCTCTTAAATGCAAGTAAAACTAAATGCATGCTCTTCAACTGATCACCTCCTGCACGCCTAGCATCACTACTCTGGAAGGTTCTGACTTAGGTATATGTAGTTGTCCACATATTCTAGGTGTCTGGTTAGACTGTAAACTCTCCTTCCAGACTCCTATTAAGCATCTCCAATGCAAAATTAAATCTAAAATCGGCTTCCTGTTTTGCAACAAAAGCATCCTTCACTCATGCTAACAAACATACCCTCGTAAAACTGACTATCCTACTGATCCTTGACTTCGGTGATGTCATTTACAAAATAGCATCCAACACTCTACTCAGCTAATTGGATGCAGTCAATCAGTGCCATCCGTTTCGTCACCAAAGCCCCATATACTACCCACCACTGCAACCTGTATGCTCTCGTTGGCTGGTCCTCGCTTCATAATCGTCGCCAAACCCATTGGCTCCAGGTCGTCTATAAGTCTTTGCTAAGTAAAGCCCCGCCTTATCTCAGCTCATTGGTCACCATAGCAGCACCCACCCGTAGCACTCGCTCCAGCAAGTATATTTCACTGGTCAACCCCATTCCTTCCAGTTCTCTGCTGCCAATGACTGGAACGAATTGCAAAAATCACTGAATCTGGAGACTCATATCTCCCTCACTATCTTTAAGTATCAGCTATCAGAGCAGCTTACAGATCATTGCATCTGTACATAGCCCATCTATAAATAGCCCATCCAACTACCTCATCCCCATATTGTTATTTATTTTATTAATAATTTTTTGCTCCTTTGCACCCCAGTATCTCTACTTGCACATTCATCTTCTGAACATCTATCCCTCCAGTGTTCATTTGCGAAATTGTAATTATTTCGCCACTACGGCCTATTTATTGCCTTACCTCCCTAATCTTACTTTATTTGCACATTGTATATAGACTTTTCTATTGTGTTATTGACTGTACGTTTGTTTATTCCATGTGTAACTCTGTGTTGTTGTTTGTGTCACACTGCTTTGCTTTATCTTGGCCAGGTCGCAGTTGTAAATGAGAACTTGTTCTCAACTGGCTTACCTGGATGAATAAAGGTGAAATAAAAAATACAACAATACTGTATGTGGGAATGTCTTATGTCCGTCCTACATGTAGTGTTGGTACATGGAATATTCCTCAACTGCATATATCATACATTTCTATTGCAAATAGAAGTATTATGTTCAACAACTGACATTTTCAGATATTATTTTGACAAACACACTTTTGTGCTTACAAATCATTCTCTATTGTCATAGATTTGGTGGGCATTGTCATCGGCGATCTTTGTGATATGACTTTCTTTAAGCACGTACTGATGAAACGGTCACTTAATATTTTTTTCTTAAAGTCTACAAACGCTCTACATTTATTCACTCTGTGATAGGGTTGGATCCTATATGCTACTTTTATTATTGTCCTGTAGATGGTTCCGTGCCTATAATTTTGGCTGTGTGTGTGTGTAGAATGGGGCATAAGGGAAATTACCTCTACTAGATTATAGTGATAAGGAAAACAGCATACAAATTTGGCTTGTGTATTAATTTGCCTATAACTAATCAGAATTCCATTATGTTTACATAAAAAAGAGAATACTTCAAAATGAGAAGATCCTGTCATGGAAAAGACGACTGGGCGGACATAAAGTGGAAAGGAGGGGAAATAACTCACAACATGCAGCAGGACACCTGTGGTATCTTTGTAATGCAGGTTTGATAGTTATATTTTCAGTAATGAATGGTTAGCGGTTATGTGACAATTAGGTCAGAAACGTTATTTTATTTTTTGGTGTAGATGGCCAAGGAAGTTGCACAGAACTTCCCCAACATCCCCTCCCAAATTGATATGGAACCTTCAAAAACACATGGAGCAACTGCGAAAAGAAATGGCTGACGATATACTAAAAATGTCTGGTATGTAATGACATTTAATTCAAAGTGAATGTCAATTCTTTATTTTATGTAGTTGTGTGGGACAGCCATATGTTCAGTTCATGCCTATGATTTCAGAGTTCAACAAAGCCAACAACTGCTTCATGTGTGCCACTGATAAAGAACCTGGATGTGGCCCAAAGACTGACTGGGTTAGTAACTTTATTTAACATGTTCATAAGCTTTTGACAACAGTGACTGCATGTAAGACAATTTATGATATAACACAATGGATGGCTAATTCGTCATTTTACATTGATATTTGATATTATTTATAACGTGTTACGCTTTGTTTTGATTTACATTGAATGTTTTGCATGCCAACGGTAGTTCCATGAGCTGTAACTAGGAATGAAGACAAAATAGTTCAAGTAAAAAACACAAACTGGAAGTGCAGTCTTTGTTGTTGAAAATGTATGCTATACCCCATGCACACTGAAGAGGCTCTGAAAAGTACATCAACCAGGGATAAAGAGAAAGTTAACACTGAAATGTTTCATACTTATTTGAAGTTAAGTGTCTGTTGACATGTTGGAAAAGATTAAAGGTCTACAATTTCTGTTTAATTTGTCAATATTACATTTTCAATCATCGATTTACTGGCCACCATTACTGTGGTTACATGTTCAGTATATGTATTGACCAGCAAACCGACTGCAGCCTACCTCACTAGCTCACTCTCAATCCCTGCTTTGGACAATTAATAGCATGACTCTCGTACTTTGCCCTTTTCCTTTATGGTTGATATTAACGACGAAAGGAGATATTATCTGTCTCTCTCCTATTGTATACCGCTGTTAAATACTGTGGAAAAATAAAAAACGGAAAATAAGTACTTAGAACTACCAATTATTATAGATAAATATTAAAGAAAAGGGTAAACACAACACTGGACTGAACCCCCTAATTGTCAAACGAATATTAATGTACAACAATATAGAAGAGACAACTATAGGTTATGCAATATGGGTGTATATACATGGCACGCTTCTTAGGTGTGGAATTGACATGACCAAGGAGCTATTGAAATTTAAAACTATGAAAAATGTACATTAAACCGCGTAATTTAACAGTACACAAACAAGAGTGTGCAATATAGAAGGGTACATTCTGCACCATGTTTGAAGTCAGTTGGTCACATGACCAAGGAGCTATTGAAATTTTACATTTGGAAAAATTCATGTAAAATCTTGAGATGAAAATGGACAAACTAAAGGGTGTGCAATGTGGAGGCCCACTGAGTGGACATTCTGAACCTTGTTTGAAGTCCATAGGTCACATGACCAAGGAGCTATTGAAATTTTACATTTTGAAAAATTCATGTAAAAACATGTGCGATGGAAAATGGACAAACTAATGGGTGTGCAATATAGAAGGGTAGTCAGTGGACATTCTGAACCTTGTTTGAGTCCAGTAGGTCATATGACCAATGAGCTATTGAAATTCAATTTTTTTTATAAATAATTTAAAATAGTGCAAGATGTAAATCAACAAAAAATGTGTGCAATGTGTGTCTATGCCATTGGGTTAGCTAGAATCAGTTTTGAAAGTTTTAGGAGTAATGGTTAAATAGCTATTGGAATTTGAAAAATGTGATTTGTCACTATGTTGACGGTCCCTAACTGCTGTTGGTGGACGTAAGGAAAACTACAGGCGAATATCCAACCTGAAACTGTCTTTACCTCGGTCTGCCAGTGTCACAGAAAGAATAAAGCTTTTTCGTGATACAATTTGATTTCATTTGAACAATGTATTTGTCTCATGCACCGAATACAACAGGTGTAGTAGACCTTACCGTGAAATGCTTACTTACAACCCCTTAATTAACCAACCAGTTAAAGAAATAGAGTTAAGAAAATATTTACTAAACAAACTAAAGTGATATATAACACAATAAAACGACAGTACAACAACATTATACAGGGGGTACAGAGTAGTCGAGGTAATTTAAAAAGTGACTATGCATAGATAAAACAGCAGTGTAAAAACAAAAGGATGGGGTTCAATGTGATGACACGACGGACTGAAGGCTGTTTATAAAAGATAGCTAAACAATAATATGCAGACATTCATAACAATTGAAACGCTGACATCTTCGTCACCACCCTGTCTGCCAAAAATCATCTATTGAAATGAAAAGTCCATTAGCACAGACCAGCAGTGTCGTGAGCTCACCAGTAGCGTTATATGCTGCTGGCTAGCTACCATTGCAGAAATACGTTGAATGTATTTACTCACTTTCTTAGGATCGCACGCCACCCGCGAGAAAGGTATTATCTCTGGCCATTATACCGAAGTAGGTTAAAATTATTCGGAGGCGAATACTTGGAAGAGAGATACTCTGGCGCGAGCTTCGTTTTTAGCCCAAACGCTACTCCTCTACTGCGCAGACTCAGTGCTGCAAGGTGTTCTGGGTATTTAGCGAACTCCTTTTCCTTCCAGTCCGCGTGTAGTTGATGTAGGTTGCTGAATTGATTCCCTTCCTTTTTGTCGCTATACTAGTTAGATACACTGCTTCGTCGGAACTATGTCGTTCAGTTTCAACTTTGATGTGGAGTTAACGACAAAGGGGCAACAAGGTGAAGAAAGTAAACCACAAACTGGAAAGCAGGACTATGCAGCAAAACCTGTGAGTAACAGAGCAAGCTAGCTCGAGCCACTACAACCTTAGTTATGAGGTCCCAAAGAATTTCCCAGGCTTTTTGGGCTGTTACCTAAGAGCAGAATTCCTGCTACCTTAATTAAATGGAACTGAATATAATTTATTTATGAAGTAGAAGTAACCCTGGCTTTATATTTTTGTTTAAAATGGATGGGTTGCAGCTGCCCCTGTATCTGCGTTAAGGGCCATCCACACCAAGTATGAGAACTATAACAATAAATTAGAGCAACATAACTATAAACGCCCGAGGTAAAGACAGATTCAGGGGGGATATTCTACAGATATTCGCCTGTAGTTTTCCTTACGTCCACCAACAGCAGTTAGGGACCGACAACATAGTGACAAATCAATTTTTTCAAATGTCAATAGATCTTTAACCATTACTCCTAAAACTTTCAAAACTGATTCTAGCTAACCCGATGGCATAGACACACATTGCACACACTTTTTTAAATATTTAATTTAAATAGCTCATACGTCATGTGACCTGACTTCAAAACAAGGTTCAGAATGTACACTCAGTGGGCCTACACATTGCACACCCTTTAGTTTGTCCATTTTCATCTCATGATTTTACATGAATTTTTCTACATTTAAAATTGTCAATAGCTCCTTGGTCATGTGGCCTACTGGACTCAAACAAGGTCCAGAATGTCCACTGACTACCTTTCTATATTGCACACCCTTTAGTTTGTCCATTTTCATCTCTCGCTTTTACATGAATTGTGTGAACTTTCAAATTTCAATAGCTCCTTGTTAATGTGACCTACTGACTTTCAGAATGTCCGTGGACTGGCGGAGACAGGCGCCGCGAAACATCCAGTACGGTAACGCGACCGATCCCGGTGAAGCTGGCGGGAGCCCCGGGGAGAGTTCTCTTTTCTTTGTGAAGGGCAGGGCACCCTGAAATGGGTTCGCCCTGAGAAAGGGGCCCAAGCCCTGGAAAGCGTTGCGGTGTCTGGTGAGCTCTCCCTGGTCCTTGAAAATCCAGGGGAGAGGGTGTAATTCTCGCGCCGTACCCATATCCGCAGCAGGTCTCCAAGGTGAACAGCCTCTGGCATGTTATAACAATGTAGGTAAGGGAAGTTGGCATAAAAGATCCGTAACTTCGGGATAAGGATTGGCTCTAAGGGCTGGGTCGGTCAGGCTGGGGTGCGAGGGCGGGGCTGGGCTCGAGTCGCGGCCTAGGGAGCAGTTGCTCCGTTGCCCTCCCCTCACCACCTTTGGAAGTTTGTTGTGTGGCCCATCTCGCGGTCTCTCTTGCGTGGTCTTGCAAGGGGCTGCGTGTGGGGTTTCGTCAGGGTGGTGTCCGTCGGCGGGCCAAATAGTGGACCGGTGGGGGTTTGGGTCCGGTGATTGGCGGCGGCAAATCTGGAACGCGTGCCGGGCCCTTCTCGTGGATCACCCCAGCTACAGCGCTCGCCGGCCCCACACATTGTAGGTGGGGAGGTCTCCTCTACGCTCACTAGACTTGAGGCGGAGACAAAACCCATTGGCCCCGCAGTGATGGGGCATTGCATGGATCTGGCTCATGCCCTACGAAGTGGGGAGAGGTATCTCCAGCTTGTCTGGGGAGGGAGGCCTACAGGAAATCATGCACAGAGTGAGCACTATAGCTGGTGGCATTGTCATGTCAAGATGAGCCTGCAGGAAGGGTACCACATGGGGGAGGAGGATGTCTTCCCTGTAACTCACAGCGTTGAGATTGCCTGCAATAATAACAAGCTCAGTCCGACGATGCTGTGATGCACCGCCCCAGACCATGACGGACCCTCCACCTCCAAATCGATCCCGCTCCAGAGTACAGGCCTTGGTGTAATGCTCATTCCTTCGACGATAAACGCCTATTGCGCACAGTCTGAGCATTGATGGAGGGATTGTGCGTTCCTGGTGTAAGTCGGGCAGTTGTTGTTGCCATCCTGTACCTGTCCCGCATGTGTGATGTGCAGATGTTACACGTGGTCTGTCACTGCGAGGACGATCAGCTGTCCGTCCTGTCTCCCTGTAGCGCTGTCTTGGGCGTCTCACAGTATGGACATTGCAATTGGTTGCCTTCGCCACATCTGCAGTCCTCATGCCTCCTTGCAGCATGCCTAAGGCACATTCACGCAGATGAGCAGGGACCCTGGGCGTCTTTCTTTAGGTGTTTTTCAGTCAGTAGAAAGGCCAATTTTAGTGTCCTAAGTTTTCAGAACTGTGACCTTAATTGCCTACCGTCTGTAAGCTGTTAGTGTCTTAACGACTGTTCCACAGGTGCATGTTCATTAATTGTTTATGGTTCATTGAACAAGCATGGGAAACAGTGTTTAAACCCTTTACAATGAAGATCTGTTTAGTTATTTGGATTTTTACGAATTATCTTTGAAAGACCGGGTCCTGAAAAAGGGACGTTTCTTTTTTGCTGAGTTTAGAAGAACATTTATTCAATGCAAATGGTTCCAATGTGACGTCATGATTTGTAGAGAAATTATTTTTCAGCTGTCAGGACGCATCTCTAAACAACAACAAATTTGAAGTGACTCGATTGGCTAGTTCAGCTATCTGTCAAGAAATGGGCAGGTTGTAACTTGAGCCTACTGCTAAAATTGGAAAGAGCGAGGCAGTAGCTACGCTCCCTTTCTCTTCTCATCTCATCGCTCATATCACTTGGTGCTGTTTACTGATACTATGAGAACTAACCAAATGGCGATGACATTTGCTATCAAGCCATAAATGTGCATAATATCTAACAAGGAGAGTGAGGGTAGGAAAAAATATTAAACGACGATGCACGTTCAGTCTGACTCAAATCTGCCCATAGTTTGAGAAGTGTGATCGCACACACGTGCTGATCTACAGCATTCTCCACAGCTTTCTTCGTCCATAAACATGCAGGAAGATTATTAGGTACAGTGCCTTCAGAAAGTATAAAAATCTCTTGATTTTCTCCACATTTTGTTGTTACAGCCTGAATTTAAAATAGAATTTCAAATGTTTAGGTCACTGGCCTGCACAGGTTTTCACGAGCCTGATTCAGATGAATTGACCTTTCAGCAGGACAATAACCTAAAACACAAGGCCAAATCTACACTGGAGTTGCTTATCAAGAAGACTGAATGTTCCTTAGTGATCAAGTTAGTTTTGACTTAACTTCTAAGTCTTGCCATTGATTTATCAACAACCAATTTGACAGAGTTTGAAGAATTTTGAAAAGAATAATGGGCAAATGTTGCACAATCCAGGTGTGGAAGCTCTTAGAGACTTAGGCAGAAAGACTCTCAGCTGTAATTGCTGCCAAAGATGATTTGGGCTTAAATACTTATCTAATCAAGATATAATCATTTTTCTTTTTTTACAAATGTTCAAATTTTTCTTCCACTGACGAGTATTTTGTGTATATCGTTGACAAAAAAAAGGACATCCATTTTAAGCAAACTTTAACACAACAGTGTGGAAAACGTCAAGGGGTGTGAAGCCACTGTAGCTAAACCTATTGCCAACCTTTTTTGTATATAGGTGTTTTAAAACGCTTCCTCCTTTCCCTGTCAAGACAATCATCAGCTGTCAATTTACGGATAGGATAAATATATAGCTAGCTAACACCATAGATGGAAGGATTAGTTTAGCTATGGGATCTGTTAGAAAGATTGCGATATCTGCTTAGCTACCTTGCTTATTGCATGCATGTCGACGCAAGCCTTATTATTAGTGAATTAACTAAACTAATATTTGCAACAGGAGTTCAATTTTGGTCACTGTCAATTCATCCAAATCCATTAATTTCTATTTCTGTTGGATAATGAGCTAGCTTGCTGCTGCTGATTTTCCCAGCTAGACATTCCACGGCATTGTGCAGTGCTCTTGGCTCAGGCATGAGTGGCGGCTAGCATAGCAGCAGCTTTGCTATTTAGTGGTAATATTGGCAGGGCCAATAGACTAGAAAAGAACAATAAAAGCCTGATATATTCTCGGCCAATTTTATTTTGGAAGTCCATATCAGCCCTAACGGTAGTATATGAAGATAGTTGCACAGCGACGCACCATATTTTGTGAGTAACAAACATATGTTGACAATGATTGCAGAGTTGTCTAATGGAAGTTTGAATCTGAGCTTCCTGGGTGTTAGAGACGAGATGCGTCATACTCCTCAACATCTGTAACACACAGATACTGGGACAGTGTGCAGCCCAACCACAAGAGGGAGTCCGTGTTATTCTGTGTCCTTCATGACATTAGGCATCTTTGCTTGTGCTTCTACAGTGGCAAGAAAAAGTATGTGAACCCTTTGGATTTACCTGGATTTCTGCATAAATTATTTTTAAAATTTATTTCACCTTTATTTAACCAGGTAGGCAAGTTGAGAACAAGTTCTCATTTACAATTGCGACCTGGCCAAGATAAAGCAAAGCAGTTTGAGACACACAACAACACAGAGTTACACATTGAGTAAAACAAACATACAGTAGAAAAATAAGTCTATATACAATGTGAGCAAATGAGGTGAGATAAGTAAGGGCAAAAAAAGGCCATGGTGATGAAGTACATACAATATAGCAAGTAAAACACTGGAATGGTAGATTTGCAGTGGAAGAAAGTGCAAAGTAGAAATAATGGGTTGCAAAGGAGCTAAATAAATACAGTAGGGGAAGCGGTAGTTGTTTGGGCTAAATTATAGATGGGCTATGTACAGGTGCAGTGATCTGTGAGCTGCTCTGACAGCTGGTGTTTAACTTACATGTTTACATTTTAGTCATTTAGCAGACGCTCTTATCCAGAGCGACTTACAGTAGTGAATGCATACATTTCATTTCGTGCATTTTCTTTTTTTGTCCTGGGGTTCCAGCTAGCGGAACGCCTCGCCAATATCCAATGGAAGAGCGTGGCGCGAAATACAAAAACCTCAAATGCAATAATTTCAATTTTACTATTTTACACCATTTTAAAGATCTAACCACATTGTCCGATTTCAAAAAGGCTTTACAGCGAAAGCAAAACAAAATGTTAGAGTACATAGCCAAAACTAATCACACAGCCATTTTCCAAGCAAGCATATATGTCACAAAAACCCAAAACACAGCTAAATGAAGCACTAACCTTTGATGATCTTCATCAGATGACACTCCTAGGACATTATGTTATACAATACATGCATGTTTTGTTCAATCAAGTTCATATATCAAAAAGCAGCTTTTTACATTGGCATGTGATGTTCAAAACATGCATTCCCACCCAAAACTTCTGGTGAATTTACTAAATTACTCATCATAAACGTTCACAAAATACATAACAATTATTTTAAGAATTATAGATACAGAACTCCTTTATGCAATCGCTATGTCAGATTTTAAAATAGCTTTTCGGCGAAAGCACATTTTGCAATATTCTGAGTACATAGCTCAGCCATCACGGCTAGCTATTTTGACACCCGCCAACTTCGGGGCACACTAAACTCAGAATTAGTATTGGAAAAATTGTATTACCTTTGCTGATCTTTGTCAGAATGCACTCCCAGGACTGATGCTTCCACAAGAAATGTTGTTTTTGTTCCAAATAATCCATAGTTATGTCCAAATACCTCCGTTTTGTTTGTGCGTTCAGGTCACTATCCAAAGGGTAACGCGCGAGCGTATATCGAGACCAAAAAATTCAAAATGTTCCATTACCGTACTTAGAAGCATGTCAAACGCTGTTTCAAATAAATTTTTATGGTATTTTTCTCGTAAAATAGCGATAATATTCCAACTGGACAATAGTGTATTCATTCAAAGAGGAAAAGAAAAAACAGCGTGGTCTTGTGAACGCGCATATCCAATCTCTTTGTCACCACGCAGACCACTGAGAAACTGAGCTACTATACTCTGCCCAGAGACAGGAGACGCCTCAATCCGCTTTCTGAAGGCTTTAGAGGGCCAATGGAAGCCTTAGAAAGTGCTACTTAACCCCACAGATACTGTAGTTTCGATAGAGAATCAAAAGAACTACAAATTCTCACAGGCCACTTCCTGCTTGGAATTTTCTCAGGTTTTTGCCTGCTATATGAGTTCTGTTATACTCACAGACACCATTCAAACAGTTTTAGAAACTTCAGAGTGTTTTCTATCAACATCTACTAATAATATGCAAATATTTGACTCTGGGCCCGAGAAGTAGGCCGTTTAATTTGGGTACGTTTTTCATCCGGCCGTAAAAATACTGCCCCCTATAGCGAAGAGGTTAAAGCTAGTGAGGGAGATAAGTGTTTCCAGTTTCAGAGATTTTTGTAGTTCGTTCCAGTCATTGGCAGCAGAGAACTGGAAGAAGAGGCGGCCGAATTTGACATCAAATTTGATCTGCTCTTCATTTAAATCACAACAATAGACAAACGGTGTGCTTAAACTAATAACACAAATGATTGTATATTTCTTGTCTATATTGAATACATAATTTTAACATTCACAGTGTAGGTTGGAAAAAGTATGTGAACCCCTAGGCTAATGTCTTCTCCAAATGCTAATTGGCGTCAGGAGTCGGCTAACCTGGAGTCCAATCCATGAGACGAGATTGGATATTTTGGTTAGAGCTGCCCTGCCTCCCCAAAAAAATCACAAAATTCTAGTGCTATTCACAAGAAGCATTGCCTGATGTGAACCTTGCCTTGAACAAAAGATATCTCAGAAGACCTAAGATTAGGAATGGTTACCTTGCATAAATCTGGAAAGGATTACAGAAGTAGCTCAAAGTCAGTACAGGGTAAGAGAAATTGAGCATCATGGTTTGGGGCTGCTTTGCTGCCTCGGGCCTGGACAACTTGCTATCATTGCAGTTTAGCCTAACATTCTCCTGCAAAATGTCTGTCTGCCAACTGAAGCTCAACAGAAGTTAGGCGATGCAACAGGACAACAACCCAAAAGACAGAAGTAAATCAACAACAGAATGGAGAAAATACGCCTTCTCGAGTGGCCCAGTTAGTCCTGACTTCAACCCGATTGGCATGACCTCAAGAGAGCGGTTCACACCAGATATCCCAAGAATATTGCTGAACTGAAAGTTTTGTAGAGGAATGGTCCAAGATTACTCCTGACCGTTGTGCAGGTCTGATCCAGAAAACTACAGAAAACATTTGGTTGAGGTTATTGCTGCCAAAGGAGGGTCAACCTGTTCTTAAATCCAAGGGTTCACATACTTTTTCCACCCTGCACTGTGAATGTTTACATGGTATGTTCAATAAAGACATGAAACACAATTGTTTGTGCATTAGTTTAAGCAGACTGTGTTTTGTCTATAGTTGTGACTTAGATGAAGATCAGATGTGTTATGACCAATTTATGCAGAAATCCACATTCTAAAGGGTTCATACTTTTTCTTCCCACTATGTCCGTTCAATTCATGTGTATGTAGTTGACTACCAGGAGACAAGACAGTTACAACACTTGTGTATGCATGCAGATTGTACTTTGCATTGTTCATGACAATGGGCATCTTTTACCTGTGTGTAATCAACAGGTGCCCGGCAACAACACCACTCCAGCAGAAACTGTCAAAGCAGCTGTTGAACACCATCCCCCTGCAGATCCCCACTTTCTTCTGAACGATGCTGTCTCTGAGACTGTTACCATAGGAACGCTTCCACCCCTCCACTTCCTGAATGAGTCTGTGTTCGAGCAGACGGCCAGCGAGCGAGATGACAACGAGAGGATCCTGTCGCGGACCGCCGCCCAGAGCTCGGACCTCATCTCCGGGGTGTACGAGGGAGGGTTGAAGGTGTGGGAGTGTACCTATGACCTCCTGGAGCTGCTAGAGAGAGAGGGGGAGACGTTCGGGGGGAAGATGGTTCTGGATTTGGGCTGTGGGGCTGGACTGCTGGGCCTACTGGCGCTGAAGAGCGGAGCAAGTCAGGTCCACTTCCAGGACTATAATAGTACTGTTATAGAACAGCTCACACTGCCTAACGCACTGCTCAACTGTCAGGTGGAAGGGGAGGAGGAGGAAGAAGAGAAGGGGAGAAAGGGAAAGAAACGGGGGCTGCAGGAGGAGGACGATGAGCCAATTATAGAAGAGGACAAGATGAAAAAGGATGAAGAGGCAAAGTCAGATGAGGAGAAGAAGAATGAACAGAAAAAAGAGGGAGAGGATGGCAGCCCGTCGCCCAAGAGGCAAGCCCTGGACCCATCCCAGCATACGAAGCTGACCTGCTGTCGTTTCTTCTCGGGCGACTGGATAACGTTCCTAGCGCTGGTCCTCAAGGAAGACCTGTTCCCTAAATATGACATCATCTTCACCTCAGAGACCATCTACAACACGGCGTACTACTCAGCTCTTCACGACACCCTCCACAGACTGTTGGCCCCGAGGGGAGTGGTCTACCTGGCCACCAAGGCCCACTACTTTGGGGTGGGGGGTGGGCTGCATCTATTTGAACAGTTTATAGAGGACAAGGGAGTGTTTGATATGGAGAAACTGTGGGATGTGGACCAGGGGCTACAGAGACATGTTGTGGCCATGCACTTCAAAACAACAAACAAGTCTTGACATTTGACTTTGTAGTTTCAAAGAACTAAAAAATATCATATTTTTCAAATTAATTTGTACTCAATGCACCTGGATCTTCTATGCTACCTAAGGTGTGCTAACTTCAATCAGTTTCAAATATACTTTTTCCTATAAAGATCACCTGTGTGTCAATTGGGACAAAGAAAAAGGACGTCCACATAATTAAAATGACCGTATGTTTGATTGTTTGACAGATAATGAAAAGACATAGCTACAGTAAGTCTTAAATATTCTATGTCAGTCTGGCTTTTTTTTACCTTGGTGGTAAAACCTTATGTCAAATCTGTTGATGTGCTTCACAAAAAGAAGGCAGATTAAGGAGGAGTTTGAATATGTGCCAGTTGAAGAGGACAACAGGATAGCTGCACTGATGGAGTGAAAGAAGCAGAAGTCTGATAAAGAAGATTGAGGAGATGAGCAGATATTCCATTACCGTGGCACTATTCCATTGTTTCCATGGCAGTGTGCAAACTAGGCCAATATCAAGCGTACCTAAAGTATTTCAAAGTATTTTGGCAAGTGTATTTGGTGCAGGTCGGCTTTTAACAGGACATTGCTTCTTGTGTTCTACATACTGTAGAGGTTTCTGTACCGTACTTAATGTTAACGTGAAAATGTCTTCAACTCAGTTTCCATTTGTTATGTTTGTAATACACTATAAAGAAAAGTTAGAGTTTGTATTCATTTTTGAATGTAGGGTCATAAGTGGTAGTTGAAGTAGGCACAATATACTACCCTACAGAAGATATCGTTTCATGTCAACTTTACCCTTTGTTCACATACCTCTCTCGCTTTATTTATTTAGAAAAGGGCTAGTGCAGGAGAAAAGTGGAAGGGAAATAAAGGTCTTTATAGGGGGTAGGAAGGAGGAAAAGAAATGGGCTCAGTGACCTTTGCAGGTGATTCCCGAAGTGTTCAAATAGCACCATGAAAGCTAGACTTGTTTCTGAAGTCCGCCACAAAATGTCAATTGCGACTTATCCCATCTGGCCAAGGACGAGGTCTGAAGGTGGAGTCCGGCGTCACTGTAGTGTAGCACATCTATTCTGCAGTGGGGCTTTATGGGGTTTCTGTCTCCTAATTCAACCTTTCACATTTTGTTGCCCATCCATATTATTTTGTATACACTTTGTAACATGACATTGCCAAGTCTTTAATCTAATGTTATCAAAGATAGACGCATATCAAAATGTCTTGTGGCAATTTTCTAGAAGGGTGACCATATTGGATGTGTCATCGAATAAATATTGTAAAGTGTCACAAATCATGATTGACACTTTTAATGTAAAATATTCAACTAACTTATTACGGTAAACCTATGAGTAGGAACAAACCAGGGTAGATTCTGTTGAGGAAGAGAAGTCCAGCATGGTGACATAGTGGTATAGCTAGAGTGGAATCCCCTTTTAGCTTTATCATGGAAATCTAAAGCTTGTGGAAATACTGTAACACAGACTGAGAGAAGGGAATATAATGCACAGTAAAACCAGTGTCGAGAAAGGGGAATTTCCTAGGAAGAATAATAAACAGGGCAGCACCACCTAAGTGGGTTACTCCTGTGTTGGTGTCAATGTAACATGATGATGAGGAAGAAGGATTAACGTGGGTTTTGCGGTTATCGTATGTGTCATCTTCCACTTACTGATAGTTTGTGTACACTTTCCTCTATGTTCTGTTTCGCATTCATCTCTGTGTATGACTAATCTGTTCCAGTCCTTGACACTTGCACACCTCGAGTGCCCTGTTTCATCCAATAAGATTAAGATGGCTTTATTGGTCAATTCCAACTGAAATTTGACTTCCCGTTTCCCCCAACCCTTCAGAAAGTATTCATACCACTTGACTTATTCCTAATTTTGTTGTTACAGCCTGAATTCAAAATTGATTAAATGTGTATTTTTTTCACCCATTTACACACCATCCCATAATGACAAAGTTAAAACATGCTTTTAGAAATGTATTGAAAATGAAATCCATAAACTTTGTAGAAGCACCTATGGCAGTGATTTTAGCTGTGAGTATTTTCTAGGTAATTCTCTTAAGAGCTTTCCACATCTGGATTGTGCAACATTTGCCCATTTTTATTATTTTCAAAATTCTTCAAGCTCTGTCAAATGAGTTGTTGATCATTGCTAAACAACCGTTTTCAGGTCTTGCCATTAGGGTTGCAAATGGTCAGAAACTTTCTGGGAAATTTTGCCTGGAAGTTAAGCCTGGAAATTTGGGGAATTTTCCTTAAATTCCTTAAAGTTATCTTATAACAAGTGAACCTTTTTTGTGGGATACACATAAGGCAATTCTAGGTCTTGTGGCATATTTTGGTTAAACTATCCTCAATTCAATGGAATTGCAACCCTCTGCATGCACAGTGCATTCTTCCATCACATGTACAGCTGATTCTCAAGGTCTTGCACACTAATGAGATGCTATTGAGCCCACACTACTACACTGAGGCATGGACTACATGCCTTCTTGTAAGTTTTGATTACAATACTGGGTGAGGTGAATAGCTTTTATGATACAGATCATTTTTTGTTAACTAGTAAATAGTAGCCTTCAGCAAAGTGTGTTTAAATCATTTCTAACTTGTTAACAATTTCTGCTAGTTAGTTTTTGCTACCATGTGGGTTTTAGCTTGCTTGAGCCTGCTAACTGAGGATTGTTAATTCACCTGTTTCATTTTAAAACATTTATCTTACAAAGGAGTTGTTTAACTGCTTAACTATTTATCTGTACATGGAATTGTATTTTTTATTTTTTTATTCTAATCTGTACAGGAAAATGCCAAATGTGTGGAGACATTTCACTACAGCTAATGTAGAAGGAAAAGTTGTTTACATTTGCAAATACTGTGCCAAATAATGTGAAGAATGCAACAAAGATGCAGAATCATTTGGCCAAGTGCATAATGTTCCCTTAGCGCTCACAACAAGCAACCTCTGACAAAAGTCCCTGTTCTTCTATTCGAGGTAAAAATGATGAATCCGACCTTATCGATAGTAACAGCTCATGGTCCTCCTGGAATCAGACGTTTTTTGACTCAATGGAGGAACACAGTCAGAGAAATGCTGATGAATGTCTTGCTCGAGCTGTGTATGCAACTGGCTCCCCTCTTATGCTCACAGGAAATGTGTATTGGGAGAGATTTCTGAAAGTTCTTCGCCCAGCTTACACCCCTCCAACCAGACATGCTTTATCTACTAATTTGCTGGATGCAGAGTTCAAGTGAAGGTCAAGCAAATCATAGAGAAAGCAGACTGTATTGCAATCATCTCTGATGGGTCGTTGAATGTTCGTGGGCAAGAAATAATTAACTACATCTCCACCCCTCAACCAGTATTCTACAAGAGCACAGACAGAAGGGACAAGAGACACACCAGTCTTTACGTTGCAGATGAGCTGAAGGCAGTCATCAATGACCTTTGACCACAGAAGGTATTTGCACTGGTGACAGACAATGCTGTGAACATGAAGGCTGCTTGGTCTAAGGTGGAGGAGTCCTACCCTCACATCACACCCATTGGCTGTGCTGCTCATGCATCGAATCTGCTCCTCAAGGACATCATGGCACTGAAAACAATGGAATGGAAAACAAGAGAGCCAAGGAAATGGTTAGACATGTGAAGGTTATAGCAGCAATCTACCTAACCAAGCAAAGTGAGAAGAATAAGAGCACCACATTGAAGCTGCCCAGCAATACCTGTTGGGGTGGTGTTGTCGTCATGTTTGACAGTCTCCTGGAGGGGAAGGAGTCTCTCCCAGTGATGCCATCTTAGCAATTTTGTTGCTAGATTAAGCAACTTTTCAGACTACCCTAGCAACAAATTTAGCTACTTAAAAAAATATATATATTTGGAACTTTTAGCAACTTTTGAAAAGTGACTGAAACGCTAAAATGCACGCATTTTCCCTCTGTCACGCACTCAGTCACAACACACGTGCCTGGCTGCAAAAGTGCATTGTGAGTGACGTCGGGAGCAGGCAGCAGCAGGCCAGCAGCAATTTCAGCAAATTGCAAATCATTGTTGGCTGACTGCAGCAGCAGTAGTACGTGTTCGACGAGCCAAACCCAATGAATATAGTTGGTCATGAATGTTTGATCTTGAACAGAACTTACATCAATCAACATGCCTCAATCAAAAATGTACAGCCAGAAGTACAGAAAAGAGTGGGAGTCTGTACCTGAACAAATGTCAAATCATATTTTTTGCCGAGATGACCAGTCAATTTGAGTAACGTTATTGTGTATTCTAAGTAATGATGCAGTTTTACGTTATCACGCAATGACATGACAATGTCATTTAGCACCTTTTAGCAACTAAACAACCTGCCTCTAGCAACTTACCCTGAAAATTAGTTGGCAACACTGGTCTCTCCAAGAAATGGCCATATCACAGTCTGCCGATATGGACAGCCCCATCAAGAGGATCCTCCTGGATGATGTATTTTGGGAGAGAGTGGTAAGCATCCTGAAACTCCTGAAACCTATAGCAGTAGGCATTGCACAGATTGAGGGAGACAATGCCACGCTGTCTGATGTTCAGACTCTGCTTGCAGGTGTAAGAGAGGAAATCTGTACTGACCTGCCCACTTCACTGTTGTGCCAAGCAGAGGAAACTGCAGTTCTAAAATACATCAAAAAGCGTGAAGACTTCTGCCTGAAGCCCATACACACCGCAGGTACATGTTGGACCCCAAGTATGCTGGCAAGACCATCCTGTCTGGTGCAGAGATCAACAAGGCCTATGGTGTCATCACTACCATGTCTTGCCACCTTGGCCTGGATGAGGGCAAGGTTCTTGGCAGTCTGGCGAAGTACACTTCCAAGCAAGGGCTTTGGGATGGAGATGCAATATGGCAGTCGTGCCAACATATCTCATCAGCAACCAGGTGGACCAGACTGTGGATCTCAGGTTTTTTCCCCTGTTGCCTTCATCATCCTCCAAATCCCACCAACATCAGACGCCTCAGCGAGCTAACTGGTCCTTGTTTGGGAACCTACTCACCAAAGCACGCAACAGGCTGACCAATACAAGGGTTGAAAAATTGATGGCCATCCGAGCAAATTTGAGGTTTTTTGAGCCTGACAATGAGCCATCCTCAACAAGGTTGGAAAGTGACAGTGAGTCCTTAGAGTCTGATGTTGAAGAGGTGGACATTGAGGAGGTCCAGGGAGAAGACATGGAAGACAACCAAAGATTTAGTTTCTAGACTATGATTTTACAGATGTACAGTGGAAGTCGGAATTTTACATACAATTTAGCAAAATACATTTAAACTCAGTTTTTTTGAATTCCTGACATTTAATCTTAGTAAAAATTCCCTGACTTAGGTCAGTTAGGATCACCACTTTATTTTAAGAATGTGAAATGTCAATAATAGTAGAGATGATTATTTATTTCAGCTTTTATTTATTTCAGTTCTGTCCACACATTTTCTATAGGATTGAGTTCAGGGCTTTGTGATGGCCACTCCAATACCTTGACTTTGTTGTCCTTAAGCCATTTTGCCACAACTTTGGAAGTATGCTTGGGGTCATTGTCCATTTGGAAGACCAATCTTTAACTTCCTGACTGATGTCTTGATGTTGCTTCAATATATATACATCATTTTCCTGCCTCATGATGCCATCTGTTTTGTGAAGTGCACCAGTCCCTCCTGCAGCAAAGCACCCAACAACATGATGTTGCCACCCCCATGCTTCACGGTAGGGATGGTGTTCTTCGGCTTGCAAGCTTCCCCCTTTTTCCTCCAAACATAACGATGGTCATTATGGCCAAACAGTTCAATTTTTGTTTCATCAGACCAGAGGACATTTTTTTTTTTTAAGTACGATCTTTGTCCCCATGTGCAATAGCAAACCGTAGTCTGGCTTTTTTATGGCGGTTTTGGAGCTGAGTGGCCTTTCAGGTTATGTCGATATAGGATTCGTTTTACTGTGGATATAGATACTTTTGTACCTGTTTCCTCCAGCATCTTCACAAAGTCCTTTGCTGTTCTGGGATTGATTTGCACTTTTTGCACCAAAGTACGTTCATCTCTAGGAGACAGAACGCGTCTTCTGTTTTTCCCATGATGTCAAGCAAAGAGGCAGTGAGTTTGAAAGTAGGCCTTGAAATACATCCACAGGTACACCTCCAATTGTCTCAAATTATGTCAATTAGCCTATCAGAAGCTTCTAAAGCCATGACATAATTTTCTGGAATTTTCCAAGCTGTTTAAAGGCACAGTCAACTTAGTGTATGTAAACATCTGACCCACTGGAATTGTGATACAGTGAAATAATCTGTCTGTAAACAATTGTTGTAAAAATGACTTGTCATGCACAAAGCAGATGTCCTAACCGACTTGCCAAAACTATAGTCAGTTAACAAGAAATTTGTGGAGTGGTTGAAAAACGAGTTTTAATGACTTCAACCTAAGTGTATGTAAACTTCCAACTGTATGTTGAAAATGTTTTTGGGAGATGCGATGGATCATTGGGGATAATTCAATATTCCTTTTATTTTGTTGTTCAGTGAAGTCATCCCATGTGAAGAGTCAACTCATTTGATTCAAGTTCAATTCATAACTAAATTGTTTTTTTTATTTTTGTTGGAAGGATTTAATAATTTGCAATTATGTCTACTTATGATAAGGTAAAATGTTTGTTTCTGTCTCCATATGATATGGTAAATATATCCAATGCAATAGCATATATTTCCGTTACTTTCAAGGGTTCCACCTCTGAATATTCCCCAAAATCTGCAGCCCTACTTGCAATAGATTGTCATGTAGATTTAAGTCAAAACTAACTCGGTCACTTAAGAACATTCACTGTCTTCTTGGTAAGCAACTCAAGTGTAGATTTGGCCTTGTGTTTTCGGTTATTGTCCTGCTGTTAGGTAAATTTGTGTCTGGTGGAAAGCAGACAACCAGGTTTTCCTCTAGGATTTTGCCTGTGCTTAGCTCCATTCAGTTTCTTTTTTATCCTGAAAAACTTCCCAGGCCTTAACAATTACAAGCATACACATAACATGATGCAGCCACCACTATGCTTGACAATATGAAGACTGGTACTCAGTCATGTGTTGTATTGGATTTGCACTAAACAACAGTGTATTCAGGACAAAAAGTGAATTACTTTGACTCATTCTTTGCAGTATTACTATAGTATCTGTAATAACTTCACCATGCGCAAAAGGATTTTCAGTGTGCTTTTTTCACTTTTACATATCTACCAATAGGTGCCCTTCATTGAGAGGCATTGGAAAACCTGGTCTTTGTGGTTGAATCTGTTTGAAATTCACTGCTCGACTGAGAGACCATTGTATGTGTAGGGTACGGAGATGAGGTAATCTTTCGAAAATCATGTTAACTAATTGCACTCATGCAACTTAACTTTTTAAGCAGACTTTTACTCCTAAACGTATTTAGTCTTGCCATAACAAAGGGGTTGAGTAATTATTGACTCAAGACATTTCAGCTTTTCCTTTTTAATGAGTTTTTACACATTTCTAAACATAAATCAACATTGAAATTATGGGGTAAAGTGTGTTAGCCAATGACAAAAACATCTCAGTTTAATCTATTTTAAATTCAGAAATTATTCACACCCCTTTACTTTTTCCACATTTGTGTTAGTCTGAAGGCACTGTATACAGGTTTTGGAAAGGTGTGAAGGGTTCCCACGCTGGGAGCTGCTGTTGTGGGGGGTTAATTTTTCAGGGCTCAACAGCAGAAAATGTCATCTAGGATTTAACGCCGGAAACCCTCCGGTTGCCAGCTCACTTCCTTCCAGATTTTTCCCATCGGACCCGGGATTCAAACTAGCAACCCTCCAGTTGCTGGCTTGCCTCTCTAACTGCTAGGCTAATCATCAGTTTAATCATGCACATAGTGTAGACCTAACAGTGGAGTCAATGTTATTTTTTATGCTTCAAGCTTGTCTAGATTGGTCTAGTTGACTCCCTTCTCCACACGCACTAATCGGAATCAATGACGCAATAACCTAATTGACACATATGAGAAAAACAAAATGTTTGTGGAAACCTAATTGTATTCCACCAACTCTTGAAGCATGCCTCTTTGTTAAAAAAGGGCAACAAGTGACTGCATAAAATATCCACTTTTCACTCAAACACACAGATACCAACCAATGCATGTTTCCTGTGCCTTGTCACCTACACTCAGCAACTCTTCTGAGGCTGAGGGGAATTCCTGTTTCCTCCACCAGACTAGGGCTGCATATCAATACTCTAACACAGGTTCCTCCCCTCCTACCCTTGTCTCCTCTTCATCTAATTGGAGAGGATTTGACAACACAATTCCTCACCGGAATTCAGCTGAATTTTTTTTGCCATTGTTTTTAGATCAGAAAAGAGAATTAAGAGTTGAAGGTGAGAGGAAAGAGAAGACAAGCAGAGGAAGCGACTGTAGACTACTAAGCAACACCTAGCCTTTCCCCAGGTTTTCTGATGGGAAGTGAGGGAGCGAGGGAGGGCAGGGCTGGTCTGATGGAGTTCCTCAGAAGCAGCTCTGTTGAATCACTGTGTGTGGGGGCGTGAGCCTCACTCCCACTGTTTCCTTGCTGGGAAGTGACTGCCTTGCTTGTCATACAGAGCGAAAGCTAGAAAAACAAGGAGGGGGAGACTGTTGTGGAGGGGAGTGGTATTTAAGCGGGTCTCAACTCAATGTCAGACAGTGTGGTGTGACTGTGGGACAGGAAACAGTGGGACCTGGCTGGACAGTACAGGTGGATATCAGTGGAGGGAGAAATGTGGAGGATGGCCTCAACTCCAGTAGGATTTCAGAATGAAACAGAATATTCTCAATGGTGTTTTAATTGGACATATCAGATGCCAAAATGGAAGATACCGCTATTTGTTGGGTGAGGGCCGGGTCACTATTGTGAGTTTCGTTTTTTTAATTAGCCAGAACATTGTTTCTGGGAAAGACACGATGAAGCAATGGGACAATGTATGTAGTCTGATGTAAGTATTTGAGTAACAAATGTCTTAATCTGTGTGAGTATAATTTCTGTATTGGAATAAAAGATTGTAGAGCTGTTACTATTCGACATGATGTATCACACAAAGTAGTGTGAATCGCCTAGTCTGAAATTAACCACTAAATCCTTGTACACTTCTTGTTGGCCTTTCAACGTTCTGTGAGAATTGGATGGATGTAAGCAATATGGCAGAAACCCAAAGGCTACAAGGGCTGTGTGGAGTTAGAGTATCTGATCTATGAGGGGCCATTGAACCGTATCTATCTCGGTTACATATGCAAGAGGTTGATTAAAGATTAGAGACTGTGCTCAGACTTTGCCTGGTAGCCAGATCTTTCCCTGCTTTAGTCTACTCCATATGTGTGTGATTCATATCTTTTCATTGCTATTTTTGAATAACAATAGTTCCTAGTCAACGACTGAATGGGTTTGACTGCGTTTAACTGCATTTAACCCCACTTGGTTAAAGCCTAGGCATTAGCTCTGGGAGCTAACACAAGACTCCAGGTCTCAGGCAAGGTTATTCCAGTTTAGTTCCAGGCAGTTCAACCGGTTGTTGCTCAGTTCAACTAATTGATGGGAAGACTGCAGTTTCCTGAGCATATATTAAGGTGTGTTCTTCCTCACAACTTTCTGTGTGTGCGTGTGGTGCTTGTTTGTTTGTGTGTGCGTATGTTCACTTAGGAATGCACTGTAAACCACCCGGGGATAACACTGAAGATTCCTCGAACTGTACTCACACTGTCAATATTGACTCTAGTCATTTGAATGGGTTATATTCCTGCAACATAAATTGTTCAGATGACGATGAGTGGCAAACCATATCTATTGTTGTGGATTTAAAGATATACTGAGCAACATAAAATAAGTATTGTGTGTTTGTATCACACTGCTGGGGCTTATCCATGGGAGGGTTCTACGTTACAGAATGTTAAGATAGATATGTATTGTGTACAGATACAGTATGATTGTCTTTCATGGGGTGAAACAACTATTTATTTTTATCTGAACGTTTCACCTTCCTGATTACTCCCCTTGTTTCTGTGGAAATGTTTTATGTGATGAGTCATGTCTTGGCTTGACCAGTGCTGTGTGTGTGTGTGCTTGTTTGTGGCTGACCACTGCTGTACAGTATCTCTCAGTGCAATCTGAATCAGGCCTTGCATCACCCCACCACAGAAGATTCCCTTTCCTCCCTGCCAACTTCCATCACAGAAGTTGTGAAATGCTCAGGAATCTTGGCTGCTGCAGATGGATCCTTTAATCATCCTTTGGCAAGGTTAAGAGTAGGAGTAACCCTTAGGCACAGATCTAGGATCAGGAACTGCATACCCCTCTAACAAACTGGCTCATCGTTCAGTCTAAGATGAAGATGGAATATGCTCAACCAAATAGCATTTTACTCTTAGAAGATACCAGCACCTCTACCTCCTATCACCATCTTCTCACATCCATTTTAGTGACTTTTTATAGAAATAAAGATTGCCCAACCTCTTAGGCAATCTCTCCACTGATCTCCTGCTCATCATTTCACTGCCTTTTATCACTCAGCTGTACAGAGGTTTCGTTCTGAATAGGAGTCAGACCAGTTCCGTTTACTGATGTTTTAAAAGATGTTTCAACATGGTAGAGAGGTACACTTGATTGAACTTGCCTGATGGGTCTAGTTGAATAGTCCCAAAAGTGCAAACCTCGCACAACCAGCCTGGCTTCAGAGCCATACAAAACATACTTGACATTTTTCTGAGCACCTCCAAGATGTATGATGCCTACTAATGGTCTAGTTACTTTAGACAGAAATGAAAATAGGGAGGGAGGTAGGTCGGGGAGGTTGGTCGGGTGGGCATAATCCGTGACCGTCTAGCAATCCGGGTGGGTATAATCCGGGACTGTCTAGCAATCCAAAGGTACTGTGTTCGAGTCACCTCTGGGATAATTATAGCATTTTAGCTAACCCTTATGCTAAACATAACCCAATTCACATAACCTGCTATGTAAATTATCATAACCTTTGCCGTTAGTTCCCCTAACCGCCAACATAAATTCTTCCCGTAATTTGTAGTTCTCCTTTGTTATTATGAGTACGCAACAAGCAACCTGGTCTTAGAGAAAGACGTATAATACTATACATTCTCCAAAATGTATGATAAATTAATCATACAATTCATATGCTATTGTAGGACCGGCCGGGTAAGACGTATGGAACTATATGTCTTATAATTTGTACGATATAGTACACTGTTATTCCATTCATAATGTAACCTAATGTAACGTAAAATATCATACTAAAGTGTCATTGACGAAAACAAATACCATTTTGAGCCAGGTGTTACAGCAGCCATTTGAATGGATTTAAAAGGTGCTAAAGTCTAGAGAGTGAAAGAGAAGCTCAGGAAGACATAATAAGGGAGGAGAATGCGAGGTGTTGTGCCATGAGAACTGAATTCCATAGATGGTGGCTACTGGAGATGTCATCTATGGGCTCAGTTCTTCTGGCAAGGCACTGCTTATCAGCATAACAAGACAGCACCTATACTTCTATAAGGGGAATATGGATTCTCTGACTTTCAATGGCAAACTTGTGGTTTCAAATAAAATAATGATTGTGTCCTTCTGTAGATTACATGTAGTCAGCACGTTACAATTCAGCTTTGTTAAGTAATAAACAGCTAAAGTCTGTAATTGGGGTATATATTTTGTATGTACACATGTAAATTAATAAATGTGTCTTCAGAAAATACACTTTCTCATTAATCTTTACAATCTCATCATAATGAATGTTTATTTACACTATGGACTGGATTAATATTGACAGTCAAACATTCATGTATAGTAAAATCATCAGTGACACTTATTTATAGAGAAACAGGGTGTGTGCTCAAGCACATAGATTTTACTGTACATTTTTGCAGTTCAGGGAACATTCTAAACTAGAGTAATAGGATGGCGTATACCCAACCAACACACCCTGGCCACAACTATGTGTTATCTCTCAACTGGGAAAGGTGACTCAGACCCAGAGCCTGTTCCATGGAAGAGTTAGTGACTTCAATCGGAATGTCCATTCTAGTACTTATATTTCTATGCTGATGGACAGAGTCCAATGTGAGGAGTGATGAGATATGAGAGATTCGACTGGCTTTAATACGGTATATGACAGAGGGTTATACAGTAAGAGAGATCAATCATAGGTGACATATATGAAAGACAAAGGTTAGAACGACAGGAGAGAGAGAGGGTTTAAATGCGTGACGGGAATATACAGTAAGAACTAAGAGGCAAATGACAGGAGTTGATAAAAGGAGTGGCAAAGCAAACAGTAAAACGAGTAATCCCCTCTTCTTATGCAAACTTGCTAATGTTACAGAACACCTTGATAAATTATAGTAGTGTGGTGGCTAATTTCTGCATTACCAAATGAGAAGAGTTACAAACACACCAGTCCGAGTTAAACTACATCTTTAATACTTAAGATACTTTTGCAAAAGTTCTTGACCCCCAATAATGCACTCTCTCGAATGAATCATTGAATGAGGTGATTACAGAATGGCTACAGGGATCTTTTATAGCAACGATACACCCCCTTCAACGTACATTGACTAACCACAGATACTTAGTAACAGTTCACAAAGGTTAAGTTTTGTATGACAGATGTCAATAAAACACATCAGACAGTAACTGCTATGTCAACAGGATTAATGGTATAGCCCAGTATCTGGTCTCCTTAGAACCGTCCCTCCCTGGTACAGTATTGAACAGAACTATTTCATCCAATGGCATATCAATTGTCAACTCTAGATACTCCCATCTCAAGCAAACCCCCTCTTGACCCCACTCCTGGACAGGCTCACTGGGGGGAGTGAGCCTCTAGACCATATATTATCACAGGATAAGTGTGAGATCTAAGAGAGGACATACAAGGGTCCATTTACTGCCATAATCCTCCCCACAATAAAGAAAAGGAGGGAGTGACTTGCCCACAGACATAGTGGAGACAAGTCATTGGTTCCCCATTAATCACGCATCCCTTCACATGGTTTAAGAAATAGGTAAAGACACATTCCCATGACGACAAGTCTGACCTCTCCCCTCTCTGGGCCCCAAGTGTCTGAGCCCCAGCTAAGGTAGACGTGCAACTGAAAAGACACCAGAGTCCAATGGACACTTTCTAATGACAAGTACCTCAAATAAGCATATTATACTAATAAAACATCTTAATTATCTATGTTACCCAACTAATTCTGATTCGTCCACGACATTAGTACATGGTAGCCAAATGAAAACACCAGACCTGAATGACTCCAACATTGAAGTAGCCTGAGGTAGCTATGTATTAATAAAATAATGAGATGGAGAAAATGAACAAATAAGTAGCATTTGGCTGCTTTGTATTAAACATATAGTATCTGGAGTTTGGATGTGGAACGTTTATTTTAACTGAATTTGTCCCAATACTTTTGGTCTCCTAAAATGGGGGGACGATGTACAAAAAGTGCTGTAATTTCTAAACGGTTCACCCGATATGGATGAAAATACCCTCAAATTAAAGATGACAGTCTGCACCTTAACCTCACAGTCACTGTATAATTTGAAATCCAAAGTGCTGGAGTACAGAGTACTAAAATTATACTATTGGAGCTCACTGTAAGTCTACGGTTACACCAGGGCAGGTAGTAAGGTTGATGATAGTGGTGGAACGCCCTGGCATCAGGTCCCTGGGGTTTCCTCATACTCCTGGAGACCAGGTTTAAGGTGAATTGATGCTCGGTAGGGACTGTAGTTGTTGTGCCACTGCATCAGTGGGGTGATTGCAATGGGATACATAGCTCGGTAGAAGTCATGTGAAGATACAGGTCAAGGTGATGTGTATGGGTATGGGTAGAAGTAGTTAAGGTTTAGGTTGGGGTTGTCTTCGTCCCTACAGGGATCTCACTTCACTGAAATAAATAACAAAGAAATACAAAGTACTCATAATAAAAATGTACACTGAACAAAAATATAAATGCAACATGCTACAATTTCCAAACTTTTACCGAGTTACAGTTCATATAAGGAAATCAGTCAATTGAAATAAATCTATTAGGCCCTAATCTATGGATTTCACATGACTAGGAATATAGATATGCATCTGTTGGTCACAGATACCTTAAAAACAAAGGTAAGGGTGTGGATCAGAAAACCAGTCAGTATCTGGTGTGACCACCATTTGCCTCATGCAGCATGACACATAGAGTTGATTGTGTCCTGTGGAGTGTTGTCCCACTCCTCTTCACGCTGTCGTACACATTGATCCAGAGCATTCCAAACATGCTCAATGGGTGACATGTCTGGGGATATGTAGGCCATGGAAGAACTGGGACCATAGCTGCGGGAAGATGTTTGGGGGTGGGGGTGCTTTTTTGTTGTTGAGAGAGAGAGTTTGTTTTGACGGAGCTACAGACGGCTAGAGTGCATTCGGAGAGTATTCAGACCCCTTGAAACAGGTTTTTAGAATTTTTTTGCAAACTGAAATACCTTCAGACCCTATTCAGACCCTTAGCTATGAGACTCGAAATTGAGCTTAGATGCATCCTGTTTCCATTGATCGTCCTTGAGATTTTTCTACAACTTGACTGGACTCCACCTGTGGTAAATTCAATTGATTGGACATGATTTGGAAAGGCACACACATGTCTATTTAAGGTCCCACAGTTGACAGTGCATGTCAGAGCAAAAACCAAGCCATGAGGTTGAAGGAATGTCCATAGAGCTCGGGGGAGAAGGGCTTTGGTCAGGGAAGTGATCAAGAACCCAATGGTCACTCTGAATGGGCTCCAGAGTTCCTTTATGGAGATGGGAGAACCTTCCAGAAGGACAACCATCTCTGCAGCACTCCACCAATCAGGCCTTTATGGTAGAGTGGCCAGACGGTAAAAGGCACATGACAGCACGCTTGGAGTTTGCCAAAAGGCACCTAAAGACTCTCAGACCATGAGAAACAAGATTCTCTGGTCTGATGAAACCAAGATTGAATGCTTTGTCAGGTCTGGAAGAAACCTGACACCATCCCTGCGGTGAAGCATGGTGGTGGCAGCATCGTGCTGTGGGGATGCTTTTCTGCGGCAGTGACTGGGAGACTAATCAGGATCGAGGGAAAATGAATGGAGCAAAGTACAGAGGGATACTTGATGAAAACCTGCTCCAGAGAGCTCAGGACCTCAGACTGGGGCGAAGGTTCACCTTCAAACAGGACAATGAGATGAAGCACGCAGCCAAGACAAAGTCTCTGAATGTCCTTGAGTGGGCCAGCCCGAGCGCGGACTTGAACCCGAATGGAACATCTCTGGAGAGACCTGAAAATAGCTGTGCAGCGATGGTCCCCATCCAACCTGACAAAGCTTATGAGGATCTGCAGAGAATAATGCGAGAAACTCCCAAAATACAAGTGTGCCAATCTTGTAGCGTCATACCCAAGAAGACTTAGGTTGTAATCGCTGGAAGCAAAGTACTGAGTAAAGGGTCTGAATACTAATGTTGATGTGGTATTTCAGTTTAAATTTTTTTATACATTTGTAAAAATGTATAACTGTTTTTGCTCATTATGGGGAATTGTGTGTAGATTGAAGGGGGGAAAACAATGTAATACATTTTAGAATAAGGCTGTAACGGTACAAAATGTGGAAAAAGTCAAGGGGTCTGAATACTTTCTGAATGCACTGCATATCGGTCCACTAGTACAGGGCTAGTACTGTTCTATAAAATTATTAAGCTTCTAGGAATTGTGTACAGATCCTAGTAACATTGGGCTGTGCATTTACATGCTGTAACTTGAGGGGATAACAGCAGATGAATGGCATGACAATAGGCCTCAGGATCTCGTCACGGTATCTCTGTGCATTCAAACTGCCATCGATAAAATGCAATTGGGTTCGTTGTCCTTAGCTTATGCCTGCCCATACCATAACCCCACCGCCACCATGGGGCACTCTGTTCACAATGTTGACATCAGCAAACCACTCGACTACACAAACTCCTGTCTGCCTTCTGCCTGCTACAGTTGAAACCAGGATTCATCTGTGAAGAGCACACTTCTCCAGCATGCCGGTGACCATCGAAGGTGAGCATTTGCCCACTGAAGTCGGTTACGACGCCGAACTGCAGTAAGGTCAAGACCCTGGTGAGGACGACAAGCATGCAGATGAGCTTCCCTGTGACAGTTTCTGACAGTTTGTGCAGAAATGATTTGTTTGTGCAAACCCACAGTTTCATCAGCTGTTCGGGTGGCTTGTCTCAGACGATCCGTCAGGTGAAGAAGCCAGATGTGGGGGTCCTGGGCTGGGGTTGTTACACGTAGTCTGCGGTATTGAAGCCGGTTGGACATACTGCCAAATTTCTCTAAAATGACAATGGACATTCCTGTAGACAGCATGGCCATTTGCACGCTCCCTCAAAACTCGAGTCATCTGTGGCATTGGGTTGTGTGAATAAACTGCACATTTTAGAGTGACCTTTTATTGTCCCAAGCACAAGGTGCACCTGTGTAATGATTATACTGTTTAATCAGCTTCTTGATATGCCACACCTGTCAGGTATCTTGGCAAAGGAGCAATGCTCACTAACAGGGATATAAACAAATTTGTGCACAACATTTTTGACAAATAAGCTTTTTGTGCGTATGGAAGATTTCTGGGATGTTTTATTTCAGCTCATGAAAAATGGGACCAACACTTTACATGTTGTGCTTATATTTTTGGGTAAATAGTACGTCGGTATTGTTGGCAAGTCATAAAGTCAAAACACAAAATAGCTTTTTAGGACAGCCTACCATTGGCAGTTGGACCTTTGAGTTACCTGGCTGTTCCTCCTATACTACTGGACATATCAATCAAACAGTAGACGGCACCATAGGCCTAGTGAAATTTGTGTTTGCATTTCACACTAGGCAGATTTATGCAAGCCTACCCAAACATTAAAATGTGCCAAATTTGATATCTCCGAATTTAACAAACTGCCACCAACATACCACCCAGCATCCCACTGCTGGCTTGCCTGTGTAGCTAAGCAGGGTTGGCCCTGGTCGGTCCCTAGATGACCAGATGCTGCTGGAAGAGTTGATGGAGGGCTGCTGTCTTTTGGATGGGATGTTAAAATGGGGGTCCTTACTGTCTGATATACAAATGTCTGATATGCAAATGAGATGAGTAATGCGAGATATGTAATGCGAGATATGTAAACATTCTTAAAGTGGCATTATTAAAGTGACTAGTATTCCATTTTTTAAAGTGGCCAATGATATCAAGTCTGTAGATAGGCAGCTGCCTCTCTGTGCTAGTAGTGGCTGTTTAACAATCTGATGGCCTTGTGATAGAAGCTGTTTTTCAATCTCTCTGTCCCAGCTTTGATGCACCTGTACTGACCTTGCCTTCTGGATGGAAGCGGGGTAAACAGGCAGTGGCTCGGGTGGTTATTGTCCTTGATTATATTTTTTGTCTTCCTGTGACATTGGGTGTTGTAGGTGTCCTGGAGGGCAGGTACCACCCTCTGGAGAGCCTTGCGGTTGTGGCTTGTGCAGTTGTCGTACCAGGCGGTGATACAGCCCGACAGGATGCTCTCAATTGTGCAGCTGTAAAAGTTAGTGAGGGTTTTCGGTGACAAGCCACATTTTTTCAGCCTCCTGAGGTTGAAGAGCGATTGTTGCGCCTTCTTCACCACACTGTCTGTGTGCGTGGACCATTTCAGTTTGTCGGGGGAAATGAACACCGAGGAACTTTAAACCTTCCATCTTCTCCACTGCTGTCCCATCAATGTGGATAGGGGGGGTGCTCCCTTTGCTGTTTCCTGAAGTCCACATTCATCTCTTTTGTTTTGCTGACATTGAGTGAGAGGTTATTTTCCTGACACCACACTCCAAGGGCCCTGATCTCCTCCCTGTAGGCCGTCTCGTCATTGTTGGTAATCAAGCCAACCACTGTTGTGTTGTCTGCAAACTTGATGATTGAGTTGGAAGCGTGCATGGCCATGCAGTCGTGGGTGAACAGTGAGTACAGGGGGGGCTGAGAACGTACCCTTGTGGGGCCCCAGTGTTGAGTATCAGGGGAGTAGAGATGTTGTTTCCTACCTTCACTACCTGGAGGCGGCCTGTCAGGAAGTCCAGGACACAGTTGCATAGGGCAGGGTTGAGACCCAGGGTTTGAGTTTGGAGGGTACTATGGTGCTGAATGCTGATCTGTAGTCCATGAACAGCATTCTTACATAGGTATTTCTCTTGCCCAGATGGAATAGGGCAGTGTGATGGCGGTTGCATTGTCTGTGGACCTATTGGGGTGGTAAGCAAATTGAAGGGGGTCTAGGGTGACAGGTAGGGTGGAGGTTATATGATCCTTGACTAGTCTCTCTATGCACTTCATGATGACAGAAGTGAGTGCTACGGGGCGATAGTCATTTAGTTCAGTTACCTTCGCTTTCTTGGGAACAGGAACAATGGTGGCCCTCTTGAAGCATGTGGGGACAGCAGACTGGGATAGGAATTGATTGAATATGTCCGTAAACACACCAGCCAGCTGGTCTGCGCATGCTCTATGGACGCGGCTAGGGATGCTGTCTAGGCTGGCAGCCTTGCGAGGGTTAATAGATTTAAATGTTTTACTCACGTCGGCCACGGAGAAGGAGATCCCATAGTCTTTGGTAGCGGGCCGCATCGGTGGCACTGTATTGTCCTCCAAGCACGCAAAAAAGTTGTTTAATTTGTCTGGAAACAAGACGTCGATGTCCGCGACTGTCACATGGAATTACGCTGGAGAGGCGAAACATTTAATAAGGAACGGACATGGAACAAGACAGGAACAGCGTTAGCAAATGAGTAACACAAAAAAAAACAATTAATGTAGCAGCAGGGAACAGAGCAAGGGAACTGACAAATATAGGGGAGGAAATAAACAGGTGATGAATGAGTCCAGGTGAGTCCAATATCGCTGATGCGCGTGACGAGGTAAGGCAGGTGTGCATAATGGATGGCAGGAGTGCGTGATGCAGGGCAGCCTGGCACCCTCAAGCGCGGGGGGGGAAGAGCGGGAGCAGACGTGACAGTATCCCCCCCCTCTAGGGGCGCCACCCGGCGTCCCACCTGGGTGAACCGACCAAGACATGGGCGCTGGGCAAGCCGGTTGGGGCGTGGAAGCCCAACGAACTGGCAGGAGCGTGGGAGCCTGGTGGGCCGGCTGAGGCATGGAAGCCTGACGATCTGGCTGAGGCAAGACGCCTGTCGATCCCACTGCAGAGAGGGAGCCCGAAGATCCGGTGGTGTGTGATGTGGAATGGAAACATGCCAGGCCAACCGAGGCGAGGAAACCTCTCGAGCCAACCAGGGTGTGGAAACCCGACGGGCAGGCTTAGGCATCCCCGGTTCCATCGGCGGCAGAATCCACCCCGACGTCACCAACCAAACAAAAACAAACTCTTGGACCGGCTGGGCGAACAAAAATTGACGATCCGGCTGACACCCGATGTGGGATGGGCGCCGTCCGAGTCAACCGGGGCAAGGAAACCTCTCGAGCCAGCTAGGGCATGGAAGCCCGACGAGCTGGCTAGGCACCCCTGGTTCCATCGGCGGCGACCCAGAGCCGATGTCACCACCAACCGGAACGCCAGTATTCCCCGATACTTCGTATGTTGGCTGCTGCATTCTGTCACATGGAATGACGCTGGAGAGACAAAGCAGGTATGGGGAGTAAAACATTTAATAAGGAACGGACATGGAACAAGACAGGAACAGCGTCAGCAAACGAGTAACACAAACAAAAAACAATGCAGCAGCAGGGAACAGAGTATGGGAACTGACAAATATAGGGGAGGAAATAAACAGGTGATGAATGAGTCCAGGTGAGTCCAATATTGCTGATGCGCGTGACGAAGGAAGGCAGGTGTACGTAATAGATGGCAGGAATGCGTGATGCCTGGCACCATCAAGCGCCGGGGGGGAGAGCGGGAGCAAATGTGACAGCAACAGGGCTGGTTTTCTTTTTGTAATTCGTGATTGTCTGTAGACCCTGCCACATACGTCTCGTGTCTGAGCCGTTGAATTGCAACTCCACTTTGTCTCTATTCTGACATTTTGCTTGTTTGATTGCCTTACAGGTGGAATAACTATACTGTTTCTATTCGTTCATATTTCCAGTCACCTTGCCATGATTTAATGTGGTGGTACGTGCTTTCAGCTTTGCGCGAATTCTGCCATCAATCCACGGTTTCTGGTTAGGGAAGGTTTTAATAGTCACAGTGGGTACGACATCTCCTATACACTTCCTTATTAACTCGCTCACCAAGTCAATGTTATTATCTGAGGCTACCCGGAATATATCCCAGTACACGTGATCGAAGCAATCTTGAAGCGTGGAATCCGATTGGTCAGACCAGCATTGGATAGACCTAAGCACCGGCGCTTCCTATTTTAGTTTCTGCCTATAGGAGGGGAGCAACCAGATGGAGTCAGATTTGCCAAAAGGAGGGCATGGGGAGAGTGGCCGGGGAAGGGCGGAGGTCAGATTTGCCAAAAGGAGGGCGGGGGAGGGCCCATACCATACATACCCAAATCTAACTGCCTGTAGCTCAGGACCTGAAGCAAAGGTATGCATATTCTTGATACCATTTGAAAGAAAACACTTTGAAGTTTGTGGAAATGTGAAATTAATGTAGGAGAATATAACACATTAGATCTGGTCAAAGATAATACACAGAAAAAAACATAAGTTTTATTTTTTAACTTTTCATCATCTTTGAAATGCAAGAGAAAGGTCACAATGTACTATTCCAGGTTAGGTGCAATTTCAATTTTGGCCACTAGATGGCAGCAGTGTATGTGCAAAGTCTTAGACTGATTCAATTAACCATTGAATTTCTGTCCAAAATGTTGTATCAAGACTGACCAAATGTGCCTAATTGGTTTATTCATATATTTTCAAGTTCATAACTGTGCACTCTCCTCAAAGAATAGCATGGTATTCCTTCACTGTAATAGCTACTGTAAATTGGACAGTGTAGTTAGATTAACAAGAATTTAAGCATTCTGCCCATATCAGATATGTCAAAGTCCTGGGAAATGTTCTTGTTACTTACAACCTCATGCTAGTCACATTAGCCTACGTTAGCTCAACCGTCCCGTGGGGGAGACACTGATCCTGTAGAGGTTAATTAAGATAGCTAGGGGGGCTAACCTCATATCACAGGCATAGGTACACTTTTCCTCAATAAAGTAGCTATCAGCAAAGTCAGAGTTAGAAAGGAGGGGGAGTCAAGTGCAAGTGTTGGTTCAAGAATTAGTAATGATTATTATAATTTTTTAGGGGGGGGGTCGAGGTAAGGAGGGGGATTATTTAACATACTATTTGAAAAGTTAGGGTTTCAGGTGCTTTTGAAAAATGTGACTCTGCTGTCCTAGCTTCAGGGGGGAGCTGGTTTCACCATTTGGGTGCCAGGACAGAGAAGCGCTTGGACTGGGCTGAGCAGGAGCTGCCCTCCCGGAGGGGTGGGAGGGCCAAGAGACCAGAGGTGGCAGAACGGTGTGCTCAGGTTGGGGTGTAGTGTTTGAGCATAGCCTGAAGGTAGGGAGGAGCAGTTCCGCTTGCTGTTCACTGGTCTTGTAGTGGATGCGAGCTTAGACTGGAAGCCAGTGGAGTGTGCGGAGCGGGGTGAGATGGGCGAACCTGAGAAGGTTGAAAATCAAGCAGGCTGCAGCGTTCTGGTTAAGTTGCAGAGGTTTGATGGCACAAGCGGGGAGCCCAGACAACAGCGAGTTGCAGTAGTCCAGACGGGAGATGACAAGTGCCTGGATTAGGACCTGCACCGTTTTCTGTGTGAGGTAGGGTCGTACTCTACGGATGTTGTAGAGCAAGAATTTGCAGTAGCGAGTCACTGCTTTGATGTTTGCAGAGAATGACAGGGTGTTGTCCAGGGACATGCTAGGGCTGTTACGGTGATTGTATTACTGCCACAGGGAGTCACGAGCCATGACCTCAGTCAAATACCACGTGACCGTTTAGTCACGGTAACAAGACTTCTCCAAGCTCTGATGCTACTGATGGTCATTAGTAGCTTGCCAAACTTGCCAACTGCCTAGTACTCAGCATCCTATTGTCACTCTAATTACTCTGACATCAATGCAAATGTTATTCAAAAATCAAACACTTCATGAGAGCTCGTGAGCTGATGTGGCGCAACATTTCTATAGGCAATTGCATGATAAAACAGAGTTTTAATGGCCTCTTAAAAAGAGGACACCATCTGTGTTCTTTTTTTATTTAACCCTTATTTTACCAGGTAAGTTGACTGAGAACACATTCGCACTTACAGGAACGACCTGGGGAATAGTTACAGGGGATGAATGAGCCAATTGGAAACAATTAGGTGACCATGATTGTCATATTGGGAATTTAGCCAGGGTTAACACCCCTACAATAAGTGCCATGGGATCTTTAGTGACCACAGAGAGTCAGGATACCCATTTAATATCCCATCTGAAAGATAGCACCCTACACAGGGAAATGTCCCCAATCACTGGCCTGGGGGATTTTTTTTTCAGACCAGAGGAAAGTGTGCCCCCTACTGGTCCTCCAACACCACTTCCAGCATTATCTGGTCTCCCATGCAGGGACCAACCAGGACCAACCCTGCTTAGCTTCAGAAGCAAGCCAGCAGTGGGATGGAGGGTGGTATGCTGCTGGCCTGCTATTTCTGTAGGCTAGGCCTACTATATTTATTTCTTAACTTTCTCAAAAAAAATTACAACAGCCTACCTGACTGGCATGAAAATGTTTTCCCGCTAATTGATTGCATTTTGGAACATTCACGCTTATTGCCTACTGTCGTGTGCGCATTGCTGCGCTTATAATGTGAAGAAATAAACAAACAGTTTATAAACATTTTAAGCTAAATGTTCTAATCTGTTGCATCAGCCTCATTGCTTTAAAAAGGTTTTTTGATGCTAGTGGTTTATTAATTTGGGATTTATAGCATTACTCAACTGTCCCAGACTATGTTTGGAATATTTATTTCTTGCACAGAAGGACAAGTTGACAAGTAGAATGTCAACTGTTGTACTATGGGGATAGTAGATTGACCTAGGCTAGTTCTTTTGCTGTTTGTTAGGCTTACTCATCTTGTTGGCTGATGAAAAGTAAATGTGGACAGTTCTTCCAACATCTTCAATATGCGCCTCGGAATTCGATAAGCAGGACGTGCGCAGCTGCATCCCCGATGTGTCTGTCTTCACTTCTAGCCTACTTCGGAGCAGAAATGTGAGAAGGGCCAATCTCGTGTGTGAGAGGTGCTTCTGAGCACACAGCCAGGAAAAGGGAAATATAATTATTATATTTAGCCCAAGGGCACAATGGCCACTGGCCGCAAAAGGTCTGGATTGTTTTAGGGGAAATTCAAGGCATTATCAAGTGCTTGTCAAATTGTGAATGAGAGACTGATGAAGTGTGTGCAGCCTGCACAAAAAACAATGCAGAGCTCAAGTGTTTCATGCAACTTTTTTCAAATCATTATTAGAGTTGCATCATGCAGCCTTAGAATGTATAAAAAAATCTAATCCTATGGCCCAATGTTTGTATCACAACTAAAGTTGCATAAATAACTCTAAATTAAGCATATACTGTTGGAGGACTTGTTTCTTTGTTAACCGCTCAACACAGAATAGCATGTGCACACTCCCTCAGAAATATTTTGGAGAAAATATCCTTTTTATTTTATTCAACTATGTTCAATTGTATTCTTCTAACTATAAAATAATAGAAAATAATGCCACGGAATACTTAGCAAATTAACTAGTGTTGCCCGCAGCCATATGGCATATCCAGATCAGGGCCTAACACAAGGACAACTAAAAGTATGCTATTCTGTTCTTATGAAATATATTTTTTTTTCCTATCATGTTTCTTTAGACCTGTCTAAAATAAATAATGGATTTATTGTGATAGTGTAGGCTATAATAAATTGATTTATTAGACTTTTTTAAATCTATATGTTCCAAAGGTCTGCATCATTGAATTGTAGGCTCTGCATGGAAGCCAGGAGATGCTAAATGTGTTTATATTAATTAACGGTTAATTACCGTGAGACCGGCAGTTATTTGACAATCACGGGCTGACAAAATTTCATGACCGACACAGCCCTAGGTCACATCAAGGTTCTTTGCACTCTGGGAGGGCGACACTGTGGAGTTGTCAACAGTGATGGAGAGCTCTTTGAGCGGGCAGGCCTTATCCCGGAGGAAGACCACCTCCATCTTGTCGAGGTTGAGCAGGCACGCATAGATGCGTGTTGCCATCTGGTTATCAGAAGGGGGAAAGGAGAAAAGTAGTTAGAGTGTCATCCACACAGCAATGATAGGAGAGACCAATGTTCCCTTTAATCTGCTTGCATGCGTGGGCGCACAGCTCCCCCGGGACTGCCACGCAGAAGAAATATCAGCGTGCGCAGAGAAGCACGAGATTGAACTTCACTCAACTTTCTAGAGTTTTCCCCGTTAGTTAACACTATCAGCCTTTCCCTTTGCTGTGGGAATTGTGATCGAATCAACAAAATATTATCCAGTTTCACTGCAACATACCGAAATAAAACAAACTATACTAGTATGCAAAACTGACTATATAGGATACTTTGTTGCAGGCAGAACGCATCAGAGTTGGATTCTATTGCATTGACAGGCACGACTCAAGCATGTACTCTACACAGACCGGTGTGCCATAACCAATCAGAGCTGCAGTAGGCCTATATGCAAATAGACCATTGTCATATGTGGATATGTATAAAGTTTGTTGTCATATGCGCATCCTTAAAAACATAGGTGCTGGACTAATAAAGAATACTAGTATAGAACAAGAAGGCCCGCACACTGTTAAAGCTCCCAATTCACTGCTTTATTGACTACGTTTCGATCTGAAACGGATCTTCATGAGGTCAAACACACTGAGTGTTCACATCCCAAAATATACACATTTTACCTCACATGACCATTGCGAACATGACGCATGGTGGGTGCAAAAAACTTTCTATATCTCTAATAATTTAATAACAATGAGATCAAATCAAATGTATTTATATAGCCCTTCCTACATCAGCTGATATCTCAAAGTGCTGTACAGAAACCCAGCCGAAAACCCCAAACAGCAAGCAATGCAGGTGAAGAAGCACGAGATGGGTGAATGTAATGGTTCCAGAACATAATATATATTTACAAAATGACCAAGCGGGTAACCTGGAAGGCAGGTAAGAGGCAGGTAAGAGGTAAGAAATGGTCTGATATGAAACTCTTGATTCAGACCTCTAGGAGACATGGTACACAAACGGAGAATCCAATACAATTCTTTTCTCAAAAATAGATTATCAGTATGTTCGCCCCTCCTAGGAGTCTTAACATGTTCAATGCCAATGTATCTCAAAGAGCTAATGTTCTGACGAGCCTCCATGAAATGCGCAGCCACATGGATTCTCTGGTCAAGGGTCCTGATATTACCCCTGTGTTCTGCTATCCTTGTTTTCAGAGCTCGTTTCATTTTTCCTACATGGCATAGATCACAAATACATTTTCGGAAGTTTACATACACCTTAGCCAAATACATTTAAACTCAGCTTTTTACAATTCCTGACATTTAACCCTAGTAAAAATTCCCTGTCTTAGGTCAGTTAGGATCACCACTTTATTTTAAGAATGTGAAATGTCAGAATAATAGTCTAATAGAATAACCAGTGGGTCAGAAGTTTACATGCACTCAATTAGTATTTGGTAGCATTGCCTTTAAAATTGTTTAACCTGGGTCAAACGTTTTGGGTAGCCTTCCACAAGCTTCCCACAATAAGTTGGGTGAATTTTGGCCCATTCCTCCTGACAGAGCTGGTGTAACTGAGTCAGGTTTGTAGGCCTCCTTGCTCGCACACGCTTTTTCAGTTCTGCCCTCAAATTGTCTATGGGACTGAGGTCAGGGCTTTGTGATGGCCACTCCAACACCTTGACTTTGTTGTCCTGAAGCCATTTTACCACAACTTTGGACCTATGCTTGGGGTCATTGTCCATTTGGAAGACCCATTTGCGACCAAGCTTTAACTTCCTGACTGATGTCTTGAGATGTTGCTTCAATATATCCACATAATTTTCCTCCCTCATGATGCCATCTATTTTGTGAAGTGCACCAGTCCCTCCTGCAGTAAAGAACCCCCACAACATGATGCTGCCACCCCCGTGCTTCACAGTTGGGATGGTGTTCTTCGGCTTGCAAGCCTCCCCCTTTTTCCTCCAAACATAACGATGGTCATTATGGCCAAACAGTTCAATTTTTGTTTATTCAGACCAGAGGACATTTCTACAAAAAGTACAATCTTTGTCCCCATGTGCAGTTGCAAACCGTAGTCTGGCTTTGTTATGGCGGTTTTGGAGCGGTGGCTTCTTCCTTGCTGAGTGGCCTTTCAGGTTATGTCGTTATAGGACTCGTTTTACTGTGGATATAGATACTTTTGTACCTGTTTCCTCCAGCATCTTTACAAGGTCCTTTGCTGTTGTTCTGGGATTGAGTTGCACTTTTCGCACCAAAGTACGTTCATCTCTAGGAGACAGAACACATCTCCTTCCTGAGCGGTATGACAGCTGCGTGGTCCCATGGTGTTTATACTTGCGTACTATTGTTTGTACAGATGAACGTGGTACCTTCAGGCATTTGGAAATTGCTGCCACGGATGAACCAGACTTGTAGAGGTCTACAATTTTTTTTCTGAGGTCTTGGCTGATTTCTTTTGATTGTCCAATGGTGTCAAGCAAAGAGGCAGTGAGTTTGAAGGTATGCCTTGAAATACATCCACAGGTACACCTCCAATTGACTCAAATTATGTCAATTAGCCTATCAGAAGCTTCTAAAGCCATGACATCATTTTCTAGAATTTTCCAAGCTGTTTAAAGGCACAGTCAACTTAGTGTATGTAAACATCTGACCCACTGGAATTGTGATACAGTGAATTATAAGTGAAATAATCTGTCTGTAAACAATTGTTGGAAACATTACTTGTGTCTTGCACAAAGTAGATGTCCTAACCTACTTGCCAAAAGTATAGTTTGTTAACAAGAAATTTGTGGAGTGGTTGAAAAACAAGTTTTAATGACTCCAACCTAAGTGTATGTAAACTTCTGACTTCAACTGTATATCAATTTCTTTGTGGAACATGTAATGATTTCCTTAATCTTAATGCCCTTGCCCGTAATAGGGTGATTGAACATTGTGCATTTGTTTGTGAAGTTACACTGGGTGCATCCTCCACGTCTATGGTTACTGTCCGGCACATTGTCTAGAAAGGTACTGCGTGGCACTGGTGGAAGATCAGACCTCACCACTGATGTTGGGGGCGCATCTGAAGACTACACGCGGAGGTTCTTTAAACGTCTTTTCCAGTTGTGGATCGGTGCTCAAGATGTACCAGTGTGTTTTAATGATGTGGTTGAACTATTTACCAGGTGGGGAGTACTGAAGGAAGCATTAAATGCGTTGGTCAGGACGGCGGGGAGGTTTGGACGTGAGGCTGTCATCCTGGGTCATATTTTTATAACGTTCCCTTGCGTCATGCAGCCATTCCTCTGGGTAACCTCACTGTCTGAAACGCTCATCCAGATGGTCAGTTTGTTTGACATAGTCACTCTGTGTTCTATAAATCCTACGTATGCGACTGTATTGGCTAATGGGGAGGCTCTTTTTTAGGGGTGTATTTTAGGGGTGTAGGGTGGAAGCTGTCTCCGTGTAACAGGGAATTCCTGTCCATCGGCTTCCTGTATAGATCCATACCAACCCCCCCCCCCCCCCCCCCCCACCACAATAGAGTTTCAGAAATGATTTCGTACATTGAGACTTAGGGAGTTCTTTTGTCCCATAAATGATAAGACTCCAAATGTGGATGTGTCAAGTATGGGTGAGACGAGTGTTCAGACTATGGGTGACACAATAGAGAATGACCGGTCACAACTTGTAGACATGTTTACATGCTGCGGTGCGTTTTGTTGCTAACTTTACTTTGCTACCTGCCAACTTTATGGTTTTTAATTTTTACTTACCGTTTATATTTTTAGTTTTCCCTCGCTCAACTTTTTTCATTCAACTTTTTCACTCCAGACGCTTTATCTGGATGTGGTTCGTCAGGACCTCCACCAGCCGAAGCTAAGTAGTAACATTAACATGATGTCTTCTTATTGCAGTCGCTGTACACATAATATACAGGAGAACGATTGCCTTACAGCGAGGATAGCTGTGCTGCAAGCCCAGCTTCAGACGCAATCATTAGGCAAGGGTAATTTAAGTGTAGGAAAGGATGAAAAAGCGTCTGTACCACCAGTAAGTGCAGATAGTAGTATTAATCCTCTCGCGCAGTCCCCGCAGCCAGACAATTTTCTCATGGCTTCTGGAAGGAAATGCTGTAGGAATGCTCAACCAGTGTCACTCATTCAGCCAACAGAAACTTTCAACCGGTTCTCCCCATTAAGCAGCGAGTCGGAGTCAGAGGCCGAGCCTTCTCTGGTCTCTACTCCTCCCATTATGGGGTCTGTGACGCCGAAGCCTCCCACCATTAGTTCTGACAAATTGAAAACCCTAGTCATTGGCGACTCCATTACCCGCAGTATTAGACTTAAAACGAATCATCCAGCGATCATACACTGTTTACCAGGGGGCAGGGCTACCGACATTAAGGCTAATCTGAAGATGGTGCTGGCTAAAGCTAAAACTGGCGAGTATAGAGAGTATAGGGATATAGTTATCCACGTCGGCACCAACGATGTTAGGATGAAACAGTCAGAGGTCACCAAGCGCAACATAGCTTCAGCGTGTAAATCAGCTAGAAAGATGTGTCGGCATCGAGTAATTGTCTCTTGCCCCCTCCCAGTTAGGGGGAGTGATGAGCTCTACAGCAGAGTCTCACAACTCAATCGCTGGTTGGAAATTGTTTTCTGCCCCTCCCAAAAGATAGAATTTGTAGATAATTGGCCCTCTTTCTGGGACTCACCCACAAACAGGACCAAGCCTGGCCTGTTGAGGAGTGACGGACTCCATCCTAGCTGGAGGGGTGCTCTCATCCTATCTACGAACATAGACAGGGCTCTAACTCCCCTAGCTCCACAATGGGATAGGGTGCACGCCAGGCAGCAGGCTGTTAGCCAGCCTGTCAGCTTAGTGGAGTCTGCCACTAGCACAGTCAGTGTAGTCAGCTCAGCTATCTCCATTGAGACCGTATTTGTGCCTCGACCTAGGTTGGACAAAACTAAACATGGCGATGTTCGCCTTAGCAATCTCACTGGAATAAAGACCTCCATTCTTGCCATTATTGAAAGAGATTGTGATACCTCATCCCGCAAAGGTGGAGGTGTTGCTAACATTTATGATAGCAAATTTCAATTTACAAAAAAACCCCGTTGTTTTCGTCTTTTGAGCTTCTAGTCATGAAATCTATGCAGCCTACTCAATCACTTTTTATAGCTACTGTTTACAGGCCTCGTGGACCATATACAGCGTCCCTGAATTCCTATCTGACCTTGTAGTGGCGCTACACCAAACTTGAAGTCTTTCGACTAGCTTGGAAAGACGGTACCGTGCAGTATCAAATCAAATCAAATGTATTTATATAGCCCTTCGTATATCAGCTGAAATCTCAAAGTGCTGTACAGAAACCCAGCCTAAAACCCCAAACAGCAAGCAATGCATGTGAAAGAAGCACGGTGGCTAGGAAAAACTCCCTAGGAAAAACTCCCTAGAAAGGCCAAAAACCTAGGAAGAAACCTAGAGAAGAACTAGGCTATGAGGGGTGGCCAGTCCTCTTCTGGCTGTGCCGGGTGGATATTATAACAGAACATGGTCAAGATGTTAAAATGTTCATAAATGACCAGCATGGTCAAATAATAATAATCATAGTAGTTGTCGAGGGTGCAACAAGCACGTCCGGTGAACAGGTCAGGGTTCCGTAGCCGCAGGCAGAACAGTGGGAACTGGAGCAGCAGCATGGCCAGGTGGACTGGGGACAGCAAGGAGACATCATGCCAGGTAGACCCGAGTTATGGGCCTAGGGCTCAGGTCCTCCGAGAGAAAGAAAGAAAGAGAGAATTAGAGAGAGCATATTTAAATTCACACAGGACACCGGATAAGACAAGAGAATACTCCAGATGTAACAGACTGACCCTAGCCCCCCGACACATAAACTACTGCAGCATAAATACTGGAGGCTGAGACAGGAGGGATCAGAAGACACTGTGGCCCCATCCGATGATACCCCCGGACAGGGCCAAACAGGCAGGATATAACCCCACCCACTTTGCCAAAGCACAGCCCCCAAACCACTAGAGGGATGTCTACAACCACCAACTTACCGTCCGAAGACAAGGCCGAGTATAGCCCACAAAGATCTCCGCCATGGCACAACCCAAGGGGGGGGCGCCAACCCAGACAGGAAGACCACGTCAGTGACTCAACCCACTCAAGTGACGCACCCCTCCCATGGACGGCATGGAAGAACACCAGTAAGTCAGTGACTCAGCCCCTGTAATAGAGTTAGAGGCAGAGAATCCCAGTGGAAAGAGGGGAACCGGCAAGGCAGAGACAGCAAGGGCGGTTCGTTGCTCCAGCCTTTCCGTTCACCTTCACACTCCTGGGCCAGACTATACTTAATCATAGTACCTACTGAAGAGATAAGTCTTCAGTAAAGACTTAAAGGTTGAGACTGAGTTTGCGTCTCTCACATGGGTAGGCAGACCATTCCATAAAAATGGAGCTCTATAGGAGAAAGCCCTACCTCCAGCCGTTTGCTTAGAAAGTCTAGGGACAATTAGGAGGCCTGCGTCTTGTGACCGTAGCGTACGTGTAGGTATGTACGGCAGGACCAAATCGGAAAGATAGGTAGGAGCAAGCCCATGTAATGCTTTGTAGGTTAGCAGTAAAACCTTGAAATCAGCCCTTGCCTTAACCTCTACGGGCTAGGGGGCAGCATTGAGAATTTTGGAAAAAATATGTGCCCATTTTTAACTGCCTCCTACACCAACTCAGAAGCTAGAATATGCATATTATTGTTCAGGTTTGGATAGAAAACACCCTAAAGTTTCTAAAACTGTTTGAATGGTGTCTGTGAGTATAACAGAACTCCTATGGCAGGCAAAAACCTGAGAAGGTTTCATGCAGGAAGTACCCTGTCTGAAAAAGGTGTTGTTGTTCTTGCTTCTGTTTATTGAAGAGTCAGGATCTTAGCTGTAACGTGACAATTCCTAGGGCTCCAATAGGCTCTCAGAACCCGGGAAAAACCTGAACGATGACGAGGCAGCCTCAGGCTGAAACACAGAATCCCCTTTTCCAAGTGTCCCATCAGTGGACAATAGAATTAGGCGCGTGCGCGATTCGACCCCGTGGAGTATTTTCCTTCGGCTGTTTAGCTAATTGCAGATTCCCGGTCGGAATATTATCGCTTTTCTACTAGATAAATTGCATAAAAATTGATTTTAAACAGCGGTTGACATGCTTCGAAGTACGGTAATGGAATATTTAGAAACTTTTTGTCACGTTCTGCGCCATGCGCACGACCGTGATTTAGCATTGGGATAGTGTCTAGAACGCACGAACAAAACGCCGCTGTTTGGATATAACGATGGATTATTTGGGACCAAACCTACATTTGTTATTGAAGTAGAAGTCCTGGGAGTGCATTCTGACGAAGAACAGGAAAGGTAAGACCATTTTTCTTATAGGAAATGTGATTTTGTTGAAGGCTAAACTTGCCGGGTGTCTAAATAGCTAGCCCGTGATGGCTGGGCTATGTACTTAGAATATTGCAAAATGTGCTTCATCCGAAAAGCTATTTTAAAATCGGACATATCGAGTGCATAGAGGAGTAATGCATCTATAATTCTTAAAATAATTGTTATGCTTTTTGTGAACGTTTATCGTGAGTAATTTAGCAAATTGTTAGTAAATTCCCCGGAAGTTTGCGGGGGTATGCTTTTTCTGAACATCACATGCTAATGTAAAAAGCTGGTTTTTGATATAAATATGAACTTGATTGAACAGACATGCATGTATTGTATAACATAATGTCCTAGGTGTGTCATCTGATGAAGATCATAAAAGGTTAGTGCTGCATTTAGCTGTGGTTTGGGTTTTTGTGACATTATATGCTAGCTTGAAAAATGGGTGTCTGATTATTTCTGGCTGGGCACTCTCCTGACATAATCTAATGTTTTGCTTTCGTTGTAAAGCCTTTTTGAAATCGGACAATGTGGTTAGATTAACGAGAGTCTTGTCTTTAAATAGCTGTAAAATAGTCATATGTTTGAGAAATTGAAGTAATAGTATTTCAAACGTTTTAAAAATCGCGCCACTGGATTCAACTGGCTGTTACGTAGGTGGGACGAATTCGTCCCGCCGGTCCCATAGAGGTTAACAGGAAGCCAGTGTAAGGAGGCTAGCACTGGAGTAATATGATCACATTTTTTGGTTCTAGTCAGGATTCTAGCAGCCGTATTTAGCACTAACTGAAGTTTGTTTAGTGCTTTATCCGGGTAGCCGGAAAGTAGAGCATTGCAGTAGTCCAGCCTAGAAGTAACAAAAGCATGGATGAATTTTTCTGTGTCATTTTTGGACAGAAAGTTTCTGATTTTTGCAATGTTACGTAGATGGAAAAAAGCTGTCCTTGAAACAGTCTTGATATGTTCTTCAAAAGAGAGATCAGGGTCCAGAGTAACGCCGAGGTCCTTCACAGTTTTATTTGAGACGACTGTACAACCATCCAGATTAATTGTCAGATTCAACAGAAGATCTCTTTGTTTCTTGGGACCTAGAACAAGCATCTCTGTTTTGTCCGAGTTTAAAAGTAGAAAGTTTGCAGCCATCCACTTCCTTATGTCTGAAACACAGGCTTCTAGCGAGGGCAATTTTGGGGCTTCACCATGTTTCATTGAAATGTACAGCTGTGTGTCGTCCGCATAGCAGTGAAATTTAACATTATGTTTTCGAATGACATCCCCAAGAGGTAAAATATATAGTGAAAACAATAGTGGTCCTAAAACGGAACCTTGAGGAACACCGAAATTTACAACTGATTTGTCAGAGGACAAACCATTCACAGAGACAAACTGATATCTTTCCGACAGATAAGATCTAAACCAGGCCAGAACTTGTCCATGTAGACCAATTTGGGTTTCCAATCTCTCCAAAAGAATGTGGTGATCGATGGTATCAAAAGCGGCACTAAGATCTAGGAGCACGAGGACAGATGCAGAGCCTCGGTCTGACGTCATTAAAAGGTCATTTACCACCTTCACAAGTGCAGTCTCAGTGCTATGATGGGGTCTAAAACCAGACTGAAGCCTTTCGTATACATTGTTTGTCTTCAGGAAGGCAGTGAGTTGCTGTGCAACAGCTTTTTCTAAAATTTTTGAGAGGAATGGGAGATTCGATATAGGCCGATAGTTTTTTATAATTTCTGGGTCAAGATTTGGCTTTTTCAAGAGAGGCTTTATTACTGCCACTTTTAGTGAGCTTGGTACACATCCGGTGGATAGAGAGCCGTTTATTATGTTCAACATAGGAGGGCCAAGCACAGGAAGCAGCTCTTTCAGTAGTTTAGTTGGAATAGGGTCCAATATGCAGCTTGAGGGTTTGGAGGCCATGATTATTTTCATCATTGTGTCAAGAGATATAGTACTAAAACACTTTAGTATCTCCCTTGATCCTAGGTCCTGGCAGAGTTGTGCAGACTCAGGACAATGGAGCTTTGGAAGAATACCCAGATTTAAAGACGAGTCCGTAATTTGCTTTCTAATGATCATGATCTTTTCCTCAAAGAAGTTCATAAATGTATTACTGCTGAAGTGAAAGCCATCCTCCATTTGCGAATGCTGCTTTTTAGTTAGCTTTGCCAGGCGGCCCAAACTGCTGCATATACCCTGACTCTGTTTGCAAGAGAAGTGACACATTTTCCCTAGTTAAAATAAATTAATGTTAGCAGGCAATATTAACTAAATATGCAGGTTTAAAAATACACTGCTCAAAAAAATAAAGGGAACACTTAAACAACACAATGTAACCCCAAGTCAATCACACTTCTGTGAAATCAAACTGTCCACTTAGGAAGCAACACCGATTGACAGTAAATTTCACATGCTGTTGTGCAAATGGAATAGACAACAGGTGGAAATTATAGGCAATTAGCAAGACACCCCCAATAAAGGAGTGGTTCTGCAGATGGGGACCACAGACCACTTCTCAGTTCCTATGCTTCCTGGCTGATGTTTTGGTCACTTTTGAATGCTGGCGGTGCTTTCACTCTAGTGGTAGCATGAGATGGAGTCTACAACCCACACAAGTGGCTCAGGTAGTGCAGCTCATCCAGGATGGCACATCAATGCGAGCTGTGGCAAGAAGGTTTGCTGTGTCTGTCAGCGTAGTGTACAGAGCATGGAGGCACTACCAGGAGACAGACCAATACATCAGGAGACGTGGAGGAGGCCGTAGGCAACAACCCAGCAGCAGGACCACTACCTCCGCCTTTGTGCAAGGAGGAGCAGGAGGAGCACTGCCAGAGCTCTGCAAAATGACCTCCAGCAGGCCACAAATGTGCATGTATCTGCTCAAACGGTCAGAAACAGACTCCATGAGGGTGGTATGAGGGCCCGACGTCCACAGGTGGGGGTTGTGCTTACAGCCCAACATCGTGCAGGACGTTTGGCATTTGCCAGAGAACACCAAGATTGGCAAATTCGCCACTGGCTCCCTGTGCTCTTCACAGATGAAAGCAGGTTCACACTGAGCACGTGACAGATGTGACAGAGTCTGGAGACGCCGTGGAGAACGTTCTGCTGCCTGCAACATCCTCCAGCATGACCGGTTTGGCGGTGGGTCAGTCATGGTGTAGGGTGGCATTTCTTTGGGGGGCCGCACAGCCCTCCATGTGCTCGCCAGAGGTAGCCTGACTGCCATTAGGTACCGAGATGAGATCCTCAGACCCCTTGTGAGACCATATGCTGGTGCGGTTGGCACTGGGTTCCTCCTAATGCAAGACAATGCTAGACCTCATGTGGCTGGAGTGTGTCAGCAGTTCCTGCAAGAGGAAGGCATTGATGCTATGGACTGGCCCGCCCGTTCCCCAGACCTGAATCCAATTGAGCACATCTGGGACATCATGTCTCGCTCCATCCACCAACGCCACGTTGTACCACAGACTGTCTAGGAGTTGGCGGATGCTTTAGTCCAGGTCTGGGAGGAGATCCCTCAGGAGACCATCTGCCACCTCATCAGGAGCATGCCCAGGCGTTGTAGGGAGGTCATACAGGTACGTGGAGGCCACACACACTACTGAGCCTCATTTTGACTTGTTTTAAGGACATTAAATCAAAGTTGGATCAGGCTGTAGTGTGGTTTTCCACTTAAATTTTGAGTGTGACTCCAAATCCAGACCTCCATGGGTTGATAAATTGGATTTCCATTGATTATTTTTGTGTGATTTTGTTATCAGCACATTCAACAATGTAAAGAAAAAGTATTTAATAAGATTATTTCATTCATTCAGATCTAAGATGTGTTATTTTAGTGTTCTCTTTATTTTTTTGAGCAGTATATTTACTTGTGTATTGATTTTAAGAAAGGCATTGATGTTTATGGTTGGAGCAACGTGTACCTAAGCGATTATATGCAACGCCAGACAGGCTAGATAAACTAGAAATATCATCAACCATGTGTAGTTAACTAGTGATTATGATTGATTGATTGTTTTTTTATAAGATAAGTTTAATGCTAGCTAGCAACTTACCTTGGCTTCTTACTGCATTCGTGTAACAGGCAGGCTCCTCGTGGAGTGCAATGTAAAGCAGGTGGATAAAGCTTTGGACTAGTTAACCTGTTAGGGATAGGGGGCAATATTTGCACGGCCAGATAAAAAACGTACCCGATTTAATCTGGTTATTACTACTGCCCAGAAACTAGAATATGCATATAATTATTGGCTTTGGATAGATAACACCCCAAAGTTTCTAAAACTGTTTGAATGGTGTCTGTGAGTATAACAGAACTCATATGGTAGGCAAAAACCTGAGAAGATTCCTTACAGGAAGTGCCGTCTCTGACCATTTATTGGGCTTCTACGCTCTCTTTATTGAAAACTGAGGATCTCTGCTGTAACGTGACACTTCCTACGGCTCCCATAGGCTCTCAGAAGGCGGCAAACCGCTGTATGATGTCTTTGCAGGCCCTGGCTGAAAAACATTAGCGCATTTGGATGGTGGTCAATCAGAGAACAGAGACTGGAGGCGCGTGCACGAGGCGACACCATGTTTTTATTTTCTCTGTCTTTGAACGTAAACAGGGTTACCTGGTCGGAATATTATCGCTTTTTTACGAGAAAAATATCATAAAAATTTATTTTAAACAGCGGTTGACATGCTTCGAAATACGGTAATGGAATATTTAGACATTTGTGCTTTCACCGAAAAGCTATTTTAAAATCAGACATAGCGATTGCATAAAGGAGTTCTGTATCTATAATTCTTAAAATAATTGTTATGTTTTTTGTGAACGTTTATCATGAGTAATTTAGTAAATTCACCGGAAGTTTGCGGTGGGTATACTAGTTCTGAACGTCACATGTTAATGTAAAAAGCTGGTTTTTGATGTAAATATGAACTTGATTGAACAAAACATGCATATATTGTATAACATAATGTCCTAGAAGTGTCATCTGATGAAGATCATCAAAGGTTAGTGCTGCATTTAGCTGTGGTTTGGGTTTATGTGACATTATATGCTAGCTTGAAAAATGGGTGTCTGATTATTTCTGGCTGGGTACTCTGCTGACATAATCTAATGTTTTGCTTTCGTTGTAAAGCCTTTTTGAAATGGGACAGTGTGGTTAGATTAACGAGAGTCTTGTCTTTAAAATGGTGTAAAATAGTCATATGTTTGAGAAATTGAAGTAATAGCATTTCTAAGGTATTTGAATAACGCGCCACAGGATTCCACTGGCTGTTACGTAGGTGGGACAATTTCGTCCCACCTACCCTAGAGAGGCTAACCGTAAGGTTGCAAGATTGAATCCCCGAGCTGACAAGGTAAAAATCTGTCTTCTGCCCCTGAACAAGGCAGTTAACCCACCGTACCTAGGCCGTCATTGAAAATAAGAATGTGTTCTTAACCTCTACGGGCTAGGGGGCAGCATTGAGAATTTTGGAAAAAATATGTGCCCATTTTTAACTGCCTCCTACACAACTCAGAAGCTAGAATATGCATATTATTGTTCAGGTTTGGATAGAAAACACCCTAAAGTTTCTAAAACTGTTTGAATGGTGTCTGTGAGTATAACAGAACTCCTATGGCAGGCAAAAACCTGAGAAGGTTTCATGCAGGAAGTACCCTGTCTGAAAAAGGTGTTGTTGTTCTTGCTTCTGTTTATTGAAGAGTCAGGATCTTAGCTGTAACGTGACAATTCCTAGGGCTCCAATAGGCTCTCAGAACCCGGGAAAAACCTGAACGATGACGAGGCAGCCTCAGGCTGAAACACAGAATCCCCTTTTCCAAGTGTCCCATCAGTGGACAATAGAATTAGGCGCGTGCGCGATTCGACCCCGTGGAGTATTTTCCTTCGGCTGTTTAGCTAATTGCAGATTCCCGGTCGGAATATTATCGCTTTTCTACGAGATAAATTGCATAAAAATTGATTTTAAACAGCGGTTGACATGCTTCGAAGTACGGTAATGGAATATTTAGAAATTTTTTGTCATGTTCTGCGCCATGCGCACGACCGTGATTTAGCATTGGGATAGTGTCTAGAACGCACGAACAAAACGCTGCTGTTTGGATATAACGATGGATTATTTGGGACCAAACCTACATTTGTTATTGAAGTAGAAGTCCTGGGAGTGCATTCTGACGAAGAACAGGAAAGGTAAGACCATTTTTCTTATAGGAAATGTGATTTTGTTGAAGGCTAAACTTGCCGGGTGTCTAAATAGCTAGCCCGTGATGGCTGGGCTATGTACTTAGAATATTGCAAAATGTGCTTCATCCGAAAAGCTATTTTAAAATCGGACATATCGAGTGCATAGAGGAGTAATGCATCTATAATTCTTAAAATAATTGTTATGCTTTTTGTGAACGTTTATCGTGAGTAATTTAGCAAATTGTTAGTAAATTCCCCGGAAGTTTGCGGGGGGTATGCTTTTTCTGAACGTCACATGCTAATGTAAAAAGCTGGTTTTTGATATAAATATGAACTTGATTCAACAGACATGCATGTATTGTATAACATAATGTCCTAGGTGTGTCATCTGATGAAGATCATAAAAGGTTAGTGCTGCATTTAGCTGTGGTTTAGGTTTTTGTGACATTATATGCTAGCTTGAAAAATGGGTGTCTGATTATTTCTGGCTGGGTACTCTGCTGACATAATCTAATGTTTTGCTTTCGTTGTAAAGCCTTTTTGAAATCGGACAGTGTGGTTAGATTAACGAGAGTCTTGTTTTTAAATAGCTGTAAAATAGTCATATGTTTGAGAAATTGAAGTAAAAGCATTTCAAACGTTTTAAAAATCGCGCCACAGGATTACACTGGCTGTTACGTAGGTGGGACGAATTCGTCCCGCCGGTCCCATAGAGGTTAACTGACTTGCCTAGTTAAATAAAGGTCTAAAAAATTAAATAAAAAACGGCCAAGTCGCCGTCCAACAATACCTATTTCTTGAAATCGGCCCTAATTAATCAGCCATTCCGATTAATCGGTCAACCTCTATACTGGACCCTATTCCAAAAGTACTGAATAAACTTCCGTTAGTGCTAAACACGGCTGCTAGAATCTTGACTAGAACCAAAATATTTGATCATATTACTCCAGTGCTAGCCTCTCTACACTGGCTTCCTGTTAAGGCAAGGGCTGATTTCAAGGTTTTACTGCTAACCTACAAAGCATTACATGGGCTTGCTCCTACCTATCTTTCCGGTTTGGTCCTGCCGTACATACCTACATGTACGCTACGGTCACAAGACGCAGACCTCCTTACTGTCCCTAGAATTTCTAAGCAAACAGCTGGAGGCAGGGCTTTCTCCTATAGAGCTCCATTTTTATGGAGATGGTCTACCTATCCATGTGAAAGACGCAGACTCGGTCTCAACCTTTAAGTCTTTATTGAAGACTCATCTCTTCAACAGGTCCTATGATTGAGTGTAGTCTGGCCCAGGAGTGTGAAGGTGAACGGAAAGGCATTGGAGCAACAAATCGCCCTTGCTGTCTCTGCCTGGCCGGTTCCCCTCTCGCCGCTGGGATTCTCTGCCTCTAACCCTATTACAGGGGCTGAGTCACTGGCTTACTGGTGTTCTTCCATGCCGTCCCTAGGAGGGGTGTATTACTTGAGTGGGTTGAGTCACTGACGTAATCTTCTTGTCCGGGTTGGCGCCCCCCCTTGGGTTGTGCCGTGGGGGAGATCTTTGTGGGCTATACTCGGCCTTGTCTCAGGATGGTAAATTGGTGGTTGAAGTTATCCCTTTAGTGGTGTGGGGGCTGTGCTTTGGCAAAGTGGGTGGGGTTATATCCTGCCTGTTTGGCCCTTTCCGGGGGTATCGTTGGACGGGGCCACAGTGTCTCAGCCTCCAGTATTTATGCTGCAGTAGTTTATGTGTCCGGGGCTAGGGTCAGTCTGTTATATCTGGAGTATTTCTCCTGTCTTATCCGGTGTCCTGTGTAAATTTAAGTATGCTCTCTCTACTTCTCTCTTTCTCTCTTTCTTTCTCTCTCTCAGAGGACCTGAGCCCTAGGGCCATGCCTCAGGACTACCTGGCCTGATGACTCCTTGCTGTCCTCAGTCCACCTGGCCGTGCTGCTGCTCCAGTTTCAACTGTTCTGCCTGCGGCTATGGAACCCTGACCTGTACACCGGACTACCTTCACTGGACGTCCCAGACCTGCTGTTTTCAACTCTCTAGAGACAGCAGGAGCGGTAGAGATCCTCTGAATGATCGGCTATGAAAAGCCACCTGACATTTACTCCTGAGGTGCTGACCTGTTGCACCCTTGACAACCACTGTGATTATTGTTATTTGATCCTGCTGGTCATCTATGGACATTTGAACATCTTGGCCATGTTCTGTTATAATCTCCACCCGGCACAGCCAGAAGAGGACTGGCCTCCCCTCATATCCTGGTTCCTCTCTAGGTTTCTTCCTATGTTCTGGCCCTTTCTAGGGAGTTTTTCCTAGCCACCATGCTTCTACACCTGCATTGCTTGCTGTTTGGGGTTTTAGGCTGGGTTTCTGTTTAGCACTTTGTGACATCAGCTGATGTAAGAAGGGCTTTATAAATACATTTGATTGATTGTTTAGAACGAAAACCCCTTTTCGAGATAAATCATCTTTTTGTCTTCACAAATACAGAAATCCCTCCCTAGAAACATACTGCAGATTGGTGGGAAAAGATGTGTCTCAGATTTAGAATAAGAAACGAGAATACAGAGTCTACAATAATCTCCCTAAAGAACAGAGGCAAGAATTGTACGTTTAAAAAAATTATTGTATGTAATGTTGACAAGGGTGGAGCTGTGGTGTTGTTAAACCGTGATGACTATGTGAATGAGATCCCGGGACAATTAAACAACACCAATTTCTATCAGAAATTGTCATGTGACCCTACACCACTGTTAAAAAATGAGAGTCTCTTATGGAAAGTGGAGACATTATGCAAAAAGAATGTGAGTTCATGAAAGAAGACTATCCAATCAGGAGCATCATTCATGCCTTACTAAAAATCCACAAACAACTGGATAAGCCACCAGGGAGACCTATTGTGGCCTCCATTGTGGCCTCCACCAACTTCAATTGACTGAAAATATTTCTGCTTTTGTAGATTTCCTTCTAAAACCCAGTGTGGTGTCACGCCCTGGATTCTATGGACATGATTAACACCCTCAAGACAATGCACAATATCAATGGGGAGATGCTTATGGTTTGCTTTGATGTTGAATCACTGTATTCTAATATCCCCCACCAGGGAGGCCTAGAAGTCAACAACACCCTGGCACACTCCCTAGCACTAACTGTATTGTTGAACTTGCTGAGATTGTTCTAAGAACTTTTTATATTTGAAAATGACATATTCATTCAACAGAAGGAAACTGCTATGGGTAGCAAAATGGCACCAAATTATGTCAATCTGTATGTATTTTTTATTTAGAAGAATGTGATTTTCAGCCCTAATAATCCATTATTGTGCCATATTAGACTCTGGAAACGCTTCATTGATGACATCTTCATTCTATTCCAGGGCACAGCAGAGGAACTTCATCGATTCCTCTCCTTCATCAATACAAGCAGTTGAACATTTGAAATTCACCCTCATATTTGATGCGAATGAAATACGTTTTCTTGACATTTTGATTAAGAGGGATGGTTAGTACAGATCTATACAGGAAGCCGACAGAGGAATTCCCTGTTACGTGGAGACAGCTTCCACCCTACACCCCTAAAAAAGAGCCTCCCCATTAGCCAATACAGTCGCATATGTAGGATTTGTAGAACACAGAGTGACTATGTAACAAACCAACCATCTGATGAGCGTTTCAGACAGTGGGGTTACCCAGAGGAATGGCTGCATGACGCAAGGGAACGTTATAAAAATATGACCCAGGATGACAGCCTCACGTCCAAACCTCCCCGCCGTCCTGACCAACGCATTTAATGCTTCCTTCAGTACTCCCCACCTGGTAAATAGTTCAACCACATCATTAAAACACACTGGTACATCTTGATCACTAATCCACAACTGGAAAAGATGTTTAAAGAACCCCTGCGGGTAGTCTTCAGACGGGTCCCCAACATCAGTCAAATGGTGGTGAGGTCTGATCTACCACCAGTGCCACGCAGTGCCTTTTTAGACAATGTGCCGGACGGTAACTATAGATATGGCAGATGCACCCAGTGCAACTTCACGAACAAATGCACAATGTTCAATCACCCTATTAAGGGCAAGGCCATTAAGATTAAGGGCATCATTACATGTTCCACAAAAAATGTGATATACCTGATCAAATGTATTTGTGATCTATGCCATGTAGGAAAAACAAAACTATCTCAGAAAACAAGGATAGCAGAACACAGGAGTAATATCAGGACCCTTGACCAGAGAAACCCTGTGGCTGCACATTTCATGGATGCTCCTCACAACATTAGCTCTTTGAGATACATTGGCATTGAACATGTTAAGACTCTTAGGAGGGATGGAGATACTGATCATATTTTATTGAGAAGAGAATTGTATTGGATTCACCATTTGTGTACCAATGTCTCCTAGAGGTCTGAATCAAGAGTTTGATATCAGACCATTTCTTACCTGAATATATGGCTCTGTGCCATTCACTTTGAACTGTTTTTACAGCATCAGCGTGGGTAGATGTGCTTGTTTTGAGATCAAAGCGAGGGCTACATGTAGCAATGTGTGTACATTTGTTCATATCGTTTGCTAGTTAGTGAGTTATTAGCCCAGATATATATCATTTGTAGTCAGAAATGGGTGGGGAGTGCTTGCTTCTTACAAGAGCACAAACCGTGCATTTCTTGACATCTTTGAAAAGCGAGTCAGATTAAGAGCTTTTTTTAGTCTTAAAGGGTGTAACGCCCTGGCCATAGAGAGGTGTTTTTGTTCTTTATTTTGGTTAGGCCAGGGTGTTACATTGGGTGGGCGTTCTATGTGCATTTTTCTATGTTGGTTTGTTTTATTGATTTTGGCAGTGTGGCTTCCAATCAGGCACAGCTGTAGAGTGTTGTTGCTGATTGGGAATCACACATAAGTGCCTGTTTTTCCTTTGGGGTTTTGTGGGTAATTGTTTCTGTTTAGTGTTTTGCACCTGACAGGACTGTTTGGCTGTCGGTTTTCTTGTTTTGTTTTGTATAGTGTTCTTTCTGTTATTAAATTCAATGATGAACACTAACTCCGCTGCGCCTTGGTCTACTCTCTCTCCCGACAGCCGTTACTTTGGGACAGGCTTGAATAGTCTAAGTAGCCAATAGATAGAAGGTAGCATAATTTGTCCGATTTTCTGTAATAATGGAATGGGAATAATGATGCATTTTATTTTGTAAAGTGGTTTCTTGCATCAAACAATACAACAACATTTTCAGTCACCTCCTTGTCTGAAGGACAAGTGTATAAATAGGTTAATGTCAAGCCCTGTATGTTTTTTTTTTCAAAAGTCTCATGGAATGTAGGCCTACATTGAACACCACACATTGGCTGCTACTGCAGGCTGAATGATTAGACTGGCTATTTCCTCGTTAAAATGTTATGGGATGCCTTTTCTCCATTGTTTTTCATGCTAGTCCATTCTGGTAGGCCTACATTATGATCACATAACCACAGTTGTCTACTTGACCACTGTAAAAACTAACTTAAAGCGGGTACAGCCTCAGTGTTTACAGTAAATGTGCGCCTGAAGTTGCACAGAATTTTTAAAACATTCAAGTTTGCGCTCTCAGCAGACCTGAAATTTGCTCAGTAATGAAAAACATTTGAGGGAACATTGGGAGAGACCGTGTGAGGATATGATGGAGCCCAGTGACTTGGTGTATAGAGAGAAGAGGAGAGGTCCTAGAACCGAGCCCTGGGTGGCACCAGTAGTGCGAGTAAGTGGTACAGACACAGATCCTCTCCACGTCACCTGGTATGGAGCGGCGGCCTGCCAGGTAGGACGCAATCCAAGAGTATGCAGAGCCTGAGACGCCCAGCCCTGAGAGGGTAGAGAGGAGGATCTGATGGTTCGCGGTGTCAAAGGCAGCAGATAGATCTAGGAGGATGAGAACAGAAGAGAGAGAGAGTCAGCTTTGGCAGTGCGGAGAGCCTCCATGACACAGAGAAGAGCAGTCTTGGTTGAGTGACCTGTCTTGAAGCCTGACTGGTTAGGGTCAAGAAGATTGTTCTGAGAGAGATAGTGTGAGAGTTTACCAGAGACAGCATGCTCAAGTGTTTTGGAAAGAAAAGAAAGAAGGGATACAGGTCTATAGTTTTTGACATCAGATGAGTCAAGTGTTGGTTTCTTGAGGAGGGGAGGGATTCGACCATTTTGAAGTCAGGGGGGAAGCAGCCAGAGGTCAGGGATGAGGGAAGTGAGGAATGGAAGAAGGTTTCCAGAGATGGTATGTAGAAGGTCGGAGGGGATGGGGTCGAGCGGGCAGGTTTTCGACCTCACTAGTCGCAGGAGAAAGAGGTCAAGGCTTAGGGTAGTTCTGTGTGAGTCGGTCCAGTGGATTCAACAGGCTGAGTGAATGAGGAGCGGATGTTATCAACCTTCTTTTCAAAGTGGTTGACAAAGTCGTCAGCAAAGAGGGAAGGGGAGGAGAAGGTGGAAAAAAGTTTCCTACGGTTCGCGGCAGAAGCTTGAAATTTAGAGTAATAGAAAGTGGCTTTAGCAGCAGATACAGTGGAAAAGAAGGTAGAGAGGAGGGAGTGCAAGGATGGTAGGTCCTCTGGAAGTTTAGTTTTCCCATTTTTGCTCAGCTGCCCGCAGCCCTGTTCTGTAATCGCGCAATGAGTCACTCAGCCACGGAGCAGGCGGGGAGGGCCGAGCCGGCAGGGAGGAAAGGAGACAGTGCGAGTCATAGAATGCAGAAACAGAGGAGAGTAGGGTCGAAGAGGCAGAATCAGGAGACAGGAGGGAGAAGGATTTAGCAGAATGGAGAGACGATAGGATAGAAGAGGAGAGAGTAGGCCTCCTGAGTGGTGCAGCTGTCTAAGGTACTGCATCGCAGTGCTGAGGCAAAATTCTGGATCATTGCTACTCTAACTTCCGCGATGCATACAAAGCACTCCCTCGCCCTCCTTTCAGTAAATCTGAACACGACTCCATTTTGTTGCTCCCAGCCTATAGACAGAAACTAAAACAGGAATCGCCCGTGCTCAGGTCTGTTCAACGCTGGTCTGACCAATCGGATTCAACGCTTCAAGATTGCTTCAATAACGTGGACTGGGAAATGTTCCGGATAGCCTCAGACAACAACATTGATGTATACGCTGATTCGGTGAGTGAGTTAAATAGCAAGTGCATCGGTGATGTTGTACTCACAGTGACTATTAAAACCTTCCCCAACCAGAAACCGCGGATTGATGGCAGCATTCACGCAAAACTGAAAGGTGCGTACCCCTGCTTCTAATCATGGCAAGGCGAACGGAAACATGACTGAATACAAACAATGTAGCTAATCCCTCCGCAAGGCAATCAAACAAGCTAAGCGTCAATATAGAGACAAAGTACAGTCGCAATTCAATGGCTCAGACACGAGACGTATGTGACATGGTCTACAGTCAATCACGGATTACAAAAAGAAAACCAGCCCTGTCGCGGACACCGACGTCTTGCTCCCAGACAAACTAAACAACTTCTTTGCTCGCTTCGAGGACAATACAGTGCCACTGACACGGCCCGCTACCAAAACCTGCAGGCTCTCCTTCACCGCGGCCAACGTGAGTAAAACATTTAAAAGTGTTAACCCTCGCAAGGTTGCCGGCCCAGACGGCATCTCTAGCCGCATCCTAAGAGCATGCGCAGACCAGCTGGCTGGTGTGTTTACGGACATATTCAATCAATCCCTATGCTGTTCCTTACATGCTTCAAGAGGGCCACCATTGTTCCTGTTTCCAAGAAAGCTAAGGTAACTGAGCAAAATGACTATTGCCTCGTAGCACTCACTTCCATCATCATGAAGTGCTTTGAGAGACTAGTCAAGGATCATATCACCTCTACCCTACCTGACACCCTAGACCCACTCCAATTTGCTTACCGCCCCAATAGGTCCACAGATGACGCAATCACAATCACACTGCACACTGCCCTAACCCATCTGGACAAGAGGAATACCTCTGTAAGACTGTAAGAATGCTGTTCATTGACTACAGCTCAGCATGTAACACCATAGTACCCTCCAAACTCATCATTAAGCTCGAGACCCTGGGTCTCGACCCCGCCCTGTGCAACTGGGTCCTGGACTTTTTGACGGGCCGCCCGCAGGTGGTGAGGGTAGTGTCCTGGACTTTCTGTTTGGCAGGAAACATCTCCACCCCGCTGATCCTCAACACTGGGACCCCACAAGGGTGCGTTCTCAGCCCTCTCCTGTACTCCCTGTTCACCCATGACTGCGTGGCCATGCACGCCTCCAACTCAATCCTCAAGTTTTCAGACGACACTACAATGGTAGGCTTCATTACCAACAATGACGAGACGGCCTACAGGGAGGCGGTGAGGGCCCTCGGAGTGTGGTGGCAGAAAATAACCTCACACTCAACGTCAACAAAACAAAGGAGATTATCGTGGACTTCAGAAAACAGCAGAGGGAGCACCCCCCTATCAACATCGACAGGACAGCAGTGGAGAAGGTAGAAAGGTTTAAATTCCTCGGCGTACACGTTACGGACAAACTGAAATGGTCCACCCACACAGACAGCGTGGTGAAGAAGACGCAACAGCCAAAAAGATCATCAAGGACAACAACTACCCGAGCCACTGCCTGTTCACCCCGCTATCATCCAGAAGGCGAGGTCAGTACAGGTGCATCAAAGCTGGGACCGACAGACTGAAAAGCAGCTTCTATCTCAAGGCCATCAGACTGTTAAACAGCCGTCACTAGTATTGAGTGGCTGCTGCCAACATACTGACTTAAATCTCTAGCCACTTTGATAATTAAAAATTGGATGTAATAAATGTATCACTAGTCACTTTAAACAATGCCACTTCATGTAATGTTTACATACCGTACATTACTCACCTCATATCCTCTCTAGGGGGTGTGGGACGCTACCGTCCCACCTGACCAACATCCAGTGAAATTGCAGAGCACCAAATTCAAAAACAGAAATACTCATTATAAAAATTCATGAAACATGCAAGTGTTAAACACCAGTTTAAAGATAAACTTCTTGTTAATCCAACCGCTGTGTCAGATTTCAAAAAGTCTTTATGGCGAAAGCAAACCATGCGATTATCTGAGAACAGCGCCCAGCAGAAAAATCATTACAAACAGTTAGCAGCCAAGAAGAGGAGTAACAAAAGTCAGAAATAGCGATAAAATGCATCACTTAACTTTGATGGTCTTCATATGATTGCACTCCGAAGACTCCATGTTACACAATAAATGTTTGTTTTGTTCGATAAAGTCCCTCTTTATATTCAAAAACCTCAGTTTTGTTGGTACGTTTTGTTCAGTAATCCATTGGAACAAAGCGCGGTCACAACAGACAGATGAAAAATCAAAAAAGTACCACAAAAGTTCGTAGAAACATGTCAAACAATGTTTATAATCAATCCTCGGGTTGTTTTTGTCATAAATAATTGATCATATTTCAACCGGACAATAGCTTCGTCAATAGAAAAGGAGAAACAAGAAAGGTGCGCTCCTCATGTCTGGAAATTTCCACTGTCCTCTAATTGAAAGTGGTGTTTCTCCCTCATTTTTCAGAGTAAAAGCCTGAAACAATGCCTAAAGACTGGCCACATGTAGTGGAAGCCATAGGGATCGTGAACTGGGTCATAAGTCTTTGTATGGTGGATAGGCTTTCAATGGAAAAACAGGCATTTCAAAATAATAGCGCTTCCTGGATGGATTTTCCTCAGGTTTTCGCCTGTCACATCCTGACCAGTGAAAGAGGTCATTTGCCATAGTAGAGTGGTCAGGGCGTTGCAGGGGGGGTTTGTTTTGTAGGTATTTTGGGTTTTCTGTTTCTATGTGGGTTTGTTCTAGTTATCATTTTCTATGTGTTGGTTTTCATGTTCGACCGGGTATGGTTTCCAATCAGAGGCAGGTGTCTTTCGTTGTCTCTGATTGGAAGTCATACTTAGGCAGCCTGTTTTTCCTTTGGGGTTGTGGGTAGTTGTTTTCCGTTATAGTCTTTGTACCTGACGGGACTGTGTTGGTTGTTTTTGTTATTTTGTCAAGTGTCATCATTAAAATCATTGAAAATGAGCACTATCCACGCTGCGTCTTGGTCTCCCTTTCATGACCCCTGTGACATCGCCTGCCATATCAGTTCTGTTATACTCACAGACATTATTTTAACAGTTTTGGAAACCTTAGTGTTTTCTATCCAAATCTATCAATTATATGCATATCCTAGCTTCTGGACCTGAGAAGCAGGCAGTTTACTTTGGCCATGCTTTTCATCCAAAATTCCAAATGCTGCCCCCTACCCTAGTGAGGATATGTATATACTGTACTCTATACCATCTACTGCATCTTGCCTGTACCGCACGGCCATCTCTCATCCATATTTTTATATGTACATATTCTTATTCATTCCTTTACAGTTGTGTGTATAAGGTAGTTGTGATATTGTTAGATTACTTGTTCGATATTACTGCACGGTTGGAACTAGAAGCACAAGCATTTCGCTACACACGCATTAACATCTGCTAACCATGTGTATGTGACCAATACAATTTGATTAGATTTTACTACAGACTCGGGTTTGATTCCAGGCTGTGTCACAGCTGGCCGTTATGGTGAGACGTGTGAGGCGGCTCACAATTGGCCCATCGTCGTCTGGGTTAGGGGAGGGTTTGGCCGGCCGGGATATCCTCTTCTCATCGTGCTCTAGCGACTCCTTGTGGCGGGCCGGGCGCCTGCAAGCTGGCTCCGGTTGTCAGTTGGATGGTGTTTCTTCCGCCACATTGGTGCGGCTGGCTTCCGGGTTAAGTGAGCAGTGTGTCAAGAAGCAGTGCAGCTTGGCAGGGTTGTGTTTCGGAGGATGCATGGCTCTCGACTTTCGTCTCTCCCGAGTCCATAGGGGAGTTGCAGCGATGAGACAAGACTAACTACCAATTGGATACCATGAATAACAAAAATATTTATACAGCCAATAAAGAAGAGGAGAGAGTAGTGAGAGAAAGACAGTGAACATTGCGACGGTGCATGACCATCTGGGTAGGGGCTGAGTAGCTAGGGTTGGAGGAAAGGGAGACAGAAAAGAAAGCAACGTAGTTATCACAGACCTGGAGGGGGGTTGCAGTGCGATTACTAGGCAAACAGCCTCTAGTAAAGGTGAGGTCAAGCGTATTGCCTGCCTTGTGAGTTGGAGGGGATTGGGAAAGGGTGAGGTCAAAAGAGGCAGGGAGGGGAAAGAGAGAGTCGCCAAGTACGAAGAGTGGTGAGCCATCAGGAAATTAGCTTATCAAGGTGTCAAGCTCATTGAGGAACTCTCCAAGGGCACCTGGTGGGCTATAGCTGTCAACAATGTTAAGCTTGAGTGGACAAGTGACAGTGACAGCATGTAATTCAAATGAGTAGACTAACAGGTGAGAGAGGGAGAAAAGAGGAAAATCTCCAGTTAGAAGAAATGAGTAGCCCTGTGCCACCACGCGATGACCAGATGCTCTTGGACAAACAGTAATCAGATGAAGTAACTGTGTTCTCTGGGGTGACTGAAGGGCAGCACAAGGCTGAAATTAACTTGCCGTTCTTGAACGCAGATTGGCAGTTCCAAACTCTACCAGAGACCTGGAATTCCACATGGGTTGTGCGTGCAAGGTATACTAAATTGGAAGGGTTGCAGCCAAGGGATGGGAAGCATCTTTAATTAAAGGCAACAGGGAGCGAACAGGTATTGAAAACTCACACATAGTTGCCAATGCTACAAAAGAGCAAAGTGAGATAATCAGAAAATAACTAGGTAAGATACCAAGAAAATGTGTCTCCTTGCCTATGTAACAGACACATTTGGGAAACTGAACGAACTGATCGCAAACATGCAGGGGAAACATTATGCAGTGGATTCAGAGGTAAGAATTCTCTTTGTCGAGGGAGTATTTCAAAAGCGAACCCTGCCCACTTCCCTCGGCTGTGTGTTTCCAACAGAAAACAGCATCAGTAAGTGTCTCACACAAGCGATGACTGCTCACCCCCAACGCTTGGAAGAGCACTTTGGGACCTACTTCCCAATACGTTTGACTGTGATCCTGGCTCAGTTGACATGCCAGTAAGTGAAATCAAACAGCTGATCGAGTTGTCAAGTCACCAAATCCATTCACGGGTCACTATGGCGGAGTTTTGGTTCCTGATGACTCAGGCCTCTTTCTGTAGCTCTGACTTTCCGACCTGAAAATCACTGACGTCATGATATTACCTCGTATTTTTCTGAGTTCCCAGTTGTCTTGAAAGCACCATCAGTGCTCTCGTTTGCATCAAAACCTAATATCGATCCAGGTTGGATTTGACAGCAGAGATGAGGTGCGAACTGTCGACCACGCCCCCTGACTTTGAGAAGTTGTGACACGACATACATCAAGCACACCCATCTCATTAGTGGTGGTGGTATAAGATACATTATGTCAGACTAATTTGCAATTGACTCATCATAGCCCCACATTAAAAGTATGTGATGGTGAGTTGAGTCCTGGGGTCACTGATGCTATAAGAGGTGTGTAGACAGATGAAAATGTGAATCAATATAAATTAATGTTACCTTGTATTGTTTGGATTCTTTCAATAGTTAATAAAAAGCTATGAATGTTGATATATTTTATTGTACTGTAAGTGCCATGAATTTATTGTTACAGGGAATCTGTTATTTTTGTTTGTCAGGCGGTGGATAGTTCAAAGAGGGAGCAACACAAGGTTGTACCCATATCATTTAAATTGAGTTGATTAGAATCTGGTGTGTTTTCCTGTCTTTTGTTTTAACAAAGTGCAAATACATTTTAATTCAGGTTGGGCGTGAGTTTGCTTGAATTTGGTTAAAAGGACAGTGAATTTGTTCATACATTGAGAACTTGCTACTGTCGTGACGTGACTCATTAATTTGATGACTATTATTTATTGAATCAGTTAACTATGTTTAATTGTTACCTGATTAAATTGTTCATTAGGGGCACCATGGAATAAGTTGTTTATAAATGTACCATTTCCCGAATTAAACTAAAGATATGTTATATATCGATAAGTCACTTGTTAATCATTACCTCATATCAATCTCATTCTGAATGTTGCGGACTACTTGAATCTGCACAAACCAGTGTCTTACTGATCATTCCGTACCACACAAATTGATTTGATTGTTTATTTTCTAATAAACCAAATGATAACACAGGATACACACACACGGTATAGGTTATTGATTAAAAAAACTGGTCCCTAGCGGACTAACACAATATGACACTTGTTACAAAAGATGGAGAGTTAAAGAGAGAGAGAGAGAGAGAGAGAGAGAGAGAGAAAGAGAGAGAGACAACACTTGGATACATTTGGGAACTACGCTCACAGTAATTCTTATACCTTGCCCCGAACTGCCGACCGTTTGGGTAAGAAGTAATGCATGTATTTACGTGTTGAAGGTCTTCGTTGTGTATCTCTGTTAGACCCAGGCCTTCGTGAAAAGGGTTCCGCTTCGTGAAAAGTGTTCGATTGGGCCTTCTCCTTAGTTCGTAAGTGTAAGCTCTGATTGTCCACAAGAGGTCACAATGTCCTTCTCCTTAGTTGTCTTTGTTTACTTTCACTCGTTCTGGAAGAGTGGTCTTCTGAGGTCAGCTAATCAGCTGTGTCGGTGTTCCACAGAGTTGTGATGGGAGCAGTGTAGTCGATGATGATTTGAAGAGAATAACTGGATGGTCCTACTTAAATTCACTTTCTTAGATACAGTACTTTAGAACAGCTACTCAACCGTAACATTGCTTGTTAGAGGCTACTTTGTCGTCTTCAACTTGATTTTCAGGGTCGTGACCAATGGAGACCTAGCTGCAGCTTGAGTCCTTCTAGTCTGGTATGTTAATTCATAACTCAGTATTTTGTACACTTGGGTAAAAGGGTAAAAAGGAGCGTTTCCGTCATACGGACACGCTCTCTGAGCTCCCTCGGGCATGGCTAGTTATGGAGAAAAACATCATCAAAAACTATGTTCTCGTTAGAAAACTAAAATCACATTCCTATCTTAACAGAAATATTCTCTTCATCCTTGATATTTCCTACACAGCGTAAAAGATGTAAACCTGATATACACAGTGTGAAAGCTCTTCAAGTTACAATATCACCTTTAGACCATTTTTAATGACGTCACAAAATATACATACATTTCCCATATCTCTCCTCATTCCCCACATTCGGATGTTATGTTGAAATATATTGTCCCAGTGTTCACTTTTGGACGTTAGAGTTTTTGGGCTGCAAAATGTCTCTGTAACAAAGAGACATTCCAATCCCCATACAGAGACCAAAAAGAGTCATCTGCTGCATACAACTTATGATTGGTGTGAGGTGTCATAAAACCCCCACACCAATCCCTCCTCCCCTCTGCGGTGAGAGGGATCTATAGACGTTGCTCCATTGTAACCTGATCTTTGGATCCCCACAGGACAGTCATGACACTACCAAGCTCCTGTTTGTTTCAGACACACATAGTTTTTGTTCTTAAAGATTATTCTGAACTGAACACACGTGTAACTTCGTTAAGTCTTAGCCTATTGGTGATAGTCATTTACTCTGTGTTATTCTGTAATGTATCATGTATTTCATGTAATGTATCATGTATTTCATGTACACTGTTAAACATATGGCCAGTATACACCCAAGCCAGGCCTATCTGAAATACGAAAATGATCAATCAAATCGCCAGGTAGCCTATTGTTCTAAGCGAAGATGAGTCAGTAGTAGATTGCTAAACTATATTTTATAAAATGACACAGGGCGAGACCCAGATGCAGATGGTTCGAGTCTCTGATATTTATTAAAATACAAGGGGCAGGTCGAGGACAGGGAGAAGTTCCTTAACTAGGTCAGAGTCAAAAAGGTACAGGGCGGCAGGCAGGCTCGAGGTCAGGGCAGACTGATAAGGTCAGAACCAGGAGGGCTAGGAAAACAGACTAGGCGACACAGGAACACGGTGAAACACACACTGGTAGGCTTGACAAGACGACTGGCAACAGACAAACAGAGAACACAGGTATAAATGCACTGGGGATCATGGTGGAAGATGGGTGACACCTGGAGGGGGATGGAGACAAGCACAAAGACAGGTGAAACAGATCAGGGTGTGACAATTTTATATGGATAATGCCTACTGTGTTTGCCAGGCCAAACTGTTGGAAATAAAATAAGTTATTTCTCATCACTGACATGGATATGCGCATCCAATGCTAATGACTGGTCATTGGTCAACAATCAAGATGTTACATTTTTTTAGGTTCTGAAGCATAATGAGGATTTATTGATGACTTGCGTGCAGTGGGTTCAGAACAACAATAACAAAAAAGTTATACCACCACCGAAAAGGAGAATGGAAAGGCAAAGGGGCATGTGCTATGCAAAGGTAGACCCCTATCTGTGCATGTGCCTGCTATGATGATCCAAAACAGTTTCAAGTTGAAGTGGATTTACAAAGGATTTAAATGGACATGTAAAATCTGATTTTATGAAGTATCAATAACTCAGCCATCTCTTAACCAATCCCTCAACTAAGATAAGAGATGTACCATGGCCATGCCGAATTTGGTGTAATTTGGACCTATTGTTCATGAGAATACATTTTTCAAAGGTTTTCCAAAATGTCCAAGATGGAAGAAAATCTATTCTGACGGACCTTATGGGTCATTGAGGCAAATTTGTTCAGCATGAGGAAAGATGGGTCATTGAGTCAAATTTGTTCAGCATGAGGAAAGACACTGACATGCACAGTTTTAAGTCTCCAGGTCAAACGGGGCAGCGGATATGAGGTTTTAAGTGAGATTGCTTACAACACCGCCACCTATAGGCCCATTGGTGCCATTATTTTTGACCAAGCTACGATTGGCCAGTAGTTTCTGTGTGCCAAATTAGAAAAAAAGTTACCAATCTATGTTTGAGTTATTTGACCATGTCAAGAAAAACATCTAAGAATAGCAATAGGTTTCCCAGCGAACTAATTATATCACTGCCAAAGTTTTGGCTTTTTATTTAACTAGGTAAGTCAGTTAAGAACAAATTCTTATTTACAATGATGGCCTAACCCAGACGACGCTGGGCCAATTGTGCGCCACCCTATGGGACTCCCAATCACGGCCGGTTGTGATACAGCCTGGAATCAAACCAGGGTCTGTAGTGACACCTCTTGCACTGAGATGCAGTGCCTTAGACCGCTGCGCCACTCAGGAGACTTGATATCATAGCCATGCATTTCTGGAATATTGCATTTGAGCAAAGATGCAAATGTATGTACATGCATCTCTGGGAAACATTTTAAGGCAGGGATAGGCAACTCCAGTCCTTGGGGGCCAGAGTTGTGTGGTGTCACACTCTTCTCCCATCCCTAGCAAACGCAGCTGATTAAACTAATTGCATTCTAAACTGAAGATCATGATTAGTTGATTATTGGAGTCAGGTGTGTTAGCTGGTGCTGTGACACCAATCAGGTCCCCCGAGGACTGGAGATGCCATCCCTGTTTTAAGGCATTACATGCATTTTAGGAAATATGCAAATGTATCTTCATGTATTTCGATTAGCTTTTAAATATATTGAAATCTATTATATTTTTTTGCTGGCTAAATTCCCAAAATGGCCCTCATACCCTTTTAATGTCTATGCTCATACCATCATGGGAACCAAATCATCTCCAGCTTCATCCCCTCTCCTCCCCGCTGTAACTCTTTTCGCCAGGCATTGGAGAAAATCTGATATCAACTTTGGAGGGGACAATTACATGAAATTTTCTCAAGAGCAATTCCTGAGGGGGACACCAAAAGTAGTGCTGTAACACATAGCCTACATTGTAATATGGTAAATGTATATTGAGGAACCAAAGAAATAAGGTGTTTGCCGTACTCCTAACTACCAGTACCCAAAACTACACAACTAATCACAACAGCAATACCATTGCCTTTAACAAATCTTAGTTCAGTCACCAGTTTAAGTTGAGAGTGGGGGTATCCATGGCATTTTCCAATTATGTTCCTATTTTACAAGTCAAAAAAATTGAGAACCTTTCATAATGTTGCCAAACAAAGACTCAACAAACTTACCTGAGACTCCCTGTCTCTGCCAGTCTGTCCCTGCATATCTGTCCCCAACTCTGCTGTCTGTGTGCCATCTGTTGCCTGCTCTGCCTAATGACATCATTGTGAAACATTTCCATTAGAATTTCATTTCTTTCTTATGAACATTTTATCAACTAGTCTTTGAGATATTAGGCTACTAGGGTTCTTACTATGCGTTTTGGTGTATAGAAAAATACTCTGATGTCCGTCTTTTATTTTTCTGCCATTTTTCTACCTGGCTGGCTGGCTGGCTACACACACACACAGTGTGTAGGTTATTTACAGTAGGAGATGGGCTTCTATCATCTTATCTTTTATCATTCTATTTGGGCTTCGATCTAAAAGGTAGCTAGCAAATGTGAAACGGATTAAAATGACAAGAGTTGACAGCTGTATGAGTTCACCATTTACACAACATATGCTGCAACCTTTTGTAATTTTAATAGTTTGTTTCATATTGGCTGGCTTCCAACAATAGCTGAATTTGCAAAGCTAGCGAGCACCAATTCAGTTTCAGTGGTGTTTGCTATAATCTTTGCTACCCGGGTTAAATAAAGGTGAAATAAAATAAATAAATAAAAGTTCACTTGCGACAATTTAGCTTTGGCAACGAGACCATTAAATATATTTAAGACAATGGTAGAAGAGAGTGTAGTTCTGTTCAGTTTGGATTTCAGTTTATCGCTAACCTTATCACAGGGACTTTGAAGCACTAACTTACATCATCTGCATGCTGATTCCATCTTTGACGACGCCACATAAATGGAATAGGTACTAGCTAGCTTAATAGTTAATATTTGCACACTAGCTCTGCATATTCAGCTAGTGTGTGTGCGCGATTGACTGGATTAACCTCACGTCAATTACGTGCATTGAGTGCCTTTCAGACAGTAGATACGACCTCTCTGTTACCTAGCAAGCTAAGGAACTGGCAGTGGATCAAACCATTGTGAGGCAAAGGGTGGGGGGTTGCAATCTTTTGAAACTTAAAAACGCGCTATTAAGTGTCTATAATCAGCACAATTGCTTTCATTGCGTATTATTAATATTATTTAAATTACATAGTTATGTTTCAGTGATATATTGGGGGGGAAAAATCATATTTTTCCCATAATGGGGGGGTCGTGTCCCCCCCGTCCCCCCTGGGATTTCCGCCCCTGTCGCCAGGTCGTTGCCTTGTAAAATAATGGTAAATAACTTTGCATTGGAAATAAATATGATATCTGGTATTGAACATGTATTTTCTTAGGTGCGAAAATAACTGCAACATTCAGAACTTTTCACCCTCCAAAATAAACACACATTATGATCAATTGAAATGTGATCAAAAACTTGAGGAAAAGTTTTTCATGTTCTTGCGAATGGGTCTCAGGTAATGATTGACAATTGTTCAGCCAACCACAACTCTGTATTTGAAACCGCCTACCCAAGAATGGCACTTTGATTGGATTGAGGTAACGTCACTCAATTAGTGGCGCATGTCCCGTAACCCCGGGTGAGTGGATGTCTCACTGAAGACCAATTGAATGATCTAAAATTATGAAAACTGCGTACAAACGGGGCACCGGGACATGCAAAACGAACTTGACAGGTCCTCCGTTCCTTTCTACAGCCCAAACCAATGAGGAAAAGTTTTCATAGGTGGGAGCGAACAACAGTGAGTGGGGATAACAATTGTGGGGCGACAGTTTACTTTTGCTTGTAAACAATATCAACAATTCAAAATACAGTTACTGTTGTCCCATCAACCAACAGTAAGCCGAGGGATTCTCCCTTAACTTCCCGGAGAAAGTAATTTGTGTTGCCCTTGGAGGTATTCCCAGCTTTCTGAAGCAGTAGGGATGGACGAGGTGCGGCCTACCAGCGGACCAGTAGCCCCCGGCCTGGCGTCACTCTTCCCCCCGGGTCTGCAGGCAATCTACGGGGAATGCAGGCGCCTCTACCCCGACCAGGCCAACCCCTTACAAGTTACAGCCATTGTAAAATACTGGTGAGTAGGTAACGTCTTCTGGATACATAACTTTGTAAACTAGCTAAGTTAACTCAGTTAGATAACAACCTTCCAAGGTAACAGGATACGGCGAGAAAGTTAACTAGCTAAGTTAGCTAGTAGCCTAAAACTCAACGATTTACGATTGAGTTGAGTGGCGACTTTTTATTGCATCAAATATAAGACATTGAGTTCAGTAACATCAAAGACAAACAAAAACATACTATTGTTATGACAACGTAAGAGAAAGTAACAAATAATTTTTTTTGTCACATGTGCCGTATACAACATGTTTAGACCTGAGTGAAATGCTTACTTACAAGCCCTTAACCAACACAACACAATTTGTAGAAAAATAAGTGTTAAGTAAAAAATGTATAATTAAAAAATAAAATAACAAATAATTAAAGAGTAGCAGTAAAATAACACTAGCGAGGCTATATACACAGGGAACCAGTACAATGTGCGGGGACACCGGTTAGTCGTGGTAATAAACTCAGCAAAAAAAGAAATGTCCCTTTTTTCAGGACCCTGTCTTTCAAAGATAATTAGTAAAAATCCAAATAACTTCACAGATCTTCATTGTAAAGGGTTTAAACACTGTTTCCCAAGCTTGTTCAATGAACTATAAACAATTAATGAACATGCATTTACATGCACCTGTGGAACGGTTGTTAAGACACTAACGTCTGCAATTAAGGTCATAGTTATGAAGACTTAGGACACTAAAGAGGCCTTTCTACTGACTCTGAAAAACATCAAAAGAAAGATGCCCAAGGTCCCTGCTCATCTGCGCGAACATGCCTTAGGCATGCTGCAAGTAGGCATGAGGACTGAAGATGTGACCAGGGCAGTAAATTGCAATATCCGTACTGTGAGACGTCTAAGACAGCGCTACAGGGAGACAGGACGGACAGCTGATCATCCTCGCAGTGGCAGACAACATGTAGCAACACCTGCACAGGATCGGTACATCCGAACATCACACCTGCGGGACAGGTACAGGATGGCAACAGCTGGCTGAGTTACACCAGGAACGCACAGTCCCTCCATCAGTGCTCATACTGTCCACAATAGGCTGAGAGAGGCTGGACTGAGGGCTTGTAAGCCTGTTGTTGTAAGGCAGGTCCTCACCAGACATCACCGGCAACAACGTTGCCTATGGGCACAAACCCACCGCCGCTGGACCAGATAGGTCTGGCAAAAAGTGCTCTTCACTGACGAGTCACGGTTTTGTCGCACCGGGGGTGATGGTCGGATTTACGTTTATCGTCGACGGAATGAGCGTTACACCGAGGCCTGTACTCTGTAGCGGGATTGATTTGGAGGTGGAGGGTCTGTAATGGTCTGGGGCGGTGTGTCACAGCATCATCGGACTGAGCTGGTTGTCATTGCAGGCACTCTCAACGCTGTGCATTACAGGGAAGACATCCTCCTCCCTTATGTGGTACCCTTCCTGCAGGCTCATCCTGACATGACCCTCCAGCATGACAATGCCACAAGCCATACTGCTTGTTCTGTGTGTGATTTCCTGCAAGACAGGAATGTCAGTGTTCTGCCATGGCCAGCGACGAGCCCGGATCTCTATCCCATTGAGCACGCCTGGGACCTGTTTGATCGGAGGGTGAGGGCAAGTGCAAGGGCCGTTGCCCCCCCCCCCCCCCCCCCAGAAATGTCTGGGAACTTGCAGGTGCCTTGGTGGAAGAGTGGGGTAACATCTCACAGCAAGAACTGTCAAATCTGGTGCAGTCCATGAGGAGATGCACTGCAGTACTTAATGCAGCTGGTGGCCGCACCAGATACCGACTTACTTTTGATTTTGACTCCCCCCACCCCCCTTTGTTCAGAGACACATTATTAAATTTCTGGTAGTCACATGTCTGTTGAACTTGTTCAGTTTATGTCTCAGTAGTTGAATTTTATGTTCATACAAATATTTACACATGTTAAGTTGCAGTTGACAGTAAGAGGATGTTTCTTTTTTTGCTGAGTTTATTTACATGTAGGTGGAGTTAGTGACTGCACACATAATAAACTGAGAGTAACAGCAGTGTAAAGGAGGGGAGAAATGCAAATAGTTTGGGTAGCCATTTGATTAGCTATAAAAGGAGTATTATGCCTTGGGGTAGAAGCTGTGAAGTCTTTTGGACCTAGACTTGGCGCTCCGCTACCACTTGCCGTAGCAGAGAGAACAGTCTATGACAACGGCGGCTGTAGTCTCTCACAATTTTTAGGGCTTTTCGCTGACAATGCTTGGTATAGAGGTCCAGGGTGGCAGGAAGCTTGGCCCTGGTGATGTACTGGGCCGTACGCACTAGCCTCTGTAGTGCCTTGCGGTCGAAAGCCGAGCAGTTGCCACACCAGGCAGTGACGCAACCAGTCAGGATGCTCTCAATGGTGCTGTTGTAGAACCTTTTGAGGATTTGAGGACCCATGCCAAAACTTTTCAGTCTCCTGAGGGGGAATAGGCTTTGTTGTGCCCTCTTCATTACTTTCTTGGTGTGTTTGGACCATGATAGTTCGTTAATGATGTGGACACCAAGGAACTTAACTCTCAACCTGCTCCACTTCAGCCCAGTTGTTGAGAATGTAGGCGTGCTCGGTCCTCCTTTTCCTGTAGTCCATAATCATCTCCTTTGTCTTGATCACATTGAGGAAGAGGTTGTTGTCCTGACAACACATGACCAGGTCTTTGTCCTCCTCCCTAAATGCTGTCTCATCGTTGTCAGTGATTAGGCCTACCGCTGTTTTCATCAGCAAACTTAATGATGGTTTTGGAGTCATTCCTGGCCATGCAGTCATGAGTGAGCAGGGAGTACAGGAGGGGACTGAACACTCACCCCTGAGAGGCCACCCGTGTTGAGGATCAGCGTGGCGGATGTGTTGTTACCTACCCTTACCACCTGGGTGTGGCCTGTCAGGAAGTCCAGGATGCAGTTGCAGAGTGAGGTGTTCAGTCCCAGGGTCCTTAGCTTAGTGATGAGCTTTGAGGGCACTATGGTGTTGAACGCTGAGCTGTAATAAATGAATAGCATTCTCACATGGGTGTTCCTTTTGTCCAGGTGGGAAAGGGCAATGTTGAGTGCAATAGAGATTGGGGTGGGTATGCAAATTGGATTGACTCTAGGGTCTCTGGGATAATGGTGTTGTGAGACATGACCAGCCTTTCAAAGCACTTCATGGCTACAGACGTGAGTGCTACGGGGCGGTAGTCATTTATGCAGGTTACCTATGTGTTGTTGGGACAGGGACTATGGTGGTCTGCTTGAAACATGTTGGTATTACAGACTCTGACAGAGAGGTTGAAAATGTCAGTGAAGACACTTGCCAGTTGGTCAGCGCATGCTCGGAGTACACGTCCTAGTAATCCGTCTGGCCCTGCGGCCTTGTGAGTGTTGACCTGTTTAAAGGTTTTACTCACATCGGCTACGGAGACTGTGATTACAGTCGCCCGGAACAGCTGATGCTCTCATGCATGTTTCAGTGTTGCTTGCCTCAACGCGGGCATATAAGTAGTTTAACTCATCTGGTAGGCTCGTGTCACTGGGAAGCTTGCGGCTGTGCTTCCCTTTTGTAGTCTGTAATAGTTTGCAAGCCCTGCCCCATCGGATGAGTGTCGGAGCCGGTTTAGTACGATTCGATCTTAGTCCTGTATTGAAGCTTCGCCTGTGGTGGTTCATTGGAGGGCATAGCAGGATTTCTTATAAGCGTCTGGGTTAGTCTCCCACTCCTTGAAAGCGGTAGCTCTAGCCTTAACCTCTATGGGACCGGCGGGACGAATTCGTCCCACCTACGTAACAGCCAGTTGAATCCTGTGGCGCGATTTTTAAAACGTTTGAAATGCTATTACTTCAATTTCTCAAACATATGACTATTTTACAGCTATTTAAAGACAAGACTCTCGTTAATCTAACCACACTGTCCGATTTCAAAAAGGCTTTACAATGAAAGCAAAACATTAGATTATGTCAGCAGAGTACCCAGCCAGAAGTAATCAGACACCCATTTTTCAAGCTAGCATATGTCACAAAAACCCAAACCACAGCTAAATGCAGCACTAACCTTTGATGATCTTCATCAGATGACACACCTAGGACATTGTTATACAATACATGCATGTCTGTTCAATCAAGTTCATATTTATATCAAAAACCAGCTTTTTACATTAGCATGTGATGTTCAGAAAAAGCATACCCCCGCAAACTTCCGGGGAATTTACTAACAATTTACTAAATTACTCATGATAAACGTTCACAAAAAGCATAACAATTATTTTAAGAATTATAGATACATTTCTCCTCTATGCACTCGATATGTCCGATTTTTAAAATAGCTTTTCGGATGAAGCAGATTTTGCAATATTCTAAGTACATAGCCCAGCCATCACGGGCTAGCTATTTAGACACCCACCCAGTTTAGCCTTCACCAAAATCACATTTCCTATAAGAAAAATGGTCTTACCTTTCCTGTTCTTCGTCAGAATGCACTCCCAGGACTTCTACTTCAATAACAAATGTAGGTTTGGTCCCAAATAATCCATCGTTATATCCAAACAGCGGCGTTTTGTTCGTGCGTTCTAGACACTATCAGAATGGTAAATCACGGTCGTGCGCATGGCGCAGAACGTGACAAAAAAATTCTAAATATTCCATTACCGTACTTCGAAGCATGTCAACCGCTGTTTAAAATCAATTTTTATGCCATTAATCTCGTAAAAAAGCGATAATATTCCGACCGGGAATCTGCAATTAGCTAAACAGCCGAAGGAAAATACTGCACGGGGTCGAATCGGGCACGCGCCTAATTCCATTGTCCTCTGATGGGCCACTTGGAAAAGGGGATTCTGTGTTTCAGCCTGAGGCTGCCTCGTCATCGTTCAGGTTTTTCCCGGGTTCTGAGAGCCTATTGGAGCCCTAGGAATTGTCACGTTACAGCTAAGATCCTGACTCTTCAATAAACAGAAGCAAGAACAACAACACCTTGTCAGACAGGGTACTTCCTGCATGAAACCTTGTCAGGTTTTTGCCTGCCATAGGATTTCTGTTATACTCACAGACACCATTCAAACAGTTTTAGAAACTTTAGGGTGTTTTCTATCCAAACCTGAACAATAATATGCATATTCTAGCTTCTGAGTTGGTGTAGGAGGCAGTTAAAAATCGGCGCACATTTTTTCCAAAATTCTCAATACTGCCCCCTAGCCCGTAGAGGTTAAGCTTAGTGCGGATGTTGCCTGTAATCCATGGCTTCTGGTTGGGGTATGTATGTACAGTCACTGTGGGGGAGATGTCATCGATGCACTTATTGATGAAGCCAGTGACTGATGTGGTGTACTCCTCAATGCCATCGGAAGAATCCCAGGACATATTCCAGTCTGTGCTATTAAAACAGTCCAGTAGCTTAGCATCTGCTTCATCTGACCACATTTTTATTGACTGAGTCACTGGTGCTTCCTGTTTTTGCTTGTAAGCAGGAATCAAGAGGATAGAATTATGGTCAGATTTGCCAAATGGAGGGCGAGTGAGAGCTTTGTACACGTCTCTGTGTTTAGTAAAGGTGTTTGAGTTTTTTTCCCCCTCTGGTTGCACATTTAACATGCTATTAGAAATTAGGTTAAATGGATTTAAAAACTAATTTAAGTTTCCTTGCATAAAAGTCCCCGGCCACTAGGACCGCTGCCTTTTATGAGTGTTTTCCTGTTTGCTTATGGCCGTATACAGCTAGCTCATTGAGTGCGGTCTTAGTGTCAGCATCGGTTTGTGGTGGTAAATAGACAGCTATTTACCACCACAAACTCTTTTGGTAAATAGTGTGGTCTACAGCCTATTATGAGATACTCTACCTCAGGCGAGCAAGACCTCGAGACTTGAATAGATTGTCCACCAGCTGTTTACAAATATACATAGATCCTCACCACTTTCTTATTTAATTTTTTTTAGGGGTGTGTCAGCTTACTATTGCGGAAAGATTGTTGCTTCTGTCAATGTAATTGTCTGCATCATTTCCAATCCCCCATATCTTTTTTGGGATATGTGTGTGTGTGTGTGTGTGTACATACCCATACATAAACATTCATACATGCATACATATATACATACTTTTTTTTTTTAGAATATACCTTTATTATTCCCCGCAAAGCCTACCACCCTTCCTCCAATTGGAGTAAACTAATAAACAGTAACACTTAGGCTTCTACCTTCAGTTTATACACATTTAACAAACACAATCTATTTTACAATGGTTATATTTTTTGTTTTTAGTCCTTCCTCTATTTCTGATGTCCATCCAGTTTGATTTATATTTGTAACTGTGCTATTTCACAACATTTCTGAACCTATATACATTTTATAGACCCCGTATGTTTTACATTGGTTATCTTATTAGTCCCACCCTTCAGCTCCATTCAACCGTCCCATCTATCTCTTAACACCATCCATTTTGGATTTCTATTTACCATATATTTTTCAACTGTGCTGTTTCACAAAAGTACTGAACCTTTCTATTCTCATAGTTTCTACAGATTGTAAATTAAATAAATATTTTTGCTAAAATAATTATTAGATTATTGATTGATTGACTATGGCTTTTCAAATCACCCAGTATTGCTATCTGCAGCGTTAGTTCTATGCAAATGTTGCAATTCTTCAGCCATTCCTGGCCCTGTGACCAAAAACGAGCTACATACGGACAGTACCAAAATAAATGATCTAATGAATCTGCCTCCTCGCAGCAAAATCTGCAGGGCTGCGAAGATTGTATCCCCCATATATATAACATTCTATTGGTTGCAAGAATTTTGTATAGTAATTTAAATTGAAAAATGAAAAGTTTTGAATCCGGCGTTGTTTTGAATCCGCCGTTGTTTTGCATGTCAATTCATAAACTATGTGCCATGGAATGGGTACATTGAAAATCTCTTCCCAACTATTTTGCAATTTATATGGCACAGCTGTAAATTTTTTGGTCCTTAAATGAAATGACGTATTTATATATCACACTTTTCTTCAACCATTTATGTTCTTTAATGCAGGGCCGACAGACAAGTTCTTTACTTTTTTCCCCTTCTACTTGTCTCTTCCATTTTTGTGGTAATGCTGCAATTAGTTGGTTGTAATTTTGGGTAGAGCAGACTTTTCCATGTCTGTGTTAGCTGCATGTGTGACGTGACAACCCCAACAGTCCTATTTATGATATCATTCACTAAAATTATACCTTTTTTTAAACATTTCATATATATATTTTTTTAATCAAATAGTATTTTAGTTTAACCACTTTGTTCTGTCTTTTCAGGTGGATTAAACTGAAATTGCAACCAACTTTCTAAGGCTTGTTTAAAAAAATAACAATCTTTTGGAGATTATTTCCATTTCAAACAACTGAAAGGGAGCAGTTGTAATCTGAATGAAGGAAAAAAGGTCATTCTTGAACATGGGGTGAGACATTCCTACCAATTTACTAGAGAACCAGTTTGGATTTAAGTATAACTTTTGTATGACTGATGCCTTTAGTGAGAGGTCTAATGCTTTAATATTTAGTCATTTCTGCCCTCCAAATTCATATTCATTAGATAAATAGGCCCTTTTTAATTTTGTCTGGCTTGCCATTCCAAATAAAATAAATGTTTTGTTCATATAATTTAAAAAGCAGGTCACTAGGTATCGGAAAAACCATAAGCAAATAGGTAAACTGTGATATGACCAAAGAGTTAATCAGAGTGACTTTTCCACAAATAGACAGGTATTTTCTTTTCCGTGGTAGCAAGATCTTATCTATTTTTGTTAACCTCTCTAGGATATTTGGGACGAAATCGTCCCACCTACGTAACAGCCAGGGGAATCCTGTGGCGCGTTATTCAAATACCTTAGAAATGCTATTACTTCAATTTCTCAAACATATGACTATTTTACACCATTTCAAAGACAAGACTCTCGTTAATCTAACCACACTGTCCGATTTCAAAAAGGCTTTACAACGAAAGCAAAACATTAGATTATGTCAGCAGAGTACCCAGCCAGAAATAATCAGACACCCATTTTTCAAGCTAGCATATAATGTCACAAAAAACAAAACCACAGCTAAATGCAGCACTAACTTTTGATGATCTTCATCAGATGACACCCCTAGGACATTGTTATACAATACATGCATGTTTTGTTCAATCAAGTTCATATTTATATCAAAAAACAGCTTTTTACATTAGCATGTGACATTCAGAACTAGCATACCCCCCGCAAACTTCCGGTGAATTTACTAAATTACTCACGATAAACGTTCACAAAAAAACATAATTATTTTAAGAATTATAGATACAGAACTCCTCTATGCACTCGCTATGTCCGATTTTAAAATAGCTTTTCGGTGAAAGCACATTTTGCAATATTCTAAGTAGATAGCCCGGCATCACAGGGCTAGCTATTTACACACCCACCAAGTTTAGCACTCACCAAAGTCAGATTTACTATAAGAAAAATGTTATTACCTTTGCTGTTCTTCGTCAGAATGCACTCCCAGGACTTCTACTTCAATAACAAATGTTGGTTTGGTTCCAAATCATCCATAGTTATATCCAAATAGCGGCGTTTTGTTCGTGCGTTCAAGACACTATCCAAAAGGGTAAACAAGGGTTACGCGCCCGACGCGTTTCGTGACAAAAAAATTCTAAATATTCCATTACCGTACTTCGAAGCATGTCAACCGCTGTTTAAAATCAATTTTTATGCAATTTTTCTCGTAAAAAAGCGATAATATTCCGACCGGGAAAGCGTGTTTACGTTCAAAGAGAGAGAAAATAAAAACATGGGATCCCCTCGTGCACGAGCCTCAGTCTGATGGTCCTCTGATCGGCCACTTAACCAAGGCACTAATGTTTTTCAGCCAGCGGCTGGAATTACATCATTCAGCTTTTTCCCGGGTTCTGAGAGCCTATGGGAGCCGTAGGAAGTGTCACGTTACAGCAAAGATCCTAAGTTTTCAATAAACAAGAGCCAAGAAGCTCAAGGAATGGTCAGAGAGGGTACTTCCTGTAAGGAATCTTCAGCTTTTTGCCTGCCATATGAGTTCTGTTATACTCACAGACACCATTCAAACAGTTTTAGAAACGTTAGGGTGTTTTCTATCCAAAGCCAATAATTATATGCATATTCTAGTTTCTGGGCAGTAGTAATAACCAGATTAAATCGTGTACGTTTTTTATCCGGCCGTGTAAATACTGCCACCTAGCCCTAACAACCTCTTACATCTAGATGTTCCGCTAGCGGAACGTCTGCTCCAATATCCAATGATGGGCGGGGCGCGAAATACAAACTCCTCTAAAATCCGAAAACTTCCACTTTTCAAACATATGACTATTTTACAGCTATTTAAAGACAAGACTCTCCTTTATCTAACCACACTGTCCGATTTCAAAAGGCTTTACAGCGAAAGCAAAACATTAGATTATGTCAGCAGAGTACCCAGCCAGAAATAATCAGACACCCATTTTTCAAGCTAGCATATAATGTCACAAAAAACAAAACCACAGCTAAATGCAGCACTAACCTTTTATGATCTTCATCAGATGACACACCTAGGACATTATGTTATACAATACATGCATGTCTGTTCAATCAAGTTCATATTTATATCAAAAACCAGCTTTTTACATTAGCATGTGACGTTCAGAACTAGCATTCCCACCGAACACTTCCGGTGAATTTACTAAATTACTCACGATAAACGTTCACAAAAAGCATAACAATTATTTTAAGAATTATAGATACAGAACTCCTCTATGCACTCGATATATCCGATTTTAAAATAGCTTTTCGGATGAAGCACATTTTGCAATATTCTAAGTACATAGCCTGGCATCACAGGGCTAGCTATTTAGACACCCAACCAGTTTAGCCTTCACCAAAATCACATTTCCTATAAGAAAAATGGTCTTACCTTTCTTGTTCTTCGTCAGAATGCACTCCCAGGACTTCTACTTCAATAACAAATGTAGGTTTGGTCCCAAATAATCCATCGTTATATTCCATCAACGACGTTTTGTTCTTGCGTTCTAGACACTATCAGAATGCTAAATTACGGTCGCGCGCATGGCACATTTTGTGACTAAAAAATTCTAAATATTCCATTACCGTACTTCGAAGCATGTCAACCGCTGTTTAAAACCAATTTTTATGCAATTTATCTCGTAGAAAAGCAATAATATTCCGACCGGGAATCTGCATGCCTGTAGACTGAGGGAAAAACCGAAAGCCGGGGGCGGGTCGTGAGCGTAAGCATTTCCCCACTGAGAGACCACTTAGCTTTTGCTCTCCTTTGTTTCAGCCAGGGCTTTGAATTACGTCATTCCTGTTTTTCCCGGGCTCTGAGACCCCATTGGAGCCGTGGGAAGTGTCACGTAACAGCAGAGATCCTTAGTTTTTGGAAGAGATGTCAAAGAAAGCAAATAAATGGTCAGACGGTACTTCCTGAACAGAACCTTCTCAGGTTTTTGCCTGCCATAGGAGTTCTGTTATACTCACAGACACCATTCAAACAGTTTTAGAAACTTTAGGGTGTTTTCTATCCAAATCAAACAATTATATGCATATTCTAGTTTCTGGGCAGGAGTAATAACCAGATTAAATCGGGTACGTTTTTATCCGGACGTGAAAATACTGCCCCCTAGCCATAAGAGGTTATTAGTCCTGCCCAGAAACTAGAATATGCATATAATCATTAGCTTTGGATAGAAAACACTCCAAAGTTTCTAAAACTGTTTGAATGGTGTCTGTGAGTATAACAGAACTCATTTGGCAGGCCAAAACGTGAGAAGATTCTGTACAGGAAGTACCCTGTCTGACCATTTCTTGCCCTTCTTTGTCATCTCTATTCATTACAAAGGATCTCTGCTGTTACGTGACACTTCCTACGGCTCCAATGGGCTCTCAGAGCCCGGGAAAAACCTGAATGACGTAATTCAAAGCCCTGGCTGAAACACACGAGCGCTTTTGCTAAGTGGTCTATCAGCAGACAAAAGGCTTAGGCGCGGGCACTGGCCGCCCCCGCCTTTCTGTTTATCCCTCTTTTTACCGAAACGCAGATTCCCGGTCGGAATATTATCGCTTTGTTACGAGATAAATTGCATAAAAATGGATTTTAAACAGCGGTTGACATGCTTCGAAGTACGGTAATGGAATATTTAGAATTTTTTTGTCACAAAATGCGCCATGCGTGCGACCCTTCTTTACCATTTCGGATAGTGTCTAGAACACACAAACAAAACGTCACTGATGGAACATAACTATGGATTATTTGGGACCAAACCTACATTTGTTATTGAAGTAGAAGTCCTGGGAGTGCATTCTGACGAAGAACAGGAAAGGTAAGACCATTTTTCTTATAGTAAATCTGATTTTGGTGAAGGCTAAACTTGCCGGGTGTCTAAATAGCTAGCCCGTGATGGCTGGGCTATGTACTTAGAATATTGCAAAATGTGCTTCATCCGAAAAGCTATTTTAAAATCGGACATATCGAGTGCATAGAGGAGTTCTGTATCTATAATTCTTAAAATAATTGTTATGCTTTTTGTGAACGTTTATCGTGAGTAATTTAGTAAATTCCCCGGAAGTTTGCGGGGGTATGCTAGTTCTGAACGTCACATGCTAATGTAAAAAGCTGTTTTTTGATATAAATATGAACTTGATTGAACAAAACATGCATGTATTGTATAACATAATGTCCTAGGTGTGTCATCTGATGAAGATCATCAAAGGTTAGTGCTGCATTTAGCTGTCTTCTGGGTTTTTGTGACATTATATGCTAGCTTGAAAAATGGGTGTCTGATTATTTCTGGCTGGGTACTCTGCTGACATAATCTAATGTTTTGCTTTCGTTGTAAAGCCTTTTTGAAATCGGACAGTGTGGTTAGATTAACGAGAGTCTTGTCTTTAAATAGCTGTAAAATAGTCATGTTTGAAAAATGGAAGTTTTCGGATTTTAGAGGAATTTGTATTTCGCGCCACGCCCATCATTGGATATTGGAGCAGATGTAAGAGGTTAAAATCAATTTTGATGCGATTTTTTTTCTCTTAAAATGGCGATAATATTCCGAGTGGGAGACGTTGTTTTCGTTCAAAGACTGAAAGAAGAAAATGGTGTCTTCACGTGCATGCGCGCACCTGTGTCATTGTTCTCAGATCGACCACTTTCCAAATGCGCTACTGTTTTTCAGCCAGGGACTGCAGAGTCATCATTCCCCGTTCTGGCGCCTTCTGAGAGCCTATGGGAGCCTTAGAAAATGTCACGGTACAGCAGAGATCCTCTGTTTTCGATAAAGAGGCTATAGAAGGCCAAGAAATGGTCAGAGGGGCACTTCCTGTATAGAATCTTCTCAGGTTTTGGCCTGCCATATGAGTTCTGTTAAACTCACAGACACCATTCAAACAGTTTTAGAAACTTTAGGGTGTTTTCTATCCAAATCAAACAATTATATGCATATTCTAGTTTCTGGGCAGGAGTAATAACCAGATTAAATCGGGTACGTTTTTATCCGGACGTGAAAATACTGCCCCCTACCCAAAAGAGGTTAACAATGCCGCTTTATATGTTTACATACCCTACATTACTCATCTCATATGTATATACTGTGCTCTATACCATCTACTGCATCTTACCTATGCCGTTCGGGCATCGCTCATCCATATATTCATATGTACATATTCTTATTCATTCGTTTACACGTGTACAAGGTAGTTGTTGTGAAATTGTTAGATATTACTGTACGGTCAGAACTAGAAGCACAAGCATTTCGCTACACTCGCATTAACATCTGCTAACCATGTGTATGTGACCAATACATTTTGATTTGAAAAGAGAACTTGATTCTTCAGCGTACAATGACACCTTTGTTTTTAAGCCACAGATTTATTATCCCTTAATGTTGTTGTTGGATCTTATTTTAACTTTAACATTTTGATGGCAATAATAAATAGATATGCCGATTGTGGACAACCTTGTTTTACTCCTCTAGACAGTTTAAAACTTTCTGTTATGTAGCCATTATTTACTATTTTTCACCTAGGGTTACTATACATAACTTTAACCCATTTTATAAGAGATTCCCCAAAATGTAAATATTCTAGGCATTTATATATGAACTCCAGTCGTACTTTAGCAAAAGCCTATTCTAAATCAGCTATGAAGACCAGGCCTGGTGTCCCCGATATTTCATAGTATTCTATTGTTTCCAGTACTTATCTTATATTATCTCCAATGTTTCGTCCATGTAAAAAAAACCTGTCTTATTAGGATGAATAATATCTGACAAAACTTTTTAAATAATGTGCCAAGCATTTGGCTAGGATTTTTGCATATATATATATATATATATATATATACATACACATACACACCACTTGGGTCCTGCTTCAGTAATAATGATATCAGACCTTCTTGTTGTGTATCTGATAATCTACCATTTATATAGGAGTGGTTAAAACATGCTAATAATGGTCATCTGAGTATATAAAAAATAAAAAATAAATAAATTGCATCAAGAAGTTCTCTGTAGTTTGACCTTCATGAGTCTTTCTGTACAGTATTATTAGGAAAAAATTCCATACAATTAGCTTCGGTTAGTAGACATATTCTTAAAGTACTTTACTTCCTCTTTCAAAATATCATAAGGTGAATCATGTAACTCCATCATTTGTAACAAGTTTAAAAAAAATGTTTGGTAGCATTTCTATATTGAAGATTGAAAAATAATTTGGTGCTTTATCCCCATATTCCATCCAGTTCGCTTTATTTTTATTATATATTACACTGGATCTTTCTTGAATAAGTTCCTCCATTTATTTTTGTTTTTCCTCTAACTTATTCTGTGCCTCTATGGTACAGTTTTTATTGCTATCTAACTGTACTGTTAGTTTTTCAATTTCCTTTGTTAATATGGACTCTGAATCTAAATTGCTTTTGTTTTATAGATGAGTACTGAATTGCATGGCCTCTGAAGGAACATTTAAAAGTGTCCCATACAATAAGGGGGATCTGCTGTACCTATGTTATGCCTGGAAAAAGTCAGTTATAAATTCTTCTGTCTTAGTTAAAAACAATTTATCATCTAGTAGGCTTTGATTAAATTTCCAATATCCTCGCCCACGTGGAAATTCTGTAAGAGTAATATATATGCCATTTATTTATTTTTATTTAACCAGGTAGGCAAGTTGAGAACAAGTTCTCATTTACAATTGCGACCTGGCCAAGATAAAGCAAGCAGTTTGACACATACAAGAACACAGAGTTACACATGGAGTAAAACAAACATACAGTCAATAATATAGTAGAAAAATAAGTCTATATACAAAGTGAGCAAATGAGGTGAGATAAGGGAGGTAAAAGCAAAAAAGGCTATGGTGGCGAAGTAAATACAATATAGCAAGTAAAACACTGGAATGGTAGATTTGCAGTGGAAGAAAGTGCAAAGTAGAAATAATGGAGTGCAAAGGAGCAAAATAAATAAATACAGTAGGGGAAGGGGTAGTTGTTTGGGCTAAATTCTAGATGGGCTATGTACAGGTGCAGTAATCTGAGCTGCTCTGACAGCTGGTGCTTAAAGCTAGTGAGGGAGATGTTTCCAGTTTTAGAGATGTTTGTAGTTCGTTCCAGTCATTGGCAGCAGAGAACTGGAAAGAAAGGCGGCCGAAGGAGGAATTGGCTTTTGCTACAGGTGGGTGCTGCTATGGTGACCAGCGAGCTGAGATAAGGGGGACTTTACCTAGCAGCGTCTTGTAGATGACCTGGAGCCAGTGGGTTTGGCGACGAGTATGAAGCGAGTGCCAGCCAACGCGAGCGTACAGGTCGCAGTGGTGGGTAGTATATGGGGCTTTGGTGACAAACGGATGGCACTGTGATAGACTGCATCCAATTTATTGAGTAGGGTATTGGAGGCTATTTGTAAATGACATCGCCGAAGTCGAGGATCGGTAGGATGGTCAGTTTTACGAGTGTATGTTTGGCAGCACGCTTTGTTTCGAAATAGGAAGCCGATTCTCTCTTTCATTTTGGATTGGAGATGCTTAATGAGTCTGGAAGGAGAGTTTACAGTCTAGCCTCGGTATTTATAGTTGTCCATGTATTCTAAATCGGAAACGTCCAGCGTAGTAATGCTAGTTGGGCGGGCGGGCAGCGATCGGTTATTAAAGAGCATGCATTTCGTTTTATTAGCATTTAACCTCTAGGGGGTGTGGGACGCTACCATCCCACCTGGCCAACATCCAGTGAAATTGCAGAGTGCCAAATTCAAAAACAGAAATACTCATAATAAAAATTCATAAAACATACAAGTGTTATACATCGGTTTAAAGATTAACTTCTTGTTAATCCCGATTTCAAAAAGGCTTTACGGCAAAAGCATCCCGTGGGATTATCTGAGAACAGCGCCCAGCAGTCAAATCATTACAAACAGTTACCAGCCAAGTAGAGGACTTACAAGTCAGAAATAGTGATAACATTAATCACTTACCTTTGATGATCTTTGTATGGTTACACTCACAAGACTCCCATTTACTCAATAAATGTTTGTTTTGTTTGATAAAGTCCCTCTTTATATCCAAAAACCTCTGAGCCTGTGGATTACTGAACAAAACAAAGGCAGTCACAACAGACAGACAAAATCCTAAAAGTCCCAAAGTATCAGTAAAGTTCGTAGAAACATGTCAAACGATGTTTATAATCAATCTTCAGGTTGTTTTTAGTCATAATAACCAATAACATTTCAACCGGACAAAAGCTTCGTCAATATAAAAGGAAAACAAAGGCGTGCTCTCGGTCATGCGCATGAAAAACCTCTAGGACACTGAATGGTCCACTCATTCAAAGTGGTCTTACTCCCTCATTTTTCAGAATACAAGCCTGAAAAATTTTCTAGACTGTTGACATCTAGTGGAAGCCATGGGAAGTGCAATTTGAGTCCAAAGCCGATGGATACTGTAGTGGCATTCAATAGAAAACTACAAACATAAAATAATCCCACTTGCTGGATGGATTTTTCTCAGGTTTTCGCCTGCCATATCAGTTCTGTTATACTCAGACATTATTCTAACAGTTTTGGAAACTTTTGTGTTTTCTATCTAAATCTACAAATTATATGCATATCCTAGCTTCTGGGCCTGAGTAACAGTCAGTTTACCTTGGGCACGCTTTTCATCCGGAGGTGAAAATAGTGCCCCCTACCCTAATGAAGTTAAGAGCAGTTGGAGGCCACGGAAGGCGTGTTGTATGGCATTGAAGCTCGTTTGGAGGTTTAACACGGTGTCCAAAGAAGGGCCAGATGTATACAGAATGGTGTCGTCTGTGTAGAGGTGGATCAGAGAATCACCAGCAGCAAGCACGGCGACATTGATATATTTACAGAGAAAATAGTCGGCCTGAGAATTGAACCCTGTCACACCCCCATAGACTGCCAGAGGTCCGGACAACAGGCCCTCCGATTTCACACACTGAACTCTATCTGAGAAGTAGTTAGTGAACCAGGCGAGGCCTTCATTTGAGAAACCAAGGCTGTTGAGTCTGCTGATAAGAATGCGGTGATTGACAGAGTTGAAAGCCTTGGCCAGGATGATGAAGACGGCTGCACAGTACTGTCTTATCGATGGCGGTTATGATATCGTTTAGGACCTTGAGCGTGGCTGAGGAGTTTGAGGGGATGCTTGGGACTTGGCTTGCTTGATCTTCTTTTTTGTAGCAATTTTGATGGACTTTGCCGAGCGCATCTTCATCCATTAGTGAGTCGATCACTTGGATAGTCTTGCTAGAAATGTAATACAATGTAAAAACGTGCAGCCTATAGTAAATACCAGCAGTCGTATTATTTAAGCATTATTAGGCCTACTTTACAGTACTGTCCCTGTTCATTTTCCCAGGCTTGCACGTTCGGTGTAATACAGGCATCTGATGGTAGTGTTTGCGAATAGCACTGTCCCTGACCCAAATTTGCAAGTCTACCAGTATTTTTCAGTAGATGCTCTTTCACACAAGTCTTTTCACATGCCTTTTTGCGAAATCCAGGCTGGCTATCATGTGTCTTTTTCTCAGGAGTGGCTTCAGTCTGGCCACTCTCCCATAAAGGACAGATTGGTGAAGTGCTGTAGAGACCTTCTGGCAGGTTCTCCCATATCAGCCAAGGAACTCTAGTTCTGGCAAGGGTTATTGGTCACCTCCCTGACCAATGTCCTTCTTGCCCGGTTGCTCAGTTTGGTTGGACGGCCAGCTCTAGGCAGAGTCTGGGTAGTTCTATATTTTATTCCTTTTAGCAATGATGGAGGCCACTGCTCTTGGAATCGTTCAATAATCTTGTTTTATACCCTTCCCCAGATATATGCCTCTTCACAATTCTATCTTGGAGATCTACAGACACTTCCTTGGACTTCATGGTATAGTTTCTGTTTTAATACGCACTGTCAACTGTGGGACCTTTTTATATAGGCCTGTGTTTCTTTCTAAACATTTGAATTGGTCACAGGTGGACTCAATTTGGAGTGTCATGGCAAAGGGGTGTGAATAAATACTAGTTTTATGTATTTAATGAATTTGAAAACATTTCTAAAAACATGTGTTCATGTCATTATGGGTTATTGTGTGTAGATGGGTGAGATGTAAACAAATATTTAATACATTTTGAATTCAGGCTATAACACAACATAAATTTGGATTTAAGTCAAGGTGTGTGATTAGGTGCCCCTCTCTTACTGCTTTTGCCCGTTCACGTCATGTGCCTAGCCCGGTACACTGCGGCTCAGGTTAATCGAACTCCGTGAGACCAACATGATAGGTATAGCAAAGCATATTATTTTAAAGCTAAAGCCTACAGAGTTTGTAAACAAACACTGTCTACAAACAAGTGTAAAACACCTTATTTTGGGTTATGATGGTATTATATACACTGTTCATTCAAATCCTAGATTTGAATGAAATAAATAATCTTATTAAATACTTCTTTCTTTACATACTTGAATGTGCTGACAACAAAATCACACAAAAATAATCAATGGAAATCCAATTTATCAACCCATGGAGGTCTGGATTTGGAGTCACACTCAAAATTAAAGTGGAAAACCACAATACAGGCTGATCCAACTTTGATGTTATGTCCTTTAAAACAAGTCAAATTGAGGCTCAGTAGTGTGTGCGGCCTCCACGTGCCTGTATGACCTCCCTACAACGCAATGTGGCGTTGGTGGATGGAGCGAGACATGATGTGCTCAATTGGATTCAGGTCTGGGGAACGGGTGGGTCAGTCCATAGCATCAATGCCTTCCTCTTGCAGGAACTGCTGACACACTCCAGCCACATGAGGTCTAGCATCGTCTTGCATTAGGAGGAACCCAGGGCCAACCGCACCAGCATATGGTCTCACAAGGGGTCTGAGGATCTCATCTCGGTACCTAATGGCAGTCAGGCTACCTCTGGCGAGCACATGGAGGGCTGTGCGGCCCCCCCCAAAGAAATGCCACCCCACACCATGACTGACCCACCGCCAAACCGGTCATGCTGGAGGATGTTGCAGGCAGCAGAACGTTCTCCACGGCGTCTCCAGACTCTGTCACGTCTGTCACGTGCTCAGTGTGAACCTGCTTTCATCTGTGAAGAGCACAGGGCGCCAGTGGCGAATTTGCCAATCTTGGTGTTCTCTGGCAAATGCCAAATGTCCTGCACGGTGTTGGGCTGTAAGCACAACCCCCACCTGTGGACGGCGGGCCCTCATACCACGCTCATGGAGTCTGTTTCTGACCGTTTGAGCAGACATGCACATTTGTGGCCTGCTGGAGGTCATTTTGCAGGGCTCTGGCAGTGCTCCTCCTTGCACAAAGGCGGAGGTAGCGGTCCTGCTGCTGGGTTGTTGCCCTCCTACGGCCTCCTCCACATCTCCTGATGTACTGGCCTGTCTCCTGGTAGCGCCTCCATGCTCTGGACACTACGCTGACAAACACAGCAAACCTTCTTGCCACAGCTCGCATTGATGTGCCATCCTGGATGAGCTGCACTACCTGAGCCACTTGTGTGGGTTGTAGACTCTGTCTCATGCTACCACTAGAGTGAAAGCACCGCCAGCATTCAAAAGTGACCAAAACATCAGCCAGGAAGCATAGGAACTGAGAAGTGGTCTGTGGTCACCACCTGCTGAACCACTCCTTTATTGGGGGTGTCTTGCTTATTGTCTATAATTTCCACCTGTTGTCCAATTTATTGTCAGTCAGTGTTGCTTCCTAAGTGGACAGTTTGATTTCACAGAAGTGTTATTGACTTGGAGTTACATTGTGTTGTTTAAGTGTTCCCTTTGTTTTTTTGAGCAGTATAGTTATCCTAAGCTGATTAGACATTAAGTTCCAGAGTCAATGGTTATGCAATTAATTAAACTTGTTATACTTTTTGGCCCACCAGTCACTGTGTCAGGTAGATTTTAAAAATCTACCAGCTCCTCCAGATTGTTTAACCAGCCAAAATATTTTGGGGCTGCTAAAATTACACCAACAAAACACAAACGGATGCGCATGCTTTGTAATGTTTCTAAAACAAATGTATTACTAGTAAGAAGATCATGTGGTATATTGTTTAATTTCATTTTTTTGTGACCTGAGTCTTTTAACCAAAAATATCACAGATGAGACACACATTCACCTGTCCCTTTAAGGGCGGGACGTTACTTTCCTAGAGCGACTGGAGTCATGTTTGTGCCTGTGAGATGTCTTCCCAAGCAGTTAACTCAAACAGAATAAACAACCTAACTTGTTAATAAAACAATGTAAATAGCCAAACACAAGGACAAACTGACTTCAGTAGACGTTTGTTTCAAGTTAATTAGACCAACTTTTATAACTGTGCGCAGCGCTTCTAAAAATGAATCTTTCACTCTGCTCGTTACGTGTGCACAGCCCCCCATAGTCTATTTAGGAATCCTAGTTCTTTGACTTTGTGCAATTTAATTTACCAGCTATGAAACAAAAGGGTATAAATACTTTGAAAAAGGGTATTGCTGCATTTATTTAACTAAATGTGATCATACTTTTTATTCACATGTTGTTTACATTGTGACCTGACCACCCGCCAACGTGGCTGGTGAAATAGACATCTTACCCACCAATTCCAAAATCTACCCGCATTTGGCAGGTGTTGCGCTTTTAACAGTAGTGTGTATCTACAGGTTGGGAGGTCCTGATCCATTGGACTACATCAGTATGTACCGTAACATGGGCTGTGCAGCGCAGGACGTACGGGAACACTGGCACTACATCAGCTTCGGACTCAGTGACCTGTATGGAGACAACAGAGTACATGAGTAAGTAGTACAGTACTTCAGGTTAGTGCTCTGGCGGACCAAGTTGCCCAGGTTACTAACACACCGACACATGGTGTGTGCAGCTGTTCACTTTCACTCCTTTGTGTCATTCTGCAGAATCAGCATTGATACCCTAACACACTCCACACTTGTTTTTCTTGTTCCGAAAAGTTATTTCACATCAACAGTTTTCACCCCCTTGTTTTGTATTGTTCTTGAGTAGACTTGGTAGCTCTGCTCCCCCACAATTCCCAGCAATCTCCCCGTTTGCTCCCCTTCAAACAGCTGCCATTCTTAATGCATGTTTACCATAATTTTGCAGTGTTACTGAATGGGTGGATTGGGTAAAGAAAACTAACTAAAGGAAAGGAGAATCTGGGTTATTGGTGTTTACTTGCTGTCAAATTAGGAGGGCCCAGGGTTTGGCTAATTAACACACACACACACACCTGATGAGAGCGACTGCTTGAATTCTGTATGTGTATTGTCAGGTTTACAGGCCAGGAAGGCTCCAGTGGCTTTGGCTTTGAGCTGACGTTCAGGCTGAAGAGAGAGGTGGGAGAAACAGCCCCTCCTACTTGGCCGGCTGAACTCATGCAGGGCCTGGCCCGCTATGTCTTCCAATCAGGTAAGGACCCAGGCTCTGTGTCTAGTGTGGCGGGGATATGGTAGGTGGAGAAGGGAGTTGTTTGTCTACCAATTACAAGGCAGGCACTCAGGGCATTATGCATTCCCTGCCGCTTTGTTAATTCACCGCGCAGAGGGCTCCCCTGCCTCTGCATGGACATTTTGGAGCATGTCAGTATTTAACCTCATGTAACCCTACGTCAGTGATGTTTTTGCTAAGGAGAACACTTAGTAGAACTCAGCCCAATCATCCCCAGCTTCCCATTGGCTCTTTCAACCCTTCGCTTCTCTGCTGCAACTTCCTCATGTAGCCGGTAAAATAATGTGTTCTCATTCAGCTTGTTAGAATAAGGGCTAAATGGAAGTAAATGTGAACTAGAAGAGCATGTTATGTAATGTATGACACCTGTGTTTTTAAAGACCTAGCCAGCCCCGTTGCTGTTCTTCTGGGCTCTGGGGAAACTAAAGTCTCATTTCCCTTTCTCTGATGGGAGAAGTGTTAAAAGTTGTCTTAGCTGAGGAACTTTCTAATCTTAACAGTATTTTCTTTACAGCTGTGAAAACGTTTCTCCCTTTCTCACAGACCTTTCCTGGTGTGTGTGTGTGTGTGTGTGTGTGTGTGTGTGTGTGTGTGTGTGTGTGTGTGTGTGTGTGTGTGTGTGTGTGTGTGTGTGTGTGTGTGTGTGTGTGCGTGCGCCACTTTGCGAAGTCTTTTAAATCATCTAGCCGTGTTTAAAGATTACATTGAGGGGAGGGTGGGAGTGTTTAAAAGCCGGTCAGGGAAGCAGAGAGGGATGGGGTGCCCATTCTCTCTAGGTTATTCTACCCTATCTGCTAGGGGCGTAACGACACACTGAACCCGAATGAATACATAAAAAAAATATAGAAATTAAAACACAAGGCCTATAGGTTATCCCTACACTGCGTAGTATGCCTCTTGAGTAAATCTGAGTTGAGAAAAACTACCTAGAGCCTATAACTAGCTAACTACTATCTAGTTCAATTTCTCTGATTTATAAAGCCAACAAAATTGTTATAAAAACAGCATATTATTGACCTAAAAGGTTAGCTGTGTTAGCCCAGTCTCTAGCTTATCCAGGGTCAGTGATGCATAGATAGTACATGGTTGCTATTCTGCCCTTTAATTGCATTCCCATGCAAAACTAGACAGATGGCTAACAACTAAGTCTTCAATAAAACTCCCAAGGCGTGACTTTTCTTGAATGAACATATTGAAAACGTTTATGGTGTGAAACTGCAAAATACAGAAAATAATATACATTAGTATTCAATTCACATCGACATACTGTTGCTGTACATTATACATTTCAAGTTAACGTTGCATAAATACAAAGCACGTGCCAAGGTACCATGCATCTGGCATGCCGCCAAACCATATAGCTAATTGTTACTCATGGTAATTGGCTAACTCCTTTCATTACTCTAATGTACAACCATCTCTGTAGAATAACAAAGCATATTACACTAGAAACAGTAACAAAACTTCAGTATTGTATATTTTACAACTCGTTTACATGACGCACGAGCAAAGTAATACAGCTGACGGCATACATGAAAGGCAAGGCAATTTGTGTGAGTAAATGCAACCAACTAACATTGATAAGTAAGCAATTCTATCAATAAGATTATCATCACTAGCAATATGCTTGAATCGAACTTACAAACCTTTTTTTTTTTTTCTGAGGCTGAAGCGTGACAAATAGCTACACTGAAAGACCTGAACCATAGCTTTGTTTTTAGCTGTTTTTTTGTGTGCAGAACAAATTCAATACTTCCTGTTTGCGTACAGTCTTTCTAAGTACCAGAAAGCTCCACTAGGGGGCGATAAACACCATGGACCACAATGAAAATCCATCTTAACCACTGTAATAAAATGAACTGTTACCTTCTAACAGGGTGGCAGCACAATTGCTCTTTTTATGGAAACAACTGCAATTATTTTGCAAGCAACATTGCTAAATTAAATGAACCACATAAAATTTTACCTGTAATGTTAATCTCGTGTAGCCTAATTGTCATCTCCTTATTTTCAGGTACCCTTGTACCTAAATTACAAGGGTTGGATTTGAACTAAACATTTTTATGTCTGTACCTAAAAGGCATGTACAAAATCTGGCATGGTTTGCCTCATGCATTCTGTACTGGTATCATTTTAAATTGAGAACATATAGCTCAACATGTAAACAATGAGTTTAGCTATTCTCCTTCAGATGACCGATGCCCATAAGATCAGTTATGCCATCATACTGTAGGCCTATGACTGCATTGGCTATGCATGCCATTTGATAAGCTGCAAAATCAATTCACATAGCTGATATATTGAGAGAGCGTGACAATCAAATAAAACGGATTGGCTGTGATATTCTAATTGTAAGATCTTCAATCACAACACTAGTGTAATACTGTGAAACACTATCCTTACACTTTTAGCGGCAGATATATTATGGACATTTTCTGAAATTACAATGTAAAATAAATATCTGTGTTTTGTAACATCCAATCAATCTTGCTGCGGGGAGCCAGCAGACCTTTCAGACTGTTATTTTGCAAAAACTATCTTCAGACCTCAAAGGGAAGCATAACGACAACATGATCCGGATTCCCTGTGGCTCAGTTGGTAGAGCATGGTGTTTGCAACGCCAGCATGGTGTGTGCAACGCCAGGGTTGTGGGTTTGATTCCCACGGGGGGCCAGTACAAAACAAAAATGCATGGTATGAAATGTATGCATTCACTACTGTAAGTCGCTCTGGATAAGAGCGTCTGCTAAATGACTAAAATGTAAAAATTATAATTTTCCTCCCCCTCTCTTTTCCAGTATATCTGGACTAGGTCCCTGTTGCCTCCCAAGCAGATGGATTCCTCTGGATCTCTTACTCGCTGTCTCCCCCTCATGGCCTCTTTCACTTCAATTTCTCCCTCTCCCTTCTCAATTTCTCTCACATACACACACTTCCTTTCTCCTTCGCTTGACTTTCTCATTTGCTCTTAGACTAGTGCTGAGAAAATGTATGTATTTTCTCGGGCTGGAACGATACCAGTATCGCAATATTTTTTTCTCCTAAAGAAGTTAAATGCACTTTGTTTTGTTCCCTTGCCACGATACTAACGAGTATTGCAATACTGGTATTATCCCGGCCCTAGTATTTTCCAATATGTCACTGAGTAGTCTTTAACCTCCATGTCTCTCCTCTGTCCTGTAGAAAACACGTTTTGCAGTGGAGACCACATATCGTGGCACAGTCCCCTGGACAACAGTGAGTCTCGTATCCAACACATGCTGCTCACTGAAGACCCCCAGATGACTCCGGTCCACACCCCCTTCGGCCTGGTCAACTTCCTGCAGGTGAGCTAATCTAGCCCCAGGCTCTCCGGCCTACCCTCTCAACTCCTTCCTTTTGAGTCTATAACAGCATTATGTCTGTCCCCTCATCTGTACGTGTTCTGTAACCCACTTTCTTACTCCCCTTTTTTGTGTGTGTAACTCCCTCTCCTCTCTATATAGATTGTGGGTGTGTGTACAGAAGAGTTGCAGGCGGCCCAGCAGTGGAACGGCCAAGGAATGCTGGAGCTGCTCCGAGGGGTCCATGTGTGAGTTTGAGGTCCATGTTTGAAATATGAGATGCACTACATGAGCAAAAGTATGTGGACACCTGCTCGTCTAACATCTCATGCCAAAATCATGGGCATTAAAATGGTGTTGGTCCCCCCTTTGCTATAACAGCCTTCACTCTTCCACTAGATGTTAGAACTTGTGGGGACTTGCTTCCATTCAGCCACAAACATTAGGGAGGTTGGGCACTGATGTTGGGCGATTTTAGATCTGGCTCGCAGTCGGTGTTCCAATTCATCCCAAAGGTGTTCGATGGGGCTGAGGTACGGGCTTTGTGCAGGCCAGTCAAGTTCTATTACACCGATCTCTACAAACCATTTCTGTATGGACCTCGCTTTGTGCACATTGGGGAATTGTCATGCTGAAACAGGAAAGGGCTTTCCCCAAACTGTTGCCACAAAATTGGAAGCAGAGAATTGTCTAGAATGTCATTGTATGCTATAGCTTTAAGATTTCTCTTCATTGGAACTAAGGGGCCTAGCCCCAACCATGAAAACAGCCCCAGACCATTATTCCTCATCCACGAAACTTTACCTTTGGCGCTATGCATTTGGGCAGGTAGCGTTCTCCTGGCATCCCACTAAACCCAGACCGCCAGATGGTGAAGTGTTATTCATCACTCCAAAGAACGCGTTTCCACTAATTCAGAGTCCAATGGTGGCGAGCTTTACACCACTCCAGCTGACGCTTGGCATTGCGCATGGTAATCTTAGGCTGGTGTGCGGCTGCTCGACTATGGAAACCCATTTCATGAAGCTCCCGAAGAACAGTTATTGTGCTGACGTTGCTTCCAGAGGCAGTTTTGAACTCTGTAGTGAGACTTTTACGCTCTTCAGCTCTCGGCAGTCCCGTTCTGAGTTTGTATGGCCAACCACTTCGCGGCTGAGCCGTTGTTGCTCCTAGACGTTTTCACTTCACAATAACAGCACTTACAGTTGATCGGGGGCAGAAATTTGACCAACTGACTTGTTGAAAAGGTGGCATTCTATGATGGTGCTACGTTGAAAGTCACGGAGGTCTATGGAGATTGCATGGCGGTGTGCTCAATTTTATACCCCGTCAGCAACGGGTGTGGCTGAAATGGCCAAATCCACTAATTTGAAGGGAGCGTCCACAATTTTGTGTGTCAGAAGTTTACATAGACCTTAGCCAAATACATTTAAACTCCTGGTAAAAATTCTCTGTCTTAGGTCAGTTAGGATCACCACTATTTTAAGAATGTAGAATGTCAGAATAATAGTAGTGATTTATTTCAGCTTTTATTTCTTTCATCACATTCCCAGTGGGTCAGAAGTTTACATACACTCAATTAGTATTTGGTAGCATTGCCTTTAAATTGTTTAACTTGGGTCAGTCTTCCCTGTGGCTCAGTTGGTAGAGTATGGTGTGTGCAACGCCAGGGTTGTGGGTTCGATTCACACGGGGGGCCAGTACAAAAAGAATGCATGAAATGTATGCATTCACTACTGTAAGTCGCTCTGGATAAGAGAATCTGCTAAATGACTAAAATGTAAATGTCAAATGTTTCGGGTAGCCTTCCACAAGCTTCCCACAATAAGTTGGGTGAATTTTGGCTCATTCCTCCTGACAGAGCTGGTGTAACTGTGTCAGGTTTGTAGGCCTCCTTGTTCACACACACTTTTTTAGTTCTGCCCACAAATTTTCTATTGGATTGAGGTCAGGGCTTTGTGATGGCCTCTCCAATACCTTGACTTTGTTGTCCTAAAGCCATTTTGCCACAACTTTGGAAGTATGCTTGGGGTCATTGTCTATTTGGAAGACCCATTTGTGACCAAGCTTTAACTCCCTGACTGATGTCTTGAGATGTTGCTTTGATATATCCACATAATTTCCCCTCATGATGCCATCTATTTTATGAAGTGCACCAGTCCCTCCTGCACAAAGCACATCCACAACATGATGCTGCCACCCCCGTGCTTAACGGTTGGGATGGTGTTCTTTGGCTTGCAAGCCTCCCCCTTTGTCCCCATGTGCAGTTGCAAACCGTAGTCTGGCTTTTTTATGGGGGTTTTGGAGCAGTGGCTTCTTCCTTGCTGAGCGGCCTTTCAGGTTATCTTGATATAGGACTCATTTTACTGTGGATAAAAATACTTTTGCACCTGTTTACTCCAGCATCTTCACAAGGTCCCTTGCTGTTCTGGGATTGATTTGCAATTTTCTCACCAAAGTACGTTCATCTCTAGGAGACAGAAGGTGTCTCTTTCCTGAGCGGTATGACGGCTGCGTGGTCCCATGGTGTTTATACTTGCCTACTATTGTTTGTACATGAACCTGGTACCTTCAGGCGTTTGGAAATTGCTCCCAAGGATGAATCAGACTTCTGGAGGTCTACTATTTTTTTTTCTGAGATCTTGGCTGATTTCTTTTGATTTTCCCATGATGTCAAGCAAAGAGGCACTGAGTCCAAAGGTAGGCCTTGAAATACATCCACAGGTACACCTCCAATTGACTCAAATGATGTCAATTAACCTAAAGCCATGATATCATTTTCTGGAATTTTCCAACCTGTTTAAAGGCACAATCAACTTAGTGTATGTAAACTTCTGACCCACCGGAATTGCAATACAGAGAATTATAAGTGAAAAATGACTTGTCATGCACAAAGTGAATGTTCTAACCGACTTGCCAAAATTGTAGTTTGTTAACAAGAAATTTGTGGAGTGGTTGAAAAACGAGTTTTAATGACTCCAACCTAAGTGTATGTAAACGTACGACTATATATATACTGCTCCAAAAAATAAAGGGAACACTTAAACAACACAATGTAACTCCAAGTCAATCACACTTCTGTGAAATCAAACTGTCCACTTAGGAAGCAACACTGATTGACAATACATTTCACATGCTGTTGTGCAAATGGAATAGGCAACAGGTGGAAATTATAGGCAATTAGCAAGACACCCCCAATAAAGGAGTGGTTCTGCAGGTGGGGACCACAGACCACTTCTCAGTTCCTATGCTTCCTGGCTGATGTTTTGGTCACTTTTGAATGCTGGCGGTGCTTTCACTCTAGTGGTAGCATGAGACGGAGTCTACAACCCACACAAGTGGCTCAGGTAGTGCAGCTCATCCAGGATGGCACATCAATGCGAGCTGTGGCAAGAAGGTTTGCTGTGTCTGTCAGCGTAGTGTCCAGAGCATGGAGGCGCTACCAGGAGACAGGCAAGTAAATCAGGAGATGTGGAGGAGGCCGTAGGAGGGCAACAACCCAGCAGCAGGACCGCTACCTCCGCCTTTGTGCAAGGAGGAGCAGGAGGAGCACTGCCAGAGCCCTGCAAAAGGACCTCCAGCAGGCCACAAATGTGCATGTGTCTGCTCAAACGGTTAGAAACAGACTCCATGAGGGTGGTATGAGGGCCCGACGTCCACAGGTGGGGGTTATGCTTACAGCCCAACACCGTGCAGGACGTTTGGCATTTGCCAGAGAACACCAAGATTGGCTAATTCGCCACTGGCGCCCTGTGCTCTTCACAGATGAAAACAGGTTCACACTGAGCACACGTGACAGTCTGGAGACGCCGTGGAGAACGTTTTGCTACCTGCAACATCCTCCAGCATGACCGGTTTGGCGGTGGGTCAGTCATGGTGTGGGGTGGCATTTCTTTGGGGGGCCGCACAGCCCTCCATGTGCTCGCCAGAGGTAGCCTGACTGCCATTAGGTACCGAGATGAGATCCTCAGACCCCTTGTGAGACCATATGCTGGTGCGGTTGGCCCTGGGTTCCTCCTAATGCAAGACGATGCTAGACCTCATGTGGCTGGAGTGTGTCAGCAGTTCCTGCAAGAGGAGCATGTCCAGGTGTTGTAGGGAAGTCATACAGGCACGTGGAGGCCACACACACTACTGAGCCTCATTTTGACTTGTTTTAAGGACATTACATCAAAGTTGGATCAGCCTGTAGTGTGGTTTTCCACTTTAATTTTGAGTGTGACTCCAAATCCAGACCTCCATGGGTTGATAAATTGGATTTCCATTGATTATTTTTGTGATTTTGTTGTCAGCACATTCAACTATGTAAATAAAAAAGTATTTAATAAGATTAATTCATTCATTCAGATCTAGGATGTTATTTTAGTGTTCCCTTTATTTTTTTGAGCAGTGTATATTTAAAAAAAAAAAATGCACCTTTTATTTAACCAGGTAGGCGAGTTGAGAACAATTATGGTCCCGTGTGGCTCAGTTGGTAGAGCATGGTGTTTGCAATGCCATGGTTGTGGGTTCGATTCCCACGGGGGACCAGTACGGGAATAAAATGTATGAAATGTATGCTTTCACTACTGTAAGTCACTCTGGATAAGAGCGTCTGCTAAATGACAAAAAAATAAATAAAAAAATTGGCACCAGAGATCTGGAAGGAGAGGCGGCCAAAGGATGAATTGGCTTTGGGGGTGACCAGTGAGATATACCTGCTGGAGCGCGTGCTACGGGTGGGTGCTGCTATGGTGACCAGTGAGCTGAGATAAGACGGGGCTTTACCTAGCAAAGACTTACAGATGACCTGGAGCCAGTGGGTTTGGCGACGAATATGAAGTGAAGGTCAGCCAACGAGATCATACAGGTGGAAGTGGTGGGTGGTATATGGGGCTTTGGTGACAAAACGGATGGCACTGTGATTGACTGCATACAATTTGCTGAGTAGAGTGTTGGAGGCTATTTTGTAAATCAAATCAAATCAAATGTATTTATATAGCCCTTCGTATATCAGCTGAAATCTCAAAGTGCTGTACAGAAACCCAGCCTAAAACCCCAAACAGCAACAATGCATGTGAAAGAAGCACGGTGGCTAGGATAAACTCCCTAGGAAAAACTCCCTAGAAGGCCAAAAACCTAGGAAGAAACCTAGAGAGGAACCAGGCTATGAGGGGTGGCCAGTCCTCTTCTGGCTGTGCCGGGTGGATATTATAACAGAACATGGTCAAGATGTTAAAATGTTCATAAATGACCAGCATGGTCAAATAATAATAATCATAGTATTTGTTGAGGGTACAACAAGCACGTCCGGTGAACAGGTCAGGGTTCCGTAGCCGCAGGCAGAACAGTTGAAACTGGAGCAGCAGCATGGCCAGGTGGACTGGGGACAGCAAGGAGTCATCATGCCAGGTAGTCCCGAGGCATGGTCCTAGGGCTCAGGTCCTCCGAGAGAAAGAAAGAAAGAGAATTAGAGAGAGCATATTTAAATTTACACAGGACACCGGATAAGACAAGAGAATACTCCAGATGTAACAGACTGACCCTAGCCCCCCGACACATAAACTACTGCAGCATAAATACTGGAGGCTGAGACAGGAGGGATCAGAAGACACTGTGGCCCCATCCGATGATACCCCCGGACAGGGCCAAACAGGCAGGATATAACCCTGCCTGTTATATCCTGCCTGTTATAAATGACATCGCCGAAGTCCAGGATCGGTAGGATAGTCAGGTTTAGAGTGTATGTTTGGCAGCATAAGTGAAGGATATTTTGTTGTGAAATAGGAAGCTGATTCTAGATTTCATTTTGGATTGGAGATGCTTAATGTGAGTCTGGAAGGAGAGTTAACAATCTAACCAGACACCTAGGTATTTGTAGTTGTCCACATATTCTGCTGGAGAAGTGTGTGTGTGTGTGTGTGTGTGTGTGTGTGTGTGTGTGTGTGTGTGTGTGTGTGTGTGTGTGTGTGTGTGTGTGTGTGTGTGCCACCCTGTTAGTCTACCAGTGGTGTCAATTAGTTTTTTGGGGTATCTGTAGTTTACTATTTATATTTTTTACAGCTTTTACTCCACTACATTCCTAATGAAAATAATTTACTTTTTACTCCTTGACACCCAAAAGTACTCATTACATTTTGAATGCTTAGCAGGACAGGAAAATTGTCTAATTCCCGCACTTATCAAGAGAACATCCCTGCTCATCCCTACTGCCTCTGATCTGTCAGTCTCACTAAACACAAATGCTTTGTTTGTGAATTTTGTCTGTGTTGAACTGTGCCCCTGGCTATCCGTAAATAAATAAATTAATTGTGTTGTCTGGTTTGCTTAATATAAGAAATGTTAAATGGTTTATACTTTTACTTTTGATACTTAAGTACATTTAAAACCAAATACTTTTACTCAAGTAGTATTTTACTGGGTGACTTGTACTTTTCTTGTGTGTATCATTTTCTTTTAAGGTATCTTACTTTACTCAAGTTTGAAAATTAGGTACTTTTTTTCACCACTGCAGTCTACTAGTCTTATTTCACATTAACTTTATCCCAGTATGACCGAGTCCATGTTAACCCTATGTTAATGATTTTCTTTTCCCCTCCGTGCTGTATGTGTTTAGTGCTGGAGGGCCCTGGTTGATAACTGACATGAGGAGAGGAGAGACCATCTTTGACATCGACCCTCATTTACAAGTAAGGCTTTGATTAATTACACTGTTTTCATTCAAACAGCTTCACCTACTGGTTCAGTCCCCACAATGTGTGGGTCTTTGCTAGTGTTAATGTGTGTTGGCTATTGTTGATGTTTGCGTGTGTGTGCTCATCCTAAGCCGGAGCGTGTGGACCAGGGTATAGAGACAGAGGGCTCCAACCTGAGCGGCGTTAGCGCAAAGTGTGTGTGGGACGACCTCAGCCGACCGCCCGAGGATGAAGAGGACAGCCGCTCCATCTGTATAGGATCTCAGCCACGAAGACTGTCGGAAAAAGGTGACACACACACACGCACCTAACCTACAGTGCCTTCAGAAAGTATTCACACCTTGACTTTTTCCACGTTTTGTTGTTACAGCCTGAATTTAAAATGGATTCAATTGAGATTGTCACATAAACCAAAATGTCAGTGGAATTATGTTTTTAGACATTTTTACAAATGATTTAAAACCTGAAATGTCTTGAGTCAATAAGCATTCAACCCCTTTGTTATGCCAAGCCTAAATAAGTTCAGGAGTAAAACTTTGCTTAACAAGTCACATAATAAGTTACATGGACTCACTCTGCGTTCAATAATTTTAAATGACTACCTCATCTCTGTATCCCACACATATAATTATTTGTAAGGTCCCTCAGTCGAGCAGTGAATTTTAAACACAGATTCAACCACAGACCAGGAAGGTTTTCCAATGCTTCAAAATATATATATATATATGGAGACATTGAATATCACTATGAGCATGGTTTTAGTAATTACACTTTCGATGGTGTATCAATACACCCAGTCACTTAAAGATTCAGGTGTCCTTCCAACTCCTATATTTTGAAGATAAATACACAATGTAGAGGATGATAGAACTAAAAAATAGAGTACTAATGGGCAAAAGGGAATTGTAAATAGGAGTTGGGTTCCAGTTCAACATCTGTGTAGAATCTGTGGAATGTCACTCCTGAACTCAGAGCTATGTTCTGTACATTGACTCTGGAGCAGGATACTGGTTATTTGGCCATTGGTACTGCAAGGACCTCTGATTGGTCAACCCCAGGCTAGGGTGGGGGGTGGTAAATGGCATCGTGTTCCTTTGTTCGGTGGAGAAAAGCTGAGGACAGGGGAGACTGAACATCTACCTCCCAACATAACATCTTGATTTGTACTTCTCAAATAAACCTATTTTTCTCCCCCTGATTTGGAGTTTGTGTTATTGAAGAAGAACATCAATTGGTAACACTCCTAATGTTTGGGGCAAATCCAATACAGCACATTACGGAGTAACACTCCATATTTTCAAGCATAGTGTTTGCTGCATCATGTTTTGGCTATGCTTGTAATCGTTAAGGCCTGGGGAGATTTTCAGGATAAAAAAGAAACTGAATGGAGCTAAGCACAGACAAAATCCTAAAGGAAAACCTGGTTCAGTCTGCTTTCTGACCCTGGGACATAAATTCTCCTTCCAGCAGGACAATAACCTGAAACACAAGGGCTTATATACACTGGAGTTGCTTACCAAAACGACATTAAATGTTCCTGAGTGGCTTAGTTACAGTTTTGGACTTAAATCGGCATGAAAATCTATGGCAAGACTTAAATGGCTTTCTAGCAATGATCAACAACCAACTTGACAGAGCGTTAAGAATTTTCTAATATTTTTCCATCCAGATTTTCACATCTCTTAGTCTTTCTGGGTAAGTCCAACACGACTAGGTGATTCTAACATGTTGGGTTCTGAAAATATGAAATATACTTATGTCACTGAGGGAGAGAGGGGAATGTGAATACTTTATGTAAATTAGGTATTTCTGTATTTCATTTTCAATACATTTGAAAACATTTCTAAACATATTTTCACTTTCATTATGGCGTATTGTGTAGATGTCTAAAGGAAATCAGGCTGGAACACAACAAAATGTGAAATATGTCAAGGAGTATAACTACTTTCTGAAGGCACAAGACACTTCTAATGGGCTCTCATAGATCTGACATGCATTGTGTTCAATAGCCACCAAATGTAAGAAAACAGATTTGAAATAGGGCTGTACTACCTGGACTTGTCCAATTTTAGAACCGCTCCTATTTGTTTTCTGTTGCAATTTTTTTTTATTGTGCCTTATTGAACACTACCAAGATTAGGGTAAGTAAAGTCTTGAGTGGTTTTGTGTCCTAATGTTATTGTATGTCCCAAAACTAACCCAATGGTTTGTCCCCTGCAGATACAGAGCAGATCAGAGAAGCCCTGAGAAAAGGATTGGAGTTCAACACTAAAGCAGCACTACCCCCTATCAACTCACAGAGACAAGGACATGACAGGCCTCAGTGAGTACATGCACACACAGTTAAGCTTTCTTTCCTCACTTTTCCACTCCAAACTTTTATTCTGAGTCAGCATTGAGATATGCACTCTTGTTTTTTGTTTTTTTCCTCAGGCAGTGATGTCACACCAACAGCTTTCACTTCCTTATTTTTAAGGTTCTCTAGAGTAGACTCGCCATATATACCTTTAACCCATCCAGAGCCATGAGACCCCACTGAGTACAAAGTACTGGGACATTGAACACATGATAGTGTATGTGGTACAATTCTTCCCCTGGTTTCTCCATAGACAATGGGCCATTTGCAGAGCCAGCTGTATCACAGGTAAGAGAAACATGAGAGATGAGGGGCAAGGTAGTTACAAACCATAGCAAACTCTTGCACACACTTTATAGGGAGATACAGACCACCACCAGACTTTGTTTCCCCTGTACCTAAGTTGTCATTTGAATATCTCTCTTTCTCTAGGAGTCGTAAGGACAGTCTGGAGAGTGAGAGTTCAGCGGCCATCGTTCCTCACGAGCTAGTTCGTACCAGACAACTGGAAAGTGTTCATCTGAAATTCAACCAGGAGTCAGGAACACTGCTGCCCCTCTGTCTCAGGTGCGCACACACACTAGAGTTGGGGATGATTATGGGTCTTCCCACATACATACATTAAATAAAACAAGACTAGGGTCATCTGACAGAGCCGTTTGTATGTGAAAGGGGGATAGATGGGGAGCTGAGAGAGACAGATGGTAAGAAGAAGCAGGTTCTCCAACCCAGCAGACATTTTCCATAAAGTATGTATTCAGTGATGTTTAATGATTGTTGTACTGGTGCTATTCTGTGCTTAGGGGTCGTTTGCTCCATGGTAGACACTTCACCTATAAGAGTATAAATGGAGACACAGCCATCACCTTCGTATCCACCGGAGTAGAGGGGGCCTTTGCTACTGAGGAACACCCGTACGCCGCACATGGACCCTGGCTACAGGTACACACACCCTGGCTCCTGGTACACACACAAACTGCTTCAAGTGCATACTTGCTGCATGTGCTTACTGCATGTTCTTATGTTACCATATCTCCTCAGATATTGCTGACTGAGGAGTTTGTTGAACAGATGCTTGGAGATCTATCGGAGCTCAACACTCGAGAGGAGGTGATTGGAAACACCTTTTACAATTCTTTACAGGGGTAATATCAAGAATGTGGCTGTGGATCTGAGTTCTCTGGAACCGTCTTCCCGACAGCTAATGGTTCGAAACTCCTGCGCATGTGGGATTCTCTACTTTACGCAATCTCTGCTCTGCTCATTTGCTACCCAAAGAACAGGCTACTCTGGTGAATTTCAGTGATGAATGGAGAAAGGTGCTCATGGATTCAGTTTTGATCTAACTTTATTACATATCTGCAAGATCAGGTAATGGCAGTGTTCTACAGAACTGAATATAATGGCATGTAACATTACTGTGAGACAAAAAACACCACCTAATTTCTTATGATGATTATGCGAATGGTCGCATTTCTTTCATGGCCAGAACTCAACAGCGCACACCACTAGGCAGAATATGTGCTTTGATTGCTTTGATGTAAAATCCCATAGCGAAGGATAATGAGCGCATGCAAACATTTTATATCGTCTCTGACATAAACTATTTGTAGAACAGACATCCCAGCTCATAAAGTTGTACAAGTAACTAAAAAAATGCTACTCACAATTTGCTGCACACACAACAGCAAGGCTCTTGATCCAGAAGGGATTCTCTGCTGTTACCTAGAGGGGCATGATTGCAAGAAGCTAACCACTTAGCACAACTGCAGAGCACTGAGCACATTTTAGACTTAATAATTAAGATGTCCAACTGGCAACATTTAGTTGTGAATTCTGTACTGTAATTAGATCAGTGTGTGCTGCACAACAGTGATTAACCAACAAGGCTCCGGTCTCGTTGTTGTCTGCTTGTAAACAAACAACCATGTGATTAGGTGACTACTGGTAAGCTTCATAATGTGCCAGGTGAAATGAATAACGTGATCTGCTTTATTGCCTAACGTATTGCACAAGTTGACTAGGTTTTTACATAGCTAAAAATATTCAAGTGTATAAAATAAATTAACTTCCAAGAAATGTACTGAACAAAATATTAACGCAACATACAACAATTTAAATGTTTTTCCTGACTTACAGTTCATACATTAAATTGATTGAAATAAATTCCTTAAGCCCTAATCTATGGATTTTACATGACCGGGCAGGAGTGCAGCCATGGGTGGACCAGGGAGGGTATAGGCCCACCCATTTAGGGGAGCCAGGCCCAGCCAATCAGAATTCGTTTTTCAAGACAAAAGGGCATTATTACAGACAGAAGTGCTCCTCAGTTTCATCAGCTGTCCGGGTGGCTGGTTTCAGATCATCCTGCAGGTAAAGAAGCCAGATGTGGAGGTCCTGGCTGGCGTGGTTACACATGGTCTGCGGTTGAGGCCAGTGGACGTACTGACAAATTTTCTAAAACGACGTTGGTAGCGATGTACATAGCGATGTACGGCTATGGTAGCGATGTACATTCTATTCTCTGGCAACGGCTCTGGTGGACGTACCTGCAGTCAGCATGCCAATTCCACACTCCTTCAAAACTTGAGATATCTGTGGTATTTGTGTGGCCAAACTGCACACTGTTGTGGCCAAACTGCACCTGTGTAATCCTATTGCTGTTTAATCAGTTTCTTGATATTCCACCTATCAGGTGGATGGATTATGGATTGGATTGAAGGAGAAATGTTCACTGACAGGGATGTAAACAAATTTGTGCACAAAATAAGAGAATTAATATTTTTGTGAGCATGGGAAAATTCTGCGATCTTTTATTTCAGCTCATGAAACATGGGAACAATACTTTACATTTTGCATTTATATTTTGGTTCAGTATAGTTTCAATGGTATTGATGGGATTAAAATGTATTTAATAGTATTTTTTTTGGCAACGATCTACACAAAAGTACTGTGTCAAATTGGATGAAAAATTCGACAATTTCTTAAAGATTAATGGGGAAAAAACTAATATTCACTATGACAAAGTATGTGGACACGTGCTCGTCGAACATATCATTCCAAAATCATGGGCATTAATATAGAGTTGGTCCCTCTCCTGCTGTAGCAGCCTTCAATCTTCTGGGAAGGCTTTCCACCTGATGTTGGAACATTGCTGCTGGGACTTTCAATCATGAGCAGTGCCCCGCTGAAAGTGACTGAGCTCTTCAGTAAGGCTATTCTACTGCCAATGTTCGATTTATTATTTATTTGTTTATACACCGGTCAGCAACTGGTGTGGCTGAAATAGCCGAATCCACTAATTTGAAGGGGTGTCCACATACTTTTGTATATATAGTTTACACTTCCTCTTCAAATTATAACTGGGGAGGTCAAATTAATATCTCCCAGATCAATTTTTTTAATATATTTTCACCTCTCCTTGCCTTTTATTATACACATTATCATTTTTTGCTAACATATTATGGGGTCGCCGGATTTACTGGGCGGGGGTCCCTTGGGAAAAAGTTTGAAGACCCTTGGCATATGGTGTAATTTGGGATACAGACTATAGGTGCCTTTTGGCTAACTCCAAGCGTGCTGTCATGTGCTTATTACTGAGGAGTGGCTTCCATCTGGCCACTCTACCATAAAGGCCAGATTGTGCAGGTGGATTGCTGCAGATATTGTTGTCCATCTGGAAGGTTCGCCCATCTCCACAGAGGAACTCTGGAGCTCTGTCAGTGACCATCGGATTCTTTGTCACCTCACTGACCAAGGCCCTTCTCCCCCGATTGCTCAGTTTGGCTGGGTGGAAAGCTTTAGGAAGAGTCTTGGTGGTTCCAGACTTCTTGCATATAAGAATGATGGAGGCAACTGTGTTCTTGGACTTTCAATGCTGCAGAAATGTTTTTGGACCCTTCCCCAGATCTGTGCCTGGACACAATCCTGTCTCGGAGCTCTACAGACAATTCCTTTGACCTCATGGCTTGGTTTTTGCTCTGACATGCACTGTCAACTGTGGGAGACAGGTGTGTGCCTTTACAAATCATGTCCCATCAATTGAATACCACCGCTGGACTCCAAATAGTTTGTAGACACATCTCAAAGATGATCAATGGAAACAGGATGCACCTGAGCTCACTTTTGGGTCTCATAGCAAAGGGTTTGAATACTTATATGAATATATTTTTGTTTTTAATACATTTGCAAACATTTCTGAACCTGTTTTTATCATTATGGGGTATTGTGAGTAGATTGAGGAATTTGTATTTAATCTATTTTAGAGTAAGTGGTCTGAATACTTTCTGAATGTTACATATGGAAGGGATAGTAATTCAAAAATCATGTCAACCCCTATTTTTTCACACAGAGCGAGTCTTATTTATGATTTGTTAAGCCACATTTACTCCTGAACTAATTCAGGCTTGCCTAAACAAATGGGATGAATACTAATTCCACAACTAATTTTCATTTCACTTTGACATTATGGAATATTTTGTTTTAGATCAGTGACATACTTATGATACCAACCAACTTGAGAAGATCTAAATGCATATTCACATGAAACTGATTCAGATCAAATGGTTGGTATGCAGATGCTACATGGACATTTCACCGGTAAAACTTGAAGAATTATCATTCACGATTGACAGTTACAAATGTAAAGGGAGGGTGACCACAAATGTGGGCGTAAAGAAACGCATGCGCAGATCTTTGGCTCAGAGGAACGCTTCCAGGGGCAGAATGGGGAGGTTACCAATGGATCCTTGGCCTATAAAGAAGCTTTTAGGTAATCCTGTAATATTACATTTGCAAAATTCCCCCAAAAATCCTAGATTTTTCAGAAGTCCTGGTGGGAGGATTCCTAGAAAAAACAGGGAATGGAAAAACCTGGCAAAGTTTCCAGAATGTTTTAACTACATATTCTGTATCTGTCAATAAATGTTTTTCTCCTGTTTGATTCCTCCTTCCAGACCAAGTTACCGAAGGAATACAGCTGGCCAGAAAAGAAACTGAAGATCTCGGTCCTGCCTGACTCTGTGTTTGACAGCCCTCTGCAGTAAGACTTGGACCCACTCCTCTCTTCAGAATACTCTGGACCTGTTCACCCAGACTTTAAATGGTCCTGTTCAGTAGGTCACATCATTGCAAAGCGTTTCCCAACAGAACGCCCTGCTCTGTTCCATGGGCTCTGGTCTGCCTTCTATCCCCAAAGTGAGAACACCTGACCTCCACCTGATCTCTTTGTCACATCTGCCTTTGACTTGACTGTTACTGCCTTCTGCGAGCTACCAATTTCTACTGCGTTTTTCTAACCTTGTAGAAACGCCTAGAGATGTTCCGGAAACCTGTTTTTCCAGATAGCTGCCTTGCTAGATGATACATAGTCGCCATGTCTTGTGAATGGGTAACATTTCTAATTGGGATATGACATCCCACTAGACTCATTAAGTTTGTTGCACAGGCAAAAATGCAGGGTCAGTTGATTTAGTTCAAGGATTCTGTTTTTTGGTTTTCTAGGGCCACATTCCATTTTAAGTGTTCTCTTAAGGCCTATGTGTTTATTTGTTGTTTAAGTGCTGGACGTTCGCTTAATGTGTTTTAAAGTGTATCTATGGTCAAGCCAAAGGTGCTACCAGTTTCCCATGAGGTTTGTATCGGACCAGATGTTGTGGTATTTAGACAACTGAACCTTATTCAGTGCCAACCTCTGCAAATCTGAAATGGTGCCTTCTTCCCTATATAGTTTTCTTTTGGCCAGAGCCTTATGAGGGGTATATAGGGCAGGGGTCTTCAAACGGGTCCACAGCATGCAGGCACTGCAGGGGCTGTTCATTTTACATTTTTGTTTATTCCAATGTTTTTGTGAATATCCATGTACCGGGAAAGTGCCGATGGCTACTGGTAAGCTTTCTTAACATAAACATTTTTTGCAGAAATGTGTTGGCCTATTGGCTATTAAGGTAATCCCAATGTTAGTTTACACTTCCTCTTCAAATTATAACTGGGGAGGTCAAATTAATATCTCCCAGATCAAATATTTTTTTTATATTTTCACCTCTCCTTGCCTTTTATTATACACATTATCATTTTTTGCTAACATATGATGGGGTCGCCGGATTTCCTGGGCGGGGGTCCCTTGGGAAAAAGTTTGAAGACCCTTGGCATATGGTGTAATTTGGGATACAGACAATCAAACCACATGATCCTCTCATTCTATTGTGTCCTGTCAAATCTTTGTCCCACTGTGCGAATTTTGTGTATGTTCTGTTTTACTGTTAATTTGAAATATCTCTGAAGCTCTACAATGACTTAACTACTATTAGAAGAAAGACTGTTTATCTCTGAAGCTCTACAATGACTGTTAACTACTATTAGAGGAAATATTGTGTTTGTAAGAGTTTAAAAGCCTGTCAGAGTGAAATGTTGGAAAGTGTTTCAGAGAACTCCCCATGTGTCCACAAATAAAGTTAGTCTGACATTTTCACTGAAGAACAGCTACTGTATTGTGTTTCCTGTCCCTAGTTGGATCAGATTTTTGTTGATAGAACTGATGTCAGTGCCTGTGTTTTTAGGAAGCCACTAGAACTTGTCAGAGCCTAGGTCCACGCCACATTTTTTTATCACCACTTTCTTCTCAGAAACTCATTATTTCCTTCCCTGTCACAATACGTGTCAACTGTTGCGTGAATATATTCATGTTTTGCTATGGTAGAAACAGAACCAGAGTCAGTCTACCATGGCCTTGAAGTGTATAGGCTCCATGCATTGTATCGACTGTCAACTGCTCCTGTATTTTAATATACATCAGTTTCAATCAAGGTCCTCTGTCTTTATACACATATGGCATTCCAGATATCTGTTATGCCATAACTGCATTCCATAGCTACTTAGTCAAGAACAGGAGCTGACTCCTTTTTCTATACAGTGATGACCTCCAGTTCACGTGTATTCTACCATGTCTTTTTTTTATTCCGATTTTTTTGTTTTTTTGTGGTCTTTATAATACTGTTTATTGTTATTTTTTGATGAATGAAGGAATCACTAAACTGCCTGTTAATGTAATCACAAGTGCATTAAACAGAAATCGACATTCACGTCAGTGGTTTTTGGTCTGATGGTCTATACTAGTGTAAGTACATTAAATGTGTATGTATAATGAATTCATTTCGGTATATTGAATATTTAGCTATTTCATAATTTCCTTTGTAGTATTCTCAGTTTAGGTAGGTCTGATGCATGCATTCGCGGTGTACCACGGAACAAAGACTAAAGCTGAAAGATGACTTTTGATATGATTTTTTTCCCATCTGAGAATCTCGGATGAGTTGTTTTTGTCACCGTCCATTTCCCTCGACTCCTTACGGTGTCAGACAGGTCACGTTATCGGACTGGAAGCGCTGCCACAATCGAACGAACAGCCTAAATTATTGCAGAGATGGGACTAGAATAAAGCGCTGAGCAAACACAGTCGAAGGACATGGACACCTATGCTTTCTCTGCGGTGAAACCGTTTGACGTTTTCTGCTTTCCTGGACTAAGGCTTTATTTGTCCATAAAGAGATGGTAAATGCATAGTAACGTTGCTTTTTTTTATTCTTAAAGGCAAGCAAGATGGCTGGCGATAACGAGGACAAACGGTGTCGCTTTTAAAACCAAATTAAATGGATTCTATGCGAATTAGGTATAAATAAATACAATTCTTGACATATTGTAACAATTTTAGGAAAGCTGATACAGTGTTGGGTTTAGTGTGTAAATTTGTAACTGTTTGGCAGTCACATTTTTGTTACAACGTATTCTTGTTTGTTCCCTTCTTGGAAGGGAATTCATGAATATATTTGCGGTCACATTTTTGCTCCACATGTCTGCAAAGAGCTTTTACAATTCATACTTGTTAGAGAAACGTCAAACGTAGATGAATATACCACAGCCTTCTATTTCAGCTAGCTAAAGCTTTTAATGCAAGAATGGAACCTGATATTTCCATAGGGAAAGGGAGTCACCTTTTTAGCTTTTCTCCCCTTAGAGACATTTGGTGGACGGGTTGTTTTGAGATTAGACTGACTATGCACTGACTTTTATTTCAGTCAGCTCTCTTCCAGTCTACAGATAGGCATCACATTGACATAGCTTCATTTAAAAATACTGTCATCAATATTTAATCTACTTGCAAATCCTTGTTTTATGAAGAGAAATTATAAAATGTATCAGTGCTCATCGGCCATTGGACATAAACAGCAAGTTGGAAATCGCAAATTCAACAGTGGTTTGGAAGGAATCCGTGACAATGGATAATTGCAAGCACTGTAAAGCAATCACCAGCCTGCTATTCAGTGGAGTGGCTGTGTGGGCCCAAATATGGTATTAAGGGGCTCTTTTCCAAGTTTAAAATGATAAACAGTCAACATTGGCCATGCTGTCAATGAAGTGGGATTTGTGCCGCAGTCAAAACAACTTAATTTGGAACTGCGTAACCTTGACTTCAGTAAGTTCAAGACAACTGGGAAGTCGGGAATAAACAAGCTCTGACTGGGGAAAATACATTTTGAACGGTCATCCGGCCTCTTTCTAGAGCTAAATACCTGAATATCAATGACGTCATGATTAGAACTTGTTTTTTCAGAGTTCCCAGTTGTTTTGAAAGCACCATAAATCCAGAGAATGCCAGACTTTGCCCATGAAGGACCGCTGTGCCACCTTCCTGTTCAAGTTAGCACAACATGAGTCCAAAAAAGTATTGTATGCTGCTGCATAAATGATGTAATATGCCAGGGAGATATGTATACTGTAGCTAAGAAAGTAATACTACGTGTATGTTGTGTAGTAAGATGTTAGTAACCTATGTGCCTCACCCTAATAATTTTGTATTTACACCTCTTAATTTTGCCTACTGCTCTGACTTGGTGGTGCACATGTAGCCTATAGCCTGTTTTAGAGAAATGTAATCATCGAATATTGTAAGACCTTTCGTTGTCTGCTTATATGCCCCCTTTATTTATCCTACGGTTCTGATTTGGTGTACGGGGAGAACACTAAGAACGGCCCATGTTCTGAATTCTGTTGCTGTACATTTCAAAGGTGCTAAACAAATGGTTATATTGACTACGTCCATCCTAGCTCGCTCATTATTGTCTTAATCGAAATTACGGATTGTTCCTAATCCGCTTGTCGTTCCCTTATGCCATAGTTTGTACATCTCAATTGTCAGTAGAAACCACATTTGTTTAAGCAAGTCAGTCATATCTGCTATGTTTTTTTTTTTAAACACAGTAAATGAGGCTGAATTAACTGTTTCGCTGCCAGACGAGGCTCCACTGAGAGCCAGGTGTAGCAGTGGTAAGATGTTGGGACAGCTTTATGTAGGCCCTAACAGTTTGTTGGCACCGTTTGTCACTGTTATAGTACAATTAATGTGTTGTGTAGTGGCTTTGCTGGCATGGCATGGCATGCATCCCACTTATTTTTTTGTTTGTTGCCCGACCAAGATTTGCATGCTAAAATCGCCACTGTATACTACCTTAAGCATCAGGGGGGAGAAACAACACAGACCTTAGATTAGAGGCTATGGACAATTTTGAAAACTTCATCCTTTTCTTCTTTCTTCCTTTTCTGTGTAGGACTGGCCAGCAGTATCTCTGAGAGGAGTCTACTCCACACACACAGATAGGAAAGGCAGTGATCTCTAATTGGACAGTATAGGCATTTCATAAAAGCCTAACAGCTCTGTGAGCCAGTTCGTTACAATGCTGATGGCAATGTTAAGGGCAGTTGGATGATGACAGTTGTGGTGAAGTGTTGTCAGTTTATTATGAAAGAGGTTCTCTGTTTGTTATCCTGGGGTTCCTCATTTAAACATGAGCTAGTTCCTGGCCAACCCGTGGGTGTCTGACAAGATGCCTAAATGGGACTGTAGGGAAGGTAATCAGTGGATGGTTTTATCTTGATGAAGATAGGTTTTCAGTTCACACAAAGGTAGGCTTTCAGACACAAAGATGGAAAGGGGGAAAGATGGACAGAGGGAAAGATTAGGGATCAGTCAGATCAGTTTCCAGGTGAGGTGTAAGCAATGTGTCCATACAGCAGATTAGTCTCGAGACCACATATTGAGTGTCTCGATCTTGTCTTGGTGTCAGATACATTTGTACTCGGTCTTGACTCGGTCTCGGACAGTGAGGACTCATTTCTTCCCGAGACCAGCTGAGTAAAAACTCTAAATTATAAGCTTTCATTCAGTCAGCGCTTAAAACCGCTTCGCCAGGCCAAATATACACTCCTTTCTTGAAACATTATCTTAACAGCCTTTATATCTATTATAGACGTACAGTATGTGCAGTGGCGAACCGATAGACCTTCAGTGAGTGACAGGTTCGTGATTCTGAAAGGACAGCAACCGTATTACCAGAGCACTCATGTAGGAGAGTGCACTTTTTGTAAAACACAAAAGGCCAGTGGTGTAGTGGAGGGTATATACCAACACAATCTCGCACTCAATTCGTGCAAATAAAGTATTTCAGCAGATTTTGTGTGTTTTTGTGTGGCTTAATTCGTGTGAAAATACACACTTTTGTGCGACTTCATTCATAGGAAAATATATTTTTGTGGGGAAAACTTCGGAAAAATCTTTTGAAAGTTATTGGAGCAATGCATTTTGGGTAATGACGTTTGTCTTTGTGTCCCATATTTAATTATTTATATGTATAAAAAAAGTGTTAACAACCCAATATTGTTAATCAACCAGGTTGTCACCAAAATACTTATAATAGTAGCCTTACATTTTTTTGTATTTTTTTTATTAATGCCAATGCTGTTTTCTATGATTGTTTGCTTAATACTTTGGGATACTGGTGTTATGTCGGATTTTATGAGGGTTGCCAGATTGGAGTAAAAATCTATATTTGTCTGGGTTTTTTGTGGTATCGATGAAGGTATTTGATTGGCGACTGGGGATACATTTTTATGATGGGAAATTAATTAATTAATCAATAAATATGGGAAAAGAAGACCTGCAAAAAATCTGTTTGGTTTAAATTCCCCTGGTGCAACTGTATGGTATTTGCAAATATAACGAGTCTGGACTATGATCAATTAAGCCAAATCAATGCAGTTAAATAGGTTAAGGTAAACTAGTGAATAATGTTGGCTTACACTAATGGCACTTCCAAGGCCGTTTCATGATGATTATTACAGTCGTGTCAATCATGTTATATACTTAGGCTATTGTAACAATGCATATGCCAGCATTGTAGGCCTACTGCTTCTGCCCAAAGACCTACAAGGCTTTCATGGCAATGGCTGTTAGAGGTCACTTTGTCATGTATGAGCCCTGGTTAGAGTCCCTGATGCAGCTTTCACTTTCTTCCGCTACATTAGTGGCAGCGTTGGGATCACGTCTAGTTATGTGATCTAGTGGTGGGAAGCATTCTGTTTTGTAACATTGTGTTGGGTGTAATTACATTGTTTCTTATCCATTGTCCACTAGATATATCAATGGGTGTGACGGATAGAAGTAGTCACTACAGGTGTGATCAAGCCTACCATCAAAGTTGCCTGGAGCTGAATGGAAAGTGCAATGCCCTAACCTGTCATTCAGAAGAAAACCTTCTGTGACTGTCTAATTTACATAAGTGAACTTATCAGTGAAGGTCCAAAACAAACACATTCTACACATTTACAAACTACCTGTTTAAAGTTAGTACAACCATGGTGTTCTTTTGTTACTGAAGCTTATATATCAAATAACCTGACAATGATCCACATAATATGGGTGTTATGCAGCAAAACTATCATTTTTTAGGATGCAAACCAGTAATATGAAGCACTGTTGATCCATACTGTTCTGATCTAATGAGATGGATGTAGGATTTTCTACGGCCTAGAATCGAGGCCTTTCCCAGTCATGATGGACGAAGCTATGCCCCTATTGGTTCTCATTGGCGAAGACTGAACTAAAGTTAGGGGTTATGTCAGACTCTCCTATACCACTTTGCCCAACATGTTATACCCCAGAGGTTGTAAATAAACCCATTTTAAGGTGATATAACTTGTATTATTATTATAGGGTTATGAAACCTGTAGCCGAATGGCTTCAGACAGAGCATTTCTCGCTGGAAATTCCTACTGACATTGAACATAGCTTAGGGTTAGGGTATTTAATACATTTCAGACTCTCCTACACCACTATTCCCAACATCTTATACCCCATAGGTTGTAAATGAATCATTTTTAAGCTGATATAACTTTATCATTATTATAGGCCTATGAAACCCATGTCCGAATAGCTTCAGACTGAGCATTTCTCACCATTTATTTACAGAGAGCAATTTCCATTTTATAACAGGTAGTGTCCATTTATCCATAGTAGCGTGTTGATTAATTATTGCTTTCTTCAGTGGAATACAGAATATGTATAAAAATGCCAAGTATACCAAAAGTTAAATCATGCAGAGATTTACGACTATTTAACCATGTTAATCATTACTGAAACATGCAAACTACAAACATTTAACCAGTTAAAGATAATGAATACATGACAACTAGATACAAATATTTTATTAATTTTATTAAAAATCACAAAGCAAACAAAATGTTATCACCTCACAGATCATCACCCCAAATACAAGCCTACTGTATAGCCTAACCGTAGCACCAAAGCTAAACAGGGATGAAACCATTTTAGGGGAGTTTGTGGAGGGGTTAATTTCATTTGTGGGGGGTTTTAAAGTCCATGGGGGTACAAATGGGGGATGGTATCATGGGGAGATATTATGCAGGAAATATTACAGGAGAAGTTTATACGTAAATAAAACATTTTACATTTACATTTTAGTCATTTAGCAGACGCTCTTATCCAGAGCGACTTACAGTAGTGAATACATACATTTCATGCATTTTTTGTTTTTGTACTGGCCCCCCGTGGGAATCGAACCCACAACCCTGGCGTTGCAAACACCATGCTCTACCAACTGAGCCACAGGGAAAACCCCTGGAAAGGAGGGTCTGAGCTGGCAACCCTGAGGTACCATAGTTACAATCTGATTCCGTGTTCAAAACTACTGGGAAATAGGAACTCTCCAACTTCCGATTTCAGTGCGTTCAAGACAACTGGGAACTCAGAAAAAAACGAGCTCTGGCTGGGAATTTTTTTTGGAACTGTCACCCAACTTGGAATTCCAACTCTGGAACTCAGGCCTCTTTCGAGAGCTCCGACCTGATGATCACTGACGTCATGATTTGACCTCGTATTTTTCAGAGTTCCCAGTTGTCTTGAAAGCACCATAATTAAGATGAGTGAACAATCCTTGTTATATAACATCTTTGGTCTGACAGACGCTTACGTGACAACCAGAAAGCATTGTATGATGTCAACAAACATGGCGCCACACATAGCTGGAATAGCTTAGAATTAGCTCATCATAATCAGTACAACCTTCAAAAAAGTATTTTACACACATCATATGTGTCCATATGTGCCAATTACAATCTATGCAAGAATCGGAATTATTGATTTGTTACCAGTACTTGAAAACAGAATAAAACACTAAATACATTATGATCTATACATGCATACGGTATGCAACAGTAGAAACGATAACACGATATACAGAAAATAAGGCACTTACTTTGATAGGAACGCACACATGCCCGAAGTCCAATTTGTAAGGAAAACAACAATAAAAATTCACATACGCGCCGCACACACAGCCTAGTTTCAACGGAATTATCATGTATAATTGCAGGCCGAGCCAATAATGTCATCTCAAGATAGCTGCTACCTACATTCCGGTTAGCGTTGTGAAGCATAAACGAAATAAACACGGATCATGGGGATGTCTTATTTGTCTGCCTGTGACCTACAGTTATTGATCACCAGCCCCGAGAGTCAAACTGTTTTTTGGGGGGGGTTCACCGAACATCTTACACGGTAAACTTGGATTTGGTCTGTGTTGGAGATATAGCTACATGAGGGTATGACATTAATCCTTAGATTGGCAGGAACAAATCTAGCCTATTACATCTGATGATGTATGATTTATTGGCAACATCGAATCTCCACCGAGTGACCATATCTTGGCGCATGAAAAATATGATGTTGCCTGCTTACACGCCGTAGTCATCCATTACAAAGGGGATTGGCTACTATTGCACCTTGACGGGTGGGTATAATTTGTGGAAGTTCCAACAGGAATCCGTTCCAAAAACTTCAGAAATAGGTTGCCAACAAACAACGCATACGAAGTAATCTGTACATGTAGGTACATGTAGGTGGGGATGTTTTTCAGCGGCAGGGACAAGTCAAGGATCATATCACCACCACCCTATACCCACTTCAGTTTGCATACTGCCCCAACAGGTCCACAGATGATGCAATCGCCATCGCACTGCACACTGCCCTATCCCATCTGGACAAAAATAATACCTATGTAAGAATGCTGTTCATTGACTACAGCTCAGCATTCAACACCATAGTACCCTCCAAGCTCATCATCAAGCTAGAGGCACTGGGTCTCAACCCCTCCCTGTGCAACTGGGTCCTGGACTTTCTGACGTGCAGCCCCCAGGTGGTGAAGGTAGGAAAAAACATCTCCACTTTGCTGACCCTCAACACTGGGGCCCCACAAGGGTGTGCGCTCAGCCCTCTCTTGTACTCCCTGTTCACCCACGACTGCGTGGGCATGCACGCCTCCAACTCAATCATCAAGTTTGCAGACAACACAACAGTGGTAGGCTTGATCACCAACAACGAGGAGACGGCCTACAGGGAGGTGAGGGCCCTCGGAGTGTGGTGTCAGAAAAATAACCTCTCACTCGACAAAACAAAGGAGATGATTGTGGACTTCAGGAAACAGCAGAGGGAGGCCCCCCCCCCCTATCCACATCGAAGGGACAGCAGTGGAGAAGGTGGAAGGTTTTAAGTTCCTGGGCGTACACATCACTGACAAACTAAAATGGTTCACCCACATAGACAGTGTGGTGAAAAAGGCACAACAGTGCCTCTTTAACCTCAGGAGGCTGAAGAAATTTGGCTTGTCACCCAAAACCCTGACAAACTTTTACAGATGCACAATCGAGAGCGTCCTGTTGGGCTCTATCACAGCCTGGTACAGCAACTGCACCGCCCTCAACGGCAAGGCTCTTCCAGAGGGTGGTGCTGTCTGCACAACGCATCACCGGGGGCAAACTACCTGCCCTGCATGACACCTACAGCACACGATGTCACAGGAAGGCCAAAAAGATCATCAAGGACAACAACCCCCCGAGCCACTGCCTGTTCACACTGCTATCATCCAGAAGGCGAGGTCAGTACAGGTGCATCAAAGCTGGAACCGAGAGACTGAAGAACAGCTTCTATCTCAAGGCCATCAGACTGCTAAACAGCAATTTACTAACTCAGAGAGGCTGTTGCCTACATGGAGACCCAATCACTGGCCACTTTAATAAATGGATCACTAGTCACTTTAAACAATGCCACTTTAATAATGTCTAAGTATCTTACATTACTCATATCACATGTATACACTGTATTTTATACCATCTACTGCACCTTACCTATGCCGCTCGACCATCGCTCATCCATATACTTATATGTACATATTCTCATTCACCCCTTTAGATTTGTGTGTATTAGGTAGTTGTTGGAAATTGTTAGATTACTTGTTAGATATTACTGCACTGTTGGAACTAGAAGCACAAGCATTTCTCTACTCTCGCTAATATCTGCTAACCATGTCTATGTGACCAATAAAATTAGATTTGATTTGATTTTGATTTTATACAGACAGGATAGTATAACGTATCCTATCATAGTTAAGACATTTAGCACATTTTCCAATACATTAGATTAATCAAAAGTCAATGACTTTATACCATTATGGTAATTAAAACTGCCATTACCCATCAGGAAAAGTTATAGAGTAAGGCTTTTAAATGCCACTGAAAAACACCAACCTTTGTGTCCAAATTCCTTTGTCAACAAAAAAAAGGTTAACATTCTCTGTAGAAGTTGCAGAAACTAAAATACCTACTGTTGCTTTGTAGGCTACCTGCGGGCTGCCAATAAAAAAAATTAAAAAAAGAGAACACGTACACTAACGTTCAAAAGTTTGGGGCCACTGAGGAATTTCCTTGTTTTCCATGAAAACATACATGAAATTAGTTGCACAGTGAATAGGAAATATAGTCAAGACGTTGACAAGGTTATAAATGATAATTGTGTCCTTCAAACTTAGCTTTCGTCAAAGAATCCTCAATTTGCATCAATTACAGCCTTGCATTCTAGTTGTCAATTTGTTGAGGTAATCTGAAGAGATTTCACCTCATGCTTCCTGAAGCACCTCCCACAAATGGGATTGACTTGATGGGCACTTCTTACGTACCATACGGTCAAGCTGCTCCCACAACAGCTCAATAGGGTTGAGATCTGGTGACTGTGCTGGTCACTCCATTATATACAGAATACCAGCTGACTGCTTCTTTCCTAAATAGTTCTTGCATAGTTTGGAGCTGTGCTTTGGGTCATTGTTCTGTTGTAGGAGGAAATTGGCTCCAATTAAGCGCCGTCCACAGGGTATGGCATGGCGTTGCAAAATGGAGTGATAGCTTTCCTTTTTCAAGATCCCTTTTACCCTGTACACATTTCCCACTTTACCACCACCAAAGCACCCCCAGACCATCACATTGCCTCCATCATGCTTGACAGATGGCATCAAACACTCCTCCAGCATATTTTCTTTTTTTCTGCATCTCACGAATGTTCTTCTTTGTGATTGAATCGAATTGAATTTATTTTGGGCAACAGACATATCCGAACACCACAAACTTAGATTCGTCTGTCCATAACACTTTTTTCCAATCTTCCTCTATCTAGTGTCTGTGTTCTTTTGCCCATCTTAATCTTTTATTTTTATTGGCCAGTCTGAGATATGGCTTTTTCTTTGCAACTGCCTAGAACGCCAGCATCCCTGAGTTGCCTCTTCATTGTTGACGTTGAGACTGGTGTTTTGCGGGTACTATTTAATGAAGCTGCCAGTTGAGGACTTCTGAGGCGTCTGTTTCTCAAACTAACCACTACCACTACTATTTCTAAAGTATCTTAACATGTGGGTTTCTTCACGGGGACCAGGATTAAGAACACCTCTGAATGGTCTACAAAGCATGCCCCCAGGTAAAAGTAAGCTTTTGCAGAGAAGGGTTGTATATTGTTACTCCGCAACATAATATGTTATCACAACTCTATTAAAAGATCATTCTATACAAGATGTCACTTCATTCGTGCTATTTGATGGGAACTAGCCCCTGTCCCCCTACATACCTCAAATTTGCTCTTTCAGGCCCACAAAGGCAACACGAAAAATGTTGCCCCATTAATTGCTCCTCTGGGATTTGAACTCTCAAATCTTCCTTTGGAGATCAACTACCATACCCACTACTCTACAAGTCAGACGGAATAAAAATGTTAAGGGGTACTTAAAAATGCACACACCAAAGACAAGATTTCAGAGGTTGGAGAATGGTGTGGGGGCTTGTACTTCCTGGATCCATCAACCATTCCTCAATCTTATTCTGATGACTACAAGCATAGATTATGAACCTTCAAAACCTACACTATAGGATGGATGTGTTTAGGAATGGGGGACGCAATTCAAAAGTTACATGTTTCCAATTACCAGCAAATAGACGCTAGAAATGTTATACCATCATATTATTTTTTGGCCCTTCCTCTGACACCGCTTAGTATATAGGTCCTGGATGTCAGGAAGCTTTGCCCCAGTAATGTACTTGGCCGTACGCACTACCCTCTGTAGCGCCTTATGGTCAGATGCCGAGCAGTTGCCATACCAGGTGGTGATACAACCTCTCAGGATGCTCTCGATGGTGCAGCTGTAGAACTTTTTGAGGATCTGGGGACCAATGCTAAATATTTTCCTGAGGGGAAAAGGTTTTGTCGTGCACAACTGTGTTGGTGTGTTTTGACCATGATAGTTTGTTGGTGATGTGGACACCAAGGAACTTGAAACTCTCGACTTGCTCCACTTCAGCCTGGTCGATGTTAATGGGGGCCTGTTCAGCCCTCCTTTTCCTATAGTCCCAAGATCAGCCCCTTTGTCTTGCTCACATTGAGGGAGAGGTTGTTGTCATCAGGCCAGGTAGTCCTGAGGCATGGTTCCAGGGCTCAGGTCCTCTGGGAGGGGAGGGAGAGTGAGAGAGTGAGAGAGAGAGAGAGAGAGAGAGAGAGAGTGTGAGAGAGAGAGAGAGAGAGAGAGAGAATGAGAGGGGGCATACTTAAATTCACACAGCACACCGGATAAGACAGGAGAAATACTCCAGACATAACAGACTGACCCTAGCCCTCTGACACAAACTATTGCAGCATAAATACTGGAGGCTGAGATACGAGGGGTAGGGAGACAGTGTGGCCCCGTCTAATGATACCCCCGGACAGGGCCTATGATGTAGTAGGAGCACACATTAACACTGTAACAATTTTGATGTTTCACCCCTTGTTTTCCGTCATGTAGCGTTTGAAGAGGCACCTGTCCTTCCCCTGGCCTTCCTCATTCACACCACCCGGCACATGGAAAACCACAAACCGTTCTTTCGCACCATCCTTTCACTCCTTCCCCAACTATCAACAGCAATCTTCTGCACAGACCGTGAGGCAGCTATTGAGGGAGCAATCCAGTTGTCAATTGCTGGAACCACATCTCAAACAATGTGAAGCACAAGATGGGGTCAGAGGGTGCCCAAGCTGTGGCCGATTACCAGCAGGCCATAAAAAAGCTCTTGGCCTCGAAAATCAAGGAGTGGCTACGAATGCACACTGGAGCCCTGATCTCGAGGTTTATTTCCATCAGTCGCTGTCTGACACTATGGACAAGAGCACACAATATGTGCTAAACAGCTTGGGCATCCAGTCAGACGGAATTACCAACAACTGCTAAGAGAGCTTCAATGCTGTCCTCAAGGCAAAGGTTGGATGGAAGGAGGTCAGAGTAGATAAACCAATTTATCTACTCTTCCAGCTCCAAACCAATGCCTTGAGGGAAGTGCAGCAGGGCTACTGTAACCTAGGGAATTGTGTGTGTCTCCTGACAGGTGTCAGGTGTGTCTGGGCAGTGCGCTACCTCCTCGCAGAGTAGGACATCTCAACTCTAAACTCTTCCTCTCTGAGGTCACCAAGAAAGAGAAGAACCTATGCAAGACAGGGGTAAGAGAGAGTAGCTAGAGTTTGAGAGTGTTTCATACATATTCGTTTTGTACTCTGTGGTGTGTTTAGAACTTGAATAAATGTTTTTCCCTGTGTCTCTTCTCCACTCAGTTCCGTTCAGTGCTCCCTCCCTTCTCCTTCAGATAGTCCTCTCCCTCTGCAGCACCAACAGCTCCGGCTGCAGCTCTAGAGCAGAGAAGCGTAAATACTCCTTAGCCTTCCCTGAGACCACCACTGGGACCCCCAGCAAACAGCCTTACCTAGGCCAGGGAAACACCCACCATGAACCCTCCTCCTTCAATGAGGGGGTCTCCTCCCAGGCCTCTAACCCCAGCCTGCTGCTCTGTAACTCATCACAACACCTGGTGGGTCTGGGGGCTAGTTCCAGTGGACCTCCATCCACCCCCCACCACCAGACCCTATTGTAGCCCTCTTACTACTCCAGCGGAGGGCCCACTCAGCAGGATGTCCTGCCTCCACAGTACGGGGTCGAAAGGTCCTCATGTGTACCATGGATAACTGCTTCTGTTCCGGGGTACCCTCCCACTTCCCCTGGGGAAGCGGCCAGGAGTTTCCCCCTCACCCCAGCCTGGGCTCTGGAGGTCTTTCTGTGAGGGATAGACACACAGCACACACACAGACTTCTACGGCTGTACGGACAGTCTTCAGTCAAACAATGTCATCAGTCAGCCCTATACATACATGCATTTTTTTTCTCCTATTTTCTGTTCCTCACCACCGCTGGTCCCATATATTCCTAGACTTCGTCACTGATCTCCCTCCGTCAGATGGCAATACCACTATCCTTACGGTGGTGGATAGGTTTTCCAAAGCCGCCCATTTCATTCCCCTTCCCAAGTTACCCTCAGCCAAGGAGACGGCTCAGCTCATGGTGCAGCACATCTTCCAGATCCATAAACTTCCAGTCGACATGGTCTCTGATCGCGGTCCTCAGTTCTTGTCCCGGTTCTGGAAGGTGTTCTGCGCCCTCATTGGGATGTCGGCCAGCCTGTCCTCTGGTTTTCATCCCCAGTCTAATGGCCAGTCGGAGCGAGCCAATCAGGACCTGGAGACGGCTCTTCGTTGCCTCCACCAACCCCATCACCTGGAGCCAGGAACTCGTGTGGGTGGAATACGCCCGCAACACCCTTCCCTACTCGGCTACTGGTCTCTCACCCGTAGCGTGTTCCTTGGCCCCGCTCTTCCCTGAGCAAGAGGAAGAAGTCAGCGTACCCCCTGCCCAGATGTTCGTCCACAGCTGTTGCCATATCTGGAAGAGAGCACGGTCCGCTCTTCTCAAGACCACCTACAGGTATCGGCGACAGGCGGACCGCCACTGGAACCCTGCTCCCCGCTATCGTCTCGGCCAGAGGGTATGGCTTTCCACTCGGGATCTGCCCCTCCGGGAGTCTCGTAAACTTTCCCCTGTTTTATTGACCCTTTCCCCATCTCTAAAATCCTTAGCCCCTCTGCTGTTTGTCTTCTGTTGCCCCGCACCCTCCATATACATCCCACTTTTCATGTGTCTAGGATTAAACCTCTGTCTCACAGCCCTTTGTCTCCTGTTTTTTAGGCCCACCCCTCTCCCGCCGTACACGGTGAGGCGCATCCTGAGTGTTCGACCTCGGGACAGGGGATTCCAGTACCTGGTTGACTGGGAGGGTTATAGCCCAGAGGAGAGGTGCTGGGTCCTCGCTAGGAACATCCTGGACCCAGCCCTCATCGCTGAGTTCCGCCGAAACCTCTGTCACACCCTGATCTGTTTCACCTGTCTATCACTTGTCTCCACCCCCCACCAGGTGTCTCCCATTGTCCCCTGTGTATTTATACCTGCGTTACAGTTAATGGCTGAGATAGGAAAAAACTGAGGATGGATCAACAACATTGTAGTTACTCCATAATACTAATCTAAATGACAGAGTGAAAAGAAGGAAGCTTGTACAGAATAAAAATATTGCAAAACATGCATCCCGTTTGCAATAAGGCACTAAAGTAAAACTGCCACAAAAAAATGGCAACAAAATTACATTTATGTCCTGAATATAAAGTGTTATGTTTGGGGCAAATCCAACGCAACTCATCACTGAGTACCACTCTTCAAACGTTCAAGCATGCGGGAGGCCGCATTATGTTATGGGTATACTTGTCATCGGCAAAGACTAGGGTAAAAATAAATGGAATAGAGCTAAGCACAGACAAAATCCTAGGGGAAAACCTGGTTTAGTCTGCTTTCCAACAGACACTGGGAGACAAATTCACATTTCAGCAGGACAGTAACCTAAAAACTAAGGCCAACTATACATTGGCGACATTGAATATTCCTGAGTGGCCTAGTTAACTTAAATCGCCTTGAAAATCCATGGCAAGACTTGGAAAAAGGTTGTGTAGCAATGATCAACAACCAACTTGACAGCAGCTTGAAGAATTCTGGAAAATAATATTGTGCAAATATTGTACAATCCAGGTGTAAAAAGCTCTTAGATTTACCCAGCTGCCAAAGATGACTCTAACATGGACTGACTCAGGGGCATGAATGCTTATGTAAATGAGATATTTCTGTCATTTTCAATAAAATAAAAAATCATGTTTCACTTTGTTATTATGGGGTATTGTGTGTAGATGGGTGAGACAAAAAATATATTTAATCCATTTTGAATTCAGGCTGTAACAACAAAATGTGAATATGTCAAGAGGTATGTATGTATGTATGTATGTATGTATGTATGTATGTATGTATGTATGTATGTATGTATGTATGTATGTATGTATGTATGTATGTATGTATGTATGTATGTATGTATGTATGTATGTATGTATGTTGTATGCCCAAAAATATTTGGAAGTAATGTTTTTTTATCTAAAAAAAAAAGTCACAATTATTGGCACCACTGTTTTCTATACCTTTCAATACCTCACCTTGTGAGGATAACAACACTAAAATGTTTTATAAGACTGGAGAACACATTGGGAGGACTGAACGAATTCTAACCATCAGTAGCTGCAATTTTAATTTGGCAGTACTCCCAGACTTTGTTTTGAGAACGAAAGATATCTCAATTTCAAGGTCTCAGCTTAGAGAGAAGAAGCCTCGTGAGGAATTGTTCTGTCACATGCTATGAACCAGTATTGGTCGGTCACATGAACGAAACAAAACTGTAATGATTCATTCATTATGCTAAATCATGCAAATATAACTTGTCTGTGTATAGCCGTATATATGAAAACTGCTGGGACTGCCCAGGCAGAGCTCCTGATTGACATATGTACTATGTTGCATTAAGTGACTGATTCTGCCTGCGGAGATTTCCAGTGGGGGGTCTGCGAGGAAAACCGGTGGTGCATTTTATGAAGCGTGAGGGAAATTCCCGTCTGACCAAAGGACAACAAGACCCGCTCAGAACAGGCACGTGGAGGCCACACACACTACTGAGCCTCATTTTGACTTGTTTTACGGACATTACATCAAAGTTGGATCAGCCTGTAGTGTGGTTTTCCACTTTAATTTTGAGTGTGACTCCAAATCCAGACCTCCATGGGTTGATAAATTGGATTTCCATTGATTATTTTTGTGTGATTTTGTTGTCAGAACATTCAACTATGTAAAGAAAAAAGTATTTAATAAGATTATTTCATTCATTCAGATCTAGGATGTGTTATTTTAGTGTTCCCTTTTTTTGAGCAGTGTATAAATCTCACACCCAACATACAAAAAATATATGGATATGTATTTTCATCATGCAAAATGTACTCAGAACATTCGTTTTTTTATTCCAGAAAATTATTTTTTTACATAATAAAAAATGGCACCAGCTAATATTCTGGTTTGAACTTATTGATTTATAGCTCCTCTGAGGTAGTATTGGTTTCTTATCTACTCCTTTTATATTTTCTAGGTGGTGACATCTCCCCATCCAAGTGTTATATATTACAGAGATACATTTTGGGGGAAAAATTTTATACGCTAATGCTAAGCTAACTGTGCTAACGCTAGCCTGTCAAGCCTAAAGGGTTGCTATTAGCTTAGAGGCTACCGTTAGCTGGCTCAGTATTGAGATCGCTGCACTGTTTTTTTTCTTCTTCTTTTAAACAGGTATGTGGTGTACACACAGGGTTGGGTAGGTTACTTTGTAAATGTAGTCTGTTACAGTTACTAGTTACCTGTCCAAAATTGTAATCAGTAACGTAACTTTTGGCTTACCCAAACTCAGTAACGTAATCTGATTACATTCAGTTACTTGTAGATAACTTATCGTGCTCTAGCGACTCCTGTGGTGGGCCGGGTGCATGCACGCTGATCAGGTCGCCAGGTGTACGATGTTTCCTCTGACACATTGTTGTGGCTGGCTTCCGGATTAAGCGGGCATTGTCAAGAAGTAGTGCGGCTTGGTTGGGTCTTGTTTCAGGGGACGCATGGCTCTTGACCTTCGCCTCTCCCGAGTCCGTACAGGAGTTGCAGCGATGAGATGAGATAAGACTGCAACTGGATACCACAAAATTGGGGAGAAAAAGGGGTAAAAAACATATTAAAAAATAAAAAGTGGCATTAAGCCAAAGATTAATGTTACCAATTGAATGACATCTATTGCAGGATAAACCAATGTTAAAGTTTACATATCTGGCCATATATGGATGTTAAATTTTACTTTATGGGTTGGTTAACCTATCGCTTTCTACTACATATAATAATACGATTAAATTACATCTTTACATTATATCAGAATTCTATCAGAATTCCAGTCATTCCAATAAATGTTATACCCCATAATCTTCAAGAATAGGACTTAGAAATATGGAAGTATAGATAAGCCATATTGTTTTACCTGAGCATAACCCCAAAACTAAGGACTTAATCAGCACAACAGTTTTCAGCTGTGCTAATATAATTGCAAAATGATTATCCAATGATCAATTAGCCTTTTAAAATTATAAACTTGGATTAGCTAACACATTTGATATCATGGATGGTCAGTCCTTGCATCCATAGCTCTGTCTATTAATCTGAGAGTGGTTACATTTCTCCAGGCCCATCCTCAGCTTTTTGCCAAAACAGAGGTGGGGCGACCGTTTTGTTATTGTTTAATCTGTGGATTTGCCCTTTTAACAGCTGCATATTATCAAGACATCAAAGTGTCACCAACTAAAAAGGTTAACAATAGGCCTATAACAAATGCAGCATATGGCATTCATTTTTCACATGTAAATAGCACTTTTCAGTAGTGCTCATAGCATGCCATCCATGAGCGCAGCATTTCTTTTTCAATTCGAATCAATTAGCCCAATCAGTCCTCCATGACAACAAAATCATAAACAACAGAGTAGGGCTCGCTATTAAAGAAGCAATAAAACTGGCCTTCTTTAGACTGGTTGAGTATCTGGGACATTTTTTTGGGTTCGATTACTGGAACAGCATTTGTGGGTTCGTTACCAGGCTCAAAATGGCCAGAAAAAAATAACTTTCTTCTGAAACTTGTCAGTCTATTCTTGTTCTGAGAAATTAAGGCTATTCCATGTGAGAAATTGCCAAGAAACTGAACATCTGGTACAACGCTGTGTTCTAATCCCTTCACAGAACAGTGCAAACTGGCTCTAACCAGAATAGAAAAAGGAGTGGGAGGCCCCGGTGCACAACTGAGCAAGAGGACAAGTACATTAGAGTGTCTAGTTTGAGTAACAGACGCTTCACAAGTCCTCAACTGGCAGCTTCATTAAATAGTACTCACAAAACACCAGTCTCAACGTCAACAGTGAAGAGGCAACTCTGGATGCTGGCCTTCTAGGCAGAGTTGCAAAGAAAAAAACATCTCAGACTGGCCAATTAAAAGAAAAGATTAAGATGGGCAAAAGAACACAGACACTGGACAGGGGAAGATTGGAAAAAAAGTGTTATGGACAGACGAAGTTTGAGGTTTTCGGATCACAAAGAAGAACATTCATGAGACGCAGAAAAAATGAAAAGATGCTGGAGGAGTGCTGTCAAGCATGGTGGAGGCAATGTGATTGTCTGGGGGTGCTTTGGTGGTGGTAAAGTGGGAGATTTGTACAGGGTAAAAGGGATCTTGAGGAAGGAAGGCTATCATTCCATTTTGCAACGCCATACCCTGTGGACGGCGCTTAATTGGAGCCAATTTCCTCCTACAACAGGACAATGACCCAAAGCACAGCTCCAAACTATGCAATAACTATTTAGGGAAGAAGCTGGTATTCTGGTATTAATGGAGTGGCCAGCACAGTCAACGGATCTCAACCCTATTGAGCTGTTGTGGGAGCAGCTTGACCGTATGGTACGTAAGAAGTGCCCATCAAGCCATCCAACTTGTGGGAGGTGCTTCAGGAAGCATGGGGTGAAATCTCTTCAGATTACCTCAACAAATTGACAACTAGAATGCAAGGCTGTAATTGCTGCAAATGGAGGATTCTTTGACGAAAGCAAAGTTTTTGAAGGATACAATTATTATTTTAATTAAAAATCATTATTTATAACCTTGTCAATGTCTTGATTATATTTCCTATTCATTTTGCAACTAATTTCATGTATGTTTTCATTGAAAACAAGAACATTTCTGAGTGACCCCAAACTTTTGAATTGTAGTGTATATGTATAATATATAAGTCCAAAAATGGATGTGGCAACTACAGATTGCCCCTTTAAGTCTATCAAAAGTTTGAGTTTGAGCATGTGTCCATTAGGCCTATGGATTTTTCTTTTTTATCAGCATGAATTAATTAGATTGAGCAGTAAAAGCCCCACTTTTATTCCATAGGCTGGGATCCGCGCTATGCAGCTGAGAGCATTTTTCACTGGCTGTCCACTGGTTTCAAGAACAATGATTGATAGGCAGCTTAAACTTCTTGAATTCAACCATTATTGGGTTCAAATATACATTTAGATTTGTGAACAGCCATCTGTTCACTACAACCACAATCCGCAAGGCGCAAATAGCTAAATGAGAGAGCAGCAGTGTGGTTCACATCAATGCGCTATGTATTTATCAACAATAAGTGATATCCGTATTGCCGTAGACTACACCACTGCTGTCATCCTTACCTCCAAGCATTTATTCAAGTTGGATAATCTTTGGATACCGCAGCAGTCGCACCATTGGGAGACATAGCTTGGACTCTAGCCTACAAAAGCCTATTCCTGCTCTTTTCCCGCAATCCATCAAACACATTTGGTGTGTCATCATAGTGGTCTCTGACTTGTGGTCAGACTCGCTCAGGTGGAACAAACTTAAACTTGCGCATTTTTTCAATGCTTATTTGAATGTCACTGAGAAGGTTTTTCGCAAAGATCCTTTCTGAATTTAAAAGTAATCCTCGAGGTAATCATCTAGTTTTTCAAAAGTATCAGATTTATAATATTGTGATACTTACCTTTTACATTGTAATTGTATAGAGTGAAAACCGTTGGCGATCATAAGAAAAAATGGCGCCACCTAATATTCTGGTTTGAATTTATTGATTCTCCTCTGAGGTAGAAGTGGTTTCTTTTCTACTCTGTTTATATTTTATTGACATAGAGATGACTGGGTTTGCAGCTAAACTAGGGTAGTTTATAAAATAACATAAGAAGTTGGCTCAGTACTGAGAAGGCTGTACTGGTTTATGGTACATTTAGCTATTTATTAAAGGCATTCTTATTGAAACAAAGTACATAAGGTTAAGATAAATACTGAGAAGGTATATTTTTAAATACAAGTCAATGTATTAGCTTGTATGACTTTTAAATAAAGAGGATATGTTGTTAATGTACTTACAGTACTTTATAGTCTTTTACAGCATATGACTGAATTATTCATGTTTTGCAGATGGAAATTCACAATGGCTTGAACGTTACAGTCCCAAAGGAACATCTGGAGGGTGGTATTGCAACCAGACCAACAGTTCCACTGCAATGGCAAGAGCACTTTTGGGTGCTTTAGATCAGGGTTTCCAAAACTTTGTCTTGGAGGCCCCCACTGGGTGCACGTTTTGGTTTAGGCCCTAGCACTACACAGCTGATTCAAATAACCAACTCATCATCAAGCTTTGACTATTAAATAGCTAAGATAAATACTGAAAAGGTATACAGTATATTTAAATACAAGTCAACGTATTAGCTAGAATTACTATTTATATTTTGCAGATCGAAATTAACCTGGGCTCGAACATTACGGTCCCAAAGAAAGTCTGGAGGGCGGCCATGCATCCAGGCCAACAGTTCCACCGCATGGCAAGAGTGCTGTTGGGTGCTTTTGATGTTGACATGTTGCTGAAAAGCAATCTGAGAGGCATGTACAGAGATTGTATAGACTGTAGAATTAGCATTACTAGAAGAGGCATACGCCCTTAGATAATGGCTAGGAGGGGCTCGGCCTTGGGGGTGAGGGAGGAGCTTTCTCGAGCGCAATATAATTTCGTTTCCAAGTTTGAAGAAGATCCAAATGCAATTACATTACATTCTTTGGAGGTCTCCATCTCAGAATGTACATACGGTGCATTCAGAACCTATTCAGACCCCTTCCCCTTTTCAAAATGTTGTTACGTTACAGCCTTATTCAAAAATTGATTTAAAAAAAATAGCTTTTCCTCATCAATCTACACAAAATACCCCAAAGCGAAAACAGGTTTTTAGAAATTTTAGCAAATTTATTTAAAATAAAAAAACTTAAATACCTTATTTACCTAAGTATTCAGACAGTTTGCTATGAGACTTGAAATTCAGTCCAGGTGCATCCTGTTTCCATTGATCATCCTTGAGATGTTTAAACAACTTTGAGTCCAACTGTGGTAAATTCAATTGATTTGACATTTTTATTTATTTATTTTATTTCACCTTTATTTAACCAGGTAGGCAAGTTGAGAACAAGTTCTCATTTACAATTGCGACCTGGCAAAGATGAAGCAAAGCAGTTCGACACATACAACAACACAGAGTTACACATGGAGTAAAACAAACATACAGTCAATAATACAGTAGAAAAATAAGTCTATATACAATGTGAGCAAATGAGGTGAGGTAAGGGAGGTAAAGGCAAAAAAGGCCATGGTGGCAAAGTAAATACAATATAGCAAGTAAAACACTGGAATGGTAGATTTGCAGTGGAAGAAAGTGCAAAGTAGAAATAGAAATAATGGGGTGCAAAGGGGCAAAATAAATAAATACAGTAGGGGAAGAGGGAGTTGTATGGGCTAAAATATAGATGGGCTATGTACAGGTGCAGTGATCTGTGAGCTGCTCTGACAGCTGGTGCTTAAAGCTAGTGAGGGAGATAAGTGTTTCCAGTTTCAGAGATTTTTGTAGTTCGTTCCAGTCATTGGCAGCAGAGAACTGGAAGGAGAGACAGCCAAAGTAGAAAATGGCTTTGGGGGTGACCAGAGAGATATACCTGCTGGAGCGCGTGCTACAGGTGGGTGCTGCTATGGTGACCAGTGAGCGGAGATAAGGGGGGACTTTACCTAGCAGGGTCTTGTAGATGACCTGGAGCCAGTGGGTTTGGCGACGAGTATGAAGCGAGGGCCAGCCAACGAGAGGGCCAGCCAACGAGAGCGTACATGTCGCAGTGGTGGGTAGTATATGGGGCATTGGTAACAAAACGGATGGCACTGTGATAGACTGCATCCAGTTTATTGAGTAGGGTATTGGAGGCTATTTTGTAAATGACATCGCCAAAGTCGAGGATCATTAGTATGGTCAGTTTTACGAGGGTATGTTTGGCAGCATGAGTGAAGGATGCTTTGTTGCGAAATAGGAAGCCAATTCTAGATTTAACTTTGGATTGGAGATGTTTGATGTGAGTCTGGAAGGAGAGCTTACAGTCTTACCAGACACCTAGGTATTTGTAGTTGTCCACATATTCTAAGTCAGAACCGTCCAGAGTAGTGATGCTGGACGGGCAGGCAGGTGCAGGCAGCGATTGGTTGAAGAGCATGCATTTAGTTTTACTTGTATTTAAGAGCAGTTGGAGGCCACGGAAGGAGAGTTGTATGTCATTGAAGCTCGTCTGGAGGGTTGTTAACACAGTGTCCAAAGAAGGGCCAGAAGTATACAGAATGGTGTCGTCTGCGAAGAGGTGGATCAGAGACTCACCAGCAGCAGGAGCGACATCATTGATGTATACAGAGAAAAGAGTTTGCCCAATAATGTAACCCTGTGGCACCCCCATAGAGACTGCCAGAGGCCCGGACAACAGGCCCTCCGATTTGACACATTAAACTCTATCAGAGAAGTAGTTGGTGAACCAGGCGAGGCAATCATTTGAGAAAAAAAATGCTATTGAGTCTGCCGATGAGGATGTGGTGATTGACAGAGTCGAAAGCCTTGGCCAGGTCAATGAATGCGACAGCACAGTATTGTTTCTTATCGATGGCAGTTACGATATCGTTTAGGACCTTGAGCGTGGCTGAGGTGCACCCATGACCAGCTCTGAAACCAGATTGCATAGCAGAGAAGGTGCGGTGGGATTCGAAATGGTCGGTAATCTGTTTGTTGACTTGGCTTTCAAAGACCTTAGAAAGGCAGGGTAGGATAGATATAGGTCTGTAGCAGTTTGGGTCAAGAGTGTCCCCTACTTTGAAGAGGGGGATGACAGCAGCTGCTTTCCAATCTTTTGGAATCTCAGACAACACGAAAGAGAGGTAGAAGAGGCTAGTAATAGGGGTTGCAACAATTTCGGCAGATAATTTTAGAAAGAAAGGGTCCAGATGGTCTAGCCCGGCTGATTTGTAGTGGTCCAGAATTTGCAGCTCTTTCAGAACATCAGCTGACTGGATTTGGGAGAAGGAGAAATGGGGAAGGATTGGGCGAGTAGCTGTGGGGGGTGCAGTGCTGTTGACCACGGTAGGGGGAGCCAGGTGGAAAGCATGGCCAGCCGTAGAAAAATGCTTATTGAAATTCTCAATTATAGTGGATTTATCAGAGGTGACAGAGTTTCCTATCCTCAGTGCAGTGGGCAGCTGGGAGGAGGTGTTCTTATTCTCCATGGACTTTACAGTGTCCCAGAACTTTTTTGAGTTTGTGTTGCAGGAAGCACATTTCTGCTTGAAAAAGCTAGCCTTGGCTTTTCTAACTGCTTGTGTATATTGGTTTCTAACTTCCCTGAAAAGTTGCATATCACGGGGGCTGTTCGATGCTAATGCAGAACGCCACAGGATGTTTTTGTGTTAGTTAAGGGCACTCAGGTCTGGAGAGAACCAAGGGCTATATCTGTTCCTGGTTCTAAATTTCTTGAATGGGGCATGCTTATTTAAGATGGTGAGGAAGGCATTTTTTTTAAATAACCAGGCATCCTCTACTGACGGGATGAGGTCAATATCCTTCCAGGATACCCGGGCCAGGTCGATTTAGAAAGGCTTGCTCACTGAAATGTTTCAGGGAGCGTTTGACAGTGATGAGTGGAGGTCGTTTGACCGCTGACCCATTACGGATGCAGGCAATGAGGCAGTGATCGCTGAGATCTTGGTTGAAAACAGCAGAGGTGTATTTAGAGGGCAAGTTTGTTAGGATGATATCTATGAGGGTGCCCGTGTTTACGGCTTTGGGGTGGTACCTGATAGGTTCATTGATAATTTGTGTGAGATTGAGGGCATCAAACTTAGATTGTAGGATGGCTGGGGTGTTAAGCATTTCCCAGTTTAGGTCACCTAGCAGCACGAGCTCTGAAGATAGATGGGGGGCAATCAGTTCATATATGGTGTCCAGAGCACAGCTGAGGGCAGAGTGTGGCCTATAGCAGGCGGCAACAGTGAGAGACTTGTTTTTAGAGAGATGGATTTTTAAAAGTAGAATTTCAAATTGTTTGGGTACAGACCTGGATAGTAGGACAGAACTCTGCAGGCTATCTCTGCAGTAGATTGCAACACCGCCCCCTTTGGCCGTTCTATCTTGTCTGAAAATGTTGTAGTTAGGGATGAAGATTTCAGAGTTTTTGGTGGACTTCCTAAACCAGGATTCAGACACGGCTAGAACATCCGGGTTGGCAGAGTGTGCTAAAGCAGTGAATAAAACAAACTTAGGGAGGAGGCTTCTAATGTGCATGAAACCAAGGCTATTACGGTTACAGAAGTCATCAAAAGAGAGCGCCTTGGGAATAGGAGTGGAGCTAGGCACTGCAGGGCCTGGATTCACCTCTACATCACCAGAGGGACAGAGGAGGGTAAGGGTATGGCTAAAGCTATGAGAATTGGTTGTTTATGATGACCGGAATAGAGAGTAAAAGGAGCAGGTTTCTGGGGGTGATAAAATAGCTTCAAGGAATTGTGAAACACTGAGTTTAAATGTATTTGGCTATGGTGTATGTAAACTTCCGACTTCAACTGTATATTGACATTTTACTTTTCAGTATGGGGGTCGAAGGGTCCTTCTTGCAACTGAGCCTTCAACTGCAAGGAGGTGTTACATTTCCACTCCGTTGTGGATGTCCCCATTGAGATGCATGACATCAGACGCAACATAACGGAGTGCTTATGGGTAATGTGAACGTGGCTGGCATGCAAAGGCTACACCAGATTCACAGACTAAAGGCAAATAAATTTGAACAAAGCGAAATCAGGATATGAATGCCCACTTTCCACTGCTATTTAAGGCAGATGCCGCCTTCATTCTGCTTTGATCAATATTTTTTTGACATTGTGTGAATCCAGGTCAGCGATAGGCCACTTTGTTTTATAGAGGACCTGGTACACATTTCTCAAAACATTTTAGGTGCAGGTACGGCGCTATGGACAGCTCCGGCCCAAGTCAAGTACTGGTGTGTGCCTGAAATTAAACGGATACCAAAAAGTGTTATTCTGTGTTGCAGAGGATCATCACACATAGATTAATGAGCCAGATATTTCACCAGATGTAAACTCAGCAAAAAAAGAAACGTCCTCTCACTGTCAACTGCGTTTATTCTCAGCAAACTTAACATGTGTAAATATTTGTATGACCATAATAAGATTCAACAACTGAGACATAATCTGAACAGGTTCCACAGACATGTGACTAACAGAAATTGAATAATGTGTCCCTGAACAAAGGGGGGGTCAAAATCAAAAGTAACAGTCAGTATCTGGTGTGGCCACCAGCTGCATTAAGTACTGCAGTGCATCTCCTCCTCATGGACTGCACCAGATTTGCCAGTTCTTGCTGTGAGATTTTACCCCACTCTTCCACAAAGGCACCTGGAAGTTCCCGGACATTTCTGGGGGGGAATGGCCCTAGCCCTCACCCTCCGATCCAACAGGTCCCAGACGTGCTCAATGGGATTGCGATCCGAACTCTTCGCTGGCCATGGCAGAACACTGACATTCCTGTCTTGCAGGAAATCATGCACAGAACGAGCAGTATGGCTGGTGGCATTGTCATGCTGGAGGGTCATGTCGGGATGAGCCTGCAGGAAGGGTACCACATGAGGATGTCTTCCCTGTAACGCACAGCGTTGAGATTGCCTGCAATGACAACAAGCTCAGTCCGATGATGCTGTGACACACCGCCCCAGACCATGACGGACCCTCCACCTCCAAATGGATCCCACTCCAGAGTACAGGCCTCGGTGTAACGCTCATTCCTTTGACGATAAACGCAAATCCGACCATCACCCCTGGAGTGACAAAACCGCAACCCGTCAGTGAAGAGCACTTTTAATGAGTTAAGTCGACAATCTACTGGCTAATCCTTGTCATATGAAGAGAAATTATAGATAAAACGTATCGGTGCTCATTGACCATTGAAAATAAACATTACACAACAAGTTGTAAATCGCAAATTCAACAATGAGTGGTTTGGAAGGAATCAGTGGCTAACTGCAAGCATTGCAAAGCAATCATTAGCCTGCTATTCAGTGGAGTGGCTGTGTGGTCCCAAGTCTAAGGGTATCTATTCCTAGTTTAAAATTATAAACATTCAACATTGGCCACACTGTCAATTAAGCATGATTTGTGCCGCGCTCAAAACAACTGTTAATTCGGAACTGCAAACTCTTACTTTAGTGAGTTCAAGACAACTGGGAACTCAGGAAAAACGAGCTACGACTGGGAAAACACGTTTTGAACTTTCATCCAACTCAGAATTGTAAATCTGGAACTTGGGCCTCTTTCTAAAGCTACGACCTGAAGATCACTGACGTCATCATGATTCAACCTTTTTTTCCAAGTTGTCTTGAAAGCACCATAAATCCAGAGAATGACAGACTGATGACAAAGTTTGATGTCTAAATTTGCCCATAAAGGACCGCTACGCCACCTTCCTGTTCAAGTGAGCACAGCACACAAATGTATTGTGTGGCACCAGAGGGGATGGCTTCCATTTTATTTGCTCTTAACCAACCATAATATTTTGTTAGTTTTTTTGCATTGTTCGTAACGTGTTTTGTACATAATGTTGCTGCTACCGTCTCTTATGACCAAAAAGAGCTTCCGGACATCAGAACAGTGATTACTCACCTCGAAGTGGACAAAGAGTTTTTCTTTAAAGAGTCGGACGGGAAGGATATACTCCAAACACCCGAACAGGCCCTCATCCCCGTCATTCGCTGGAGAAGGAAACAGAGATTTCGCGGAAAGAGATCAGGGTGCCTTGTAAGGATCAGGCGACGAGTGGCTAATCTGCCTTTGCCCTCCGTACTGCTAGCTAACGTTCAATCACTGAAAAATAAATGGGACGAACTGAAAGCACATATATCCTACCAACGGGACATTAAAAACTGTAATATCTTATGTTTCACCGAGTCGTGGATGAACGACGACATTAATAACATACAGCTGGCGGGTTATACACTCTAGCGGCAGGATAGAACAACAGCCTCTGGTAAGATACAGGGCGGGGGCCTATGCATGTTTGTAAACAACAGCTGGTGCAAGATATCTAATATGTTCCCTGTGGCTCAGTTGGTAGAGCATGGTGTTTGCAGCGCCAGCATGGTGTGTGCAACACCAGGGTTGTGGGTTCGATTCCCACGGGGGGCCAGTACAAAAAAATGCATGAAATGAAATGTATGCATTCACTACTGTAAGTCACTCTGGATAAGAGCGTCTGCTAAATGACAAAAACATTTAAATCTAAGGAAGTCTAAGGGTTTTGCTCGCCTGAGGTAGTGTGGTCTACAGCTTATCATGAGATACTCTATCTACCTAGAGTTTTCATCTGTATTTTTCGTAGCTGTCGACATACCACCACAGACTGATGCTGGCACTAAAACCACACTCAATGAGCTGTATACAGTAAACAGGAAAACGTTCATCCAGAGGTGGCGCTCCTAGTGGTTGGAGACTTTAATGCAGGGAAACTTAAATCAGTTTCATCTCATTTCTAACATCAGGTTAAATGTGCAACCAGAGGGAAAAAAAACTCAAGACCACCTTTACTCCACACACAGAGACATGTACAAATCTCTCCCTTACCCTGCATTTGGCAAATCTTACCATAATTCTATCCTCCTGATTCCTGCTTACAAGCAAAAATTAAAGCAAGAAGCACCAGTGACTCGGTCTAGAAAAAAGTGGTCAGATGAAACAGACTGGAATATGTTCCGGGATTCTTCCGATGGCATTGAGGAGTACACCACATCAGTCACTGGCTTCATCAATAAGTGCATCAATGACGTAATCCCCACAGTGACTGTACGTACATACCCGAACCAGAAGCCATGGATTGCAGGCAACATTCGCACTGAGCTAAAGGGTAGAGCTGCCGCTTTCAAGGAGCGGGACTCTAACCCGGAAGCTTTTAAGAAATCCCGCTATGCCCGCCGATGAACTATCAAACAGGCAAAGCGTCACTACAGGACTAAGATCGAATCGTACTACATCGGCTCCGACGCTCGTCGGTTGTGGCAGGGCTTGCAAACTATTACAGGCTACAAAGGGAAGCACAGCCAAGAGCTGCCCAGTGACACAAGCTAAATAACTTCTATGCTCGCTTCGAGGCAAGTAACACTGAAACATGCATGAGAGCATCAGCTGTTCCGGACGACTGTGTGATCACGCTCTCTGCAGCCAATGTGAGTAAGACCTTTAAACAGGTCAACATTCACAAGGCCAGACAGATTACCAGGACGTGTACTCCGAGCATGCGCTGACCAACTGGCAAGTGACATTTTCAACCTCTCCCTGTCGGAGTCTATCATACCAACATGTTTCAAGCAGACCACCATAGTGCCCAAGAACACTAAGGTAACCTGCCTAAATGATTACCGACCTGTAGCACTCACGTCTGTAGTCATGAAATTCTTTGAAAGGCTGGTCATGGCTCACATCAACAACATTATCCCAGAAACCCACTCCAATTTGCATACCGCACCAACAGATCCACAGATGATGCAATCTCTATTGCACTCCACACTGCCCTTTCACACCTAGACAAAAGGAACACCCATGTGAGAATGCTATTCATTGATTACAGCTCAGCGTTCAACACCATAGTACCCTCAAAGCTCATCACTAAGCTAAGGACCCTGGGACTAAGCACCTCCCTCTGCAACTGGATCCTGGACTTCTTAACGGGCCGCCCCCAGGTGGTAAGGGTAGGTAACAACACATCCGCCACGCTGATCCTCAACACGGGTTCCCCTCAGGGGTGCGTGCTCAGTCCCCTGCTGTACTCCCTGTTCACTAATGACTTTACTGCCAGGCATGACTCCAACACCATCATTAAGTTTGGAGATGACACAACAGTTGTAGGCCGATCAATGACAACGATGAGACAGCCTATAGGGAGGTCAGAGACCTGACCGTGTGGTGCAATGACAACCTCTCCCTCAACGTGAAAAAGACAAAGGAGATGATTGTGGACCACCGGAAAAGGAGGACAGAGCATGCCCCCATTCTCATCGACGGGGCTGTGGTGGAGCAGACCGTTGTGAAGAGGGCACGACAAAACCTATTCCCCCTCAGGAGACTGAAAAGATTTGGCATGGGTTCTCAGATCCTCAAATGGTTTTACAGCTGCACCATCGAGAGCATCCTGACGGGTTGCATCACTGCCTGGTGCGGCAATTGCTCGGCCTCTTACCGCAAGGCACTACAGAGAGTAGTGCATACGGCCCAGTACATCACCGGGGCCAAGCTTCCTGCCATCCAGGACCTCTATACCAGGCAGTGTCAGAGGAAGGCCCTAAAAATTGTCAAAGACTCCAGCCAACCTAGTCATAGACTATTCTCTCTGCTAACGCACGGCAAGCGGTACCGGAGCACAAGTCTAGGTCCAATAGGCTTCTAAACAGCTTCTACCCCCAAGCCATAAGACTCCTGAACAGCTAATCAAATGGCTACCCAGACTATTTGCATTGCCCCCCCCTATTCTATGCTGCTGCTACTCTCTGTTATTATGTATGCATAGTCACTTTATAACTCTACCTACATGTACATATTACCTCGACACTGGTGCCCCAGCACATTGACCCTGTACCGGTACCCCCTGTATTTTGCCCCGCTATTGTTATTTACTGCTGCTTTTTAATTATTTGTTATTCTTATTTCTTACTTTTTTTAGGCATTTTCTTAAAACTGCATTGTTGGTTAAGAGCTTGTAAGTAAGCATTTCACTGTAACGTCTACTCCTGTTGTATTCGGCGCATGTAACAAATAATATTTGATTTGCATAAATTATGTAATATGCCAGAGAGGTATGTATACTGCAGCTAAGAAAGTCATATTAAGTGTATGTTGTGTAGTAAGCTGTTAGTAGCCCATGTGCCTCACCCTAATAATTTGGTCTAATTTCGCCTCTTAATTTCGCCCACTGTTCTGACTTGGTGGTGCACATGTAGTCTATAACCTGTTTTTGAGAAGGGTAATTATCAAATATTGATAGAGCTTTCATTGTCTGCTTATATGCCCCCTTTATTTATCCTACGGTTCTGACTTGGTGTACTGAGAGAACACTGTAAGAACGGCCCATGTTCTGAATTATGTCACTGTACATTTCAAAAGTGCTGAACAAATTGTTATATTGACTACGTCCGTCCTAGCTCGCTCATTGATGTCTTAATCGAAATTACGGATTTCCTCTTATTCGCTTGTCGTCCCCTTATGCCACATTGTGTACATCTTGTTTTGCTGTAAAATGTAGGGACTGCTGTCGGGACAGCTTTATGTAATCCCTAACAGTTTGTGGGCACCGTTTGTCACCATTATAGTGCAACTAATGTATTGTTTGAGTGGTGTAGTGGATGTGCTTGCATGCATCCCACTTTCTTTTTTTTTTTTTTGCCCCACCAAGATTTACGTGCTAAAATCGCCACTGCCAAGGACACATCATTATCGTATAGATCAGTCTGTTACATAGTTACAATATTTCCCTGCCAGAGATGTATTTTTGTAATATCGATCTTGTTAGAATACTATGATTTTAAGTGGCTGCTTGATACGTTTACTGGAGTGGAGATATACCGCATAACTGGAGAGATACAAATCATGTTTATATGCAAAATAGCATTGTTTTGTATGGTGAGTTACATGTTGTTGGGATGTCAGACAAACACACTAAGGCATTGGATTTATTCTGTAGAGATAGAACCAACAGCTCTGCCTGAGCAGAGGATTTATGTTAAGTGGTTTTCACACAGGCAGTTATCTGTTAGGCCCCCTAGTGTTCATATTTCTCACCTATTAGTAGATATGTATTGGTTGTTTTAATTTTACGAAGTCAATAATGTCTGATCTACCCTCCTACAGTTCTCAGCCATGTCCTGCTATTAGCCATAGTACATCTGCAATCCTTTAAAGTGAAGGAAAACAAATGTCTTCTATGTGTGAAACTATTCCTAAAGCTCTCAAAGTTCTCTTCCATAAATTACATTCAGCCAGATTCCCCTCTCAAAACCAATACATGTCTGGAAAGAGAAGCTCACATCTATTAGCCTTTGAAACTGGGCTGCGTTTAGCACGTGCCTGCATTTAAGCCAAATGGAATGCCTTATACCAGGGTTTCCCAAACTCAGTCCTGGGGCCCCCACTAGGCGCACATTTGTTTTTTTGCCCTAGCACTAACCAGCTGATTCAAATAACTAACCCACCATCAAGCTTTGATTATTTGAATCCGCTGAGTAGCGCTAGGGCAAAAACCAACACGTGCACCCAGGACTGAGTTTGGGAAACCCTGTCTTACACCTAGAGCCATGTGTAAGGGTACGTCTGCCTATTGTTTGTGTGTGAAGGGGCAGGGGGCAAGGCATATCTTAAGAATAACACAATTCAATGAAATACCTTAGGCTCTGATAACCAATCAACACTGGGCGCAACATGAGATGTCAGACTCGGAAATGTACAATTGATTTGTTAAAAAGCCAATAAATGAGACTTAATACCAAAAGTGTTATTTATAGAATCTGAAAATGTACAACAAAAATGATCAAAGGTAATATCTCAAAGGATCATTTAATTAGTCAGCTTTCATTTCCCTAAATAGTACAAAACGGACCACAATTTCTTGGTGTGGCTACTTTCAATAACCTATGTTCAATGTTAGCTTGAGTGTTTCTCAAAGCTACCTGGCTAACTTATTTATCCTGATTTGTTCAAATCCAACCCAGCCAGAACAGAAAAACGATACATTAACACCCACCTCTCCAACCCCCTTCCCCACCAACCTGGAAACCCCATTTACAATTAGGTTTAATATGTTATCCAAAGAAACAATAGCATGCAAACATGAATGTATATCCACTTTCACCAACAAAGGTACATTTCAACTCTGAAAGTCAAGAGTAAAAAATAAAACTAAAAAAATCAGTCAACTGATGGTGCTGTAACCATGAGAAGAAAGTATGTAGGAAATTATGGCAGGGATTCATTCAGATCAGCTTTAGATCATTGACAATTAAAAGGTATTTTCTGACTGAACTGACATATGTGCCATTTACCGTGAATGCGGTTTCCGCATAGGCGAAAATGGCCAATCGAATTGGGTCCCAGCCTAATATTTCCTAAAAGCTTAGTTATCCATTTCCACTCAACCTAACACTTGTTACAATAATAAAACCATCTTAGGATCTTGATTGTATTTAATACATTGTAATTGATTCTTTATAATGAACCCAAACACTTCCGCAGCTGAAAACAAGAGCTCGCTTCAACAGGCCAAAAAGAGTAGACTAATCCCTAGGATATGGTTCAGTAACCACAACCCAAACATGGCCACAATCAAAGATCAAAAATGAGGTCCATATTCGTGCACCTTTCATCCATCATTTCCCCACTGTATTTTTCTTCCCACATTCCTAAACAACTTTGCAGTGGGATAGAGAATGTGAATTTCAGGTTTCCTATTGGTACGAGAAGATCTTTATTCCCTAAAAAACATTTATTCATCAGATATCCAGTCCCTTTACAACTTCTGTTTCTTTTTGGCTGGTTTGATGGGGATTATCTCTTCGTCCAAGTCTTCTTCTTCGCTAGACAAGTCAGAGTCAGCGTTGTCAGAGGCTGGTAGAGGAGGACACAAGTTATCAATCACTAGGAAAAAGCAGTTTCTCAGAGTAAACAGTCCTGTCTCACTGCCAACAGGTCAGCGAACTTAGACTATCCCTTTAAAAAGGAAAGATTCATCTATTTTGAATGTTATAGTTTTTTGTGCTCTAAGCACTGCTATACCCATTCCCAGGGTAATTTCATGTTTTCATGTTTATCTGAGCCATTGCCGCTCAAATAGGCAGAAATACAGCCGGTATAACGAGTTTTGCATCATATGATGGGTGAATCTTCTCCTTTAACGTATGTGGTCATGAACATGTCCTTACAGGCCAATTATTAAAGCAATCATTTTACCAATGAGGTGCAGACCACTAACGGTCACTGGTCCGGTACCCGACTTCAGTCTAATGGTGACAGGGGCCTTCAGCTCAAACTCCCCAAGACTCACCTGAGGAAGACAATTGAGATTTCCAACCACACACACACCACAAGGCAGACCGGCAAGGCAGACATTTAATCCAAAATCAACCCCTAGCCCTTTCAGATCCACACAAATGCCTAACTAGACAAACATCTGAAACCTCAGTGTTACAGGTGGCCAGTGCATTACGAGATTATTTCATTTCCCACATGTGGAAAGTCGGAAACTTTACAAATAAGCAGTGTGTAGGAGAATGTAGAAGTGTTGTCTTTTGAATCTCATGTTTCCTTCCCCTCCCAGTCTGAAATAGGTGGTGGTGTATGTGTGCCACTCACCATTGGCAGGCAGTTGATATGGAGGTTGGCGACAGGTACAGAAATAGTTTTCCCCTGGTGGTTCATAGCAGTCACCTCCACCACATTACTCTCCTCCTTCGCTCCCTCTCCCAAGCAAACCTAGAGATTTATACAATATTTGTACAGCAGGGACTTCGCTCCCTCAAAATAGAATCATACAGTGGATTTGAAGAGGCATTACAGCATTGATTCACTAACTTTTCTGTATCAGAGGCATGTAAGCTATGCTACAGCAACATAACTCTGGAACATCTGATAACAACTGGTTCCAATGTCATGATTATCATGTCTTAGAAAAAAGTTAGTCTAATTGTACAGAGTGAAATTATATAGTTAGCTAGCTTAAAATAAAACCTACCGTCCGTAGCTCGAGAAAGTGTTCCAAATCCTCCTCTTCATCCCCTTGGAATGTGTAGAACGGTACTTTGGAGGATAATTCACAACCTACGAAGATACGTTGCAATTTTAGCTAACGTTACACGTGTGGTTCAGAGGCGGATGTAACATTAGCGCGTACAGTTGTAGTGTATAATTATGACAAAATCGAACTATATTTTAGCAGTCCTTCTTACAATATATTTCTCTCTAAATCGGTTACTCTAATTGTAAAAAAAAAAAACTAAATGCAAGCAAACACGATCCAAAATACAACATGATGGCATCCCCACGTGTGCTGCTACCAATAATTTTATACAACAGATTGTTTAGGAAAAGGCGATCCTTACTGAATACATAGCTCTCCAATCTCGATTGGCCAACACTCCCGTGGTCTTCCGAGCAGCAATCGTCTTCTCCGTGACTGTGCGACATAATTGATTATGTGAAAATAAAGTAAATGTATTAGCTAGCTCGATGGAAGATCAGTCTCGCATTCAAGAGATACAACATATGACGTCAAAACAAATCGCGTCGCAGACGTTAGGACGTTTCAAAGTGTGTGAAGGGGAGGGGCCAAAAGGATTTGTGTCTGGAGTTTACTTGTTACAGCATCAGTTATTGTTGGTCTATCACTATAAGAAGTTACAACAACTAATTCCGTATCATAAACTATATTTCCATCCAATCGGCGACAGATTTTCATGCGAATATTCTACAATCCACATAACGAAAAGACTCGCATTTCCCCATCAGTGGTGTGTTTCCACCAAATGGACTTGTGGCTAAAAATCAGTGTATTTTTCATGAACCAAATAAAAAGTAGTTGTTTCCATCGCATGTTCAACTCTACTGATTGTGACAAAACTAACACTTTTGCGTTAGAGAGTAAATATGCCTACTTGGTTGTGGCAAGTGTGCTGTAGCGAACAACTGGCAGATACAGTGCGGGTAGACTGCGGTACTCTACATGATGCTATTATATACAGCACCAGTCAAAAGTTTGAACACAGCTACTAATTCAAGGGTTTTTCTTTATTTTTTACTATTTTCTACATTGTAGAATAATAGTGAAGACATCAAAACTATGGAATAACACATGATATCATGTAGTAACCAAAAAAAGTGTTAAACAAATCAAAATATATTTTAGATTCTTCAAAGTTGCCACCCTTTGCCTTGATGACAGCTTTGCACACTCTTGGCATTCTCTCAACCAGCTTAACCTGAAATGCTTTTCAAACAGTCTTGAAGAAGTTCCCATATGCTGAGCACGTGTTGGCTGCTTTTTATTCACTCTGCGGTCCAACTCATCGGGATGCTAATAAATATAGTAGTCTACATAATACCTGTTTACTTGCTTGTTCTTCCCACTATGATTCACTTGCTCCCATTGGAAACAGGCTCTGGTCTATTTTGGGTTAGTTATAAACATCTTTGGTATGACTTTACGCAAATATGAACCACGTTTCCATCCAGTTTGAGAACATGATTGAATGCTATGTACAGTCCTGGCCAAAAGGTTTGAGAACGACACAAATATACATTTTCACAAAGTCTGCTGCCTCAGTATGATGGCTGTTACGAATCCCTTTGGCCCTGCAGTCTAGGGGGGGATGGAAACAAGACCCATAACATAACTCGTGCAAATTATAATAGTGAAAAGGAACAGTGAGAACAAAAACCACAGACAAATCTACTGTCAAACTCAAGGTTTATTTTTAGACACATGGTAAAGGGGGGGCGGGAAGAGGGGCTGAGCTGGACCCAAGGAAAGAAAATAATCCAAAAACACCCCTAAACTAGCCTACTTCAATAGAGCTAACTAACCAAAAATACAGTGGGTGGTCCACCCAGTTGTAACTAGTGTATTTAGACACCGTTTTCCTACGGGTAATGTATGCCCATGGGCGACTGGTCTTGGTACCCCCTTTTCCCACAATCAAACAACCGGTCAACACATTAACAAAACAATACTCACAGGTACCGGACAAATGTGACACATAGATGTAGGAGAAAAAAAAACAAATGAGAGCTCTCCAAAGACAGATTGAGTAACAGAGAGATTGAGCTCTTGAGAAAACAACTGATGGGGTTTTAAACCAAGAGAAAGGGGATGTGATTGGTTAATGGCAACAGGAGGAGGTGTGTCTTCAGATTGATGACTGATTGGTGACTGATTGGGGAATGATGATTGCCACCTGTGAGGAGGGGAGAAGGAGAGAAAAGAAATACACACACAGGATACATACACAGGATACCTGTATCCGTAACAATGGCAATTTGCATATACTCTAGAATGTTATAAAGAGTGATCAGATGAATTACAATTAATTGCAAAGTCCCTCTTTGCCATGCAAATGAACTGAATCCCCAAAAAACATTTCCACTGCATTTCAGCCCTGCCACAAAAGGACCAGCTGACATGTCAGTGATTCTCTCGTTAACACAGGTGTGAGTGTTGACGAGGACAAGGCTGGAGATCACTCTGTCATGCTGATTAAGTTCAAATAACAGACTGGAAGCTTCAAAAGGAGGGTGGTGCTTGGAATCATTGTTCTTCCTCTGTAAACCATGGTTGGTTACCTGCAAGGAAACACGTGTCGTCATCATTGCTTTGCACAAAAATGGCTTCACAGGCAAGGATATTGCTGCCAGTTAGATTGCACCTAAATCAACCATTTATCAGATGATCAAGAACTTCAAGGAGAGTGGTTCAATTGTTGTGAAGAAGGCTTCAGGGCGCCAAAGAAAATCCAGCAAGCTCGGGCACCACCAGTACAGAACTTGCTCAGGAATGGCAGCAGGCAGGTGTGAGTGCATCTGCACGCACAGTGAGGCGAAGACTTTTGGAGGATGGTCTGGTGTCAAGAAGGGCAGCAAAGAAGCCACTTCTCTTCAGGAAAAAGATCAGGGACAGACTGATATTCTGCAAAAGGTACAGGGATTGGACTGCTGAGGACTGGGGTAAAGTCATTTTCTCTGATGTTTGGGGCATCTGGAAAAAAGCTTGTCCAGAGAAGACAAGGTGAGCGCTACCATCAGTCCTGTGTCATGCCAACAGTAAAGCATCCTGAGACCATTCATGTGTGGGGTTGCTTCTCAGCCAAGGGAGTGGCCTCACTCACAATTTTGCCTAAGAACACAGCCATGAATAAAGAATGGTACCAACACATCCTCCAAGAGCAACTTCTCCCAACCATCCATGAACAGTTTGGTGACGAACAATGCCTTTTCCAGCACGATGGAGCACCTTGCCATAAGGCAAAAGTGATAACTAAGTGGCTTGGTGAACAAAACATTGATATTTTGGGTCCATGGCCAGGAAACTCCCCAGACCTTAATCCCATTGAGAACTTGTGGTCAATCCTCAAGAGGCGGGTGGACAAACAAAAACCCACAAATTCTGACAAACTCCAAGCATTGATTATGCAAGAATGGGCTTCCATCAGTCAGGATGTGGCCCAGAAGTTAATTGACAGCATGCCAGGGCGGATTGCAGAGGTCTTGAAAAAGAAGGGTCAACACTGCAAATATTGACTCTCTGCATCAACTTCATGTAATTGTCAATATAAGCCTTTGACACTTATGAAATGCTTGTAATTATACTTCAGTATTCCATAGTAACATCTGACAAAAATATCTAAAGACAGCAAACTTTGTGGAAATTAATATTTGTCATTCTCAACTTTTGGCCAAGACTGTACACTTCAGGGCACAGCGCGGGACTGTGAAGACATACACATATTGTAGTACTGTACATTTTAGATTCATTTTGTAATATGAGTAATGTAACAGTGTCGTTTATAACATATCATTTTATTTATGAAGTAGGCTGTTTTGTGATGTAGCCTAATTGTTTAGTTCTTGTTTGGACCCCAGGAACAGTTGCTCAAGGCAGCAGCTAATGTAGCCTTGACAGCCGATAATGCAAATCTAGCGCCCATGCATGGTCGTCTAGGCTTGATGTGAATTCCCGGTAATACCTACACTCGTGTTCCCCGTGGACCGGCTCATATATAAAGCATCCTCCATTCAGGCTGTAAAAGTAATCATTTTCCTCTTTTGACTAGATTTAATGGCGACCGGGTGGGGAAAAAAAAAAAAAAGGAAAATATGCGTACTTCCTTTATGAAACACTGGTTTCGTATTTTTGGACAATTTAGGATGTAGCACACCGTGTTCAGCCAAATGTGTGCAACATTCTACATTGTCCGAAAATTCAAAAATGGTGGTGCATAAAGAAAGTAGGCCAACGCATGTTTCCCCCGTTTTTTCCAACTTCTCAAAATTAAAACTAGTTGAGGGAAATTTGCAGCCTGAATGGAGGATGCTTTCTGTTTGAGCCGGTCCATGGGGAACACAAGTGTATTACTGGGCACATCCAGCCTAGTGCAGATTTAGCGCACATGCACTGTTGGCTGCTTAGGCTATAACTAATGGGGATTCTAATAAATACTAAATACAGTAGTCTACATAATACCTGTTAAATAGTTGCAGCTGTTTACAACTCAACACCCAGTCATATCAGTAATCATAACACATTTTTCACAAGTTCATACAATACACTACTCAAAACACTTTTTACATTGTTTATTAATATTATAAACCATTTTCCTTTTACATACACATTTTACAGAAATTAGTTACATTATCAGTAAACATCCCCCTCAAAAAAAACTTGTCCCAATGTATGTATCATCAAATACAGGCCTACAATAATCCCTTTCAACTGCAGCTATACTTTCAAAATCAGGAGGCAGAAAAATAAAGCAGTCATCACAATAGCACAAGCAATGAAAAAAATGTCTGACGTTATGGAAAAGTGAATCCTTCAATATCAGTGGAGAACTGGGAGGATACATGTTCCTATTCTTTCTGGGAAATCTACTTGACCACCACAGAATAATATAGTACGGAGGGTGACGTGTTGAATAGAGCGGACTAAAATACTTCAATCTAACTAGTGTTTAAAATGTTTAAACTGATTCAGGCTTGTGCTCATTGACAAATGACAAATCAGAAAACAAAAATGAGCTAACCAAATACTTTTCCCCCTGTTCCTTTACAGGTTTTAATTGACTTTTCTATTGTCTGCAGTGACGTCATAAGTTGAGGAAGGGCATCAAGCTATCAACTCCCCTCAGTGAACTAGACTGTAATATGGATGTGATTTTTTTTCTTCTGATGTTTGCTAAACCAAACAAATCTAATAAGCATCATGCACAGCACAGATGTACTGTATGTAGCAGTATCAAAACATCACATTGGCAGGCAGCTAGGACAAAGCAACAACATGAGCTACGGCTGATCCTCCTGTTACAAAGAGAAGGCTTCATGTTAGGATCAAAGTGCTTTTTACATGAACAAAAACAGCAAAATGAGAAACACTGAGTATAAAACATTTAACACATATGTAGATACAAAAGGCCTAGGTATAGTATATCACTCCCTCCATTTCTCTTGGCACAGCCAGGGCCAGTGAAGGTAGTCAGTCAATGTCACTCTAGCTTAACAGCCCTAACTGGGAGAAGGGCAGCAATGGTATTCAAGTGGGTGCAATGTTGTAGGACGTTGCAGATAGAAATGTGGCGTACAGAGCCGACATGGTTCCTCATTCTGCTTTGCATGGAATCGCGTCTGTTCTACACAGTATATTTCTAACTGAACATGCTGTCCTGGATAAGATTCTGGTTAGTGGTTAGCGTTCCTTAGCACATCATGAGAAGTTGAGAAATAGAGCAGCTGTATTATAGTGGGAGTGCTAAAGCATCTGCAAACTGTTTCGTCCTATTTTCACATTTTCTAACATTAAGATTTGGCTCATCTCTCTTGGCTTAAGAGCCAGAGCACTGGATTTGTGACTGAATCTAGAGACCTTTCAGAGCAGATGGCCCACCCTTGAGGCAAGGTGCGTTCATTTTTAGCTCGCCTGGGGTACCGGAAGGTAGACCGTTCCATGGTAATTAAACATCAAAACCCAGCCCACCCTGGGCACCAAGTAAGCTAAAATGAGCCCACCCATTCTCAAGTCCCCTTATGTATATGTCAGGTGGATTGACAGTCGATAAGAGTGCATGATAATCACCTGTGAGCTACAGTACAGGGCAATAGGCCCCTTGGAGATATCCACAGGTAGAAAAATCATATAGAAAGGCAATGAACCAAAAGGCAATACAAAAGCAATATATAAACATACTGTAAAAAATAGGGATGCGCATCTTTCCTTTTTAAGACGATTCTATACGTATCTAGATACGATACAGGAACGATACGTTTTAGTTTGAAACAATTCTGTGCCATTAGGTATGATTAGAGAACGAATCGATGCGATTCGGTCGAGGCGATGCACTAACATTTGTTGCATAAACACATTCGTTTTCCATTCTAAATTAAAATCTGCTGTTGCTGGAGCTAATGAGCTGGGCCTGTGTGTGTGTGTGTGAGTTCGTGTAAATTATGTATTTCTATGCGGTGTATGTACTATGCAGGCACCTGAGATGAGCCATAAGGGAGACTAGGCATCTACCACCCCACTACCAGATTAGGCGGGGGGGGGAGGCAGGCAACGCATCTTGTGTTTTTGTCCCCCCACTGATTCTGAAATCAAAAATTTAGAAATGTTGCAAATTAAGTGTTAGAGCTAGCAACGTATCAATATTTGTTTACAAATTAGCTATGACATAGGCAATGAATATATAACAACTTTTTTTCAAAATCAAATGGTTTTGACCGTTTGGAAGTTATGGAGTGATATCCTCTTGCGTCGACCATGCAGTGCACCTCGCAAGTGATTGGTGTCCTTGTCATGAAATAATCAAATTTACCCTGTATATCTAAAAATTACCATCTACACTGATTGTTTAAAGTAAAACTATCAAAACTATTGCTGATGGTGAACCTGAATAATCAAAACAAAACCTAGTGTAAGCCCTGTTCAGCAGGTATAGCCAGATAAGAGTTGTCTCTGGTAGCTTACTTTCATTCCGGTAAAAAACTATTTTCAACAGCACATAGATAGCAATAACGTAGCAAATTACATAGGTTGTCACTCAACTAATAAAGCCTAATATCATGCAAGCCATTTTAGCATTTGCATGCTGAAGGTGCCAGGTCGCCTACCTTGTGTTGGTCAGCGTGCAAAACTGGGCACTGTGCTCAGTTTGACGAACAGTGTGTGAATGCAGCCTGCAATTTGGGGCATTCCTGAATGTGGGCATTCTTATCCTGAATATGCAGATGCAGGAATGCCCACATACAAGAACGCCGCGAATTGCGGGCCGCAATTGCACCCTTCTCATACACCTTTCAAACTAAGATGTTTTTCCGCTTTTTTATTTAGCATCCCGATAACGTTTTGCCGACTTCTCTTCATATATGAAAGGTATTGCTGGCGACTTGGTTGAGGTACAGTTCTGTCTACGGCTTAGTATGAAATGTAGCCGTAATGCTGAGGCGGCATTGGCACGCTCTTAAGTTCTTGATGGTTGCTAGGCACCACCAGTTACTACTATCATCCTGGCAGTTCTAAACTTTGCGAGACATGTCACTTCACCCATCTTCGCATAGCCCACCACATACACAGTTTTCTTAACTATAACTGGATGGATCCATAAAGAATTATCATTGGAATAGACATCACCGAATGACAAAAATATTGGAATAAAGTAGGCTAATCCAATTGAAGGCATCAAATTGTTGCTTACTGAAACTCCCAGTCATCCAACTGTTATAATACATTTGATTGATGCAGCAGCCTACCTGCGTGTGGTCAACTATTTCAGCACCGTTTCGCACTGCTTTGAGACAAGCATGGGGTCTTGATAAATCAATGTCAGATTTTTCTTTTCACCGAACCTCTGTTTGGATATTGGTTAGACTACAATTAGGCTGTGGAAATGTTAGCTAAGTTGAGGTGAGTGCTGCTCATGATCATCTTGTCTGGTTGGCTCATTTATTAGCCCTGATCACAACATTTTGCCAGCATGTTATGTAGCTTAACAAGTGGATTATTTTGCTCTTCACTGGCAGTCGCTTAGTAGCCTAGGCCTACTCCCGACCAAAAGCCTGTGACTTGTCTAAATCAATCAATGTGCTTTTGTTTCACTGAATCTCTGTCTGTATATTTGGTTAATTCTCTGGCTGGGAAAATAAGTGGAGGTGGTATAGCTCATCGATCGGTTTGCTCATCCATCACTGATCCGAAACATTTAGCATGCAATAATGTAGCCCAAGTATGTCTTGTCTGTTTAATTAACAAAATAAATATTGATTTCACGTGCATGCCGCAGCCATATAGGCCACACAGACCAGTAACATAATTAAACTCAAAACATGGCATTCTATTATTTTTTGGGGAAAAAATGAGTTGTTTCTTAGGTCCAGCCTAAAACTAATTAATAATGGATTTATTTGTGATGGCGTATATTCGATGGATTTATTAAAATAGGATGTCCACCCACATTGGCACCACGTCTACTCCCACACTTGCCGGCATGTGCACGGGAGATATAAAAAGGCTTATCCCGGGCAAGAATGTGGTAAAAATGTGACTATGAATTGGGCTCTAAAAAAATATATAATAAAAAAAAAAAAAAAAAAAAAAAAAACTGGCAATGTTTTTTAAGTCTGTCTGTAAAGGGTATCAGTTTGACTAGGCTACTGATATTGCCTGGGGTTGTTCGGCATGCAAAATGCCTTGTAGATCAATGACTGTCAACACAGTTACATGCAGTTCCACACTGAAGGAAAGACGACGCATCAGTTGTCACAAAAGTTGAGAAGTATTTTCAGAAGGTAGAAAGAATGTAATATGAGCAAAACATTTGTGAACTGGCAATTTGTAACGTTTAAATCGTTTTCTGACCGATGCATGCTACATTTGGATCGGTTTGGGGTCCGTGGACCGGTGCACTTCTATCATAAAACATTTCAAATCGGGGACCAATGCGTATTGGTAAATCGTTACATCCCTAGTAAAAAAGCATGGCCAAAAGCAAAGGGTTAAGGGAATAGACAAACCATAACATAAGTGACAAGTTCCACATATTCCTTTCTCTCTCTTCAAGGTTATCCTATTCTATTCAGGTGGGTTTCAAGAAAACAACTTGTTACTTAAGTCTTCAGAAGTTTCCTCGAGCACTCAAACATATGATTTCATCTGCATGTCTGTCATGGTTAGGTAAACTATTGAGGAATCTGTAAGACACCAGAAAGAGACAATTTTTCAAACTCAAGAGTGAAATGGATGCACTAGAAAACAGTATAGGTGGAATCATAAAACACTTTCCACTCTGTTAGCTAGGAGGACTACCCGTTTGAAGAGATGGTGTAGGAGAAAACTGTAATATACTTTAAAAGGCCCCTTATCCTCAACCAGCACCCCGTCAGCTTGGCCTATACTAGGGTGTAGTGTCAGGATCTACTACCAAGTCTCAAATAACTCCCTATTCTTTATACACTGCACTACCTTTAACCAGACAAAAGTAATGTGTTACATGGGGAATACGGTGCAATTTCAGATGGAGTAATATCTCAATACACCCCCTGACTGTGTCTGTGTGAGACACAGAGACTCCCACTCGGGGCTACTGACAGTCAAGTCGAATGGTCTGAAAGGCTAATGGGAGTGGATGGCACCTGACCAGCTCCTACTTCCTGCAGCCGCACGGGGAACAGTCATCACCTCCATTCTGGAGACCAAAGACAGAGGGAAACCGTCCGCCATCTTGGCTCAAATCAACACACACAGGGCTTTACAGATCACCTCTGTGGCTCTTAACAGTTTCAGATTATGTTTCATTCCGGCAGAGCTCTGGGCCTTTAGTGGCAGCACAGTGAATCTGTACAAGATGCTATGTTTCTGAACACTGTCTAAAAACAGGCTGCCTCTGGCCTTGTCTAGTCCAGGTGGTTGAAGTATAAAATCATCAAGTATTGGTTGTTTTGTAAAGGTAACAGACAGTGATCCTTAGCCTGGCTGACTTAAGCTTTCTATACAGCTCCATGGTTGCTTGGTTAGCCAGGCTAACTGTCTCAGAAGCTGCGTCCCGTGTTGATGATGTAGTTGTTCTCAAAGGCTGCGGCCCATGATGATTATGTCTTTGGGGAAGCCCTCCATCTTGGCGACCTCGAAGCAGCCAAGCTTACTGTAGAAGTCCATCATCCTCTTGTCTGTCTGACGCACCTCACAGAAAGCACCAATGGAACCTGGGGGGAAAGAGTAAACAGCTTATCAACATAAGTACATTTTACATTTTAGTCATTTAGCAGACACTCTTATCCAGAGCGACTTACAGTAGTGAATGTATGCATTTTTTGTACTGGCCCCCCCGTGGGAATCGAACCCACAACCCTGGCGTTGCACACACCATGCTGGCGTTGCAAACACCATGCTCTACCAACTGAGCCACAGGGAAGTAACAGTTATGGTAACACTACTTAAAACCTGCAGATATGCGTTACAATTTGCCTTTATGTACTATTATAAGGCTAATAATGTTACGTCTCTCTACGTAGGATATTTTCAACAGACTCAAAATGGCTGGTATTTAGCTAGGACCATTATGAGATGACGATACAACATAAGGGGGTCATACATGCTCACGACAAGCATCCTTTTCACATTATAATTGGGATGTGGACGACTGAAGTTTTCTATAATGGATCATAGACGTATGCTAGGGATGATTTATAGATTAGTTCCCCCGAGCAAATGTGCTTGATTGATTAAGACCGGTTCTGTCAACTCTGCCTACCATTGGCCTTTATGGAGGAGAGCAGGCATCCCATCATGCTCTTGGCCACGCTGGGGTCGGTGACCTTGGCATGGATGTCCACTTTGATGAGGGATGGGAAGTTGGAGAGGAACGACTCTGGGAGGCCCTCCTCCTCCTCATGGAAACTCAACATCATCTTCTACAGGAGGGGGGGAGAGATCGTTTGCCATTTTAGTAATTTAACAGACACTCATCCAGAGCAATGTACAATAATACCCGTCACACTACCATGCCCACCTGAACTGTACTGAGCTGTCTCGGTTATTTTCTTTTGACATCGTCCTTTCCAGAAACTATGGTGGATGCGTAACCAGGCCAGCCCAGTACAGCTCGGCTCAGTTCAGTAGTGTGAAAGGGGTATTTGTGCATTCGACCAAAGTAGGTAAGACAAGCAGATATCATGTTCATGGCACAACTTTTATATATAAAAAAGTATCACAGAACTATAATAAAAACAGTCAAGCGAAAGAGACTGTCAACCCGGTCTCCTACCTCAGCCTCAGAGAGGTCCTTCTGGCAGTCAGGCTTGTTGTATTTCTCCTGCATGGAGGGGATCCAGCTCATTTTACACTTCTTGACAAAGGGCTTGACGTCCACAGTACCCAGAGCGTAACCACAGATCCCCTCCTCATCCTCCAGGACAAACCCATAGTCTGGACTCAGGTTCAGAAACCCTCCTACTAACCTGGAGAAACAATTCACATTAGGGTGAATTTTCTCCACTTCCATAGTTTTCAAAATAAATGTTAGATAACAACTCAAATAAAAAGGTTCTTACCTGTCGCCTATGAGGTCTGGCTCCTCTCCAGAGAAGGGCAGTTCCTCCACTCCTTCAGAGTACATCTCTCTGCAGATCTTATAAACCGCATGCTGGAACACACGAGCAGTTAGAAAGGACTCACGCACGACACACGCACGCACACAAAAGAATGGAGGTGACTGCTGAAAGTGCAGAATGGGTAAACAGGCCTACCGATGAACCTCAAAGCAGTGTTTAAGTGAGGACAGCTCAGATACCAATAGCGTGTAGTTACACCCAGTCTGTTCAGCTAATCACTGTCCGCATACAGGGAAATAACACCCACCCATACACAGACAGACACACCTACTGATGTAGGGCAAAGGTGCCATAAAAACTCTCCTTACCTCATCTTTAGCATAGTAGGGCCTGATGGAATAGATTTTGGATGTTGGCAGTGCGGGAGGAGGCTGGAAGAAAAGATCGTTTGCCCCGTCGATTGGCAACAATCTCTGTCGAGGGATCAAAACAGAAAGGTTCAGTATAACTGACATCAGGCACGGTCTCTGCATTCACTGTCTCAGAGCTCCTTTGCTACTGCTAAGACACTGTGGCACCAACAACAGCTGGGTGTCAAAGGAAGGTTAAACCAGCCAATGGTCCAAGACATGGAAGTAACATTACTAAAAATGGCTTCTGTGGCACTTTTGGCTAGACAGTGAACAGCAGTAGCAAATCATCACATCTGTTTTTATGAGAGCATAGCACATAAAGAATGTTTTCTTTTCAAAGACAGAGGAATATGAGTTACAGGTGTATATGGGAGGAGTAAAGGCTTGGTCTGAGAAAGGTGCTGCTGGCGAAAGGAGATACTGCTGCTCCATTCCCCGTGTCTGGTCTAAGGCATCGCTTCGAGTCGCTGCGCTGGGCAGGGCAAGGCCCTCCTGTAGAGAGAAGTCATGATGCTGGCGCTGACAGTGACAAAACTCCAGGAGCAAAACTACACAAGTCTAACATACAGGGCCAGTCAAAAGTTCATTCAAGGGTTTTTCTTTATTTGTACTTTTTTCTACATTGTAGAATAATAGTGAAGAATCATGTAGTAACCTTTGCCTTGATGACAGCGTTGCACACTCTTGGCATTCTCTCAACCAGCTTCACCTGGAATGCTTTTCCAACAGTCTTGAAGGAGTTTCCACATATGTTGAGCATTTGTTGGCTGCTTTTCCTTCACTCCAACTCATCCGAAACCATCTCAATTGGGTTGAGGTCGGGTGATTCTGGAGGCCAGGTAATCTGATGCAGTACTCCATCACTCTCCTTCTTGGTCAAATAGCCCTTACACAGCCTGGAGGTGTGTTGGGTCACTGTCCTGTTGAAAAACAAATGATAGTCCCACTAAGCGCAAACCAGATGGGATGGCGTATCGCTGCAGAATGCTGTGGTTGCCATGCTGGTTAAGCGTGACTTGAATTCTAAATAAAATCACCAACAGCGTCACCAGCAAAGCACTCCAACACCACCGCTTCCATGCTTCATGGTGGGAACCACACATGCGGAGATCATCCGTTCACCTACTCTGGCGGTTGGAATCAAAAAATTCAAATTTGGACTCATCAGACCAAAGGACAGATTTCCACCGCTCTAATGTCCATTACTCGTGTTTCTTGGCCCAAGCAAGTCTCTTATTATTATTGGTGTCCTTTAGCAGTGGTTTCTTTGCAGCAATTCGACCATGAAGGCCTGATTCACACAGTCTCCTCTGAATAGTTAATGTTGATATGTGTCTCTTACTTGAACTCTGTGAAGCATTTACAGTTGAAGTCGGAATTTAACATACACTTAGGTTGGAGTCATTAAAACTCATTTTTCAACCAATCCACAAATTTCTTGTTAACAAACTACAGTTTTAGCAAGAAGGTTAGGACATCTACTTTGTGCATGACACAATTCATTTTTACAACAATTGTTTACAGACAGATTATTTCACTGTATCGCAATTCCAGTGGGTAACACATTTACATACACTAAGTTGACTGTGCCTTTAAAAAATTACAGAAAATGATGTAATGGCTTTAGAAGCTTCTGATAGGCTAATTGAAATCATTTGAGTCAATTGGAGGTGTACCTGTGGATGTATTTCAAGGCCTACCTTCAAACTCACTGCCTCTTTGCTTGACATCATGAGAAAATCAAAAGAAATCAGCCAAGACCTCAGAAAAAACAATTGCAGACCTCCACAAGTCTGGTTCATCCTTGGGAGCAATTTACAAATACCTAAAGGTACCACGTTCATCTGCACAAACAGTAGTACGCAAGTATAAACACCATGGGACCACGCAGCCGTCATAACACTTAGGAAGGACACTTGTTCTGTCTCCTAGAGATTTACGTACTTTGGTGCGAAAATTGCAAATCAATCCAGAACAGCAAAGGACCTTATGAAGATGCTGGAGGAAATAGGTACAAAAGTATCTATATCCACAGTAATACGAGTCCTATAATCGACATAACCTGAAAGGCCGCTCAGCAAGGAAGAAGCCACTACTCCAAAACCCCCATAAAAAAGGCAGACTACAGTTTGCAACTGCACATGGGGACAAAGATCGTACTTTTTGGAGAAATGTCCTCTGGCCTGATGAAACAAAAATAGAACTGTTTGGCCATAATGACCATCGTTATGTTTGGAGGAAAAAGGGTGAGGCTTGCAAGCCGAAGAACACCATCCCAACCGTGAAGCACGGGGGTGGCAGTATCATGTTGTGGGGGTGCTTTGCTGCAGGAGGGACTGGTGCACTTCACAAAATAGATGGCTTCATGAGGATGGAAAATTATGTGGATATATTGAAGCAACATCTCAAGACATCAGTGAGGAAGTTAAAGCTTGGTCGCAAATGGGTCTTCCAAATGGACAATGACCCCAAGCATACTTCCAAGGTTGTGAAAAAATGCCTTAAGGACAACAAAGTCAAGGTATTGGAGTGGCCATCACAAAGCCCTGACCTCAATCCCATAGAAAATTTGTGGGCAGAACTGAAAAAGCGTGTGCGAGCAAGGACGCCTACAAACCTGACTCAGTTATACCAGCTCTGTCAGGAGGAATGGGCCAAAATTCACCCAACGTATTGTGGGAAGCTTGTGGAAGGCTACCCGAAATATTTGACCCAAGTTAAACAATTTAAAGGCAATGCTACCAAAATCTAATTGAGCGAATCTAAACTTCTGACCCACTAGGAATGTGATGAAATAAATAAAAGCTGAAATAAATCACTCTACTATTATTCTGACATTTCACATTATTAAAATAAAGTTGTGATCCTAACTGACCTAAGACAGGGAATTGTACTAGGATTAAATGTCAGGAATTGTGAAAAACTGAGTTTAAATGTATTCGGCTAAGGTGTATGTAAACTTCCGACTTCAACTGTATTTGGGCTGCAATCTGAGGTGCAGTTATTCTAATGAACTTATCCTCGCAGCAGAGGTAACTCTGGGTCTTCCTTTCCTGTGGCGGTCCTCACGAGAGTCAGTTTCATCATAGCGCTTGATGTTTTTTGCGACTGTACTTGAAGAAACTTTCAAAGTTCTTGACATTTTCCGGATTGACTGACCTTCATGTCTTAAAGTAACGATGGACTGTGGTTTCTCTTTGCTTATTAGATTTTTTCTTGCCATAACATGGACTTGGTTTTTACCAAACAGGGCTATCTTCTGTATACCACTCCTACCTTGTCACAACACAACTGATTGGCTCAAACGCATTAAGATAAGAAATTCCACAAATTAACTTTTAACAAGCCATACCTGTTAATTGAAATGCATTCCAGGTGACTACCTCATGAAGCTGGTTGAGAGAATGCCAAGAGTGTGCAAAGCTGTCATCAAGGCAAAGGTTGGCTACTTTGAAGAATCGCAAATATATTTTGATTTCTTTAACCCTTTTTTTGGTTACTACATGATTCCATATGTGTTATTTCATTGTGCTGATGTCTTCAATACATTACATCACTATTACTCTACAATGTCGAGAGAAAAAAAAAAAACATCTGGAATGAGTAGGTGTGTCCAAACTTTTGACTGGTACTGTATATTAAACATTAGATACAGCTAAAGACTAACCACCAAGTCTTTTAAAGATCATCTACTATATAGTTGAAAAAAAAAAAAAAACGTTTCCAACAGTCTAGGAGTATCGTCCAACAGTATATTCTAGTCTAGGAGTATCGTGTTTGCTCATGGAGTTTTTTGTGCGGGCGGACTCGCTTGCGTTCTCGCTGGCGCTGTGATGCATACGCTTCCGTGTGCAAAGGGGGGATTTTTGCACAGAGCTTTTCCTGCAAAGAAATGAGATGTCATGTAAATCCAACCCTAGCCATGCCACACGTTCAGGGGAGAGGTGGCAGAACACGTGCACAAAGGAAAAGCAGCATCTCCTTTGGGCAGTCAGCTGAAAGAAATTCGAATTTGAGACACTTTGGAGATTAGAAAACAAGTGTGACTGCTTTCCCTTTTTTAGACTGATCAGACCATACCGGATGCTGGTTGGACCAATACCTTTAGAAATTCACAGGCATTCTCTGTCCAAGACATGGAGTTATTTATATAAGGATTCTGAGGTATACACCTTTTAAAGAGATTTAAACCTAGTAATAAGCCCACCTTTGACAGACCAAACACTTTCGCGTCTGCTGTGCGCAACAACCACTTTCTCTTCAACACAAAACTCTTATTTTCTTTACTAGCATTACATCACATTTATGATCTGTGAAGTCAGTGCATTGGTATATACCTGGAACTCTCCTGCTAGACCGCCCCTAAAGGCCCAAGGCTCTTGGTCTCCACTAAGGAACTGTGCAGTGGCCTGACTACGGCACCCTGTTAGGAGCACACAGCGGTGGATGGAAACAGCATTACCATGGGACCAAGAGATAGAACGGAACTTGCAGATAGGTGGTGGTGGGGGGGGGGGGGGGTGGGGGGGGGGGGGGTTCAAGGAGGGTCAGGTTATCATTATTTTCCAATAACTCTAAAGAAAAGAAAAAGCTTTTTTAAATAATACAATGTGTAGGAAATGGGTTTGGTTGGACTTGGGGCTCGAGCAACTAAAGCTTACTTTTGTGTGTCTCACTGGGAAGAATCATTGAGATTATAAAGCCTGAATCAATTAGACTCAAACAGTCGGATTCTGGTTCACTTGCAGTGAGAACTTCCAAGTCATTCATACTCTAACGAGCTTAACTGACCTTAGATCAGTGTATAGGGGGAACTCGTCCTACTGTGTAAGCTTCAGCTGCCGTCGCCCCACTGATCCCAGCACCTCATCTGAAGTCACATTCTCATCTAACCTGCCTCAGCACATGACCAGGGAGCAGGACTCAAACCAGGAAGAGCGAGATGCTTTGAATTTCTTTTCTTTTTTTAACTCAACATAGAGAGGACAGTTCTGTGCAGACACACAACTAAAAGGGGTGCAGTTTCAGTGCACCTCAAGAGCTCGCTTGACTATATAAATATATATGAGTGATTGCCATCATTGGTTGTTGTGCCTGTGCAGCACTTTGTTACAAAAGAAGTGCTATATAGAGTCAGATCATATTGCTACACAATACCACATCTGGTGATGAGGTCTCCTGTCATGTGTAGACACAGATGAAGCACGAGAAAATGACAGTAGAGTTAACGCTCCTGCTATAACATACAGTAACAACCTCACCCTGACTAGAACACTTCCTCTGACGAGGCTGGCTCCACTCACACAGATGCACCCACAGAGAGGAACTCACAGCTAGCTTTTAGCTGCTTGAGGAGTGAAGCGCCACCACACGCCATTTGTTGACATCAAATAAGTCACCGGAGACACGGCTCTCTATCTTAATAAAACTGTTATTTCACAGTTTTGTTCTGCTTGCCTCAGTGTGTCATGTTGAAATGTAAGTTGCTAGTCGCTTCGTGAAGGAACGACTAGTCACTTTCAAAGCATATTAAAGACTGAAAAATGTGGTGTATACTGTAGTTAGTACCCCCAAACTAGAGGATGGTAGAGACTAACAATCTGAAAGCCTGGTGTGAACCCCAGTGTGTAGGTGCACCCAGTGCCTGTCCAAGCCACATCTATGAAAAGGCCTACTGGTAAAAACATACATGTTAGAGAGAAACAAACGCTGTCAGAGAAAAAAAAGATTGAAATACGTTAACGCTTATCGCTCGCTACTACAACTCGCTGCGCAAAATGTGACTGTGACTTCATCCGGAGGGCAACTTTCCTTCCATCACCCAAATCAAATCTCTTAATCTGATATGAAAATCAATCAAAACAAAAAACAATTACAAAAGGTGACAAGGCCTGCAGTGAGCATACGTCGGCCACTGCGATCCAATAGCAGTAGAAACTGGTACTGAGGATTTGTCCATCTGCACACGGTGAAAGGAGAGAACAGTAGAAGATAGTCGTTAGTAAATGTGTCTCAGTAACACTCAGTAACAACACCAGGGAGGAGAAGGTAAGACTGACTGCCGGTTGCACAACTACAGACCAGTAAGGGGATGGATACATAGAATAGAGCTCTCTGATAGGGCCTTGAGGGCGGTTTAGTAATAAAAGAGAAGCTGTTGTCTACACAACAATAGATTGACCTGATGAGGGGAAAGCCTTTATGTTTCTTAATGTTCTGTTTAGCTAGGCCACAGCCAGTGCTGTTTAGAAAGACAGACCTCCACTAAATTATTCACAAAGACAGACAAAATGGTTCTCTACAGTCTAAAATGTTATACTGGTTTAGAATGCCGTTATAGCTATGATATAGCAGTGGTTCTGCCAGTGTGGGTTTGCTGCCTGTTGTTTACTGTATAGGTTAGAGTCTTCTGCTCTGGACAGAAACCTGTGAATGAAACATGGTTACTGTGTAACCTACAGGCCATGCTAGTGCTTCAGGATTGATCAAAACAGCTTTCTATGGCTGCAGACGACCTCTCACAGAAAAGTTCTTCTAACTGTATAATGGTGCACTTGGGATCCCTGACTGGTTGACTCATTATCAAAATACATGTTACATGTAATCGAGGTGTGTGTAAGATGGAGTGTTTTTAAATCCAAAGAGAATTGGCTCCGATACAGCTAGAAGAAACTATTCAGGAGAGGCCAGGCACTCGGAGCCAGCAATAACACTGGTACACAGAGCATGTGTTGAGAAAAGGCTCTGCACTGACCTTGCAGACCTCGGCAGTTACGGCATTAGTGAGGGCAGTTTATGAAATTAATAGTTTCAATACGGTAACATTTTGTACCGGTAATACATTGGCTCAAAGCATTCATTGTTATCTTTGTTCTTGCACCAGAATGGCCTTCCACAGTCAGTCACCTTGCTCGTTAGCACGCTAAAGGGGTGGGAGTGAACGCAGAAGCCTGTTACTTGACACACAGCAAGCAGCAGTACCCCATATCTGGACCTATCACCACTGATACTGACAATTCACTTAGTTGTGGTGGACCAATTTATGTAGGGGGGCCTAGCAGTGCAAGCGGCATTCAGTCAGTCGAAAAGTAAAATGAACAAATCAAAAAGTGCAATAAAAACAGAATCAAAACAACGATTGAAAAGCAATGTTGCAGATGTCTTTCTGGCACTGGTGGATATATAAACTAAGCCTAAGTTATCCTAATACTAGCCGTAAGAGCTGACAATAAGAGTGCTCTAAACTCACCTTGAACACAGGTGAAAGCCAAGAGAGGTGAAATATTGCGTTGCCAAGTCAAATATGCTTTATCCATCTGTTAAGCAGACTGGGCAGTGGGCCCTATAGTTCCAGTACCTGTGCAGATGATTAATATGTGCATGACTAAACTACCTAAGACTGGATGGCAGATGAAAAATCATACAGCTGCACTATCAATTTTAATCATGGAGAAACTGTAATATGGTCATAAGCATATCAGTAATGCTCATAAAGATGCTTACCTCAATGATATTCACCTTTGTGTATATTTTCAGCTTATCTAAAACTGGCCATGAGAATAGCTGCATTTTCATTGGATTAATAACTTCACCATGAAGCTTAAAGACGTGACATTTATTTTTTCATGCCTACAGGATATGCGTTTCATGTCCTACACTTACTAACTGTTCTGCTGCTCTGAGGAGTCGGAGTCATGCTGAATGCCCATACCATACGTACCTAGTTGGTCTGTGTATGAGTAGGGACGTCAAACATTCAGGCTGCTGCACGGACACTATGGAGGCTCTAGTCTAGAGCATTTTTAAACTCTCTAAATGGTTAAGTAAGTGAGAAACAGATGTCATTGTTGTAATAGTTTGTGAGTGGGCAACATATACTATCATCTTAAATTGACATGTTGAATGACTTAGTATTTTACATAAAAGTATTGTATATTGCGCTAATTTCCCTAACGTGGACAGTTTGTGTTACTACCTTACACAAGCTTGCATTGTCACCCTATAAAATTAAGTGGAATTACACATCCTTTTTACCCCAGATTGGTGATGTTAGTATAAAAAGTGTATAGTCATCACAATGACATAAGATTGATTGCTTAAAGCATATCAATATCTTAGGTTTTGTACCGTTGATTTTGTAACATGCTGGGTTGCGCAGGATTTACAACGCAGAGTTAATGGCATGGAACATTCGGGGCGGTCTCTCTATCAAAATCGCTGGCCACACACCAATACATGGATTTGACATTCAAACGATCACTTAAATAGAAGCCAACCACTGTCACTGTTGATGTTCTATGCCACGTTGTGATAATTTTACATTAACTAACAGAAAATGAAGTCTATCCCCTTTTCCATGATGGTAGCCTCCCGAAATCAACATCTAATATATAGATATAAGCCTTCTACAAGTTCTCATCTAACCAACCATGTATAGGTTATTAAGTTTCAGTGTGGCCTTTGAATAGAGTTAGTTTGAACAGCGCTACAGCCCAAACATTTACCCCCTGCTTTATTGATTTCAGCCTGATATCGATGGAAGTGAGTAACAAAAGTGTTGCGTACACTGACCGCGTTGGCGACCCACTTGAATCAAAATGCAACACTTCAAAATGCTGTCTTCTACAAATTGTCCTATAACCAGTGATGTACACATTATTCCCAGATTCAGTGTGGTTTCTTTGAGCTGTGTTAGTTCTCCCCTCTCTTACGCAATTGATTTCAACATGACATCAATATGAATGGTTGACAAATAAGTGTTGTGTTTCTCTTTCGGTGACCCACAAATCGAAATGCATCCCTCCAAAATGTAACTGACTGTCTTTTGCAGGTTGTTGTCTAACCAGTGATGTAAAAAAAATTCTCAGTTTCCATGTGTTTTTTTGTTGTTGTGTTTCAAAAGCATGTACATCATGGTTTCCTCGCTATATCAGTGATTTATTTACACTTGTCAAGACAACTATTTTTGGTGCATATGCAGTTTATAAGGGGCTTATATGATTACTATTGTTGTACATATATGTGTAGATTGAGAACAGAAACATAAAATGTTCTAAGTGTCAAACTGTTTCTGCATATTAGTTATTGATTTGGACACATTCAAATTGTTTTGACATTGGGCTATTTATGAAAATGTCTTGTCAACAGGAGGCAGCGTCAGCATTCATTTCCAATGGCATTGTACTTAATCAGGTAAAAACTGCTGAATGATTCCAAAAATGTGCCGCGATTGATTTATTTTGATGATATATCAGAAATCACCAAAACGGGTTTGCCCTGCCTAATATGAGTGTGGATGTGTGAGCGTGTGTGTGTCCGTGAGTACCTAGCCACTGGACAAAGGACTTGACCATGGAGGTGATGCTCTTGATGTCCCAGATGTAGGGGTAGAGGTCGTATAGGATGGTGCGGTTGGCTGAATTAGACAGCCTGGTGAACATCTGGATGACCGAACAACACATCTCCTCAAACTTCTCCGCCCGGGACTTCCACTCCGCGACCTGGGGGCAGACAACAGGGTGGTGTTCTTTAGGGCACCCTATCTCTTTAAACAGAATCTTAAATACAACCCCCCCCCCCCCTCTTCTATGCCTGTGATATGTGCTTGTCCCACCTAGCTAGCTAAGTCGCTCTGAATAAGAGCATCTGCTAAATGACTAAAATCCTTCTAGTCTCTCCCTGTTTCTGTCCATTTTCTTCTGTTTGGTGCTTAATGAACATGACCCAGTTGAGACTTGTTTAAAGAAAACATCTCCAACGGTACCATAGCCACTGATAGAACTCATCCACAGTCTTTTAAAAAAATTATGTTTTATTAACAAACAAGAAATAGTCACATGCAAACAAACTTTTTACATTGCCAGGAATCCTAAACAAACAAATCATATTCATTAATAATAGAACAAGTTTTAATTGCCTTCTTGTTTTTCATTTTATTTAGAGTAGTGCCATATTGTTTAATTCATTTATAAATTGAAAAAAATTTGATTTTGAATTAGACCATTTGCATTTGTGAATATGAAATGTGCCTAATATTATTTAAATATACAACATCTTTAATGTCAGAATTTCTCAAATCAAAACAATTAAATATTACAACTGGTCCTGTTTTCTTTGTAACAAAGTTCTATATGTCAATCCAAAACATACTATAAATACAGGTAAAAAAAACCAGATGAAAAATGGTTTCCTCCATTCCACAGAAATCACAATTAGTCAATATTCAGCTTGAATCTTTCCAAAACATGTTGTTTCACAGGATAAATTATATGTATAATTTTAAATTAAACTTCCTTTACCGTGTTACTGATACAATATTTTCCATGCATTCCTCCTTTGTATAAACACCATAAATATTTGACCAAAACAATCTTGCTGAGGGAAATGTAGTAACAAACAATATTCCTAATCTGTTTATTACTATTTCTCTTTTAGGATGTTAATATTGCCAATGAATATATTTTAATGTAAATCGATGTTAGTTACATCAACCAGAGGAATACAAAAATAAATAATAATAATCTTGGAATCGCATCAAAAACAATTGCATATTCTTTCAGGGTTATTGGAATTCTACAATTATCAAGAAATTCCCCATATGAGAGTAGATATCCATCCTCATTCAGTAAAATATTTTTGTTCTTAAACCAGTTACGGGAAAAAAAAGACTTATTTTTAAATAGTACATCTTTGTTGTTCCATAGAAAGTATCTGTGAGGGGGAAAATTATGTTTATATGTTAACATCCAAGCTAAAAGTGCCTGCTCATGGAATTTGGCCAATTCTAGAAGGATTTTATCAACATCAAAATTCTAAACCACCAAGAGTCAAATAAATACTTACGGAAGACATTCCAAATACTATTCTGGTTCTTAATATACTTCAGAATCCAATTTATTTTCTAAGTATTATTTAGAGTATTGAAATCTAAAACCTCAAGATATCCGTGTTCTTTGGATTACTGAGAATATCTTTCCATAGATAGTGAGGCTTGTTCCTCACAATAAAATGATAAATGGTGATAGGTCAAGTGATAACGAGACATAAACCGACCTGGATAACCATCAGCTTCGAACAATAAAACCTGACCATTTGAAATATCTCTCAGTAACTAGAGGTTCAATTTCTTATTTGTTTTCTCAAGAAAAACTCTACTATACAGGAAACTGCTTTGGAAACCCTATTCCTGTCTCGCAAAAATATGGTGGTATCATAGTTTAAATTCAATGCTGAAATACCTTGAAAATTCCCTTTGATATGAAAAGCCATAATTTGAGTAACCAATACAAATATAAATGCTAATTGGGTACCTCTGCCTAATGCCACGTCCAACATCAAATCTTTGAGATGTCCCGTGAGCTAATTTCACAGAGCTAATACAACCACTGCATAAAGTTGACAGCTTAAAAAAGTCAAACCCCCAAAAACATACTGCTATAAACTCAAGCTCAACAGTGTCAAAAGCTTTATAAAAATCTACAAACTTAAGAAAATGATCAAGGATGAGGTTATTATAGTCAATCATATCTAAGATCAACCTGATGTTATTACTAATGTGTCGACCATGCATAAAACCAGACGTAAATCTTCTTTCCACCTCTTAGCAAATACAAGGGCAAATAACTTTCGTTCATTATTCAACAGGCTAATGGGCCTCCAGTTGTCTATATAAAAGACAAGCCTTATTAGGTTTGGAAATCAAAGTAATTACATCTTGCTTTAAGGAAGCCGGTAACTCCCCTTTTTCTATTGATTCTTGGAACATAGTAAGAATGAAAGGAATCAATCAATCATTGAATGTTTTATATAACTTGCTTGTTAAACCATCACTTTCAGGGGATCTATAGTCCTTAAGGCTTTTAATATAATCTTTTATCTCAATTTCAGATAACTCGTCACAAAAATCCCTGAAATCATTATAAATCTTCTTAGCAGTGTTTGCTACAATGTCCCCCAAAAAAATCCATATTGGAAGCTGACTTTTGATTTGGACTATTTGTACACAGATTCTGATAAAATTGGGCAACATGCTGAGAGATTTGTTTTGGATTTTCATTTGATCATTCATTTACATCAGAAGTCATTCCGCCTGCCCTTTTTCCTAAATTAAAGAAATATTTTGTATTTCTCTCTTCCATCCATTTTTGTCTGGATCTTACAAATGCTCCCCGGGCCTTTTCCTCGTAGATACAGTCTAACTGCATTTGCATGGATGATAACTCCAGTAATTCCTGATTAGTTAGATCAGTTTTTTTTGTACAATCCATTATTCCCTTTATGATATATTATTTTTCTCTTGACACAAGCAATTTCTTTCCCCATCGTTTCCATTTGCTTATTTGAGCTGTTCTTGCCATAATATGGACTTGGTCTTTTACCAAATAGGGCCATCTTCTGTATAACACCCCTACCTTGTCACAACACAACTGATTGGTCCAAATGCATTAAGGAAAGAAATTCCACAAATTAACTTTTAACAAGGCACACCTGTTAATTGAAATGCATTCCAGGTGACTACCTCATTAAGCTGGTTGAGAGAATGACCAAGAGTGTGCAACGCTGTCATCAAGGCAAAGGGTGGCTACTTTGAAGAATCCCAAATATAAAACATATTTTGATTTGTTTAACACTTCTTTGGTTACTACATGATTCCATGTGTTATTTCATAGTTTTGTTGTAAAGAAAAAGCTTTGAATGTGTAGGTATCCAAACTTTGTTTTTGTTGCAACTTCAGCCTAAAATGAACAACTTTGTGAGAAACCTCTAAAATTGTTTCTTAGCTAGAAATTTTACAACCCATCATGCCGCCATCTTAAGCGACCCCTCATCCACAGCCTTGGAACTAAATATATCGACACAACAAAACGGTCATCTCTGTGAGTAAAGATTTTACACTATGTGTGCCACTGCATGGATACAGTTTCAGTATTTTAGACCCACCCCAAATGGCTGCATAAAGGTACTACACAAATACCATTTTGTACCGCAGTGGTGATCACCACCACACCTGAATATTTCATAGCTCTGAATATCAGAAAAACTTCTGACTAACAAGGCTAATTTAGGAATAATCTCCCTCCATCCCCTACCACCTACCTTCTCTGGTTCCTTGCCCTCGCAGTTGACGCTGACGGTGCTGCTATTGGCCCGTAGCCAGTTGAACTCCTTGAGCATGTGCAGGGCTTTGGGTCCGTATTCATAGGGCAGGTAGAAGAGCTCAGCTAGCAGGGTCAGGTCCTCCAGAGAGAGAGGCTCTGCCGTGTACAATGCCTTCTCATTGGGACCAGGCACAAAGACATCCTGAAAGACAAACGTTTTTTTTTTTTTTTTTTTAAACATAAGTCACTTAATTGCAAATCACTTTGGATAATCTGAGTCACGGACACACACACGTACGTACGTCACACACACCAGAACTGGGATCAAACATTATTTAAGATATATTCCGACACAAAGACATTTGAAAGTAAGTATTTGTATATTTTTGGTTTGAAAATACAAGTAGTTGAATATTGGAATGCATTTGGAAATACACTTGGAAAGTATCGGCGGGTATTTTAAAATTCACTTGTCTGTATTTGAGTATTTTAAAATACAAATATTTAAATAATCCCATGCATTTGAACCCAGGTCTGGTGTTTGAAATAATGTATTTGAAAATAGTTTCAAATACTAAGCTATTTGTAGGAATTGTTTTGAAAATACTGTCATACTTTCAATAGAAGTAGTTGATTAGGGCCATATTATTTGAAAATACACAGAACACAAGTATTTAATTAACAAATAATAAAACATGTATTTGAACCCAGTTCCGACACACACAAACGATTTACCTGTTTGAGCTGTTCGTCTGTCTGCATGGGGGCCATGTCAATGTCCTCCTCTGGAGACTTGGACTCAGGAACCAGGACTTCCCTGTCTGTGTCCATGGGCTTCAGATCCTCTGCCATCTTGTCTATAAGGACCAGGCTGATCTTGGTCTCAGTTGCAGCCTCTGCTACAGGGTCTGACTCTGGGTCCGTCTCATCTGGTTTCTCCAAAACCATCTCCATGGGCTCTTCGTCAGACTCCTTCTTCTCAACATCCACCTGAACAACATTAGAAAAGCTTAGAAAACGTTTAGGAAACAGGTTATTGCCTCACCATCTTGGTGAGCCCATGTAGAATTGTGTGTTTATTCTTGATCAGTTGTAATGAAATATTTTGTTTTGTTGTACTGTATGTAGACTGAGACTTGACACAACAGACACAAACCAGGGAAACCAACTTAAAACCATTGGATGTGCACTGCATACTGTATGTTCTACCCTATTTAATATAAAAATGATCTAAGTTAAATCAGTAACTACCTCCTCCAACTCTTGTTGTTGCAGTCTCTTGGCCATGGGGTGGTTGTTGGGGTCGGGGGCGCCTGTGGGGGTCATGATGGGCTGTTGGAACACTGTAGTGACTGTAGTAGCAGAGCAGAGGGAGGAGGCACCTAGTGATGACACGTCAATAGCTGAACTCTTAGCTCCGCTGTGGGGTACCTGGCGACCTGGAGAGGAGACAAGAACAGAGACATTGTCAACATGCTATACAAGAGGCTTTTATAACAAATATCAACATACTAGACAAAAATAGAACGGCTAGCTTTAATGCATGAGTGAAATAAGTGTTTCAAATCCAGTGCTGAATTTTTAGAGACATTTACCATTGTTATCTATCACACAGACAGGTGTTATTTAAAAATGTTAAGGTGGGGGCAGCATTCGGAATTTTGGATGAAAAGCGTGCACAAAGTAAACTGCCTGCTACTCAAGCCCAGAAGCTAGGATATGCATATAATTGGTAGATTTGGATAAAAAAACACTAAAGTTTCTAAAACTGTTCAAATTATGTCTGTGAGTATAACAGAACTTATTTGGCAGGTGAAACCCTAAGGACAAACCATCCAGGAAAAAAACAATTTTGAGGTGACTCAGTTTTCTATGGGAACCTAGATTTCTGTGGCACTTGGTTGCAGTTCCTATTGCTTCCACAAGATGTCAACAGTCTTTAGAAATTGGTCGATGTTTTTCTTTAGAGAAATTAAGAAGTATGGCTTTTCAGAACGAGGGTCCAGCCGAGTGGACTATACTGTTTTGATGCGCGCTCCAGGTCACGCGCTTCACATTGTTTTTATCCGGTATAGAACACAGTTTATCCCGTCTTAAATTTTATTGATTATTTACGTTTTAAAATACCTAATGTTGGATTAGGAAAGTTGTTTGAAATGTTTGGACAGCGTTTACAGGTAACTTATTAGATATTTTGTAGTCATACTGGCCGAGTTGGAACCGGTGTTTTTCTGAAGCAAACGCGCCAAATAAATGAACATTTTGGAGATTTAACAACGGAATTAAATCGAACAAAAGGACCATTTGTGATGTTTATGGGACATATTGGAGTGCCAACAGAAGAAGTTCTTCAAAGGTAAGGCATGAATTATATTGTTATTTCTGAGTTTTGTGTCGCGCCTGGCGGGTTGAAATGTGATTGTCATATGTTTGTTTGATGGGGTGCTGTCCTCAGATTATCTTATGGTTTGCTTTCGCCGTAAAGTCTTTTTGAAATCTGACATGGTGGCTAGATTCACAAGAAGTACAGCTTTAATTTGGTGTATTGCACTTGTGAATGGTTGAAAGGTAAATATTTGCAATAATTTTTTGGGAATTTCGCGCTCTGTAGTTTCACCGGATGTTGTCGAAACGTTCCGCTAGCGGAACCCCTATGCCAAACAGGTTTTAAGTGACAATGCCCGAGAAGCAGGTGTTCGGAGGATATATTGGCACGGGTGTTGTTAGGTCCAAGACGAAGTCGAGGGCTGGCAAACCGTTCCAATATATAATCCAAACACTGGCTTCAAGGGCATTATCACTTTTATACAACGGGTTACCAAAATATTTGAATAATGATTGATATTTTTTAATTAAAAACATTATTTTGATGCATTTATTCATACTATTTCATCCTTCCACAAGATATAGTCCCGACACAAATCTAGGGTTGCTACGCAAGCCAGCTGGTCGTTCGTTTTATTGGCTCTGTTGACAGAGATGCGACCCAGTCGTTCAGTCTTTTTGTTCTGCATCTATGGATGTGACCCAAATCGTTCGTTCTAAAATGTTCCATTGACATACTGGCTGGCAATGTTCTTATCCCTTCCTTGCTAGCCAGCCAACTAGAAAGCAACAATCTATCCGCAATATTAAAGCTGATCCATCCCCTAAAAACCAAAAAATAAAAATAAATAAATAAATAAATATATATATATAAGCTAGCCAACTACAGCTAACGTACAGTCATGTCAAACAGTGCAGCCAGAATAACAACAGTAGCTGCATTTGCATAAGCTGTTTTCTAGTGACATTTATTTGGATACATCCTGAACAATAAGATAATGAGGCACGATTTCACCTGGCATAGAAAATGGACTCTCATGTCAGGACACTGTTTGTTACTCAGAGGAGCTAGTAAACAACACAGCTAACACATCATCTTCAAACTGAAGCAGGAAAGACTGCAAACTAGCAGTCTACTTTGTATATATCCATACAAATAATACCAGCTGAGTCATGATTTCGACTGGCTGAGAAACGCTGCCTTCCTCTGTTTGTTCCCGACTCCTACACGTTCATTAATATGGGACAGTTGGAGATCGAATTTGAATATTGAAACAATGTTGCAAATGTCAGAGACAGACAGCAAGGTTTATACAAATCTCCGCTGTTGAAATCTAAATGTTAGTCTAAAAGAAATGTGAGATAATGTCTAGATGCTTTTTATAGGAGATAAAGTGTATAAATTGCCTGACTGGGCTGATGAGACAGTGGATTGCGCTGTCAGATGAAACAGAGTAAATATGCATTTTAACCAATCAGCATTCAGGATTAGACCCACCCGTTATATAAATGAGAGATGATAGGTAGGTGACGGTTCTTACTGTTGTACTGGTGAGGCACTACAAACTCCCCCAGCCACTCTGTGAGGGCCAGTTTCAGGGCCAGCTGAGGGCTGTACAACATGTCCGTCTCTAACTCCTCATCACTGCCCTCATTCTCCAGCTTGATCTGGATAGACACGGTACTGTCCTCTCCATCCGCTGAGAGGAGAATGGAGGAAGGAGAGAGAGGGGGGAAGGGAGGGAGAGAAGGAGGAAGAGAAGGGAGATAAATAAGATTAAGATGACTTTATTGGTAAATGTCACACAAAATATAACCGAAATTTGACTTCCACTTTTAACCCAACCCCTCGAAAGACACATACAGGTTTTGGAGAGGTGCGGGGGGCTGCCACACTGATAACCAAACAGATCACCATTACCAGGTGTAATGTACAGGCCTGTTTGAACACTGTGAAAGTGCCTCCTTCCCTTCCTCTATTGGAATAATCAATAATGTGATTGGATTTAATTGAAAGCCATGTAATCTGAATAGACACAATGCCGTCCTCTTTCGAGGATAGATATAATATTTTGTGTCATTCTTAAAAACCAAACAGACACGAGACTTTGGCAGCCATTTTGTGTACCTTGTGTGACGGTGAGTGACCCTACTCTACAAATACCAAAACATTCACTGGTCCTCCAAATAGACACGTGTCTCCAACACGATACCCTGAGGAATTCACACATGGATTAACAAGCATGCATAACACTGCTAAAGACCCTAAGCCTTTAAGACAGGGATGACTACAAGGGTTACAGTCCTGTCCTACTGCTCTTGGTTTCTATGTTGAACTTCATTAATTAATTATTGTCATTAATTGGAAATAACACTCTCAGATTCAGGACAACAATGAAAACCAACACGCAAAGCAGTCGTGAGGACCAAAGCTGTACATCCCTGCTTTAAGAATTTTGTATTTTTAGCTCAATCTGGCACATTACAGAACATAATGTCCCTAACGAATAATTCTAATAAAGCAAGTGAATAAATAAATAAATGTCCATCCCAGTCAGACGTACCCATGACGATGATATGTGTAATTTCATAGTACCCGAATCCGCCAGAAATCAAGTCAGACTTACTCATGGCGACATCCTTGCGCACTCCGTTCATGTTGGACTTGTACCAGGTGGCCAGGGTGTGGATGGCCACGAAGTTGGACTCGAACTCACAGTTGGGGTTGGTGAGAACCCCCTTGAGGCGGGGGATGAGCTCTGTGGAGCGCCCCTTGTACGGCCCCAGGAACAGACGCTTCTGGTCGTAGTCGTTGGCGTGGATATTGTCCCAGATTACCGGAGCTCTCTTCAGGATCTTAGATACCTCCTCTATGGACTCCACTGTAATGTCTTTGGATACCACCTTAGGACCTAGAAACATAATGTCACATAGATAGCTCAGTTGGTAGAGCATGGTGTTTGCAACGCCAGGGTTGTGGGTTCGATTCCCACGGGGTGCCAGTACGAAAAAATAAAAAAAGGTATGTCGCTCTGGATAAGAGCGTCTGCTAAATGACTAAAATGTAAATGTAAAATGTAGATGTAGGAGTCATGCAAGTTCTAAAGTATATTAAAAAAAATGTTGTTACAAGGTCCGTTACTGTGTTTTTATGTTATAATGGTAAGGTTAATTCCATCTAATGAGTGCCAAAACATGTGGGATATGAACTAGTTTGGATCTACTGTACCTGTCCACAGCACTTCAATACCAGGCAGCAGCTTCTCTCCCACTGTGTGCAGGTAGGGAGACTGGGCCACATTGGGGTAGCAGAACGTTCCACAGTACTCTGGTTTAGGGAGACAATGAAAAATATACATGAAATCTATATCTTCCTTCAACTTTGAATCCAGAACAAATTTCAGTAACAACACACGTGTGTTACCTGTGGGGCAGAAGAGGAAGGTCTCAGGCTCTCCCAGGTACTGAAAGATCTCGTTGGTGATGGACACCTGGGCATGGGCGAAGGAGCTGAACACTTCCTTGTCGGCGGGGCACATGTTGTGGTCTATGTCGTCAAACAGTAAGGCAAATGACTTGCAGCCAAAGTGAGTCACCTAACAGAGAGAATGAATAATGATATTTTATGTTAAGACCCCGGGAACACGAGTGAGTGCAGACCGTCAAGGATGTATTCCATCAAGGATGTCGATAAGACTATAGGCCTACATTCTTAACTATGGTGAAAGATTATGGTTATTAGCAAGACAGTACTCCTCTAACCCAATCCTAAAATCTCTATAAGCACATAAGGAGTTATTTTAGTGCGTCGTCTAAAAGGAAGAAGGAAAGATTGCATTTTTTCTTATTTTTTTTTAACAGTTTGTGTTACCTGGTCCAGTTTCCTCTTGAGTGTGGACACTTCTTTCTGGTTAGAGAAGGTGATGTCTAGGCCTGGGGAGATAGCATAGATGAACTCGGTCCCATACTCCTTTGCAGCACTGATCAGGGTCATCAGTTGTTCTATAAGAGAGAGATGCATTAGTTACAGATACTATTTCACATCAGCGTGAGACCCACTCACACACACTCAGTATTGATGCGAAATATATGAGGCATGGTTTGTTTATTACATCGCTGTATTGTAACTAATATTTCAAATATGTCCTGAAATGCTGAAGGGGCGCTCAGACATAGGAATGTAAAACAAATGCTATGAGTAGGTTCAAGGCGGCAACATAATTCCCTTTGAAAATGTTTCATGCTGACGCGTTTCAGAGCAAGCTTCTTTATCAAAGCAGAGCACTATTGCAACAAGCACAAGCAGCAACACCTGTGCACTTTTGTTTGTTTATTACATATTTGTCTGTATATGTGACAAGAATCCTTTCAACCCATGGCCATGAGACAACCTTACCTGCTTCTTCTACTGAGTACATCTCTCTCCAGAACATCCTGTGTTTGTAGTCATCTTTAGGTGCGTAGAGGTATGTGTTCAAGCCCCATTTCTGCTGTCTGAGGAACAACACATAGTGATTAACACAGGCTTTGTGTGACATGGTTTGTTTTGTTTATCACAGAACATATTGACTAAATTGATTTAAGCCATTTATAATTTGATGATATTGAAAACTTCAGTACATTCACCGATTCCATTATGATAGAGCACTATTCAACACCATATGCCAGCCTGCTGTATTATATTACCTCCTGAACAGCTCTTTCCTTTGTTCCATTGTCCATGGCCGGCCATAGAAGCCTGTTGCAAATAAAAGAAAGATTGTTATTTTAGCCCTTGTTCTACTTACCCAGAGGCTTGTGGATGCCTTCTGAATGTCTCAGCGTGCAGTATGAAGGAAGTTAGCTGAAGTTTCGCGAGCCAATGCTAACTAGCGAGCGCAATGACTGGATAAAAACGGTATCCACGAGTTCATCCTACTCAGGGTAAGTAGAAAAATGAAAAGACTTAAAATGAAAGAATCTCGCAGTATCCCTTTAACACACACAGCAAACATTCCAGGCCTGCAGACATCCACCCCTATCTATTCCACTGGCTGTGTACATTCAGCTGCCATGTGTGTGCCCTGAAGACTGTATGGGTGTTGCATTAGGCTCCTCCTTGATCAGTGTTCTCCACATATACTGTAGCAAGAGGCTGTTGTTTAGCAGTATTTTTTGTTACTTTGTAGTTAACATTTCATTGTGGTTTTTGGGAAAGCCTTTCCATCTACCAGAAGGTTTTCATTAGCATAATCACTGAAGGCTACACAAAGTGGTTGACGTGCACACTGCACACACAGACACGGGCATTCTCGATGCCTCTTCAGAAAGTTGCAGGAAATACAAATCACTGATGCATTCTGTTAATGTATTATGATGAAATTGGGCAAATTAATTAATTCTCAATACATTTAGTTGATTCCCTACTAAGGTCAATATTTTTTTATATTGTTGAATTCTGTTTTAATGCCAGGATTTCACGAGGGTCACAATTATCATATTTGGACCAGAATGAGGCTCTCCATTACTTATTGTTCCTGCAGTGATGATTCACCATCTTCCTCTGATGTTTTCATAATTTAAAATCGTCAGTTAAAAAATAACAAAAAAATATTTAAAACAAAAAATGTTTAAAAAATTAAACTCAGGATAAAGGCTTATTTTGGACAGATTTTGGCAAGTGAAACCTCTCGCTTCACCTCTTCCTCTCTGCAGCGTTTCCCTGTCATCGCTCGCTTTGTGACAGACATGCGCCTTTCCTATCAATAGATCGCTATATGTTTTTATTTATCCTTTAGTTGAGTCAGTTAAGAACAAATTATTAGTTTACAATGACGGCCTACCCCGGCCAAACCCTCCCCTTACCCGGACGACGCTGGGTCAATTGTGTGCCGCCCTAAGGTACTCCCCATCACGGCCGGGATCGAACCAGGGTCTGTAGTGACGCCTCAAGCACTGAGATGCAGTGCCTTAGACGCTGAGCCACTCAGGAGCCCTAAGATGCATATCGTTCATTCCAGTAGAAGAGGGCTCGATGGACTAGCGAATTTAAACTTAAATGAAAAGTAACCCTAGTTAATAAGAAGTGGAAAATGTATCCGGCTGAAAATGAGTCTAACTGGCTGATTGGCCGACACCCGGCGCTAATCACTGCCTTGATGCGATGCTCTTTGGGCTTGTTCGACATTCCTGCACTGTCGGCATCAGACTTCCGACTGACTGATCTACAAATCACCTTGCAACATAAATAACGACTCATTCTTTGTAGATCAGTCAGTATTCTTTGTAGATCAGTCAGTCACTCCTGATAAATCACGGTTTGGATGCTCTTGAACACGGCCATTGAAGGAGTTCTATTAACCTGAGCCGCGGTGCATCGGTCTATAGCCTGTGTCGTAAACAGGGAAAAAAAACGTGAGGAGCGCCCTGCTCAGTCATGTTGTCAATAAGGCAGCATGGTGCATTGTCCAGAAACATACAATTTACATTAAATATATATTGGGAACGCAAATCAACAGTGATCAAAAGCAACCACTTTGCATGTGAATACACATACCTACTCATTACTCCACGTGATTAATGTAGCCTGTGTCACTTTTGTTTTGAGCCGACATTGCCGCGGGCTTTAAACGGGGCACTTGTCTCACGCCCGGGAGGCAGCCCAGTTCCAAAACTAATGCAATCAATTTTCAACCAGAACAAAGTCCGCCCCCGGGGTAACACGGGCCAGGATCGAATACCCCTATTGTCGCTCCTTTTCTACCATAATAGCATGCCGGAGACCCAATCATAACCTGGTATTTCAATGCAACATATTCGTCCATCAACAATACGTAGTGTTGGGTTTTATTTCACTTATTAGATGTGATGCATTACCATTTACAGTAGATGTAGGCCTAAGTATGAACGGACTGTAATGCACTAAGAGGTTTATATTGTATTAACAGATTGAGCAACATATAGACATGACTAACGGGAGGGGCTGGTAGAAAGGAAGATAGCTGTAGCATAAAAACAGGCACTGTCCTTGAGTGTCTGACTCTCGGTTACACACACAAAGATAAGCTAGAAGACAACTATGCTTGGCCACAAAGATGCGTCTAGAGGCTGGGACCAGCCTGCACGCCAACGAGAGGCTGGAGTAAGTCTAAACCACACCCAAGCCTCTACTATGACAGGCCCTCAGGGAGAGGGAACTACGTCTGTCAAGAAGTATTTAAGGAAGAATTTATGATGTCATTTCAGTTCACTGTTTTGCCCTGCGAGGTGTTACAGGGAGCCCGTATATACGAACCACCTATTTACCCTTCAAGTGTTTGCATTAATTAAAGTACAAAGAAATCAGAAGTTACTATGTGCTGAATATTTTGTTCCGATACCAGATTCGAATTGACGCAACCTAACAGTAGCTAGGGTCCTACATCAAGCTTCTTCAAAGCCATTACAAAGCTGGGCATGGTTTCCTGATAGCGATGGAACTTAGGCTAACAAGTGTTTTCACGATGCATCTTTCCTACAACGAACGAAGATGTAACATACGTTTCCCAAAACACCAAGCAGAGAAAACGTTCGCTAAGTGAGCCGTTGAGGCATGTGCCGACACTGATAGCATCAAAAGAAAGGCAACGCTACTCTTGGATCAGCTTTCTCCATTAAAATCTTTTAATTGTCCCACAATACTGACGACAGATCAATTTCTAGAAAGATATCGGCATTCGCTAGGTTTGCATCCAATTGGCGAAAGATGTTAATGCAAATATTCTCATTTTCATGAATAAAATTTGCATTTTCCCCACCAGAGATTCCATCAAATTAACTTCCGAGTCGTAGCAGGAGCAACACACGACGTGGCCCCGGACGACTCCATATTTATTTCGATATGATGGTTATTATGTTAATATTTGCGCATTTCTCGTATAATGAATTTTACCGACACAAAAAGATCATCCTGTCTAGCGTATTTATTAGTTTTGTCGAGATTTGGAAAGTTTGTTGAAAAATGTGCTGTTTCCATGAGGCCTGCCATTTTTTTATCCAGTTATCAGACTAGTCATATTTTTTTATCCGACATGTAACGTTACTTTACACGCATAAAAAGGTTGGATGGAAACCTGGTTAGTGGCTGCAAATATTAGGCTGCTTATTATAATGCTTACCCTATAATAATGCACTAAATCAAGATTTGCCACATTGTGCAAATGTAAGGCTACACATCATTAAATATATTGAGACAAATTACAGACAGTAGCATACAAGTAAAAAAATAGAACTCAATTGATTTAACGTTACATTTTATTTCAATATGTTTGAAATAGCCTACAGTAAGCTTGAGGCCTATTTGAATGCAGCAGTCTAGGTTTTCATTTGAAGCATATTTTTATACATCACTCGTTTGTATCGATTAAAAGACATTGGCAACTTTGAATGTAGTCAACTTCATTTAGAAGTTATTAGGTGGTGGGCGGTAGCAAGCTAGCTGCTTTAGTGTTCGAGATGATTGATCTCTTGTTGAGGTAGCAAGTTTTTACATTTATTTCTTCTGAGTACATTTCTGTTTGTTGGCAATGTCAATTCTTACAACACAAAAAAATCTAAATACTTACTTTTATGCTCGCAAGGTAACGCCGGCGAGTACTAAACTGTAAACCAATCAAAAGTCGTGGTACTCTCTCTGCTGGTCACGTCTGCCAATCACGTTATCCTTATCTGAGGTAGTAGATAATTAACTAACGTTATTTAGTTTAAAAAATGTGATACAGTCAATGCAACCTGTAAAAAGACTCCCAATTTAGAACACAGGAAACTTAGTAATGTAAATATAAGGCACTGCATCTCAGTGCTAGAGGCGTCACTTCAGACTCTGGTTCGATTCCAGGCTGTATCACAACCGGCCGTGATTGGGAGTCCCATAGGGCGGCGCACAATTGGCCCAGCGGCGTTCGGGTTAGGGTTTGGCCGTGGTAGGCTGTCATTGGAAATTAGAATGTGTTCTTAACTGACTTAGCTAATTAAATCTAATCAAATTTGATTAGATGTTCATGAGTCTTATGGGTGGTTCAATAAAAATACCTTGCTAATTAGTTAGGTAGTTATAACAAGTAGATCTGTTTCTAACTACCAGGCGCAGACAGCTTTATCACTTGCTAGCGTGTCATTCTGGGACAAGGAGCAGTTTAGCTATCAGTTTATTCCAAGTAATAATTTTATACTACAAAAATCTATAGGACAAGTAGTGTCAATCATCAAGGACCCACTAATTTCATTCATGCTGACAAATAAGAAATGGCAAATTTTCCCTGCCAATAGTTGGAGTAGGATGATTGCGTAGCACCCTGCCTCAGCATGTTCATTTTCCTACATTCCTTTGCTGTGATTTATTTTATTCATTCGTCTCTCATGTGTCTCACATAATTTATTTAGCTCTCCAGTGTCCTGCTCCCATGGAACTACCAAGTGCCATTCACCAAGCATGGGCTGATTCACTCACCTGTGAGAACAATCCTACTGCAGTTTGAACTATCCCTGCAGTCAATATTCAGACATTAAGACCACATATGCATTTGCCTGTTGTCTCATCTTCTTGGATTTTTTCCTGACACAGTCTAGTGCATTTTAGAGTTGGAGAACACCAACTACAGATACATATGCTTGTTTGAGCATCTCAAAGACTAAATTCAAATGTAGAGCCAGTGTAACAGGTGACAAACATTATTTTACTATTGTAACAAAGTGGGGAGAATTATATTGTCCCCGTCATGAGTCCAGGCTTTAGCCATAGATGGTAGAGTTCTCGTCTCTGGACTACACAAGCTTTAGATTGCATTCTGCTGATGCACTTGTCTCTCTACAATCGGTCAGCTACATTGGTGACCAGGGTGGGATCCTTTTGATACGCTTATGATGCCTGGGCACACAAATGCTCCTAGAGAGACGGGGGAATACTGTTCAACAGTCGTGGCCAAAAGTTTTGAGAATGTCAAAATTAATTTGTCAAAGTCTGCTGCCTCAGTTTGTATGATGGCAATTTGCATATTCTCCAGAATGTTATGAAGAGTGATCAGATGAACTGCAATTAATTGCAAAGTCCCTCTTTGCCATGCAAATGAACTAAATCCCCCAAAAACATTTCCACTGCATTTCATCCCTGCCACAAAAGGACCAGCTGACATGTCTGTGATTCTCTCGTTAACACAGGTGTGAGTTGACGAGGACAAGGCTGGAGATCACTCTGTCATGCTGATTAAGTTCAAATAACAGACTGGAAGCTTCAAAAAGGAGGGTGGTGCTTGGAATCATTGTTCTTCCTCTGTCAATCATGGTTACCTGCAAAGAAACACGTGCCGTCGTCATTCCTTTGCACAAAAAGAGCTTCACAGGCAAGGATATTACTGCCAGTATGATTGCACCTAAATCAACCTTTTATCGGATCATCAAGAACTTCACGGAGAGCGGTTAAATTGTTGTGAAGAAGGCTTCAGGGCGCCCAAGAAAGTCCAGCAAGCACCAGGACTGTCTCCTAAAGTTGATTCAGCTGCGGGATTGGGGAGGATGGCCTGGTGTCAAGAAGGGCAGCAAAGATGCCACTTCTCTCCAGGAAAAACATCAAGGACAGACTGATATTCTGCAAATGGTAGAGGGATTGGACTGCTGAGGAGTGGGGTAAAGTCATTTTCTCTGATGAATCCCCTTTCTGATTGTTTGGGGCATCTGGAAAAAAGCTTGTCTGGAGAAGACAAGGTGAGCGCTACCATCAGTCCTGTGTCATGCCAACAGTAAAGCATCCTGAGACCATTCATGTGTGGGGTTGCTTCTCAGCCATGGGAGTGGGCTCACTCACAATTTTGCCTAAGAACACAGCCATGAATAAAGAATGGTACCAACACATCCTCCAAGAGCAACTTCTCCCAACCATCCATGAACAGTTTGGTGACGAACAATGCCTTTTCCAGCATGATGGAGCACCTTGCCATAAGGCAAATGTGATAACTAAGTGGCTCGGGGAACAAAGCATCAATATTTTGGGTCCACGGCCAGGAAACTCCCCTGACCTTAATCCCATTGAGAACTTGTGTTCAATCCTCAAGAGGCAGGTGGACAAACAAAAACCCACAAATTCTGACAAACTCCAAGCATTGATTATGCAAGAATGGGCTTCCATCAGTCAGGATGTGGCCCAGAAGTTAATTGACAGCATGCCAGGGCGGATTGCAGAGGTCTTGAAAAAGAAGGGTCAACACTGCAAATATTGACTCTTTGCATCAACGTCAGGTAATTGTCAATAAAAGCCTGACAGTTATGAAATGCTTGTAATTATACTTCAGTATTCCATAGTAACATATGACAAAAAAATCTAAAGACACTGAAGCAGCAAACTTTGAGAAAATTAATATTTGTGTCATTCTCAATGATTCAGATGACCATCCTACCCATGCTAAATTACGGAGACATAATTTATAGATGCGGATAAGGGTGCTCTCGAGCGGCTAGATGTTCTTTACCATTCGGCCATCAGATTTGCCACCAAATCAGACACATCAGTGCACTCTATACTCCTCTGTAAACTGGCCATCTCTGTATACCCGTCGCAAGACCCACTGGTTTATGCTTATTTATAAAACCCTCTAAGGCCTCACTCCCCCCTATCTGACATATCTACCGCAGCGCTCATCCTCCACATACAACACCTGTTCTGCCAGTCACATTCTGTTAAATGTCCCCAAAGCACACATCCATGGGTCGCTCCTCTTTTCAGATCGCTGCAGCTAGCGACTGGAACGAGCTGCAACAAACACTCAAACTGGACAGTTATCTCACTCTCTTCATTCAAAGACTCAATCATGGACACTCTTACTGACAGTTGTGGCTGCTTTGTGTGATGCATTGTTGTCTCTACCTTCTTGACCTTTGTGCTGTTGACTGTGCCCAATCATGTTTGTCTCATGTTTTGTGCTGCTACCATGTTGTGTTGCTACCATGTTGTTGTTATGTTGCGTTTCTACCATGCTGTGTTGTCATGTGTTGCTGCCTTGCTATATTGTGGTCTTAAGTCTCTCTTTATGTAGTGTTGTGATGTGTGTTTTGGCCTATAATTATATTGTATTTAAGTATCCCGGGCCCCCGTCCCCGCAGGAGGCCCTTTGCCTTTTGGTAGGCCGTCATTGTAAATAAGAATTTGTTCTTAACTGACTTGCCTAGTTAAATAAAAAATAATAATTAAAAAAAGCAGTAAATAACAATAGCGGGGATATATACAGGGGGTACCGGTACAGAGTCAATGTGCAGGGGCACCGGTGTCGAGGCAATTGAGGTAATATGTACATGTAGGTAGAATTATTAAAGTGACTCAGGTCTACAGCTTCTTAGGAGAAGGGTGCAATTGCGGCTTGCAATTCGTGGCGTTCCTGCATCTGCAGGACACACTCTATACTTCTCTATCGGTACATTTTGATGCTAGGACAGGCGGGAGTGCTACAGTACAGTAGGTGGCGTTAATGCACAATCCCGTTGTATGCCAGCCGCTGATAAACCACTCAGAAGAAGGGGTGGGGTGACAACAGTAACTAGGTAGCCATACACCGGTAGACCGTGTCCTTCATCCTGGTGACACCCCAGCCTCCCGCCTGCTGTGCTAGCAGGAGGAGAGAGGCGACCGGTAGACAGTGTCCTTTTGCCCCCGCCTGTCAGGCAGTGTTTTCCCACTGTTCTGTTAACGGCACTGAGTGCAAGTGTTCGGCAGGCGCGAGTGAAGAACACTGTCTCCCGCTAGCAAACAAGGAGGACTCCGGGAGACCAAAAAATTAAGATAATACATTCAATGGGATGCTCGAGGGGGGGGGTGTTCACAAATCCCATTGCATGTGGAATGCCCACATGTAGGAACGCCCCGAATTGCGGGCTGCAGTTGCACACAAGATCGCTTCTTATAGACTTGCTTTTAATGAGAACGACAGATCTATAAATCACATTTCTATGTGAATTTGGTCAGGTGGCCCAAGCAGCTACATATTGCAGCTTTAAGATGCTCCTACTAAGTTTTCTAATGATAGCCTTATGATGCTTTTGGGAAAGCAGACCGTGATCGATTTAAAGATAATTACATCCCATAATTCGTCTGAATGGGTCATCGACCTTGAGCAGTTGTTAATAGTACAATGGAGTATTAATAAGTGTCCTGCATAATCACAATTATTCTGGCATTCGACTAGTATGAAAATCTTGTATGCATCAAAATAATAACACGAAAATTACTAGCTATACCAAATCAATGTGATTTTTGTTCAATATAATATGTTCTACTCACCCTCCACGACCCCACTGATGAATTTCCTGCGGCCCGATAGTTCCACCCCGATGCTTCTCGGTTCTTCCACTGAGCCAGGGGCTTCTGAACCAGCCTCAGACGGCCCCGAGCTTGGGCTTGCCTCAACCTCCACTTGAGACGTCCCCACCACCGCCTTACCTTTCTGAACCATTTCTATAGACTGTCTGTTGTCGTAGCTAGCAACAGACAGGGTTTAGGGGAAAAAACGTGCTTGAACGAGGGGAGTCTGACCCGAAACTCCGACAATAGGAGGTTAGCAGGCCATCCGGACGACTTGAAAGGAGAGGGGAAATGAACCGTGTAACGTTAGTTTACTGACAATCCCCGGCGTTGTTCACAGGCCGCAGTGTGAAAAAATATTGCTCGACTTGTCTGTCCAAATTAGATTCTTGCAAACTATTTTCTAGTAAAACGAAACGACAGCTACTAGCTTCAGTTAGTTGCCAATCTGTAAAAAAATTAAGAAAAAGTCTAGCTAATGTAACGTTGCTGACTATCGTCGTGTACCGCTGTGCTAAAATACTTCATTCAGAATAATATTCGTTGACATATTCGTGTGCTAAAATAATACAATTACGAGTAATCAATGAACGTTATGATTTTTTCCCCGTTGAATATATATTCGTCTTCTAGATTTTCCCTGGTTTCGCAGCTTCTTCCTGTTTACACCGATTGCGCATGCTCAGAAGACTGGATCAAACCAGTCACAACCGGACTTTTGTGGCAAAACACAATTCCATAACCAAGATAGTAGAGTTCCACAACCAAGATGGTGGACATCTTCTTTGGGTTTAGGTTGGCGGTTCGCATCCAACTTTTGGGTGCGTACACTGCCACCTACTGTACTGGAGTGTGAGGCCAGTCACAGCCAACCTACATTAACGTCCAGTAATACAAAATTGGGGAAAAGGAAAATTACCCTGCCAACAATTAGCCCACACAAAACAGTGAAAAACACCACCACATTCTACTATTTACCCCCATCTAATCCTACTCCAAGCCAACGGTCTGGGAGGACAGAGCACTACCACTCAACACCCCCTGCAAATCTTCTGCAGTAAAATCTCTCAATCCCGACTACTTCAATGCAGCTGCTGCCAACCTCACCCTGTACCCATCTTTCTCTACCACTCTCTTCACTGCATCAGGATACAACACTTTCTGCTCTACTCTAACCCTGGCAACCTCAACCTGCTTTTCTCTCACTGGACACCTCCGATCTCCAGTCCCATGGGCATTGGAGTCACCAGACCCGGGCTTTCAGGGCTTTAGCTCTGACTGATTTTGTCTCAGCCCCGACTCTTTTGCTCTGCTGGCATGGTGTAAAACAAACTAGGCTACACTGCAATGAACACTCCAATCATGTGCCCTGGCCTGCCCTACCCTTTTAGTGCTGCCTAAAACCATAATGTCTGTGTACGGTGGCACTTTAAGAGGAGGAGTCAAAGTGGTTTTTCAAAGTCATTTTTGATTCATCCTAAGAAATTATATTTTGGCAGGCACAAAGTTGAGGAGAACAAGATAAACTTTTTTTGGCTGATTTCTTTTGATTTTCCCATGATGTCAAGCAGAGGCACTGAATTTGAAGGTAGGCCTTGAAATACATCCACAGGTACAACTCCAATTAACTCAAATGATGTCAATTAGCCTATCAGAAGCTTCTAAAGCCATGACATAATTTTCTGTAATTTTTCAAGCTGTTTAAAGGCACAGTCAACTTAGTGTATGTAAACTTCTGACCCACTGGAATTGTGATACAGTGAATTATAAGTGAAATAATCTGTCTGTAAACAATTGTTGGAAAAATTACTTGTGTCATGCAAAAAGTAGATGTCCTAACCGACTTGCCAAAACTATAGTTTATTAACAAGACATTTGTGGAGTGGTTGAAAAACAAGTTTTAATGACTCCAACCTAAATGTATGTAAACTTCCGACTTCAACTGTATATTGCTTGTGTGTGTGTTTGTCTGATCAGAATACTCACTGAGAAGGCTCTGAGACTATGCCGTCTCTGTAATAATATAGGAACTCCAGGAAAGCAGACAGCAAAGAAGAGAGGGGAGCGAGAGAGAGTAGCAGGCAGTACAGAGAGAGCATAGAGAGGTCCACACAAGACAAACATGTCATTTTTCTCTCAAGCCAGAAGAAGTAATTCTTGCTAAACATTACCTCTCAAAAATGAAAAATGCCACTTCTGACATGTCCTGTGTGTATAAACTGTTAGACCCTGATATGTTCCCATCACTGAAAGCAATCATACAGGCCGCGCTGACCATCCCAGTAAGCAGCTGTGAGAGATCTTTCAGTGCATTAAGATACCTACATACCTGGCTTAGGAGCCCAATTATCCAAGATAGAATGTATCATGACAATTGAAAAATATATACATACTAACACGCTTGGGAAAGAGTGAAGTCATAGACAGGTTTGCTCCTCCTGTTTCATTTCATTTCTAATCTTTATGGATGGACTAACATTCAAGTACTGTGTAATATAACTTGCAAACATTGTGAATATTTAGTTGGAGAAAAGATTGTATAATGGTATGATTGTATGCTGGTATGTACATGTGTGTAAAATTGTGAAGTGTTGTTACTACAGGGGTGTTGGAGGGGGGGGTATTAGTTTTTGTGTAATTAAATAGGTAGAAATATAGTCCTGTAGCTAATTGACCCCCCCCCCCCCCACTCTACAGTTACAATACAAGCCTACTGCTAATGTGAGTTTACACAGTTTCAACATAATCCAAAGGATGGCAGCCTAAAATCCCAATCTTGCTATATTGCACGTAAATACAACATTATTTGACGCTAAACATTAATTTGTGTTCTAGGCTGCCACCCTTTGGATTGTGTTGGAACTGCACTGTGCACTGTGCATGACTGGCTCACATTAGTTAGCAGTAACATTAAGCTTTTTTTATTTATTATTGCTTAACAAATATTGGACATGGTTAATAAAAACATTGCTACAAAATAATGATAAAAATACTTTTTCCAACAATTTTTCTTCATGGAAAATTACAATATAGTTATGCAACCCAAAAAATGGCGCCGGAAGAAATGGCAGCAGTTTTACGGGCGCCTAACCAATTGTGCTATTATGTGTTTTTTCCGCGTTATTTCTAACTTATTTTGTATATAATGTTTCTGCAACCGTATCTTACTGCAAAAAAAGAGCTTCTGGATATCAGGACAGCGATCACTCACCTCGGATTAGACTAAGATTTCTTCTACAACAAAGACGACGCACAAGACATTCTCCAAACACCCCACAGGACCGACATCCCCGTTATTTGCAAGAGGAAGCGACGCAGGTACAGAGGACAAAGAGCCAGATGCCTGGTCAGGACCCGGAGAAGGCAACTGGGAAAGCTGCCGTTACCGTCAATACTACTCACCAACGTGCAATCATTGGACAATAAATTAGATGAGGTACGATCACAAATATCCTACCAACGGGACATCAAAAACTGTAATATCCTATGTTTCATGAAATCGTGGCTGAATGACGACATGGATATTCAGCTAGCGGGATATACGCTGCACCGGCAAGATAGAACAGCACACTCCGGTAAGACAAGGGGGGGGGGGCGGCCTGTGCATATTTGTAAACAACAGCTGGTGCACGAAATCTAAGGAAGTCTCTAGATTTTGCTCGCCTGAAGTAGAGTATATTGTGATAAATTGCAGGCCACACTACTTGCTTAGAGAGTTTTCAGCTATACATTTCGTGACTGTTTATTTACCACCACAGACAGATGCTGGCACTAAGACCGCACTCAGTCAGCTTTATAAGGAAATAAGCAAACATGAAACCACTCACCCAGAGGCGGCGCTCCTAGTGGCTGGAGACTTTAATGCAGGGAAACTTAAATCAGTTCTGCCAAATTTCTATCAACATGTTAAATGTGCAACCAGAGGGAAAAAAATTCTAGATCACCTGTACTCCACACACAGAGATGCATACCTAGCTCTCCCTCGCCCTCCATTTGGTAAATCCGACCACAACTCTATCCTCCTGATTCCTGCTTACAAGCAAAAATTAAATCAGGAAGCACCAGTGACTCAGTCTATAAAAAAGTGGTCAGATGAAGCAGATGCTAAACTACAGGACTGTTTTGCTATCACAGATTGGAACATGTTCCGGGATTCTTCAGATGGCATTGAGGAGTACACCACATCAGTCACTGGCTTTGTCAATAAGTGCATCGAGGACGTCGTCCCCACAGTGACTGTACATACATACCCCAACCAGAAGCCATGGATTATAGGCAACATTCGCACTGAGCTAAAGGGTAGAGCTGCCGCTTTCAAGGTGTGGGACTCTAACCCGGAAGCTTACAAGAAATCCTGCTATGCCCTGCGATGAACCATCAAACAGGCAAAGCGTCAATACAGGGCTAAGACTGAATCATACTCCACCGGCTCCGACGCTCGTCTTATGTGGCAGGGCTTGCAAACTATTACAGACTACATAGGGAAGCACAGTTGCGAGCTGCCCAGTGACACGAGCCTACCAGACGAGCTAAATCACTTCTATGTTCGCTTCGAGGCAAGCAACACTGAGGCATGTATAAGAGCATCAGCTGTTCCAGAACAGCTCTCCATAGCCAGCTCTCCGTAGCCGACGTGAGTAAGACCTTTAAACAGGTCAGCATACACAAGGCTGCGGGGCCAGACGGATTACCAGGACGTGTGCTGACCAACTGGCAGGTGCCTTCACTGACATTTTCAACATGTCCCTGATTGAGTCTGTAATACCAACGTGTTTCAAGCAGACCACCATAGTCCATGTGCCCAAGAACACAAAGGCAACCTGCCTAAATGACTGCAGACCCGTAGCACTCACATCCGTAGCCATGAAGTGCTTTGAAAGGTTGGTAATGGCTCACATCAACACCATTATCCCAGAAACCCTAGACCCACTCCCAATTTGCATACCACCCAAACAGATCCACAGATGATGCAATCTCTATTGCACTCCACACTGCCCTTTCCCACCTGGACAAAAGGAACACTTATGTGAGAATGCAATTCATTGACTACAGCTCAGCGTTCAACACCATAGTACCCTCAAAGCTCATCACTAAGCTAAGGATCCTGGGACTAAACAACTCCCTCTGCAACTGGATCCTGGGACTTCCTGACGGGCCACCCGGAGGTTGTGAGGGTAGGTAGCAACACATCTGCTACGCTGATCCTCAACACTGGAGCTCCACAGGGGTGCGTGCTCAGTCCCCTCCTGTACTCCCTGTTCACCCACGACAGCATGGCCAGGCACAACTCCAACACCATCATTAAGTTTGCAGACGACACAGCAGTGGTAGGCCTGATCACTGACAACGACGAGACAGCCTATAGGGGGTCAGCAGTCATCTTAACTGACTTGACTAGTTAAATAACGGTTAAATTAAAAAAATAAAAAATTCTCCTTCATCAGATCTTCCAGAAGGCTTGTGAAATCCCCCACTCCATATTTACTCATGTGTTCCACTTTCCTCCTTTTTTTCCCTGTACGCCATTTTACAGGCCATGTGTCAAACCAAAATTCTTCTTCTCAACAAGAGTTCAACTGATCAACAGTTTCTTAACATGATTCAGGCCACACAATGTTTTTATTAATGAAAGATCATTGAAATGATTCAGTTGAGTTGATGTTGTAAAAAAAACTGAATTGACACTAAACACATTTCAGCCCTCATTAAGTACCACAGTATGAGTTATAAAACCTAGCAGTAAAACCCGGCAATGGTTCCAATTGTTTTTTCACCATTCATTTTTCCGTAGGGTATTTTAGAATTACTTCTGTGTTTCGTGTAGGCTTAACATTTTATAACCGCGCAATTCTCTCTCGGACAAGGTAACTTATGTCAATATATTCGCCTGTAATTACCCACCTACAATTAAATGCTAATTAGACACTAATGTGTCTATCATACAGAACTATACATTGTGTCGCAAGCTTTGACGTCTTCCCTCAAGGAACATATCTCCATGCAAACTTTCATCGACAAGTGGCAAGTAACCTAGCAAATAGATATTATAGCATTTTTTAGTTTCTCAAATCATTTTTAATAACCGTAGATCAGAAGCAACAATGGTCTGTGCTATGTACCGGATTGTAACCACTACTCTGATAAGCACACGTGCATTTTATCGTTTTCCAACCTCTGTAATTGAGAGGCGTTGCTGGAGCCGTGTGATAAGGTACTGACTGTAAGCCCTGTTTGCTAGCTGGTAACAACCTATTTTGGTTAGGTCAAAGACCTGTGGATAGCTAGGTGCTTATGAAAATTAGCTAGATAACCACCAACTGTAGTTGTGTACAACACATGTTACCTTCCTTACAAGCAAAAATAAAAGATCATAGGCTAGCATGACTACTTGTGACCTTTTATTGACCCTTTTAAGTTTTTAGTGAGCAAGTTAGCATTAACTCACCGTTCGTGTAGTCAGACTTGCTAGCTAACGTTATGTCAGCACCATGGCAAGGATAGTTGGTTAGCTAGCATGTCACCACTTTAAGAAAAGTTTGACTAGACGAATGGTGAGCTAATGTTAAATAGCTAGCTAGCTAAATATCACCTAGTGGGCTAGCAAAACTCAGCAAAAAAAGAAACGTCCTCTCACTGTCAACTGCATTTATTTTCAGCAAACTTAACATGTGTAAATATTTGTATGAACATAACAAGATTCAACAACTGAGACATAAACTGAACAAGTTCCACAGACATGTGACTAACAGAAATTGAATAATGTGTCCCTGAACAAAGTGGGGGTCAAAATCAAAAGTAACAGTCAGTATCTGGTGTGGCCACCAGCTGTATTAAGTACTGCAGTGCATCTCCTCCTCATGGAGCGGACCACATTTGCCAGTTCTTGCTGTGAGATGTTACCCCCCTCTTCCACCAAGGCACCTGCAAGTTCCCGGACATTTCTGGGGGGAATGGCCCTAGCCCTCACCCTCCGATCCAACAGGTCCCAGACGTGCTCAATGGGATAGAGATCCGGGCTCTCCGCTGGCCATGGCAGAACACTGACATTCCTGTCTTGCAGGAAATCACGCACAGAACGAACAGTATGGCTGGTGGCATTGTTATGCTGGAGGGTCATGTCAGGATGAGCCTGCAGGAAGGGTACCACATGAGGGAGGAGGATGTCTTCCCTGTAACGCACAGCGTTGAGACTGCCTGCAATGACAACAAGCTCAGTCCGATGATGCTGTGACACACCGCCCCAGACCATGATGGATCCTCCACCTCCAAATCGATCCTGCTCCAGAGTACAGGCCTCGGTGTAACGTTCATTCCTTCGACAATAAACGCGAATCCGACCATCACCCCTGGTGAGACAAAACCACGACTCATCAGTGAAGAGCACTTTTTGTCAATCCTGTCTGGTCCAGGGACGGTGGGTTTGTGCCCAAAGGCGACGTTGTTGCCGGTGATGTCCAGCCTCTCTCAACCTATTGCAGACAGTCTGAACACAGATGGAGGGATTGTGCGTTCCTGGTGTAACTCGGGCAGTTGTGATGTTCGGATGTACCGATCCTGTGCAGGTGTTGTTACACATGGTCTGCCACTGCGAGGACGATCAGCTGCCGTCCAGTCTCCCTGTAGCGCTGTCTTAGGCGTCTCACAGTATGGTCATTGCAATTTATTGCCCTGGCCACATCTGCAGTCCTCATGCCTCCTTGCAGCATGCCTAAGGCATGTTCACGCAGATGATCAGGGACCCTGGGCATCTTTCTTTTGTGTTTTTCAGAGTCAGTAGAAAGGCCTCTTTAGTGTCCTAAGATTTCATAACTGTGACCTTAATTTTACATTTACATTTAAGTCATTTAGCAGACGCTCTTATCCAGAGCGACTTACAAATTGGTGCATTCACCTTATGATATCCAGTGGAACAACCACTTTACAATAGTGCATCTAAATCTTTTAAGGGGGGGGGGGTTAGAAGGATTACTTTATCCTATCCTAGGTATTCCTTAAAGAGGTGGGGTTTCAGGTGTCTCCGGAAGGTGGTGATTGACTCCGCTGTCCTGGCGTCGTGAGGGAGTTTGTTCCACCATTGGGGTGCCAGAGCAGCGAACAGTTTTGACTGGGCTGAGCGGGAACTGTACTTCCTCAGAGGTAGGGAGGCGAGCAGGCCAGAGGTGGATGAACGCAGTGCCCTTGTTTGGGTGTAGGGCCTGATCAGAGCCTGAAGGTACGAAGGTGCCGTTCCCCTCACAGCTCCGTAGGCAAGCACCATGGTCTTGTAGCGGATGCGAGCTTCAACTGGAAGCCAGTGGAGAGAGCGGAGGAGCGGGGTGACGTGAGAGAACTTGGGAAGGTTGAACACCAGACGGGCTGCGGCGTTCTGGATGAGTTGTAGGGGTTTAATGGCAGAGGCAGGGAGCCCAGCCAACAGCGAGTTGCAGTAATCCAGACGGGAGATGACAAGTGCCTGGATTAGGACCTGCGCCGCTTCCTGTGTGAGGCAGGGTCGTACTCTGCGAATGTTGTAGAGCATGAACCTACAGGAACGGGTCACCGCCTTGATGTTAGTTGAGAACGACAGGGTGTTGTCCAGGATCACGCCAAGGTTCTTAGCACTCTGGGAGGAGGACACAATGGAGTTGTCAACCGTGATGGCGAGATCATGGAACGGGCAGTCCTTCCCCGGGAGGAAGAGCAGCTCCGTCTTGCCGAGGTTTAGCTTGAGGTGGTGATCCGTCATCCACACTGATATGTCTGCCAGACATGCAGAGATGCGATTCGCCACCTGGTTATCAGAAGGGGGAAAGGAGAAGATTAATTGTGTGTCGTCTGCATAGCAATGATAGGAGAGACCATGTGAGGATATGACAGAGCCAAGTGACTTGGTGTATAGCGAGAATAGGAGAGGGCCTAGAACAGAGCCCTGGGGGACACCAGTGGTGAGAGCACGTGGTGCGGAGACAGATTCTCGCCACGCCACCTGGTAGGAGCGACCTGTCAGGTAGGACGCAATCCAAGCGTGGGCCGCGCCGGAGATGCCCAACTCGGAGAGGGTGGAGAGGAGGATCTGATGGTTCACAGTATCAAAGGCAGCCGATAGGTCTAGAAGGATGAGAGCAGAGGAGAGAGAGTTAGCTTTAGCAGTGCGGAGCGCCTCCGTGACACAGAGAAGAGCAGTCTCAGTTGAATGACTAGTCTTGAAACCTGACTGATTTGGATCAAGAAGGTCATTCTGAGAGCGATAGCAGGAGAGCTGGCCAAGGACGGCACGTTCAAGAGTTTTGGGGAGAGAAAAGAAAGAAGGGATACTGGTCTGTAGTTGTTGACATCGGAGGGATCGAGTGTAGGTTTTTTCAGAAGGGGTGCAACTCTCGCTCTCTTGAAGACGGAAGGGACGTAGCCAGCGGTCAAGGATGAGTTGATGAGCGAGGTGAGGTAAGGGAGAAGGTCTCCGGAAATGGTCTGGAGAAGAGAGGAGGGGATAGGGTCAAGCGGGCAGGTTGTTGGGCGGCCGGCCGTCACAAGACGCGAGATTTCATCTGGAGAGAGAGGGGAGAAAGAGGTCAAAGCACAGGGTAGGGCAGTGTGAGCAGAACCAGCGGTGTCGTTTGACTTAGCAAACGAGGATCGGATGTTGTCGACCTTCTTTTCAAAATGGTTGACGAAGTCATCCGCAGAGAGGGAGGAGGGGGGGGAGGGGGAGGAGGATTCAGGAGGGAGGAGAAGGTGGCAAAGAGCTTCCTAGGGTTAGAGGCAGATGCTTGGAATTTAGAGTGGTAGAAAGTGGCTTTAGCAGCAGAGACAGAAGAGGAAAATGTAGAGAGGAGGGAGTGAAAGGATGCCAGGTCCGCAGGGAGGCGAGTTTTCCTCCATTTCCGCTCGGCTGCCCGGAGCCCTGTTCTGTGAGCTCGCAATGAGTCGTCGAGCCACGGAGCAGGAGGGGAGGACCAAGCCGGCCTGGAGGATAGGGGACATAGAGAGTCAAAGGATGCAGAAAGGGAGGAAAGGAGGGTTGAGGAGGCAGAATCAGGAGATAGGTTGGAGAAGGTTTGAGCAGAGGGAAGAGATGATAGGATGGAAGAGGAGAGAGTAGCGGGGGAGAGAGAGCGAAGGTTGGGACGGCGCGATACCATCCGAGTAGGGGCAGAGTGAGAAGTGTTGGATGAGAGCGAGAGGGAAAAGGATACAAGGTAGTGGTCGGAGACTTGGAGGGGAGTTGCAATGAGATTAGTGGAAGAACAGCATCTAGTAAAGATGAGGTCAAGCGTATTGCCTGCCTTGTGAGTAGGGGGGGAAGGTGAGAGGGTGAGGTCAAAAGAGAAGAGGAGTGGAAAGAAGGAGGCAGAGAGGAATGAGTCAAAGGTAGACGTGGGGAGGTTAAAGTCACCCAGAACTGTGAGAGGTGAGCCATCCTCAGGAAAGGAACTTATCAAGGCGTCAAGCTCATTGATGAACTCTCCAAGGGAACCTGGAGGGCGATAAATGATAAGGATGTTAAGCTTGAAAGGGCTGGTAACTGTGACAGCATGGAATTCAAAGGAGGCGATAGACAGATGGGTCAGGGGAGAAAGAGAGAATGTCCACTTGGGAGAGATGAGGATCCCAGTGCCACCACCCCGCTGACCAGAATCTCTCTGGGTGTGCGAGAACACGTGGGCAGACGAGGAGAGAGCAGTAGGAGTAGCAGTGTTATCTGTGGTAATCCATGTTTCCGTCAGTGCCAAGAAGTCGAGGGACTGGAGGGAAGCATAGGCTGAGATGAACTCTGCCTTGTTGGCCGCAGATCGGCAGTTCCAGAGGCTGCCGGAGACCTGGAACTCCACGTGGGTCGTGCGCACTGGGTGTGAAGCGTTTGGGTGGCCTGTGCAGAGAGGAGAGAACAGGGATAGACAGACACATAGTTGACAGGCTACAGAAGAGGCTACGCTAATGCAAAGGAGATTGGAATGACAAGTGGACTACACGTCTCGAATGTTCAGAAAGTTAAGCTTACGTTGTAAAAATCTTATTGACTAAAATGATTAAAATGATACAGTACTGCTGGCTGGTGAAGTAGGCTAGCTAGCAGTGGCTGCGTTGTTGACTTTGTTTGAAAGTGTAGCTGGCTAGGTAACCTCGATAATTACTCTAAACTACACAATTATCTTAGATACAAAGACGGCAAAGACAACTATGTAGCTAGCTAACACTACAATAATCAAATCGTTCCGTTGTAATGTATATTAATTTCTACAGTGCTGCTAGTCGGTAGGAGTTGACTAGCTAGCTAGCAGTTGTTGACTAGGTAGGAGAACGGTGGCGTGGCGCGGCGACGAAAATAGCTGGCTAGCTAACCTCGATAATTACTCTAAACTACACAATTATCTTAGATACAAAGACAGCAAAGACAACTATGTAGCTAGTTAACACTACACTAATCAAATCGTTGCCTACCGTCTGTAAACTATTAGTGTCTTAACGACCGTTTCACAGGTGCATGTTCATTAATTGTTTATGGTTCATTGAACAAGCATGGGAAACAGTGTTTAAACCCTTTACAATGAAGATCTGTGAAGTTATTTGGATTTTTACGACTTATCTTTGAAAGACAGGGTCCTGAAAAAGGTATGTTTCTTTTTTTGATGAGTTTAGTTAGGCACCTTGGTTGGCTAGTTAGCTACATTAGCTAAAGTTGGCTAGCTAGGTCACAAAAGACTTGTAGGCTCAATACCTTCCCCATACAAAACGGTTTTGTTCCATGAGTGCATCTGTTGTATATGACTAGTCAAATGTCCTGTGAAGTTGGTTGTAGTTATTGGCTGAGCCTTGTACTTTTCAGACTGGGCTAGGAGACCATGTGCAAACTAACCTGAAATATAAGTGAAATGGTTAGTAGATAATGTGCAAAATGTTGCTTTTACAAAAATGGCATGCCACCGATTTAGGACCTGAATGTAGAAATCGTGGTCTGCTGGCCAGTGCCCAAAATCCTTATGTTCCATCCCTGCATGTCAGTCCCTTCCAGACGATCCCCCTATCACTGTTGGTTAACTTTCCTTATAATCTAGTTGAACAATATCTGTCCCATCCACATAGTAGGATTTTAGATGTGCAGATTGACCAAAGCCCAGTCTATTATACCGTTACTATAGTAAATTCTGTGGGTTCTGGTATTTTAACATATACTGAACAAAAATAAACGCAACAATTTCAAAGATTTTATTGAGTTACAGTTCATATAAGGAAATCAGTCAATAGAAAGAAATTAATTAAGCCCTAATCTATGGATTTCACATGACTGGGCAGGGGCCTGGGAGGGCATAGGCCCACCCACTTGGGAGCCAGGTCCACCCACCGAGGAGCCAGGGCCCAGCCATTCAGAAAGCGTTTTTCTCCTCACTCCCCCTTAGACAATCCCACAGGTGAAGAACCAGATGTGGAGGTCCTGGGCTGGCGTGGTTACACATGGTCTGGGGTTGTGAGGCCGGTTGGCTGCGACTTAAATAGATAAATGAACATTCAATTATCTGGCAACAGCTCTGGTGGACAATCCTGCAGTCAGCACAAGGTGCACCTGTGTAATCATCATGCTGTTTAATCATCTTCTTGATATGCCACACCTGACAGGTGGATGGAGTACCTTGGCAAAGGAGAAATGCTCACTAACGGATGTAAACTAATTTGTGCACAAAAGTTGAGAGAAATAAGCTTTTTGTGTGTGTATGGAACATTTCTGGGATCTTTTATTTCAGCTCATGAAACATGGGACCAACACTTTACATGTTGTGTTTATATTTTTGTTCAGTATAGATGTTACCATTTTAGTAATCAGCTTAGCTTGCAAGTAAAAGTAACTTCTTTTTATTTATTTTTTGTCTTTCAGCTGGGCGGACTGGAAACCCAGTGACAACACATTAGAATTTAAGCCTGGGAATTTGGGGAATTTTGCTTAAATTCATCAAAAAAGTTAGCATATAACAGTGAACCTTTTTTGTGGTCTTGTGACATATTTTGGTTAAACTGTCCCCAATTCAATGGAATTGCAACCCTCTGCATGCACAGTGCACTCTTCCATCACACGTACAGCTGATTCTCAAGATCTTGGACACTAATGGGATACTATTGAGCCTACACTACAACACTGTCTGAGCCAAGGACTATATGCTTTCTGGTAAGTTTTGATTACAATACTGGGTGGGGTGAATATATTTTATATGACATACATTATTTTTTTGTTAACTAGTAAATAGTAGCCTACAGGAAAGTGTGTTTAAATCATTTCTAACTTTCTGCTAGTTAGTTTTTGCTACCATGTGGGTTTTAGCTTGCTTGAGCCAGCTAACTGAGGAGTGCTAATTCCCCCTTTTCCTTACATGTTTCATCTTAAAACATTTATCTTACAAAGGAGTTGTTTAATCTAAATGCTTAACTATTTATCTGTACATGGAATTGTATTATTTGATTTTTTTTTAAATTCTAATCTGTACAGGAAATGCCACGGGCACTATCTGATGTGTAGAGACATTTCACTGTAGCTAATGTAGAAGGAAAAGCTGTGTACATTTGCAAATATTGTGTCAAATCATATGCGAAGAATGCAACAAAGATGCAGAATCATTTGGCCAAGTGCATAAAGTTCCCTCAGCGCTCACAACAAGCAACCTCTGACAAAAGTCCCTCTACTTCTATTCGAGGTGAAAATGATGAATCAGACACCTTATCAATAGCAACAGCTCATGGTCCTGCTGGAATCAGAAGTGTTTTACTCAATGGAGGAACGTAGTCAGAGAAATGCTGATGAATGTCTTGCTCGGGCTGTGTATGCAACTGGTTCACTTCTGATGCTCACAGGCAATGTGTATTGGAAGAGATTTCTGAATGTTCTTCGCCCAGCATACACCCCTCCAACCAGATATGCTTTATCTACTCATTTGCTGGATGCATACTTCAAGTGAAGGTCAAGCAAATCATAGAGAAAGCAGACTGTACTGCAATCATCTCTGATGGGTGGCCGAATGTTTGTGGGCAAGGAATAATGAACTACATCTCCACCCCTCAACCAGTATTCTACAAGAGCACAGACACAAGGTACAACAGACACACCAGTCTCTACTTTACAGATGAGCTAAAGGCAGTCATGGACCACAGAAGATATTTGCGCTGGTGACAGACAATGCTGCGAACATGAAGGCTGCTTGGTCTAAAGTGGAGGATTCCTACCCTCACATCACACCCATTGGGCTGTGCTGCTCATGCATTGAATCTGGTCCTCAAGGACATCATAGCACTGAAAACAATGGATACACTCTACAAGAGAGCCAAGGAAATTGTTAGGTATGTGAAGGGTCATCAAGTTATAGCAGCAATCTACCTCACTAAGCAAAGTGAGAAGAATAAGAGCAACACATTGAAACTGCCCAGCAACACCCATTGGGGTGGTGTTGTCATTATGTTTGACAGTCTCCTGGGGGGAAGGAGTCTCTCCAAGAAATGGCCATATCACAGTCTGCCGATATGGACAGCCCAATCAAGAGAATCCTCCTGGATGATGTATTTTGGGAGAGAGTGGTAAGCAGCCTGAAACTCCTGAAACCTATAGCAGTAGGCATTGCACGGATTGAGGGAAACAATGCCATCCTGTCTGATGTTTAGACTTCGCTTGCAGATGTAAGAGAAGAAATCCATACTGCCTTGCCCACTTCCCTGTTGCTCCAAGCAGAGGAAACTGCAGTTCTGTAATACATAAAAAAGCGTGAAAACTTCTGCCTGAAGCTCATTCACGCCACAGCGTACATGTTGGACCCCAAGTATGCTGGCAAGAGCATCCTGTCTGGTGCAGAGATCAACAAGGCCTATGGTGTCATCACTACCGTGTCTCTCTACCTTGGCCTGGATGAGGGCAAGGTTTTTGTCAGTCTGGCAAAGTACACTTCCAAGCAAGGACTTTGGGATGCACATGCAATATGGCAGTCGTGCCAACATATCTCATCAGCCACCTGGTGGAAGGGACTTTCTGGATCTGAGGCTCTTTCCCCTGTTGCCTCCATCATCCTCCAAATCCCACCAACATCAGCCGCCTCAGCGAGCTAACTGGTCCTTGTTTGGGAACACACTCACCAAAGCATGCAACAAGCTGACCAATACAAGGGCTGAAAAATTGGTGGCCATCCGGGCAAATTTGAGGCTTTTTGAGCCTGACAACAAGGTTGGAAAGTGACAGTGAAGATGAGGCATCAGAGTCTGATGTTCAAGAGGTGGACATTTACAGATATATGTTGAAAACGATTTTGGGAGATGCAATGGATCTTTGGGGGTCATTCAAAATTCCCTTTCTTTTGTTCAGTGAAATCATCCCATGTGAAGAGTCAACAGGTTTAATTAAAGTTCAATTCGTAACTAAATGATATATTTTTTTCTATTGGAAGGATTTAATCATTTGTAATTATGTCTACTTATGATAAGGTTAAAGGTTTCTGTCTCCATATATGGTAAATATATCCAATGCAAAAAACATTACATTTAAATGGCATTAATATTAATTTGCATATATTTAGTTAATTCCCATATTCCCATATATTCCCACGGAAAGTTTCCACCTCTGAATATTCCCCAAAACGTGCAACCCTAGTCAGGAATGACTGGGGCCTTCAGCATGTAAGACATACGGGATAAGAAATTATTTGAACATCACATATATGACTTCCCACTGTGCCCATGATAAAGTTAATTACATTATTTTAGTTGGCTGCTTTGAGCAAAACTTGCATGTAATATAACCTATTCTGGGAGCCTAGTGTGAATATTTTTGTGACATTGGCTTCCCTGAACAGGTACTGACAGGAGGAGCAATATGAGTCTGTCAGAAGTCATCACGCTGGATGGGGATGGTGAGGCTTTGGTGGTCCACACAAGGAAAAAGCAGGTGTCCCTTCCAGTGATGTGGAGCTGACCTTGGACATGGTGCCAGTAAGGATGGTCTTCACGGGGGCTATAAGACCCTCCCTCGTTGATATAGAAATCCTTCGACTTCACTGTGTCTTTAATAGTAAGGTCCCTTGCACCATAGGGACACTTGACCTCTATCACTGCTGTGGTGCCCACCAGACCATCCGGTGAAGCACCCAGGATCCTTGACCCCAAGCCCTGATTCCTGCACATCCATTCCTTCAGCCATTTTGAATGCCGTGATACCCTCTTCATTATCTGTGCCCCGCTTTAGACATCACCCCATCCAACGACTGTGATCTGAGGACCCTTTTTAGCAACAACGGATTAATGCGCTTGGCCCTAACCACTGCTCCATAATTGCTGGCCGCCAACCTCCCTCTCCTCATCGTGTGCCAGTTGGGGTTGGTGTGCTGTCCAGCTGTTGCCTGCCATATAGCTTCGTGCTGCTCCACTGACCGCACCATTCCAGCCAGAATGCCTGCATGCCCCAGTTTTTTTTTAACAATGTCCGGTACAGACAGGGCTGACAGGAAGGGTAGCGGTTGTTGTGTCTCAAGTTCAAGGAGAATGCCATTCCACTGAACCTGCCCCGGAGACGGTTCCTTAGCCACTGAAGATCCTCCTCTGTGGGCTTTCAGGACAGAGGGTTGTAGTCTTCGGACGGTACAGGTCCTCCACTGACTGCACCTGGTTGAGCATGGCTGGCTTTTTCCATCCGTACGGTCGATATTGTGAACCGTCAAAATAGGTTACATGGCCACACTTATGAGCTCCACGGAGGGCATTTGCGTGTGGTAGAGCGAATCCCCTGGTCACCTACAGAGACCTGCCAAAAGGAAGGATGTTAAGTGCCACAATACCTTTCAATGCATGACTTTGAATACCTTGAAATGCATTCGTTGTAAGAAACGTGCTAAATAAATAAAGTTGGATTTGATTGATGACATTAGTTGTAGAATATTTAATATACTGTACTTTTTACGAGGACAAGTGCAGTTTTTCCAAAAACTTTTAATTGATACCTTGGGATTTTATCACTTGACATATCAATCATATAGTGGGAAGGATCCTATAAATCAAGACTGAATGCATGCATGTACAAGACTGTGCCTTTCAAGAGTTGTCTCTGATCATGAAACTACAATACAGGCTCGATGTCTAAACAAAGTCAATTCTGAATGTCAATAGATTTTTAGATTCATTCTCATCAATGACAACATTCCAGTACTGAGTTATCACTCATCGGTCTGGTATCCGGGGTGATTATTTAATTGATTAAGTGGCTCTTTCCTTCTATAATGTTGACAGCTGTATAGAACACATTGTATTGCTAAGATGCTCAAACTTAACGTAATAGCTACACTCACCAACACAGGATAAACATACTGTACAAACAATTATCTAGGTGTCACGTATACTCCCTCGCCGGCACTCTAGGTCACCAGGCTGCTCATTATTACGCACACCTGTCACCATCGTTACACGCACCAGCGCCTCAGACTCACCTGGACTTCATCACCTTCTTTATTACCTTTCCTATATCTGTCACTCCCTTTGGTTCCTTCCCCAGGTGTTACTGTTTTTGTTCCATTGTTTCATGTCTATATGCTGCTCGTGTTTATTGTTTTGTCCATGTTTATTTATTAAATTATTCACTCCCTGTACTTGATTCCTGACTCTCAGCATACACGTTACACTAGGGCTAGGCTAAGTAATAAAAAATCATTTTCTGATCTACTGCTCTGCTAATTAGCTAGCTAAAGTGTAGTCAGTGGCTAGCCAAGACAGAGAAAAAGGGTGGAAGAAGCTAAACACTTTCAAATTAATTTCAATACAGCACATGGATTCATCATGGATTGGGTACAGGTCTCTGATCGCGCAGGTGAACAATAGCTGACAGTGTTGGCTAGAGATGACGTGCACGAGCTTCCAGCAGGAATGTGTAGTCTTGTTGATAATGAGCATTTCCAATTTTTTTGACTAAATTGAGGCGAACATATTGATCAAACTCACCTTGTCCGAGAAAGAATTACACGGTTATCTAAACGTCACGCCAAGGTAACTCTACACCAAACACACACTTAATTTTAAGTGTTTTTAAAATTCACAATGTGAAAAACGAATGGCGATAAAACTATTGGAACCATTTCTGTGTTTTATATCATTAGGTTTTATGGGTATTATGATGCTTGTCTATTCTAAAAGCCATTACAAACCATCCTTGTCTTGACTAAATGTATTTAACCATTGGATGTTGAAAATTTTAAGTGAAAACTTGCACAAAATGTATTATTTGATTCACGATCAAAATACGTTTTAAAGATTTTATTAATAATTAACATACGTACACATACAAAACATCAACTACATCACTTTCCACCACATGGACTCAAACCGCACCATTTTGTTTCTCTTCGTAGCCCACTCACTTAACATTTTTAGATATTAAAGCATTTGATCTTTCCATTGCGTTAACGACTGAGGAATGGTTGATTTCCAGTTTTAAAGTATCCGTTTTTTTAAGATGATTGATGGGAAAAGTATCATCCAACCCATTGGGTATCTCACTGCACCCTCATATGCCATGTCTTGAAATATGCAGACAGACGGATTAAAAGAACATTCACATTGTAAAACTTCTGACAGTCAACTTTTTAACTCCGCCCATAACTTTTGGACTTTATAACATTCCCAGAAAGGATGGCTAGGGCTGTGGCAGTCATGAAATTTTGTCAGCCGGTGATTGTCAAGGAAATACTGTAACTGTCGGTCTCACAGTAATTGATCGTTAATTAACAAGAACATAATCTGTCTGTAAACACTTGTTGGAAAAATTACTTGTGTCATGCACAAAGCAGATGTCCTAACCGACTTGCCAAAACTATAGTTGTTAACAAGAAATTTGTGGAGTGGTTGAAAAAACAGTTTTAATGTCTCCAACCTAAGTGTATGTAAACTTCCGACTTCAACTGTACTTTGTGCATGACACAAGTAATTTTTCCAAGAATTGTTGACAGAGATTATTTCACTTATAATTCACTGTATCACAATTCCAGTGGGTCAGAAGTTTACATACACTAAGTTGACTGTGCCTTTAAACAGCTAGGAAAAGTCATGGCTTTAGAAGCTTCTGATAGGCTATTTGACATGGTCTTCCCTGTGGCTCAGTTGGTAGAGCATGGTGTTTGCAACGCCAGCATGCTGTGTGCAATGCTAGGGTTGTGGGTTCGATTCCCACGGGGGGACAGTACAAAAAAATTAAATAATTATAATAATAATTACAAAAAAATGCATGAAATGAAATGTATGCATTCACTACTGTAAGTCACTCTGGATAAGAGCGTGTGCTAAATGACTAAAATGTAAATGTAAAATGATATCATAAGGTGAAAGCACCAATTTGTAAGTCGCTCTGGATAAGAGCGTTGGCTAAATGACATCATTTGAGTCAATTGGAGGTGTACCTGTGGATGTATTTCAAGGCCTACCTTCAAACTCAGTGCCTCTTTGCTTGACATCATGGAAAAGTCAAAAGAAATCAGCCAAGACCTCAGAAAAAAAGGCAATTTGCAAATGCCTGAAGGTACCACGTTCATCTGCACAAAAAAATAGTACGCAAGTATAAACACCATGGGACCACACAGCCGTCACACCGCTCAGGAAGACTTTGATGCGAAAAGTGCAAATCAATCTCAGGACAACAGCAAAGGACCTTATGAAGATACTGGACGAAACAGGTACAAAAGTATCTATATCCACAGTAAAAACGAGTCCTATATCGACATAACCCGAAAGGCCGCTCAGCAAAGAAGCCACCGCTCCAAAACCGCCATAAAAAAGCCAGACTACGGTTTGCAACTGCACATGGGGACAAAGATCGTACTGTTTACAGTAATGTCCTCAGGTCTGATGAAACATAAATAGAACTGTTTGGCCATAATGACCATCGTTATGTTTGGAGGAAAAAGGGAGGCTTGCAAGCCGCAGAACACCATCCCAACCGTGAAGCACGGGGGCGGCAGCATCATGTTGTGGGGGTGCTTTGCTGCAGGAGGGACTGGTGCACTTCACAAAATAGATTGCATCATGAGGATGGAAAATTATGTGGATATATTGAAGCAACATCTCAAGACATCAGTCAGGAAGTTAAAGCTTGGTCGCAAATGGATCTTCCAAATAGACAATGACCCCAAGCATATTTCCAAAGTTGTGGAAAAATGCCTTAAGGACAACAAAGTCAAGGTATTGGAGTGGCCATCACAAAGCCCTGACCTCAATACTATAGAACATTTGTGGGCAAAACTGAAAAAGCGTGTGAAATCCTGACTCAGTTACACCATCTCTATCAGGAGGAATGGGCCAAAATTCACCCAACGTATTGTGGGAAGCTTGTGGAAGGCTACCCGAAATGTTTGACCCAAGTTAAACAATTTAAAGGCAATGCTACCAAATACTAATTGAGTGTATGTAAACTTCTGACCCACTGGGAATGTGATGGAAGAAATAAAAGCTGAAAGAAATAATTCTCTCTACTATTATTCTGACATTTCACATTCTTAAAATAAAGTGGTGATTCCAACTGACCTAAGACAGGACATTTTTACTAGGATTAAATGTCAGGAACTGTGAAAAACTTAGTTTAAATGTATTTGGCTAAGGTGTATGTAAACTTCCGACTTCAACTGTGTAACCTACACCATCACAATAAATCCATTATTTATTTTACAGGTCTAAAGAAACACGATATGAGTAGTCCTTATGTTAGTTCATTTAGCAGACAAGATTTGCTTAGAATTCCGTGGCATTATTTTATATAATTTTATAGTATGAAGAATACAATTGAACATAGCTGAATTAAATAAAAATTATATTTTCTCTAAACTACTTCTGAGGGAGTGTGCACATGCGGCTATTCTGTGTCAAGCAGTTAACAAAGAAACAGGTCCTCCTACATGCTAAATTTAGAGTTATTCATGCAACTTTAGTTATGATACAAATGTTAAACTATATGTTTTTATTTTTAATACATTGTAAGGCTGCATGATGCGACTCTAATGATGATTTGAAAAAAGTCGCATGAAAGGCATAAGCTCTGCTTTGTTTCTTTCGCAGGCTGCACACACTTCATCAGACTTTCATTTACAATTTGACAAGCACTTGACAATGCCAAACATTTTCCGGCAGCATCCCTCGAGTGTCAGTAATGCCCCCTAAAGGAAAGGGGGATGCCTAGTTAGTTGTACAACAATGCCTTCAACTGAAATGTGTCTATCACATTTAATCCATGCCTTTTGCAGCCAGTGGCTGTTGTGCCGTTGGGCTGAATATAATAATTATAATTCACTTCTCCTGGCAAAGTGCTCCAAAGCACCTTTCCCTACCGAACAGGCCTACCGAACAGCAAAAGCACTAGCCTATGTCAATCTACTATCTCCCATAGTACAAAAGTTGACCTATTCTATTGGTCAACTTGTCCTTCTGTGCAAGAAATAAATATTCCAAACATAGTCTGGGACAGTTGTGGGATGCGATAAATCCCAATTAATACAACCACTAGCATCAAAACACTTTTTAAAAGCAATGAGGCTGATGCAACAGATCAGAACGTTTAGCTTAAAATGTTGATAAACTATTAAGCTATTTCTTCACGTTATAAGCGCAGCAAAGCACACACAGCAGTATGCAATAAGCAATAAGCATGAATGTTTCAAAATGCAATCAGTTAGCGGGAAAACACCACATAAAGCGTTTGATTCGATTCTCGATGACATTTGCATTGATGTCAGAGTGATTAGAGGGACAATAGAGTGCTGAGTACCAGGTATTTAGCAAGTTTGGTAGGTTGTTAATGACCATCAGCAGCATCAGAGCTTGGAGAAGCCTAGTTTCCATTTTCTGAACGGTCACGTTGGATTTGACTATGGTCATGACTCGTGACCACTGGTGTGGCGGTGACCGGTGTGGCAGTAATATGGCCACCATAACAGCCCTAGGCTTGGATTATTGAGTCATTATTAGTTTTACACTTCAGACATGACTCTGCCATTGTGCTGTAGAATTTGTGAATGTTGTTTGTTGTATAATAAATTATATACATTAATTTATACTGGATTAAGTGTACATGTTCGTTCACTGTAATCTCGTTACAGTGCATTCGAAAAGTATTCAGACCCCTAACCTTTTTCCAAATTTTGTTACGTTACAGCTAGGGATGCACGATATATGGAATCGGCCGATATTGTCTAGTTTAACGCCCAATGTGCAAAACCGATGTCAAAGCTGACATGCATACCTATATAACGAAGGTACATGACGTAATGATGGCGGGTAAAATTTTGCGCTATACGTGCAACACGGCATTCCTAAACTACCCCACAATGACTGCTGTGTGGATCGAGCAGTCAACAAGTCAAGCAGTCATTTGAAAGAGTAACAACATTTCAGTGAAACAAAATCCATTAAAGCCAAGATAATGGAATTCATTGCCCTTGACAATTAACCGTTCTGTCGCGTGGGTGATGTTGGCTTTCACCGACTGGTCGAGTACCGGTTAACACTACCAAGTGCGCTATTTTTCCGATGTTGCCTTACCGGAGTTACCTGTGTCACTGCTATTAGATTCACGACATACATACTATGGAACGCCGTTTGGGTCTTTGCGTGTCAAAAAATATACAGTAACACTGTCAAAGCTGTACAAAAAAGTCAGCAATCCCCGGCCACGAATGTGTTTACAATACCGCGTTGGTAATAAAGAATCATTTGTTCGACCGCAACTTCTGGGGTAGCTAGCTTTAGCTTGGTACCTAGCTAGCACCAATAGAACCAGCCTGAAAACAATGACCAGTAAACACTGAAGTCATTTTCATTATTCTTAGCAATGACTTAGGAATCCTTGTCAGTAAGAATTAGCTAGGTTGCCACTTGTTCGCCTATTGAAATGGAATTTAAGTTCATGAAAATAAATAGCTAGCCAGCTACTTAACCCTGTTTCCCAAAGCTAATGTTATAAGCAGCCAGCTAGCTTCATCTGGTTAGTGAGGCTCGACCGGACCGGGTTGTGTTGTGAAGCTAGACACAATAAGGATTAGGCACAATAGTGGAATTTGCGGGTTGCCTTCAAAATAAAAGTATGTCATTGACAGTGATGCAAATGAATACAAATAGTAGAACTATGCCATATTTTTATTTTGATGGCTAACCGCAAAGTCCACTATTGTGGCTAATCCTTATTGTGGCTAGCTTCACATAGATGGGTCTGACCACCATTAATCAAATAAGAACGGTCTTATAAATGAGGGTTATTTTAGATGACACCTAGCTATATAAACTCAGCAAAAAAAATAAACGTTATCTCACTGTCAACTGCGTTTCTTTTCAGCAAACTTAACTTGTGTAAATATTTGAGATTCAACAACTGAGCAGGGACCCTGGGCATCTTTCTTTTGGTGTTTTTCCAGTCAGTAGAAAGGCCTCTAGTGTCCTAAGTTTTCATAACTGTGACCTTAATTGCCTACCGTCCGTAAACTGTTAGTGTCTTAACGACCGTTCCACAGGTGCACGTTCATACATTTTTTATGGTTCATTGAACAAGCATGGGAAACAGTGTCTAAACCCTTTACAATGAAGATCTGTGAAGTTATTTGGATTTTTACGAATTATCTTTGAAAGACAGGGTCCTGAAAAAGGACGTTTCTTTTTTGCTGAGTTTAGTTAGCTCGCTAACTATAGCGACTGAAACAGATTGTCATTTTGCTATGTTTTTGGGGAAGAACATTGTTTGCATCCATGAGCTAGCTAGCTTTTTTTATGACCGGCACTGTAGGTGCGCGAGACAAGTTTACCAGCATCAAAGCATATGTATCAATGAATCGTTGTGACATATGAAATACGAGTGAGTGTAATCAATGTTTAATAACTACGTAAAAAATGTGTGAAAGCGTTCAATTATTATGTGACGTGCAGTCATATTCAGGTCCTGATTAGTCAATAACACGTCAAAGACCCAAACGGCGTTCCATAGAAATCCTGTTTGAGAATGAAACGACTGAACAAATGAACAACAAAACAGCACAGCAAGTAAGTGAAAGAAATAGGTTTTGATTGTTTTACTGGTAATGGGGACATGCGTAAATGCCAAGAAAATAACTTTTTGGTCAGTGGTGTGTGTAACCTTTATTTAACTAGGGAAGTCAGTTAAGAACAAATTGTTATTTACAATGACTGCCTACCCCGGTGAACGTTGGGCCAATTGGGCGCCGCCCTATGGGACTCCCAATCACGGCTGGATGTGATATAGCCGGGATTCGAACCAGGGACTGTAGTGACGCCTCTTGCACTGAAATGCAATGCCTTAGACCGCTGCGTCCATGCGTGTGTGTTAACTATTTAACTGTACTAGAATGCTTAAAAAGGTTATCAGTATTTTTTTTTATTTGGCAAGGAAAATATCGGATATCGGCCAAAATGTTTATATCGGTGCATCACTAGCTACAGCCTTTTCCTCATCCATCTACACACAATACCCCATAATGACAAAGCAAAGCAGGTTACTAGAAATGTTTGCAAATACATTTAAAAAAAATCACATTAACATAAGTATTCAGACCCTTTACTCAATACTTTGTTGAAGCACCTTTGGTAGCGATTACAGCCTCGGTTCTTCTTGGGTATGAAGCTACAAGCTTGGCACACCTGTATTTGGGGAGTTTCTCCCAGTCTTCTCCGCAGATCCTCCCAAGCTCTGTCAGGTTAGATGGGGAGCGTCACTGCACAGCTATTTTCAGGTGTCTCTAGAGATGTTTGGGCCACTCAAGGACATTCAGAGACTTGTCCCAAAGCCACTCCTGCTTGGCTGTGTGTTTAGGTTCGTTGTCCTGTTGGAAGGTGAACCATCGCCCCAGTCTGAGGTCCTGAGCACTCTTGAGCAAGGATCTCTCTGTTCTCATCAAGGATCTCTCTGTTCATGTTTCCCCTCAACCCTGACTAGTCTCCCAGTCCCTGTCGCTGAAAAACAGAAATACCGGTCATGACTCTCCTGGCTGAGGATCCAAGGCCTCAGATCAGCTTGGCAAATGGCAGACGATGACCAGACCCCTCTCATAATTTAGGGAGGAGGGGAATCTCCCTCCTGATTTTCAGTATCAACGAAAGGAATGCCTTTGTCCCCCAGAATACTTCTGCCACCAAAACTGTAACACCCAAAAAGTGAATATTAGAACAATATTTCTAAGATAAGAATGTTAATGGTCAGTACTAAAGAATAATCATGTCACATTGTTTATTTTGTGATGTCATTAAGAATGGTATCAAGAAAATACTGTAACAAAGTGTACCCATTTTATGTCAAGTTCCCTTCCATTACGTTGTCTATGTAATATGAAAATGGATGTAACTATTTTTGTTAAGATAGGAATGTGATTTTAGTGTCTAATGAGAATAGTTTTTCATATAAACTATGCAGTGACTAGCCATGCCCCAAGTGAGATCAGAGATTGTGTCAGCATGATGGAACACCCCTTTTTACCCGAGGATGAAAATGGCGAGAATCTCACCTCAGACAATCCCTGGTACAGCTGATTAGCTTTTCTCAATATCTGATGTAAGACAGCTTACGTCAGATAATCTACATGACTATCCTACTACGCTCATCACCATTGGAGATGGGACAACTAAGAAGGACTTTGTGACCTCTGGTGGACAATCAGAGCATGTACAAGTGGCCCACTGGGAAAGGCTCACCGAAACAACTTTCTGAGAGGGCTTCGTTCTGACAGAGAAAGGGGAACATTCAACACGTAAATTCATTTCTTATCCCCAAACGGGCGGCAGTTCGTGTGCAAGGTATATGATTAATGTGAAGACGGTCCTAGAATGTATCCACGATAAATGTCCCCTTTCACTCTCTCTTTCCCCAACCCTCTCCATATGTGTAACAAGCTGTCATATCTTGTCAGTCCACTAGGGACTTGTCTCCTTAATGTGTGTGTATGTGTGTATTCTGTGTTATTATTTAGTTAGTAAATAAATGAAACCAATTTGTAGTACTGAATAACGAGCAAAAGTTTGGGTTCTTGCGGATGCAAGGTCACAACTGTTCAGAATGAGAACTGATATGAGGTAATGATTAATAAGTGATTTATCGATATATATCTTCTGGAGTTTAATTCGGGAGATGGTATCTCGTTAAACAACTTCCGTTGTGCCTCAAATTCCTAATGAGTTAGTTACATTAATTTAATCAGGTAACAATTAAACAGTGTTTTGAATAAATAAGTCATCACATTAATGAAAGTCACGTCATGACATACCTTAAGTATTCAGACCATTCACTATGAGACTCAAAATTGAGCTCAGGTGCATCCTGTTTCCATTGCGCATCCTTGATTGGAGTCCACCTGTGGTAAATTCAACGCGCGCGCGCACACACACACACACACACACACACACACACACACCTACACACACCTATGTAAGGTCCCACAGTTGACAGTGCATGTCAGCAAAAACCAAGCCATGAGGTCAAAGAAATTGTCCGTAGTGCTCCGAGACAGGATTGTGTCGAGGCACATCTCTGGGGAAGGGTAGTTTTGCTCTCGCTTTAAAATTATTTGCTTACACGTTTTGCTTTTGGAGGTCTTATTTTTGTTTACAATTATATACATTTTGCTTTCAATTGTTTGGTTTTTGATAACTTTCATTACTTGACCTGTCCTCGAGAATGTTACATTCTCAACTTTATTTCTCATGTTCACCATTTTATTTTGAATTAAATACATATGGCGTGAAATTGACCCCATATCGCGCTGCATTAGGCAAATGGTAGTCACACCAGATACTGACTGGTTTTCTGATCCCACACCCTTACCTTAGAAAAAAGGTATCTGTGAACAACAGATTCATATCTGTATTCCCAGTCATGTAAAATCCATAGATTAGGGCCTAATGAATTGATTTCAATTGACTGATTTTCTTATGAACTATAACGTCTTTGAAATCGTTGCATTTATATTTTGATCCAGTATAGATCCATTCTCTGATCCTTTGATTGGGTGTCAGATCATGCTGCAAGAGCTCTGATTGGTTGGAGGATGTCCTCCGGAAGTTGTCATAATTACTGACTTATTAAGTCAACATACCCAAAGGACGGAAACTAGCTAGCCTCCGGCTCCATCATGGCGCTACCATTCTGAGTGCTGTTGATGCTACTGTAGATCTTCTAAAAACAGTGTTTGATATCAATTGTGACATGAATATATTTAGTATAGTTATCTAAAAAGGACAAATCTAATGTTAATCATAGTTTCTCATTTCCTTTATTACTTTTTTTGTTGCTTTTAATCTTTTCATACAAATCTTCACTTCAATAGAAGGTGTAAGCTTGCAGAAACAAAAGAAAACCCAAAACAAAGACTGGTAGCTACAGTGCATTCGGAAAGTATTCAGACCACAACTTCTTCCACATTGTTACATTAGTCTTATTATAAAATAATTTTCTCAAATTGACACAATACCCCATAATGACAAAGCAATACAGGTTTAGACATGTTTGCAAATCTATTAACAACAGATACCTTAATTACATAAGTATTCAGACCCTTTGCTACGAGACTCAATTGAGCTCAGGTGCATTCTGTTTTCATTGATCTTCCTTGAGCTGTTTCAACAACTTGATTGGAGTCCACATGTGGTAAATTCAATTGATTGGACATGATTTGGAAAGGCGCGCGCACACACACACACACACACACACACCCCTATGTAAGGTCCCACAGTTGACAGTGCATGTCAGAGCAAAAACCAAGCTATGAGGTCGAAAGAATTGTCCGTAGAGCTGGGGCACAGATCTGGGGAAGCGTACCAAAAAAAGTATGCACTATTGAAGGTCCCCAAGAACACAGTGCCCACCATCAATGTTAAATGGAAGAAGTTTGGAACCACCAAGACTCTTCCTAGAGCTGGAAGCCCGGCCAAACTGAGCAATCGGGGCAGAAGGGCTTTGGTCAGGGAGGAGACGAAGAACCAGAGCTCAAGTGTTCCTCTGTGGAGATAGCAAAACCTTCCAGATGGACAACCATCTCCACAGCACTTCACCAATCAGGCCTTTATGGTAAGGTGGCCAGACGGAAGCCACTCTTTAGTAAAAGGCATGACAGCCTGCTTGGCATTTGCAAAAAGGCACCTAAAGAACTCTCAGACCATGAGAAACAAGATTCTCTGGTCTGATGAAACCAAGATCTTTGGCCTGAATGACAAGTGTTATGTCTGGAGGAAACCTGGCACCATCCCTAAGGTGAAGCATGGTGGCAGCATCATGCTGTGAGGATATTTTTCAGCAGCACGGGCTGGGAGAGTAGTCAGGATTGAGGGAAAGATGAACGGAGCAAAGTACAGAGATGAAAGCCTGCTCCAGGGAGCTCAGGACCTCAGACTGGAACGAAGGTTCACCTTCCAAAAGGACAATGACACTAAGCACACAACGAAGGAGTGGCTTCAGGACAAGTCTCTGAATGTCCCTGAGTGGCCCAGCCAGAGTCCGGATCCGCAGAGAATGGGAGAAACTCCCCAAATACAGGTGTGCCAAGCTTACAGAGTCATACCCAATTAGACTCGAGGCTGTAATCACTGCCAAATGTGCTTAAACAAAGTACTGAGTAAAAGGTCTGAATACTTCAGTTTATTTTTAATACATTTGCAAAAATTAAAAAAAAAACAGTTTTTGCTTTGTAAGTCGCTCTGGATAAGAGCGTCTGCTAAATGACATAAATGTAAAATGCTTTGTCATTATGGGGTATTGTGTGTGGCTTGGTGAGGGAGAGAAGTTGAATTTTTTTTTTTTTTTAATACTGTTGTAAGGTAACAAAATGTGGAAAAAGTCAAGGGGTCTGAATACTTTCCGAATGCACTGTATATCACAAAGCAGGAAAATGTGTTATACAGCTAACATGTCAAAGCATTCAGAAATAGCATTTCAGAGTTCAACGATAGACAGGCTTGAAATGAACATGGCATAAATGATTTAACGCTTAAACAACCCATATTAAAAAAGGCAGACTTCCTCAATTCAACAGTTTCCGAATAATGATTCTGATATATTGCTTCAATCAATGACATTGATTACATTTGACTCTTGAATAGAACTATGCCTTATTAGCTTCGTACAATGCCTTAAACCAAAATGTAAAGGTTCTATTACTCTATCATTTGTGATTGCAGCTTTAAACTGTCTTGTATGAACCAGAAAAGAGCTATATCTGCATGTTAATTAATGTTAGCTGGCTAATGTATCGGCCGTGCATTGTGGTCCACCCCTCGGTCAAGGCGAAGCCAGCGATGACAGTGGGAGGAGCCTGCCGACGGCTCCGAGGTAAGTCTTAGTGTGGCGCCCCCAGTGGGCTGACCTCTGTTACCTCTTCTGGGCCTGCTTCAGTAAAGTGTCAAAGTCAAGGGCATCAAACTTGCCAGTCACGGGGGCCGACGGGTCATACTCGCGGTTAGAATCTGGAGGAGTGAAGAGAGAAAGATTAGTATTAGGCGGTATATTGAAATACCCACTATGATTTACTGGCATAATTTGTATTATTTTTTACATTTTAAGCCAGTATTCAATTTCACAAGTCACATGGTATGTTTGTTAACAAAGAGCACACGGAGCGATCTAAGTTTATGACGATCAACTGTTGAGCAGCGCAAGAGGTGATAAAGTTTCACTTGAAATTCACAACTAATGTTAGCCAGCTAAATATCTTAACTACCTAAAATGTGCCAAACATTTTCTCCAGCTCTGGTCCCGATTTCCTGATAGCGAGGGAACTTAGGCTTACGGGTGTTTTAATGATGCAGCTTTCCTACAAATGGCCGAAGACGTAACATGCGTTTCTCAAAACACCACGCAGAAAGAACGTTCGCCAAGTGTGTCGTTGAGGCACACGTTGATACGGATATGATCGAAAGGCAGCGCTGCTCTCAGATCAGCTTTCTCCATTCAAATCTTACCTTAACATAATTATTCTACAACACTGATGACAGATCAGCTCCTAAAAAGAGATCACCTATGGCTGAAAATATTGAGTCATCTTATTCTAATGCTTAGCCTATAATAGGCACCTCATTGTGGCCATGTTACACATGCAACATACTGGGGCAAAATTAAACAAGTTCCATTTGAAAAATTGTAGGCTAATTGAATATATAGGACAATGTAGGATATATATCTTTTAATGCAGTCATTTCAGTTTTAATTTGAAGCATATTTTTATTCATAGGGATGTGCAAGGTTATTTTAATATCCAAACAGACATTAGTATTCGAATACTTGTGAGAAAAACTAAAGCCCTATTTTAACACTGAAAAGGCCTTAAAAATAAAGTATACACGTGACATTGTTGCATACATGAAAATACCATGACCATTCAAATTATTAATTTGAAATGCACCCCGTAAAAGTACCTAGCAGCAGACCGGTAGACTTCACGTGTAGCTTGTTGTTTATGTTGGACAATCAAAAAGTGAAAGTGGCAAAGACACTCAATGTGTAGCAAGTGGAGTGATGGTTCACTAATGCAAGATGAAATAACCTTTCGGAATGAAAAGTTAGCTACAACGAGCAACCAATAGGTAGGCTGCCGTTTTATCTGAAAGGGTTTGGGGAGAAAGCCCAGCATGTGACCTCAACTAGCAACAGCTGCCAAGTTTAGCTAGCAAGCCAGATTCTCCAGGCTACTCCATTAAAGACAGTAACTGTTATGTGATAACATTGTGGCCGCTACAAGTTAGCTAGTCTTGGCTGTAACCGAGTTGCCTCGGCATCTCTCTCATCTCACATCTCATACAGTTGAAGTCGGATGTTTACATACACCTTAGCCAAATACATTTAAACTCAGTTTTTCACAATTCTGACTTTTAATCATAGTAAAAATTCTGTGTCTTAGGTCAGTTAGGATCAGCACTATTTTAAGAACGTGAAAAGTCAGAATAATAGAGATATTTATTTAAGTTATTTCCTTCATCACATTCCCAGTGGGTCAGAAGTTTACATACACTCAATTAGTATTTGATAGCATTGCCTTTAAATAGTTTAACTTGGGTCAAACGTTTTGGGTAGCCTTCCACAAGTTTCTCACAATAAGTTGGGCGAATTTTGGCCCATTCCTCCTGACAGACATGAGTCAGAATTGTAGGCCTCCTTGCTCACACACACACTTTTTCAGTTCTGCCCACAAATTTTCTATGAGATTGAGGTCAGGGCTTTGTGATGGCCCCTCCAATAACTTGACTATGTTGTCCTTAAGCCATTTTGCCACAGCTTTGTAAGTATGCTTGGGGTCATTGTCCATTTGGAAGACCCATTTTCGACCAAGCTTTAACTTCCTGACTGATGCCTTGAGATGTTGCTTCAATATATCCACATAATTTTCCATCTTCATGATGCCATCTATTTTGTGAAGTCCACCAGTCCCTCCTGCAGCAAAGCACCCCCACAACATGATGCTGCCATCCCCGTGCTACACGGTTGGGATGGTGTTCTGCGGCTTGCAAGCATCCCCCTTTTTCCTCCAAACATAACGATGGTCATTATGATCAAACAGTTCTATTTATGTTTCATGAGACCAGAGGACATTTCTACAAAAAGTATGATTTGTGTCCTCATGTGCAGTTGCAAACCGTAGTCTGGCTTTTTTATGGCGGTTTTGGAGCAGTGGCTTCTTCGTTACTGTGGATATAGATACTGTTGTACCCGTTTCCTCCAGCATCTTCACAAGGTCCTTTGCTGTTGTTCTGGGATTGATTTGCACTTTTCGCATCAAAGTACGTTCATCTCTAGGAGACAGAACACGTCTCCTTCCTGAGCAGTATGACGGCTGCGTGGTCCCATGGTGTTTATACTTGCATACTATTGTTTGTACCGATGAACATGGTACCTTCAGGCATTTGGAAATTCCTCCCAGGGATGAACCAGACCTGTGGAGGTCTTGGCTCATTTCTTTTGATTTTCCCATGATGTCAAGCAAAGAGGCACTAAGTTTGAAGGTAGGCCTTTGAAATACATCCACAGGTACACCTCCAATTGACTCAAATGATGTCAATTAGCCTATCAGAAGATTCTAAAGCCATGACATTTTCTGGAATTTTCCAAACTGTTTAAAGGCACAGTCAACTTAGTGTATGTAAACTTCTGACCCATTGGAATTGTGATACAGTGAATTATAAGTGAAATAATCTGTCGGTAAACAATTGTTGGAAAAATGACTTGTGTCATGCAAAGTAGATGTCCTAAACGACTTGCCGAAACTATAGTTTGTTAACAAGAAATTTGTGGAGTGGTTGAAAAACTAGTTAATGACTCCAACCAAGTGTATGTAAACTTCCGACTTCAACTGTATGTTACAAACCGGCCCATCCGTAGCAATACAGCGCAGCAGTGCTCAAGTTAAACTTGTTAAGTTCCTTCAGAAAGTATTTATACCCCTTGACTTATTCCACATTGTTGCGTTAGACGGAATATAAATGGATAAAAAAAATAATCTTAACCATCTACACACTATACCCCATATTGACAAAGTTAAAAAGTTTATAGAAAATGAAATGCATAAGTTTTCACACCCCTGAGTCAATACATGTTAGATTCACCTTTGGCAGCGATTAAAGCGGTGAGTCTTTAGGGGCAAGTCTAAGAACTTAGCACAACTGAATTGTACAAAATGTGCACATTCTTTAAAAAAAATAATTCAAGCCCTGTCAAGTTGATTGTTGATCATTGCTTGACAGCCATTTTCATGTCTTGCCATAGATTTAAGCCGATTTAAGCAAAACTAACTAAGCCACTCAGGAACATTCGATGTCGTCTAGGTAAGAAACTTCAGTGTATATATTTGGCCTTGTGTTTCAGGTTATTGTCCTGCCGAACATTGAATTTGTCTCCCAGTGTCTGGATTTCCCCCAAACATAACGCTTTATATTCAGGACATTAAGTTAATTTTGCCACATTTAACAGTACATTTTTTTGAATAATTTTTATTCTGTACGGGTTTCCTTTTCACTCTCATTTCTGTTAGTATTGTGGAGTAACTACAATGTTGTTGATCCATCCATCAGTTCTATTGCAGCCATTAAACAAACATTTTTTTTTTCAAGTCACCATTGGCCTCATGGTGATATCCCTGAGCGGTTTCTTTCCTCTCCAGCAACTGAGTTAGGAAGGACGTCTATCTTGTATTGATAGAAAATCCAAAGTGTAATTAATAACTTCCCAATGATCAAATGGATATTCAATGTCTTAATTTTACCCATCTACAAATAGGTGCTCATCTTTGCCAGGCATTGGAAAACCTCCCTGGTCTTTGTGGTTGGGTCTGGGTTTGAAATTCACTGCTCGACTGAGGCACCTTACAGATAATTGTATGAGTGTTAAACACTATTATTGAACAACGAGTGAGTCCATGTAACTAAAGCAAATTTTTACTCCTGAACTTATTTAGGCTTGCCATAACAAAGAGGTTGAATACTTAACTCAAGATTTCAGCTTTAAATTGATAAACGTTTATACATTTCTGAAAACATAATTCCACTTTGACATTATGGGGTATTGTGTTGGCCAGTGATAAAAAATCTCAATTGAATTAATATTTAAATTTAGGCTGTACCAACAAATGTGTAAAAAGTAAAGTGGTTTATATACTTTGAATGCACTGTATTTCGAATACCTGGATATCCGACAAAAATGAATGATGGTATTGAAATAGTGACATTATTTCAAACCCCCATCCCTCCTTGTTTGTAACAACTACAAAGACATTGGCAACTTTGTTGTGAAGTTCTACGTTAGAAACATCTTGATTCGGTCTGTGTTTAGCGGAAACATGTATAAAGTAATGAAAAAAAAACACAAAAAAAAAAGACCCAATGACACTTAGCTTTCTATGAGTGGTCTGAGGAAACTGGTAAATAAGTGCAACTATGCATTTGGTTTGTTAATGTGCCAGCTAGTAACCTATAGCTTGCAAGATCAATCATCTTGGTTAGAGCAGAGAATCAAAGTGTGAGTACCCTTTTGAGATAGTTACACAACTAGGAGCATGGTTGTCTGTCCATGGAATTCGCTTGAGCTTGGTAGCATTTAGCTAGCATCCACTACGGGAATTTGCTAGTACTTTATTAGCGTTTGTTCGCATTTTTTGGTTAAGAAATAGCACCCCTTGTGTGCATTTCCGGTAATACCGTATACCCTGGTATGGTACAGGAACAGTAGGTATGGAAATCTGGATACTGTCCAACCCTAATTAGCATCACCTGCAGGATTTTTGATGGAACACACTCTTTGCTAGCTCTCCTTACATCACTGCAATCAGATGTAGGTGTATACCAAAAAAAGGTGACAGTACAATATGATCATTTTATCTTAACTGACAACTAGTACCAGTGTTGACAACCAAAAAAAATGGCATTCACTGTTTACACAAATTTATATAAACCATGTCTTACCTAGATCAGCATAGCTCGTCTTGCAGAACTGTCTCCTTCCTCCGAAGCAGAGGTCAAAGGGGAGTTCGTCAGGCTTACGGAGCTTGCTGCCATTCTCGATGGCCGTGAATGCATCCTTCGTATCGTAGTAGGTCACAAACCCATAGTTATCCCTGTCACAGAGATTGAATAGCAAATATTTAAACATGCAGGAGACAGAGGGTTGATTCATTATGGCACAAAATGTGACATTTTAAAATGCAAAGAAACATTTGCATTGACTGGTGGATAATTCTGGATAGTCCCTCCCTGTTGGTCGGTTTTCTTCTGCTTGGTGACATGAACACTACTTGATCGTGTTGAGGTGTGAGTTCTTAAAAGAGCCACTGGTGGTTTAGCCTGGTTGTTGCTGTAGCAGCTGTAGTTTGGCCCGAGAGACCACGGAGAGGGTCAAATCCATTTTTATCCTCGTCACAGAGATTGAATACCAAATATTTAAACATGCAGGAGACAAATTTTTGTTGTTGTTGTTACAAGCTGTGTTTCGTTAAAGCCTATTTATTTTTTGTTACAAGCCGTGTTTTGTTAAAGCCTACCGTAATTTCTGGACTATTAAGCGCACCTGAATATAAGCCGCACCCACTGAATTTAAAAAATATATATTATTTTGAACATAAATAATGTCTATAAGCCACAGGTGCCTACCGGTACATTGAAACAAATGAACTTTACACAGGCTTTAACGAAACACGGCTTGTAACAAAAATAAATAGGCTTTAACGAAACATGGCTTGTAACAAAAAATTAAAAATTAGCAGTAAGCTTTAGTTGTCTTTTTGCACTGAGTCAATTCCTCACGCTGCTGTTTCCAACGTCTTATCATCGACTCATTAAGACCAAGCTCCCGTGCAGCAGCTCTATTTCCTTTTCCAACAGCCAGATCAATTGCCTTCAACTTGAAAGCTGCATCATATGCATTTCTCCGTGTCTTTGCCACGATGAGGGTGACAAAATGACTACCGTAATCAGAATGATGGGAAGTTTAAGTGCGCTCGATTTAATCTAAACAGTAAACAAAAAAGTTGTTTGACCTTAACCCGTTCGGCAATTTCATTGGTCTAATGAAAGCTTCATGCTGCCAAAAAACTGAGCACGTCACAGAATGTTTTACTTTGAAGAAAAAAAGAAAAAAAAAAGGAAAGCGGGAAAAATCCATATATTAGCCGCTTCATTGTTTAAGCCGCGATGTTCAAAGCATGGGAAAAAAGTTGTGGCTTATAGTCCGGAATTTACGGTATTTATTTTTGTTATAAGCCGTGTTTCGTTAAAGCCTGTGTAAAGTTCATTTGTTTCAATGTACCGGTAGGCACCTGCGGCTTATAGACATGTGCGGCTTATTTATGTTCAAAATAATAATTGTAAAAAGATTCAGTGGGTGCAGCTTATATTCAGGTGCGCTTAACCTGTTGGGGCTAGGGGGCAGTATTTGCACGGCCGGATAAAAAACGTACCCGATTTAATCTGGTTACTACTCCTGCCCAGTAACTAGAATATGCATATAATTGTTTGATTTGGATAGAAAACACCCTAAAGTTTCTAAAACTGTTTGAATGGTGTCTGTGAGTATAACAGAACTCATTTGGCAGGCCAAAACCTGAGAAGATTCCAAACAGGAAGCGCTTTCTCTGACCATTTCATGGCCTTCTTGATCATCTCTAACCAAAACAGGGGATCTCTGGCATGACGTGACATTTTCTAACGCTCCCATAGGCTCTCAGAAGGTGCCAGAAAGCTGAATGGTGGCTTTGCAGGCCCTGGCTGAAAAACATTAGCGCATTTTGTAAGTGGTCGATCAGAGAACAATGAGACTGGCGCGCGCGTGCACGAGACATCTCCATGTTTACTTTCTCTCTCTTTGAACGAAAACAACCACTCCCGGTCAGAATATTATCGCTGTTTTACGAGAAAAATAGCATAAAAATTGATTTTAAACAGCGGTTGACATGCTTCGAAGTATGGTAATGGAATATTTTGAATTTTTTTGTCACGAAACGCGTTGGGCGCGTCACCCTTCTTTACCCATCGGATAGTGTCTTGAACGCACGAACAAAACGCCGCTATTTGGATATAACTATGGATTATTTTGAACCAAACCAACATTTGTTATTGAAGTAGAAGTCCTGGGAGTGCATTCTGACGAAGACAGCAAAGGTAATCAAACTTTTCTAATAGTAAATCGGAGTTTGGTGAGTACCACACTTGGTGGGTGTCTAAATAGCTAGCCTGTGATGTTCGGTGGGAATGCTAGTCACATGCTAGTCACATGCTAATGTAAAAAGCTGGTTTTTGATATAAATATGAACTTGATTGAACAAAACATGCATGTATTGTATAACATAATGTCCTAGGAGTGTCATCTGATGAAGATCATCAAAGGTTAGTGCTGCATTTAGCTGTGGTTTTGGTTTTTGTGACATTATATGCTAGCTTGAAAAATGGGTGTCTGATTATTTCTGGCTGGGTACTCTGCTGACATAATCTAATGTTTTGCTTTCGTTGTAAAGCCTTTTTGAAATCGGACAGTGTGGTTAGATAAAGGAGAGTCTTGTCTTTAGAATGGTGTAATATAGTCATATGTTTGAGAAATTGAAGTAATAGCATTTCTAAGGTATTTGAATATCGCGCCACGGGATTACACTGGCTGTTGAGTAGGTGGGACGCTTCCCATAGAGGTTAATAGTCCGGAAATTACGGTAACTGCTGGTCTTACGGTCTATTACCGTTAATTAACAAACACGTTTAGCATCTCCGGGCTTCCACGCATAGCCTACAAGCCACTAATGCAGACCTTTGGAACATCTACAATTTAAAAAAGTCAAATTAAATCATTCAATATAGCCTAGACATCACAATAAATCCATTTGAGGCGGGACTAAAACAAAACAAAGAAAATGTAGCACAAAAACAGAATAGCATATTCTGAGTCATCCATATGTTAGGCTCTACTCTTGCTATGCCATGTGACTATGGGTACACTAGTTTTTAGCAGACAAGATTTGCTTATAATTCCTGTGGCATTTTATAGTAAGAATAAAATTGAACATAGCTGAATAAAATAAAAAGGTTGTTTTTTTCAAAAAGATTTCACATGGAGTGCGCACATGCTGCTATTCGGTGTTGAGAATTTGAAACAGAACCTCCTATATGCTTAATTTAGAATTATTTATGGTACTTTGTGACACAAACCTTCTGTTTTGATTTCTAATTCATTCAAAGGCTGCATGATGCAACTAATAATGATTTGAAAAAAGTGATGCCATGCACTCTGCTCCGTTTCTTGTGCAGGCTGCACAGACTTCATCAGTCTCATTCGCAGTTCAACAAGCAATTCATAATATTCTCACCCATCAGACTATTCTCAATGTAATCTTGTCTTTACTTATGAACTAATGTGTGTAATTAAGTGGAGGCTCCTCAGGGGACCATCCTCGGTGAATTTCATAAAAACAAAATTTCAAACATTTAAAAGTAATTTTTTTTAGATTAAACTATACTAAATACAATCACATATCACCAAATAATTGATTAAAACAATATTTTTCAAAGAAGGTCTACAGTAGCCTCAACAGGACTCTGTAGGGTAGCACCATGGTGCAGCCGGAGGACAGCTAGCTTCCGTCCTCCTCTGGGTACATTGACTTCAATAGAAAACCTAGGAGGCGCATGGTTCTCACCCCCTTCCATAGAATTACATAGTAATTTTGACAGCTTCCAGAGAGGTCCTCCAACCTATCAGAGCTCTTGCAGCATGAACTGACATGTTGTCCACCCAATCAAAGAATCAGATAATGAATCTAGTATAGAAAGCATAAGCTATAGCTAGCTATAATTACAGTGCATTATATGTAGTGAGTAGTTGAGAGAGAAAGACAATAGTTGAACAGTTTTGAACAAATTAATTTCTTCAAAAATGGAGAAGTGAGAAAGTGTCCCCCCCAGTTTCACTTAGCTAGCAAATGCAGCTTGCTATTGTCACCTACTCAAACACCCTGCTAAAACAGAGGGCTGTTATGTTAGCTAGCTGGCTATAACTATCCAACGCAACACTGGAACTCTTCCAAGTCAAGGTAAGCTTTTGGTTTTTCAAATTTATTGCCACTGAGCCCCGCCGGTGTAACTGCTTACTAACGTTACTGCATGATTGTAGCGGGTTTAGTAACGCATTAGTTCTATTTGCTATGCTGACTATGAGGTTACTTTAGCAAATATGGTGTCAGCGATTTAGGCTGCGTGTAGCGGTTTGGCTTGTCACACACACAGCTGATGTGTTGTGTATTGAAGTCCACAAGCGAAGGGAAGAAGTGCAGCACATAGATGCGAGAAGGAATACTACGTGGCTGCTATGAAAGTTCACTGTGCGTTCGCGTGATCAGAGGGTGTATTCATTCCAGTGATTCTGTAAAAAACGTTTCTTAAACGGAAGCAACAGAACAAAACAGGGATAAACACTTGAATTTGTCCAATAGAAACGCTCATTTGCAACTGTTGGACTAATGAATACAGCCTATATCAGCTAGATGCAGGCAAGAGTGTGGAAGGCGGTTTTGAATGAGACCGTCTGTCCATGTGTTACTGTCTGTCACCTCAAATTTGTTGTAGCAACCTGATGCGTATAGGGAAAATTTGAGTATCATGTAGTAGCCTAAACCTATCGGTTACAATGAACTTGGTGAATGGAATTTGAATAACAGTCATCCAATATGTTGTAATAGAAATAAGGCCATACTCATGAGAAACAAATTGTCCTCCCTCATCTTAAAACGGCACTGACCGCCACTGGTGCAATTATTTCTTATTTAGAATGGCCCACAAAAAAAAGTAATCTATAGCCTGCACTCAAATAGCAAATATGTGCAGTTATGTTTTTAATATGCCAGGTAGGCTTCACCGGTTGTAAAGTGGATGAATGTGCTAAATTTAAGGTATTTATCAATAAATATAGCAGGGCGAGAAAGCTGGGACCCTCTTAAATAGTGAGCAGTCAAAACACTTCCCATGCAATTGCGCAATGACTAGGCTTATAAGAAGACATTTCACTAGGCTCCGTAGGCTATGGGCTCTCCAGACTATTCAATTTAATCTTGTCTTTACATGTACTAAATATTATGTGTGAAATTACATTTGATTTAGAAAAATGGGCCATTATGCACCTGTTGGAACAGGAACATAATAAAGACATTCGTATGCACTTGAATAGCGAATAGAGGATGTTTTCCCGCGGTTCATTTTCATTCCAGCAAGGTAGGCTACTCCGATTGTGCTTAATATTATCAACATTAGGAAAGTTGAGAAATAAATAGTAGGCCTAGTCTATAGAAAGCTGATGGAGGCATTCAAAACTGTTCTTACACAATTGCATAGCCTCTAGAAATGTTGCACAACATGGGCTTATAGGAACACTTATTTCATTGCACGGATCAACCAGCTATGAGGAGCTGGTTCACGCTACACAACAAGTGATCCTATTCCACTCAATCTCAATACCAGGGCTCTCACGAAATGTTTGATTTTCAATTGCATTTACATTGATGTCAGCGTGATTAGAGGGACAATAGAGCATTGAGTACCAGGCCATTAGCGACTTGCCATTAGCAAGTTTGGTAGGCTACTAATTGCCAACAGAGCGCCGTTTTGGAGAAGCCTCGTTACCGTGACTCAATGGTCACGTGGAATTTGACTGCAATCATGACTCGCGATTGCCGGTGTGGAGGTAAAATGGTCACCGAAACAGCCCTAGGTAGGATTCAGACCTGTCCAATAGAACTCGTTTTTAGTTTCAAAATGTTTTCCATATCGTGCTGACAGAACATGAGCCAGGTCTCAGGCATTACTTATTGAAACAAAACATGACCGGTGTTTCAGAGTACTTACTTACCCATGGCCTCTGAAATGTAAAGTGCACTCCTCAATCTCTCCGTACAGAGAGAAGCGTTCCTTCAGCTCTTTATGAGTCATTGTCTCTCGGATTCTCCCTACGTAAACAACCCTACGCTCCTCCTGAGGGGAGAGAGAACGGCATTAGTCAGCTGACCATACATACACACGGTATCAGACAAGGTACTATTGGCTTCAATGTCTGAGAAGGGGCCTTTCTCAGACAAATGCCTATGTCTTCAACTGAAAAGAACACGCTGCCCTGGGGAACTGAACCCAGAGACACAGAACGTGACCTTGACCCAGTGACCCCCAGAGACAGACTGTCCCGTTCCGACGTATCATCGTATCATCACTGGCCAACTTCACTTTAATAGAAAAGTATGTACTCACAATGGCTTTATCTTTGAGTCTCTTCACCACCTCACTGTTTTCTCTAGATTCAGGCCGGTAGCCTGGTCTGAAAGACGGGCTGTGGAAAGAAACGGAATAGGAGACGTGGTCAATGTTAAATAATTTAAATAATCTGTATCCATGAAGCTAAGTACAGCGCATTCAGAAAGTATTCAGACCCCTTCACTTTTTACAAATGTTGTTACGTTATAGCCGTATTCTAAAATTGATTAAATAAAAATCTACACACAATACCCCATAACAAACCGTTGGCCTGAATGCCAAGCATCAGGTCTGGAGGACACCAGGCACCACTCATCACCTGGCCAATACCATCCCTAAGGTGAAGAATGGTGGCAGCATCATGCTGTGGGGATGTTTTTCAATGGCAGGGACTAGTTAGGATCAAGGGAAACATGAACGGAGCAAAGTACAGAGAGATCCTTGATGAAAACATGCTCCAGAGCACTCAGGACCTCAGACTGGGACGAAGGTTCACCTTCCAACAGGACAATGACCCTAAACACACAGCCACGACAATGCAGGAGTGGCTTCGGGACAAGTCTCTGAATGTCCCTGAGTGGACCAGCCAGAGTCAGGACTTGAATGTCCCTGAGTGGACCAGCGAGAGTCAGGACTTGAACACGATCAAACGTCTCTTGAGAGACCAGAAAATAGCTGTGCAGCGACGCTCCCCATCCAACCTGACAGACCTTGCGGATCTGCAGAGAAGAATGGGAGAAACTCCCCAAACACAGGTGTGCCAAGCATGTAGCGTCATACCCAAGAAGACTCGAGGCTGTAATCGCTGCCAAAGGTGCTTCAACAAAACACTGAGTAAAGGGTCTTAATACTTACATACATTTTATATTTCATTTTTTATAATTTGCAAACATTTCTAAAAAACAGTTTATGCTTTGTCATTATGGGGTATGGGAAAACACAATTAAATCAATTTTAGAATAAGGCTGTAAGGTAACAAAATGTGGAAAAAGTCAAGTGTTCCGAATACTTAATGAATGCACTGTAAATTATGTTATCCTATCCCAAGTAGTCAGGAAAACATACACTGATCTGACTGCACTGCATGTACGCATTTTTGGTTAATTTGAACTGACCAATACCATAGAAAAAATGTAACTCATGGTTTTTTGAGGAAAGTGCTTTAATTACCTGCGTTGTCTGCTGCATCTACTCCACGCCCGTCTGTGGGGAGAGCGGGAACGGGACCTACTCCATGATCCTGATCGGGAAGAGGAGTAGGAATATCGCCGCCGCCTTGGAAAGCTGGCCAGGGAAGGAGAGGAGGAACGAGAGGAGGAGCAAGATGAGGCACTGAAGCTGCTATCAGAGTGACGAGGCCTGTACCTGGAGGAGAGATGAACGGGAAGGAGAAGGGAATCTGTCAGTAATGTCAGATTAGGATGGACTGGATATCGCCAATAGTCATATTGGTTTAAGCTAATGACATCACCTTTTTGATTGCTACATTGGTTGCAGATTGGGGGGGGAGACAGAGAACACAAACTATGAAACACACATGGAATCATGTAGTAACCCTAAAAAAAGTGTTAAACAAATCAAAACAAAGACACGGCGGTTGGAACCAAAAATCTACAATTTTGACTCAGACCAAAAAAAACGATTTCCACCGGTCTAATGTTCATTGATCGTGTTTCTTGGCCCAAGCAAGTCTCCTCTTCTTATTGGTGTCCTTAGTAGTGGTTTATTTGCAGCAATTCGACCATTAATGGCTAATTCACGAAGTCTCCTCTGTTGATGTTGAGCTGTGTCTGTTATTTGAACTCTGTGAACCATTTATCTGGGCTCCTATTTGAGGCTGGTAACTAATGAACTTGTCCTCTGTAACAGAGGTAACTCTGGGTCTTCCTTTTCTGTGGCGGTCCTCATGAGAGCCACTTCCATCATAGCGCTTGATGATTTTTGTGACTGCACTTGAAGAAAATGTAAAAGGTTCTTGACATTTTCTGTATTGACTGACCTTCATGTCTTAAAATGATGGACTGTCATTTCTCTTTGCTTATTTGAGCTGTTCTTGCCATAATATGGACTTGGTATTTTACCAAATAGGGCTATCTTCTGTATACCACCCCTACCTTGTCACAACACAACTGATTGGCTCAAACGCATTGAGGAAATCAATTCCACAAATTAACTTTTAACAAGGCACACCTGTTAATTGAAATGCATTCCAGGTGACTACCTCATGAAGCTGGTTCAGAGAATGCCAAGCGTGTGCAAAGCTGTCATCAAGGCAAAGGGTGGCTACTTTGAAGAATCTCAAATATATTTAGATGTTTTAAACACTTTCTTGGTTACGACATGATTCCATATGTGTTATTTCATAGTTTTGATGTCTTCACTATTATTCTACAATGTAGAAAATAGTAAAAATATAGAAAAATCCTTTTGACTGGTACCGTATTTGTTCAAAACAGATACATCTGTGCTAGAAGTCGACCGATTAGTCGGCATGGCCGATTAATTAGGGCCAATTTAACCTGTTAGGGCTAGGGGGCAGTATTTACACGGCCGGATAAAAAACGTACCCGATTTAATCTGGTTATTACTACTGCCCAGAAACTAGAATATGCATATAATTATTGGCTTTGGATAGAAAACACCCTAAAGTTTCTAAAACTGTTTGAATGGTGTCTGTGAGTATAACAGAACTCATATGGCAGGCAAAAACCTGAGATTCTGTATAGGAAGTGCCCTCTCTGACCATTCCTTGGGCTTCTTGACTCTTTATTGAAAACTTAGGATCTTTGCTGTAACGTGACACTTCCTACGGCTCTTATAGGCTCTCAGAACCCGGGAAAAAGCTGAATGATGTAATTCTAGCCCCTGGCTGAAAAACATTAGCGCCTTTGGTAAGTGGTCTATCAGAGGACAATGAGACTGAGGCGCGTGCACGAGGCGACCCCATGTTTTTATTTTCTCTCTCTTTGTACTAAAACACAGATTCCCGGTCGGAATATTATCGCTTTTTTACGAGAAAAATGGCATAAAAATTGATTTTAAACAGCGGTTGACATGCTTCGCAGTACGGTAATGGAATATTGAGAAATTTTTGTCACGAAACGCGTCGGGCGCGTCACCCTTCTTTACACTTCGGATAGTGTCTTGAACGCACGAACAAAACAGAGGATATTTGAACATAACTATGTATTATTTTGAACCAAAACAACATTTGTTATTGAAGTAGAAGTCCTGGGAGTGCATTCTGACGAAGAACAGCAAAGGTAATAACATTTTTCTTATAGTAAATCTGACTTCAGTGAGGGCTAAACTTGGTGGGTGTCTAAATAGCTAGCCCTGTGATGCCGGGCTATCTACTTAGAATATTGCAAAATGTGCTTTCACCGAAAAGCTATTTTAAAATCGGACATAGCGAGTGCATAGGAGTTCTGTATCTATAATTGTTATGCTTTTTGTGAACGTTTATCGTGAGTAATTTAGTAAATTGTTAGTAAATTCGCCGGAAGTTTGCGGGGGGGTATGCTAGTTCTGAACGTCACATGCTAATGTAAAAAGCTGGTTTTTGATATAAATATGAACTTGATTGAACAAAACATGCATGTATTGTATAACATAATGTCCTAGGCGTGTCATCTGATGAAGATCATCAAAGGTTAGTGCTGCATTTAGCTGTGGTTTGGGTTTATGTGACATTATATGCTAGCTTGAAAAATGGGTATCTGATTATTTATGGCTGGATACTCTGTTGACATAATCTAATGTTTTGCTTTCGTTGTAAAGCCTTTTTGAAATTGGACAGTGTGGTTAGATTAACGAGAGTCTTGTCTTTAAAATGGTGTAAAATAGTCATATGTTTGAGAAATTGAAGTAATAGCATTTGTAAGGTATTTGAATAACGCGCCACAGGATTCCACTGGCTGTTACGTAGGTGGGACGATTTCATCCCACCTACCCTAGAGAGGTTAAAGTTTAAATAACAATCGGTAATCTGCCTTTTTGGACACCGATTATGTCCGATTACATTGCAATCCATGAAGAAACTGCGTGGCAGGCTGACCACCTGTTACGTGAGTGCAGCGTCAAAAGGACCTTGTGGCTGCAATGAGCCATGGTAAGTTGCTAGCTAACATTAAACTTATTTTATAAAAAACAAATCTTCACATAATCACTAGTTAACTGCACATGGTTGATGATATTACTAGGTTATCTAGCTTGTCCTGCGTTGCATATAATCAACGCGGTGCCTGTTAATTCATCATCGAATCACAGCCTACTTCAACTTTGCCAAACGGGTGATGATTTAACAGAAGCACGTGTGAAAAAAAAGCACATTTGCTGCACATATGTACCTAACCATAAACATCAATGCCTTTCTTAAAATCAATACACTGAAGTCTATTTTTTTAAACCTGCATATTTAGTTAAAAGAAATTCATGTTAGCAGGCAATATTATCTAGGGAAATTGTGTCACTTGCGTTCAGTGTAAGCAGAGTCAGGGCATATGCAACAGTTTGGGCCACCTGGCTCATTGCGAACTGTGTTTCTTCCTAATAAAGACCATATTAATTTGCCAGAATTTTACATAACATTGAAGGTTGTGCAATGTAACAGCAATATTTAGACTTAGGGATGCCACCCGTTAGATAAAATACAGAACGGTTCCGTATTTCACTGAAAGAATAATTGTTTTGTTGATTTGACCATATTAATGACCAAAGGCTCGTATTTCTGTGTGTTTATTATAATTAAGTCTATGATTTGATAGAGCAGTCTGACTGAGCGGTGGTAGGCAGCAGCAGGCTCGTAAGCATTCATTTAAACAGCACTTTACTGCGTTTGCGAGCAGCTCTTAGCAATGCTTGAGGCACAGCGGTGTTTATGACTTGAAGCCTATCAACTCCTGAGATAGACTGGCAATACTAAAGTGCCTATAAGAACATCCAATAGTCAAAGGCATATGAAATACAAATGGTATAGAGAGAAATAGTCGACGCGTCATAATTCCTATAGTAACTACAACAAAAAACTTCTTAACTGGGAATAATGAACCACCAGCTTTCATATGTTCTGAGCAAGGAACTTACACGGTAGCTTTTTTTACATGGCACATATTGCACTTTCTCCAACACTTTGTTTTTGCATTATTTAAACCAAATTGAACATGCTTCATTATTTATTTGAGAGTAAATGGATTTTATTAATGTATTATATTAAGTTAAATAAAAGGGTTCATTGTTCATTCAGTATTGTTGTAATTGTCATTATTACATATATATAAAAAAATATATATAAAAAAAAACAAAAAAAAACGCCCGATTAATTGGCATCGGCTTTTTTTGGTCCACCAATAAATCGGTATCGGCGATGAAAATTCATAATCGTTCGACCTCTAATCTGTGCCCATGAACCAGCCTTCTTCCTCATTGAATAGAGATGACTGGGATGAATATGGACATTCTCTTTTCCCCTGCCAGATTTAAGACTCCGTAACAGAGGACACCGCCTTGCCCATTGACAGGGGGGACAAAAAGCTTCTAAAACAGAAATAAAAGAGGGGATGAACATCTCACCTCTTCCTGGGTAGAGAGCGAGATCTAGACTGAGAAGAGGAGTCCGAGTCAGTAAAGCCAGGGCTGGAGGAACGGCGGATTCTCTGTTTCCTCTTCCTTCCTCGCTTTCCTTCCCTGGGGCTTGGGCTAGGCCTGGGGGAGAAGGTATTATTGTAGCCCCGGTAAGACCTCCCTTTCTTGGGACTCCTCTCCAGGAGACCAGCCTGGTCCATCAGCCTGGTGGGAGAGGAATCGGGGGTCTCCAGCACAGAGCTAGTCCTGTCAGTCTTTACATCCAGGGGCTGGGGACCTAGGGGGGCCTGATGGTTCTTCGTACCCAGGGCAGTTGTGAGGGTTTGGAGGAAGGGGGCAGGGATACTCTGGGGTACCCTGGTAGTGTTGCTGCCAAGTGGCTCGATGGTGATGGCTGCTTGCTGTTTGACATTCCAGCGCTTGCCTGGCTCTCCTGCAATAGCCATGGGTTCCTTCTGAGGGAGGGAGTAGTCGTGGTCTGAGAAGGCCAGGGTGAGAGACACTGGATTGGGCGTTATAGGGGGGCTGGGGGGCTTGCTCCGAAGCTTGCTGGAGGGCAGGGGCCGCGCGAGGATCTGGATGGCCTTTGAGGACGATGGTTTGGGGATCTCAGTGGCTTGGCTCTTATCAAGGAGGGCAACTGGGACCAGGGGCTTCCACATCTGGTGAGGAGGGGTAGCTGGAGGAGTCAGACCTGTAAAGAGATGGGAACAGAGTAGTCAGCTACTGTTCCATCTGAAGCAGAATACCTCTGGCAGCCATTTGAAGGTAGATTTCGTAAGACAATAATGGATATCAAGCATTTTACCAAGAGAAACAGGTAACTTTTCATTTACTCCATTGAGTGACAGGTTAGTGGTGTAAACTTATTTCTTGTTTTTTTAGTATGTTAGCAGTGTATTATTAGCATTAGCAATATACAGGGTGATTGGTGTGTGATTAGCATTTGCACTATAAAATGACCATTAGCAGCTAACAGGGTGACCGGTGTGTGTACAGTAGTTCGTACCTGCAGTGCTGGTCAGGTCATGCGCTTGGACTCTCTCCACAGGGGTCCTATCACATGGCTGCGCCATACTATGATAGAAACAAACCTTCAACACACTGCTTTATTGAACATGTACACTTCTAAGAGGAGCCTATGGCTTAGTCCAGAAACCACACAGACGAAGACAGTAGAACATTTTCAAACTGCTGAACAGAAACAAATAGAAAATGGTTGAGCGCTTGGCCCATTGTGGGGTCAGAAGTCAAGGTCTTCGGGTTTGCGGTAGGTCTTGGTGAAGGCTCTCCATACACACATGCACGTACACAAACACACACACACACACCGACCCAGAGCAGCATGGGGCTGTAGGGTAACTCACCTAGAGTTTCCTACAGCGGCTGCTCTACCAGAGACCTCCGGAACACACTGCTCCTCTTTAGCTGGAGAGAGAGAGGGAGGAGAAAGCATGAGTAAAAGCAAAGGATGGAGGAAGGGGGTAGGGTAGCACAGTTACCATTCTCCACCAACAAAACATTCATAAGGACTTGTTTCCATTATATCATTTAGATTTTGGGACATCTACATGGAGGTTTCAGCCATTATGCCAGGCCTGGACTAGTCAGTCGTGGTGTCATTACACACACGCCAGTGGAGGGGCCGACACAAACACGTCTGGCTCCTTGTTCTAGCTGGGGCCTGTACTTCCAGCCAGAGAAAGGCAGCGGTGCGAGAGTTAAATGGATTTGTGGACAGGGCAGAATTCCAGCAGCTCAGCCGACATGACCACATAGCAGCTGCCCTGACTAAGCTACAGGACTGTTTCGCTAGCACAGACTGGAATATGTTCCGGGATTCATCCGATGGCATTCAGGTGTTTAGCACATCTGTCACCGGCTTCATTAATAAGTGCGTCGACTCCAGAGTGAACATACGTACCAGAATCAATGGATTACAGGCAACATCCGGACTAAGTTAATGGCTAGAGATGCCGCTTTCAAGGAGTAGGACACTAATCCAGACGCTTATAAGAAATCACGCCACGACGAGCCATCAAACAGGCAAAGCCTCACAATACAGGACAAACATACATGACAGCACCAGCTGTTCCAGACAACTGTGATCACGCTCGCCGTAGCCTATGCGAGTAAGACAAACAGGTTAACATTCACAGGGCCAGATGGATTACCATAACGCGTACTCTGAGCATGTGCTGACCAGTTTGCAATTGTCTTCACTGACATTATTAAACTCTCCCTGTTCCAAGCAGACCACCATAGTCCATGTGCCAAAGAAAACCAAGGTAACCTGTCTAAATGACTACCTGTAGCCATAAAATGCTGCAAAAGTCTGGTCATGACTCACAACACCATCATCCCAGACATCCTGGACCCACTCCAATTCGTATACTGCCGCAACAGATCCACAGATGACGCAATCTTTATTGCACTACCACCTGGACAAGAGGAACACCTAAGTGAGAATGCTGTTCATTGACTACAGCTCAGCGTTCAACACTATTGACTACAGCTTATCACTAAGCTAAGGACCCTGGGACTAAACACCTCCCGCTGCAACTGGATCCTGGACTTCTTGACGGGCCACCATCAGGTGGTGAGGGTAGGCAACAACAGATCTACCACGCTGACCCTCAACACGGGCCCCTCAGGGGTGCATGCTTAGTCCTCTCCTGTACTTCCAGTTCACCAACGACTACATGGCAGCACACGACTAAGTTTGCTGAAGACACGACGGTGGAAGGCCTGATCACCGACAATGATGAGACAGCCTATAGGGAGTTGGTCAGAGACCTGTCAGTGTGGTCTCAAGACAACAACCTCCCCCTTAACGTAAGAAATATAAAAGGAGCTGATCATAGACTACAAGAAATGAGGGGCCGAGCACGCCACCATTCACATTGACAGGTCTGTAGTGGAGCAGGTCGAGAGCTTCAAGTTCGTCAGTGTCGACATCACAAAGGATCAATCATGGCAATGACAATGCCTCGCCCCCCTCAAGAGGCTAAAAAGACTTGGCATGGGCCCTCAGATCCTCAAAAAGTCCTACAGCTGCACAATTGAGAGCATCTTGACTGACTGCATCACCACTTGGTATGGCAATTGCTTGGGATCTGATCACAAGGCACTAAAGAGGGTAGTGCGTACATCCCAGTACATCACTGGAGCTGAGCTCCCTGCCATCCAGGACCTCTATACCAGGCAGTATCAGAGGAAGGCCGTAAAAATTGTTAGATTCCAGCCACCCAAGTCATAGACTGTTCACTACTGCTTGCCATGCAGTAGCAGAGATGTACCAAGTCTAGAACCAACAGGACCCTGAACAACTTCTACCCCAAAAATGTAAGACTGCTAACTCCCAAGATTAGGCTGGTGTAACCGATGTGAAATGGCTAGCTAGTTAGCCGGGTGCACGCTAATAGCGTTTCAAACGTCACTCGCTCTGAGACTTGGAGTAGTTGTTTCCCTTCCTCTGCATGGGTAACGCTGCTTCGAGGGTGGCTGTTGTCGATGTGTTCCTGGTTTGAGCCCAGGTAGGAGCGAGGAGAGGGACGGAAGCTATACTGTTACACTGGCAATACTAAAGTGCCTATAAGAACATCCAATAGTCAAAGGTATATGAAATACAAATCGTAGAGAGAGAAATAGTCCTATAATTCCTATAATAACTACAACCTAAAACTTCTTACCTGGGAATATTGAAGACTCATGTTAAAAGGAAACACCAGCTTTCATATGTTCTCATGTTCTGAGCAAGGAACTTAAACGTTAGCTTTCTTACATGGCACATATTGCACTTTTACTTTCTTCTCCAACACTTTGTTTTGCATTATTTAAACCAAATCGAACATGTTTCATTATTTATTTGAGGCTAAATTGATTTTATTGATGTATTATATTAAGTTAAAATAAGTGTTCATTCAGTATTGTTGTAATTGTCATTATTACAAAAATAAATAAAAATCGGCCGATTAATCGGCAGCGGCTTTTTTGGGCCTCCAATAATCGGTATCGGCGACGAAAAAGCATAATCGGTCAACCTCTACTACAGAGGGTAGTGTGTACGGCCCAGTACATCACTGGGGCTAAGCTACCTGCCATCCAGGACCTCTACACCAGGCGGTGTCAGAGGAAGTCCCTTTGAAATTGTCAAAGACCCCAGCCACCCCAGTCATAGACTGTTCTCACTACTACCACATGGCAAGCGATACCGGGGTGCCAAGTCTAGGACAAATAAAATTTGAAATATTAATTGAGTGCATGTAAACTTCTGATCCAATGGGAATGTGATGAAAGAAATGAAAGCTGATAGAGATGAAAGTAGATAGTAGAGAATAGTAGAGAATTATTTATGACATTCCACATTCTTAAAATAAAGTGATGATCCTAACTGACCTAAGACAGGGAATTCTTACTAGGATTAAAAGTCAGTCTAAATGTATTTGGCTAAGGTGGATGTAAACTTCCTACTTCAACTGTATCTTCCAAAATGACCTTGTAGCCCTGAACATCGGCTCGGTACGGGTACTCCGTCTATATAGCCAAGTTACTGTTACTCATTGTGTATTTAATATTATTACGCGTTATAACTTCTCTATTATTTCTTTATTTTCATTCTCTGCATTGTTGGGAAGGGCCCGTAAATAAGCATTTCACTGTTAGTGTACACCCTGTTGTTGACAAATACAATCTGATTTCACTACGCAGCACCTTCACTCTCACACATTAAAGTAGTAATGGTAGAAAATGTTACCCCAATTTCCTTCTTGGGGATAATTACATGGGAACAGGTTACTAAAAAGCATAGTGTTCTCAAAATCCATCTCCTGAAACAGCCATATCCCACGTTTCCAAATTTCACCTCAATGTTTGGACCTGAAAACCAATGCTTTCTAAAACGCCAGAGGTGGTACGTAGCTAGATTAGATAATGTCACCACCATGTTCACGTGCAGAATATACACTCGCATAAAACAGTATATGAAGTAACCAACAATGAACTCAATTGCCTTTGTGTGTTGGAATGAAAAACTAGGCTAAAACACAGAAAGGCCTCCAGGAATGACATACTGATAACCTACTGAGAATGCTCCTTACATGTGAACAGTTGATAATGGGATGTTTCTACATGACAAGACTTAACCGGCATCCTCACTAAACCAAAGGAAAATGTGGTTCTCAAAACCAACGTATGAAGGCCCCTCTTTAGATAACCCATGAATAAAAAAGACAACACGTCTAGCGCTGCTTGGCAAGCTACTAACCTGCACCAAAACACCTAAGACAATGAGCACGTTCCAGATCGACCTGCAAAGCCAAATGCTTGGGTCAGCCATTGACTTCATAAGGACCTTAAGAGTCTTGGCACCAAATTCCTCCAACCATCTCATCAGTCAATTAAGGCCAGAGGTAGCCCTGCTCTGCAACCCTTCACCCCACTTTTCCATCACACAATCCAGTGATAGTGATCCTGGGGACAGATTTAGTCCAGTACTACTGAACTAGCTGACCCACTGAGCGTTTAGCCAATACCAAGTCACACAGATGTTAGCCAACGCTAAGACCATTAAGCCACTAGTATGCCATAGAAGGGTTACATGGATTTTACTTCAGCGGGAAACAGTCAGCCATTTTAAGCAGAATTCCTGGCTGTTTTCTAAAATAATTGCTATTTTTCGGGACTTTGTCATATACGAAATATCGGCAATGCCAAAGAAACATGGAAATGTGAAAGCAATGGCAACTACTGAAGAAATTTGGCAGTCATTTTTTAAAACTGTTTCCCCTACAGCCAGAGAGAACTCGTGTCAATAACTCAAGAGTCCATATCACTCACCTTGTGTCTCTTCAAACTGCTCCAGCAGGCTGGTGAGGTCTGCAGCTTCAATACCTGTGAGAAAGAACAACCACTCACTACTATACCAATAAACCACAACAACTACAGCCAGGAGAAAACACTTTACATGCTTGTAATTGCGCTACGGATGAGGCAATTTAACATCCAAGCAACCAGAAGCTAAGTATTAAGTTCAGTATATCCCCTCACCCAATTCACTGGTGAAGGCCTCCATCAGCTCCTGAGTAGGAGTCTTGACTTTGGGGGCCTCCTGGGCTGGAGAACACCTCACTGGAGGTTTGAAGACCTGGGTGTTGGAGGGCTTGGCTGGGGTAGACACAGGAGTGACGGTAGGTAGCTCAGGCACCCAAGGCTGGGGCAGAGCAACTACTCCCTTCTGGAGATTAGTAGCCACCTTCAGAGGAGCAGCAGGGGTAGGTTTCTGTACACAAAAAGCAGCAGCGTTGGGGTTTAAAGCTCTCTTGGGTACAGTAGTAGAGACGGGGGTGGGTTTTTGGGGTATAGGAGCAATTAAGGTGGACCTGTGGGCATCTGTAGTGGTTTTAGAAGAGGCTCCACTGGAGCTCTGAGATTTGATAAGGGCCACAAGCTTCAAGGAGGTTAGCTGAGACTGGAGCAGGGGGTTTGAAAGTGCAGGCTGGGGGGCCTGGGGTATACAACACTTCACAGAAAGGGTCTGGGCCTTGGTAGAGGGGGTTTGGGGTGGTATCACCTTCACAGTACTGGATGCAGGCATAGTGGAGATTAGGGGCTGGAGTTGGCTAGCTTTAGATGACTGTGGAGTAGGAACAGCCGCTTGCTGGGGAGGGGTGGTAAGGGCCGCATTTTCACTAGCAACTTTGCTAGAGGAATATGATTTGGAGGCCTGCATGTAAGCAGGAGGCACCAGCAGGGCTTCAGGTGTAGGAGGTGCTCCTGGTCCCATTGGCTGCCAGGCTGCTTTCACTTCCTCCACCTCATTATTCCCCGGGGACATGTGGGGGCCTCTGGAAGAGGGGGTGGGGAGGCAGGGGATGGGGGGCAGGCCTGTAGGGGCCTCAAGGAGGATGGGCCACTTGACGCTCTGGTCCTCCAGTCTCTCTAGGGGGGCAAGTTTCTTCTGCTGGCGCAGCAGCCGGTACTGCTGGAGGGACAGGGGCTTGGGTCTGGGTTCAATAGCCTGAGGGGCCTCAATGGGCTGTGGGATCGCCTGGGGGGCAACGTTGGGCTGCATCGCTGGCTGAAGGGCCACTGATACAGGGTTGGCACTGGGAGGATTGATTGTCATTGCCTGGTGGGCTTCCATCATCTGGTGGACAGTTGGGTTAGTTGTAAAAGCTGGGGGGCCTTGAGGCTTCCTGCAGGCTGTGGTTGGTTGGGAGACCTTCTCGGGGGTTCTAGTCATTGGCAACAGGTCAGAGGCGGGGATGACCTTAATGCTGGGTTGTGTGGGAAGTACTAGGGTGGTGACTTCCACATGGCTCTGCCGCTGTGTGTGTTGTGTTTCGGTGGCATGTGTCGCTCTCGTCTTGTGTTTTGGGGCCTCGGGGGCGGCCGTAGAAATGGCAGAAGTTAACGTCTTGTTCTTGTCCTTTCGCTTTGGTTTGGCTGTCTCCTTGACAGGCTCGTGGGGCGAGGATTCCTGGGCAGCTCTCCTCAGGACCCTCCCCTCTGCCTGGTCATGTTCAGGTGTGACTTCAGGAGGTGAATTCTCCATTTTGTTTTTCCGTTTCCTTTTCCTTCGAGACGGACATCTCTCTGCAGTCTCCTCCTTCGGTCTCCTGTTGATGACCTTCTCACCCCTTGCCTCTGACCTCAGGGTCACCGCAGGGTCAGAAGGGCCGGCCACCTCTGCTGGGTCATCCTCAACATCATCATTCGCAGACTCTGGCGTCTCCAAAATGGCGTCATCCAAAACTTCATCAGGAACCCTCTGCTCCGCTTCGGACGAGTCTTCTACTCCAGGCAAGGCGAAAGAGGGATGACAGAGGGAGAGGCCCATATCTGGGAGGGCAAATATAGATTCTCGATGCACTCCCTTGTCCACCACCTCCAGCAGTATCCTTTTCTCTGCCAGCATCTGTTCTTCCCCTTCTCCATTCTCCATGCACACAGCCATGCAGTAGGGGTGCATGTGTCTGACCAGCTCTCCTAGACTCGCTGACATGCTCTCTCCATCCTCGCCCTCTTCCCCCATGTGCTGCTCCAGAGCCAGTGGGAGAGGCAGGTTCAGGCCATCCCAGTTCAGGAGCTCTTGCTCTCCATCACTCCTCTGGACAGACTTCTGTGTCCTGGGGAGACTCTAGATAGAGGGGGGAAACATCTGGTCAACGTCTGGGACTTTCTCCGTTCAGCTTGGAGGTTTAAAATGTCTGGACCACCTGTATATGCAGACTTTCTCACTAGCTACACTATTTGTTGTGTCTGCACTTTAAAGCAATAATTATGATTTGAATGAAGACTTGAAGATCTCATATGTACGTGTCAATATGAAAATACCAAAATAAGTAAAGTGATACACAGTCTAATGCATTTATAACTGGGATGTAATGAAAGAAGATGAAGTACCTTTCCTGTGGAGAACTGTCGTGTGTTGCAGAGTCTCTCTCTCTCTGGAGGCGAGCGGGACAAGCACAGCAGTCTCCTCAGCTACAATATGAGAAGAAACAAACATTACAGTCACACATAGGACAAACTCAACATCAACAGTGAATCAACACAACACAGTTTAAGCATAAAAAGTGGTCATTAATTCCAGTTGCCTATTCGGTTAGAGAGCCTTGCTTCTTAAAGCTGTGTCCATCTTAGCCTCCACTAGATTATACTCAGTGTCCATTCAACCTCCTGCAACCAAGTCACTAAGACATATGCACTACTACATGGCATATCCAAATTATAAAGGCTAAAGAAACGCTGGTCCTCAGTGAGCTAATTATCTTGTTTTGACAAAGAGAACTGCAATAAAGATGCCAGGAGAAAAAAACACACACAAAGAAATCAAAAAGACATAGTGGCAGGTGTACAGATAACTCATCCAATGGGCTTTGACTTCTCAAACATGGCAGAAAGCCAACACAATATGATGCCCAGTCACCTTATTAATTCAGCCACTTACTTAGATAACTAGCAAGTTAAACGTATTTTTCCACGCAGGAAAATAAGAAATGCATAATAAATACACTATATATGCACAAAAGTATGTGGACACCCCTTCAAATGAGTGGATTTGGCTATTTCAGCCACACCCGTTGCCAACAGGTGCACAGAGACATGCAATCTCCATAGACAAGCATTGACAGTAGAATGGCCGTACTGAAGAGCTCAGTGACTTTGAACATCGTACCATCATAGGATGCCACCTTTCCAACAAGTAATTTAGTCAAATTTCTCCCCTGGTCAACTGTAAATGTTATTGTGAAGTGGAAACAACTAAGAGCAACAACGGTTCAGCAGCGAAGTGGTAGGCCACACAAGCTCACAGAACTGGACCGCCTAGTGCCGAAGCGTGTAAAACACGTATACTGTCTCAGCTGTTACAGGGAACGATAGTAAGCTTCATAATGTGACAGGTGAAATGAAGATTGGAGTCTGCTTTATCTTCTAACATATTGCACAAGTTGACTGCTGGTATTTACTTAAGTACCTACAAAAATTAAAATGTAGAGAAAAAGTTGAAAGAAAAAGTTTAAACGGTATTGAAAAACCACCCCGGGGCTATTTCCATATACCCCGGTATACTGCCCAAGCCTAGGTCAAGCTGTATTTGCACGTTGGCCAGGACCAGCTGGGAACTCACGGGGTGTGTTCCCTGACCTGGTAATAGTTCAGAGTCGGGCAGGAGGTCAAACAGGGATAAGGTCACAGTTCGTATGTGTATGGTGTGTATTAGGACTCACCGGAGAGTGTTCCCGACCTTTCTGGCCAGACAGTAGGTCCGAGTCTGGCAGTGTGTCAAAGTGGGATAGGTTCTCATTGTCCACGTTATCCAGGATCTCCGTCAAAGCTGTGAGCAGCGTAGCCTGGTTCACCTCATCAAGTCCAAATTTATTCTGAGAAAAATAAAAATACATTTTGGGGTGTTGCATTTCAAATAATTCAGCAAAGTAGCAGACAAGTTTGTTAAAAGTTAGAACTATTGTACAGTTACCAAAAAGTAAAATTACTGCATAAATGTGTCTCTGGTCTGAAGTAAAGTAGTGTACTATATAGGAAACAGGGTGTGGTTTGACCTTTGTCCTTGGGGCCTTACCTCTCCTGAGGGTGTGTCCTCAAAGATGGACAGTATGGAGGGGTCCAGACAGCAGTGGAGGGCCTCCAGAGCCTCTCCTGTATCCAGCTGCAGTCTGGCCATGCTTTCACTGCATAAGCCCCCATGGAGATTTACCACCTGATGGGGAGGGGGTTCGCGTCAGTAAGGCCGGAGACAGTCGAACGATCCCAAAAAAAATAGCCCCCCCAAGCACCTAGGCAAGTCGTGTCTAAGTCATATTTGAAGAACTGTTTAATAAATATATCCAGTAGTTATTGATAGCTTCATCTTGCTATTTGATAGGCTGGGCGGTATTTATTTTTCGCTGTATTGCTTTAACCATGCTCCATTCCTCTCAAACCTACACATGGAGAGAGGGCCTACCAACACACTAGCAGACGAAGTCCGTTAGGGCTGAAATAGGGATGTTAACTGTTAACCTTTAAAATTGGTTAGCTGCCGAAAAGACATTTTACCGGTCATTCTTATCGGTCTATCTGCATAATTTTGTGGAATTTAAATTGATGCATGTATTTTCGTTAGTTGTCACGCATCTTAGTTGTCACACGCGCATAGCATAGAGAGGCTAGTTTGCGGAACAAAATGGCCCATCACCTGTCAGACAGCGTAAGAGCAGCTCCTTAAAAAGCTGGTACTTGAGTGTAATAATAAAATAATTATTTGATGAAACATTAAAATAGGGGCCTTACTGTTACCGCCATCAGACCATAGAAACGCAAAGTGAAAGAAAAGGAGCCAACAAGTGCTCAGCATATATGCATTGGCATCGAACAGCCCCCGCGATATGCAACTTTTCAGGGAAGTTAGAAACCAATATAGACAGGCAGTTAGAAAAGCCAAGGCTAGCTTTTTCAAGCAGAAATTTGCTTCCTGCAACACAAACTCAAAAAAGTTCTGGGACACTAAAGTCCATGGAGAATAAGAACACCTCCTCCCAGCTGCCCACTGCACTGAGGATAGGAAACTCTGTCACCTCTGATAAATCCACTATAATTGACAATTTCAATAAGCATTTTTCTACGGCTGGCCATGCTTTCCACCTGGCTACCCCTATCGTGGTCAACAGCACTGCACCCCCCACAGCTACTCGCCCAAGCCTTCCCCATTTCTCCTTCTCCCAAATCCAGTCAGCTGATATTCTGAAAGAGCTGCAAATTCTGGACCCCTACAAATCAGCCGGGCTAGACAATCTGGACCCTTTCTTTCTAAAATGACCTGCCAAAATGTTTGCAACCCCTATTACTAGCCTGTTCAACCTCTCGTGTTGTCTGAGATTCCAAAAGATTGGAAAGCAGCTGCTGTCATCCCCCTCTTCAAAGGAGGGGACACTCTTGACCCAAACTGCTACAGACCTATATCTATCCTACCCTGCCTTTCTAAGGTCTTCGAAAGCCAAGTCAACAAACAGATTACTGACCATTTCGAATCCCACCACACCTTCTCCACTATGCAATCTGGTTATAGAGCTGGTCATGGGTGCACCTCAGCCACCCTCAAGGTCCTAAACGATATCGTAACCGCCATCAACAAGAAACAATACTGTGCTGCCGTATTCATTGACTTGGCCAAGGCTTTCGACTCTGTCAATCCCCACATCCTCATCGGCAGACTCAATAGCCTTGGTTTCTCAAATTATTGCCTCGCCTGGTTCACCAACTACTTCTCTGATAGAGTTCAATGTGTCAAATCGGATGGCCTGTTGTCCGGGCCTCTGGTAGACTCTATGGGGGTGCCACAGGGTTCAATTCTTGGGTCAACTCTTTTCTCTGTATACATCAATGACGTCGCTCTTGCTGCTGGTGAGTCTCTGATCCACCTCTACGCAGACGACACCATTCTGTATAATTCTGGCCCCTTCTTTGGACACTTAACAACCCTCCAGACGAGCTTCAATGCCATACAACTCTCCTTCCGTGACCTCCAACTGCTCTTAAATACAAGTAAAACTAAATGCATGCTCTTCAACCGATCGCTGCCTGCACCTGCCCGCCCATCCAGCATCACTACTCTGGACGGTTCTTACTTAGAATATGTGGACAACTACAAATACCTAGGTGTCTGGTTAGACTATAAGCTCTCCTTCCAGACACACATCAAACATCTCCAATCCAAAGTTAAATCTAGAATTGGCTTCCTATTTCGCAACAAAGAATCCTTCACTCATGCTGCCAAACATACCCTTGTAAAACTGACCATCCTACCGATCCTCGACTTCGGCGATGTCCTTTACAAAATAGCCTCCAATACCCTAGTCAATAAACTGGATGCAGTCTCACAGTGTCATCCGGTTTGTCACCAAAGCCCCATATACTACCCACCACTGCGACCTGTACACTCTCGTTGGCTGGCCCTCGCTTCATACTCACCGCCAAACCCACTGGCTCCAGGTCATCTACAAGACCCTGCTAGGTAAAGTCCCCCCTTATCTCAGCTCACTAGTCACCGTAGCAGCAGCCACCTGTAGCACGCGCTCCAGCAGGTATCTCTCTCTGGTCACCCCCAAAGCCAATTCCTCCTTTGGCCGTCTCTCCTTCTAGTTCTCTGCTGCCAATGGCTGGAACGAACCACAAAAATCTCTGAAACTGGAAACACTTATCTCCCTCACTAGTTTTAAGCACCAACTGTCAGAGCAGCTCAAAGATCACTGCACCTGTACATAGCCCATCTATAATTTAGCCCAAACAACTACCTCTTCCCCTACTGTATTTATTTATTTTGCTCCTTTGCACTCCATTATTTCTACTTTGCACTTTCTCCCACTACAAATCTACCATTCCAGTGTTTTACTTGCTATATTGTATTTACTTTGCCACCATGGCCTTTTCTGCCTTTACCTCCCATCATTTACTCACTTTGTATATAGACTTATTTTTCTACTGTATTATTGACTGCATGTTTGTTTTACTCCATGTGTAACTCTGTGTTGTTGTATGTGTCGAACTGCTTTGCTTTATCTTGGCCAGGTCGCAATTGTAAATGAGAACTTGTTCTCAACTTGCCTACCTGGTTAAATAAAGGTGAAATTAAATAAAAAATGTGGGAACTCCTTCAAGACTTTTGGAAAGCATTCCAGGTGAAGCTGGTTGAGAGAATGCCAAGCGTTGGCAATGCTGTCAAGGCAAAGGGTGGCTACTTTGAAGAATCTAAAATATATTGAATCGTTTAACCCTTTTTTGGTTACTACATGATTCCATGTGTTATTTCATAGTGTTGATGTCTTCACTATTATTCTACAATGTAGAATATAGTAAAAATTGCAATATTAAAAAAACATGGGACGAGTAAGAGTCCAAACTTTTAACTGTTACTGTACATGTTTGTGAATCTCACCTTCATAATAGATTGTAGGAGAAACAGTTTGGACACTAGATGTTTTCATGAGAAGACCAATTTTCGGGATGTCTCATGGTCTAAAACACCACTGTTGCTCTGCCACCTTTCACTGCAGATGCAGAAGGCCAATATTGACTGACAGACCCAACCAATGTATGTATGTATGTATGTATGTATGTATGTATGTATGTATGTATGTATATATATATATAAAATGAAGTAAGAAAATACACGTTTTTAATTAGGATTTTTTATTATAGTAATTAAAATTCCGTGGGACAGTGGAAATTGACTCGAGGAATAACCAGCATTTCTCTCCTGTTGCATTGGTTTTCATAAACTTTCATTGTCCAGAAGCCCAAAGGCACAATCCTTGTCATATTTGCAACCCATTCTTGTTGTTTCTATCAAGACTCCCAACCTCTACATTTCTAAAGGAGATCTTCATATCGGTCACATGTATGTAACGCTGGCATTAGATGCGCTGTTTAGAAGTGTTTTCCTGCGAAAAGCATTTTGGAAAAAGCGGCTTCATTAGAGCAGTTGCATGTTCAATAATAGGCTATAGCCTTTTGACTGTACAACAATATGCAACAATAGCAATCCGGTTTTCATTAAGCTCTTAATGAAAAATTTCAGTTACTTGCATAGTATTTTCTGTTGGTCACGTTTTGTTTTTTTACCATATGGCAAAAATGTGACTGTCGACCCGTTCGAGGTTCTGCAGCAAAATTGACCAAAATTAGGCTGAATCGATGGGTGCAGGCCATGACAAACAAACTCCACCCCTCAACAAATATGAATATAAGCCCTAAGGGGAGCATTCGGACGCAAATGACCAACTGCCCACAGAATGTGAAGTAAAGGTATACAAAATAATGACAGCGAAATCCAGATGGTGTGCGAGGGGGCGGTTATAAAATCTGGGATGCGGAGAACACGGACATTAACACGGAATCCAGACTACCATATGCGAACTTCGTAGGGAATCAACTTAATGTATTTACAATTAATTAGCCCAAGTTTATCATAAGACATGAACAGAAAGCATCAGTGTTTCATACTTCCTGCAACCTTCAGAAGAGGCAAGGTGAATTCCACATGTGTGCGCGCGCCGAGTTGTCGGACAGCACGAGGTTCATAACCGGTATGGCCAATATTCCTGATACAAAAAGTACTCTGATGTTAATCGTAATTATCCACGATCGGAAAAATATATAAATTTCCAGGTGCCCGCACACATCTTTCAATCAAGTGCGAGGTGCTACGTGATCTAAATAAATTCAATGGATAGCTTGCCTGTCTGTAAAGATAAGTGCGCTTTACGTTGATGCTGCTGCTCTGATTTGGATGGAGCAAAGCTGTATTACTCCATTCACTCCTGTCGCTTCATAATTCCACCCGATCACTTTTCCTCTCGTGTTCGTCTTAGTTAGATTGCTGTTGCCTCCACTTAGTCCGCTACTACGATAAATCAAATGGCAAGGACGTTTGATAGCCTAGCAAGCTATCCAAGTGCGTAATATCTAACAAGCGGGGTGAGATGACCAGCCGATGCGCATTCTGACCAGCGACAACAAACTTGTTGAAATGACATGTAGGCAAGCCAACAACAATCAACTTTTCTAAATACATAGATCGTTGAAGGATAAGCAAAGGCTGGAAGTAGTTACGCGACATTTCTAAGACAATCTAATTAGATCAAGATTAATTTATCTTGCTAGCCTGCCATCTAACCAGCGAAAAAGCTAGGGGTAAACATACAGTGACATAACTATAATGCGACAGCTTTACGGTCAGTGTTAACAGGTCGGGTAACAAATTAGAGTGGCAGAATAAGTATCATTAATTAACAGTAGGCTTAGTATAGCCCTTTGAATACCAAGGAACTTGAAACTCTCGACCCGCTCCACTTCAGTCCGGTCGATGTTAGTGTCCACATCACCAACAAACTCATGGTCCAAACACAGTATCAAGCATCCATCATCTATGTAACCCACGTGTCATTATGTGCACTATTGAACTGGACCCTGCCCAGAAGGACATGTTGCTACCACACACCTTGCCACAAGAGATCTCCTTCCTAATTATCACGTTTTCCACTGTAACCAACCGGGCTCCGCTATCGCAGAAGCTAGGTACCTCGTGGAATCTAGACAGGCAGTATTGCAAACACACTTGTGTTAATAATGCCGCAAATATATTTTTATGGTCTGAAATCTACACAATGACTGGTATGCTGGTTTCTGAGTTGAATGAGTACATTTTTATAGCTGTTTGATGCATTCCCCACCACGTGTTTCTCATAAATAAGCATGGCAGAGGATAAAAAAAATTTTTGTTTACAAACTATTATAATCATATACAACTTCAGGCAAGAAGAGACGTGTTGCCAATCGCCCAAGGTGGTGCCAACATGTATATATTTTTTAAACAAAAATTCCTGCATGTTTTCAACTCAGTGTAGCCAGGGTTTTCACTCATTTCAACACATCAAGCTCGAGTTACCTGCAGCCAACTGTAAAATAACGTAACCGGTAGTGGCAATTTTGTACATTACATATTGTTACTAGCTATTAACAATACTTCCAATAACGAGAACGCAGTCTAATTTAAGGTTTTACTACGGCATGCATTCAGAACCACGTGTAAATGACTCCGACTCGAGACTGAATTTGAAGAGGCACAGGCTAAAGAAACATCCACCAACATGACGCATATAGATAGATACTAAAGGTTAATTGAAATCAGCACATTTGGTTAAATTATGTCATTGCCAGACATTGACTTTCAAGGTGTTTTACAGACATCCAACTAGCTGTCAATGGCCTCATCTCGGACGAACAAACTGGACATCTCCCAACTTATAGCTAACGTTACAGTAGCTAGCTAACGTTACTCGTCCAAGTGGTTTTACGTTTGCTACATTTGTACATTAAAGAACGGCCATTGGATAACTACACTATATAAATCATCCACTTTCGTTTGACCATGGCAGTTAGTAAACATTGACATCCAAAAGACTGAGTTCAACACATTTAAATCCAAAAAGCACGTTGTCTATCTAACCGTTAGCTAACTACACATCCGGGCTAGCAATACATTAGTTAGCTAGTTAGCCAGCCGGCAACTTCACACTGTTTGGATGCTACCTAGTCACTACAGCAGTTAAAATGAACACACAAATATTCGATCTACTTATAAAGGGATTAGATGTAATCGGTATTTTCCAACCGGCTGCTAATAATCAACCATGCCATGATTGTTCTGGACAGTGGCTGTATCCACGTGTCACTTTTCCAGCGCATTATTCACAGCACACGAGACATTCCCATACAGCACAAATACACGCACGATACCAAATATACAAGAGTATCACTGTACTTTACCTCGTCTAGTGTATTTGTAGAGAAAAATTCCATGTTGCAGGCAGCTAAAATCTCATCGCCTGCTCCCCACCGCGCCGCCATTTTGGTTACAACACTCGCGCTGTGAAAATTATTCTTCTATGAGGTTTAACGGTGGTTGGCATCCAATTTGTTGCATTACCGCCACCTACTAGACTGGAGTACAACTCCCTTACACTTTGCTTGAAAAATCTAAATGTACTAAATAAATACCCTACCATCTAACACTGCACTCACTAATTTCAAAATGTTATAAAATAAAATTAACACCACCCTACTCCACTAATTCAATGTATTTATTCCTACCTCATGACATCAACCTGAAAGGATGGAATATCACCACTTAACACACCCTGTAACTCTTCTGATGTCAAGTCTCACACACCCAACTACCTCTATGCAGCTTCCACGACAACCTACATTTTTTCTGCGACTTCCGTTCCATCTCTGCAGTACAGTTGATAACCATTGCAATAAATGCTAAAAATCCAATCTTACTGAAACTTATATCACTTTTTGGCCTATCCCTCTGTACTGGTATATCTCTACTACTCTCACCACTCCTCCCCCTTAACCCATCTTCCTCTACTTTCTCCACTGCCTCAACATATGACAACTTCTGCACTACTCTAAACCTGGAAACCTCAACCTACCTCTCTCGCACAGGACATGTCTGATCCCCAGCTCCATGGGCACTCCTACAATTAACACATTCCACTACTTTCCCCAATACTACACCTTCCTTTGTCTCATGCCCTTCTGCACACTTCTCACACCTTGGACCCTCCTTCCTACACAGTGCTGCCACATGCCCATAAGCTTGACACCTGTAACATCGTAATGTATTCGGCACATACGCTCGTACAGGATAACTTATATATCGTAACTTCACTTTGTCGGGCAAAGATCAACTTCAAAACTCAGAAGAACAGACAATGACTCTTCTGTTTCCCCACTCTCGCCACACTGTCTGCGTCGCATCAAACGACGAGCATCACATACACTGGGAATCTTTCCCCTCAGCTGGTCAACTTTTATATTTACTGCTACCCCAGTTATCACTCTTTTCATGGTGCCCTTTTCTTGAGAGCTAAACAATTCACTTTTCTTGCCCCCATTCGTTTTACTCCGAGCGCATTCTCCCTCTGACCAACAGAAACACAAACAATTATCACGAGACCACTTCTGCTTACCCTCACCAATTCCACATTACCCAACTCTTTTTTCACTCACCATGAAACCACAAATGGATTAGCCAAAAGACAAGAGTCCACTTTTTCCATAAACTTCCCTCCTACTGTCACAGACTCATCTTTTTCCTGATCCTCGGTGCATACCTCAGTCTCCGATACCTTCACCACACCTACCACCTCCGATACTTCACCCTCACTCACTTCCATTTCTCCTCCTGCCTTCAGCCCCCTCTGCTTACACTTTCTACCATTCTTCTTTAACAAACCATATCCCTTTTTTCCACAATTTTTATCTGACTCAAGCTCACCCTCTTCTTCCCTCTCTCTCTCTCTTAGACCTCCTCTCCCTCTCTTTTCCCTATTATTTTTCCTCCGTTTTCCAAGTATATGTCTCCTTATGATAATACTGCACTACTCCTGACAACCATCTTGTTCTTGCTTTCTCTAGGGACTCCATTTCCACTGAGGCACGTTCAGCAGGACGTAACCTTTTTCGTCCCGTCCCAGCAACAACCTCCTCTGTGAAAATTAATCATCCTGATAGACCAAGACGTGGTATTTGCATTCTCGGCTAAATTATGTACAGGGTCAGAGTTTAACTCCGCCCCTCAGCTAAATCTGGACAGGGCTTGAGCGGGAGATGGCGGAAGCAGAAGTGTCGTTTGAAGCTGAAAGCACGTCGAGTACAGTTAGCGAGAAAGATGAGTGGACAACAGTGAAGTCCAAGAATAGAACAAAAAGGGCAAAAATTGTTGTGGAAAATGAGTCTGATGATTCGTTGCTTGTTGGAGTACGTTTTTTTGGATAAGGATGTTTATTTGGGAAACCCTTTTGAAGTCACAAGGATGGTGAAGAAGGCGTTGGGAAAAGTGGATGCAGTCAAAGTAACCAGGGAGTGGTATGGTATTGTTATCTCTGGCATTCCATTGGACATTGATAATCATTATCTTAGGCTAACAATTCCATGAGTAGTTCATGCACGTCGCTTGACCCGTATGGGGAAAAGGAGCAAAGTTTATCTGTATTATTGATGTTTTTTGAAGAGTATTTACCACCCTATGTAAAGTTGGGATATATAAGATATGCCGCAATAGCGTTTGTGCAAAACTCAATACTATGCAAGAAGTGTAAAAACTTTGGCCATGTGTCAAATGTTTGCAGATGGAAGGAATATGTTATTAAAGAGTCTGTGAATATAAATGTTGCAAATGTGGTGGGGATCATATTTCCCCAATTCGCTGAGTGCCCTGTTAGGGTGAAAGAGGTTGAGCTGTCAAGGATCAGGGCTGTACAACAAATCTCTTATGTGGAGGCAGTGAAGAGAGTTGAAGGGGCAAAAGGCCACAGTTCTGAAGACAATATGGCGGTGGATGCACCTCAACCAGTTGCAATTGTTATATGTCAATCAAGTTATCTGGATACACTTATTATGAATAAGGTGGATTTTGTAGCATTTATAGCCACAGTTAACACGGATAGTTGCTGTTTTACGGGCTCCTAACCAACTGTGCTATTTTGTTTGTTTTTCGCATTGTTTGTAACTTGTTTTGTACATAATGTTGCTGCTACTGTCTCTTATGACCCCCTGTCATGCCCTGACCACTCTACCATAGAAAATAACAGCTTACCATGGTCAGGATGTGACAGTACCCCCCACCCCCCCAAAGGTGCAGACTCCGAATGCCACTAAAAAAACTATGGCGGCTCTGGTGCAGTACCCAGAACCTTATCATCCAGCGAATCCTTTAGTAGAGGCGGCGGCTCTGGTTCGGGGTGTAACCCCCGCTCCGCCCGCTGATCCCTCTGCTTCTGTGCCACCGGACCGTGGATCATCGCCGGAGGCTCTGTACTGCAGACCGCCGCTGGAGGCTCCGGGCTGCAGGCCGCCGCTGGAGGTTCCGGGCTGCAGGCCGCCGCTGGAGGTTCCGGGCTGCAGGCCGCCGCTGGAGGTTCCGGGCTGCAGGCCGCCGCTGGAGGTTCCGGGCTGCAGGCCGCCGCTGGAGGTTCCGGGCTGCAGGCCGCCGCTGGAGGTTCCGGACTGTATGCCGTCTCAAGACGTTCCGGACTGTATGCCGTCTCAGGAGGTTCCGGACTGGGGACCGTCGCTACAGGCTCCATAACATGGATCATCTCTACAGGCTCCGGGCCATGGATCATCCCTACAGGTTTCTTGCCATGGATTATCCCTACAGGCTCCGGACCATGGATCATCACTGGAGGCTTCGTACGTGGAGCCGGAATAGGTCTCACCGGATTAGGGAACGTTGCTGGAGGCTCCGGACTGGGGAACGTTGCTGAGAGTTCTGGACTAGGGAACGTCGCTGGAGGCCGGGTGCGCAGAGCAGGCACAGGGTATACTGGGCCGTGGCTGGCACAACCCGTCCTGGCTGGATACTTATTTTAGTCCGGCAAGGGCGGGTCGCTGGCACAGGACGGACTGGGCTGTGCAGGCGCACTGGCGACACAGTGCGTAGAACTGGCACAGGATATACTGGGCCGTGGAGGTGCACTGGAGGTCTGGAGCTTATGACTGGCACAACCCGTCCTGGCTGGATACCCCTTGTAGCCCGGCAAGTGCGGGGCGTTGCAACAGGTCGCACAGGTTTGTGCTGGCGAACTGGGGGTACCGTGCGTAAAGCTGGCGCAGGATAACCTGGGCCGAAGAGGCGCACCAGAGACCAGGAATGCTGAGCAGGCACAATCCTTCCTGGCTGAATGCCAACTCTAGCACGGCAACTGTGGGAAGCTTGCACCGAGCGCACAGGGCTGTAGCTGTGCACTGGTGACACAGTGCGCATTCCCGCATAACACGGTGCTTGCTTGAGCACTCGCCCCCCACGGTAAGCACGGGGAGTTGGCTCAGGTCTCCACCCTGACTCGGCCAATCTCCCCGTGTGCCCCCCCAATTTCTTTTTTAGGGGGCTGCCTCTTGTGCTTGCCTTGTTGCCGTGCTAGTTCCTCTTCTCGTCGCCGCTCTGCTCTCGCTGCCTCCACCTGTTCCCATGGGAGGCGATCCCATCCAGCTTGCATCTCCTCCCACGTCCAGGATCCCTTGCCGTCCAGAATTTCTTCCCAGGTCCATTCCTGATCACGCTGCTTGGTCTTTTGGTGGTGGGATCTTCTGTGACGCTCACCGTAGAAAGTAGACCAAGGTGCAGTGCTCATGATGAATACTTTATTATTACTCAGAACACTATACAAACCAAACAAGCAACGGAAAAACAAACGTCACGTTCTGCAGGCTACTAAGTTATGCAAAAACAAGATCCCACAAACCCAGGTGGAAAAAAACCCTACTTAAGTATGATCTCCAATTAGAGACAAAAAGGACCAGCTGCCTCTAATTGGAGATCATCCCAAAAACAGCAACATAGAAATAGAAAACTAGAACCTAAACATAGAAATACAAACCATAGAAAAACACCCCCTGTCACGCCCTGACCACTCTACCATAGAAAATAACAGCTTACCATGGTCAGGACGTGACAGATAGAGAGGCTGAGTCTGGGCAGGGGCTTTGATAAGGAGTGTGCTGTGTGTCTGAACTGTCAGTTTGGCCATCATCAAACACTGCACACGTCTACTGCAGACTCTGCCTCGCCATACCCCAAAATAACAAAGCTAAAACAGGTTTTTAGGAATTTTAGCAAATGTATTAAAAATAAAAAACAGAAATACCTTATTTACATAAGTATTCAGACCCTTTGCTTTGAGACTCGAAATTGAGCTCAGGTGCATCATGTTTCCATTGATTATCCTTGAGATGTTTCTACAACTTGATTTGAGTCCACCTGTGGTAAATTCAATTGATTGGACATGATTTGGAAAGGCATACACCTGTCACAGCGCTTAGGACCTCAGACGGGGGCAAAGGTTCACCTTCCAACTGGACAACGACCCTAAAGCACACAGCCAAGACAACGCAGGAATGGCTTCGGGAGAAGTTTCTGAATGTCCTTGAGTGGCCTAGCCAGAGCCGGGACTTGAACCCAATCTAACATCTCTGGAGAGACCTGAAAATAGCTGTACAGCAATGCTCCCCATCCAACCTTACAGAGTTTGAGAGGATCTGCAGAGAAGAATAGGAGGAACTCCCCAAATACAGGTGTGCCAATCTTGTAGCGTCATACCAAAGAAGACCTAAGGTTGTAATCGCTGCCAAAGCTGCTTTTATAAAAATTCGTTTTTGCTTTGTCATTATGGGGTATTGTGTGTAGATTGATGAGAAAAAAAGAAATTGAATCCATTATAGAATAAGGCTGCAACGTAACAAAATGTCAAGGGGTCTGAATACTTTCCGAATGCACTGTAGATTATATCATGGAGCTGTAGACGTCTGGCTGTTTAAAGACCGGTTGAAGGAGACTGTTCTCACTGTTCTTTAATAAGCTTTACGTTTAGAGGCAATGTTTCCCCATTTGTGGAACCTTACAAATACACACACACAACAATGCCCAGATGTTTCTAAAAATGTGTACATGGGAATAAAGTTTGTGACAAACCAGAAAAAAATGGGGGAAAAGTCATGAAATTCTTCTGGGAATTGCCAGGGACCTTTACAATACAATATCACAATACTTACTGTAGGTGCCGATACGATAAGTATTACGATTCTATTTTATATGTATTGCAATTTCGATACTGTTATTCGATGTTCCAAACATTTTGCTCACTATATGTCTGCTGCAGAGGGACAAGAGAGACCCATGAGAAAACAAGTTATGATCAGTCATGGAAATGCAAGAAATATTGCACAGTAAAAAGGCCTATTCAATATTTATTTCTGGCTTTCATTATTGTCATGTTGCCATGCCAAGCTAGAAATTGTACATTGTATTATCAGAAATGTCAACTGTAGAAAAAGAGGTCTGTGAAGAGGGGTGGGTTTCTAGGATTCAGATTAGGCATAGATGCTTGTAATGTCCAACTTGTTTAGTCATGATGATAACACTGACATAATAACATCATGACACCCCTCCAAGTCAACACCTACAATACCTCCTCATGTACAGTATACTCCAAATGCCATTCTGTTTGGGCTGTACTTTGTTAGATGAATATCTCACATTAAAATGCCATCTTTAATAATTTCATTCTGTCTTTCATTACTGTCCTACATGATACATTTGGATGCTGTTCACATGGGAAACCACCTAGACCAGGCTAAACATTTGTGTGATTTTGAGAGTCCTTCTTTCATTACTATACTGCATGTAACATCTTTGGTTCAAGATTGTTTAGCTTAAATGTCCATCATGTTAATGTATTTAAGAGAAACAGCTTGACCTGGTATACTTTGGGGTCTAATATGTTGAGATAAGCGGTGTTGAAAAGTCTGACATAGAATATGTACGCTAACCTGTGATCTGTGTAAGAGGTGATATCTTGTGAGAAATTGTCAGTTGTAACCCATTCGCCTGAGGCTTCCAGCCCTCTATCAAAATATAACAAGTCATATGAGCTTGAAAAGGGTTAATTAACAACCGTTTGGTTCTAAGATGTTGAGAAAAGTGGCTTTGAAGAGTCTGACATGGAATATCATGCTTAACCCTAACCTGTGAAAAATGTATGTACTACAACAATATCCTTTATCTGGTTTACATCCAAACCTGTATTGTGTTTTTTGTTTTCACAGCCCTTTATGTAATGAGAATAAGGACAAGTGCCACATGATGGATTAAACATGTTTGGAGAATTTGTCATTGTGGTTCCCAACTTGACTTCTTTGAGACATGCTATACATCATGAGAAAAATGCAGTTTAAAGCCATTCACCTTTGGATGAAAGTGTCCTATATCAGTGTACAAGGTTTTCATTGTAATCTATTAGGGAGTCACGATGACTGTGACCGTATGAATAAACCTGCTATTAAACATGTTTGGGTAGGTTACTTTCTAAATGTAATCTATTACAGTTACCTGTCCAAAATTGTAATCAGTAATTTAACTTTTGGATTGCCCAAACTCAGTAACGTAATCTGAGGCAATAGAAGAAGACAAAAATGTATGTTACCAATTGAATGACATCTATTGAAGGGTAAATCAATGTTAAAGTTTACATAGCTGGCCATATATGGATGCTAAATTTTACTTTATGGGTTGGTTATGTAGGCTTTTTCTAACCCATTGCTTTCTACTAAATATAATAATACGATTAAATGATATCGTTATTGGAATGACTGGAATTGTGATAGACTTTGGTTTTTAATGTAAATGTTATACCCCTTGATCTTCAAGAATAGGACTTGGAAATATGGAAGTATAGATTAGCCATATTGTTTTACCTGAGCATAATCCCAAAACGAGGATTTATTAGCCAGCCCTACTCTGTTGTTTATGATTTTGATGTCATTGAGGACTGATTGGGCTCACTGAAAAGTGCTATTTACATGTGAAAAATGAATGCCATATGCTGCATTTGTTATAGGCCTATTGTTAACCTTTTTAGTTGGTGACACTTTGATATTTTGATAATATGCAGCTGATTAAAGGGCAAATCCACAGATGAAACAATAACAAAACGTTCGCCCCGCCTCCGTTTTGGCAAAAAGTGTAACCACAGATTAATAGACAGAGCTATGGATGCAAGGACTGACCATCCATGATATCAGAATTATTATTTTAACTATGTTATGAGGCTATACAGTTTTGTGTGACAGTTGAACTAAGCTCATGAGGCATTTCTAAGTTATATTCTTCAATAATCAATGGCTATATACATATAATGTATAAATAAAATGTCCAAAAATGGATGTAGCAACTACAGATTGACCCTTTAAGTCTAACGTGTGCGAGTTTGAGCATGTGTCCATTAGGCCTATGGATTTTCTTTTTAATCAGCATGAATTAGATTTGAGCAATAAAAGCCCCACTTTTATTCCACAGGCTGGAATCCGAACTATGCAGCTGTTGAAAGAGCTCATTTTTCACTGGCTGTCCACTGGTTTCAAGAACAATGATTGATAGGCAGCTTAAACTTCTTGAATTCAACCTAGCTAAATGAGAGAGCAGCAGTGTGATTCACATCAATGCACTGTCACAATTGTGTGTAGGAATGGACCAAAGCGCAGCGTGGGTATTGTTCCACATATTTACATTTTAATGTGAAACTATGCAAGACAGAAAATAAACTATAAACAAAAACAACAAACCGTGACGAAGCGGTGCTACATGCATAAACTCAAAATAATCTCCCACAAACACAAACAACTCCTTAAATATGATCCCCAATTAGAGACAACGATGACCAGCTGCCTCTAATTGGGAATCATACCAAAACCCCAACATAGAAAAAAGGAACTAGAACATAACATAGAAAAATAAACTAGATAAACCCCTTAGTCACGTCCTGACCATCTCTACCATAGAAAATAAGACCACTCTATGGTCAGGACGTGACATGCACTATGTAGATATCAATAATAAGCGATATCTGTATCACCGTAAACTATACCACTGCTGTCATCTTTACCTCCAAGTGTTTATTCAAGTTGGATAATTACATTTTAGTCATTTAGCAGACGCTCTTATCCAGAGTGACTTACAGTAGTGAATGCATCCATTTCATTTCATGCATTTATTTTTTATTTTTTTGTACTGGCCCCCTGTGGGAATCAAACCCACAACCCTGGCTTTGCACACACCATGCTCTAACAACTGAGCCACAGGGATGACCAATGTATAAAAAATCTTTGGATGCCGACAGCAGTTGCACCATTGAACGGAACTGGAGCATAGTCATATAAATTCTCAATCAAATATTTAATATTATTTCTATATTATTTCTATTTTAAAGACATAAAACGTATCATTACTCATAAGGAGGTAAATCCAATAATTGGCAAGTGTCTACAACCTAATTTTGGCCAAAATTACCCGGAGGGATTACTGCTACCAAGGTTTCCTTTTTGCAAGCTATACGGAGGGTGCTTAAGCAAACAAACAGCAGACACTTGAGGATACCATCCAACCTGGAACTGAGTGAGTAGTGTTTTGTCTTAAGCTATTTTGAGAGCCAAGAAGAAAAAGAAAAATGACAAAATAAAAAAATGAAGTACATTTCAATTATATATTTTACTTTATGGGGACTGAATGCTGAGTTAAGGCTGCCAGACTTGCTTGTACAGACCAGATACAACTTAAATTAGCCTCCAGCACACACGCACTGTTGGGTGACTCTGAACTTACAATGGCTAGCCCCAAGTCGTTATATATTTTATTTTTTTCTTGTGAATTTTGCTATTTAGCTATTTGCCTCATGATTCCTGCATGCTTTGTTGACTACAAACGTTCTTTACCCAACTGTGGGACAGACTATGTTTGTTCCCACACTCAGGAATCTGACTCTATTGGTTACACAGACTTTTGGCCTCCCATCCTATTCTAACCACCTCTCGCTGGCTTTGTATGCATGTTACCTGATGAAATTGCTGTACAATATGATCTTGTTGCCATCTAATGCATTCAGATGTCATAAATCAGCACTGCAGAGTATTCCCTGTCCTATGCCGTGCCTTGATTGTATTACTATTGATGATATCTGGAAATGTGCATTTACACCCTGGCCCATCTACTGTTGCTAGCCCCAATTCTGACTTGTGTTCTGACATCTGCTTCACTGATTTCTGCTCTCGTAAAAGCCTGGGTTTTCTGCACATTAAAACACTAGAAGATTATTACCTAAAATGGATCAATTGAAAGTGTGGGTTCACAGCTACAATCCAGATGTGTTGGTCATTACTGAGAAGTGCTGTGTCAATGTGTTTTGAATACTGATGTTAACCTTTCTGGTTATAACCTTTTTTGGCAAGACAGAGCTTCCAAAGGTGGTGGAGAGGCAATCTTTACCAAGGATCACCTTCAGTGCTCGGTTGTCTCCACCAAGTCTGTCTCCAAACAATTTGATCTGCTGGTTTTAAGCATTAAACTTTCAAATAGCTCTTTGTTGACTGTTGCTGGGTGCTATCGTCCTCCATCAGCACCAGTCTGTACCCTACCTGCCTTAAGCTCTCTCCTGGCCCCTTACACTAAGTGTGAATTTGTCCTGCTAGGTGACCTAAACTGGGACATGCTTAAACCACCTGACCAAGTCCTAAAGCAATGGGACTCCCTAAATCTTTCTCAGATTATTACCAATCCCGCAAGGTATGACTCCAAACACCCAGAAAAGGCTTCTCTCCTCAATGTTATCCTCACAAATAATCCTGATAGGTATCAGTCTGGTGTTTTCTGTAATGACCTTTGTGATCACTGTTTTACAGCCTGTGTTCGTAATGGCTGCTCAGTGAAACGACCTGTCCTGATTTGTCATAGAAGCTTGCTAAAAAACTTTAATGAGCAAGCCTTCCTTCATGAACTGGCCTCTGTAAAATGATATAGAATCTGCTTGATCCCATCAGTCGAAGGCACTTGGACCTTCTTTTTTGATATTTTCAGTGGTATTCTTAACAAACACGCCCCCATAAAGGAAATGAGAATTAGAAACAGGTTTAGCCCCTGGTTCGACCGGGATCTTGCAGAGTTACTCCACCTCAAGAATTTCACTTGGCGAAAGGCTCGGCACACGCATACTCAGGCTGACTGGCTCTCATTCAGGTAAATGACAAATAAGTGCACTCAGACTATCTGGAAGGCCAAAGTTAGTTACATTAAGGAACAGTTCTCTCTCTATGGGTCTAACCCCAAGATGTTCTGGAAAACGATTAAAGACCTGGAGAACAAACCCTCCTTCTCACAGCTGCCCATGTCCCTTAATGTTGATGTTGTAGTTGTTACTGACAAGAAGCTGAGTACTTTGAGCACATGGCTGAGCTCTTTAATCACCACTTCATTAAGTCAGGTGTCATGAAGTTGCCCTGTTGGTGAGGTTTATGACCCCCATAAATACCTTTCCCCCTTTTCGCTCTCTACTCTACAGAATGGACTCTTGGAAAGCCCTTTGTTAACATAGAGAGAGTATGGTATCATCAAAAGGTTGGGAACGGAACAATATTTTGGTAATCCAACCAGTTGAAAGTATCCGTTGGTACTTTTTATTTATTTTATTTTATTTATTTTATTTTTATTTCACCTTTATTTAACCAGGTAGGCAAGTTGAGAACAAGTTCTCATTTACAACTGCGACCTGGCCAAGATAAAGCAAAGCAGTTCGACAACATACAACAACACAGAGTTACACATGGAGTAAACAACATACAGTCAATAATACAGTAGAAAAAAATAAGACTATATACAATGTGAGCAAATGATGTGAGATAAGGGAGGTAAAGGCAAAAAAATGCCATGGTGGCAAAGTAAATAAAGTATAGCAAGAAAAACACTGGAATGGTAGATTTGTAGTTTGAAGAAAGATTAAAGTTCAAATCTAAATAATATGGTGCAAAGGAGCAAAAGAAATAAAATAAATAAATACAGTAAGGGAAGAGGTAGTAGTTTGGGCTAAATTATAGATGGGCTATGTACAGGTGCAGAGATCTGTGAGCTGCTCTGACAGCTGGTGCTTAAAGCTAGTGAGGGAGATAAGTGTTTCCAGTTTCAGAGATTTTTGTAGTTCGTTCCAGTCATTGGCAGCAGAGAACTGGAAGGAGAGACGACCAAAGGAGGAGTTGGCTTTAGGGGTGACCAGAGAGATATACCTGCTGGAGCGCGTGCTACAGGTGGGTGCTGCTATGGTGACCAGTGAGCGGAGATAAGGGGGGACTTTACCTAGCAGGGTCTTGTAGATGACCTGGAGCCAATGTGTTTGGCGACGATTATGAAGTGAAGGCCAGCCAACGAGAGCATACAGGTCGCAGTGGTGGGTTGTATATGGGGCTTTGGTGACAAAACGGATGGCACTGTGATAGACTGCATCCAGCTTGTTGAGTAGGGTATTGGAGGCTATTTTGTAAATGACATCGCAAAAGTCGAGGATTGGTAGGATGGTCAGTTTTACGAGGGTATGTTTGGCAGCATGAGTGAAGGATGTCAGATCACTTGTCATCTGAGACATTATTACTGATGATAGGACGACATAAATTGTATCTTGGAAAGTCCACACATTCTAGTTATTAGATTCACATGGAATTGTTGTGCAATTTAAATGTTTAAATATTAAACTATTTGTGAAAAGATGAAATGTAATTTTAGTTTAAAAAATGAAAGAATTGTTCATAAGTAAAATATGCCCACTCAGTGGCCACACCCAAGTGAATAGGCATTGGTTGGAAATGATGAACCAACCCCTTTTCTATATTTACTACAAAAGCCCGTTGACGAAAGTCAACCTTGTGTTCACGATGACGTGAGGACTGATGTCCATACATTTAAAAGGGCTAATATCAACTAGAACTTAACGAAATTAACTTATGTTCCCGACGACGTGAGGACTGGTGTCCACACGTTTAAAAGGGCTAATTTCAACGTGGAAGTGACTATCACCACGCTGGAAGGATGAATTTCGACTACACCAGGCAGAATATAGCACGAGCTGAGTATGGCAACTTGGTATGAACTTTGAACTCTTATTCACTAAAGAAGTGATACATGCTAGACATCGAGTTATCAGCAGCAGCTGTAAACGTGCGTGGCCTAGGAAAGGACGGACAATCTCTTCAGAACGACAGGGTACTACAAAGTATCCATTCAACCACACGACGACAGACTACAACGTATCCGCCCAGAAATATTATTCAAAGGACAAGGGAGATCGCTGCTGGGCAACCCAGCCTTCCATCTTCGACCAATCTATCGAAGCGCAGCTCAGAGTAAATATATTTCTTGCATTTTCCTTTTCCGAATGGGCGGTTATTTAGAATGCATAATATTCTGTATTTACGATAGCTTAGCTTCATAAGGTCCGATAGAGACCCAATCCTTTTGTTCCTCAGTCTTCCTGCTCTTTCGTTCAAACCCAACCGCTTTCTTTGTGTAATCAGCCGTCATATCGGTTTCGTCCACTAGGGACGTTTTCTTTTATGACATAATTAGTAATCAATGTAGGATCCATCCTGTGTATATGTAATTCTGTGTGATTATTTAGGTATTTAGCAAATAAATAATTAAACCAAATTTTGTATTGCTGATTCAACTTGTTAGCCAGGGTTCGTGAAGATAACCAAGAATTTTACGACGTTCAGATGAGACTGAATAAGGTGACGATTAATAATTGACTGATATTGATATAAAAGATTACCAGACCTTCAAGAGTTTATTCAGAAGACAAGAGCTCTATAAACATGCTTCCGTGGTGCCCTGGCTTCCTAGTTAATTACATATACATGATCAGTTTAAATCAGGTAATATTAATTACAGAGAATTTATTTGATAAAATACCATGTCATATATCATTCAATCCATAGTAAAGACACGACACAGGATTCCTATTTGACTCCGCCACGCCTCCTTGCCCGCAAAATAGTCTGAATTAATCTAAGATAACTCAAGAAATCTGTCATTAATTTGAACGTTTTTGCTGAAGAGATGTCGTGGAATATCTAATCAAAGGGAAGAGAGACTGCAGATTCTTTCAAACAACACTTTATTATAAGATTTGCAAAAATGGAGAATCAACTATCCACTCAACAGTGCATAGTTGAAAAGCTCAACGAACAGTAAAGCCTTTATAGAGAAGCACATCCTTTTTGTATACGTGGCAGTCAGCAGATAGACAACTAATTACCTTCTACACACTGTGCAGACTTAAGATCGCACAAGGTTGATAGCCAGAGGGCTCAACCGTCTAACTGCATTCACAATAGCAAAACACTATAATGTGCTCCTTTCTGCAAGTTTCCATAAATGGGACTTTCTGTAGATGGTAAACCCCCGGGATGTCACATGCTGCGGCCCCACCCAAGCAGACCTTAGCTATACGCCCAGTCTTATGACTAAGTCCCACAAAGACAAGTTTGTATCAGGTTAGAAAAACATTAGCATGTAACAAGAGACAATTCTTTAAACAGTAAAACACGGGATAGCATGACTAATTATGTCATTTTCCATGATAGTTCCTCCCTTTTGAGACTAAGTCTCAACCTTATAGAAAATTACTTACAAGCATTTCCATTAAACAAGCATTAACATGAGGAAAAAGAGGGAAAAGGAAAGTATCACGACTTCCGCCGAAGTTGGTCCCTCTCCTTGTTCGGGCGGCGTTCGAAGTCACCGACCTTCTAGCCATCGCTGATCCTCTTTTCATTTTCCTTTGGTTTTGTCTTGTCTTCCATCACACCTGGTTCCAATCCCATTCAATTACATGTTGTGTATTTAACCCTCTGTTCCCCCTCATGTCCTTGTCGGTGATTGTTTATTGTAAGTGCTTGTGCACGTCTGTCCTGGTGTGCGTTGGGTTATGTACCCATTTATTTTATTATTCTGTTTTCCGGTGGGTTTTGTTAATAAACTGCGCCGTTGGAAACACAGTTATTTCTCTCCTGCGTCTAACTTCTCTGCCGCCAGTTCGCACCCCTTACAGAAAGACTTTCTTACACTTAGTACATTGTAAATGACCTCCGTTGTCATTGAGTTTCAACCCTTCACATAGTGCAATTCATTCTCAGAAGGGGGAAAGCAACATATGAATTTAAACATCAGTACATACTTTATCACCACACACAAGGCAATAGCTTCATTGAGACTGTCCATATTGCCACAGGGTCACCATGACTTCTTAGGGCTACTGTCTACAACCTCCGGTGAAATTGGAGGGCGCGTAATTCAAATAAATATTCATAAAAATTATGGATATTAAACATTTAGGTACATACAAGTGCCTTATCGGTTAAAAGCTTAAATTCTTGTTAATCTAACTGCACTGTTCGATTTACAATAGGCTTTACAACATATTTTTCCACCGGCACAGGGTTCATAAAATCACAAATAGCAATGAAATATTCACTTACTTGTTGAAAATCTTCCTCAGATTTTTTATCCAAAGGGTCCCAGCTATAATATGTAGTGTCCTTTTGTTAGATAAAATCCTTCTTTATATCCCAAAAAGTCAATTTAGTTGGCACCATTGATTTGAGTAATCCACTTGTTCAACATGCAGATAAAGGAATCCGAAAAACTACACCTAAACTTTGTTTGAACAAGTCAAAATATGTTTCTATTTAATCCTCAGGTACCCTAAAATGTAATTAAACTATAATATTTCATATGGAAAGAAGTATGTTCAATAGGAAAGCAAAATTAGCAGGTGCGCGTCCTTCGTCGTGCGCTCAAACACGGATGTCCAAACTGGTGTCATCGTACTAAAACTCATATTTCTTCTTCATTATTCAAGTTACAAGCCTGAAACCTTGAACAAAGACTGTTGACATCTAGTGGAAGCCATAGGAATTGCAATCTTGGAGCTGGAATTGCATATGCCCCTATGCTTTCCATTGTAAGAGCATGGGCTCTCCAAAAAATAATAATTGTGGTTGATTTTTCTTTGGATTTTCTCCTACCATTTCAATTGTGTTACAGTCTCATACATTATTTTAGCATTTCTACAAAACTTCAAAGTGTTTTCTATCCAATGGTACCAATTATATGCATATCCTGGCTTCTGGGCCTGAGTAACAGGCAGTTTACTTTGGGCACATCAGTCAGGTGGACATTGAGGAAAAAGGACCCTAGCCTGAAGTTTTTAATCGTACCTTGGGAGCACCATTCACATAACTCCTGCTGTGAGCATGGCCTATGGACATGCTGCACCATTAACTCAATGTTTTTACCTCGGTGTTATGGATCACCAGTCTTCATCAGACATGTGATCAGGCATAGGAAATAAATCAGGTAAATAGGGTTCTGAGGCGTCTCCTTCAGGGGTCAGTAATGGCATGGCAAGAATAGTCTCAACAGCTTTCCTGCACAATTTCTTAACACAAGTTATAATCAGCATTATTGTAAAACATTTTTTTTAACTAAGCCATAAACCAACCAATTAAATATTGTAGCTCCCCTAACACCAAATAATGACTGAACCCATCCAAACGGATTCCAATCTGTCAAGTCCTGACCATAGAGTGCTCTTATCTTCTATGGTAGAGTAGGTCAGGGCGTGACGGGGGGGGGGGGATCTAGTTTATTTTTTCTATGTTGTGTTCTAGTTTCCTTTTTCTATGTTGGGGGTTTTGTATGATTCCCAATCCCAAGTCATCGTTGTCTCTAATTGGGGATCATATTTAAGTAGTTGTTTTTCCCACCTGTGTTTGTGGGAGATTATTTTGAGTTCGTGCATGTTGCACCTCTATCGTCACGGTTTGTGTTTTGTTTATAGTTTATTGTTCGTTTGGCTAAGATTCACAATATAATAAAGATGTGGAACGATATGCATGCTGCGCCTTGGTCCGTTCCTACACACAGACGTGACACCAATCACCACTGAGTTATTTCAGATGTTTCACAACAATAGTAAAGTTATCCTCACCCTGGGGTATGAATGTACAGCAATGGTCACCTATCATTTGGCACACTCTTATGCAAACATTCTGTCCCTGTATGGACTTAGCCTCTGGCTACAAATACTTTTTGCACAATTAATCATTCTATCTAACCCATAACACATTAGTCACTACTGCTAGTCCACGTACATAGTTATAAACATACTAAAACATGCTCAAGTCAATTATACTGTATCATCCAGAATGCCATATGTATTGATGCGCTTTAACATGAGAACATGGTAAAATAAAACCCCTACTATCAATGCTATACAACCCAAATTTAGAATGACAGTCTTCAGTGCTTCATGTTGAGTCTATCACTCAAATTCAAGACCCTCAATTTAGCACACACACAGTTAGAATATACATTTACAAACGGGATCATATATAGACAGTTTGTACTACCTATTGCCATTATTAACTTATCATTACAGCCCCAGTTTTATCCCTGTCTTACACTGTTATGAGTAGCATGTTAATGACAGATCGGTATCTCAATGCATTCTTAGTCTAAATTACTATAAATTCCACAGTGTGTAGACCTCCACAATCAACCTGATACCCCAAATAAACAATTATGGGCACGGTTGACCCCACCCGCCCCCCGACACTCCTTCATGTTCTTCTTCAGATTTTCAGTTTGTCCTTCCAATGGCACATGTTCAAAGTGGATGGCCCTTGATAATGCCTCTCACCTTTACAGTCCATTATGTCTCGTCCATTTTTCCTACCAGTACACCAGCAGCATGAAAGAAGTTGACAGGATCTCTTTCCATGCTCACTCCACGTGGACTCATGTCGCACTCCCGAGAGAAAAGGCAGTTGATAGCTTTGACTGGATGCTGTGTACAGGTTGCTGGCTCGGACTCAGGTCTCACGGTAGGAGTGGTGAAGGACAAGGTCATAGTGAACACCATTTCTTCAGCCGGTTAGGAGGGGTTAAGGTCCATACTGTTTGGTCAAATTATACCTTCCATGCATCAGAATATCTCCAAAATCTCGAAAGAGGACAGATCAGAACAACAGTTTAGTTCAGTTCATTTCTGATTCAGGAAATCCAGACAAGCATTCACTGTATGAAAAAGTATTACTTTTACCAATTATTCTTAATACAAAACTCTAAGACAAATGTCAAAAAGAATAACACATTCTGTAGATTTTTTCCCCAAATTGGCTTATCACACTGTCGACCTCAACGAAAGTCACAGGTTCAGGAAGTCAGAGGACTAATCCTTAGGGAGTAATCTCGATCATCCAGCAGACCCAATCTGGTGAGATTTGTACCGAAACAAAACAAACAACGCAACAATACACTCCTTCATATATCACTCGATACACTTCTATATATCATTCGAGGTGTGTAAACTTCAATCCAAAAACCTCAAAGGACTGGTAATTCCCCCATTTTGACACTGCAAATCAAATTAGAATGACTACCCTTAACTCCATAAAGAAAAAAAAATGTACTCATAACTTAATTCAAGGAATAGAAAAATAGACTAGAGACAGGTCATCCTTCTCGTGTTCCGAATCACACATATAACTATTAATTATACATTTCTCTGTAATTATCAGTATTATAAATGACCTTCAAATCATCATCCAATGTCTCTCAGCTTTCCAGTGAGGATGATCAAACCACACTAGAAAGTAAGGACAGAGGTCATTCAAACAAGTTTTTCTATCTCAATTAGAATAATTATTTAAAAACAGTCAAACATTTCATATCCAAGCACAAGAAACATTACGTTTCTTCAGTACATTTCTTATCAAAATAATTTGTGTTCAATTAACATTTACATTTACATTTTAGTCATTTAGCAGATGCTCTTATCCAGAGCGACTTACAGTAGTGAATGCATACATTTCATAAATTATAAATTTTTATTTTTTTTTGCACTCAGAAAATAAAAACATCCCAAAATTATTTTTGTGATACATCTTCTCTAACCGGTGAAAAACTCACTAAAACCAAATGAAGCAGACCATTCACAATAAATCAGACATGGTATTAAAAACACTAACAAATATTCATAATGTACGGTAAAAACAAACCATATTTGCCAGGCCTTATTTAATTTGGGAGCTCCCTTAACATGTATACTGTAGTGGACTTCCATCATCAGCACTCAAAGAAAGAATCCTACACAAGACACATCAGATAATACAGTGTTCCATTAAGTGGAATAGACACCTTGTAAAGTAAACAATCCCAGAGCCCCTTTCCGGTAATCCTATTATTTTAACTTGTTGCATTAATTTAGTCAAAATATAAAACCTGTTCTAACAAATCTAGGACCTTCAAGAAGTTGGCGCTGTCAGCTCAATATTCAACAGCTCAATATTCAATACTAAAACATTCACTTTAGATACTTGCCACTGTTCCACGTAATGGAAACAGATTATCGTTTTAACTGACATTACCTTCCTGCTCAAATTTACTGGTGTTACCTAAACTACAAAATCGAGCAACAATAATCAGGAACTGTCAAACAAAGTTTCCGATTCAACTATTCAGACCTCTGCTTTAAATGTTCCATTGCATCCCTTAGTCTGATCTAGCCCAGCGAGCACATCTCACTTTCACCCACGGCCTAAAACATGGCATTATTAGAGTTTATCCAAAAACCACTAATAACTAATAACACATTTCCATTCACATTATTTGAAGGCATTGTTTTCATTTCAGTCTACCAAAACAATATTACTCTATATTTTTAATACCAACCTCTATAGGATATTCCCTTTCTGGTTCACACTTATTAAACATCTATTATTATAAGATGAACATGTAATGCGCAAAATCCACAAAATCCATCAGCCAATTCCTAAGGGAAAAGATACATTTCGATGAAAGTTGAAATAGTTCACACTACTTGAGCATCTTTCTGCCCAAAACTTCAATTCAGTCAGTAACATAGACCCAATACTATTGATATGACCAGTAAATCCTGCAAATAACCCAATTATAATGGTTTGTAGTCTTAACATCTGGCACATAATAATGACACAATTACCATAAACTATCCTTAAAGTTCATCCAAGTGTTTCTTTGCAAAGATTTCACATGCGCAAAGCGGATTCAGCAGTCAACGAGATGAATCGACATTTATTGACTTGGAAACAGATTTGGCAAGGTCAATAAAAACAGATTATATTTTCCCTTGCGACATAATGAAATTCCTTCATTACATCACATTTACTCCACAATTATTTTTTTTTAAACCTTCTTGGTAACGAGGGCACTCAGCATGTCTGTACTGAGGGAGTCTCTGTACTGGGTTTTGTTCTTGGAAACGAGACTGAATATTCATTCACAGTCTGCATTGCTGTGGAATATGACCAATATCCCTAGCATCACAGCCAAAAGGTGGGAGTAGACAAGGCTGCCCCCCCTTTTCAATGTGCCGATTTCTCTCTAGGCCTGATCCGTGCGCATATTGACCAGACTCTGCTCAAAGGTTGTTGCCTGATAGAGTCTAAACTCATCTCCACCAGATCAACAGAGGCTCCCTCAGGAATAATGCAGGGAAAGTGTGTCATGAAAAAGTTGAGGGATGAGAACTTGTCAGCGACCACTGCTTGCCGGAAGAGCACATCTCCAAATGGAGTCTACAGCAGCATGTAGTCTACAGCAGAAGAAAATAAGTTTCTGACATCTGCATTGAAGGTCTTCAGATCCAGCTTTTCTTGGCCCCCAGGTTTAGTCTCTATAGTAGAGGAAAGCTTGCCACCTCTCAAACAGGGCCAATCACTAGGGCCAGCTCACAAGAATTGGCTTTTTAGACAAGGTGTCACGTCCTGGCCAGTATAAGGGTTAATTAGTATTGTATTGAACTGCCGGAGTGGCCAGACTGCCCTGAACTGCCGGAGTGGCCAGACTGCCCTGAACTGCCGGAGTGGCCAGACTGCCCTGAACTGCCGGAGTGGCCAGACTGCCCTGAACTACCGGACTGTCCAGACTGTCCCGAGTTGCCGGACTGTCCAGACTGTCCCGAGTTGCCGGACTGCCCAGACTGTCCCGAGTTGCCGGACTGCCCAGACTGTCCCGAGTTGCCGGACTGCCCAGACTGTCCCGAGTTGCCGGACTGCCCAGACTGTCCTTGAGTTGCCGGACTGCCCAGACTGTCCCGAGTTGCCGGACTGCCCAGACTGTCCCGAGTTGCCAGACTGCCCAGACTGTCCCGAGTTGCCAGACTGCCCAGACTGTCCCGAGTTGCCAGACTGCCCAGACTGTCCCGAGTTGCCAGACTGCCCAGACTGTCCCGAGTTGCCAGACTGTCCCGAGTTGCCAGACTGCCCCGAGCTGCCAGACTGCACCAAGCTGCCAGACTGGCCAGACTGCCCCGAGCTGCCAGACTGGCCAGACTGCCCCGAACTGCCAGAGTGGCCCGACTGCCGGGAACGGCCAGAACCGGAGCCACCTCCTGATATAGGTGGGTTGGGGAGGGGGGGTGTAGCACAGTGCCGTCGTTGACGGCAGCCACCCTCCCTTCCCTCCCTTTAGTAGAGGGGAATTTTTGTTTTGTTGTTTGGGGTTGTTGTTTTGGTTTTGTTTTTTGTTTTAAAGGTGCTTCCGGGGTTAGCACCTTTAAGGGGGGGGGTACTGTCACGTCCTGGCCAGTATAAGGGTTAATTAGTATTGTAGTTTGGTCAGGACGTGGCAGAGGGTATTTGTTTTATGTGGTTCAGGGTGGTGTGTTTGTTTAAAGGGTGTTTGATTTAGTATTTCCGGGGTTTGGGTTTATGGTCTAGGTTTATGTATGTCTATGTGGAGTCTAGTGAGTGTATGTCTATGGGTGATTAATTGGGGTTGGGACTCTCAATTGAAGGCAGGTGTTTTCTCTTTGCCTTTGATTGAGAGTCCCATATATTGGGGTGTGTTTGTGAGGTGTGGGAGATTGTTCTGTGCTTAGCCTTGTGCCTAGTCAGACTGTTTTTTGTTGATCGTTCGTGTTTTTGTTATTTTTGTACGTTCATTTTGAAAGTTAATAAACATCAAAATGAGCCTGCACATACCTGCTGCGTTTTGGTCCTCCTTCACCGACGACAACTGTGACACAAGGTCCCTAATCAACACTAAAAGCTAAATAATTTTGATAACAAAAACAAGAACAAAGATCGCATCGACACAGACCGCAAACTGGCAACACAATGCTTAAGTAGGCTACCGGAAAGGGAATCTGAACGCTGTATGCTAAAAGATTCAGGTGTTTCAGCCTATGTCCCGAGTTGTGCCTATTTTATTTCTTTGCAGCGCATACATAATTTCTATCCAACTGGCCCCTCTGTCGCGACGAAAGCTGAACGCCCATCTGCGGCCCGCTAATCATTAGCTGTCTTATCGGCTGCTATCTGAATAGGTCTATCGGACAATTTTCTTGGGCCACTATAACTAGAACTATTTTGCCAATTAGACTGGTCCCCCCTACCACACGGAACCTCACTAATCTACAGACGGAAACGCACGAGGTGGCTAAAAACAGACCTCCCTCCAGCTTCTGCCAGCTTGCTACCTATGGCCCGGCTAGCTGTCTGAATCTCACGGGACCCTTATAATCACTTGGCTAAGCATTCCTCTCCTTAATGTCAATATGCCTTGTCCATTGCTGTTCTGGTTAGTGTTTATTGGCTTATTTCACTGTAGAGCCTCTAGCCCTGCTCATTATACCTTATCCAACCTTTCAGTTCCACCACCCACACATGCTATGACATCTTCTGGTTTCAATGATGTTTCTAGAGACAATATCTCTCTCATCATCACTCAATGCCTAGGTTTACCTCCACTGTATTCACATCCTACCATACCTTTGTCTGTACATTATACCTTGAAGCTATTTTATCGCCCCCAGAAACCTGCTCCTTTTACTCTCTATTCTGGACGTCATAGACGACCAATTCTCATAGCTTTTATCCATCCCCTTATCCTACTCCTCCTCTGTTCCTCTGCCGTTGTAGAGGTGAATCCAGGCCCTGCAGTGCCTAGCTCCACTCCTATTCCCCAGGCGCTCTCTATTGATGACTTCTGTAACCGTAATAGCCTTGGTTTCATGCATGTTAACAATAGAAGCCTTCTCCCTAAGTTTGCTTTATTCACTGCTTTAGCACACTCTGCCAACCCGGATGTCCTAGCCGTGTCTGAAAGATACAAGAGATACAACTACCAAAGGGGGCGGTGTTGCAATCTACTGCAGAGATAGCCTGCAGAGTTCTGTCCTACTATCCAGGTCTGTATCCAAACAATTTGAACTTCTACTTTTAAAAATCCATCTCTCTAAAAACAAGTCTCTCATCGTTGCCGCCTGCTATAGACCACCGTCTGCCCCCAGCTGTGCTCTGGACACTATATGTGAATTGATTTCCCCCCATCTATCTTCAGAGCTCGTGCTGCTAGGTGACCTAAACTGGGACATGCTTAACACCCCAGCCATCCTACAATCTAAGCTTGATGCCCTCAATCTCACACAAATTATCAATGAACCTACCAAAGCCGTAAACATGGGCACCCTCATAGATATCATCCTAACCAACTTGCCCTCTAAATACACCTCTGCTGTTTTCAACCAATATCTCAGCGATCACTGCCTCATTGCCTGCATCCGTAATGGGTCAAACAACCTCCACTCATCACTGTCAAACACTCCCTGAAACATTTCAGCTAGCAAGCCTTTCTAATCGACCTGGCCCGGGTATCCTGGAAGGATATTGACCTCATCCTGTCAGTAGAGGATGTCTGATTATTTTTTTGAAATCCCTTCCTCACCATCTTAAATAAGCATGCCCAATTCAAGAAATTTAGAACCAGGAACAGATATAGCCCTTGGTTCTCTCCAGACCTGAGTGCCCTTAACTAACACAAAAACATCCTGTGGCGTTCTGCATTAGCACTGAACAGCCCCCGTGATATGCAACTTTTCAGTGAAGTTAGAAACCAATATACACAAGCAGTTAGAAAAGCCAAGGATAGCTTTTTCAAGCAGAAATGTGCTTCCTGCAACACAAACTCAAAAAAGTTCTGGGACACTGTAAAGTCCATGGAGAATAAGAACACCTCCTCCCAGCTGCCCACTGCACTGAGGATAGGAAACTCTGTCACCTCTGATAAATCCACTATAATTGAGAATTTCAATAAGCATTTTTCTACGGCTGGCCATGCTTTCCACCTGGCTACCCCTACCGTGGTCAACAGCACTGCACCCCCCACAGCTACTCACCCAATCCTTCCCCATTTCTCCTTCTCCCAAATCCAGTCAGCTGATGTTCTGAAAGAGCTGCAAATTCTGGACCCCTACAAATCAGCCGGGCTAGACAATCTGGACCTTTTCTTTCTAAAATGATCTGCCGAAATTGTTGCAACCCCTATTACTAGCCTCTTCTACCTCTCTTTCGTGTTGTCTGAGATTCCAAAAGATTGGAAAGCAGCTGCTGTCATCCCCCTCTTCAAAGTAGGGGACACTCTTGACCCAAACTGCTACAGACCTATATCTATCCTACCCTGCCTTTCTAAGGTCTTTGAAAGCCAAGTCAACAAACAGATTACCGACCATTTCGAATCCCACCGCACCTTCTCCGCTATGCAATCTGGTTTCAGAGCTGGTCATGGGTGCACCTCAGCCACGCTCAAGGTCCTAAACGATATCGTAACTGCCATCAATAAGAAACAATACTGTGCTGTCGCATTCATTGACCTGGCCAAGGCTTTCGACTCTGTCAATCACCACATCCTCATCGGCAGACTCAACCAGACTCAAAGCATTTTTTTCTCAAATGATTGCCTCGCCTGGTTCACCAACTACTTCTCTGATAGAGTTCAATGTGTCAAATCGGAGGGCCTGTTGTCCGGGCCTCTGGCAGTCTCTATGGGGGTGCCACAGGGTTCAATTATTGGGCCAACTCTTTTCTCTGTATACATCAATGATGTCGCTCTTGCTGCTGGTGAGTCTCTGATCCACCTCTACGCAGACGACACCATTCTGTATACTTCTGGCCCTTCTTTGGACACTGTGTTAACAACCCTCCAGACGAGCTTCAATGCAATACAACTCTCCTTCCGTGGCCTCCAACTGATCTTAAATACAAGTAAAACTAAATGCATGCTCTTCAACCGATCGCTGCCTTCCTATTTCACAACATAGCATCCTTCACTCATGCTGCCAAACATACCCTAGTAAAACTGACCATCCTACCGATCCTCGACTTCGGCGATGTCATTTACAAAATAGCCTCCAATACCCTACTCAATAAATTGGATGCAGTCTATCACAGTGCCATCCGTTTTGTCACCAAAGCCCCATATACTACCCACCACTGCGACCTGTACACTCTCGTTGGTTGGCCCTCGCTTCATACTCGTCGCCAAACCCACTGGCTCCAAGTCATCTACAAGTCCCTGCTAGGTAAAGTCACCCCTTATCTCAGCTCGCTGGTCACCATAGCAGCACCCACCTGTAGCACCCGCTCCAGCAGGTATATTTCACTGGTCACCCCCAATGCCAATTCCTCCTTCGGCCGCCTCTCCTTCCAGTTCTCTGCTGCCAATGGCTGGAACGAACTACAAAAATCTCTGAAACTGGAAACACTTATCTCCCTCACTAGCTTGAAGCACCAGCTGTCAGAGCAGCTCAGATTACTGCACCTGTACATAGTCCATCTATAATTTAGCCCAAACAACTACCTCTTCCCCCACTGTATTTATTTATTTTGCTCCTTTGCACTCCATTATTTCTATTTCTACTTTGCACTTTCTTCCACTGCAAATCTACCATTCCAGTGTTTTACTTGCTATATTGAATTTACTTCGCCACCATGGCCTTTTTTTGCCTTTACCTCCCTTATCTCACCTCATTTGCTCACATTGTATATAGACTTCTTTTTCTACTGTATTGTTGACTGTATGTTTGTTTTTCTCCATGTGTAACTCTGTGTTGTTGTATGTGTCGAACTGCTTTGCTTTATCTTGGCCAGGTCGCAATTGTAAATGAGAACTTGTTCTCAACTTGCCTACCTGGTTAAGGTTATACAACATACAGTTAGTATGATAACAAAGGGAAAGGGTAACCTAGGGTCCATACAAATTTACATTTTTACATTTAAGTCATTTAGCAGACGCTCTTATCCAGAGCGACTTACAAATTGGTGCATTCACCTTAAGATATCCAGTGGAACAACCACTTTACAATAGTGCATCTAAATCTTTTGGGGGGGGGGGGGTAGAAGGATTACTTTATCCTCTCCCAGGTATTCCTTAAAGAGGTGGGGTTTTGGGTGTCTCCGGAAGGTGGTGATTGACTCCGCTGTCCTGGCGTCGTGAGGGAGCTTGTTCCACCATTGGGGTGCCAGAGCAGCGAACAGTTTTGACTGGGCTGAGCGGGAGCTGTGCTTCCTCAGAGGTAGGGAGGCGAGCAGGCCAGAGGTGGATGAACGTACAGTTAGTACAGTTTACCACCATGTTCACTGGCCTGACAAAATACAGGTGGAAAAAAAACTAAATAGGAAGAGAATGTGTTTTTACTTTCATCTTGTCTTAGATCTGCAAAGGTGTAGGGCAGATTAAGTCTAAATGAGATATTAATAAACAACTGAAACAACTAACTATGAAAACATTATAATTTAATAAGTATTCAAGTACAGGAAAGAACATGACAGGTATGTGTGCTGCAAAAATGTAAAAAAAAACAAAAAAACAATTGAAAGGTGTGTGTGCGTGTAAAAAATAAATAAAATGAATGTGTAGCCTGTAATCTGTAAGAGAACAACAAGAGCATGTATTTTTGGCACAACTGCAGACAGATACAGGGACTACTCATAAAGCCTAGACGTAGTAGGGGAACTGCAGACAGATACAGGGACTACTCATAAAGCCTAGACATAGTAGGGGAACTGCAGACAGATACAGGGACTACTCATAAAGCCTAGACGTAGTAGGGGAACTGCAGACAGATACAGGGACTACTCATAAAGCTTAGACATAGTAGGGGAACTTCAGACATGGCCATAAAGAGCGAGAGGGCAGGGCACTGGAGATCTGAGGTACAGAGAGGAGTGGAGGAGAGATGTGTGTGTGTCTCTGAAAAAAAGAAAATAATAGGTAGCGATAACACAGCTAAACAAACAAATGGCCCCTGGACGTCATGGACCAGTCGATGGAACATAACTTCACAAAAAGTTTCAACACCCTGGTTTTCAAGTGGTTTTAAATGAAATAAATGTATTGACCTTTAGTCTCGTAAGAGACCAACAAGAGCATCTGTGAATTCTCCGGTGTATGAGTTTCAATTCAGAAATCTATGTAACACTAATAATGAATGCTATCCTAAGACTTTATAAACAAATGACTTTATAAATTGACTGAATTTAAATGGAACTGATGTGTGTGAAAAGAAAGGTACAATGAGGGAGGTCAAAACAACAACCAGACAACTCCTCTCCTCTTCCTGTCCTTCCTTTGAGCTGGTCGGCTAAATGGACTCCATCTCTGGAAGGAAAGAGAAAAACAACACATACAAGCTTAACATAATAGAACACCATAAAAGGTGAGATTTATGTTAACTAAATACTGCTTGTATAGTGTAGTTAGAGGCATAAATATTGGAACAGTGCAGTAAAGTTGGTATTACTTGCTGTTTACTCATGGAATTTGTATTTCAGATCAAAAGATGAATATGACAGGAAAATATTTAGACAGCAAACTGTTGTTTTGAGATATTTTCTAACCTAGAAACAACAGCTATACATTTGCCTCATTACTACTTTGATCTGAAATACCAATTAGCCTACATGAGTATACTGTAAAAATGACCTACTTTACTTCACTGTCGCAACACTTATGACACTACCTGTGATGTGTTGAAAAAAAAAATAACTTACCATTGAACTCGGCTTCGAAAAGCAGCTGATACATTTTAACCTTGACTGCTGCTTTTCTTTGCTGAGGCAGCCTCTTCAGTGTTGGCACCAGGCTCATGGCAAAGAGGGTCTATTCATCCTCCTTCCTGTGAGCATCAGGTTGGGCTGCATCCCTCTCGATGGCTTGGAGGAGCCTCTGCTGAAATGAGTTGAGTGGATCTGGGGGCTGGTACTGTACCTCTGATGACGCCTGGTGTGACTTTGTTCCTCTTCGTTTCTCTCTCTGTTTCTCTCCTCGTTTGTCTCCATGGCCACATCCTGTTCAACGAGGTCCTCAGTGGTCATTTCCATGAGGTTCATAATAATCTCAGCTGGTCCTAGATCCAGAGGTGCTTTCTCCATTTCATCATCTTCCATGGCTGCACCGGTGGTGGTCATACTTGTGGATGATGTAGAGGGTCTCACTGCACCGGTGGAGGCGGTGGTCTCACTTGTAAATGACGTAGAGAGTCTTGATGCACCGGTGGCGCCCACACTTGTGGATGATGTAAAGGGTCTGGCTGTAAAATAGGCACAATAAATGGATCCAGAAAAGAAAGAACGTGGCAGAAGCGCCAAGGCTGCTGGCCTGAAGCTGCTGACCCAGACCTCTTCTCTTTCTCTGCCCTTCTCTCTCTCTGTTACCTGTCCATGAGTCCTCTCCACTTCCTCCTACAGTATTCTACATAGACATGAACATGATAAGCCAAACCATTACCTAGCATAACTATAGTTATTAGATAGCTATCATGAATATGTCACCTACTGTACACACAGACACACACACACACGGTTATCTGACCAAATTATCAGGGGGAACAGTAGTATCTACCATTTCTATTACTATTTATCTGACATACACACTCACACTCTTTCAAACATGATTATTTTGGAAAGTTATCAGGGGTAGTAACTAGCATAATCTATATGACTATTTCTTTCACACACACACACACACACACACACACACACACACACACACACACACACACACACACACACACACACACACACACACACCTCATTGGCTAGGTTAGCTAGCTAGCTAATGTTTACTAGCCATATCTAGCACAAGCTCACTACTAAACTGACCTGGCAATCCTACTATCGTGGACACTTGTCTCCAAACAGCATTTTTTGTGTTTATGTCCCTGTAGCTGTCAGCAGTTTTGTCAAAAAGACACGGTTTTGAGGATAGTGCGAAAATGATTCTCTCCATGTGTCCAACTGCATGCGACCATCTGCAAAAGATACCTGCATCAGTATAGTTGCCTAGCTGCGCAAAATGTTATGCAGCAGTGATGCAATGACACAGTCGGTGTGTTCGAAGCAGAATACACCGCAACTTTCTGCTCAAGATATCTCTCAAACATGTCATGGCTTGAATTCCATCTTGTAGGGACATCTTGGATTAGTTTGTGGTTTGGCAGCTCCAGCATCTCCTGTTTTGTCTTGAAAACATGTGCAGCAGTTGTGCTTTTATGAAAGAATAGCACCTTCCTGATCTTTGCTAGGAGGCGAGAGATTGGATTAATTGACATTGCTTTTTGAGATGCTAGATTAATAACGTGAGCAAAGCATCCTATCTGTGGCCCCAATCCAGCTAGTGCAACTGCATTTACAATATTTCTAGCGTTGTCAGTGGTCACAGGAATCATTACATTATCCCTCTCCTACTTCCACACTGCAACTACTTCCCTTAGCTCTCCCCCAAGGTTACACTGGTGTGACTCCTCTCAAGGGGACGTGTTTGAAGGACATGGCTTTTTATCTCCCACTTTGCCGTAATGAAATGAGCCGTTACAGTAAGGTAGCTCTCTGTAGCTCTAGACGTCCAGCTGTCTGTTGTTAGAGCAACAGACCGCGTTTCTGACAACTCGCTCTCAAGTTGTTCTTTTGATAAGGCAGGTATTAATGTCTGGGCAAAATGTGTACGGGAAGGAATAGTGTAGCTCGACCACTTGTTTCTGAACCATGCATTCTCTGCCACAAAGAAGGGTCTCATATCCGCCGCTATGAATTTTGCTATCGCTGCGTTGATTTCTTTACGACATTGACTGATCAAGCTGTGAGAAAGAATATCAAAGATATTGTAACTTTTTCTGAAAAAGACATAAGACTAGCAGAGGAAGTTGTGTGCAAAATCAAAGTGTGCAAACCTCTCAAAACAGTCACAACACTAATATGCACTGAGAGCATTCCATCAGTTTCCATGGTCCTGCATATGAAAACAATGATCCTGAAATCAATGGTGGCATCTGATGAAGATGAACCCGCAGTTGTCAAGGGATGTCATGACTGCTCTCAGAGTAAACCTGGAGCCTAGATATGCTGACCCTGGTGTCCAAAACTCCTTACACAAGAGCACTGCTTTGGACCCCCGGTTCAAGTTGCTGCTGCACCTGGATGCTGCTGCTCGTCTGAGAGTCTACATTGAACTCATGGCAGAGATTGTGACCAATATACAACAGGTATTGTATTTATTTTGTTAATGTGACATTTATTATTTTATTAATTAGTGATTTAAGCCTCAGATACCACAGGAGCCAACCTCTCTCCCGAGATGGCAGACGACAGAAAATAAGTCTGCCATGGCTGAGCTTTTTGGGGAGTTGTTCACGACCCAGGAGCAGGGAACCAAGTCGAAGGTCAAGGTCATAGAGGAGAAGGTGACCTCATACAGGGACGTGGACTGTATTCCCCTGGATGCTGATTCACTTACATGGTGGAAGACCAAAGAGTTAATATACCCTCGTGTTGCCATGTTAGCAAGGCGCTGCCTGGCTGTGCCTGGGACCTCTGTCCCTAGCGAGAGGGTATTCTCCATAGCGGCTGACATTGTTACAGTAAGCCGATCTGTGCTCACTACAGATAATGTGGATAGACTGATCTTCTTAAAGAAAAACTTGAAAATCAGATAACATTTAAAAAAATAATAATGTTTCAAGTAACCAGTCTCAAGGGGTCCTATTTTGTTTAAGGCACTGCTATGTGACTTAATTTTGATATATGGTGCTAGACTATGCACTCTTGTTGACGTTCTGTTTTAAATTACTATTTTATTTCATGTTATATTTCATGTTTTTTTGTTGTCCCTTTGTTTCCATATGCTCCTGGGAATTTAAGCTACCCATGTTTACTATTATAACAAATGGAAAATCTAAATACAAATTACATGTCTTCCGGGTGACTCTCAAAAAAACTTGGCTTGACCACAAACCCAAGGGCTCTTTTAAATGTAACCAATGCAACCATTGCAGAAATATTGCACAGAAAAAGTATTTTGTTGACACAGCTTCCAAAATGGAGTATTACGTCAAGCTTTTCATTAACTGCAAAACCACTCATGTCATCTATAGATTGGAATGTCCACAGTGCAAGGTGTTCTACATTGGGCGGACAAAGAGACGTCTTCAAGACCGCTTAGCGGAACACAAGTACGCCATATGGGTAGGCAATGAAGACTACCCCTTGGCAAGGCACTACACGTCCTTACACCATGGCAACCCTGCCTCCCTACAAGCTATGGGTATTGATCATGTTCTGGCCTCTATTAGAAAAAGGGACCTACTTAAACAGTTAAACCAAAGGGAACGTTTTTGGATTTACAAACTACAGGCCACTAAGTATCCTGGTTTAAATGAAGATATGGATTTCTCATCCTTCCTGTAGGTTCGTGATAGGTCCATTTGCTGTCATCTAGTGGACATTTTGCTCAATTGCCCTCAGCTATGTTTAGACTGTTGTTGTTCATGTTTGCTGTGTTCTAGTGTACTATTGAATATATTGCTTTCTTATTCTTGACACTTCTCCCAGTCATATTTAAGGTTAGAACTACCTTTCTAAGTGTTCTGATACTTCCAGCTTGGGGTTGTATTTTTTTGATAACATAGCTACAGTATTTTATGTTTTAATGTGTATAGTATTGCTTACTAGGTGTGTCCAATCAACTTTGTAACCACTCCCTCTTCAAATTAGGGCTAATTGGAAAAGCTGTTCAAAAGAGGATATTGTATTATTTCTTTGTACTCCCTGACGAAGGCCATGCAGCCGAAACGCGTCGGATTTTTAAAACTTTGTTTCTATTGAACATGCCATGCAAATAAAGGCATTTTAATTAATTATATGAAGAGTGCCTTGGTCCTCCTTTCTTTTTGATTACCAATTCACCCCTTTTACCAAAGAGCACCTTCTGTCTACCAAAATGTACTATTGTGTACCTTAGTAGCGCTTCCCTTCCTCCTCTTTCTACAAATTACATATTTCTCAGGCATTTATTTTGTCGATGTATCAAAACCGTACTGAACCGTGACACCATACTGAACCGTGACACCACTGTACCATATTGTACCGAACCGTGAGTTTTGTGAACAGTTTCACCCCTAGTGAATATGTATGTTATTGCCTCTGCAGTGTATTATTCTTAGGGTTTTGTTAGTATACTTTGTTTTAAAGACGAGATGGGTCAGTACCAAAAAATGTATCTACAATGCTCAAAAAAATAAAGGGAACACTTAAACAACACAATGTAACTCCAAGTCAATCACACTTCTGTGAAATCAAACTGTCCACTTAGGAAGCAACACTAATTGACAATAAATTTCACATGCTGTTGTGCAAATGGAATAGACAACAGGTGGAAATGATAGGCAATTAGCAAGACACCGCCAATAAAGGAGTGGTTCTGCAGGTGGTGACCACAGACCACTTCTCAGTTCCTATGCTTCCTGGCTGATGTTTTGGTCACTTTTGAATGCTGGCGGTGCTTTCACTCTAGTGGTAGCATGAGACGGAGTCTACAACCCACACAAGTGGCTCAGGTAGTGCAGCTCATCCAGGATGGCACATCAATGCGAGCTGTGGCAAGAAGGTTTGCTGTGTCTGTCAGCATAGTGTCCAGAGCATGGAGGCGCTACCAGGAGACAGGCCAGTACATCAAGAGACGTGGAGGAGGCCGTAGGAGGGCAACAACCCAGCAGCAGGAGCGTTACCTCCACCTTTGTGCAAGGAGGAGCAGGAGGAGCACTGCCAGAGCCCTGCAAAATGACCTCCAGCAGGCCACAAATGTGCATGTGTCTGCTCAAACGGTCAGACACAGACTCCATGAGGGTGGTATGAGGGCCCGACGTCCACAGGTGGGGGTTGTGCTTACAGCCCAACACCGTGCAGGGCGTTTGGCATTTGCCAGAGAACACCAATATCGGCAAATTCGCCACTGGCGCCCTGTGCTCTTCACAGATGAAAGCAGGTTCACACTGAGCACATGTGACAGATGTGACAGAGTCTGGAGACGCCGTGGAAAACGTTCTGCTGCCTGCAACATCCTCCAGCATGACCGGTTTGGTGGTGGGTCAGTCATGGTGTAGGGTGGCATTTCTTTGGGGGGCCGCACAGCCCTCCATGTGCTCGCCAGAGATAGCCTGACTGCCATTAGGTAGCGAGATGAGATCCTCAGACCCCTTGTGAGACCATGTGCTGGTGCGGTTGGCCCTGGGTTCCTCCTGATGCAAGACAATGCTAGACCTCATGTGGCTGGAGTGTGTCAGCAGTTCCTGCAAGAGGAAGGCATTGATGCTATGGACTGGCCCGCCCGTTCCCCAGACCTGAATCCAATTGAGCACATCTGGGACATCATGTCTCGCTCCATCCACCAACGCCACGTTGCACCACAGACTGTCCAGGAGTTGGCGGATGCTTTAGTCCAGGTCTGGGAGGAGATCCCTCAGGAGACCATCCGCCACCTCATCAGGAGCATGCCCAGGCATTGTAGGGAGGTCATACAGGCACGTGGAGGCCACACACACTACTGAGCCTCATTTTGACTTGTTTTATGGACATTACATCAAAGTTGGATCAGCCTGTAGTGTGGTTTTCCACTTTAATTTTGAGTGTGACTCCAAATCCAGACCTCCATGGGTTGATAAATTGGATTTCCATTGATTATTTTTGTGTGATTTTGTGCTCAGCACATTCAACTATGTAAAGAAAAAAGTATTTAATAAGATTATTTCATTCATTCAGATCTAGGATGTGTTATTTTAGTGTTCCCTTTATTTTTTTGAGCAGTGTATTTTATGTATAAAGTATATTCTGACTTTATTGTACCCAGCACTTAATCTAGTATTTTAGTTTGGACACACCTACTCATTTTTTTTTTTTTTTGTATTTTCTACGTTGTTGTATACTCGTGAAGACATCAAAACTATGAAATAACACATGGAATCACGTAGTAATCAAAAAAGTGTTAAACATATCAAAATATATTGTATTTGAGAAGGCCTAACAATCAGCAAAAGCACTAGCCTATGTCAATCTACTATCCCCCATAGTCCAGTTTTTAAAGAGAAGCAATGTGCTTAATATTAGGAAGGTTGAGAAATAATATAGTAGGCCTAGCTTATAGAAAGCTGATGGGATCTTTATCTTTTTAATAGAGGCCATCACACAGTTTTCTAAACGCAATTGCATAGCCTAAAGAGATGTTGCGCAGCATGAGCTCATGGACTCTTGAAGTGTTTGATTAGACTTTCGAATACATTTGCATTGAGATCAGAGTGATTTGAGGGACAATAGAGTGCGGAGTACCAGGCAGTTAGCAAGTTTGGTATGCTACTAATGACCATCAGCAGCATCAGAGCTTAGAGAAGCCTAATTACCGTGACTAAATGGTCGCATGGAATTTGACTGCCATCATGACACACCGCTGGTGTGGCGGTAATACGGCCACCATAACAGCCCTAGTTCACTACAGCGTATCCTACTGTTGAGAGTGAACCAGAGCTACGCACAGACACCAAACACCGCAGAGATGTTGCCTTGGTGGTTGAGTCAGAGAAAGTCATACATGGTGTAAAGGGCTCCTTTACAGTTTCTCAATCGCTTTGCACATTTTTTTAAACAATCTTAACATTCTCTAAACTGTAAGTGCAATTGTCACAATTGTTGCATGTCTGCAAAATGTAGTAACTCAGCCAAAACATTTAATTCATGCTTCAAACCTAGTTATTGTGTCAGTAAATTGGCCAATGCCATCAAAATGAAGAGAAAAAAATCATTGTGTGAGCCGTACTGGTCAAAATGTTTTGATGTTTATTCACCATGGCAGTCAACCCTGGAAATGTTTGTTTTATTCAAATTTCTATTTTGTTGACACTGACTGCTAACTGTACTATACAACAATGTCCGTTTTGTCTAGCTGAATGCTATTGTGTATCACACTGAGCTTTTTAGATACCGATTTCAACAGTAGGTAAAAGTTTACTGGGAAAAGTCAATACTGTAGTACACAGAAAAATGATATGCACATTTGTATGTACAGTTGAAGTTGGAAGTTTACATACACTTAGGTTGGAGTCATTAAAACTTGTTTTTCAACCACTCCAAAAATGTCATCTACTTTGTGCATGACACAAGTCATTTTTCCAACAATTGTTTACAGACAGATTATTTCACTTATAATTCACTGTATCACAATTCCAGTGGGTCAGAAGTTTACATACACTAAGTTGACTGCCTTTAAACAGCTTGGAAAATTCCAGAAAATGATGTCATGGCTTTAGAAGCTTTTGATAGACTAATTTACATAATTTGAGTCAACTGTACCTGTACCTATTTCAAGCCCTACCTTCAAACTCAGTGCCTCTTTGCTTGACATCATGGGAAAATCAAATGAATTCAGCCAAGACCTCAGAATTTTTTTTATAGACCTTCACAAGTATGATTCATCCTTGGGAGCAATTTCCAAACGCCTGAAAGTACCACGTTCATCTGTACAAACAATAGCACGCAAGTATAAACACCATGGAACCACGCAGCCGTCATACCGCTCAAGAAGGAGACGCGTTCTGTCTCCTAGAGATGAACATACTTTGTGAAAAGTTGCAGTTAATCCTAGAACAACAGCAAAGGACCTTGTGAAGATTTTGGAGGAAACCGGTATAAAAGTATTTATATGCACAGTAAAACAAGTCCTATATCGACATAACCTGAAAGGCCGCTCAGCAAGGAAGAAGCCACTGCTCCAAAACTGCCATAAAAAAGCCAGACTAGTTTACAACTACACATGGGGACAAAGATGGTACTTTTTGGAGAAATGTCCTCTGGTCTGATGAAACAAAAATAGAACTGTTTGGCCATAATGGCCACCGTTATGTTTGGAGGAAAAAGGGGGAGGCTTGCAAGCTGAAGAACACCATCCCAACCATGAAGCACGGGGGTGGCAGCATCATGTTGTGGGGGTGCTTTGCTACAGGAGGGACTGGTGCACTTCACAAAATAGATGACATCATGAGGCAGGAAAATTATGTGGATATATTGAAGCAACATCTCAAGACATCAGTCAGGAAGTTAAAGCTTGGTTACAAATGGGTCTTCCAAATGGACAATGACCCCAAGCATACTTCCAAAGTTGCGGCAAAATGGTTTAAGGACAACATAGTCAAGGTATTGGAGTGGCCATCAAAGCCCTGACCTTAATCCTATAGAACATGTGTGGGCAGAACTGAAAAAGTGTGTGCGAGCAAGGAGGCCTACAATCCTGACTCAGTTACAGCAGCTCTGTCAGGAAGAATGGGCCCAAATTCACCCAACTTATTATGGGAAGCTTGTGGAAGGCTACCCGAATCGTTTGACCCAAGTTAAACAATTTAATGGCAATGCTACCAAATACTAATTGAGTGTATGTAAAACTTCTGACCCACTGGGAATGTGATCAAAGAAATAAAAGCTGATATAAGTAATTCTCTGCTATTATTCTGACATTTCACGTTCTTAAAGTGGTGATCCTAACTGACCTAAGGAATTGTGAAAATTGAGTTTAATTGTATTTGGCTAAGGTGTATGTAAACTTCCGACTTCAACTGTATACAGTAAATTAATTTTTGTAGCAATGTGTTACATGTAAACAGAATTCACATTTGCATGTCCATTTTTACATATAAAGTCATATAGTGAACTGAATTTGGCACAAAATAACATCCATGGTAAATTTAAATATAACCTGCAACAATGACAAAACCTGCGGTAGTTCTGTAAAAACAATAAATTGTACCTCCTCATAGTATGTAACACTACAAGTTCCCATCTTCTTGGTGGACATCCTGTCGCTCTTGTTGGTCTGGCCAGAGATTTTCGCCAACATCACATCGGATGTTTTCCCTTGCGATGCACCGGGGGAAAAAACTCCTTGCGTGGCACAACCATCCCCTACAATCATTTCCTGTGATGTCCTCACAAGCAGCGTTCATGGCATCTAACAGAGACCTCTGATCTTGTGCCTGATAGTCATTTACTTTCCACCTACATGCTGAAAAAAACTCTTCTTTCGGATTCAGGAATGGGGAGTGTGGTGGAAGGAACTCCATTGTTATCCTTTCATGTGCAGCAAACCATTCCCTAACAATGTTGGTTCGGTGGAAGCTGACATTATCCCACACAATTACATGATTTGGCAAATCTGGTCTAACTTAACCTCTTTCGTATTCTGGTATTAGTTCTTTGTAAAGTGCATTTAGGAAGGCCAGGAGAAGTTGGGTGTTTATAGGGCCCAATGTGTGGAAAATGTGTGCTCACACCATTCTCAGAAATGGCAGCACACATTGTAATATTGCCCCCACGTTGGCCTGGTGTGCACATTTTGGCTCGGTATCCAATGAGATTGCAGCCACTTCTCCAGCCTTTGGCCAGATTGAACCCAGCCTCGTCCACAAAAACAAGGATGTGGGTCATTTCATGTCCTTCCAGCTCCATTATTCTCCATATAGTAACACAGAAACAAAATATAGAGTTAGTTTTACATAGCCTATTCTACAATCAGACAGTTTAGTAAAGTAGAAATGTTTTCTGTTCTTATGGGTATCTACGACTTCAAGACGTATATACAGGCATCATTGAAGTACAGTAAAACTCCCTGTACAATATACCATGTTCACACCAATGGTTTACCTGGACACCCTGGTACCGCAGCTCCTACCTGGACACCCTGGTACCGCAGCTCCTACCTGGACACCCTGGTACCGCAGCTCCTACCTGGACACCCTGGTACCGCAGCTCCTACCTGGACACCCTGGTACCGCAGCTCCTACCTGGACACCCTGGTACCGCAGCTCCTACCTGGACATCCTGGTACCGCAGCTCCTACCTGGACACCCTGGTACCGCAGCTCCTACCTGGACACCCTGGTACCGCAGCTCCTAACTGGACACCCTGGTACCGCAGCTCCTACCTGGACATACTGGTACCGCAGCTCCTACCTGGACAACCTGGTACCGCAGCTCCTACCTGGACACCCTGGTACCGCAGCTCCTTCACACTGTCACTATTCCTCTCTAGTAGCATCTTGTGGAGTTGTTTCATAGTCATTAGATTTTTTTTCCAAAACTGTCTAGTGGAAATGCTGACAGAATTGATATTTGCAAAGCTATTGTTGTCATTTATGATTGCACTTTGGATCTTTCTTAGCCTGATGGAATTATTGGCTATGACCATGTTGCAAATTTCTTGTTGATGGCTGAATACTGCTGCTCTGCCACCAGCATGAGGTCGTTGTGCAGTTCTATATATGACATGTATAATTCACAAATCGATAATGTTGCAGATAGTATATTGTATTAAAATTGTGCTGTATATTCTTCATACGTCTTACGGGTACATTGTGATTTTCCGACTTGCATGTACCTTTACAATAGTTGCTGTATTGTTGTGAATGAAATGCTGTAACAAAAGTAAAGAACGAGTACATATTTATCTGTTTTCACTACGGAATGTTTGCACAATTGATGACACTGTGGACCTGTTTACATTTGGCTGGACTCTCCGACCAGCCTCGTCCATTGTAAGACCATGGTTTATGACATGGTCCACAATTGTGGACTGATTTCATCAGGGACTCTTATACTTTGCCTATACCTCTTCCTCTATGATGTCTTCCCCTAACACCACCACCACGCATTCTTACACATCTTCTTAGTTCTCTTCCACCAGCATGTAGCTGCCGTTCAGCGTTGTGATGTTCCTCCATGTTCAAAAATGGTGGTGATTGTGCTGTGGGCAAGCTCCATATATATGCTTCCAAACTTGATTGGTTGATTGGTAAGATTGTAATTCCTATTTCATTACTATGTCACCTGTCTGCTAAATTGGCAAATGTTCTGCCATCACAAACATTCCATGTCATAGATATTTATGGAATATACATGCATGTCTGACAGATTTGACTCAAAGTATTACCTGGTACATTGAGTACTGGTACATGGGACGAGACATAGAACAAATCGACAAGAGGTTGCTTGTCATAAAACCAACAGTAAATGTCACAAGACCACAACGCTCAATACGTTCACGCAAATTCTGGAAAGCTTCAGACACTTCCTCTTGTTTTACAGTCTTCCTTGCTTAAAAGGAATTATACCTTGGCAGTATCTAGAGCACATACTGCTCCTTGTACAAGGAAGCTGCTGTTTCCTGATAGAGTTCCCCTCATGACATTGATGAAGCTGAAATGCTCCTCAAGATATTTGTTGGTAGTTTTGAAACATTGTATGGGAAGTGTCATGTTTCTGTCAACATCTACACACACTACATCATCAGTGAGAAATTGGGGTCCTTTATGGTGTCAGTGCCTTCATATCTGAGAGCCACAATGGGAACTTTCTGAAACTCTTCCATGGCACAGATTGTTGAGATGTCCTGCCTTTACCGTCATGCACCAAGGCTTGTCACAGTTGCTTATGCCAGTAGTTCCAACCAGCAAAGTAAAAGCTTTGTAGAAAGAATGCTAACAACCAAAGTGTGCAATGAAAAATGAGGGGGGGGGTGCTGTAGGCGGGGGGAGGAAAGGAGGATAATGGCAGTTTTAGATGGCAGTTGTGTAAGCACAGCAAGGGGCCTCACGCTGCTGTCCACTCATCCTTTCTATAAACAGCTTTGTTACTGAGGGCATGGCCTGACACTTCAAGACTTTCAAATACAAAATGGTTGAGACTCTTCACAAAACTTGGTATAATAATGACATATTATTTGCCTCTAGGATCGATGACCTCACCATGATGTTTTGGCCTGCTGAACTAATTTCCGGGAAACTTCAGCATCTGTAGACCAGGATCTTATTAATACTTTCCAAAAACGAAGATATTAAAATGTCATGGTCGCTGTGAGCCAATGAATTTGAGTGAATGCGTAGCCTGACACCTCAAGTCTTTCAAATACAAAATGGTTAAGAATTTTCACAAAACATGGTAAAACAATTATATAGGAGCCCAAATGCAAAAAATCCTATGATGGTAATATAGGAGGCATATATTCTGCCGTTCATACATACGTGTCATCGTCCATGTGTCACGTTCGTCGTAAAGATGGGACCAAGGCGCAGCGGGAATGTGTATGCTCATCTTCTTTATTTAGAAGAACCAAAATAAACATTTACACAAACCCAACGACGAGAACCAGTCCTGTAAGGCACACAGCTACACATGGAACAACTACCCACAAAAACCCACAGAAAAACAGCCCTACTAAATAGGACCTTCAATTAGAGGCAACGAGAACAGCTGCCTCCAATTGAAGGTCAACCCAATAAACTAAACATAGAAATAGAAAAACTAGAACGAACATAGAAATATACTAACATAGAACATAAACCCCCAAAAAACCGAAACACATAAAACAAACACCATCTGCCACGCCCTGATCAACAACAATAACAAACAACCCCTTTTACTGGTTAGGACGTGACACCATGGTTTTCAAACACTATATGTTCTATGTGGCATGCGTTATGCATAAGGTTAGTGTCCTTTTCTGGTAATACATACTGAGTTCAACATTTTTTTCTTCAGATTTTCACAAAACGTTTAATAACGATTACATAGAGGTCACAACTGAGCCCAAATGCTAAATATTAATAAGATGTCAATATAGGAAGTATATTCTGCAATTCATACATGCATGCTCTTCCATGGTTTTTGAGCCTCAGACTTGCCTGAGGCGCTCATCTAGCAATACATACAGACCCATGGTGGGCCAGATTTGAGTCCTGCCACTGCTGCTTTCAGAAAGGGATCCCTTGACAGTGAGGGATTGTTGATGTTGTGCCTAAACCAAGTTCGATGCCAAAATAATAAATGGCTTAAAATAAGGGTGTTATAAGAAAGCAAAAAGGGTAAAATGACCCTGGGTCATCACTGCTTATAGCTTTATTTATAGTTTATTTGTTGTTGGTTAATTTATTTGTTCACAAACACTTAATTGCCTACACATAAATACGGTCACTCACTTCACAGTGGTGGGTTTGGGACAGGGAGTTGAACTACGCAGCGACCCAGACCCTCCACTGTCGGAGACACATGTTTTGTGTTGTATGCTTTGTATATGTAATTCATTTTGAGTATTTGGAAAATATATACTGTATATAATAATGTTGTTCTATAAATTTTTATGTTGTTAAAATGAAAATTAATGAACTGAAATTGCTATTCATCTCCCGAGTGGCACAGCGTTTGAAGGCGCTACATCTCAGTGCTAGAGGCGTCACTACAGACCCAGGTTCAATCCCAGGCTGTATCACAACCGGATGTGAACGGGAGTCCCATAGGGTGGCGCACAGCGTTGTCCGGGTTAGGGGAGGGTTTTGCCGGGGTAGGCCGTCATTGTAAAATAAGGATGTGTTCTAAACTTACTTGCCTAGTTAAATAAAGGAAACATTTATGAATGTTTTCATTTTTTTCTTTTTCTCTATCATCAACCCAAAGTGTACAGTCCCGCAAAAATGTCCAGTTTGTGTGTGTGGACACAATACATGAGTCAAACATGCTTTTGAAAATAAAAAAGGATACACCCGGCGACCGTGTCAGCATGCATTGACATTATACAGGATTATCAAAAATACTGCATGAATTTGCAGTGCCCTGCATGAATTCATCTAGTCCTTTAGAAATAATCCTTGTCCTGCAGGATTGTACAGAAATAAATCCTACAGGATCTGCCTCTGCCTATTAACTTAATTTGACCTTTTCCTGCACGAATTTGCTTTGTCCTGCAGGAATAAATGAATCCTGCAGGATCTGCCTCTGCAGTGTTTACTGCAGGAATTTGTCTTGACCTGCAGAAATGTACCTTGTCCTGCAGGAATATAAAAAACAAAAACCTGCAGGACAATACAAAGTCCGGCAGAAGCATAGGAAACTTGACCGTTATCAACTTTTGACCTGCATCTCACCTGTCCAATTCCTTCACAGAGGCTCAAATTCCTGCAGAATTCCTGTGGGACATTTTTGTAGGGGTCAAATTGCAAGGTCTCCCGAGTGGAGCAGTGGTCTAAGGCACTGCATCGCAGTGCTAGCTGTGCCACTAGAGATCCTGGTTAGAGTCCAGGCTCTGTCGCTGCCGGCTGCGCCCGGGAGACCCAATTGGTCCACCATTGTCTGGGTTAGGGGAGGGTTTGGCCGGCAGGGATGTTCTTGTCCCATCGTGCTCTAACGACTCCTGTGGCGGCTGGGTGCAATGCATGCTGACACGGTCACCAGGTGTACGGTGTTTCCTCCAACACATTGGTGCGGCTGGCTTCCGGGTTAAGCGGACATTGTGCCAAGAAGCAGTGCGGCTCGGCTGGGTTGTGTTTCGGAGGATGCACGACTCTCGACCATCGCCTCTTCTGAGTCCGTACGGGAGTTGCAGCGATGGAACAAGACTGTAACTACCAATTGGATTTTTTTAATACAAAATTACATTTGTACATTGGTTTCCTTACCCTGCAAGCAGTCGATGGACAAGGTTAAGACAGCAATCCATGCTTTAGTTTTGTGTAGCATTTACATTTTAGTCATTTAGCAGATGCTCTTATCCAGGAGCAATTAGGGTTAAGTAACACAAAACCAATGCAAGTGGAGTTCCCTGATATATTATCACCTTCCATGTCCAAATCATCCGAAAGTGTCAAAAAGGTATCGTATAGCTCAATAAAGTTTCACTTACATAGTTTTTGTTTGCTATACTGTAAATGCTAAAAAGCTGGAAACAGCAACCAGGTAAACAAAACCCAAGCATGGATTGCTGTCTTATCTTGTTCATAGACTGCTTACAGGGTATGGAAACCAATATGTAATTTATGTGAACTATCCCTTTAAGTCCACATTCCAGGCCATTCATTGTGGAAATACACTGATATGCAAAACCCCCAAATCAATGAAAAAGATAAGCACCAAATAAGATCTGTAATTTATATGGTGTTCATCTTTTCCTGTTGGTGTTGAGACATAGAGCTGGCTCTACACAATCAATAGCATAGAATGTGTATTCATCTTCTGAAAAGCATGAGCTGGCGCACACCCCAAAAAGTTAGTAGAGGTGCTTACTAATGGTGAGAAAACTGCAGGCTATAAAAATAGAGTCGCAAACTTTATATATAATCTCCCAGTAATTTATTGGGTAAACCACCAATGTTTTGGCATCATCTTGTATTCATCTTGACAATTTATCTTAGATTTTTTTGGTGTAACGTCCTTTAACAGAGTTTATATCAACCTTGGTCAGATGTTTTCAGACCTCAAAAGTAGTGTAATATCAAGAAGAGGCCACTTCACGTGCCAACAATCAGAACATCATGCTATATGCCTCAATCTGGAACTGATTTGGTGCTCACTTTTGCATTCTGAAAACATCAGACAAGCTTTAGTTTTTTAAGTGTCATTGTTTTGTGTTTTTAGTCTTTTTTTGTTGCAGTGGTGGGACGCAAAAGGGTTGTGGAGGTGTGGGGGGGTGTTATAAGTCCACAGCAATGCTTAAAACCACATCAGGAGACAATTTTTGAGGTGTGTGAAAAATTTGAAATGAATTATTTTTGTAGTGTAGTTAACCTTTAATTCAAGTGTGCATGCACCTAGCACTGTTGTTTGGTTAGCGGTGTATCTGTTGTGTACATAGTGTGATGGAGTTACATTATTCATTATTACTGTAACTGACAACAATGTCATGGCAATGAGAAATGGGCATTACGTTAATGAGAAGCCCTTAGCAAATTTGGCTAACAATGGCAGAATCCAATATGACTCAACAAAACAATTGACATGATCAATTCATGCTCTTTCTAATCTATTATACTGTAAAAGTTGAATTAATAATTTTGCTCAAACCTCAAGTATTACACAGTTAGGGTAATGAACATCTAAATATGACTAGTTTATGTGAATACCCAGAAATGTTAACTCTTTGAATACCACTTTATACAATATTTCATTGGTTTTAATTAAATGTGTTAGTTATTTCTATAAATTAAATGCATCTAAAGTCCATTTTATAAATAAGAATTAAGGCCAAAACAAGTTAAAGAACTAGAAACCAAGCATAGTGAGCTTTAATGTGATAGTAGATTATTAAAACATTTTAGAGGCTATATAGCTGAATTCATCACAGACATGGTTTCAGTTGGTTTCACGAGAATCACCCTGCTGTGCCCCAACATCTCAGTAACCACCACCTACTGCTGCTCGTTGTTGCCATGGATACAGTGCCCTCTCTCTCTCTGTGGGTATGGAGGGATGGGGTGGAGGAGAGGAAAGAAGTGACTCTGGCTGCTGCCTCTGCGTCATATTTATACCAGCAGAGAGCTAGCCGGCTCCCTTCCTCATCATCTCTGTGCTCCACTACATCTCCTCTCTCTTTTTGTCTCTTTTTCTGACAGTCTATTTTTCTCTGCAGTTGACCTGGTGGATGTTTTAGTGAACAGGCTCTGGTGTTTCCACAGCCACGGACAGAGGACGGGAGGAGATAAAAGGGGGGAAAAGGTAAGCATGGATGGCGTGTGTGTGTGTGTGTGTGTCGTGAGGTGCCGAGTAGACAGACAGACAAAGAGGAGAGGTAAGCATTATTTTGTGACCTCACCTAAGATGGACTGGGACTGGAGGATTAGGCTAGCTATGCCAATGTCATTATTGTGTGTTTGTGTGTGTGTAAAATGTCATGTTCATAAGAGTGTTTGTTTACCTCCAGTGAACAACATGTTCTTCACAAGAGGTGAAGTGTGACCGTTCTCATTCAGGTGTGTGTGTGTGTTTGTGCAAGTACCTGACTCCTCCTGTGACATTGCTGTTGCTGCGTGCCTTCTGACAGGGAAAGATAGAGCTACACCATCTTTGTTTTCGGAAAAACTGCTTTAGAGAGTGAGCGCCAGTGCGAGAGACACTGCCTGTTTGTGCAGTCAGCGAAGTGTATATCTCTAGCCTCAACGCCTTTCTGGCGCAGAAACAAAAGCCATTTCCCCAAAGCTGGAGTGGAAACAGACATACACAAACAGAAACAAACACACACATCGCTCTCTCTCTCTCTGTGAAATGACTCATATCTGCCTTTGTTCTCAGTTCACCCTTTTAAAAGCAGAGTTCTACTGTCAGCTGAGATAATTCTGTTTTGTCCTGACTGGAGAGAGAGAGGGAGAGAGACTACAAATAGTAAAGGCCTTAGGGAGAGTGTTAGTAGTTCCTCAGAAATGTGTCTAACAGTATGTATGACATTCAGCTCTGATGGCTCTGTCACTGACACGGCGCGTCATAGCATTTAGGGAATGTCGTGTCCCACTTGTTATTTTTGTAAATTGGTTGTATTGCTTCCTCAACGTATTGATCCTGACAGACTGATAACAAAGAGCTGGAGCTTGTTAAGAGAAGCCCCGCTCCTACTGTGTGTGTGTGGTCTGTCTGTCTGTCTGTCTGTCTGTCTGTCTGTCTGTCTGTCTGTCTGTCTGTCTGTCTGTCTGTCTGTCTGTCTGTCTGTTTTGGTTTTGATTTATTACGCCAATGGTGACGCCAATGGTGACAACTAGTCTTACTGGGGTCTGACACATAATGAAAAATAAATGACAGACAAAAGATTTTACAGTTTACATACATGTAAAAACATTAACATGTAGTGTGTGTGCATCCATCAGTTACACATACATGTCAGTACAGACACACAACAAGTAGGTCACATGGGGGAGAGGCGTTGTGCCGTGAGGTGTTGCTTTATTTGTTTTTTGAAACCAGGTTTGCTGTTCACTTGCGCTACAGTATATAAGATGGAAGGGAGTTCCATGCACTCATGGCTCTGTATAATACTGTACGTTTCCTTGAATTTGATCTGGTGGCATGTCTGGTGGGGTAAGTGTGTGTCAGTGCTGTGTGTAAGTTCCCTATGCAAACATAGTATACAAACATAGTGATGTGGTGGACTGTAAGATTATTGAGTTAGAGAGAAGACCCTTGATGGAGAGAGGTGGAGTGGGGAAAAGAGGGGAGGGGAAAGAGAGAAGAGAGCTAGGGTGAGGGACAGCTAAGAAGGCTCATACTGGAGGGTGATGTGTGTGTGTGTGTGTTTCATGGGTCTCCAGTGTCCCAGCGCCCCAGGTGGGCTTTGCATTTTTAATCGATGCTGTCTGTAGTGATTAACACTGCTGTTCTACACACAGATGCAAAACAGAGGGAGGACAAGGGAGAGAGAGAGGGGGAGCGTTTTGAGGTTATTCCTATTTTCACCATTTACAAAGTTGAACAAATGAGCTTTACAAAAGGATGCTCAAATCAATGAGCTGCACATTTAGCAGTGGATGCTGCCCAGAGGAGGAAGGGGAGGACCATCCTCCTCAGTGAAATTCATAAATATAAAAATACTGAAACATTGAAATGTTTTCCTTTTTAGATAAAACTATACCAAATATATTCACATCACCAAATAATTTATTAAAACACTGTTTTGCAATGAAGGTCTACAGTAGCCTCAGCAGCACTATGTAGGGTAGCACCATGGTGGAGCCGGAGGACAGCTAAGGTAAGCTTTTGGTTTTATGAATTTATTGCCACCAGGGCCCGCCAGTGTAACTGCTATCAAATCAAATTTTATTGGTCCCATTCACATGGTTCGCCTCCCTGGGCAAGGTGCGTCCCACCTAGTCAACAGCCAGTGGAATCGCGTGGCGCGAAATACAAATACCTCATAAATGCTATAACTTCAATTTCTCAAACATATGACTATTTTACACCATTTTATAGATACACTTCTCCTGAATCTAACCACGTTGTCCGATTTCAAAAAGGCTTTACAGCGAAAGCAAAACATTAGATTATGTTAGGAGAGTACATCGACAAAAACAACCACACAGCCATTTTCCTAGCAACTAGCATGCATCACAAATACCCAAAACACAGCTAAATGCAGCACTAACCTTTGACGATCTTCATCAGATGACACTCCTAGGACATCATGTTACACAATACATGCATTTTTTGTTCGATAAAGTTCATATTTATATATAAAAACAGCATTTTACATCGGCGCATGACGTTCAGAAAATATTTTCCCTCAAATACTGCCGGTGAATCAGCGCCACAATTTACAAAAATACTTGTCATAAACATTGATACAAAATTAAACTGTCATTCAAAGAATTATAGATGAACATCTCCTTTATGCAAACACTATGAAAGATTTCAAAAAAGCTTCATGAGGAAAGCACTCTTTGCAAAAATCTGAGTACTGAGCTCAGAAAAATACACTAGGCTATACAGATAGCCGCCATCTTGGAGTCATCTAAAATCATACATTGCATTAGAAATATTCCCTTACCTTTGATCATCTTCATCAGAATGCACTTCCAGGAATCCCAGGTCCACAAAAATGTTTGTTTTGTTCAATAAAGTCCATAATTTTTGTCCAAATAACTCCTTGTTGTTCGTGTGTCCAGTAAGCTACTCCAAGTGTACAAAGCGTGCGGACGATGTCGCGACGAAAAGTAAAAAAACGTTTATTTACGTTCGTTCAAACATGTCAAACGTTGTAAAACATCGATCTTTAGGGCCTTCGGAACGTGAAGATTCAATAATATTTCAACAGGACGGTTCCTGTGTCTTGAAAAAGGTTTTGGAACGGAAGGGATCCATCCTCATGAACGCGCTCTAAGAAGTGATGTCACCCCCTGACTCAACAACTTCCCCTCCTTGTCATTCGGGCTCTGTTCATTGTAGAAGCTTCAAACAACTTTGTAAAGACTGTCGACATCTAGTGGAAGCTGTAGGAAGTGCACAATTATTACTACGTCACTGTGTATTCAATAGGAAACGACTTGAAGAGAGCCCATGCATCCAGATTTCCACTTCCTGGTAGGATTTCTCTCAGGTTTTTGCTTGCCATATGAGTTCTGTTATACTCACAGACACCATTCAAACGGTTTTAGAAACTTCAGAGTGTTTTGTATCCAAATCTACTAATAATATGCATATCCTAGCTTCTGAGTTTGAGTAGGAGGCAGTTTAATATGGGCACATGTTTTTCCCGAAATTGTCAATACTGCCCCCTAGCCCCAACAGGCTTTAGCAGATGTTATTGCGAGTGTAGCGAAATGCTTGTGCTTCTAGTTCCGACAGTGCAGCAATATCTAGCAAGTAATCTAACAATTCCACAACAACTACCTAATACACAGTGCCATCTGTTTTGTTACCAAAGCGCCTTATACCACCTACCACTGCGACCTGTATGCTCTAGTCGGCTGGCCCTTGCTACATATTTGTCGCCAGACCCACTGGCTCCAGGTCATCTATAAGTCTATGCTAGGTAAAGCTCCGCCTTATCTCAGCTCACTGGTCACGATAACAACACCCACCCGTAGCACGCGCTCCAGCAGGTATATCTCACTGGTCATCCCCAAAGCCAACACCTCCTTTGGCCGCCTTTCCTTCCAGTTCTCTGTTGCCAGTGACTGGAACGAATTGCAAAAATCGCTGAAGCCGGAGACTTACATTTCCCTCACTAACTTTAAACATCAGCTATCTGAGCAGCTAACCGATCGCTGCAGCTGTACATAGTCCATCTGTAAACAGCCCACCCAATCTACCTACCTCATCCCCATATTGTTTTAATTTACTTTGATGCTCTTTTGCACACCTGTATGTTAATCTGCTAAATTGTAATTAATTTGCTACTATGGCCTATTTATTGCCTTACCTCCTCATGCCATTTGCAAACACTGTATTTAGACTTTCTTTTTTTTCTATTGTGTTATTGACTGTACGCTTGTTTATTCCATGTGTAACTGTGTTGTTGTTTCTGCCGCACTGCTTTGCTTTATCTTGGCCAGGTCGCAGTTGTAAATGAGAACTTGTTCTCAACTAGCTTACCTGGTTAAATAAAGGTGAAAAAATAAAAATAAAAATACAGACAAATTTAAATAAAGGAATGGAATAATATATACATATTTGGATGAGCAATGACAGAGCGGCATAGGCAAGATGCAATAGATGGTAAAATATACAGTATACAGTTGAAGTCGGAAGTTTACATACACCTTAGCCAACTACATTTAAACTCCGTTTTTCACAATTCCTGACATTTAATCCTAGCAAAAATGCCCTGTCTTAGGTCAGTTAGGATCACCACTTTATTTTAAGAATGTGAAATGTCAGAATAATAGTAGAGAGAGTGATTTATTTCAGCTTTTATTTATTTCATCACATTCCCAGTGGGTCAGAAGTTTACATACACTCAATTAGTATTTGGTAGCATTGCCATTAAATTGTTTAACTTGGGTCAAACGTTTCGGGTAGCCTTCCACAAGCTTCCCACAATAAGTTGTGTAAATTTGGGCTCATTCCTCCTGACAAAGCTGCTGTAACTGAGTCAGGATTGTAGGCCTCCTTGCTCGCACACACTTTTTCAGTTCTGCCCACACATGTTCTATAGGCTTGAGGTCAGGGCTTTGTGGCCACTCCAATACCTTGACTTTGTTGCCCTTAAGCCATTTTACCACAACTTTGGAAGTATGCTTGGGGTCATTGTCCATTTGGAAGAGTCATTTGCAACCAAGCTTTAACTTCCTGACTGATGTCTTGAGATGTTGCTTCAATATATCCACATAATTTTCCATCCTCATGATTGATCTATTTTGTGAAGTGCACCAGTCCCTCCTACAGCAAAGCACCCCCACAACATGATGCTGCCACCCCCGTGCTTCACGGTTGGGATGGTGTTCTTCAGCTTGCAAGCCTCCCCCTTTTTCCTCCAAACATAACAATGGTCATTGCTAACATTTCTATTTTTGTTTCATCAGACCAGAGAACATTTCTTCAAAAAGTAAGATTTTTGTCCCCATGTGCAGTTGCAAACCGTAGTCTGGATTTTTTATGATGGTTTTGGAGCAGTGGCTTCTTCCTTGCTGAGCGGCCTTTCAGGTTATGTCGATATAGTACTCGTTTTACTGTGGATATAGATATTTTTGTACCTGTTTCCTCCAGCATCGTCATAAGGTCCTTTGCTGTTTTTCTTGGATTGCAACTTTTTGCAAAGTATGTTCATCTTTAGGAGACAGAACGCGTCTCCTTCCTGAGCGGTATGATGTCTGCGTGGTCCCATGGTGTTTATACTTGCGTACTATTGTTTGTACAGATGAACATCGTACCTTCAGGCATTTGGAAATTGCTCCCAAGGATGAACCAGACTTGTGGTCTACAATTTTACAGTGAATTATAAGTGAAATAATCTGTCTGTAAACAATTGTTGGAAAAATTACTTGTGTCATGCACAAAGTAGATGTCCTAACCGACTTGCCAAAACTATAGTTTGTTAATAACAAGAAATTTGTGGACTGGTTGAAAACGAGTTTTAATGACTCCAACCTAAGTATATGTGTCACGGCTGTGTGGAGAGACGAACCAAGGCGCAGAGTTCCACATATTTTATTAATCTTGGGGACCTCTTGGGGATAGAATCCCATTGATGGGATAGCTAGCACGGCGGGAAATTCAAAACAGCAAAAATCTAATAATTTCAATTTCTCAAACAATCAACTATTTTACACCATTTAAAAGATAACCATCTCCTTAATCGAACCACATTGTCCGATTTCAAAGAGGCTTTACGGCGAAAGCATAAAGTTAGATTATGTTAGGAGAGTACATAGCCAAAAAAGTACACACATCCATTTTCAATTCAAGGACAGGCATCACCAAAAGCAGAAAACCAGCTAAAATTATGCACTAACCTTTGACAATCTTCATCAGATGACACTCCTAGGACATTATGTTAGACAATACATGCATTTTTTGTTCTATCAAGTTCATATTTATATCCAAAAACAGCATTTTACATCGGCGCGTGTCGTTGAGAAAATGTGTCTCCACCAGAACTGCCAGTGCAGTACAAAAAATACTCATTATAAAACGTGGTTAAAGTATTAAACTGTTATTCAAAAAATGATAGATTAACATCTCTTGAATGCAACCGCATTGACAGATTTCAAAATAACTTTACTGGGAAAGCACACTTTGCAATAATCTGAGTACTCTGCTCAGAAAAATACACTACGCAATACAGATAGCCGCCATGTTGGAATCATCTAAAATCATAAATAACATTAGAAATATTCCCTTACCTTTAATAATCTTCATCAGAAGGCACTTCCAGGAATCCCAGGTCCACAACAAATGTTGTTTTTTTCGATGAAGTTCATAATTTATGTCAAAATAACTCCATGTTGTTCCGTGTTGTTAGCACGTTCAGTAGGCTACTCAAAATGTAGGGCGTGGGAGGGAAAAGTCACGACGAAAAGTAAAAAAAAAAAATCTATTTACATTCGTTCAAACATGTCAAACGTTGTTTAGCATCAATCTTTAGGGCCATTTTTAACGTAAAACATCAGTAATATTTCAACCGGACCTTTCCTGTGTCTTAAAAAACGTTTTGAAAAAGGTCTCATCCCACATGAACGCGCATGAACGCGCAATAATGAAGTGACGACATCCCAGGGACATCAACTTCCCTTCCTTCTCATCCGGTCTCTGTTCATCATAGACGCTTCAAACAACTTTATAAAGACTGTTGACATCTAGTGGAAGCCATAGGAAGTGCAAAATGAATCCTTTGTCACTGTGTGTTTTATTGGCAATGACTTGAAAATAGTACAGCCACAACATTTTCATTTCCTGCTTGTATTTTTTCTCAGGTTTTTGCCTGCCATATGAGTTCTGTTATACTTAGAGACACCATTCAAACAGTTTTAGAAACTTCAGAGTGTTTTCCATCCAAATCTAATAATATGCATATTCTATTTTCTGGGCCAGAGTAGTAACCTGTTTAAATTGGGTACGTTTTTCATTCGGCCGTGAAAATACTGCCCCCTAGCCCCTAGAGGTTATGAAGTGAAACTTTGAACAACACAAATAAAGAAACAACGAACCGTGACTTCAGAGGTGCTACATGCACTAACTCAAAACAATATCCCACAAACACAGGTGGGAAAAATGCTACCTAAATATGATCCCCAATTAGAGACAACAATTCCCAGCTGCCTCTAATTGGGAATCATACAAATCACCAACATAGAAATAATAAACTAGAACCCCACATAGAAATAATAAACTAGAATACCCCCCAGTCACGCCCTGACCTACTACACCATAGAGAAACAAGGGCTCTCTATGGTCAGGGCGTGACAATATGTAAACTTCCGACTTCAACTGTATATATATGATATGAGTAGTGCAAGATACGTAAACATTAGTAAAGTTGCATTATTAAAGTGTGATCCATTTATTAAAGTGGCCAATGATTTCAAGTTTGTAGGTAGGTAGCAGCCTCTCTGTGTTAGTGATGGCTGTTTAACAGTCTAAACTGCTAAAATGCTTTCTGACTGTACACTGTACTGCATGATTGTAGCGGGTTTACTAAAGCGTTAGTTCTAGTAGCTATGTTGACTGTGACATTGGATAATATGGTGACAATGATGTAGGCTGTGTGTTGCGGTTAGCGGTCATAATTTGAAGGTTTGTCTTGGAAAGGTTTTTTACCTGGTCATAGACAGCTAATGTGTTGTGCACTGAAGTCCACATGCGAAGGGAAAAGGTGAGAGGAGGAGAGTGAGTAGATAGTTGCGAGAAGGAATTATATATACAACGAGTGAAGTGATCATGATGTTTTATGTGGCAACTATAAAAGTGAATTTTGTTTGCATGTGATCTGGGGTGTATTTATTCTGTCAATTCTGTTGAAAAAACGTTTCTTAAACGGAAGCAAACGGAACGAAACGGGGATAAACTTTCCTGAATTTGTCCAATAGAACCTCTCATTTGCAGCTGTTGGACTAATGATTACAGCTAGATGAGCTAGATGCAGGCAAGCGTGTGCAAGGCGGTATTGAATGTGTCACTGTCTGTCACCTTGATTGCAAAAAATTATCTTGACCTGGCACCTATGTTGTAAACTTTCATTCATAGGCTAGGTTGTACAACCTCATGATGGGTACAGGGAAAATTTGAGTATCATGTAGTAGCCTAAACCTATCGATGTTACGTTGAGCTGAGTGAATGGAATATGAATGACAGTCATCCAATATACTTTATTAGAAATAAGGCCATGCTCCAAAAATGATCATCCACCCTCCTCTTAAACGGCACCAACCGGCACTGACATTTAGATCACCAATTACATACCAGAGCAGGCAATGGCTGTTCAATGTTTGCAAAGCATAGCCTCTGCACATCATACGTTTTGAAAAACAGAAGATTGCCCTCTCTTGTTGCCCTGTGCAAGCATATATGTTGCCCTGTATACACATAATTACTGATATCTTTGCCACAATAAGCGATTTCAAGAGAGCTATGGTTCGTGTCCCCCCCATATTTATCTCTGCCCACGAGGATTGCAATTTGCATATTAATAAACCAACCAGAGCACTATATTTCCTACTTCCTGATTGTTAAATCGAGCTAGAAAGGGAGAGCTCCGATCCTGTTTTACGTGTCATTATATGTCCTGTTCTTCTAACCCTTTTATCTCACTTTCCTCTGTTTCTTGCTCTCTCTGTGTATCCTTGCATATGGAGGGAGGACTGGAGGCGGCTGTTTCCAGCAGAGCAGAGACCTACAACATGTGAGAAGATGTCTGTTGGAGGCTGCGCTTGCCCTGGTAAGTCTCACAATGTCTCGCTCTCTGTCTCTCTGCTCTCTCACTCTCTATTGCTCTCTCTGTCTTCTGTCTCTCTCTCTCGTGTGTCTTTTCTGCTGTAAAGGTAAAGTCCAGCAACTAGTTTACAGTGTGTTCCTCACTCAATATTCAGTGTACTTTATTTCTCAGCAAGACTGCACAACGGCTACTAGCGCTCACTAGCTATTACGAGCGCACATTTCCTACATACACGCATACGTCTTTCCCCCATGTTGAATGACACAACGTGTTCTTGCTCGGACAAGTTTGAGTCAGTGGAATGCTCCTGTGCCCTCAGAACAACATTGTTCCTTATGGAGGTGTGTCTAGTTTGTGTGAGTGTGTGCGCGTGCGCATGCGCACACATTTGATTGTCACTCTCTCTCTGGCAGCTTCGTCTATTTGTTGCTTACTAAGTGGTTACTAACTGTAACTTAGTCTGAGCTTGATCGATATCTTCATCAATACCCTTTGTCTCTATTCTTTACCTTTCTCTGATCGTCACAAGAAGACACACCGTGTGTGTGTGTGTGAGAGAGAGAGAGAAAAGTGTGTACATATGGGCATTATTACCGTGAAACGGTCAGTCTGACATTTTGTACAGTTCACCTCAATCTCTTATCTGTATCAGTATCTTATCATGGTCAGTTTCCTGTGCAAATTCAAGTCTGTCCAAGTCTGAATCCCTATATTCAGAACAAGCATGATGCCTACCAGGGTTGGAGAGTCAACGTCAGTCCCTTCAGGAAGTGAATTAAAATAAAATAAATCTTCTTAATTCAATGTTCATTAATTGCCTAATGGAATTTGCCCTAACACTCCTGCCTGTCAAGTCAACACAGCCATTGGCAGGGACAATTTTCTATCTTACAGCAGGGTCATGATCAATAGTCACCAAATGGAAGAAAGTCGACTGAAACAGAGACTACCTGAACATAACATTAACAAATGCTCATCCCAAAAACAAATGCTAATTTCCGATTGCCATTACAAAACATTTTCCATTGTGTGCCCTATAAATGAGCATGACCCAGATCTGTGTAGATGAAAGCCTGTTGGCCAGTGAAGCACACAGCAGAGGCCATCATCAGCTCTGCCTAACCTTTTACAGGAAACACTGAGAGTGCAGGGTTTGAGTGGTATGGCTTGTTAATAAGACTATAGTGAGCCCTCTTTTGAACAAGGTCTGTCTGTGTTTCAACCTGGACCGTCTGAGTTTCAATATGAATTCCCCATGGGGCATTACATTTTACATTACAGTCATTCAGATGCTCTTATTCAGAGCGACTTCCAGCATCAGTTAGGGTTAAGTGCCGTGCTCAAGGGCACATTGACAGATTTTCCCTTTTTCGTCTCGGGGATTTGAACCAGCAGCCTTTCAATTACTGGTCCAACACTCTTAACCGCTAGGCTACCTGCAACATTCAAGGATGTAAATTCCATCAGTATTCCAGTCGAATAAAACTAAATTATGTAAAGCGTTCTGATTTGACACAGATGGTTGATGGAGCAGAGTGAAGTTAGGAGGTATTCAGGAGGATCACTAGAGGGCACCAAATCCTGTTTCCTACTTGTCATGATTTCTAAAATGTTTGTGTATAGTGCCCCCTATAGATAATGTGTCTATTGTACAGGAAACACAATGGCACAGTGGAGGGCATAGGGATTACTGGCTTTAACAGGCTGTTCTGGCATACAAGCACATTGTACCGCTGTTTCCAAGAACTCTCACGGACACACAGCACACACGCAGGCACACACACACCCACACAGGAACACACACACACCCACACACACATTGTTGTCTCTATTGAGCCTGATAGCAGCAGCCCTACCGTAGTGCAGCTGTGTATGCGTGTACGTGCATATGTCTACAGTATTCTGCTTTCCAGCATAGTGCTAGATCTGTCGTCCTGTGGGCTTTATCCACCAGTAACATATCGCACTGTCAGTTATTTTGGGCTCCTGAGTGGTGCAGCGGTCTAAGGCACTGCATCTCAGTGCAAGAGGCATCACTACAGTCCCTGGTTCAAATCCAGGCTGTGTCATATCCGGCCGTGATTGGGTGCACAATTGGCACAGCGTCGCCGGGGTAGGCCGTCATTGTAAATAAGAATTTGTTCTTAACTGACTTGCCTAGTTAAATAAAGGTTCAATTAAAAAATAAAATCTTATTTGGCTCCACGGTCAAAAGAAAGGACAAGCTGTTTTTCAGCTGGTTTAGTAGAGGGGGATGCTGTTTCACAAATCTCCTCTCTTGCCCTCTTTTGTTCCCTCACACTCTCCTTCTCCATCTCTCTCCTTTCTTTCTTTCTTTCTTTCTTTCTTTCTTTCTTTCTTTCTTTCTTTCTTTCTTTCTCTCGCTCTCAATCTCTCCCTCTACAGAAGGCAACAGTTAGTTAGGCGTGACTGATCACATGCCTCTCACGGGACAAAAATCAGGCCTGGAATTAGGCTAGTAGTTGAATTCTCAATCCTATTTCCATTATACAAAATGCTACTTTCCTCTGCCCTTTACATCCCCCTTCCTTTATTCCCACCTTCCATCCCTCCTAACTTTGTTGCCATATAGTGTCTAATGTTTGCCATATAGTGTCTCCCATGGCTTTGTTCTGTGTGTGAGGCCACTGCCAGTAGATCCGTATATCACCTCTGCCTCTGACAACATAATGGTGATGGGGTGCAGTCCAGGTCAGGAGCTCATAGTGTAGTGAGCCACGCTCATTCATAAGCAGTGGTATAGTACTTTAAAATATTATTACTTAAGTAGTTTTTTGTGGTATCTGTACTTTACTTTAGTATTTATATTTTTGACAACTTTTACTTTTACTTCACTACATTCCTAAAGAAAATGATGTACTTTTTACTCCATACATTTTGCCCGACACCCAAAAGTACTAGTTACAATTTGAATGCTTTGCAGTACAGGAATAATTTCCAATTCACACACTTATCAAGAGAATGCCCCTGGTCATCCCTACTGCCTCACATCTGGTGGACTCACGATACATACATTCTTCCTTTGTAAATTATGTCTGAGTGTTGGGAGTGTGCCCCTGGCTGTCAAAAAAAGTTATAAAAAAGGAAATTGTGCCATCTGGTTTATTAAATATAAGGAATTTGATGTATAGCATTTACTTTTACTTTGTACTTTTACTCAAGTATGAAAATGTAGTACTTTTTCCACCACTGTACTTATTAAAGTACATTTAAAATCAGATACTTTCAGACTTTTACTCAAGTAGTATTTTACTGGGTTACTTTTAATTGTGTCATTTTATATTAAGGTATCTTTACTTTTACTCAAGTATGACATTTGAGTACTTTTTCCAACTCTGTTCATAAGTAACTCAAAGATGGCGCTGGAGGGGATGGCTGCCGTCTTATCGGCTCTTAACCAACCATGCTATTTTGTTTGTTTTTTCCCGTTGTTTGTAACTTGTTTTGTACATAATGTTGCTGCTACCGTCTCTTATGACCGAAAAGAGCTTCTGGACATCAGAACTGGGATTACTCACCTCAGATTAGATAGAGTTTTTCTTCAATGAGTCGGAAGGGAGGGATATACTACAGACACCCGACCAGTCCCAGATCTCTGTCATTCGCTGGAGAAGGAAACAGAGTTTTTGCAGTGATCAGGGTGCCTTGTAAAGAACAGGTGACAAGTGGCTAATCTGCCCTTGCCTTCCATCCTGCTAGCTAACGTTCAATCGCTGGAAAATAAATGGGACGAACTGAAAGCACGTATATCCTACCAATTGGACATTAAAAACTGTAATATCTTATGTTTCACCGAGTCGTGGCTGAATGTCGACATTAAGAACATACAGCTGGTGGGTTATACACTCTAGCGGCAGGATAGAACAGCAGCCTATGGTAAGACATGGGGCGGGGGCCTAAGTATATATGTAAACAACAGCTGGTGCACGATATCTAAGGAAGTCTCAAGGTGATGCTTGCCTGAGGTAGAGTATGTCATGATAAGCTGTAGACCACACTATCTACCTAGAGAGTTTTTATCTGTATTTTCCGTAGCTGTCTAAATACCACCACAGATCGATGATGGCACTAAAACCGCACTCAATGAGCTGCATGCCACCATAAGCAAACAGGAAAACTCTCATCCAGAGGCGGCGCTCCTAGTGGCCGGGGACTTTAATGCAGGGTAACTTAAATCCGTTTTACCTAATTTCTATCAGCATGTTAAATTCTGGACCACCTTTACTCCACACACAGAGACGTGTACAAAGCTCTCCCTCGCCCTCCAGTTGGCAAATCTGACCATAATTCTATCCTCATGATTCCTGCTTACAAGCAAAAATGAAAGAAGGAAGCACCAGTGATTCAATCAAAAAAAAGTGGTCAGATGAAGCAGATGCTAAACTACAGGACTGTTTTGCTAGCACAGACTGGAATATGTTCCAGGATTCTTCCGATGGCATTGAGGAGTAAACTACATCAGTCACTGGCTTTATCAATAAGTGCATCGAGGACGTCGTCCCCACAGTGACTGTACGTACATTCCCCAACCAGAAGCCATGGATTACAGGCAACATTCACACTGAGCTAAAGGGTAGAGCTGCCGCTTTCAAGGAGCGGTACTCTAATCCGGAAGCTCATAAGAAATCCAGCAATGCCCTGTGACGAACCATCAAACAGGCAAAGCGTCAATACAGGACTAAGATCGAATCGTATTACACTCGTCTGTGGCAGGGCTGGCAAACTATTAAGGACTACAAAGGGAAGCACAGCTGAGAGCTGCCCAGTGACACGAGCATACCAGATGAGCTAAATTACTTCTATGCTCGCTTCGAGGCAAGTAACACTGAAACATGCATGAAAACATGCATGAGAGCATGCACCAGCTGTTCCAGACAACTGTGTGATCACGCATTACGCAGCCGATGTGAGTAAGACCTTAAACAGGTCAACATTCACAAGGGCGCAGCGCCAGATGGATTGCCAGGATGTGTACACTGAGCCAGCGCTGACCAACTGGCAAGTGTCTAAACTGACATTTTCAACCTTTCCATGTCTGAGTATGTAATACCAACATGTTTCAAGCAGACCACCATAGTCCCTGTGCCCAAGAACACTAAGGTAACCTGCCTAAATGACTACCGACCCATAGCACTCACGTCTGTAGCCAGGAAATGCTTTGAAAGGCTGGTCAGGGCTCACATCAACTCCATTATCTCACAAACCCTAGATCCACCTCAATTTGCATACCGCCCCATCAGATCCACAGATGATGTAATCTCTATTGCACTCCACACTGTCCTTTCACACCTGGACAAAAGGAGCACCTACGTGAGAATGCTATTCATTTGACTACAGCTCAGAGTTCAACACCATAGTGCCCTCAAAGCTCATCACTAAGCTAAGGTACCTGGGACTTCCTGACGGGCCGCCCCCAGGTGGTAAGGGTAGGTAACAACATATCCACCACACTGATCCTCAACACGGGGGCCCCTCAGGGGTGCATTCTCAGTCCCTTCCTGTACTCCCTGTTCACTCATGACTGCACGGCCAGGCACGACTCCAACACAATCATGAAGTTTCTGATGACACAACGGTGGTAGGCCTGATCACCGACGACGATGAGACAGCCTATAGGGAGGAGGTCAGAGACCTGACCTTGTGGTGCAAGGACAACAACCTCTCCCTCAACGTGATCAAGACAAAGGAGATGATTGTGGACTATAGGAAAAGGAGGTCCGAGCACGCCCCAATTCTCATCGACGGGGCTGTAGTGGAGCAGGTTGAGAGCTTCAAGCTTCAAGTTCAAACTAACCTGGTCCAAGCACACCAAGACAGTTGTGAAGAGGGTATGACAAAACCTATTCCCCCTCAGGAGACTCAAATGATTTGGCATGGTTCCTCAGATCCTCAAATGATTTTACAGCTGCACCATCGAGACCATCCTGACAGGTTGCATCACTGCCTGGTATGGTAACTGTTAGGCCTCCGACCGCAAGGCACTTACAGAGGGTAGTGCGCACGGCCCAGTACATCACCAGGGCCAAGCTTCCTGCCATCCTGGACCTCTATACCAGGCGGTGTCAGAGAAAAGCCCTAAAAATTGTCAAAGACTCCAGCCACCCTAGTCATAGACTGTTCTCTCTGCTACCGCACGGCAAGCGGTACCGGAGCACCAAGTCTAGGTCCAAGAGGCTTCTAAACAGCTTCTACCCCCAAGCCATAAGACTCCTGAACAGCAAATCAAATGGCTACCAAGACTATTTACATTGTCCCCCCCAAACCCTCTTTTTACGCTGCTGCTACTCTCTGTTTATCATATATGCACAGTCACTTTAACTATACACTCATGTACATACTACCTAAAATTGGGCCGACCAACCAGTGCTCGAACATTTGGTTTGAACTCCAGCACTATCTGAGGTGTTATCAGCTCATCACTCAGAGCTGTAGTGTCAGGCCTCTAGTGTAAGAGTACTACTTTGTGTGCCTTGAGCTGTTGCCAGGTTTTGTCCTAAAGGTGTCACCAATGTTGACCAATTACCCAATTTATTAGATGCATATTTTTAAGCTGACCTTCTTTGATCAGTTAATGTGTGATAAGGTGCTACACTCAAACTTTTTCTCTGCATTAATTATATGCATCATAGATTGACTGAATGAGAGGCAGTGAATGTGATTGTTTTTAAAAAGCTAGCTAGATACTGACTGTATTATTTATTTTAATACACCTACAATTCATAGCAAATGTTTAAAGCTTTACTACATAGCTATTAGTTTGTGAATGGGGGGGGTGTTGTAAAGGCGGATTACGTTTCGATTAAACACGATTGATGAGCCCATTCTGCAGACGGAATGTTTACGCAAGCAGGGAGGAGAGAGACGTAAGAGCAGAGACGGGGCCATTGTTCGCGTCTGGTTAGGAACAAAGGGTTTGGCTCCGTCCCTAGCTGGCTAGATCCCCACTTTTCAACATCTGGGTTGCTTAAAAAAACGCGACTTTGTAAGTGCAAAAATAACGAGACCGAGGAAGTACTCATTCGCTTTAACTTTTGTTTTGCTTTTCGTTTTGTTTCGGAGAGGAAAACGGAAATAACGACTACGCTGAAGGTGCTCCAAATTGGTACGGCTAGCATCCGAGCTAGCCTGCTAACACCGAGCAGTGCTGTTACTGTTGGAAAAAACACCGCGTTTCGGTGAATCATTCTGTGCAGGTATGGTGGATTAAAGTTAGCAATTAACTATACTAGTTACTAACTTGCCTTGTTTCAATCTAAGTAGCAATTATATTATTATAAGGCACAGTTCAAGTGTGGTCCGTGCAGCTAACTAACGTTATAGCTAGCTTGTTTAGCATTGGCGAACCCCAGTTAGCTATTCACTGCCACACTAGCTAGTTTAGCATTGGCTAACGCCATTTAGCTATTCACTGCCACACTGGTCAAGACAATCTTGCTCTTGTTGTAGCTAGCTTGTCATCAGCATCAGTCAAACCTTTTGTTCAGTTGATCTCATTCTTTAGTATTGATCAAGACAATGAATGAGGAATTCACCATGTAGTTGGCTGCTACAAGTTCTCAGCTCTGTGACTTCCATTGTCTTTTATGCTAACGATATAATTATGCTGCCTTTCTTTTTTAACCCTCAAATCAATGGACGATTTTAGGGGATTAAATTATCGTTCAAACCATGGTGGTTTTATATTCTGTAGTGTGGCACCGTCTTCCATAGCAAAACATGGATGGTGTATTTCCAATTAGGTTTTACCCAAAAAGCTCAGACGTGCATTTGCATAACAATCGCTACATGTTAACTTTAACACTTTGCAAAACAAAAAGTATGTAGTGTCACACTCCTGATGGAAACATAATTACACTTGAGCTTTCATTTAAAAAACACTGGTGACCCACTAGTGTGGGGTTAAATCTCAGTGAAAAGCACAAGGGGAGTGTTAATCAACCATCTCCAATCATATCTGTAGGGCTAGGGAAATTGTCATGTAGGCCCAACATAACAGATATAGGATCAGCTCATCCTCCCCAAATCCCATTGAGGGGAACATTCAAAGCAGACCTTAGATCAGTTTTTGTAGTAGGGACAACTTCACCCCACTCCAAGATGGCAAACGCACACATATATACAGGCTATCATCTGGAGAAGAGGGAGAGGTCTGTCACCCCTTCTATATATGGGCCATCAGATGGAGAGTGTTTTGAGTTTTACACACTTCATACGTATATACTCAAATTTTATTTGTCACATGCGACGAATACTACCTCACAGTGAATTGCTTAATGTATTCTAGTCGAGGCTCATCCCATATAACCACTGCTGTACACCTTTTCTATTCATGTACTGTCCATAATGTATATACAAACCATCATATACATGTATATTCCGGACTCTGACATTGCTCTTTCTAATATTTCATAGTTCCTTTCTTACTTTTTGGGGGATTTGCATGTATTGTTAGGAGTGATGCACAGATATGACATTTTTGGCTGATATCTGATATTTTCCTTGCCAAAAAAAACAATACTGATAGTCTTTTAAGAATTCTAGTACGGTTAAATAGTTTACACACACATGGATGCAGCGGTCTAAGGCACTGCATCTCAGCGCAAGAGGCGCAACTACAGTCCCTGGTTCGAATCCAGGCTGTATCACATCCAGCTGTGATTGGGAGTCCCATAGGGTGGCACACAATTGGCCCTGTGTCGTCTGGGCCGTCATTGTAAATAAGAATTTGTTCTTAACTGACTTGCCTAGTTAAATAAAGGTTACACACACACCACACTGACCAAAAAGTTATTTTGTTTACGTATGTCCCCATTACCGTATGTCCCCAAAACATAATCAAAACCGATTTATTTTTTGCTTACATTGTACGTTTGTTCAGTCGTTTCATTCTCAACTAGGATTTCTGTGGAACGCCGTTTGGGTCTTTGACGTGTCAAATAAGCTTATTGACCAATCAGGACCTGAATATAACTGCACGTCACATAATAATTTAACGCGTTCATACATTTTTTTACATAGTTATTACACATTGATTACACTCACAACGATTCATCGATGCGTATGCTATGATGCTGGTGAAGTTGTCTCGCGCACCTACACCTACATGGATGCAAACAATGTTCTTCCCCAAAAACATAGCAAACCGACATCTGTTTCAGTAGCTATAGTTAGCTAGCTAACTACAATTGAAGTGGGAAGTTTACATACACTTATGTTGGAGTCATTAACTCGTTTTTCAAACACTGTGGTTGAAACAGTGTTTAAACACTTTACAATGAAGATCTGTGAAGTCATTTTGATTTTTACAAATTATCTTTGAAAGACAGGGTCCTGAAAAAGGGATGTTTCTTTTTTTGCTGAGTTTATATTATCAAGCATTTCACACACATTATCCAGATACTGGACTGATTATTTCACTTATAATACACTGTATCACAATTCCAGTGGGTCAGGAGTTTACATACACTAGGTTGACTGTGTCTTTAAACAGCTTGGATAGTTCCAGAAAATGATGTCATGGCTTTAGAAGCTTCTGATAGGCTAATTGACATAATTTGAGTCAATTGGAGCTGTACCTGTGGATGTATTTCAAGGCCTACCTTCAAACTCAGTGCGTCTTTGCTTGACATCATGGGAAAATCAAAAGATCTCAGCCAAGACCTCAGGAAAAAAAATTGTAGACCTCCACAAGTCTGGTTCATCCTTTGGAGCAATTTCCAAATGCCTGAAGGCACCACGTTCATCTTTACAAACAATAGTACGCGAGTATAAACACCATGGGACCACGCAGCCACCATACCACTCAGGAAGGAGACGTGTTCTGTTTCCTAGAGATGAACGTACTTTGGTGCGAAAAGTGCAAATCAATCCCAGAACAACAGCAAAGGACCATGTGAAGATGCTGGAGGAAACAGGTACAAAAGTATCTATATCCACAGTAAAACGAGTCCTATATTGACATAACCTGAAAGGCCGCTCAGCAAGGAAGAAGCCACTGCTCCAAAACCGCAATAAAAAAGCCAGACTACGGTTTGCAACTGTACACGGGGACAAAGATCGTACTTTTTGGAGAAATGTCCTCTGGTCTAAAGAAACAAAAATAGAACTGTTTGCCATAACGACCATCGTTATGTTTGGAGGAAAAAGGGGAGGCTTGCAAGCCAAAGAACACCATCCCAACCGTGAAGTACAGGGGTGGCAGCATCATTTTGTGGCTGTGCTTTGCTGCAGGAGGGCTGCTGCACTTCACAAAATAGATGGCTTCATGAGGAAGGGAAATTATGTGGATATATTGAAGCAACATCTCAAGACATCAGTCAGGAAGTTAAAGCTTGGTCGCAAATGGGTCTTCCAAATGGACAATGACCCCAAGCATACTTCCAAAGTTGTGGGAAAATGGCTTAAGGACAACAAAGTCAAGGTATTGGAGTGGCCATCACAAAGCCCTGACCTCAATCCCATAGAATATTTTGTAGGCAAAACTGAAAAAGTGTGTGCGAGCAAGGAGGCCTACAAACCTGACTCAGTTACACCAGCTCTGTCTGGAGGAATGGGCCAAAATTTACCCAACTTATTGTGGGAAGCTTGTGGAAGGCTACCCAAAATGTTTGACTCAAGTTAAACAATTTAATGGCAATGCTACCAAATACTAATTGAGTGTATGTAAACTTCTCACCCACTGTGAATGAGATGAAAGACATAAAAGCTGAAATAAATCATTCTCTAATATTATTCTAACATTTCACATTCTTAAAATAAAGTGTTGTTCCTAACTGACCTAAAACAGGGATTTTTTACTAGGATTAAATGTCAGGAATTGTGAAAAACTGAGTTGAAATGTATTCGGCTAAGGTGTATTTAAACTTCTGAATTCAACTGTATGTAGCTTGGTGTCATCTAAAATAACCCTAATTTATAAGATTGGCCACAATAGTGGACTTTGTGGTTAGCCTTCAAAATAAAAGTATGGCATAATTCTACTATTGAATTAATTTGCATTGCTGTCAATGACATAATTTTAAGTTGAAGGCAAACCGCAAATTCCACTATTGTACCTAATCCTTATTGTGGCTAGCTTTCCAACACATAACCTGGTCCGGTCGAGCCTCACTAGCCAGATGAAGCTAGCTGGCTGCTTATAACATTAGCTTTGGGCAATGGGGTTGAGTAGCTGGCTAGCTATTTATTTTCATGACCTGAAGTTCAATTTCAATAGGTGGACAACAAGTGGCAACCTAGCTAATACATCTGCCACGCTGATCCTCAACACTGGAGCTCCCCAGGGGTGCATGCTCAGTCCCCTCCTGTACTCCCTGTTCACCCACGACTTCATGGCCAGACACAACTCCAACACCACCATTAAGTTTGCAGACGACACAACAGTGGTAGGCCTGATCACCGACAACGACGAGGTCTCTGACCTCCTATAGGGAGGTCAGAGACCTGGCCGGGTGGTGCCAGAATAACAACCTATCCCTCAACGTAACCAAGACTAAGGAGATGATTGTGGACTACAGGAAAAGGAGGACCAAGCACACCCCCATTTTCATCGACGGGGCTGTAGTGGGGCAGGTTGAGAGCTTCAAGTTCCTTGGTGTCCACATCAACAACAAACTAGAATGGTCCAAACACACCAAGACAGTCGTGAAGAGGGCATGACAAAGCCTATTCCCCCTCAGGAAACTAAAAAGATTTGGCATGGGTCCAGATATCCTCAAAAGGTTCTACAGCTGCAACATCGAGAGCATCTTGACTGGTTGCATCAGTTTCTACTAGTCATTGTTTTCAGGCTGGTTGTGTTGTTGCTAACTTGTTACCAAGCTAAAGCTACCTACCCCAGAAGTTGCAGTCGAACAAATGATGCTTTATTTTCAACGCGGTATTGTAAACGCATCGTTCATCACCGGTGTTTGCTTGTTTGCTGACTTTTTTTTAGTAGCTTTGAGTTTGCTACTGTATCTTTTTTGACAAGCAAAATACCCAAATGGTGTTCCATAGTATGTATGTTGTGAAGCTAATAGCATTGACGCTATTACTGTGTAACTCCGGTAGGGCAACATCTGAAAAATAGATCACTTGGTAGTGTGTACCGATGCTCGACCGGTCGGTGAAAGCCAACATCACCCACGCCAGAGAACGGTTGATTGTCAAGGGCAATGAATTCCATTATCTTGGCTTTAATGGATTTCACCTTTGAGTTGTCTCGCTGAAATGTTCTTACTCTTTCAAATGACTGGTTGACTGCTCGATCCACACAGCAGACATTGTGGGCTAGGCTAAGAATGCTGTGCAATATTTTACATGGCTTCATTACGTCCTGTACCTATGTTATATAGGTATGCACGGTAGGTTTGACATTGGTTTTAGCTAATATCGGCCGATTCCGATATGTTCACCGATATATTGTGCATCCCTAATTGTTAGGTATTACTGCACTATTAGAGCTAGGAACATAAACATTTAGCTACACCCGCAATAACATCTGCAAAATATGTGTACGTGACCAATAACACTTTATTTGATTTGAAGCTATGCTGCTTAGGGCTGCCCCCGGGAAAAAAATTATAATCTTGGTCGTACCAAGAGTTGTCTGTTCTTTCGACCAGTCGATGGGTACATTTTTAACTGTATTTTTCCATTTATATACACCTTGTTTTGAATAAAATCAACTATACTGAACAAGAATATAAACGCAACAGGTTAAGTGTTGGTCCCATGTTTTATGAGCTGAAGTAGAAAATGGCAGTTTTTATTAGCACATCTACTTCCTCTCATTCTTTGCACAAATTTGTTTATATCCCTGTTAGTGAGCATTTTTCCTTTGCCAAGATAATCCATCCATCTGACGGGTGTAGAATATCAAGAAGCTGATTAAACAGCATGATCATTACACAGGTGCACCTTGTGCTGGGGACAATAAAAGTCCTCATTAAATGTGCAGTTTTGTCACACAACACTTCCACAGATGTTTTTAGTGTGCGTGCAGTTGGACTGCAGGAATGACCACCAGAGCTGTTGCCAGATAATTGAATGTTCATTTCTCTACCATAAGCTGCCTCCAACATCGTTTTGAAGAATTTGGCAGTACGTCCAACAAATGTCGCAACCACTGACCACATGTAACCACGCCAGCTCTGGACTTCCGGGGGGGGGGGGGTGCGCTGAGGAGTATTTCTGTCTGTAATAAAGCCCGTTTGTGGGGGGGGGGGGGTGCGCTGAGGAGTATTTCTGTCTGTAATAAAGCCCGTTTGTGGGTAAAAACTCTTCTGAATGGCTAGGTCAGTGGGTTCACCCCTGCCCAATCATGTGAAACCTGAGCTGTGTTAGAATACTCATACCAACCTCACTAACTTTACTATTTGTGATGTGATTTGAGTATATAGTATGCTTATTGGTCATAATATGGATATAGTTAGTATGCCAAAAGTTCCCGTATGTCGTACTAAATTCGCCAAAATATGAAGTATACACAGAGGACACTATTTCCGTACTTTAGGGCTCATAATGCAATTCCTCAGGAAATGGGTGTGGCATCACATCGTTTTGAAGAGAAGGGTGGAAAATATATAGCCAAAGTACAATGAGAGCGGATACAAATGCAATGCTTTAACTAATTATGAGAAATGTTAAGAAACTGTTGAGCAATGTAATAACTTATTTGAAAAGTCAATACTTTATCTTACATGTTATGTTGGCTCACAATTTGTTAGCTACGCTGTCCGTACGAACCACATACCATATCATTACAGCAGTATGTACCGGTATGTTGCTAGCCTGCTACCTAACGTTAGTTGGCTACTTATACATCAAACTTGCCAGTATATTAACTCTCGGCTATCTAACTAACTACCCAACGTTTATTGTCTTGACTATTCCAGTCATGCTTAGTTAAATAGTATAGTTGTTGTGCGTTCTCAATGTGTGTGTGTGTGTGTGTGTGTGTGTGTGTGTGTGTGTGTGTGTGTGTGTATATATGCTGATGCTTTAAGCACACTGTTTGATTAAATATTTAAGACACACAAATGACACTTGGGAGCCTGATGTGTTAGAAAAATTAGTGTGTGACTGCTGAATGTTCTCTCTGCTGCAGCAAACAGTCACCAAAGCACAGATTTCTGCTGAAGCTGCAACATCATTACAGCCATTAACTTTCATACTTATTTTTCTGACTTAAAAGTTCTGGTAACAAAATAGCTCATTTGTTTAGAAAAAAAACATTTCCTATTCTTTATGTGAAATATGTATGTATGTATGCATGCATGCATGTGATAAATAGGCTATAGGGCCTGATCTATCATAATCACATCAGTAAATCGGTTATAACAAACTCTGACTGGAAAATTGATGTGGAGGCCGTGAAAAAGAAATTCGGAATGGGAATGTTTACTGGTTGCTTAGGTGGGAAAAGGGGAAGTCAGATGTGTGCAAGACATTTGAGTTAGTTGTGTAAAGAGATCAAGAAAAAGGAGGGTTGTGTATAGCGATCAAGAAAAAGCAAGGTATAGGAAGGAGCAAGCGAGTTGTGCCAAATATTTTTGTGTCCTTTGGAACCGTGTAAACAACATTAAATAAATTACAATGTATCATAGTCTGTTCTAATTGAAGTAAATATGTACAGCTCTGTTTATTGAACATTTAGGATCTTTGCTGTAACGTGACACTTCCTACGGCTCCCATAGGCTCTCAGAACCCGGGAAAAAGCTGAATGATGTAATTCCAGCCGCTGGCTGAAAAAATTTAGCGCGTTTGGATGGTGGTCGATCAGAGGGCCATCAGACTGAGGCTCGTGCACGAGGGGATCCCATGCTTTTACTTTCTCTCTCTTTGAACGTAAACGCGCTTTCCCGGTCGGAATATTATCGCTTTTTTACGAGAAAAATGGCATAAAAATTGATTTTAAACAGCGGTTAACATGCTTCGAAGTACGGTAATGGAATATTTCAATTTTTTTTGTCATGAAACGCGTCGGGCGCGTAACCCTTATTTACCCTTTCGGATAGTGTCTTGAACGCACGAACAAAATGCCGCTATTTGGATATAACAATGGATTATTTGGGACCAAACCAACATTTGTTATTGAAGTAGAAGTCCTGGGAGTGCATTCTGACGAAGAACAGCAAAGGTAATAACATTTTTCTTATAGTAAATCTGACTTTGGTGAGGGCTAAACTTGGTGGGTGTGTAAATAGCTAGCCCTGTGATGCCGGGCTATCTACTTAGAATATTGCAAAATGTGCTTTTCATTGAAAAGCTATTTTAAAATCGGACATAGCGAGTGCATATAGGAGTTCTGTATCTATAATTCTTAAAATAATATATGTTTTTTGTGAACGTTTATCGTGAGTAATTTAGTAAATTCACCGGAAGTGTTCGGTGGGAATGCTAGTCACATGCTAGTCACATGCTAATGTAAAAATCTGTTTTTTGATATAAATATGAACTTGATTGAACAAAACATGCATGTATTGTATAACATAATGTCCTAGGTGTGTCATCTGATGAAGATCATCAAAGGTTAGTGCTGCATTTAGCTGTGGTTTGGGTTTATGTGACATTATATGGTAGCTTGAAAAATGGGTGTCTGATTATTTCTGGCTGGGTACTCTGCTGACATAATCTAATGTTTTGCTTTCGTTGTAAAGCCTTTTTGAAATCGGACAATGTGGTTAGATTAACGAGAGTCTTGTCTTTAAAATGGTGTAAAATAGTCATATGTTTGAGAAATTGAAGTAATAGCATTTCTAAGGTATTTGAATATCGCGCCACAGGATTACACTGGCTGTTGAGTAGGTGGGACGCAAGCGTCCCACCTAGCCCATAGAGGTTAAACAAATACTATGTTCTGCACATGAGATTCATCTGCAAAGTCCATGCACACACACTTGCATATGTCCTACATGTGCTAATTAAAGTTGATTGATTTATGTTCTTCATGTTTTTGTGTTGTATCTTATTTTATTGTTATGTTGTTTATACACCTTGTGGGTGGGGGCAATGGTTAAAAAAAATGGGAGAAGACTAGTATTTTGTAGTTGAATTCCTCATTGTACAGTATTTAAGAATATATCACTGTTGCCAAAAAAGCAAGAATTGTTTTCCTTCAATAAAATGCATTCAAAACTTTCTGCACATTTCTGCTACTTTCTTAGGCTATACAAGTGCTATCTCTTGCTAAAAAATGTATGTTTACACCTATGCAGTACCTTTTTTAGAAATAATAATAATAAACCTCTACTTTAGTGAAGAAAAGAATCATGACGGGTGTGTTGTAATAAAACTTTGTGTTGTACACTGATTTAAACGCAGTCTTTCTGCATTGTGAAGAGGGAAAACCCAGATATTTGCACAGTTTGATGAATGACAGGTTATTTCTTCATGCAAAATAGATTTGAGATTTTAAAATTCAATTTTTAGGGGTTTAGTGAAGGCGGGTCATTTTTTACCCTTAGGACAAGGGGAGTATACAGAATGTGGAGACTACACAAGGGTTGGAGAGAGGCAAGCGGAGGACAGGTGCATGCATATTGCGCAAGAGACGGAGGCTAAGTTGAAGCTTATTGTGCATAACCCATCTTCCATTAGCAAAATATAAGGCTAATACTGCATTGAATGTATTACCTGAAAGTGGTAGACTAGGACATCCTATTTATATGCCTTTATCAATCTTGAACAGGATTGTCTATTTCGGATGCAATTTGAATAGAATAGAGAGAATGATTGTGCGTGCACTGATTTAATGCAACAATTATTTGAGTGATAGGCTGTTTTTAAAATGGCAGCTGCAATAAAATTAAAATATTTACACTTAAGGTGACCCCTGAAAGCCAGATGGAGATGTGTAAATTACACACGTGTTCGGTCTTCATTTACTGCAGCATAGCCTATTCTACATTAATATATAGGGCCATCCTGTCAGAAGAAAAAAAAAGTTACCATTATAGGTCTACATGCATTTTGAACTGCACTCCGTACTGAGATGTATGTCCCCACCCTGAGCGTTGATTGATCATGCAGAGAGAAGGCAGTAGAGTAGCCAGATTGAGACATCACATATAATTTAACAGTTCCATTTCACATCATGCTGTTCATATAAATAATTTATTATTTATTTATCCTGGGAATAGGGAGTGGTTTTGGTATGGTAAATATCAGGTTCCTGTCATTCAACCCTAATCAGAATAGATGATGATAAGAGTAAGAATAAGGAACGGAGTAGCAGCAGCATATGATGAGTGAAAGTTTGTGTACAGTCGTGGCCAAAAGTTTTGAATGACACAAATATTAATTTTCACAAAGTCTGCTGCTTCAGTTTGTATGATGGCAATTTGCATATAACCCAGAATGTTATGAAGAGTGATCAGATAAATTGCAATGAATTGCAAAGTCCCTCTTTGCCATGCAAATGAACTAAATCCCAAAGAAATGGCTGTGTGTGTGTGTGTATATATATATATATATATATATATATATATATATAGTGACTGTGCATATTCAGTGCAAGAGATTAAATGCAATGTAACTATTTAGCAGTCTTATCTTAAGGCTCAATCGTGGGGCGTGTTGGTGCGAGGCTACAATTCATTGGTCGATTTTATTGTTGTTGCTGCGGGCTGTGTACAGAGCACCAAGTCGCTCAATCTCCTTTTTCCTCTGTCTCTCTCTCCAGGCTGTTCATCTAAGTCGTTCAAGCTGTACTCCCCCAAGGAGCCCGGCCCTAACGGCAGTGCCTTTCCCCCCTTCCACCCCGGCACCATGCTGGACAGAGACGTGGGGTAGGACACACATACCTGCCACTTAGCTCATACTGTTAGTACTGTAGGTTGGTACTATTAGTACCTATATAATTATTATAATACATTTTTGACTCTCGCCTGTCTGTCTCTGCAGGCCAACACCAATGTACCCCCCGTCATACCTAGAGCCTGGCATGGGGTGAGTACACCGACTGAGCATTCAACTCTCAGGCCTCCAAAAAGTGTTGGATCAAAACTTTCAACCGGAAAATAAAGTTGTGTACTGACCCTGCTCTGTCCTGTTGCAGGAGACCTACACCATATGGCAACCAGACAGACTACAGGATATTTGAGCTCAACAAGCGGCTACAGAACTGGACAGAGGTGAAAGCCCAACACACACACACACACAAACTCAATTATTCCGGTTGTCAGTCTTACTGTGCTCTTGTAAGACTCTGACAACTTGTGATGGCAGATGTATTTATTTATTGTGTGTTGTAGGACTGTGACAATCTCTGGTGGGATGCCTTCACCACAGAGTTCTTTGAAGATGATGCCATGCTGACCATCACCTTTTGTCTGGAGGACGGGCCCAAACGATACAGTAAGACACACTTAGACTTGCAGGGAGGCTTTAAAATGGGATCGTATATATTTCACCCTGTTACACAATATGGTTACAATCTTTATTTTACACGAGTATTAGGGCCAAGTGAAGAGAAAAAAAGTCTATGAATGGTGATTGGTGAGGGTATTTTGTGTGGAGAACATAAAAAAATCATATTTGGAATAAAGTCGCAATATTTGGAGAATAAAGTCACTATCTCCAGAATAAAGTCTATCTTTAATAGGCTACAGCAGGATATTCTTCTCAGCCATAATTGCACTGCCATGCGACTGCTGGGATTAGCATGGTACACGTGTATAGAATACGTGTTAGGAACTCTCGTTCTTCACCCCTCCCCTAGTCAAGTGTCACTCCTTCTCCTCAATCTTCCTCACCCCTGCATTAGTCAAGCCTCACTTCTCCTTCTCACCCTTGCACTCATTTATTCACAATGAGCTTTTCCATTGGCCAAAAAAACATGCTCAGAGCTGACAACACATGGAGGTATAATATTTGGAAAATGTAGCTGGCAATTAAGAAATACCATCATTTGCTATGATTTAAATTGATTTCCATTACAAAGTTGCTAGCTAATATGGATGTCGTAGGCACTCCACTGGCTGCATAGGTCCACATGGGAAAATTGAAGTGTGGTACGGAAGCAATCTTTCACCATTCAGTCAAGCCTGAATTCAAGCAATAAGACACAGTTTACATTACCTTGTATTACAACTCCCGTACAAATGTTGTGAATTATATATATATTCATGTCATAGTCACCAGTCAACTCCCATTACTCTTAAGTTACTTCAACCAGTGAATGCTAGCGATGTTTAGCTATGCAAGCTATTCTACCAGTCTGTCTTAAAGTATAACAATATCACCAATGTATGTTGTATTGGACATTTCAAACATTCCCAGCTAATGAGAAAACAGTCATGGCATTTAATTGAAGAGAATGAAGAAAATTTAACAAGACAACCTTGAGGCTAATTTGTATGGGCGCCAACGGCAGATTGAGGGATCTTTACACCCCTACCCCAGTAGAGGGGCGTGGCCACTGAAACGTAATTCCGTCAGGGACTATGTAAACACAACCTATTACAATCTTAGAATTCTGGTACACCACCATAGCTTAATATAGCTAAATAACATGGGTTGTTTTAATCAATTAAAGAATTTCATGCCCATTTCAAACACATTTTCTAAATGTAAGCAAATTAATTGGGTATTACTAATTGATCCTGCCATGTAACTAGACCTACCAAATCTAGTTTGGGGGCTAGCTATCCTGTAAATAAGAGCATAGCTAGCTAGCAAGTAAAGTTCTCTAGTTTGTGTATGTAAACATATATAATTTCCCTAAGCTATTCTTGCTAGTACCTTTTGAAATTAATATAATAAATGATCATTCCTAGCTGGCTCTTTAAATGTACATGTATTTCGGCCAATAGTCATGGTCATTGTAATTTAAAAAGAAAGAATGTGGTGTAATGCAAGGGTGAGAACTGACTGATGCACAGATGAGATCGATGAGGCAGGATTATACCTGACCATTGCAGAGGTGATGGTTGAGAAGGTGGGGTGATGCTTAACTAGTGCAGGGCTGATACTGGACTAGGGGAGGGGTGAGGTCTGAGGAGGAGGAATGATGAAATTCCTAATACACTATGTATGTAGACACCCCTTCAAATTAGTGGATTCGTCTATTTCAGCCACACCTGTTGCTGACAGGTGTATAAAATTGACCACACAGCCATGCAATTTCCATAGACAAAAATTGGCAGTAGAATGGCCTTACTGAAGAGCTCAGTGACTTTCAACGTGGCACCGTCATAGGATGCCACCTTTCCAACAAGTCAGTTCGTCAAATTTCTGCCCTACTAGAGCTTCCCCGGTCAACTGTAAGTGCTGTTATTGTGAAGTGGAAACATGTAGGCGCAACAACAGTTCAGCTGCGAAGTGGTAAGCCACACAAGCTCACAGAACTGGATTGCTGAGTGCTGAAGCACGTAGCGCGTTAAAATCGTATGTCCTCGATTGCAACACTCACTACAAACTGCCTCTGGAAGCAACGTCTGCACAAGAACTGTTCGTTGGGAGCTTAATGAAATGGGTTTCCATGACCGAGCAGTGACATACAAGCCTAAGATCACCATGCACAAGGCCAAGTGTTGGCTGGAGTGGTGTAAAGCTCGCCGCCATTGGACTCTGGAGCAGTGGAAACGCGTTCTCTGGAGTGATGAATCACGCTTCACCATCTGGCAGTCCGACGGACGAATCTGGGTTTGGTGGATGCCAGGAGAACGCTACCTGCAGGAGTGCATAGTGCCAACTGTCAAGTTTGGTGGAAGAGGAATAATGGTCTGGGGCTGTTTTTCATGGTATGAGCTAGGCCCCTTAGTTCCAGTGAAGGGAAATCTTAACGCTACAGCAAGCAATGATATTCTAGAAGATTCTGTGCAACTTTGTTGTAACAGTTTGGGGAAGGCCCTTTCCTGTTTCAGCATGACAATGCCCCCGTGCACAAAGCGAGGTCCGTAAAGAATTTGGTGTGGAAGAACTTGACTGGCCTGCACAGAGCCCTGACCTCAATCCCATTGAACACCTTTGGGATGAATTGGAACACCAACTGCGAGCCAGGCCTAATCACCCAACATCAGTGCCCAAACCTCACTGTTTGTGGCTAAATGGAAGCAAGTCCCCGCAGAAATGCTCCTACATCTAGTGGAAAGCCTTCCCAGGAAAGTGGGGACTAACTCCATATTAATGCCCATGATTTTTGGAATAAGATGTTTGACGAGCAGGTGTCCACATACTTTTGGTCATGTATTCTGTATAATATTGTTGATTTCACTTTGCAATAGGCTCTCTCATCCAAGTCGGTGTGGTTCCTCCTTCTGAAAAGACCCAATCTGCGGCACAAGGTCCTAATACTTATAATAATATTATGTGCTAAAAGAGTAAGGATTTCCTTGTTTCTAAAGCCAATTCCAAATTATAGTTTCACAGAATGGTGTATATATAAACCCTGGATTGCTGATGCTATGTATTGGCTATTGAGAGGCTTTGAAGCCACCTGTCGGCCATACTGGCACTCCCCAGTAGGATCAGTCTTCCATAGGAATTAATGGGATTCTACAGTGTTTCAATGAAATGTTTCAAGGACAAAATGACATGTATTTAAGTATTTTTTTTGTAGTGGGGACAGTAACATTAGTTATAAAAAAAAAAAAAAAGACACCTTAAGGAAAATTGTAATGCTTTTATGTTTAGCTTACATAATCTAACTAAAATGTATTAAATATATTTCTATCGGTTCCAAATTATAATTTTTGTCCCCAATGGTGGGTGAGTTCCAAGATGGGGGCACGGTGGCTTCAACACAGAACCCCCTGTCAGTCATGTTGTGTGTGTGTGTATATATAAATCATTGGTTTCACCAGGTCATCTAACTCGGGCATTTCAACGGTAGTGCACAGCAACAGGGAGGCATGCAATTAACCAAATACCCCATTTTAATATTGAAATATAACTGCCACTTTATTCTCACAATTGAGGTTATTCTCAATGTCTACTTTATTCTCGAACTGAAATTTCGAGTTCTAAATATTTAGACTTTATTATCAACATTGATATTTTATCTATGCAAAAATACTTGTTAGTACAAAACATTTTTTTTTTTTCACTCTTCGCTTAGCCCTAATACTCGTCCGTAGTATTTTATACAAAGGAATGGCATTAAATTATTCCTCTCCCTAGCTATCGGCCGGACATTGATCCCACGGTACTTCCGGAGTATCTTCGAAGGGGGCGCCACTGAGCTGTTCTACACATTGAAACACCCTAAAGAGTCATTCCACAGTAACTTTGTGTCTCTAGACTGTGACCAATGCACCATGGTTACACAGAACGGCAAGCCCATGTTCACACAGGTACGTAAATACACTTTCTCGTCCATTTGAACATACAGATACCGTTGTTCACATTTCATTCTCCATTTGCAAATACACATTTCATTCTCTATTTGCAAGCACACATTGAACTCTCAATTGCAAATACACATTGCGTTCTGCATTTCCAAATCCTCAAATATCCCATTTACAGTTTCACAACTCAACAAATCCAAACACTAATTTCAGTCCCCCCCACACACACACACACAAACAATGCTTTATTTTTTCCTCTCTCGTCCTTTGTGTTTGACCTCTAACTTCTCTCCCCTCTAGGTGTGTGTGGAGGGTCGTTTATACCTGGAGTTCATGTTTGACGACATGATGAGGATCAAGACTTGGCACTTTAGCATCAGACAACACAGAGAGGTCCTGCCTCGTAGCATACTAGCAATGCACGTGAGTTACCCTTTAAATACTTTATTTGAATCCACAAATCACATTACAGTCCAAAAGGATTAATTTACATTTCAATGATCATTCACAATTAAAAGGTCACAGACACAGTTATTGATTGATTGCCGGTGTTACTGACCACCATTCAGTCATTGCTTCCCTGCTCTCCTCCCCCTCTTCCAAGGTGCAGGACCCTCAGATGCTGGACCAGCTGGCCAAAAACATCACAAGATGTGGTCTGTCCAACTCCACACTCAACTACCTTAGGGTAAGTCACGCCCAGTTAGTGCTTGAAGTAGAATGAAAAAGGCAGTTGTACTCACTTTAATTTGACCATACCGGGGTTCCTACCGAGCTGGCATTCTATTAGAGGTGCTGAAGCAGTATTGGTAGTCTGACTGTCAATGTCTTTCTCCTCTAGCTGTGTGTGATCTTGGAGCCGATGCAGGAGTTGATGTCCAGACACAAGACCTACAGTCTGAGTCCCAGAGACTGTCTCAAGACCTGTCTCTTCCAGAAGTGGCAACGTATGGTGGCCCCACCAGGTAAACACACACAGTCACCACACTCTCTGTATACAGACAACACACTTATATGGTGAACCAAACTTGGGTGATGAGTAACCTGATCAAGACCTGAAGCCTAGGCTGTAACTCAGCAGCCTTACACTGTAATGTGGCGTGTCGATGAAAATGATTTGAACCCTGTCAGAGACACACACACACACACACACACACACACACACACACACACACACACACACACACACACACACTGCAGATCTCAGTAACACCTCTCCCTCTCTCTTTATATCCAGCTGAGCCGGCCAGACAAGCGCCCAACAAGCGGAGGAAAAGGAAGATGTCTGGCGGCAGCAACATGAGCGCTGGAGGAGGAAACAACAACAACAACAGCAAGAAGAAGAGTCCTGCTAACAACTTCCCCCTCTCCACACAGGTACCTGTAAGCATCCCATCTACATGACCTTGTGGGGAGCGGGGAACGATGGGAGTTTGGAGTGGGGAACGATGGGGGTTTGGAGTGGGGAACGATGGGGGTTTGGAGTGGGGAACGATGGGGGTTTGGAGGTGGGGTGGGGAGAGAGTGACAAGGAGTAGGGGTGGGGGGTTGGGACAGGTAACATGGAGTGGGGCCAGGAAAGATGGGGATGGGGCTGGTATGATACGGATATGAGTTCAAGGCAGGGTTGTTTGGGATAGGGGAACGCAGGATAGGGGTTGAGAGGAGGAAGGGTGGAGGTGGGGCATTTGGTCTTAAAATCAGAGTGGGGAAAGTAGGCTACGGGTATTGGGGGATAGTGCAAGTGTATATTATGCTTATGATACCAAAGACTCCCTGTCTGACGTGAGCCAGTGCTGGGCAGTACCTGGTCCTCTGGGGCTGCACTCTCATTCAGTAGGTAGACATTACCCCTTACCGCTGGCCCAGGATCAGATACAATATCATCCCTCTAACTATTAAAGGAGTGGAGATATGCCAATCTGATCCTGTATTGTGGATCGGGATAGTGTCTACCTGGAGCGGGTGAGACATGCCGCTCAATCTGCTTTATCGTCCTACACCCTTTAAAGCCGCTTCTACCTGAGCCTATCAAAACATAGAATTCACAGGCAGCTGTGCAGCTATTGGTTGAGTGAGCCAATGAGACCCGAGGTGGAATGAAAACCCCCATGATACAGCACTCAAGGATTAGGGCTGCCCACCGCTGACCAACAGGGAAGGGCGATATTACCCAAATCCCTGGAACAGAGGCTGGCATTGGGCCTGTTGTAGATGTTGTTGAATATTTGGGCTGGGTGCCTGAAACCCAGCGTTATGTCTGATTGTAAGTGGGGTGAGCATGGATGGACAGTCACTGAATATTAGACACTGAAACATGAATTATCCTTATTAGGTCCCAAAAAGCTTTACTTTAAATTGTCCATATAATTTTAGGCCTTCAAGGACATGTAAAATATTAAACACTTTATACACCATGAGTCTCATCTAGCCCAAAACTCACCATTACGAATAACAACGGTAGTCCCAGACCCATCCATCCCATTTTCAAAGTCCTTTGGGATCGACCATGCTCGGTTCTCCCCCATGGTTGTGGGGATAATGTTCCGGCCCTTGCTGTCCCTCTCTAGGACGTGATGATGGTGGGCGAGCCCACTCTGATGGGAGGGGAGTTTGGAGACGAGGATGAGCGTCTGATCACGCGGCTGGAGAATGGCCAGTTCGACACGGCCAATGGAGGGGGGGGCCTGGAGGACGAGGACAGTTTCGGCAGCTCCCCCGCCCTGGGGGGCGCAAACTCGCCCTGGAACAACAACAAGACCCCCAACAGCCAGGACAGCAAGAACAACGACTCCCAGTCCTCACAGTAGAGCCACAACCATAAACCCTAACTCAGCACCCATACCTGCAGAATGAATCGCTACTTACGCTCTCTCTCGCACATGCTCAGTGGTGTTCAACCCCGGCCCTCTTCTCCTCCTGGCTCCCCTCGCTTATCAGCGCTAAGCCTGACTCTGCTCTTTTAGTGTGTGTGCTTACCGGTCAGAGTGTTTGATTCAGAGCTGGATTCTGCCTTTTATGATCACAGTGCTAGCCGTCGCGGCCATATTGGCGGGTTCTTGTTCCAACCTCGGGTCTCTGGGTGTGTTGCCTTGACAACGTACCTCTGTTTCTGTTGTGCTCACCTCACAGGGAAGGAATACCTAGCTTTATTTATTATCTCTTAGATTTAGCAGAATAAAAAGTATTGTGTGCACTACAGCATAAATCCAACGTTCAGTTTTTAAAAACGAAATTATTTGTTTTGTAGGACCTGGTTGGAACAAAAACCTGTACACTGCCGGAGCTTGAGGACCGGAGTTGAGAACCACTACGCTAAACCTTAAACACACAACACACACACAAGCAACACATACACACATGCAAATCTCACACACACACACAGAGAGGTACTGGAGAGCGGTCCTACTTCCCCACCTGGACCAGAGCGCCTGGCCATACAGAAGTGGGTTTTAATGTTCTATGTTTTTAATTTGATTTCAATTTTTTATTTTTATATCAATTTCTAAAAATGAAACGGACAAGCAAAAACAAAGTAAAAAACACCCCAGAATATTCTTTGCACTTTTTTCCACTAACTTCAATCTATTTTTCTTATGAATTGATGGTGTTCTGTTCTTTTTTATTATGGCTTATATGAAGACATTGTAAAGATTCAGAAACCTGTGACTGGAGAGGAGAATCAACGGTATATAACTGTATAATTATTACTGTTAGATCATTTGTATTATTGTGATTGATTACTACTTCTATGTAATATTGTGTTGTCTATGTCTGAATCAGTATATAGCCTGTCAGTGTCAGATATGGTTATAACGAAGCCCAGTGTTTCTGATCTGAAGGGAAAGGCCACCTCTAGTGTTCAAGGCTGTGCTTTTAATGGCACCTATTCCCCATGTAGTGAACTATTTTTGACAATGACCTATTGGGCTATGGGCAAAAGTAGTGCACTTAGAGGATGGGCTTGCATCCCAAGTGGCACCCTATCCTCTGTCTGTCTACTTATCTGCTCAGTACCTTGCGTCCACACCTCAGACAATGTTTGTTTCTCTCCAATTTGCTACTTGAAACATTTGAAGACAATTTTGACAAGGCATTGTAAGATTTAAGATAAACATTTTGTTGTTTTCCCAAACATTTTATCACCATTTTTGAAAGCTACAGACCAAGAAGTTACTTTGCAAGATCCTTTTAAATATCGATCCCCAACATACTATTGGTTTGTATTAAGAATTATTTTGTGGGCTTTTCCCCCCCTCATGTTTTGTGTCTTTGTGCTTGTATATTTAAAGGTAGTTTCTGTATAATTGTAATTCTATGTATTCTGCCTTAGGGTGTTGATCTAAGGCATCTCTCTAAAGTAAAGATACAAAAAAACAATCCTTTTTGAACCGTTTGGGAAAATACATTCAATGAGCTTGCCTATGAATTTGGGTTCAACGTACAATTTATTGATTTTTCTATGTCAGTGGAGTCTGTCTGGCTTAAATTCACAAGCTCAAGTACAATATCCATGTCAGATGTTGGTGGGCTGCTCTGGCTATGTCATCTAAACTATACTTTACCTTGTCAATAACTCACACCAATGTCACTTTATCAACATTCAGATGTATGAGAAGAGTAAAAAAGGGCAATAATTTCAAATGGTGTAGCATATGTTTCTCATAGTTATCGTCACATGATTTTTAGTCAAGTCAATACAGTGATGAATGAATCCTCTGGTTTCTTTGTGCATAGTTGGTGAAGATACTACGTTTCACCACCAGGAGTCTCTCCCGAGCTGCATGACAAGTTGAGCAGCCCCCCAAGTCCACAGGATCAACCCTCTCAAGCTCTCTAAATCCACCCAGACTTAACTGTATAATGTTTGACTATCCAATCATGTTCTCTAACATCCCTATCTTCTAGTCCAGCACTTCTGCAGAGTGATTGAATAGAAAATTGAGGGCACGCCTCAAATCACACCCTTTTCCCTAAATAGAGCATCACCACCTATGGCGCTGGTCAGAAGTGGTGTACTAAACTCAGCAAAAAAAGACACATCCTCTGTGTCAACTGCGTTTATTTTCAGCAAATTTAACATGTAAATATTTGTATGAACTTAACAAGATTCAACAACTGAGACAAACTGAACAAATTCCACAGACATGTGACTAACAGAAATGGAATAATGTGTCCCTGAACAAAGGGGGAGTCAAAATCAAAAGTAACAGTCAGTATCTGGTGTGGACAGCAGCTGCATTAAGTACTGCAGTGCAACTCCTCCTCATGGACTGCACCAGATTTGCCAGTTCTTGCTGTGAGATATTACCCCACTCTTCCACCAAGGCACCTGCAAGTTCCTGGACATTTCTGGGGAGAATGGCCCTAGCCCTCACCCTCCAATCCAATCGGTCCCAGACGTGCTCAATGGGATTGATCTGGGCTCTTCGCTGGCCATGGCAGAACACTGACATTCCTGTCTTGCAGGAAATCACGCACAGAACAAGCAACATGGCTGGTGGCATTATGCTGGAGGGTCATGTCAGGATGAGCCTGCAGGAAGGGTACCACATGAGGGAGGAGGATGTCTTCCCTGTAACGCACAGCGTTGAGATTGCCTGCAATGACAACAAGCTCAGTCCGATGATGCTGTGACACACCGCCCCAGACCATGACAGACCCTCCACCTCCAAATCGATCCCGCTCCAGAGTACAGGCCTCGGTGTAACGCTCCTTCCTTCGTCAATAAACGCAAATCCGACCATCACCCCTGGTGAGACAAAACCGCGACTCGTCAGTGAAGAGCACTTTTTGCCAGTCCTGTCTGGTCCAGCGACGGTGAGTTTGTGCCCATAGGCGACGTTGTTGCCGGTGATGTCTGGTGAGGACCTGCCTTACAACAGGCCTACAAGCCCTCAGTCCAGCCTCTCTCAGCCTATTGCGGACAGTCTGAGCACTGATGGAGGGATTGTGCGTTCCTGGTGTAACTTGGGCAGTTGTTGCCATCCTGTACCTGTCCCACAGGTGTGATGTTTGGATGTACCGATCCTGTGCAGGTGTTGTTACACGTGGTCTGCCACTGCGAGGACGATCAGCTGTCCGTCCTGTCTCCCTATAGCGGCGTCTCACAGTACGGACATTGCAATTTATTGCCCTGGCCACATCTGCATGCCTCCTTGCAGCATGCCTAAGGCATGTTCACACAGATGAGCAGGGACCCTGGGCATCTTTCTTTTGGTGTTTTTCAGAGTCAGTAGAAAGGCCTCTTTAGTGTCCTAAGTTTTCATAACTGTGACCTTAATTGAGCAGGGACCCTGGGCATCTTAACGACCGTTCCACAGGTGCATGTTCATTAATTGTGTGTGGTTCATTGAGTAAGCATAGGAAACAGTGTTTAAACCCTTTACAATGAAGATCTGTGAAGTTATTTTGTTTTTTACGAATTATCTTTGAAAGACAGGGTCCTGAAAAGGGGACGTTTCTTTTTTTGCTGGGTTTATATAAGGAGTAGGGTGTGATTTGAGTCCGAGTGGTGAAGTACCCATACCTGTTCCCGTTCGGCTCATATCATAGGGGTGTGTTGATATACAGTATATTATATTTTGCCTAGTTTCTGCCATTGATTTGTGTTAGGGTATCAATAAAGATACATTTTCACTTAAGCGCAGTTGACTGAGGCTCTTCACTTGTTCTGTCTGTTATTAGGAGCAAATACTAACTTCCGCTTAAGCCACACATTGATGTCAATGGGAAGTTAGGATTTGCCCCAGACTTACCTGCTGGCTTTGTGTGGCAGAATAGGTGTTTTTGATAGTAGGCTGAAGCCAGACGGACAGACTTTGGGTAAATTGCCCTTTATGTTAGCACGGAAATCTCCAAGACTAGAATGCAATTTCCATTCTAAAATGTCACGTCTGTACCGAAAGACAGTGGATTAATTTTGGGGTTGTAGTAGATGTGATGTGGGAGATGATGACTAGGCTTGATAATGACTGACATTTCCATGGATGATAGATCGGTGTAAGTACTGGCTCGAGCTCTCCTATGCCAAGTGTATGATTCCCATTATGCTGAAACAGACTGCATAGCATTAGCAAGCCTTTGGGCTGTACATTTAGTGCAGATGAAAAAAGGTTAGGAATATAAAGCAGCCTTTTATCATTTACATTTCAGCTAAAGGCAGTCTTGGGAGGCTCTAGCTGAAATGTCAAAACGTCTCATTCATACTCTTGTACTCTTATCTTTATACTGAATGTACAAAACATTAAACACCTTCCTAATATTGAGTTGCACCCCATTTTGCCCCCAGAACAGCCTCAGTTCGTCAGGGCATGGACTCGACAAGGTGTCGAATGTTTTCCACAGAGATGTTGACTCCAATGCTTCCCACAGTTGTGCCAAGTTGGCTGGAAGTCCTTTGGGTGGTGGACCATTCTTGATACACACAGGAAACTTGAGCATGAAAAACTCAGCAGCGTTGCTGTTCTTGAAACACTCAAACCCAACAGCATTGCAATTCTTGACAAAACCGGTGAACCTGGCACCTACTACCATACCCCGTTCAAAGGCACTTAACACTTTTTCTTGCCCATTCACCCTCTGAATGGCACATATACAATCTATGTCTCAAGGCTTAAAAATCCTTATTTAACCTGTCTCCTCCCCTTCATCTACACTGATTGGTTTTAACAGGTGACATTAATAAAGGATCATAGCTTTCACCTGGTCAGTCTGTCATGGAAGAGCAGGTGTTCCTAATGTTTTGAACACAGTGTACATCACCTGTGTTTATGCTTTTCCTCTGGTATGATGCAGACCAGACAGTGACAGTGCTGCCATCTTTCTTAGGAACAAGCCAACCCAGAGATCAGCCACGTCATACCACATTGCATGCAATGAAACTCCTAGAAATTGATCTGTCAGTTTTGGGTTTAAACCCCTAATGGTTAATGTTGGGATTGGGGGAAGATGCACAGATCCTGGATCTGTTCGTATGGGCAACTTTCACTTGTTCTGAATCCCAAACTTTTAAGATCCACAGGAGTGCTTAAGGAGGAGGGTGGGGGAATTTAGCACAGGTGAAAGTTGCCATTGGGCAAGGGGGATTGTTTCTGGACAGGGCCTGTGTGTTTTTGAGGCGGAAGGGTCAAAGTTCAGCAGCAGCGGCTGCTGGGAGATTGTGTAAATGGGCTATCCGGATCAGCTCAGGTAGAGCGATAGACTGATTAACAGACGCCATGGGTGGTGAACTTCAAGACGCAGGATACTGTTGGAGCTAGAAACACAAGCATTTTGCTACACCCGCAATAACATTGCTAAACACGCATGTGACCAATAAGATTTAATTTAGAGATGGAGGAGAGTCGGAGGTCGTGGCTCACATTAAGAGGATAGGTCAGTGTTTATCTTTGCCAGGAAGTGGTAAGCTACTCTGCTATTAAGACTTATTTAAAATACAGCTTAAATTTAAAACTAGACTTTGAGAACCAAAAATAGATCAGTGCCAGCTAACCATCTATCTGAGGGAGATCCCAGGGATGTGTAGGAGAAACAGTCTGACATAAACATTTCAGCGCTCTGGTAAACCCCATTCTGTTTTCTACAGTAAAATGCCTTTCATATGCCTGAGTTTGAATAATGGAATGTCTGTTTTTCTCTTGTGCTATGCAAATGTGCAGTACCACCACTCTCTCTGGCCCGATGATAAAAGATAACAGGCAGTTGCATGTTCACTTTGGATTACAGTCAATCTTACAACATGCAAAATAGGCCTGTGTGATATAATATGTCACACGTAATGTAGACTGGACTGAATTTAATTAGTTTTGTCTGCCTTTTGAATGAAGGGAAATGTAATGTTATGGCATTTCTATTATCTAGCATTTCTACTTGGTATGATGGAAGTGTCCAACCGAATGTCTGTATTTGATGCAGCCTCCATCTTGATGGTAAGCGTGTCCTGTCATCTGGGTCACATATCCTCAGGTAAGGATGCTCTATAAATGACACTAAACACGCATAACTCCTGTTCAAACAAAACGATCATGTTCTGTTTTAAAACATTATTTTATTGCCCTGATCTACTGGTTATATGGTGGTTATAAACTCTTAAATTCCAGTAGGGGACTGTTATATTGATGCTGATGGCTTTTATGTGATCAAGACATTATTTTATTTATTTTTTTACATTCCAAGCCAACCTAAAATGGGACACGCACATCAACATTACCACCAAAGGGAACCAAAGGCTCTTCATGATGAACCACCATTGAATGAATGGGTAAAAATAACTTTCATGAAAAAGCATTAATTCATTAGATAACTATTTAAAGTAGGCATTCAAGCATAAGTCATAAGCATGTATAACATTTATAATGGCATTAATAGTGCTTTTTTTCATTCACCAGCTCTCAACCCAATTGAACATTTATGGGAGTTTCTGGAATGGCGCCTGAGGCAGCATTTCCACCACCATCAACAAAACCCCAAATGATGGAATTTCTTGTGGAAGAATGGTGTCGCATCCCTCAAAGATTTCTAGACACTTTTAGAATTTATGCCAAGGCGCATAGAAGCTGCTCTGAGGGCTTGTGGTGGCCCAACGCCCTAATAACACACTTTGTTGGTGTTTCCTTTGTTTTAGCAGTTAGTTACCTGTTTGTTCTAATTCATGTGGCCAGCCTTCTTAAAATATAAAAAAATACTTAATCTATTTCTATGTCCGGTAAATGACAGTGATGGCTAAGTAACGTTCACATTTTCAAACTTAGTCTATTTGAACTTTGTTGGGCTATAGTTGACATTTCCTGGCGATGTTCCATTGTCATTTACATTTTAATTTTGTCCACTTGGGTTTGTGGTCAATGTATACTGTAGTAGCCTTTCACTGCTAAAAAGCAAACACCCGCTCCTCAAAGTATGTGTGTTGCTCTCTCCCTCCCGACTGTCTCTCTCATCCAGTTAAGACCCTCCCGTTCTCCCTCCCCAATCCCTTCTTCCCTCCCTCTTGTCAGTATTTCGCAGAGAGGCAGTCAAATTAATAGCAGCAATAGTACAACCTATCAGGTTTCTCAAGGAAGGGACTAACACACTCCCTCACACATCTGTGCTGTGTAGAGCGGGGACACACCTGCAAACACATACACTAGTGGAACCAGGGTAGAGACCGGACACACACCTGTGCTTTGCAGATTGGTGACAAACCTGTCCAGGAAGAGGACACACTCAAACTCACCTGGAGTATATACTTCACTCTCCTGCTTCACCTCTTTCCTGTCTCGACTTAAGGAACAACAGGTAAAGTATTGTTTTCTGTCCTCCCCTTTTCCTCTCACCTCTCCGATATCTTTCTCCTCTATGGTCTCCAACACACTCTACCTTCTTTCCTCTTCTCTCACACTCTCTTCTCCTGACTCTCTCCCCCCATCTCTCTCTCTCCTGTTATGTCTCCTCTACTCCTCCACACACTTCCAGAGCCTCAAACAGGTACAGGAGAAGTAGGCTAACAGCTCTGCAGTTAGCACCCAGAGGCAATAGTAGTAGTTAAAAGTGTACAAGATATACAAGTCCGCTGTTGTAATTGATTAAGCCACTATAGAGCCTATTTCCTGTAGAGGAGCTTTAGGGTGGTTGTATACAGTTGAAGCAGCAGTAGTGAGAGAGTGTTGGAGTTGTACTCCAGGACTGGTTGACTGTGTTCTGTCTGTTCCAATAGGACTGTGTACGAAGAAGCCTGCTCACTCTCTGCTCTACTCGCAACAGAACACTTTGGGAAGTGAGTGAGTGCTTTTTAGTCTGTACTTAAAATATTTTATCTTTCTTTCTCCGTTGCCCTAGTATTTGCCTTTCAGAGGCACATGAGTAAATAAATATAACATACTGAAACTTATTGGACAATCAAATTGCATGTGACATTGCAATACTTTGTTTGAGTTTATGCAATCCTAGTAAAAGCTTTTCTTTACTTTATATAGAGAATACCGGTATTTTTATTTAACCTTTAACTATTCTGTCACACAGTCTTAGTAAGCAGATCTGTGCCTGGTTTCACCCTCCCATATTTCACCTCTGCCTGTCTGGTTAAAACTAAACAAACAGTAGTGATGCAGGTAGCTGTTTATGAACTGTTACGCAGTAGTGAGTGTTGATTGTTTTTCTATAAACACACTATCAACACTCACTGTGTAGTTGCGTTATGTAAAGTTTTTCTTGTTTTTGGTGATCTGTCTCGTGTCTTTTTTTTATTGATATAGGAACAGCAAATGTGAAATGACTAGATTCAAGTTATTGATTATGATAGCTGTGTTGGTGGTTGATTGATCAAAGCTCAAGTGTGTATAGATGTTGAAAACCTTCAGCGGTATAGCCTAAGACAACTATGCTCTCTTGAAGGATGCTGTGCCAATGTTTATAGATAAACAGGGAAGTATGATGCCAATGTTTGTCGCGCAACATGGAAATACTTTACACATGAACAAAGGTAGGACACGTTTATCAGAAGATGATCACCAGCACCCCTTACCCGTGGGCACAAAAGCAAAGAAAGTAAAAAAAAAAAAAAAATAGCACTGAGTGTACAAAACATTAAGAAGATCTTCCCTTTTGCCCTCAGAACAGCCTCAATTCGTCTTGGCATGGACTCTACAAGGTGACGAAAGCATTCCACAGGGACCCATGTTGACTCCAATGCTTCCCACAGTTCGGCTAAGTTGGCTGGATGTCCTTTGGGTGGTGGACCATTGTTGAATCACACAGGAAACTGTTGAGAATTTTTTTAAAAACTGCTTTGAAGTTCTTGACAACTGGTGCACCTGGCACCTAATACCCTACCCCGTTCAAAGGCACTTCAATCTTTTGTCTTGCCCATTCACCCGCTGAATGGCACACATACACAATCCATGTCTCAATTGTCTCGAGGCTTAAAAATCCTTCTTTAACCCGTCTCCTCCCCTTCATCTACACTGACTGAAGTGGATCAATAAGGGATCATAGCTTTCACCTGGTCAGTCTGTCATGGAAAGAGCAGGTGTTCATAATATTTTATACATTCAGTATATATATATATATATATATATATATATATATATATATATATATATATATATATATATATATATATATATATATATATACATATACATATACAGTGGGGAGAACAAGTATTTGATACACTGCTGATTTTGCAGGTTTTCCTACTTACAAAGCATGTAGAGGTCTGTAATTTTTTTATCATAGGTACACTTCAACTGTGAGAGACGGAATCTAAAACAAAAATCCAGAAAATCACATTGTATGATTTGTAAGTAATTAATATGCATTTTATTGCATGACATAAGTATTTGATACATCAGAAAAGCAGAACTTAATATTTGGTACAGAAATCTTTGTTTGCAATTACAGAGATCATACGTTTCCTGTAGTTCTTGACCAGGTTTGCACACACTGCAGCAAGGATTTTTGCCCACTCCTCCATACAGTCCTTCTCCAGATCCTTCAGGTTTCGGGGCTGTCGCTGGGCAATATGGACTTTCAGCTCCCTCCAAAGATTTTCTATTGGGTTCAGGTCTGGAGACTGGCTAGGCCACTCCAGGACCTTGAGATGCTTCTTACGGAGCATTCTAAGTTGCCCTGGCTGTGTGTTTCGGGTCGTTGTCATGCTGGAAGACCCAGCCATGACCCATCTTCAATGCTCTTACTGAGGGAAGGAGGTTGTTGGCCAAAATCTCGCGATACATGGCCCCATCCATCCTCCCCTCAATACGGTGCAGTCGTCCTGTCCCCTTTGCAGAAAAGCTTCCCCAAAGAATGATGTTTCCACCTCCATGCTTCACGGTTGGGATGGTGTTCTTGGGGTTGTACTCATCCTTCTTCTTCCTCCAAACACGGCGAGTGGAGTTTAGACCAAAAAGCTCTATTTTTGTCTCATCAGACCACATGACCTTCTCCCATTCCTCTTCTGGATCATCCAGATGGTCATTAGCAAACTTCAGACGGACCTGGACATGCGCTGGCTTGAGCAGGGGGACCTTGCCTGCTCAAGTAGTGTGTTACTAATGGTTTTCTTTGAGACTGTGGTCCCAGCTCTCTTCAGGTCATTGACCAGGTCCTGCCGTGTAGTTCTGGGCTGATCCCCCACCTTCCTCATGATCATTGATGCCCCACGAGGTGAGATCTTGCATGGAGCCCCAGACCGAGGGTGATTGACCGTCATCTTGAACTTCTTCCATTTTCTAATAATTGCGCCAACAGTTGTTGCCTTCTCACCAAGCTGCTTGCCTATTGTCCTGTAGCCCATCCCAGCAGGTCTACAATTTTATCCCTGATGTCCTTACACAGCTCTCTGGTCTTGGCCATTGTGGAGAGGTTGGAGTCTGTTTGATTGAGTGTGTGGACGGGTGTCTTTTATACAGGTAATGAGTTCAAACAGGTGCAGTTAATACAGGTAATGAGTGGAGAACAGGAGGGCTTTTAAAGAAAAACTAACAGGTCCGTGAGAGCCGGAATTCTTACTGGTTGGTAGGTGGTCAAATTCTTATGTCATGCAATAAAATGCAAATTAATTACTTAAAAATCATACAATGTGATTTTCTGGATTTTTGTTTTAGATTCCGTCTCTCACAGTTGAAGTGTACCTATGATAAAAATTACAGACATGCTTTGTAAGTAGGAAACCCTGCCGATTTTGCAGGTTATCAAATACTTGTTGAGAGAGAGAGAGAGAGAGAGAGAGAGAGAGAGAGAGAGAGAGAGAGAGAGAGAGAGAGAGAGAGAGAGAGAGAGAGAGAGAGAGAGAGAGAGAGAGAGAGAGAGAGAGAGAGAGAGAGAGAGAGAGAGAGAGAGAGAGAGAGGAGAGAGAGAGAGAGAGAGAGAGAGAGAGAGAGAGAGAGAGAGAGAGAGAGAGAGAGAGAGAGAGAGAGAGAGAGAGAGAGAGAGAGAGAGAGACCACAAAGTATGCTTAAAAAAAAATCATCAAAGACTAATTATTTTAACCTAAAGCATTTAATAAAGACATTTATAGTACAATATTATGGGGAATGAGAGGGCTACTTACAGTGTTGGAAAGGGATCAAAGCAGTGAGGATATGAGGCATGAGTTGAGGTGTTCAGAGGCTTGACCAGTGCAGGACAGGATTTTACTGGGAGGACAACCAATAACACAAGACACTACACAGTTAGACAAAAGAGCTAAGAATGAGTTAGTCAAAGCAAGGAGTAAAATCGTTGATGTGTAATAATGTGATTGACTCTACATATAGTAATGAGAGAAAACTGATGGGGTACTCGCAGTGCTTTGAAGGGAAACATTCAATGTGCCAGTGGATGAGCGGGCACATCAGACGTCGTGCTTCAGTTCATGTCAGGAGAAAGTTGACAATGGTAGTGGAGTGGAGTAGTCATCACCCCTTAATCAGGGAACATGAGGGGACTTAGCTGTAAATACAAATAGCAGATACATTCCTTTACAGCTGCGCCATTGTAGGTTTGGACAACAGGTTTCTCTATGAAGTTAAACTCAGACATCTCAAAATTCATAAAGTCAAACAGACTGCGCATCTTGCCCACTTGACACAAAGTAGCCCAAGAAACGTTCCTGAATAAAGCCCTGATCATCCACATACCTGACAACTGCAAGCAGACTGGTGGCACCATAGGTCCCAGATCGGTGGGGCAATTTTTACCCACTGGGGCCTGGAGTTTCTCCTTATATGTTAACCAAACTAGGAAAACTATGGACCCTATAAGGTATGACAGTGATTAATCAGTTGGAAAAAATGTTTTCTATGGGCTATGATGGGACCAGTTTTACATAATCAAGTCACGTGGTTTTAAAAAACTCCTGGCCCTGGGGGAGATGAAAACCCTCTCAAACTACAACTACCTTATATTTGTTCATATGAATTATATTTAGACTAGATTAGGTGGGGGATTTCCTCTACCCAGATACATAGACAACAACTGATAGACAATAGAACTCACAGGGCTGAGCTTGCTTTATGCATGTTTGCATCATGCAGGCCTATGTAACTGTAGGCCTTGTAAAAAGAAATGACTCACACCTGCCATCACTATTATGTTGATTGGTTAATTCCAGGTAATAATATTGGATTAAAAACGTATAGGCAGCCTAGCTAGCCCAATTTCGAATATAATCTAAATTTGATCATATTCACATTTTCTCCTGACACACATGGACGATAAATACATAACGTTACCAATTAGTTTACCCTGACCAGATGGACAGGGCTCATAGGCTGTATGCAGCTGCTCTTATTAGTAGCCTAGTAGATGGAAAAATAGTATTGTTTTCATCCCATACAGCATGTCAGATTTGTAATGTTTAGGTGTAGCCTAGGCTGCTGCAACATTTATGTCATGAGTTTTTGCTTGTGTCTGTCCGGAGTGATTATGTGTTATCATCTTTGCTAAATAAATACCGGAGGAAAGTGCAAAGCCTACTTGAGAGCATGCAAAAAAATGTGCTGCGTCAACCTCTCTAATCTAACTTTTAATGGATGATGCGATGGAAGCTTTCAAATCATTTGGAATTGTTTGACATCCCAGAAAAGATGTAAAGCATCATAATGTGCAATTACAGGTGGCTTGATGAAAGGCTCCCTGTTAACCAGCTATACATTTGATACCAGTTGGTATTGATTGCCCTCACCATTTTCATCCTTCTTCATGAAACTGATCTCAGGTAGAGGTCGACTCTCGCTTTTAATTTGCACCTTTTCCGTGTACCCCAGAGAATGAAAGGGGTTCTTCAACAATAGAACCCCCATAATGCTCTGTGGCACAATCCCAATATAACACACTACGTTCATTCTCTGATCCTACATCTATGATTGGAATTAATTTTGTAACTTTGTCCCAGAAGCATTTAACTGCAGGACACTCCCTGCTTGGATTACGGGATAACAAGGTCATATTTTTCCATATTTTGTTCCAATTAAAGGGTTATTCAGATTCACTTAGAACTGTGGACCATACTTTTTTAATGGCTAGCTCAGAATATAAGCTTTCCATAACTTGTTTAAATATTACAGAGATCAGTCCTTTTGGGAGCCCAGGTAATTTATTTATGAATCCCGTCATTGGATGGTTTGGTAGTTGGGTTTCCCAAGGGACTCCATAGGCCAACATTGCTAACCTAAGTTGTAAATATAGAAAAAAGGAGTTACTCATTACCAGTTACAGTGTGGGGAAAAAAGTATTTGATCCCCTGCTGATTTTGTACGTTTGCCCACTTACAAAGAAATGATCAGTCTATAATTTTAATGGTAGGTTTATATGAACAGTGAGAGACAGAAAAACAAAACAAAAAAATCCAGAAAAACGCATGTCAAAAATGTTATAAAATGATTTCCATTTTATTGAGGGAAATAAGTATTTGACCCCTCTGCACAACATGACTTAGTACTTGGTGGCAAAACCTTTGTTGGCAATCACAGAGGTCAGACGTTTCTTGTAGTTACTTGGCCACCAGGTTTGCACACATCTCAGGAGGGATTTTGTCCCACTCCTCTTTGCAGATCTTCTCCAAGTCATTAAGGTTTCGAGGCTGACGTTTGGCAACTCGAACCTTCAGCTCCCTCCACAGATTTTCTATGGGATTACGGTCTGGAGACTGGCTAGGCCACTCCAGGACCTTAATGTGCTTCTTTTTGAGCTACTCCTTTGTTGCCTTGGCCGTGCGTTTTGGGTCATTGTCATGCTGGGATACCTATCCACGACCCATTTTCAATGCCCTGGCTGAGGGAAGGAGGTTCTCACCCAAGATTTGACAGTACATGGCCCCGTCAAATGATGCGGTGAAGTTGTCCTGTCCCCTTAGCAGAAAAACACCCCCAAAGCATAATGTTTCCACCTCCATGTTTGACAGTGGAGATGGTGTTCTTGGGGTCATAGGCAGCATTCCTCCTCCTCCAAACACGGCGGGTTGAGTTGATGCCAAAGAGCTCCATTTTGGTCTCATCTGACCACAACACTTTCACCAGTTGTCCTCTGAGTCATTCAGATGTTCATTGGTAAACTTCAGACGGGCATGTATATGTATTCTTGAGCAGGGGGACCTTGTGGGCGCTGCAGGATTTCAGTCCTTCACGGCGTAGTGTGTTACCAATTGTTTTCTTGGTGACAATGGTCCCAGCTGCCTTGAGATCATTGACAAGATCCTCCCGTGTAGTTCTGGGCTGATTCCTCACCGTTCTCATGATCATTGCAACCCCACGAGGTGAGATCTTGCATGGAGCCCCAGGCCGAGGGATATTGACAGTTCTTTTGTGTTTCTTCCATTTGCGAATAATCGCACCAAATGTTGTCACCTTCTCACCAAGCTGCTTGGCGATGGTCTTGTAGCCCATTCCAGCCTTGTGTAGGTCTACAATTTTGTCCCTGACATCCTTGGAGAGCTCTTTGGTCTTGGCCATGGTGGAGAGTTTGGAATCTGATTGATTGATTGCTTCTGTGGACATGTCTTTTATACAGGTTACAAGCTGTGGTTAGGAGCACTCCCTTTAAGAGTGTGCTCCTAATCTCAGCTCGTTACCTGTATAAAAGACACCTGGGAGCCAGAAATCTTTCTGATTGAGAGGGGGTCAAATACTTATTTCCCTCATTAAAATGCAAATCAATTTATAACATTTTTGACGTGTTTTTCTGGATATTTTTGTTGTTATTCTGTCTCTCACTGTTCAAATAAACCTACCATTAAAATTATAGACTGATCCTTTCTTTATCAGTGGGCAAACATACAAAATCAGCAGGGGATCAAATACTTTTTTCCCCCACTGTATGTCTTTCAAATCTTGGAATGTTCTCAAACCATTACTTCCATGATATTGGCAACGGTACGGATTCTACATTTGGACCATTGGGGGAATGCAAAAAGACACCCTCCAGATTGCAAGACATTATTGTGAAATATTGGAGTATGGGTATGCTATTTAGATTCCCAGAGATTGTGTGAGCAGTAATAGGATCAAAGCTTAATTGACATTTTTAAGGGACATATCAGTGAAGACCACCACTTCCAGGGCTATAGGAAACACCATATTTATCTCTGTGGAAAATGGCGCAGGAGGGGATGGCTGCCGTTTTATGTTTTTTTCACATTGTTTGTAACTTATTTTGTACATAATGTTGCTGCTACCGTCTCTTATGATCAAAAAGAGCTTCTGGACATCAGAACAGCGATTACTCACCTTGAACTGGATGAAGAATTTTTCTTTAATGAGTCGGATGAGAGGGATTTACTCCAGACACCCGAAAAGGCCCTCATCTCCGTCATTAGCAGGAAAAAGAGATGGGGGTAACGCGGAAGGAGATCGGGGTGCCTTGTGAGGATCCGGCGCCGAGAGGCTAATCTGCCTTTGCCATCGGTACTATTGGCCAACGCACAATCGCTGGATAATAAAGTGGATGAACTACAAGCCTGTATATATATCCTAACAACGGGACATTAAAAACTGTAATATCTAATGTTTCACCGAGTCGTGGCTGAACGACGACATGAGTAACATACAGCTAGCGGGTTATACACTGTATCGGCAGGATAGAACAGCAGCTTCTGGTAAGACAAGGGGTGGCGGTTTATGTATATTTGTAAACAACAGCTGGTGCATGAAATCTATGGAAGTCTCAAGGTTTTGCTCGCCTGAGGTAGAGTATCTCATGATAAGCTGTAGATGACACTATCTTCCGAGTGAGTTTTCATCTAAATTGTTCGTAGCTGTCTATTTACCACCACAAACTGATGCTGGCACTAAGCTGTATACTCAATGAGCTGTATACGGCCATAAGCAAACAGCAAAACGCTCATCTAGAGGCTGCGCTCCTAGTGGCCGGGGACTTTAATGCAGGGAAACTTTAATCCCTTTTACCTAATTTCTACTATTTTACATTTACATTTACGTAATTTAGCAGACGCTCTTATCCAGAGCGACTTACAAATTGGTGCATTCACCTTATGATATCCAGTGGAACAACCACTTTACAATAGTACATCTATATCTTTTTTTCTTATTTTTTTGGGGGTGGGTTAGAAGGATTACTTTATCCTATCCCAGGTATTCCTTAAAGAGGTGGGGTTTCAGGTGTCTCTGGAAGGTGGTGATTGACTCCGCTGTCCTGGCGTCGTGAGGGAGCTTGCTCCACCATTGGGGTGCCAGAGCAGTGAACAGTTTTGACTGGGCTGAGCGGGAACTGTGCTTCCGCAGAGGTAGGGGGGCCAGCAGGCCAGAGGTGGATGAACGCAGTGCCCTTGTTTGGGTGTAGGGCCTGATCAGAGCCTGAAGGTACGGAGGTGCCGTTCCCCTCACAGCTCCGTAGGCAAGCACCATGGTCTTGTAGCAGATGCGAGCTTCAACTGGAAGCCAGTGGAGTGTGCGGAGGAGCGGGGTGACGTGAGAGAACTTGGGAAGGTTGAACACCAGACGGGCTGCGGCGCTCTGGATGAGTTGTAGGGGTTTAATGGCACAGGCAGGGAGCCCCGCCAACAGCGAGTTGCTGTAATCCAGACGGGAGATGACAAGTGCCTGGATTAGGACCTGCGCCGCTTCCTGTGTAAGGCAGGGTCGTACTCTGCGAATGTTGTAGAGCATGAACCTACAGGATCGGGTCACCGCCTTGATGTTAGCGGAGAACGACAGGGTGTTGTCCAGGGTCACGCCAAGGCTCTTAGCACTCTGGGAGGAGGACACAATGGAGTTGTCCACCGTGAAGGCGAGATCATGGAAAGGGCAGTCCTTCCCCGGGAGGAAGAGCATCTCCGTCTTGCCGAGGTTCAGCTTGAGGTGGTGATCCGTCATCCACACTGATATGTCTGCCAGACATGCAGAGATGCGATTCGCCACCTGGTTATCAGAAGGGGGGAAAGGAGAAGATTAATTGTGTGTCGTCTGTGTAGCAATGATAGGAGAGACCATGTGAGGATATGACAGAGCCAAGTGACTTGGTGTATATAATATATACCATTATGTTAAATGTGCAAATGGAGAGAAAATAACTCTAGACCACCTTTACTCCACACACAGAGACGCTTACAAAGCTCTCCCTCGCCCTCCATTTGGCCAATCTGACCATAATTATATCCTCCTGATTCCTGCTTACAAGCAAAAATTAAATCAGGAAGCACCAGTGACTCAGTCAATAAAAAAGTGGTCACATGAAGCAGATGCTAAGCTACAGGACTGATTTGCTAGCACAAACTGGAATATGTTCTGGGATTCTTCCGATGGCACTGAGGAGCACATCACATCAGTCACTGGCTTCATCAATAAGTGCATCGATGACATCGTCCCTACAGTGACTACGTACATACCCCAACCAGAAGACATGGATTACAGGCAACATTTGCACTGAGCTAATGGCAGGCAGCTTAGCCCCAGTGATGTACTGGGCCGTACACACTACACTCTGTAGTGACTTGCAGTCGGAGGCTGAGCAATTGCCGTACCAGGCATTGATGCAACCAGTCAGGATGCTCTTGATGTTGCAGCTGTAGAACCTTTTGAGGATCTGAGGACCCATATTAAATCTTTTTAGTTTCCTGAGGGGGAATAGGCTTCGTCGTGCCCTCTTCACGACTGTCTTGGTGTGTTTGGACCATTCCAGTTTGTTGTTGATGTGGACACCAAGGAACTTGAAGCTCTCAACCTGCTCCACTACAGCCCCGTCGATGAGAATGGGGGCGTGTTCGGTCCTTTTCCTGTAGTCCACAATCATCTCCTTTGTCTTGATTATGTTGAGGGATAGGTTGTTATTCTGGCACCACCCGGCCAGGTCTCTGACCTCCTCCCTATAGGCTGTCTCGTCGTTGTCAGTGATCAGGCCTACCACTGTTGTCGTCTGAAAACTTAATGATGGTGTTGGAGTCGTGACTGGCCATGCAGTTGTGGATGAACAGGAAGTACAGGCGTGAAACCTCACTCAATATATTGTCCATTGTTCTTTCATCGGCGTGGTGTCATCACTGTGTTAATGTCCTCCTGTTCCATAGGCAATATAATAATAACAAAGTTCAATACTCAGCAATAATTGTAATAATGTTCCTTATATCCACTTAAGGGGTCCTCATTGTCTTGTGCTGAGGGCTAGGCTGTGTGAGTGTATGGATAGCATATCTGAATATTAAGCCAATCATAACGGGGTTCCATCTGACTCGTCCGCTTGTGTGTTAGGTTTGATGTAGTTTTGAGGTGATTCTAGAAGTGTTTAGCTTTCTTTGGCAGTGGAAAACGTGTGTTGTGTTCTGGAAGGTCAAGATGAGTTTTGCCGGTTGGATGAAGCCGCATCTCACATTTAGCTTGCGTAGCTGGGATCTCAGCTCATTGTAGGTCACCCTCCGTTTTAGCAGTTCGGCACTCAAGTCTAGGTAGATGCTGATCCTCTTCTCCGCATAGGTCAGAGGCCCCGATTCTGCTGCAAGGCGAACAATTTGCCGTTTGACTTCAAAACTGTGGATTCATTCGTACAATCATACAGCGAGAACCATTCCGGAGAGGACCGCGTGGTGTGCAATGTTAATTAGCGGCATGGAACCCAGCTTCTTCTGCCCGAACAGTTAATAGAAAATATTTCCCATGAATGAAGTTGGGTTGCCTGCTTCCACGCAAGTTTCAAGTCCTTTAACCCGCACATTGAATTTACGGGAATGATTTTCAAGTGATTCCGTTTTCTCTTTTTGTAGATTGATTGCCCCTTCTAGTTTAGCTCGCGCTGTTTCCAGGTCACGGAGTCTCACGGGCCGCCTTCTCCAGACTTTACACTTTAGTGTAATAGGCACTTTAGAAGAGAGCAATGCGAGTGATTCATTTACCGGTTTTAATTGCAAATCGAGGGCAGAGATAATCTCCTTACGAACAATCTATCGGATAGTAGCGGCCAGCTCTTTCTGTTGTCTGGTGAAAGCCGCCATGTTCCCACAGGTGAATTGTGGATGGACAGATTATGCTAATTGCTGGAGCGAAATAGACCTGCACATTTTTTATTGTTATCCATAAACGTCATACACCTTAATATGGGGTTCACAATTTACATTTTCAGAAAACAATAATTTTGTAACAGAAAGACACGGTAAGGCATGTCACCGGAACCGGAAACCTGCTTCACTTGTGGTCACATTTATGGTTTCTCTCAATGCTAGTTTTCTTACAATTACAATATGTATGCATTTACTTTCCAGTGCCTGCACCCTTTCACAACAATCTCTTTACTTCTGTGTTTATCTCCGTATCTGTGTTTCCACTCCCACCCCAGTGTCTCTGCTTTGTATTTGCAGGCCCATCAATACAGAGATAGTGCCACTCTACATTCTCCAGCCTTACCCTAGCCCACCTTCCAGCCCTATCTCTAGTTGCAGTGATGGGAGCATGTAGGAGTGTTTGGAGGTTAGGAGGCTGCGCCGGGGTGGTGTCGGCCTGGATCGGGGCTCTGTTGCTGGGGTCCAGCTTGGCCCTGCCTCCCCCTGCCACCTGTCCTAAGGGAGTCTCTCCCTTGAACCTGATCCAAACACAGTACCAGTCAATCCCAAGAGCAGACGCAGGCTTCATGTCCGGGGTCGTCCAGTCCTTCCTCCACACCGTCCAGCCCAACCCCTTCCCCAAAGGTCAGTCTCGGTGCATCCATCTGGTCAAAAGTAGTGTACTATATAAAGGGAATAGGGTGCCATAGTAAAAAAATACTGTAGCATAATCGGACAACGCTGCTTTTCTACAGCAGTGTTTTGATCATATTGAGCTCATTCTGACCTAGCCAGGTGTGTGTAGCCACTCTGTAAATCCCATATAAATACCTGGGCTTTCACCCATTTGCAGAGGGATTTCTGCATAGTGCATCTTTAAGTTGTGAGTGGACAATATTCCACTGTAGTCCAGAATCTTTGTCACCTTTGTTATCGATCCTAAATGACTATTATTTCAGAGCTGGCTCAGTTTATTTGTGACTGCTTCCTTGTTAGGGCTAGTACTGATTCTGATGGACAAACAACAGTGAAGGCCCCTTAGGTACACAGAAACACACACACACACACACACACACACACACACACACACACACACACACACACACACACACACACACACACAGTGTGTGTTAATTAGCCATTGACCTTTGCTCAGTTGCTGAGTTGCAATGCACAGATTGGATAGTGATAGTCTCTTTGATCATGGCTTCTATCCAATCAGGATTGGAGGATGTTGTTGAAGCAACCCTTGTTTGCTCATGTTTTGGTTGAATGTTTGGCTAATGACACTAATATTTGTGTTGTGACAAGAAAGGGGTGGTTTACAAAAGATAGCCCTATTTGGTAAAAGACCAAGTCCATATTATGGCAAGAACAGCTCAAATAAGCAAAGAGAAATGACAGTACATCATTATTTTAAGACATGAAGGTCAGTTAATCCGGAACATTTCAAGAACTTTTAAAGTTTTTTCAAGTGCAGTCGCAAAAACCACCAAGCGCTATGATGAAACTGGCTCTCATGAGGAACGCCACAGGAAAGGAAGACCCAGAGTTACCTCTGCTGCAAAGGATAAGTTCATTAAAGTTACCAGCCTCAGAATTTCAGCCCAAATAAATGCTTCATAGAGTTCAAGTAACAGACACATCTCAACATCAACTGTTCAGAGGACACTGCATGAATCATGCTTCATGGTTGAATTACTGCAAAGAAACCACTACTAAAGGATGCCAATAAGAAGGAGAGACTTGTGTGGGCCAAGAAACACGAGCAATGGACATTAGACCAGTAGAAATCTGTCCTTTGGCCTGATGAGTCCAAATTTGAGATTTTTGATTCCAACCGCCGTGTCTTTGTGAGATGCAGAGTAGGTGAAAGGATGATCTCCGCATGTGTAGTTCCCACCGTGAAGCATGGAGGAGGAGGTGTGATGGTGCTTTGCTGGTGACACTGTCTGTGATTTATTTAGAATTCAAAGCACACTTAACCAGCATGGCAATCACAGGATTCTGCAGCGATACGCCATCCCATCTGGTTTGCGCTTAGTGGGACTATCATTTGTTTTTCAACAGGACAATGACTCAACACACCTCCAGGCTGTGTAAGGGCTATTTGACCAAGAAAGAGAGTGATGGAGTGCTTCTTCAGATGACCTGGCCTCCACAATCACCCCTCAACCCAATTGAGATGGTTTGGGATGAGTTGGACCGCAGAGTGAAGGAAAAGCAGCCAACAAGTGCTCAGCATAGGTGGGAACTCCTTCAAGACTGTTGGAAAAGCATTCCAGGTGAAGCTGAGAGAACGCCAAGAGTGTGCAAAGCTGTCATCAAGGCAAAGGGTGGCTACTTTTAAGAATCTAAAATCTAAAATATATTTTGGTTTGTTTAACACTTTTTGGTTACTACATGATTCCATATGTGTTATTTCATAGTTTTGTGATGTCTTCACTATTATTCTACAATGTAGAAAAATAGTAAAACTAAAGAAAAACCCTTGAATGAGTAGGTGTGTCCAAACTTTTGACTGGTACTGTATATCTGGGGCCAGGATAAAGTGACTAATGGGGCAATTGAAATCGGCGAGGGGGAAACATTTTGGGGGTTCTTGCATTGGAATTATATTGAATTCTGCGTATATCACGTTATACTACAATAAACCTAAAGTTCAAATGTCCAGACTCCAAGATCATTGAGTGCTTTTGAAGTGACAGTCAGGTTGCGCTATATCAGAACAATGGACAGTACCTTGTGCCGTACACACTAAAGTAAGGCTGTTATGGTAAAGAGTAAGGCTACAAGATAGATATGCTGTTTGTAATAGCTGTCTTACCAAAATAATGCAAACGAAACGCTGAAAGTAGTAGCCTAGTTATTCGTGTATGCAAACAAAAATACTGAATAGCAGTTTGACTTAGAATACCTACACAACTGCGAATGTGAACGAATGAATGCGAACTGAACAAAACAGCGGTACCAAGTAGTAGTAGGCCTAGTAAAACAAAATGTCAGATCGATAACGGCATGACACAATCTATATTTAGGCTAGTTACATTAACAGTAAACAAATGCAGTAAACAAAATGCGAATGGAGATCCAAATAACCAAAACCGCCTACAGCCTACTACAGTGGAATGCAGCCATGCACAGTTGTCTTCCCAAATAAATAGGGCTAGAATGGCCCGCTTCAAACATGGAATATAATGCCGCTCCCTCATGAGTTCAGTAACACGTTGTGATACGGCAAAATACACTACTGTAAATCAAATTCGACACATCGTAATCAATTAAGCAATGGCCAGACTACCATAAACAAGTTTCCAATATGTACAGTTCCATTTACAACCACGAAAACCAATAGGCTACCAAGAAAACCCTAACAGAACATACGATCTGTAGCTATACCCTGGGGCATCATTTGGGTTATTGCGTTGGAATTATATTGAATTCTGCGTATATCACGCTATACCACAATAAACATAAAAGTTCAAATGCTTTTGACCAATAAGTAACAGGTTGGCGCAAAATCTCCGCTGCGCTCTATGGGCTCCATGGACAGCACCCTACACACTAAAGAACGATTTGTATTACAACTAACCAGCTAGATTTTGTCTTACCCTCTCAGAACAGTTGCTGCCTCCTTGATGCTCTGTGGATCTTCCTGAGTAATCGATCATTCCGTTCTCCCCGAAATCATCTTCATAGATCCCCCTCAAATACCAGTTGGCTTAGTTGAGCTTTTCTCGGGTGTGTCATGCTTCTTCTCTGCTGACGGAACACATTTGTAGAAAATTGAAAAATGAGTTCTCGCATGTAGCGTCCTCAGTGACAATCTCACTCATGAGCCCTATGATTTCATTTAGAAAATTCGCGTGATGTTTATGTGACATTGTGGGGTATGGTGCTAAACACCTTGACAAGTTCCTTGTCTATTCAGAGAGTATATTCCATCACAGACAGAAAAGGTATACTGCCCCCCTCTCCTCTTGACTCTATCGCGTCCAATGCCCCCCCCCCAGTGGTTTCTGGTTTAAAACAAGACACTCAATAATGTCCACAGTCGCCGAAACGCATACATGCGATTTCTTAACAAGTGTTGACATCTCAGTACTCACAATGCAGTGCATTTCAAAAGCTCTTTGTTTGATGCGTGCCCAGAGAATCCTTTGGTACCACAAATGGCATGCGTCCAGTTAGAATACCCGACTTGGGCGAAGGCCTTGTTTGCGTTAGCATGGGACCCAACATAGAACTTTCGACGTGGGAAACCAAATGTTGCATCTGCAATAACCGAGTATTCCAGCCACTCTCTTCCTATGAACCAGTTGCTATTAAATGAACGTTTTTGGATAGAAAACCTTAGGCTATGGTAGGATTCTAGGCTAACCTGGGCTGGCTCCTCTGTTCCAAGATAGTCCGGAACAGTCGGAGGTGGAGGGAGCTGTGGAGCCATTATCCTGGAAGAGAGGGAAGGCTCTGCACTCGGAGCTAGCTGGAGCTCGGCAACATCATCGCTCTGCTGCTCATCGCTCTCCGTTGGCTTTGTTTGGATACTTTGGAGCAGCCAATTTCTGATATCCATCGTGGCAGTGGCAGATTAGCTGGTTCGAGCTAGCTAAATAGGCGAAGGATAATAACACTAACGCTTTTTACAGCTGGATAAGAAGCTAAATAAATTATGTAGTGGTGTGAGACAGAGTTGAGTGAAGCTGCTTCAATGGTAAATTTGACCCGCCGTTATAAATCAGATATTACAGGCGGAGCCGTATCACTTTATTCACTTAGCCTACCACAGATTAAGGTTTTTTCCCCCGCTTTTTTATTGAAACCCAAAGGGATCATACATAACCGCCCCAGTGGCTTTCCATAGTCCCCCTATTCACCGCAGCGCACTCTGTCCATTGTGCTGACACAGTGCTGGGAGATAGATTTTTCACCAACCTGTCAGTCAATCATTTGGAACTTTTTTGCTATTTTTATATAGGGACATAAAACAAAAACTGAGTGGGCTAAGCTCCCTAGTGGAGCTGGGTACACCCACCTCCCTCTGTCATTCTCTCTCTGTCACCCTCCCTTTCTCTCTATGGCTGAATGCCTGGATATCAGGATTCAGAAGTGGATTAACTATTCTGTTCACTAAGTAATGTACATGACAGTGTACCAGTTGGGGCTTTAACACATCTTATGGCACGCCAGCTGGATATCTGCTTTCAGGAGATTAATAAAGAAATGGAGAGATAATATGAGAAAGCAGAATTTCCTGTTTCCCACCTAGACGATAGAGCTCCTCTGAAGTTTCCCTTCACAATGCCAGCTGGTGTTGTGTGAATGATAACCATAATAACCATCGAACCCTGACCATAAGTGCAGACAGTGGAGTAGGAACAGAGTGGTAGTCTCAGTTCTCAAGACAGTGGAGTAGGGACAGAGTGGTAGTCTCAGTTCTCAATACAGTGGAGTAGGAACACAGTGGTAGTCTCAGTTCTCAAGACAGTGGAGTAGGAACAGAGTGGTAGTCTCAGTTCTCAAGACAGTGGAGTAGGGACAGAGTGGTAGTCTCAGTTCTCAAGACAGTGGAGTAGGGACAGAGTGGTAGTCTCAGTTCTCAAGACAGTGGAGTAGAAACAGAGTGGTAGTCTCAGTTCTCAAGACAGTGGAGTAGGAACAGAGTGGTAGTCTCAGTTCTCAGTTTTCAAGACAGTGGAGTCGGAACAGAGTGGTAGTCTCAGTTCTCACATGGTTTCCTGATCCTGAACCTAAAGAACATACAGTAGGTTTGATTTCTGCAAGTAAATGAAATAATGATAGAGTAATTGTTGTATTGTGAAGGTGTGAGGTCTCACTGTTGTCAGAGAGAATGAGGGAAAGAGAGAGAGAGGGTGATGAAGAAACTGAGGGTGTACAACTGAATGCGTTCAACTGAAATGTGTCTCCGCATTTAACCCAACCCCTCTGAATCAGGTGCCGGGGGCTGCCTTAATCGACATCCACGTCTTTGGCGTGTGTTAACTGCCTTGCTCAGGGGCAGAATGACAGATGACCTTGTCAGCTCTGGGATTCGATCCAGCAACCTTTTGGTTACTGGCCCAATGCTCTAACCACTAGGCTACCTGCGAGAGAGGGAGATCAGAGGGTTGATGTAAAATGTGACACCTGATCTCCATACAGCCATACAGCCATACAGCCAGTGTGATGTCAGATCCTCTCACATGAACAAGCCAGATGATGTTTATGTTGAATATATTTTTGTGGTGATATCCAATCATTATTGGTTGAATGTTGGCTGATGTTTAAATATAAATATTAATTTAACCTTTATTTTGTCAGGGAGTCATACTGAGACCAAGGTCGATTTTACAGATGAGCCCTGAATTACATAAATTAAAGAAAAAACACACATCAAAATATAAATACAGAATGCAAGCAGTAAGAAAAACATGGTCATAAAAAACAAACAGATCCAGATCCTCCTCCTTTCTTTCTCTCCCTCTCCATTCTTCTCTCCTAGATCTGCTGGTTAAATTCGTGGAGAAAAGGGGCAATATATACGATGACAAGAAGACCATCAAAGAGGTAAGAAAAGATGGATGCGTGTGTGTGTGTGTGTGTGTGTGTAAAAACATGGTCGCTAAATCCAGAGAAACTACGGACCATGTAAAAAAACTGTTAGTCTCTAAATCCGTCTAGAAGGACCACGTAAAAACGGTTGGCTGGCATCCCTCACCCGTCTGAGCGGTCGGCTGTGAATGCCCTCACCCGCAATATACTTATAACTGATTAGTTTGGTTCTGCCCTTTGTAGTGCTGTCCGGTTAGAACATTATGTTGAGGCCCATCACTGTACTCTTGATAGTCACCACCACACACACACACACAGACACAGTTGTTTCCATTTGAGGATGTTTATATGGTCTGGGAATCTGAATGAATTGGAATCTTATTGTTGTGCTTCTATAAGACAAAGATATGCACACATGTGAACAGTATTAGTTCATGTTTATAACTATGCAATATACACATGTACATGAATAAATGGCAAATTGCATCACCCTTACATGTCTATAAAGGGCTATAAACACAGCATCAATATAAACTTAAACATTCACCTCTTAGAGAGAGAGAGAGAAACTAATTTCTTGGATTTACAGAGTCCAGATTTATGGCACCTTCTCTCTTCAGCCTTGTATGAGAATCTGCCAGGCTGACACCTGATCTGGCCTGGTACCACAGGGTTGTAAATTACTCTGTGCATTAGGAAGCTCCAAGAACTGTCTGGCATGACTCGAGAAGCTTGCCCATGGCAGCTCAATAAAACATCTTAATAAAGGCCACTATGGAAAATGCTGTGGTAGCGTGTGCATGCAAAAGACTATATTTACCAATACAACAATTAAACCACTTCTGCAAAAGTACTTGTGCAACCAATGCAATAACGCTTATGGCAATACAGAATAATACTACATACAATAAACAATACGCAAAGCAGCATTGGCAACTCTAACATTAAATAATACTAACAGCCATACAGTAGATCATATGGCTGAAACTTATCAAAGTAACATGAAGTAATTAGTGGTAATGACCTATTACTATACAGCATGTTAAAACCACAATAGAACACCCCTTAAACTTACATTTCGATGCACCCACAACATTCAGAGATTCGTGTTACTGTCGACAATAAAAAGTCCTCAGAAACATGCGTCTTCTCCCTTCGGACAATGATAACACTCTGACCAGGGCGGTTGCAGTGTCCAGATGCGCATTTCCAAGCGCTCTGATTGGTTGGGAATGGCAGGGCTATAATGGGTGAGGGATATCTTAGGTAGCCTGAGCAGCCAAACTAACGGGACTTAAGAGAAACTGATGGGACCTTGAGGGGAAGTTAGGTGGAGAGGAGCAGGACAACTTTTTTTTTGTGTGTGTGTGTGTGTGTGTGTGTGTGTGTGTGTGTGTGTGTGTGTGTGTCAAGTTAAGCTCTGTGTACTAGCCACAGACACTCCCTCCTAAGTTACCCTTTAGGCAGTAACCTGGGAGAGCTTTATGTAAGGCACCCTACTAATTGTGTGTGTGTGTGTGTGTGAATCTCTTCAGGTCCTTCTCTATGAAGTTGGTTTCCTAGTGTGTGCTGCTATAGGGATCGTGTACATTATCCTTATGCCCCTGGTGGGGTTCTGCCTGGCCTGCTGTCGCTGCTGTGGACACTGTGGAGGACACATGTACCAGGAACAGACGAAAGCTGTCCACTGTCACAGGAGAGGATTATACTGGGCTACACTACTCACAACACTAGTCATACTGTAAGTGTGTGCCACCCTGAAAAAAACCAGCATAGACCAGCGTAGGTGGTGGTTTTGCTGGTGACCAGCCTTCGCTGTGCTTTCGAAGTGCCTTCGTTGTGCTTTCATGGTTCATTCGCTGTGTTTTCGTGTTGACCAGCCTTCGCAGTGTTTTGCTGGTGACCAAAATATCACATAGGGCCCCCAAAATGCTAGGGCCGGCTCTGACTGCATACATGTGGGTAAGCAGACCCGCAAGCCACTGCCGCCCCTCATGATGAGTTCAGATTTTCTGTGGCCCCCACCCACATCAAAGTTGCCCATCCCTGAGCTAGACCATGCTGGACCACCATACACCAGCTTGGTCACCAGTATACCAGCATCACCATCATAAACTAATATCACCATCATATCTACATTATTGAGGAACATTTTACTTACTATGACTGTAATATGTGGTTGTTCCACCTAGCTTTTTTAAGATGAGTGCTGCATTAGATGACCTGCCCTCCACAATCACCCGACCTCAACCCAATTGAGATGGTTTGGGATGAGTTGGACCGCAGAGTGAAGGAAAAGCAGCCAACAAGTGCACCGCATATGTGGGAAGTCCTTCAAGACTGTTGGAAAAGCATTCCAGGTGAAGCTGGTTGAGAGAATGCAAAGCTGTCATCAAGGCAAAGGGTGGCTACTTTGAAGAATCAAAAATATTTTTTGATTTAACACTTTTTTGGTTACTGCATGATTCCATATGTGTTATTTGATAGTTTTGATGTCTTCACTATTATTCTACAATGTAGAAAATAGTCAAAATAAAGAAAAACTATTTTTTGACTGGTACTGTATAAGGCAGTGTATTTTTAGGATATTTTCATATGTATCTGTTTTACCATTTAAAAATGAAAGCACTATGTATTTAGACCCCCCATTTGAAGAAATCCTAAGTATTTTGACAAATTCAATTATTGTGTATTAACGTAGGGAAAAGTTTAGTATTTTGTCCCATATTCTTTGCACACAATGACTAAACCAAGCTTATGACTCTACAAACTTATTGGATGCATTTGTGGTTTGTTTTGGTTGAGTTTTCGATGTCTTGAGTGCCATTTTGGAGTCACTTTTATTGTAAGTAAGAATAGAAGGTTCATGTGTTCTAAATTCTTGTGGATGCTACCCTGATTATGGATAGTCATGGACATTGATGAGTGATAAGGTTACAGAGGAACAAAGCTCATACCCTCCAAAAATCCAAACCTCCCATGTTATTGGTAATGGTGAGAGGTTAGCATGTTTTGTTGTAGCCTTTGTAGCTTTCTCACTCATTCATGGTTTTTCTTAATTATGGCATTATCATGATTCATTTACAAACATCTTATCCACTCACTTAGAAAGAAAATGACTCCAGTCATCATTCACCATTCAGATACTATTGGGCAAAACATAACCCAAAACAAACTGCAAATGCATTCAATGAGTTTGTAGATACAGAAGTTTGATGTAGTTGTTGCATGCAAGGAATATGGGACCAAATACTAAACTTTTGACTACTATAATACCCTAGAAGTGAATTTGTCCAAACTTCTTCACATGGGAGGACTAAATACATGAAGTGCTTTCATTTCTAAACGGCAAAACAGATATGTATGAAAATACTCACAAGTAAAAGGTACATTCTGTATTGTTGCTTAATATTAAACATTTTATCTGAAATCCAAAATGCTGGAGTATAGAGCCAAATAATAATTTTTAGCTTCACTGTCCAAATATATATAGAGGGGAGTGTATTTGGATATGAAGTGAAACAAACTAACTTCTCTGTGTTTGCGTGTTTGTGTGCGTGCATTCATGTATGTGTGTGTGTGTGTGTGTGTGTGTGTGTGTGTGTGTGTGTAGTGCAGGGAACATCTGCATGTTCTTCACTAACCAGTTACTGAAAGTGAGTGTCGAGGACAGCTCTGTAGAACTCAACAATAGACTGGGCAACCTCCAAACCTACCTCGCCGCTGTCCCACATGTAAGTGTGTGTGTGTGTGTGTGTGAGAGAGAAAACGTTCCTATTATTTTCAGAAGGGAAAACCAAAATAATAAATGAAGTAGAAGTAAGACCAATATAGTTTTTTGGTTTATAAAACAATAGATATAGCTAAAAGTAGCAACTGGATATTTCTGAATGGGTACACACATTTATTAAAAACATTCCGTATTCTCTTCTGTTAAGTATCCTGTAATAAATGACTTGGATGGCATGTCACTTATCTTCTGTTGACACACAACCACATATAGATCAGTTTCTGACCTAAAGATTATATTCAGAGTTAGTACATAAACCACCCCATCTACCATAAATCTCACCCTAGAAAACAGCCATACGCACGCACGCACGCACGCACGCACGCACACCACACTGCACGGCAGGTAGCCAGTAACCGAAAGGTTGCTAGATCGAATCCCCGAGCTGACAAGGTAAAAATCTGTCATTCTTCCCCTGAACAAGATAGTTAACCCACTGTTCCTAGGCCGTCATTGTAAATAAGAATTTGTTCTTAACTGACTTGTCTAGTTAAATAAAGGTAAAAAAAAACATTTGTCTCCCCTGTCCAGCCTGCACTGTGAACACTTGTATCTGATACAACAGAGGGAGAGGGGACATGGGGAATGAGGGTGGGAGGAGATGGGTGAGAAAGGCAGGGAGGATAGAGAGGGAAAGGGGGATACCTAGTCAGTTGTACAACTGAATACATTCAACTGAAATGTGTCTTCCGCATTTAACCCAACCCCTCTGACTCGGAGAGACTCAGAGAAAGGGGAAGAGAGGATGGAGAGAGGAAAAAGGGGGAGGGAAAAATAAAGGGGGAGGGGAGAGAGGGATAAGGTAATGGTCGGGCAGGGTTGTGTGGTAAATCGGTAGTGGCTTTGATGTTTCGGTGCATAGTTTGTCTTTCTATTTAAATGTGTTTGAGGGAGTCTTGCAATTTTATGTCGTCTCTCCTGTGTCTAAGTGTGTTTGTCTCCTGTGTCTCATCAGCAAATTGACAGTGTGCTGATAGAGAGCAATAAGACAGTGGATGAGGTTACCAGAAGCCTCAATGGTAAGTACTGTACCTGAGCTTTGAGATCAGGGTTCTCGAACAGGCAAAAAAACCCAGCTCCAAGTGATTTTAAATTTGGAAATCTGTTCTGAAGTATTCCCAAGCATCATAGAGAGACATGATTGTATACAGTCGTGGCCAAAAGCTTTGAGAATGACACAAATATTAATTTCCACAAAGTTTGCTGCTTCAGTGTCTTTCGATATTTTTGTCAGATGTTACTATGGAATACTGAAGTATAATTACAAGCATTTCATAAGTTTCAAATGCTTTTATTGACAATTACATGAAGTTGATGCAAAGAGTCAATATTTGCAGTGTTGACCCTTCATTTTCAAGACCTCTGCAATCCGCCCTGGCATGCTGTCAATTAACTTCTGGGCCACATCCTGACTGATGGCAGCCCATTCTTGCATAATCAGTGCTTGGAGTTTGTCAGAATTTGTGGGTTTTTGTTTGTCCACCCGCCTCTTGAGGATTGACCACAAGTCCAGATGCCCCAAACAATCTGGAAGGTGATTCATCAGAGAAAATGACTTTACCCCACTCCTCAGCAGTCCAATCCCTGTAGCTTTTGCAGAATATCAGTCTGTCCCTGATGTTTTCCTGGAGAGAAGTGGCTTCTTTGCTGCCCTTCTTGACACTAGACCATCCTCCAAAAGTCTTCGCCTCACTGTGCGTGCAGATGCACTCACACCTGCCTGCTGCCATTCCTGAGCAAGCTCTGTACTGGTGGTGCCCCGATCCTGCAGCTGAATCAACTTTAGGAGACGGTCCTGGCGCTTGCTGGACTTTCTTGGGCGCCCTGAAGCCTTCTTTACAACAATTGAACCGCTCTCCTTGAAGATCCGATAGATTTACGTGCAATCTTACTGGCAGCAATATCCTTGCCTGTGAAGCCCTTTTTGTGCAAAGCAGTGATGACGACACATGTTTCCTTGCAGGTAACCATGGTTTACAGAGGAAGAACAATGATTCCAAGCACCACCCTCCTTTTTTAAAAAATTGTTTTTATTTCACCTTTATTTAACCAGGTAGGCAAGTTGAGAACAAGTTCTCATTTACAACTGCGACCTGGCCAAGATAAAGCAAAGCAGTGTGACACAGACAACAACACAGAGTTACACATGGAGTAAACAAACAAGCCAATAACACAATAAACAAGTCAATGATACAGTAGAAAAAAGAAAGTTTATATACAGTGTGTGCAAAAGGCATGAGGAGGTAGGCAATAAATAGGCCATAGGAGCAAATAATTACAATTTAGCAGATTAACACTGGAGTGATAAATGAGCATATGAAGATGTGCATGTAGAGATACTGGTGTGCAAAAAGAGCAGAAAAGTAAATAAAATAAAAACAGTAAGGGGATGAGGTAGGTAGATAGGGTGGGCAATGTACAGCTGCAGTGATCGGTTAACTGCTCAGATAGGTGATGTTTAAAGTTGGTGAGGGAAATAAAAGTCTCCAACTTCAGAGATTTTTGCAATTTGTTCCAGTAAAAAGCTTTGAAGCTACCAGTCTGTTATTCGAACTCAATCAGCATGACAGAGTGATCTCCAGCCTTGTCCTCGTCAACACTCACACCTGTGTTAATGAGAGAATCACTGACATGATGTCAGCTGGTCCTTTTGTGGCAGGGCAGAAATGCAGTGGAAATGTTTTTTGGGGATTCAGTTCATTTGCATGGCAAAGAGGGACTTTGCAATTAATTGCAATTCATCTGATCACTCTTCATAACATTCTGGAGTATGTGCAAATTGCCATCATACACACTGAGGCAGCAGACTTTGTGAAAATGTATATTTGTGTCATTCTCAAAACTTTTGGCCACGACTGTACACATGCAAGCAAGATTTGAAATTATTATGTTTACTCAAATATTATATGTTTGGGTTTCTTGCGGTCAATTTGCAGTCTACAAATGATTTGTAGTTATGTTCTGGCCCCCCGACTGTCCGCTCAAGAAAAAATGGTCCCACAATCTAGTTGATGATCCCAGTTCTAGATATTCACATAATGCGTGCAAAAGTTCTGCAAAGTAGAAACGCACTGAAACAATTATGTTGATCATTGTTTTTACCCAGAAGAGACTTTCATCCACCATTTGAGAAACACTGGTCAACAATTACATACATCTCTACCTTCTCTCTCTTGTCTCTCCTCTAGACATAGGTCCTCTGCTGGGCAGAGAGATCCAGAGAAGTCTAGAGGGCCCCCTGAACCCTGCCCTGAAGTCTGTCAGCGATATAGCCAAAGGTACAACTCCATCCTGTGTGTGTTTTTGTTTGTGTGGTTGTGTGTATTCCTCTTCTGATATGCTAAATTGTGTGTGTGTGTCTTTGTGTGCACGTGTGATGTTTGTTTGTGTGTGTGTGTGTGTATTCCTCTTCAGGAATAGTTTCATGAATGGTTCAATAAAGAGCGTTCAAAAGTAACAAAAATCTTCTGACATTTTAATCTGTGTGTATGTTGCATCTGTATCCTAGTGGTGAACCGTACCAGTGTCCTGCTGGTGGGGTTGAACTCTACTCTAACCCAGCTCCAGTCTGATGTGATTGTAGTCCAGGCTAATGTTTCCTCTGTCAGAGACAGCATCAACAGCACACTGAGAAACCCTGACTGTAATGGGTGTTCTGCCTATCAGTCAGAGCTAGAGAGACTAACATTTGACACCACTATCACTGTGAGTGCAATCGTGTTGCGTCGCCTCTCCTCTCTTTTTTCTTCCCTCATTCTCATCTTTCCACCATTGAATGCAAATTCCATGGTAGCTCTGATTAACCCAGTTATCCCCTGTACACACTGGTGTGTATTTTCATCTTACTGGTTTGTTTTTGATGAGGAACGATTCAAGCCTTTTGCTAAACACAATCGAGCTGAAACACCTGTCTTTCTCGTGTGTTCATGGTACAGTGTGTGTGTGTGTGTGGTCGTGTGGTTGTGGACGATTTGTGCTGGTCTCGCAGCAGAAGTTAATATGACACAGGCAAATTAGTTATGTGACATCAGGTTTCAGGGTGGTTCTCCTCCTCCCACTCTACTGTTGCTGACGCATGCTGAGTCTGTTTGTGGGTTAACCCTCTTCCCTCCTCTCCCCCCTTTCTCAAACAAGCTACCACAAATAGAGGCTTGGGTTTCAGGAAAATTACAGTTCATTATATATATATATATATATACGCACACAGTATGAGGAACACCAAGATAAGTTCCTTATCGAGAACAAACCAGTAGGACGGAGAACAAACAGTTAAAGGACCATGGATAAGATACCATGGTGTATGTTACTCTGATACGATTGTGGAAAACAAAGCAGTATTTCATTCGCCCCTATCACTGTTCTACTTTTATAACAAGCATAAGGAAGGCAATACATGCCAAAGTAAAAATGTGAATTTGTCATCTGAGTGGATAGTTCTGGTTTTGCTGCCCCCTGCTGCCAAATAATAAGAACAACACTTACTGCAGAGAAGACATGAACTGTTTGTAAACCTAAAGTGTATGTGTGTTTGTGTATGTTCCATAGTTCCCCAGTCTGAATGAGCTGCAGTCGGCTGTTGATGACGTCACCAAGGCTAATATCAACTCAAAAGTGAAAGAGGTAATTCTGTCTGGACTAAATAGGCACACTAAATACCCCCCCCCCCCCATTGAGAGAGAGAGAGAAGTTGAAATGGATTAGTGAAGTGTAACTGACATTCCACAGCATGGTCCTGTTTGTGAGAAAGGAATTGAGATCCACTTTTTTCATCCATTGACTTCTATGCTTCATTTCTGCGGTAGTTACAGAGGACGTTTCTGACCATGTGTATTTCAGGGAGAATACTTATTTGCCAGTATTCCCCAGAGAGTGACCAACGACACCAGGGACATGGTACAGAGTGAGTATTTACCTTCAAGGTCACTACTAACTGTTATAGGATTAGGACTAGTTCAGTTATACTACTAGCTGTTATAGGTCATTATTATTCACAGTGACACTAACAAGAGTCTGATGTCTACTAGCCGTATCTTATGCTTTAACCTAAATACCTTTAAAACTGACCTTGGATCAGTGTCTAGAGATACATTCATCCCTCTCCTTCTCCTTCAGATGTGAAGCAGCAGCTTGAAGTCATCAAGAGACAGATCTCTTTGGTGAAGGGATACATCCCTGTCTCTGCCCTCAGCAAAATCTCAGACACACTGGGAGAGGCTCAGAGATACATCGACATGTACTCACCACAGGCAGAGTGGGTAGAGATGATCAGGTAATGAGTACACACAGGCACGCGCACACACTGACAGGGCTGAACAGATAAGGTAATTATCCCTCTGTGTTTTTGTCTCTCTAGGTGGGGTGTGGGTATTATCCTGAGCTGTGTAGTTCTCCTGGTCGTAGTGTGTAACCTTCTGGGTCTGTTTTTGGGTCTGGTGGGACTGAGCCCTCAAGACGACCCGACAGAACGATCTGGCACCGCCAACTGCGCAGGAGCCTTCCTAATGGCGTAAGTACTGTCACTGTGTCTGTCTGTGGGTATGAGAATGGGCATAAGGGACATTTGGTAAAATAATTATCTCAACTTATTTGTCTGTGTGTGTAGGGGTGCAGGGCTAAGTTTCCTGTTCTCCTGGCTCTTCATGCTGGTGGTGTTAATACTGTTTTTACTGGGAGGGAATGTCTACACACTGGTCTGCCAGCCCTGGCGCAGTGGACAGCTACTACAGGTAAGAACACACTCTCATACATGCAGAATTAATTCATTGACTCACTGATTTATTGATTGTGTCTCCTCCCCTCCACAGTTTGTTGACACTCCGGGCCTGATACCTGGATTCAATTTAAGAGAGATACTGGGCCTGAAGAGCAACCTGCCTCTCATTGAAGTATACAAGTATGTAGCAACATTATAAAGGGTTATGTAAATTAAAGATCTTCTTTCTGGTTTTCTAAAGGATTGTTATAAGTCACTCTGGATAAGAGTGCCTGCTAAATGTAACTTTGTTCTTCTTCTGCTATTATGCAATGTAAAGATTAATGGTGCGCGGGTCAGCTGTTTGTTCACTGGCACCCGCCCGCAATTATTCTTTATTTTTTTCACCTTTATTTAACTAGGCAAGTTAAGAACAAATTCTTATTTACAATGACAGCCTACACCGGCCAAACCTAGACGACGCTGGGCCAATTGTGCGTCGCCCTATGGGACTCCCAATCACGTCCGGTTGTGATACAGCCTGGATTCGAACCAGGGTGTCTGTAGTGACGCCTCAAGCACTGAGGTGCAGTGTTTTAGACCGCTGCGCCACTCGGGCTAATAACCCATTCGCAACCGCCTGACAATATGTGATGAAGTGAAAATCTGAGGCCCGCACCCTAATCGAATAATATAGAAAATGCGCTGTAGGCTAGTTAGAGACGGCAGACATTTGTTTTTTTGCAGGGTTCAGGCTTGTTTTTGCCAGATTTAAATATGTTTCTGCTTATAATTTCCGACATTTTGGTAGGCTATTTGTTAGTCAACTTGTCCATCAGTGGAGGCTGCTGAGGGGAGGACGGTTCATAATAATGGCTGGAATGGAATCATTGGAATGGTATCAAACACATTCACTCCATTCCGGCCATTATTATTAGCTGTCCTCCCCTCAGCAGCTTCTACTGTTGTGTATAATTAGATAAATGCAGCTTTACTTCTGTCATTATATGTTGCCCAAGAAGACTAAATAAACACTTGCTCACCAGAATAATGTAAGAAATCGATAGAATGAATGCTTGAATATAGTTGACATCTCTGCTTCTTTCGCAGAGCAAAGACGTTTTTCTGTGCAAAATTTCCAAAAGACATAAGTTTGACCGGCTGTGAAAATGACCCAATACGTTTCTGATAAGATTTCATTTCGGGCTTGGATGCATATTTTATGTGGTTAATAAAGATAGCACCTCTACAGATGGTAGGTATCTAACTGCACATTCGCATTCTCTCAGGATGCTGAAAGAAATAAATCATATTTACCCACTCCTGTTCCTGAGTCAAAATTCTGCCTACATTTGGTGTATAATTTTACTGCAAGAAATGCTTCATTCTGCAGGAGTTCATATTAAGGCTATATGAGACGTTATAGACCTACAGTTGGTGTCCAGAATTCAGTTTCCATTTAACCCATCTGAACAGTAGTCTACACTTCCCTTGATGTGCCATCGGCCTATTTAAAGTCCCCGTCTTGTGACTGTCGAATTTGTATAGCGCCTCACAATCATCACACATCTATCTATCTGCTATCATTCTCTTTTACCACTTCCCAAACATTAGTTATCTGGCACTCCCTTCTCTTTATTTTCAACTCTCCATTTTGCGATTCGCAGCTTTTCTCTTATTGAATTAAACTCCAGCATTTTCCTTTTTTGCCTCCGTGATCGACTTGAACATTAACTTTTTCTGCCCGTTTCCAAAAGCATTTGGCGGTTGGCGTGTTGGCTATTTGGCGCACGTACAGTTAGGTCCTAAAGCTTAGGCATTATGCACTAATGCCAGATAGCCTAAAATATTGAAAGAAAAACGTCAATGTAGCCTATAGATATAAATTGCACAAGATGAATGATACATTTATGGATATTTAAGGTATTATTTTCTCTTCATTTAACCTACCCGCCACCCACCAGCCCTTCATCCACACAATATTTCATGACCCTAAACCCGCCACACTACGGATATAACTGCTGGGACTGCGGGTTATTAGTCAACCTCCACATCACTACTAAGGATGTATTGTTGTACATGTGTTTGTAGTGAATGTGAACAGAACAGGCCTCTATGGACAACCTTCCACCTGTATGAGCTCATAGACCTCAATGATCTACTCAACGTGTCCAAAGTAAGACTGTCAAGCTACGGTTTCTACTCTTATCACATGTGGTTTTTACTTTTTCAATCACCATACACTGCCTACTGATGATTACTGGGAATCACTTTATATGGGTGGTTAATTCCAAAATCTTGTCTTATGTTTCCACTTCCAAAGTGGTGTAAAGTCCACATTTCAAACCATCTGCTATACTAGCATAATGTTTCCGCTACTCCTTTTAATTACGTGTCCACCTCTCGCCTCCCAGTACAAAGAAGAGATCCAGCAACAGTTTGACAGTAATGAGATCAAACTGCCTACCATCACCCTGCTCACACCTGAGATACGCAAACAGCTACACAGCTTCTCTGACATGGTCCATGATGCTGACATAAGCTCTGTCACACAGCAGGTACAAAGTGTGTGTGTGTGTGTGTGTGTGTGTGTGTGTACACGTAGATGTGCTTGTGCATTTATGTGTGACCTTTGGTCTCTAATAGTTTGTAACGTGTTCAATTGGAGTGTATATTAGGACAACATGCAGCGTCACGTCAAGTATGGTTACAAAGTATTTTAACACTTTCTATACCTGTTTCAGATCAACACTATTTCCAGCATTAATCTGACAGAAATAGCAGGCATGTTAGACCAACTTGCTACTGTTCAAGTGAGTAATAAAACATGGAACATTGTTACAAACATATTCCCTCCCTCTGAGCACTCTCAGGCTCTTCCATCAATGATACGATGTGAACATTAATGTGTGCACTAGTCATATAGATGTTTGTATAAAGACAGTAATGTGATGCATGTCTCTCAACAGAATAATACAGGTATTCAGAAACGGCTGACACAGGAGGCTGAAGGCCTGAGAGGGATCCAGTCAGGTATTGTCACTACCATCATCCCACAGCTGGTACGTCTGACTGGCCTGGTGCTGTCTGTTTCTGCTCTGGACAACTTCAGCAAATGTCACGTGTGTTTGTACTAAATATACAGCTATCTGAATGTCTGGATTATCTATGACTATTTTATAAATCCTTAAGAGGTCATTATCCAGAGCAGAGTCCTATATATTGTAAATAGATATATTACCTGTTTGACTTTTGTGTTTCAGACTCAGTTGAACTCCAACATATATGCCCTCAGTGTTGTAGCATCAGAGATCAATGTAAGTCATACTGCAGAATGTTCAGAAAGCATGAGCTGCAAGGGTTCTTTCATTAAACAATGAAAATATGTAGCTTTGCAATGCATGCTCATCCCTCTCTCTTTCTCCCTCCCTACCTCTTTCTTCTTTAGGGCACAGTAGGAGATGTGTTAAATAAAGTGGGAACAGCTCAAGACTTCCTCAACACCAACACTACACAGATAGTCAAGGCCGTGAGTAACCACACACATGCACGTTAAAACGCATGCTCAAACACAGGCATATCTACTCACAAAAAAAATCATTTACAACCAGAAAATGACATCATATGCCATTTGGGTTTGTTTCCTAGAATGATAAACCATTTCGTCTGGTTCATGACCTCAGGTGTTCTGTACAGTAAAGAAGAGATGGTAGCACCACAGCCATTACTCACATCTTAGCCCACAGTCACACAACCACTTCACATAGTTATAGGGAGTTCCACCTGATTTTCTGCTGCAAATCTCCACTGATTCTCATGACTTCTGAGTCAATAGAGAATGTATGAAATTTACACTTGTTTTTCTTTCTTTTTCTCAGGCAAGTAGGGGGTTCCTAGACTGTCAGATGGGGTACTTCACGACCTATGCTAACTGGGCTAACCTCACGGTGGGTTCACTTAGCATTCTACTACTACTGTATCACTGCATTGCTGTATCTTGTGTGTCTGTGGTTTAATTTTAGGTTTGTGTGTGTGTGTGTGTGTGTGTGTGTGTGTGTGTGTGTGTAGTTTAGCCTCAGCCTTATGTGTAAGAATGTGTGGTTGTGGTTGATGTAAAAAGGGATTTATAAAATATATTTGATGAAATTTGATTGTGTGTGGGTATGTAGATCACTCAACAGATTGGTCGCTGTGGCCCAGTGGCAGAAGCTGTGGACTCAGCTGAGGTTGTAGTCTGCTCAAATATGGTGGAGTCTCTGGTGAGAAAATGATTTCATGCACGCACCCACGCACAGAAAATGATACACTGCGTTAATCTAATATTGTTTATTAACCTACATCTGTGTTTGTGTCCAGAATGCGTTCTGGTTCAGTCTGGGCTGGTGTATGATCTTCCTGGTCCCCAGCATCATCTTCTCCATCAAACTGGCCAAGTTCTACAGGAGGATGAAGCACAGCGATGTCTACGAGTGAGTAGCAAACATATTTACACACATACATCAGATGATTGTACTTATGTACTGGGCGGAAAATACTCATTCAGAAATAAGACCAGGGCCCGTATATACAGTGGGGGAAAAAAGTATTTGATCCCCTGCTTATTTTGTACGTTTGCCCACTTACAAAGAAATTATCAGTCTATAATTTTAATAGTAGGTTTATTTGAACAGTGAGAGACAGAATAACAGCAAAAAAATCCAGAAAAACGCATGTCAAAAATGTTATAAAATGATTTGCATTCTAATGAGGGAAATAAGTATTTGACCCCTCTGCAAAACATGACTTAGTACTTGGTGGCAAAACCCTTGTTGGCAATCACAGAGGTCAGATGTTTCTTGTAGTTGGCCACCAGGTTTGCACACATCTCAGGAGGGTTTTGTCCCACTCCTCTTTGCAGATCTTCTCAAAGTCATTAAAGTTTCGAGGCTGACGTTTGGCAACTCGAACCTTCAGCTCCCTCCACAGATTTTCTATGGGATAAACCCCTACAACTCATCCAGAACGCCGCAGCCTGTCTGGTGTTCAACCTTCTCAAGTTCTCTCATGTCACCCCGCTCCTCCGCACACTCCACTGGCTTCCAGTTGAAGCTCGCATCTGTGACAAGACCATGGTGCTTGCCTACGGAGCTGTGAGGGGAACGGCACCTCCATACCTTCAGGCTCTGATCAGGCCCTACACCCAAACAAGGGCACTGCGTTCATCCACCTCTGGCCTGCTGGCCCCCCTACCTCTGCGGAAGCACAGTTCCCGCTCAGCCCAGTCAAAATTGTTCGCTGCCCTGGCACCCCAATGGTGGAACAAGCTCCCTCACGACGCCAGGACAGCGGAGTCAATCACCACCTTCCGTAGACACCTGAAACCCCACCTCTTTAAGGAATACATGGGATAGGATATAGTAATCCTTCTAACCCCCCCCCCCCCCCCCCCCCAAAAAAGATATAGATGTACTATTGTAAAGTGGTTGTTCCACTGGATATCATAAGGTGAATGCACCAATTTGTAAGTCGCTCTGGATAAGAGCGTCTGCTAAATGATGTAAATGTAAATGGATTAAGGTCTGGAGACTGGCTAGGCCACTCCAGGACCTTAATGTGCTTCTTCTTGAGCCACTCCTTTGTTGCCTTGGCTGTGTGTTTTGGGTCATTGTCATGCTGGAATACCCATCCACGACCCATTTTCATTCCTCCTCCTCCAAACACGTTGAGTTAATGTCAAAGAGCTCCATTTTGGTCTCATCTGACCACAACACTTTCACCAGTTGTCCTCTGAGTCATTCAGATGTTCATTGGCAAACTTCAGACGGGCATGTATATGTATTCTTGAGCAGGGGGACCTTGCGGGCGCTGCAGGATTTCAGTCCTTCACGGCGTAGTGTGTTACCAATTGTTTTCTTGGTGACTATGTTCCCAGCTGCCTTGAGATCATTGACAAGATCCTCCCATGTAGTTCTGGGCTGATTCCTCACTGTTCTCATGATCATTGCAACTCCACGAGGTGAGATCTTGCATGGAGCCCCAGGCCGAGGGATATTGACAGTTCTTTTGTGTTTCTTCCATTTGCGAATAATAGCACCAAATGTTGTCACCTTCTCATCAAGCTGCTTGGCGATGGTCTTGTAGCCCATTCCAGCCTTGTGTAGGTCTACAATCTTGTCCCTGACATCCTTGGAGAGCTCTTTGGTCTTGGCCATGGTGGAGAGTTTGGAATCTGATTGATTGATTGCTTCTGTGGACAGGGGTCTTTTTTACAGGTAACAAGCTGCGGTTAGGAGCACTCCCTTTAAGTGTGCTCCTAATCTCAGCTCGTTACCTGTATAAAAGACACCTGGGAGCCAGAAATCTTTCTGATTGAGGGGGGTCAAATACTTATTTCCCTCATTAAAATGCAAATCAATTTATAACATTTTTGACATGCGTTTTTCTGGATATTTTTGTTGTTATTCTGTCTCTCACTGTTCAAATAAACCTATTAAAATTATAGACTGATAATTTCTTTGTAAGTGGGAAAACGTACAAAATCAGCAGGGGATCAAATACTTTTTTCCCCCACTGTACAGTACCAGTCAAAAGTTTGGACACACCTACTCAAGGATTGGACACACCTACTCTAGGATTTTTCTTTATATTGACTATTTTCTACATTGTAGAATAATAGTGAAGACATCAAAACTATGAAATAACACACATGGAATCATGTAGTAACTAAAAAAGTGTTAAACAAATCAAAATATATTTTATATTTGAGATTCTTCAAAGTAGCCTACCTTTGCCTTGATAACAACTTTGCACACTCTTGGCATTCTCTCAACCAGCTTCACCTGGAATGCTTCCCACATATGTTGTGCACTTGTTGGCTGCTTTTCCTTCATTCTGTAGTCAAACTTTTCCCAAACCATCTCAACTGGGTTGAGGTCGGGTGATTGTGGAGGCCAGGTCATCTGATGCAGCACTCATTCACTCTCTTTCTTGGTCAAATAGCCCTTACACAGCCTAGAGTTGTGTTGAGTCATTGTCCTGTTGAAAAACAAATGATAGTTCCACTAAGCGCAAACCAGATGGGATGGCGTATCGCTGCAGAATGCTGTGGTAGCCCTGCTGGTTAAGTGTGCTTTGAATTCTAAATAAATCACTAACAGTTTCACCAGCAAAGCACCACCTCCTCCATGCTTCATGGTGGGAACTACACATGTGGAGATCATCCGTTTAGCTACTCTGTCTCTCACAAAGACACGGCAGTTGGAACTAAAAATCTAAAATTTGGACTCATCACACCAAAGGACAGATTTCCACTGGTCTAATGTCCTTTGCTCGTGTTTCCTGGCCCAAACAAGGCTCTTCTTCTTATTGGTGACCTTTAGTAGTGGTTTCTTTGCAGTAATTTGTCCATGATGGCCTGATTCACGCAGTCTTCTCTGAACAGTTGATGTTGAGATGTGTCTGTTACTTGAACTCTGAAGCATTTATTTCAACTGCAATTTCTCAGGCTGGTAACTCTAATGAACTTATCCTCTGCAGCAGAGGCGGTCCTCATGACCTGTGGCGGTCCTCATGTGAGCCAGTTTCATCATAGTACATGATGGTTTTTGCGACTACACTGAAGAAACTTTAAAAGTTCTTGAAATATTCCGGACTGACTGACTTTCATGTCTTAAAGTATGATGGACTGTCATTTGTCTTTTGCTTATTTTAGCTGTTCTTGCCATAATATGGACTTGGTCTTTTACCAAATAGGGCTATCTTCTGTATACCACCCCTACCGTGTCACAACACAACTGATTGGCTCAAACGCATTAAGGAAAGAAATTCCACAAAATAACTTTTAACAAGGCACTCCTGTTAATTGAAATGCATTCCAGGTGACTACCTTCATGAAGCTGGTTGAGAGAATGCCAAGAGTGTGCAAAGCTGCCGTAAAGGCAAAAGGTGGCTACTTTGAAGAATCTCAAATGTAAAATATATTTTGATTTGTTTAACACTTTTTTGCTTACTGCATGATTCCATATGTGTTATTTCATAGTTTTGATGTCTTCACTATTATTCTACAATGTAAAAAAATATGAAAAATAAAGTAAAACCCTTGAATGAGTAGGTGTGTCCAAACTTTTGACTGGTACTGTATATACACAAAAGCATCTGAGTTCGAGTGCTGATCTAGCATCAGGTCCCCCGCCCGCCCGCCCATAATCATCTTATTATCTTATTATTCGTTAGGATCCGTTTTGCCTTTTAGATCACATGTCAGCACTCCTACTCTGACTTTTTGTGAACACGGGCCCAGGACACTATGACTCTGACTGAAACGTTGTTGTAATAAAGCTGGTATGGGAACAATATACAATCTCTCTTTTTGTCTTGTCTCATCTCTCTCCCCATAGAAACCACATAGCCATGAACATCCTCCCCCAAGCCCAAGTCAAACCCTACTGAGCTGGGGGAAAGAGAGGACTGGCAAGGGATGTTACTGCTCTCAGGGAATAGAACCAGGGCTCTGCCACTCCACCCTGACATGCATGACATGAATGGGTCTAACCCTACATGTACCACCTGAATAATGATATGATATATTTGATATATCAAATAGGGTAGGTACAAGTTGCCGGCTTCAACATAACGTCTATAATCATGTCATTGTGTTGTTTGTCTACAATGTCATTGTTTTTGAAATTTTTGATATATACTTTTTCTTCTAATGAATGATATTGATTTGAAATATTTGATTCTGCAATGATACAATTTTGTACCAGACAATGAGTAGGATATGTTAGGAAGCACTTTAGTAGGTCTGTTTATATAGGAAAAACATTTCTGACATGCATTGTGCAAACTACTGTGATTAAAGATTTTCTACAGATGGACTACTGTTTGTGTTAGCTAATTCTTTCTCAAATATATTACTGATACAGTACCTTGTAGTATAATATGTTTCTGATAGGATAGCACTAGCAGCAGTGGCCAATAGAAACGTGTTCTGCATGTGATTGATTGCTGTTTACAGGATGCAGTCTAAAAATGGTACAAATCAATTGATGCGTTTAGGTTTACAGCACAGATCCACCTGATTCAGTGAACACAACCTCTCAGCATCACGATGGGGGAAGTAGGGGAGCAAAAGGAAGTGTGGGTATCAGGTTGAATTTGACCTCAATGACCGATATGAAGTTTTCTAGCCTCTGGGATCAGCCTCATTCCCACTCTCTCCCTCTGCAGCAGGATTATCTGAGACAGAGATAGTGAGTCCCCATTGTCTTCAGCCAGGTGGTGTCACTCGATCAACAGTGCAGATGAAAATCTAGCGTAAGACAATAAGCGGGGCCCTCCACCACCCTTTTCCACCTCTTCTTCCCCCCCACTCCATGATGATATCCTTCTCGCACACCCGAGGAACCTGCCTGTCTGCTGTGAAACAAAAGAGACGCACACACACACACACACACACACACACACACACACACACACACACACACACACACACAACACACACACACACACACACACACACACACACACACACACACACACACACACACACACACACACACACACACACACACACACACACACACAGAGTTCCATAGCCATGACAATAAGGAGTGGCATTGTTTAGTAGACAGGGTAAGGAAGGACATTTTCACAAACACACAGTATTCCCATACACGCACATTCATCCTTCGACTGGTCCACACACTAAGCTGTGTACAGCTCTAATAGAGATTTAGGCCTAGATCCAATCAGATCAAGCGTTAACCCGGCGAATGCAGACATGCGCATAGCGGATGTTTTGCCTGTGTGAACCCATTCCAGTGTTCAAAATTTTAAACAAGGCTGCATGGGATTTATCTTAATGCTGTGGCAATGTCCGTTTTTTAGGTATAATGCTGGGAAGCACTTGTGGATTTGACAGCTCCACCTCAGACACTATCCACTAAGTTGGCTAAAGCAGATCTGATTGAATTGAGCCCTTGGTCATGGCTGGGCTATGGCCATATTGAGCAGTGGGTTATCATGTGTCCTGAATGCAACTAGTAAATGTAGTGTTTCCTCTGTTTCTTTGACTATAATGGGTTTAAACATAGCAAGATGGCACAAACAGACCTGGCTAACTCCTATGACCTACATATGGGACCAGGCTAGTTTAAACAAAAGGTAACAATCCCAATGTTTCTGTATCTAAGAGTAAGTTGGCAATGTCAAGGGCCTAACAAACCAGAACAATGTGTGGGAGCCATGCCTTATGGTGAGGATGAGAAACTATTCACAGAACAGAAACAAAGGTAAAAAAACAAGGGCATTTCTCAGTGACATACATATTGGGCACATTCTGCTCAGGCCCGCATAGAATATCATCTCTTTACCACATCACTATGATGTAATGATCTTGTAAACTGTACAGTCTTGCACATAATATGGCTATCTGGAACACACCCATTTACACTCAAGTTAGTCTGGGTACCTGACTGTTTCTGATGTTAGCAATACTACACTGTTGCCTTGGCAGGACAACGACCTGTTAGCTAAATTAGAAATAGACTGGGAAAATACAACACAATATTCCAAAATAGCAAACAAACACCACCAGAGACCATGTGGAAGTTTTAACTTGGGTTTAATAACACGCATTTTGCATCCAAACATTTATCTGTGTGGCTGAAAGTGAAACTGCAGAAGGCTAAAGTACGGCACGTGGAATAGTCATCACAGCTGACCGGAAAAGACACAATTTGATAACAGGCAATAAAAAAGGGAGCTCCACCTGTCAAAGTGGAGCAAAGGCAAATAAACAAAGACTTCCTTTTCTGAGCACATTCACCTGTCTGGATTGAATAGCAGTATGCTAGGCAATGGTGTTTAATGTGATTTTCTTGTTCTGCTAAGGCTTTATACATCCATCCATTCCCACATACTGCAGGGGTATCAAACTCAAGTCGATGGCTGCAATCCTACTGGTTTTAGTTGCACGTATTGATCACTGATTGGACAGAGAAGAGTATACAGTCTGTGATTAAAAGTAATTAAACTGCACCTGACATACTAGGATAGTATAAGTATACAGTGAAACAAACTAACAGAATGTCATCACAAGTCACAGCATCTCATGAGCCATATCCGGCATCCCAATTAGCAACCCTTTTCACTGGAGTGCCCTCCTCCGCAGATTTAAAAGCATAGGGCTGGTGTTACTATGGGTTATTACACCGATCCCATGCTCTGTTTAATATATGTGGGGGATTTCCTTGATTCCCTTCAAGGAAATGGGTGGAGAATTTCGGCAGAGTAAGTCATCTTTGGCTCTCTGAGAGCAGGCGACCAGTTTTAACTGGCCGAGTCACATGATCAGGCAAAACAAATTACCCCATGTCACTCACTCTCTCTCACACACACACACACACACACACACACAATATCCCATGCTTCTGACGGCTGTATCTATAAAGGTGGTGGTGGCTGCATTAGAGCAGATATGTGACACTAGGTTGTGAATGAGGAGCAGCAGCTCCCTGAAGGAGCTCAGTCATTCCAGTAGCATTCTGGAGTGTCACTGACTGTGTGCCTTAGCAGGCCATATTTTGTGAGCGCAGTGTTCAGTCGGTTTTAACCAGGTTAGGCTGCACCAACTTCACAGAATATATCTGGATAGGACTACAGAAATGAATAATTTCATATTCTTTAGAGGTGGTTCCACAGCTATGTTAGCCTGAGTCCAAGATTTGTCTGTACTGTCATTCCAACTCGTATGTCACTGGCAAGACAGCCCAAACATATCTGGGACTCAGGCTACTGCACAAAACATTTAAAGAATCAGTTTGATTCAAAATCTAAATGCTAAAGAACACTTTCTATAAAATTCAAATGTAGGCACTTTAAAACAATAATCTTGATCCATAAGCGCTTAAGTTACAAGGTTTGATCTCCAGACATTAAAATTTTACTCAGACATGACAAGTAAACAATAGGAGGTTCTGTAATACTGACAATGAGGAAGCTACACATACAGAATGTAGAGAATGAACTCCTCTGTATGTGTAAATCATGGAGCAGAAAACAGAGAGGAGAAAGAGAGCAGAGGTGAAATGGAGATGGGGAACGTTAACAGGAGAAAGCGAGAATCCCAACAGTGGATAGACAGAGAGAGAGAAAATGTTAGGAGAAACAGAGGGTCTAACATCCATAACGACATTACAGTCACTTGGCCCATGCAGGGAGACGTGACCTGGTGCAGAGTGCCTAGTGTGTGTGTGTGTGTGTGTGTGTGTGTGCGTGCGATGTGCTTTGGTTTGGGCCTACCCCACCCCTACTAAGGACATAATAGAGTTACCCCAAATTAAATTACAGGAACTGGAAGACGGTGAGTCACCTCTCCTCTACAGGGCAGTTTGGTAGGAATGTACTGGGTGGAACTGGAGAAAGAGAGACTGGAGTGGACAGGGGAGAGACTGAAGAGAGGGTTGAGGAGAGAATGAAAAGAGAAAAAGAGAATGCAACAAGGGTTTAAAGAAGTAGAAAGATATAAATGTTCATCTACCCCTGAAAAGAAAATGTACACTTTTTTATTGAACATTTTCCTCCAAAAGCAGCTTTAAATAACGTGTTTCACTATAGAACATTTCCACTGCTGCTGGAAAAGGTGTCATTACATCAATGTTATTTTCAAAACAGACACATTCAGTAAAATAGTTCATGTTTGAGCATGATGGTTGACTGACTTTATGAGGAACATACACTAAACCCAGAAGTCACGTCCCAGAGACGAAACCTTTACCCCCTAGAGCCAAGGGTTCCAAATATTCTAAACAAATAAACATTCAACACAGAGGTTTATGGGTCAGGGTCCGATAACTGTATCACTATGGGCTGACAAAGGGCTTTCGATTAGGTTTAAAGTACAGTAAACCACCTGGGATATTATGACACACAGTTGGCGAAAGCAAAAAAGATCCAGGTTGTGTACAGTAGGCACGAATTAGAAAATAACATTTTGAAGCACAAGAGGCACTACCTGAACATCACCAATGAGAATGTTCATTGTAGCTTTTTAAACATTTTCTGTTGGAAAACATTTTCTGTTTTGTGCCTGCTGAACAAGACCCACAACAATGAATGAATATTGAGCAAGTTGATGATAAAAAAAGATGACAGTTAATGGATTTCTACCATATTACATACAAGAATGGTAGCTCTGCGACATGCACACTTAATCTGTTCATAATATCAATACATACTGTATATTAGTCTATTAATGTTCTTTCCATTAAGGCTGAGTTTATCGAATGCAAGGCAACTCTTAGCTAGCATTCTACTCTGTGTGCATTCCTGATCACACAATAACACTTAAATAACACCACATATATACACATTTTAAAATACAAAATGAAAATCAAAGAGAGGTATGTACAATGGTAAGATTTAGTAGTCATTTAATAACCTGGAATAACTTTAAGGCAATATTTTGTTCGGAAAGTAAACAGTCAGCTATGATTACTCATCTGCTTATGACTGACAACAGAAAAGAGCCTCAAATGAAGCCTGCCAAAAGGAGGACATTTTGTTTTGTTGACTGATTTTGTTGTTCAGGCACAGTCCTGCTCCAGTGTAGAGGAAGCACTTAAGATATGCTGTTCAATAGCAGATTAGACCAATCTCAATCTAACAACCCACTACTACCTATACCAATCAACTGAAATCTCAATAATGGTATCAATAGTTTTGTTATTTTTATTCTGTTAAAATGTTTTCGTAGCCAACACTGCACATCAAGTAGAGTAACATGAAGATATCGCCGCAGCCAAAGAGCACTTTTTCCTACAGAGCAGAAATAGACTGTTTGTGTGTTTTGAGTATGGCAGGATTGACAGGTTGTGGGAGTGTCAGACGAGGGTTATGGGGTGAGTCCAGTGTGTGTGTGCGTGTCTCAGTCGGGGTTCGGAGTGGAGGTCACCCTGCCCCCGGGGACAGTCCTGTGTTTAGATGGGTCGTGTTGATCCAAGATGGCCGCCATGTTCCCGATGACATCATTATGCTGCTGATCTAAGCCTATGCTAGGCTCGGTGGTGGACCTAGGCAGTCCTTTAGCCCGACGAGGGGGCGTGGGAGGGGGGAACGAGGGCGACTGGAGGATGTCAGCATATCGCTGGTTGGGCCTGGTCTCTCTCTGTAGAACCTTACTGAGCAACGGCTTCAACAACCCAAAGGTCAACTGGCTGGACTGGGGGTCAGCAAAGGGAGAGGAGGGAGGGATATTTGAGGAGGGGGAGAAGGATGTAGATAAGGAAGATGATGAGGGTATATTTTTCAGCACAATGTTAAGTATGGCCGTGACCGTGAGATCTTCAGGACACAGAGCCCAGAGGAGGTCTAGGTATGGATCCAGGTCTCGATGCTGGGCCACCTCACACAGTAAGGTAGTAAAGATCTCTTTGTTCAGTAAGGGACTCTGCCTGCAGAACCTCTGGGCCACTTGGGTTACCCTCTCCCACTGCCGTCTCCCCATCAAGATCCTCAGAGCCTGGAGGACCGCGTTTGGCCTACCACTCACCAAAAGGAGATCCACCTCCAAGTCCTGGTTTTGTTCATAATCTGGGTATTGTTTCAGGTCTGATCCGGGGCCAGGTAGAGGCAGGGCTGAAAGGGCGCGTTTATACAGGGGTAGGCTCTCTCCGTTCTCTGCAAATCCCCTACCTCCAGAGTAGCTCCAGGTGGAGCCACCAAGGCCTAGACCCATCCCCAAGCCTGCAGAGGTCTGCTGCTGCTGGGCTAGCTCCAGGAACCTGGGCAGCCAGCTGGGCTGGAAGCAGAAGACGGAGTGGCACAGGAGCTCGAAGACAGGCAGGGCCGAGTTAGCGGCAAGGGGGCTGGAGTTGGAGCTAAGGCTGGGGCTAAGTTTAAAACTAGAGCCAGTGCTGGGGCAAGGTTTAGGTGACTTGTGTTTAGACTGGCTGTTGCCATTGGTGTAGGGCAGGTTTACAGTGACAGTGGGGGCCTGTACAGGGCTGAGGACAGTCTTCCAGACCTCCGGGGGCACTTTAGAGGAGAGAAAGCCCTCTCCGTTGCAGCGTAGCTGCAGAGCGCTCTGTGTGGCCCTCCAAGCCTGACTGGGGAACAGGCTGAAGATGGAATTGAGGTAGAGTAGAGAGTCTCGGTCGAGCTCTGACGACAAGAGGAGTCTCCCCACCTCCTGCTGCACTAGACTCTCACACACATCCTCCACCTCCCTCTCCTTCACCAATCCCCCCTTCACCTCCTCTAGGGAGACCAGCCCCTTCAGTTCAGCCTCCAGGGATCCGAGCAGCTTCTCCTGTCCTCTCCTGCCTTCTCCCTGGGGTAACTCCACTCCCCTCTCCCCCCCGCTCTGGAGGTAGTCTCCAACGATGTTTGCCAGAGTGATAGGAGCCTGGAACATCCCTCCTCTCTTTAACTTCTCCACAGTGAGCCGAGTGCTGCTGAGACTTCTCTGTTGGTAATACTTACAGGCCTCCTCGAACACAGCCTCTACCATTAGAGTCGCAGGGCTGATGCTCTCCCCTGCACCCAGGGACAGGGTCTTCTGCTTTGGGTCGGAGTCGTGGCCCCGGGGGTCGCCCTCCCGGAGCATCACTACAAATAGGCCGGTCTCTAACAGCAGGTGTGGTGCCTGCCTCTCAGTCCTGTTGACGTAGAGTAGCCCCTCTCTCTTCAGGGCTATTTTCTCCAGCTCCACACCACACGTAGTGTCAATCAGGTAGAGGGTCCGTCCGATGGTCAGAGCCAGGGTGTCCTGGTACACGTTCAGGCTGTTATGGGCACTGCTGCTGGCCAGGCAGTTGTCAGCTAGTTTGTAGATCTGTCGTAACACCCCATCCTTCTGTAGTAGACTGACCCAACCTGTGCTGAGCAGCAGTAACAGGCCTCCACTGCCAGTAGGGGAGTAGCCATAGATATCAGGGGGGCTAAGGGCTGATAGGTATCCCGTGCAGTCTGTTATCAACCTTCTAAAGTCAGATTCTTTAGTAGAAGGTGAGTCTTTTCGGAGGAGATTACCTTTACAGGTGCTGCTCACTCTGAATGTGTCATACTGGGGGGACCACATGAGAAAAAATTTGGAGAGGGACATGGTGGATTTGTCTTTCAAATCAGGTAGTAGGTAAACATTCTCACCTGAGCTGATGACGTTGTAGCGGGGGTTGTTGTGCAGAGCAATTTTCATGCCCCCTAAACTGACAGCCATTTCCTCCACCTCATAGGTTCGTTTGCAGATGCAGTACCTGAAGTTGTGGGTCTCATTGATAGGTGATGAGCTCTCCGACGGTGGCCTCTCCTCACACCAGAAGATGTAGTTCTGACTGGCCGAGACAGAGATGACTTTAGCCCGGAGGCTGTTGCAAAGGTCCGCTGTGTGCAGGGGATGCCATCCCCCTTTGAGTTCCAGAAATTTCCAAAACTCTGCTTTTCCATTCTCGAATATGACAGCTAACAGCGCAACACCGCCATCTCTGTTTTTGTCGTCAAAATATACAATATCCACAATGGGCACAGCCCGAGTCAGCCCTAGATCTAGGTGCTTTTGGCTCTGGATCTGCTGCGGTCTCTGATATTTGTCAAAAGTCATGAGACCAACCTTGGGTTTGCGGAGAATGACGTGAATGTGGCGTCCATCTGGGCTCACACGCACATCTGATAGATTGTTTTTGCAACTTCTGTTATTCGAATACGTCTGTTTTAGATACTCGTTTAAATCTGTACCTCTAGTAAAGTCCACGAAAGCTGTCACTTGTTCCAACATTCGTTGCATCATGTCTACAGAGCAGAGAAGGTATTCGATGCGGCGCTAACGCTAGCACAAATCTCAACTCAGACTGCCGATGTTGCTAGCTGGAACCCGTTAGCGGTTAAATCAACCGGTTGTCGTGAGCTTTGGTAATCCCACTTCCGTCGATGAAAACCTCTCTAACTATGTAGCTAACTGTCGACATTTCAAAACAGTTTAAATCGTATGCGTAAAAGTAGTTAGCTAGCTAGCAAGCTAGTCATCTGGATGCTTAGCTACCTCCTGACATCACGAGTTTATTAATTTCCGGATACAAAGATTTTTTTTCCTGAAAGGGGAGGAGTGGAGAGGGGAAAGACGTAACATCAAAGACTGCATCACAGAACGTTGAACTGTGCAGGTTTTTCCATCTTCAGCTTGACTTCGTATGTGAAATTGTTCAACAGCAGTACAACTAAATAAACGCAAATGGGTGGCATACAACACTTCTAAAATGACTCTAAAATGTGTATTCGAAAAACGTTCATCAAAATTGGGATTATTAAGTGACTGAATGACGAAATCGTTGAAGTTGACTATCTTTTGTTCTTAAAAAGTATTTTGTGAAGCGTTGAACTGTCAATCAAGGCACAACCGCAAGCTATCTTTCAAAGGGCGCGTTCGCATGCCAGATGTTACAGTGCATTTCCACATAACATGTTGGGGTGATTAAACAACGGAGGCCATTCATTTTCAATTGAGGGAAGTCAGTGAAGTGGGCGGAGGGACAGTTGGGCGATGTGAGCATGTGTGAGGGAGCGTGAACAGGGTAGGACCAAAGTTGGGGACAGCTGAATGTTTTTGTAATACTCCAAGACATTGTGGCACTGTTGACCAATCGAAGGTCACTATAGCTTCCACCCCCTACTGTAATGGCTGTTGATACCTAGCCTGCTTGCTAGCACCCACATGAGGATGAAGCTACTGCGGCTATCCACATTATCGTGTAATGTGGAAATTGGGCATCACCGTCCATTTACACTATACAAGCGGCACTCGCATAACCGCGCTAGCCTCGCCTTCATTTGGGTGCTAACAAGGTAGCAAGCAAGCTAGGTAGTGCTATGCATTAACAGCCATTGTCAGCCAATCCAGTATGGGTTGGAAGTTAAGGTGAGCTTCGATTGATCACTTGCATTCAGAGTATGTGAGCGGAACGGAGCTGGAGCAGAGCGAAGAGGAGCTGCCCAATTTATCTGGAGTGTGGAGTGAGTTTCCACTCCAGTTTCTCTCCAGTAGCGCTCACTTCACTTCATTCGCTCAGGGCATGCCCTGCCCAGTATGCATTTGTATACAACTTGTGTGCTGCTGTAGCCCCTTGCTGTAGCTACTGTCATGGAGATCCCAAATTATTTTTATAAAGAATCTGATAAAACACACAGGTGCAAAATCAAGGTGACTTACAAAGATGAGGAGGACCAAGCGCAAAATAGGGAGTGCGGTGATATAGTGTCCACAATTAAAGAATCATTGTGGAATCTGAAAATACACATATCCCAAAATCATGATGTTGTACTATACTGTAAGTGCACAAACAGAATGTAAGGAGGTGGGTTGCTAGCTAAGTATGTCATTGTAGAAAAGTATTTTTAAACCAAAAATCTATTCTCTTAAAAATTTCATTAATTTTCATTCTATTATCTATGCAATAGGCTATCATTTTTTTTGGCCCAATAGGCCTGACATATTACCTCTTTCAAGGAGCTTTCCGGTTTGATAGGGTTATTTTGCCTAAAAACCTTTAGGCCTACCTTCAGAAATGTTTTAAAACAACTCGGCATCCCGTCCAGCCTGGCAGGAGTGTCCCGAAGGGTGTATAGCATCCTCAGTTGCTCTGCAAGCACGGAGAGGGTCTATTCTCCGTTGCTGGCATTCTCTCCAGGCACCATCGCATAAGCCTGAAGCCACAGTCTCTGGCCAAACTCGTGTTTCTAAAAGTGAATTCAAAGACACTGTAGACTGAGCCTAATAAGGCATTTAATTCTAAGTAAGTCACAGCCTATATGCGCAATGTATAGGCTATAATGATTTAATACAACAACATGTTGTAAGGATCTCTACAGGATCAGTGTCCCACCCTCGGCACGGTTGAGCTAACATGTGCTAATGTGATTAGCATGACGTTGTAAGTAACAAGAACATTTCCCAAGACATAGACGTCTTATATGGACAGAAAGCTTAAATTCTTGTTAATCTAACTGCACTCTCCAATCTACAGTAGTGATTAGTGAAAACATACAATGCTATTGTTTGAGGATAGTGCACTTGTACTTGAAAATGTATACATTGACCAATTAGGCACATTTGGGGAGACCTGATACAACATTTTTAACAGAAATGCAATGGTTCATTGGATCAGTCTAAAACTTTGCACATACACTGCTGCCATCTAGTGGCCAAAATCTAAATTGTGCCTAGAGTCCTAAGTCAGATAATGGCCTTTCTCTTGCATTTCAAAGATGATGGAATAAAAAAATGTTTTCTTTGTATTATCTTTTACCAGATCTAATGTGTTATATTCTCCTACATTAATTTCATGTTTCCACAAACTTCAAAGTGTTTCCTTTCAAATGGTATCAATAATATACTTACCCTTGCTTCAGGTCCTGAGCTACAGGCAGTTAGTTTTGGGTATGTCATTTTAGGCAAAAATGGAAAAAAAGGGTCCGATCCTTAAGATGTAATGCTGAGCACTTACTTGTCCTGACAGACTTGCAAATCCTTCACAATGTATTGCTTTGTAGGCTGTTGCTTTGAAATAATAAAAATAATAGGCTAATAATATTGCCTAAATAATTCATTTTCGTTCCTTCTTAGGCTACCTGTCACGTCCTGACCAGTATAGGGGTTATTTGTTATTGTAGTTTGGTCAGGACGTGGCAGAGGGTATTTGTTTTATGTGGTTCGGGGTGGTGGTTTGTTTAGAAGGGTGTTTGATTTATTATTTCCGGGTTTTGGGTTAAGGTTTTATGTTTTTGTATTTCTATGTTCTTTCTAGTTTAGTATTTTCTATGTTAGGTAATTGGGTGTTGGACTCTCAATTGGAGGCAGGTGTTTGTAGTTGCCTTTGATTGAGAGTCCTATATATAGGGATGTGTTTTGTTTGTTAATTGTGGGTAGTTGTATTTCGCACTGCTAGTTGTCGTAGTCTGTGAAATGTCATCAGTCGTTCTCTTTGTTTATTGTTTTTCCGTGTTCACATTTATTTAATAAATAATAATGATGAACATGCAACACGCTGCGCCTTGGTCCTTTCTTCACGAAGACAGCCGTTACAGAACTACCCACCAAAAATGGACCAAGCAGCGGAGAAAGGAGCAAAGGGAATTATGGGTGGATTATAGGGAGCAGCACCTGGAGTGGAGGAAGCAGCGCGCTCGGGAGGAGATGGCATCCTGGTCGCTGGAGGTGTTGGAGTCAAGAATTGACTGGACATGGAAACAATTATTGGACCACTGTGATAACCTGCCTGGGAGGCAGGTAGAGCACGAGAGGCAGCCCCAATAATTTTTTTTGGGGGGGCACACGGGTAGTTTGGCGGGCGAGGATTAAGTCCCAAGCCAAATCCCTGTGTTTTTTCCAAACGACCATTGACTGGACAGGTCCCGTGCTTTGGGGTGATGGGTGCTGTGACGAGGCTGGGTATTTTCAGGCCGGTATGCGCAGTACCAGCGCCCCGCATGTGCCAGGGGAAAGTGGGCATCCAGCCAGTAGGGGTGATGCCAGTCCTGCGCTCGAGACCGCCAGTGCGCCTCTACGGTCCAGTGTTTCCCGCTACATGCACTAGCCTTGAGGTGTGTGTCTCCAGGCTGGCACGTCCAGTACCAGCACCAAGCATCAAGCTTCCAGTGAGTCAGCCCAGTCCAACTCAGCCTGTTCCCGCTCCTCGCACTAGCCCTGAGGTGCGTGTCTCCAGGCTGGCACGTCCAGTACCAGCACCACGCATCAGGCTTCCAGTGCGTCAGCCCACTCTAACTCGGCCGGTTCCCGCTCCTCGCACTAGCCCTGAGGTGCGTGTCCCCAGGCTGGTACCTCCACTACCAGCCCCACGCATCAGGCTTCCAGTGCGTCAGACCAGGCCCGAGTATCCGGCAACAGTGCCTCGTCCAGAGTATCCGGCAACAGTGCCTCGTCCAGAGTGTCCGGCAAAAGTGCCTCGTCCAGAGTGTCCGGCAACAGTGCATCGTCCAGAGTGTCCGGCAACAGTGCCTCGTCCAGAGTGTCCGGCAACAGTGCCTCGTCCGGAACCAGGGGAGACGGCCCACTGTCCGGAACCAGGGGAGACGGCCCACTGTCCGGAACCAGGGGAGACGGCCCGTGACCCGGGTGAGTCTGCCCGCCAGTCCGGAACCGGGTGAGTCTGCCCGCCAGTCCGGAGCCGCCAGAGCCGCCCGCCAGTCCGGAGCCGCCCGCCAGTCCGGAGCCGCCAGAGCCGCCCGCCAGTCCGGAGCCACCAAAGCCGCCCGCCAGTCCAGAGCCGCCCGCCTGTCCGGAGCCGCCAGAGCCGCCCACCAGTCCAGGGCCGCCCGCCAGTCTGGAGCCGCCAGGGCCGCCCGCTAGTCTGGAGCCGCCAGGGTCGCCCGCCAGCCGGGCGCAGCCAGGGGAGCCACCTAAGTGGGCTAAGCCAAGGGTGGAGCGGGGTCCACATCCCGCACCTGAGCCACTTCCAGTATAGGTGGGTTGGGGAGGGGGGGGGGTGTAGCACAGGTTCCCTTCCCTCCCTTTAGTTAGTTGGTCCCCCATCCACTCTTCTCTCTCTTTTCATTGAAATAATTGCTTCAGATGTGTCTCTGTGTTGCTGTTTACTATAGTGCAATTTGACTTTTCACAACACCTGGATAGGTATTTTAAGTATCAGCTAACCAAATATTATGCTATAGCAATCTATCAGTTGAAGAGACAGTCGATGACGTTGCATGCAACCATTGCTTGATGCATGCAAAGTCTGAGCAGGGAAACACAACCAAAAAGAGCTGTGGGTCAGTGAGATTGTGGTTATTTTGTAATGACAGTGAACAATATTCCAATCTCATGCTGTGTTCATAACATATTTGTCCATATTATCAGGCAGTTGTGGTATTTAGCTATAAGCATTATCACCTCATGTAGTCCACCTGATGCAGCATAGTGGCTATAAATAAATAGGCTGAAGGTTGCCCATCTGAAATTATCCCATTGGGCTAATCATTAGCGAGATCACAAACTCTAAATTCTAAACACCAGGCTATCTTGTTGCTAGTTACAGCAACATATAGCTTAATAAAATGGGTCCGGAGAGGATGGCTGCCGTTTCGTGGGCTCTTAACCAACTGTGCTATTTTTTTGTTTTTTCACATTTTTTGTAACTTATTTTGTACATAATGTTGCTGCTACCGTCTCTTATGACCAGAAAGAGCTTCTGGACATCAGAACAGCGATTACTCACCTTGAACTGGATGAAGAATTTCTCTTTAATGAGTCAGACGAGAGGGATTTACTCCAGACACCCGAACAGGCCCTCATTCCCGTCATTCGCAGGAGAAAAAGACGGAAGAGGTATCACGGAAAGAGTTTGGGGTGCCTTGTGAGGATCCGCCGAAGAGTGGCTAATCTGCCTTTGCCATACTACTGGCCAACGTACAATTGCTGGATAATAAATTGGACGAACTAAAAGCACGTATATCTTAACAACGGGACATTAAAAACTGTAATATCTTATGTTTCACCAAGTCGTGGCTGAACGACGACATGAATAACATACAGCTGGTGGATTATACACTGTATCGGCAGGATAGAACAGCAGCCTCTGGTAAGACAAAGGGTGGCGGTCTATGTATATTTGTAAACAACAGCTGGTGCACGATATCTAAGGAAGTCTCAAGTTTTTGCTCGCCTGATGTAGAGTATGTCATGATAAGCTGTAGACCACACTATCTACCAAGAGATTTTTCATCTGTATTTTTCGTAAACGTCTACATCCCACCACAGACCGATGCTGGCACTAAGACTGCACTCAATGAGCTGTATACCGCCATAAGCAAACAGGAAAACACTCATCCAGAGGCGGAGCTCCTAGTGGCCGGGGACTTTAATGCAGGGAAACTTAAATCCGGTTTACCTAATTTCTATCAGCATGTTAAATGTCTAACCAGAGGGAGAATAACTCTAGACCACATTTACTCCACAAACAGAGACACGTACAAAGCTCTCTCTTGCCCTCCATTTGGCAAATCTGACCATAATTCTATCCTCCTGATTCCTTCTTACAATCAAAATTAAAGCAAGAAGGACCAGTAACTCGGTCAATAAAAAAGTGGTCAGATGAAGCAGATGCTAAGCTACAGGACTGTTTTGCTAGCACAGACTGGAATATGTTCCGGGATTCTTCAGATGGCATTGAGGAGTACACCACATCAGTCATCAATAAGTGCATCAATGACGTTATCTCCACAGGGACTGTACGTACATACCCCAACCAGAAGCCATGGATTACAGGCAACATCCGCACTGAGCTAAAGGGTAGAGCTGACGCTTTCAAGGAGCGGGACTCTAACCCGGAAGCTTATAAGAAATCCCGCTATGCCCTCCGACGAAACATCAAACAGGAAAAGCTTCAATACAGGACTAAGATCGAATCGTACTACACCGGCTCCGACGCTCATCTGATGTGGCAGGGCTTGCAAACTATTACAGATCACAAAGGGAAGCACAGCCGAGAGCTGCCCAGTGACACAAGCCTACCGGATGAGCTAAATTACTTATATTCTCGCTTCGAGGCAAGTAACACTAAAACATGCATGAGAGCACCAGCTGATCCCAAATGATTGTGTGATCACGCTCTCCGCAGCCGATGTAAGACTTTTAAACAGGTCAACATTCCCAAGGCCGCAGGGCCAGACGGATTACCAGGATGTGTGCTCCGAGCATGCGCTGACCAACTGGCAAGTGTCTTCACTGACATTTTCAACCTCTCCCTGTCTGAGTCTGTAATACCAACATGTTTCAAGCAGACCAGCATAGTCCCTGTGCCCAAGAACACTGAAAAGGCTGGCCATGGCTCACATCTAAGCCGTTATCCCAGAAACCCAATTTGCATACCGCACCAACAGATCCACAGATGATGCAATCTGTATTGCACTCCACACTGCCCTTTCACACCTGGACAAAAGGAACACCTATGTTAGAATGCCATTCATTGACAACAGCTCAGTGTTCAACACCATAGTGCCCTCAAAGCTCATCACTAAGCTAAGGACCGTGGGACTAAACACCTCCCTCTGCAACTGGATCCTGGACTTCCTGACGGGCCGCCCTCAGGTGGTAAGGGCAGGTAACAACACGTCCGCCATGCTGATCCTCAACACAGGGGCCCCTCCAGTACTCCCTGTTCACTCATGACTGCACGGCTAGGCACGACTCCAACACCATCATTAAGTTTGCCAATGACAGTGGTAGGCCTGATCCCCAGTGGTAGGCCTGTTGTACGGTTCCAGTACAACAACCTCTCCCTCAATGTGATCAAGACTGAGGAGATGATTGTGGACTACAGGAAAAGGAGGACCGAGCACGCCCCCATTCTCATCGACGGGGCTGTTGTGGATCAGGTTGAGAGCTTCAAGTTCCTTGGTGTCCAACAAACTAACATGGTCCAAGCACACCAAGACAGTCGTGAAGAGGGCACAACAAAACCTATTCCCCCTCAGGAGACTCAAAAGATTTGGCGCGGGTCCTCAGATCTTCAAAAGGTTCTACAGCTGCATTCTGACGAGTTGCATCACTGCCTGGTATGGCAACTGCTCTGCCTCTGACCGCAAGGCACCACAGAGGGTGGTGCGTACGGCCCAAGCTTCCTGCCATCCAGGACCTCTTTACCAGGCGGTGTCATAGTAAGACACTAAAAATTGTCAAAGACTCCAGCCACCCTAGTCATAGACTGTTCTCTCTGCTACCGCATGGCAAGCGGTACCGGAGTGCCAAGTCTAGGTCCAAGAGGCTTCTTAACAGCTTCTACCCCCAAGCCATAAGGCTCCTGAACATCTAACAAATGGCAACCCAGACTACTTGCACCCGCCCTCCACCCCTCTTTTACGCTACTGCTACTCTGTTATTATCTATGCATAAGTCACTTTAAAAACTCTACCCACATGTATATACTACCTCAATTACCTCAACCAACCGGTGCCCCCGCACATTGACTCTGTACCGGTACCCCCTGTATATAGCCTCGCTATTGTTATTTTACAGCTGTTCTTTAATTATTTGTTACTTTTATTTCTTATATTTTTATGTATTATCGCTTTAAACTGCATTGTTGGTTAAGGGCTTGTAAGTAAGCATTTCACTGTAAGGTCTACACCTTTTGTATTCGGAGCATATGACAAATCAAATTTGATTTGAATATCTTGCATGTCCCCCCAAAAAAGTTCCACTGGCAAACCAAGGATCATGTACTGTGAATATTATTATATTTAACCTTTATTTAACTAGGCAAGTCATATAATGTAGGCCTACCTGTTACACCTGACCCTTTTTACATTTAGCCCTGGTCTTCCCAATGCATTCAATGCCATTGGCTCTCCCTGACACGCATAAACCATGCTGCTGCTAAAAACACTGGTTCAAAAATGTTGCATTTGACTAATTCCTAAGGTTTGAGAAATAGGCTAAGTGTAACCTAGAAATACTAGAAAGCTAAATGATCCTCCTCTTTTAACAATGGCCATCAAAACTACTTTCAAAGGTATGTTTTCCTGCAACTGCAATAAGTATTTTGCAGTCTACAATGACTGGGCATGCAGGGCATCCATCCTAGCTGGAGGGGTGCTCTCATCTTATCTACGAACATAGACAGGGCTCTAACTCCTCTAGCTCCAGAATGAAATAGGGTGCAGGCCAGGCAGCAGGCTGTTAGCCAGCCTGCCAGCTTAGTGGAGTCTGCCATTAGCACAGTCAGCGTAGTCAGCTCAGCTTTCCCCATTGAGACCGTGTCTGTGTCTTGATCTAGGTTGGGCAAAATTAAAAATGGCGGTGTTCGCTTTAGTTATCTCACTAGTATAAAGACCTCCTCCATTCCTGCCATTATTGAAAGAGATTGTTATACTTCACATCTCAAAATTGGGTTACTTAATGTTAGATCCCTCACTTCCAAGGCAGCTATAGTCAATGAACTAATCACTGATCATAATCTTGATGTGATTGGCCTGACTGAAACATGGCTTAAGCCTGATGAATTTACTGTGTTAAATGAGGCCTCACCCCCTGGTTACACTAGTGACCATACCCCCCGTGCATCCGGCAAAGGCGGAGGTGTTGCTAACATCTACGATAGCAAATTTCAATTTACAAAAAAAAAACAATGACGTTTTTGTCTTTTGAGCTTCTAGTCATGAAATCTATGCAGCCTACTCACTCACTTTTTATAGCTACTGTTTACAGGCCTCCTGGGCCATATGCAGTGTTCCTCACTGAGTTCCCTGAATTCCTATCGGATCTTGTAGTCATAGCAGATAATATTCTAATTTTTGGTGACTTTAACATTCACATGGAAAAGTCCACAGACCCACTCCAAAAGGCTTTCGGAGCCATCATCGACTCAGTGGGTTTTGTCCAACATGTCTCTGGACCTACTCACTGCCACAGTCATACTCTGGACCTAGTTTTGTCCCATGGAATAAATGTTGTGGATCTTAATGTTTTTCCTCATAATCCTGGATTATCGGACCACCATTTTATTGCGTTTACAATTACAACAAATAATCTGCTCAGACCCCAACAAAGGAGCATTAAAAGTCGTGCTATAACTTCTCAGACAACCCAAAGATTCATTGATGCCCTTCCAGACTCCCTCTGCCTACCCAAGGACGTCAGAGGACAAAAATCAGTTAACCACCTAACCGAGGAACTCAATTTAACCTTGCGCAATACCTAGATGCAGTTGCACCCCTAAAAATTAAAAACATCTGTCATAAGAAACTAGCTCCCTGGTATACAGAAAATACACTAGCTCTGAAGCAAGCTTCCAGAAAATTGGAACGGAAATGGCGCCACACCAAACTGGAAGTCTTCCGACTAGCTTGGAAAGACAGTACCGTGCAGTATCGAAGAGCCCTCACTGCTGCTCGATCATCCTATTTTTCCAACTTAATTGAGGAAAATAAGAACAATCTGAAATTTCTTTTTGATACTGTCGCAAAGCTAACTAAAAAGCAGCATTCGCAAATGGAGGATGGCTTTCACTTCAGCAGTAATACATTTATGAACTTCTTTGAGAAAAAGATCATGATCATTAGAAAGCAAATTACGGACTCCTCTTTAAATCTGGGTATTCCTCCAAAGCTCCATTGTCCTGAGTCTGCACAACTCTGCCAGGACCTTGGCTCAAGGGAGATACTAAAGTGTTTTAGTACTATATCTCTTGACACAATGATGAAAATAATCATGGCCTCCAAACCCTCAAGCTGCATACTGGACCCTATTCCAACTAAACTACTGAAAGAGCTGCTTCCTGTGCTTGGCCCTCCTATGTTGAACATAATAAACGGCTCTCTATCCACCGGATGTGTACCAAGCTCACTAAAAGTGGCAGTAATAAAGCCTCTCTTGAAAAAGCCGAATCTTGACCCAGAAATTATAAAAAACTATCGGCCTATATCGAATCTTCCATTCCTCTCAAAAATTTTTGAAAAAGTTGTTGCGCAGCAACTCACTGCCTTCCTGAAGACAAACAATGTATACGAAACACTTCAGTCTGGTTTTAGACCCCATCATAGCACTGAGACTGCACTTGTGAAGGTGGTAAATGACCTTTTAATGACGTCAGACCGAGGCTCTGCATCTGTCCTCGTGCTCCTAGATCTTAAGACCAAATTGCCCTCGCTAGAAGCCTGTGTTTCAGACATAAGGAAGTGGATGGCTGCAAACTTTCTACTTTTAAACTCGGACAAAACAGAGATGCTTGTTCTAGGTCCCAAGAAACAAAGAGATCTTCTGTTCAATCTGACAATTAATCTGGATGGTTGTACAGTCGTCTCAAATAAAACTGTGAAGGACCTCGGTGTTACTCTGGACCCTGATCTCTCTTTTGAAGAACATATCAAGACTGTTTCAAGGACAGCTTTTTTCCATCTACGTAACATTGCAAAAATCAGAAACTTTCTGTCCAAAAATGACGCAGAAAAATTAATCCATGCTTTTGTTACTTCTAGGCTGGACTACTGCAATGCTCTACTTTCCAGCTACCCGGATAAAGCACTAAACAAACTTCAGTTAGTGCTAAATACGGCTGCTAGAATCCTGACTAGAACCAAAAAATGTGATCATATTTCTCCAGTGCTAGCCTCCCTACACTGGCTTCCTGTTAAGGCAAGGGCTGATTTCAAGGTTTTACTGCTAACCTACAAAGCATTACATGGGCTTGCTCCTACCTATCTTTTCGATTTGGTCCTGCCGTACATACCTAAACGTACGCTACGGTCACAAGACGCAGGCCTCCTAATTGTCCCTAGAATTTCTAAGCAAACGGCTGGAGGTAGGGCTTTCTCCTATAGAGCTCCATTTTTATGGAATGGTCTGCCTACCCATGTGAGAGACGCAGACTCAGTCTCAACCTTTAAGTCTTTACTGAAGACTTATCTCTTCAGTAGGTCCTATGATTAAGTGTAGTCTGGCCCAGGAGTGTGAAGGTGAACGGAAAGGCTGGAGCAACGAACCGCCCTTGCTGTCTCTGCCTTGCCGGTTCCCCTCTTTCCACTGGGATTCTCTGCCTCTAACCCTATTACAGGGGCTGAGTCACTGACTTACTGGTGTTCTTCCATGCCGTCCATGGGAGGGGTGTGTCACTTGAGTGGGTTGAGTCACTGACGTGGTCTTCCTGTCTGGGCTGGCACCCCCCCCCCCCTTGGGTTGTGCCATGGCGGAGATTTTTGTGGGCTATACTCGGCCTTGTCTTCGGACGGTAAGTTGGTGGTTGTAGACATCCCTCTAGTGGTGTGGGGGCTGTGCTTTGGCAAAGTGGGTGGGGTTATATCCTGCGTGTTTGGTCCTGTCCGGGGGTATCATCGGATGGGGCCACAGTGTCTTCTGATCCCTCCTGTCTCAGCCTCCAGTATTTATGCTGCAGTAGTTTATGTGCCGGGGGGCTAGGGTCAGTCTGTTTCATCTGGAGTATTCTCTTGTCTTATCCGGTGTCCTGTGTGAATTTAAATATGCTCTCTCTAATTCTCTCTTTCTCTCTTTCTTTCTTTCTCTCGGAGGACCTGAGCCCTAGGACCATGCCTCGGGACTACCTAGCATGATGACTCCTTGCTGTCCCCAGTCCACCTGGCCATGCTGCTGCTCCAGTTTCAACTGTTCTGCCTGCGGCTACGGAACCCTGACCTGTTCACCGGACGTGCTTGTTGCACCCCCGACAACTACAATGATTATTATTATTTGACCATGCTGGTCATTTATGAACATTTTTAACATCTTGACCATGTTCTGTTATAATATCCACCCGGCACAGCCAGAAGAGGACTGGCCACCCCTCATAGCCTGGTTCCTCTCTAGGTTTCTTCCTAGGTTTTTGGCCTTTCTAGGGAGTTTTTCCTAGGGAGTTTTTTCTAGCCAGCGTGCCTCTTTCACATGCATTGCTTGCTGTTTGGGGTTTTAGGCTGGGTTTCTGTACAGCACTTTGAGATTTCAGCTGATATACGAAGGGCTATATAAATACATTTGATTTGATTTGATTTGATATTAATCTTCCTTTGCGGCACGAGCAATTTGAACGCTCCTCCAGAGGAATATTATTTTCTTGCATAGAATGTGACAGGCTGAACAATTGAACAGGTAAACTATTCTACTATGGGGTTGTCTGATGTAGCTGTTGCTTACTCGTGTTGTTGGCTGTGGAAAATTACATGTGGACAATAATTTTTCATTAGATAATTCGAATAGGCTCACGAAAGGGACCAGGTCTCAGCTCGGCCTGGCTCTCATTTGGATCATAGGTGCCAGGTCACGGACCCGGCAGGTACCCGGACCAATTTAACCCACCAGTTGGAGGGGCGTTTAAGTGGATTTTTCCCAGTCGTATGTGGTAAATATCACCTTCCCACTAGGTTATGAATGCAGCATCATTCAATACAGTTTGCTTGGTTAGTAAAACATTTTTGGGGAGGATTGCTGATTCTACTGTTGCTGCCTGATACAGTTCTTTCCAATCAAGTTGTTACACACATGGTTAGATACATTATTATTGTTATTTTTTTAAATGTTCAAGATGTTATTTTTGTAGTCAGCTATATCAATAAGATGTAAACTAAATTGTTTATATTACATAGCATGCCTACAGAAATGACCAGGAAGCTTACTAAAACATTACATTGTATAATTCAGCAGTAACAACATATTAATTGTTTGTTTGCTTTGCATTTGCATTTGGGTAACTGAAACAAGGAGTACCACCAGGCATAGGCAGTGGCGATTTTAGCATGTAAATCTTGGTGGGTCAAAATTACCACCGCTACACCTGGCTATCAGCGGAGCCTTGTCTGGCAGCGAAACAGTTCATTCAGCCTCATTTACTGCCTTTTTAAAAACATAGCTGACACGGCTGACTTGCTTAATTGCAATTTTCACCTAAAATGACATACCCAAATCTAACTGCCTGTAGCTCAGGACCTGAAGAAAGGATATGCATATTCTTGATACCATTTGAAAGCAAACACTTTGAAGGTTGTGGAAATATGAATATAACACATTAGATCTGGTAAAAGAGAAACAAACCAAAAAACATGCCTTTGTTTTATTTCTTTGTTCCATCATCTTTGAAATGCAAGAGAAAGGCCATAATGTAATATTGCAGATTAGGCGCAATTTAGATTTTGGCCACTAGATGGCAGCAGTGTGTGCAACGTTTCAGATTGATCCACTGAAGCTTTGCAATACTAGACAATATTTTGTATCAAGTCAGCCCGAAATGGGCTGAATTGGTCAATTGATACATTTTCAAGTACATAACTATGGAGAACATACAAAAATTATATGGTATTACACATTTTTAGATTACACACTCCCAAGAAGCTTATACACTAACTTTCACACATCTAGATGGCCGGGTGGGGTGGGTGTGGAGCCAGACTGCAGGGGTTCAATGTAGAACCCAGTTCCTACATTTGAATAGGGTTGCACATTTTTGGGAATATTCAGAGGTGGAAACTTTCCGTGGGAATTAACGGGAATATATGGGAATTAACGGAAATATATGCAAATTAATATTAATACTATTTAAATGTAGATGTTTTTTTGCATTGGATATATTTACAATATCATATGGAGACAGAAAAATAAACATTTTACCTTATCATAAGTAGACAATTGCAAATGATTAAATCCTTCCAATAGAAATAAAAAAAACAATTTAGTTAACAAATTAACTTTAATTAAATCAGTTGACTCTTCACATGGGATGATTTCACTGAACAACAAAAGAAAGGGAATATTGAATGATCCCCAATGATCCATTGCATATCCCAAAAACGTTTTCAACATACGTTTTCAACGTAAAATGATTGTCTAGAAACTAAAGCTTTGGTTGTCTTCCTCTCAGGCTTCCATGTCTTCTCCCTGGACCTCCTCAATGTCCACCTCTTGTACATCAGTCTCTGAGGCCTCATCTTTACTGTTACGTTCCGACCTTGTTGAGGATGGCTCGTTGTCAGGCTCAAAAAGCCTCAAATTTGCCTGAATGGCCACCAATTTTTCAACCCTTGTATTGGTCAGTCTGTTGCGTGCTTTGGTGTGTGTGTTCCCAAACAAGGACCAGTTGTGCTCTGAGGCGGCTGATATGGGTAGGATTTGGAGGATGATGGAGGCAACAGGGGAAAGAGCCTCAGATCCACAAAGTTCCTTCCACCAGGTGGCTTGCATCTCCATTCAAAAGGCCTTGCTTGGAAGTCTACTTCGCAAGACTGCCAAGAACCTTGCCCTCATCCAGACCAAGGTGGCGAGACACGTTAGTGATGACACCATAGGCCTTGTTGATCTCTGCACCAGACAGGATGCTCTTTCTAGCATACTTAGGGTCCAACATGTACGCTGCGGTTTGTATGGGCTTCAGGCAGAAGTCTTCATGCTTTTTGATCTATTTCAGAATTGCAGTTTCCTCTGCTTGGAGCAACAGGGAAGTGGGCATGGCCGTATGGGTTTACTCTCTTACATCTGCAAGCAGAGTCTGAACATCAGACAGGATGGCATTGTCTCCCTCAATCTGTGAAATGGCTACTGCTCCAGGTTTCAGGAGTTTCCGGCTGATTACCACTTTCTCCCAAAATACATCATTCAGGTGGTGTCACGCCCTGACCTTGGAGATCCTTTTTATTCTCTATTTTGGTTAGGTCAGGGTGTGACTAGGGTGGGTAGTCTAGTTTTTTCATTTCTATGTTGGCCGGGTATGGTTCCCAAACAGAGGCAGCTGTCTATCGTTGTCTCTGATTGGGGATCATATTTAGTGTAGTGCCTGTGAACTCTGCATTTACTTCACATTTCGTTTGTTCTGTATTGTTTTTGGTGAGTTTCATTTATTAAAACATGTGGAACTCTACGCACGCTGCGCCTTGGTCCATTTCTAACAACGGGCGTGACAGGGTGGATCCTCTTGATAGGTCTGTCCATATTGGCAGACTGTTATATGGCCATTTCGTGGAGAGACTCCTTCCCTACAGAAGACTGTCAAACATGATGACAACACCACCCGAACGGGTGTTGCTGGGCAGCTTCAATGTGGTGCTCTTATTCTTCTCACTTTGCTTGGTGAGATAGATTGCTGCTATAACTTGATGACCCTTCACATACCTAACCATTTCCTTGGCTCTCTTGTAGAGTGTAACCATTGTTTTCAGTCCCCTGATGTCCTTGAGGAGCAGATTGAATGCACAGCCAATAGGGTAGGACTCCTCCACTTTAGACCAAGCAGCCTTCATGTTCGCAGCATTGTCTATCACCAGTGCAAATACCTTCTGGGGTCCAAGGTAATTTATGACTGCCTTCAGCTCATCTGCAATGTAGAGACTGGTGTCTGTTGTCCTTTGTATCTGTGCTCTTGTAGAATACTGGTTGAGGGATGGAGATGATGTAGTTAATTATTCCTTGCCCACGAACATTCAACCACCCATCAGAGAAGATTGCAATACAGTCTGCTTTCTCTATGATTTGCTTGACCTTCACTTGAACTCTGTTGAACTCTGTATCCAGCAAATTAGTAGATAAAGCATGTCTGGTTGGAGGGGTGTATGCTGGGCAAAGGGCATTCAGAAATCTCTCCCAATACGCATTGCCTGAGATTATCAGATGTGAACCAGTTGCATACACAGCTCTAGCAAGACATTCATCAGCATTTCTCTGACTACGTTCCTCCATTGAGTCAAAAAACTTCTGATTCCAGGAGGACCATGAGCTGTTGCTATCAATAAGGTGTCTGATTCATCATTTTCACCTCAAACAGAAGTAGGACTTTTGTCAGAGGTTGCTTATTATGAGCACTGAGGGAACTTTATGCACTTGGCCAGATGATTCTGCATCTTTGTTGCATTCTTCACATATGATTTGGCACAGTATTTGCAAATGTACACAGCTTTTCCTTCTACATCAGCTGTAGGGAAATGTCTCCACACATCAGATAGTGCCCTTGGAATTTTCCTGTAAAGATGAGAATTCTTTTTGGTAAAAAAAATAAAATACAATTCCATGTACAGATCAATAGTTAAGCAGTTAGATTAAACAACTCCTTTGTCAGATACCTGTTTTAAAATGAAACATGTATGGAAACAGGTGAATTAGCACTCCTCAGTTAGCAGGCTCAAGCAAGCTAAAACCCACATGGTAGCAAAAACTAACAAGCAGAAATTGTTAACGAGTTAGAAATGATTTAAACACACTTTGCTGTAGGCTACTATTTACTAGTTAACAAATAATCATGTATGTCATATAAAATATATTCACCCCACCCAGTATTATAATCAAAACTTAACAGAAAGCATGTAGTCCTTGGCTCAGACAGTGTAGTAGTGTGGGCTCAATTGTGTCTCATTAGTGTGCAAGATCTTGAGAATCAGCTGTACATGTGATGGAAGAGTGTACTGCACATGTGATGGAAGAATGCACTGTGCATGCAGAGGGTTGTAATTTCATTGAATTGGGGATAGTTTAACCAAAATATGCCACAATACCTAGAATTGCCTTATGTGTATCCCACAAAAAAGGTTCACTGTTATAAGCAAACTTTTTTTAAATGAATTTAAGCAAAATTCCCCCAAATCCCGGGCTTAATTAACTTCCCATGGAAAATTTCAGAAAATTTCTCAGAAAGTTTCCGATCCTTTGCAACCCTATATTTGAAAATAAAAATTGATTTTATCAAACAAAACTATGCTACATTTTTATCTCTGGGACCCGCAGGATGACAAATCAAAGCAAGATTACTGAATATAAGTACATTATTTACGTTCAGACGTGAATGTATCAAACCAGTTGCCGTGATAAAAGTTTTTTGTTGTTGTGCACTCTCCTCAAAAAATAGCACGGCATTTTTGTTCACTCTAATAGCTACTGTAAATTGGACAGTGCATTTAGATTAACAAGAACTGAAGCTTTCTGTCCATATAAGACATGTCTATGTCCTGGGAAATTTTCTTGTTACTTACAACGTCATGCTAATTACATTAGCGCACGTTAGGTCTACCGTCCCGGTGGAGGGACACCGATGACAATTGAGATGTACAAACTATGGCATGAGGGAACGATGAGAGGATAAGAGGCAATCCGTAAATTCGATTAAGACTTTAATGTGAGAGCTTAGACGGACGTAGTCAATATAGCTATTTGCTCAGCACTTCTGAAATTTTTAGCGACAGATCATGGGCTGTTCTTACAGTATTCTCCCAGCACACCAAATCAGAACAATAGCATAAATAAAGGGGGGAAATAAGCAGGCAATGAAAGCTCTTACACTATTCGATGATGGCTACATGTGCACCACCAAGTCAGAACAGTAGGCTATGAGCAGTGGAGGCTCCTCAGAGAAGAAAGGGGAGGACCATCCTTCTCAGTGATTTTCAGATTTTTGTAATTCTAAAACATGTAAAACGTTATCCTTTTTTAGATAAAACTATACAAAATATAATCACGTCACCAAATAATTGATAAAAAAATACTATTTTTAAATGAATGTCTACAGTAGCCTCAACAGCGCTCTGTAGGGTAGCACCATGGTATAGCCGGAAAACAGCTAGCTTCCGTCCTCCTGTCACGGCTGTTATAAGGATTGGACCAAAATGCAGCGTTGTCGATGTTCCACATATTTATTTAAATGTGAAACTGAAATGCACTAACAAAACACTGAAGGGAAAAACAACAAACCGTGACGCAGGAGGAACATACACACTCACAAAATACAATCACCCACAAACAACATGCAGAAACACGCCTACTAAATATGACCTCCAATTAGAGGCAACGAGGACCAGCTGCCTCCAATTGAAGGTCAACCCAATAAACCCCAACCTAGAAATAGACAAACTAGAACTACAACATAGAAAGAGAAAACATAGAACAAACACAAAAACACCCCCTGTCACACCCTGACCACTCTACCATAGAAAATTACAACTTATATTGGTCAGGACGTGACACCTCCTCTGGGTACATTCACTTCAATACAAAACCTAGGAGGCTTATGGTTCTCACCCCCTTCCATAAACTTACACAGTAATTAAGTCCTCCAACCTATCAGAGCTCTTGCAGCATGAACTGACATTGTCCTCCCAATCAAAGGGTCAGAGAATGAATCTAGTACTGAAAGCATAAGATACAGCAAGCTAACACTGCAGTGCATAACATGTGGTGAGTAGTTCACTCAAACAGAGAGAAAGACAATTGTTGAACATTTTTGAACAAGTACATTTCTTCCAAAATGAAGGAGAAGCAAAATAGATTTTTTTTCACTTTCAGTTTGACTTACTTAGCTAGCAAATGCAGCTAGCTAGTTTAGCCTACTCAAACGCCCTGCTCAAACTAGCTGGCTATGACTATCCAACACAACACTGGAATTCTTCCAAGTCAAGGTAAGCTTTTGGTTTTACTAATTTATTGCCACCAGGGCCCACCGGTGTAAGTGCTAAACTGCTTACTGACTGTACACTGTAACGTTGCTGCATGATTGTAGCATGTTTACTAATGTGTTAGTTCTATTAGCTATGTTGACTATGACGTTATTTTAGCTAATATGGTGATGATGTAGGCTGTGTGTAGCAGTTATGATATGGTTTGGCTTGGAAAGTTTTTTTTGCTTGGCCACATACAGTTGATGTGTTGTACATTGACTTCCACAAGCGACGAAGGGAAAAGGTGAGAGTATTAGAGAGCACAGATGCTAGAAGGAATACAACGTGGCTGTTATGAAAGTGAACTGTGCTTACGCATGATCAGGGTATATTCATTCTGCCGATTCTGTTAAAAAACGTTTCTTAAACGGAACAAACCGGGTATAAACATACCTCAATTTGTCCAATAGAAACGTTTGTTTGCAACTGTTGGACTAATGATTACACCCTATATCAGCTAGATGCAGGCAAGAGTGTGTCACTTTCTATTCATGTGTCACTGTCTGTCACCTCAAATTATTCTCTCGACCTGTGTGCACCTACGTTGTAAACTTTCATTCATAGGCTAGGCTGTAGCAACCTTATGATGGTTATAGGGAAAATTTGAGCATCATGTAGTAACCTAAACCTATCGCTATTACATTGAACAGGGTGAATGGAATTTAAATAACAGTCATCCAATATGTTGTAATAGAAATAAGGCAATGCTCATGAGAAACAAATCGTCCTCCTCATCTTAAACAGCACTGACCACCATTGGTTATGAGGGGGAAAGGGACAAAATTATTAGGGTGAGGCAGCTTACTACAGCTTACTACACAACATACACTTTCTTAGTTACAGTATACATATCTCCCTGACATGTCACATCATTTCTGCAGCAGAAGACATTTTTAGTCTCACCATTGTGCTGTGCTCACTTGAAAAGGAAGGTGGTGCAGCGGTCCTTCTTGTGGGCAAATTTTGTCATGAACCTTTGTCATCAAAGTCTGCCATTCTCTGGATTTATGGTGCTTTCAAGGCAACTGGGAACTCAGTTAAAAAACAAGGTTGAATCATGACGTCAGTGATCTTCAGGTCGGAGCTCAAGAAAGAATTGGATGACCATTCAAAACGTATTTTCCCAGTTGGAGCTCTTTTTTTCCCCCAGAGTTCCCAGTTGTCTTGAACTCACTGAAGTCTGACCTTTCCCAGTTCTGAGTTTCCAGTCGTTTTGAACGCTGCAGAAGTCACGCTGGATTGACAGCATGGCCAATGTATTCAACCTTTTCTGGCCCATGGTGTTACACGTGAATGTTTATTATTTTAAGTTTGGGAAAGAGACCCTAAAACCCAGACCTTGACCACACACCCTCTCCACAGAATAGCAGGGAAGCAAAATTGTGATTGCTTTGCAACGCTTGCAGTTAGCCATTGATTCCTTCCAAACCACTCATTGTTGAATTAGCAATTTCCAACTTGTTGTGTAATGTTTATGTCCAATGGCCAATGAGCACCGATACGTTTAATCTATAATTTCTCTTCATATGACAAGGATTGAAAAGGATTTGCCAGTAGATTATCAAATCAAATCAAAATCAACTCAAATCAAATTTTATTTGTCACATGCGCCGAATACAACAGGTAGTAGACCTTACTGTGAAATTCTTACTTATTAGCCCTCAACCAACAATGCAGTTTTAAGAAAAATATTTACTAATTAAACTAAAGTAAAAAATAACAGAGCAACAATAAAATAAAAATAACGAGGCTATATACAGGGGGTACCTGAACCGAGTCAATGCGCAGGGGTACCGGTTAGTTAAGGTAAATGAGTTAATATGTACATGCAGGTAGATAATTAACAGCGAGTAGCTGCAGCGTTCAAAAAAAGGGGTGGGGGGGGGGGGGGTCAATGCAAATAGTCCGGGCAGCCATTAGATCAGCTGTTTAGCAGTCTTATGGCTTTGGGGGAAGAAGCTGTTAAGAAGCCTTTTGGACCTAGACTTGGTGCTCCGGTACCGCTTTCTGTACGGTAGCAGAGAGAACAGTCTATGACTAAGGTGGCCCGAGTCTGGCAATTCTTAGGGCCTTCCTCTGACACCGCCTGGTATAGAGGTCCTGGATGGCAGCAAGTTTGGCCCCAGTGATGTACTGGGCCATATGCACTACCCTCTGTAGCGCCTTGCGAATGGAGGCTGAACAGTTGCCATACCAGGCGGTGATACAACCAGTCAGGATGCTCTCGATAGTGCAGCTGTAGAACCTTTTGAGGATCTGAGGACCCATGCCAAATCTTTTGAGTCTCCCGAGGGGGAATAAGTGTTGTCGTGCCCTCTTCACGAATCTCTTGGTGTGTTTGGACCATGATAGTTTGTTGGTGATGTGGACACCAAGGAACTTGAAGCTCTCAACCTGCTCCACTACAGCCCCATCGATGAGAAAGGGGCTGTAGTCCACAATCATCTCCTTTGTCTTGATCACGTTAAGGGAGATGTTGTTGTCCTGGCACCATAAACAGAACATAATACAAAACAAGAAACACTAACAGCACACAGACATGAAACTGAAACAGAAACAATAATGCCTGGGGAAGGAACCAAAGGAAGTGACATATATAGGGAAGGTAATCAGGGAGATGATGGAGTCCAGGTGAGTCTGATGACGCGCCGGTGCGCGTAATGATGGTGACAGGTGTGCGCCATCATGAGCAGCCTGGTAACCTAGAGCACCGGAGAGGGAGTATACGTGACAGTAACCCCTCCCTGATGCGCGGCTCCAGCCACAGGACGCCGACCAAAGGGATGATCCCGGCGATCAGGAGTGGACCGGTCACCTCTGCTGAGGTGCGGGAGCCTGGCGGCCTAGAGCGCCGGAGAGGGAGTATACGTGACAGTAACCCCTCCCTGACGCACGGCTCCAGCCACTGGATGCCGACCAAGGGGACAATCCCAGGGAATAGGGGAGGACCGGTCGCCTCCACTGAGGCGCGGCAACCTGACGAACCTGCTGAGGCATGAGAGCTTGATGAACCGGCCGAGGCGTAGGAGCCGACGAGCCGGCTAAGGCGTGAAAGTCCGACGAACCAGCTGAGGCGTGAGTGTTCGACGAGCCGGCTGAGGCGTGAGAGCCCGACGAGCTGGCTGAAGAGTGAGAGCCTGACGAGCCAGCTGAGGACTCCCCGGTAGCTCCGGTACTGACACCCGGACCCGACATACCTTCCACCACAAAAAAAAAAAACATTCCCTGATGCTTCCCTTAGGTGAGGCGTTATTCTGTAATGATGTGCGCTGAGAGTCGGGATGAAAGTACAGGTAGTGAATATTTAATAAATAAACAGAACGTAATACAAAACAAGAAACACTAACAACACACAGACATGAAACTAAAACAAAAACAATAACACCTGGGGAAGGGAGGGACATATATATGGAAGGTAATCAGGGAGGTGATGGAGTCCAGGTGAGTCTGATGATGCGCTGGTGCGTGGAATGATGGTGACAGGTGTACGCCATCATGAGCAGCCTGGTGACCTAGAGCGCTTGAGAGGGAGTATACGTGACAATCATCAGAAGCTGTGCTATAAATTCTCAGACAACCCAAAGATTCCTAGATGCCCTTCCAGACTCCCTCCACCTACCCAAGGACGTCAGAGTACAAAAATTGGTTAACCACCTAACTGAGATACTAAATGTAACCTTGCGTAATACAGTATACGCAGTCGCGCCCCTAAAAACCTAAAACATTTGTCATAAGAAACTTGCTCCCTGGTATACAGAAAATACCTGAGTCCTGAAGCAAGCTTCCAGAAAATTGGAACGGAAATGGTGCTCCACCAAACTGGAAGTCTTCTGACTAGCTTGGAAAGACAATACCGTGCAATATCGAAGAGCCCTCAATGCTGCTCGATCATCCTATTTTTCCAACTTAATTGAGGAGAATAAGAACAATCCTACATTTATTTTTGATACTGTCGCAAAGCTAAGTAAAAACGAGCATTCCCCAAGAGAGGATGGCTTTCAGTTCAGCAGTGACAAATTCATGAACTTCTTGGATGAAAAGTTCATCATCATTAGAAAGCAAATTACAGACTCCTCTTTAAATCTGCGAATTTCTCTAAAGCTCAGTTGTCCTGAGTCTGCAAAAGACTGCCAGAACCTAGGATCAGGGGAGACACTCACATTTTTTACTCCTATATCGCTTGACACATTCATGAAAATAGTCATGGCCTCTAAACCTTCAAGCTGCATACTGGACCCTATTCCAACTAAACTACTGAAAGAGATGCTGCCTGTGCTTGGCCCTCCTATGTTGAACATAATAAACGGCTCCCTATCCACTGGATGTGTACCAAATTCACTAAAAGTGGCAGTAATAAAGCCTCTCTTGAAAAAGCCAAACCTTGACCCAGAATTAAAAAAAAAGATCAACCTATATCGAATCTCCCATTCTTCTCAAAAAATGTTCAAAAATCTGTTGCGCAGCAACTCACTGCCTTTCGGAAGACAAACAATGTATACGAAATGCTTCAGTCTGGTTTTAGACCACATCATAGCACTGAGACTGCACTCGTGAAGGTGGTAAATGACCTTTTAATGGCGTCAGACCAAGGCCCTGCATCTGTCCGCATGCTCCTAGACCTTAGTTCTGGTTTTGACACCATCGATCACCACATTCTTTTGGAGAGATTGGAAACCCAAATTGGTCTATATGGACAAGTTCTGGCCTGGTTTAGATCTTATCTTTCGGAAAGATATCAGTTTGTCTCTGTGGATGGTTTGTGCTCTGACAAATCAACTGTAAGTTTTGGTGTTCCTCAAGGTTCCGTTTTAGGACCACTGTTGTTTTCACTATATATTTGACCTCTTGGTGATGTCATTCTGAAACATAATGTTAACTTTCACTGCTATGCGGACAATACACAGCTGTACATTTCAATGAAACACGGTGAAGCCACAAAATTGCCCTCCCTGGAAGCCTGTGTTTCAGACATAAGAAAGTGGATGGCAGCAATCTTTTTTTACTTTTAAACTCACACAAAACAGAGATGTTCTGGGTCCCAAGAAACAAAGAAATCTTCTGTTAGATCTGACAATTAATCTTGATGGTTGTACAGTCATCTCAAATAAAACTGTGAAGGACCTCAGCGTTACTCTGGACACTAATCTCTCTTTTGATGAACATATCAAGACTATTTCAAGGACAGCTTTTTTCAATCTACATAACATTGCAAAAATCAGAAACTTTCTGTCCAAAAATGATGCAGAAAACTTAATCCATGCTTTTGTCACTTCTAGTTTAGACTACTACAATGCTTTACTTTCCGGGTACCCGGATAAAGCACTAAATAAACTTCAGTTAGTGCTAAACACGGCTGCTAGAATCTTGACTAGAACCCAAAAATGGGTAGTAGGTTAATGGTTTGAAGATATCCCTCTAGTGGTGTGGCTGTGCTTTGACAAAGTGGGTTATATCCTGCCTGGTTGGCCCTGTCCGGGGGTATCGTCGGGCAGGTCCACAGTGTCTCCCGACCCCTCCTGTCTCAGCCTCCAGTATTTATGCAGCAATAGTTTATGTGTCGGGGGGCTAGGGTCAGTCTGTTATATCTGGAGTATTTCTTCTGTCTTATCTGGTGTCCTGTGTGAATTTAAGTATGCTCCCTCTAATTCTCTCTCTCTCTCCCTCTCCTCCAGGAGAACCTGAGCCCTGGGACCTTGCCTCAGGTCTACCTGGCCTGATGACTCCTTGCTGTCCCCAGTCCACCTGGTCGTGCTGCTGCTCCAGTTTCGCTCCACAGGTAATATTACACTTCTTTACATTACAACGGTTTGGTTTGTTTGATCTGAGCAATTTTTCTTAGCTATCAAAGATAATTGTGTAGTTTAGAGTAATTAGAGTAATTATCGAGGCTAGCTATTTTTTCGTCCTCCTAACGTAGTCAACACTGCTAGCTGCTAGCTGCTAGCTAGTCAACACTGCTAGCTAGTCAACACTGCAAGCTAGCCAACCTCTACCGACTAGCAGCACTGTAGAAACTATTACATTACAACGGAACGACTTGATTACTGTAGTGTTAGTTAGCTAGCTACATAGTTGTCTTTGCTGTCTTTGTATCTAAGATAATTGTGTAGTTTAGAGTAATTATCGAGGTTAGCTAGCCAGCCGCGACGCCTTGTCCAGACTCCAGACTTAGTCAACACACCTAGTCATCAAACCCACTGCTAGCTAGTGGGTTTCCTAGCTAGCCAACCGTTACCGACTAGCAGCGCTGTAGATACTAATACATTACAACGGAACGATTTGACTAGTGCAGTGTTAGCTAGCTAGCTACATAGTTGTCTTTGTCATAGCTTGATAATTGTGTAGTTTAGTAATTATCGAGGTTAGCTAGGTTAGCTAGCCAGCTATTTCCGTCCCCCGCGACGCCATTGTTCCATACCTAGCCAACTATTACCGACGAGCAGCATTGTAGAAACTAAATACATTACAAAGAAACGTCTTGATTAGTGTTATGTTATGTTAGCTAGCTACAAAGTTGCTTTTGTATATTAGCCAACCTCTACCGACTAGCAGCACTGTAGAAACTATTACATTACAACGGAACGACTTGATTAGTGTAGTGTTAGTTAGCTAGCATTTTCGTCATTTTAGTCAATAAGATTTTCGCAACGTAAGCTTAACTTTCTGAACATTCGAGACGTGTAGTCCACTTGTCATTCCAATCTCCTTTGCATTAGCGTAGCCTCTTCTGTAGCTTGTCAACTATGTGTGTCTATCCCTGTTCTCTCCCCTCTGCACAGGCCATACAAACGCCTCACACCGCGTGGCCGCTGCCACTCTAACCTGGTGGTCCCAGCGCGCACGACCCACGTGGAGTTCCAGGTCTCCGGCAGCCTCTGGAACTGCCGGTCTGCGGCCAACAAGGCTGAGTTCATCTCAGCCTATGCTACCCTCCAGTCCCTAGACTTCCTGGCGCTGACGGAAACATGGATTACCACAGATAACACTGCTACTCCTACTGCTCTCTCCTCGTCTGCCCACGTGTTCTCGCATACCCCTAGAACATCGAGTCAGCGGGGTGGTGGCACTGGAATCCTCATCTCTCCCAAGTGGACATTCTCTCTTTCTCCCCTGACCCATCTGTCTATCTCCTCATTTGAATTCCATGCTGTCACAGTTACCAGCCCTTTCAAGCTTAACATCCTTATCATTTATCGCCCTCCAGGTTCCCTTGGAGAGTTCATCAATGAGCTTGACGCCTTGATAAGTTCCTTTCCTGAGGATGGCTCACCTCTCACAGTTCTGGGTGACTTTAACCTCCCCACGTCTACCTTTGACTCATTCCTCTCTGCCTCCTTTCCACTCCTCTCCTCTTTTGACCTCACCCTCTCAACTTCCCCCCTACTCACAAGGCAGGCAATACGCTTGACCTCATCTTTACTAGATGCTGTTCTTCCACTAATCTCATTGCAACTCCCCTCCAAGTCTCCGACCACTACCTTGTATCCTTTTCCCTCTCGCTCTCATCCAACACTTCTCACTCTGCCCCTACTCGGATGGTATTGCGCCGTCCCAACCTTCGCTCTCTCTCTCCCGCTACTCTCTCCTCTTCCATCCTATCATCTCTTCCCTCTGCTCAAACCTTCTCCAACCTATCTCCTGATTCTGCCTCCTCAACCATCCTCTCCTCCCTTTCTGCATCCTTTGATTTTCTCTGTCCCCTATCCTCCAGGCCGGCTCGGTCCTCCAGGCCGGCTCGGTCCTCCCCTCCTGTGCCGTGGCTCGACGACTCACTGCGAGCTCACAGAACAGGGCTCCGGGCAGCCGAGCGGAAATGGAGGAAAACTCGCCTCCCTGCGGACCTGGCATCCTTTCACGCCCTCCTCTCTACATTTTCCTCTTCTGTCTCTGCTGCTAAAGCCACTTTCTACCACTCTAAATTCCAAGCATCTGCCTCTAACCCTAGGAAGCTCTTTGCTACCTTCTCCTCCCTCCTGAATCCTCCTCCCCCTCCCCCCCCTCCTCCCTCTCTGCGGATGACTTCGTCAACCATTTTGAAAAGAAGGTTGATGACATCCGATCCTCGTTTGCTAAGTCAAACGACACCGCTGGTCCTGCTCACACTGCCCTACCCTGTGCTTTGACCTCTTTCTCCCCTCTCTCTCCAGATGAAATCTCGCGTCTCGTGACGGCCGGCCGCCCAACAACCTGCCCACTTGACCCTATCCCCTCCTCTCTTCTCCAGACCATTTCCGGAGACCTTCTCCCCTACCTCACCTCGCTCATCAACTCATCCTTGACCGCTGGCTACGTCCCTTCCGTCTTCAAGAGAGCGAGAGTTGCACCCCTTCTGAAAAAACCTACACTCGATCCCTCCGATGTCAACAACTACAGACCAGTATCCCTTCTTTCTTGGCCAGCTCTCCTGCTATCTCTCTCAGAATGACCTTCTTGATCCTAATCAGTCAGGTTTCAAGACTGGGCATTCAACTGAGACTGCTCTTCTCTGTGTCACGGAGGCTCTCCGCACTGCTAAAGCTAACTCTCTCTCCTCTGCTCTCATCCTTCTAGACCTATCTGCTGCCTTTGATACTGTGAACCATCAGATCCTCCTCTCCACCCTCTCCGAGCTGGGCATCTCCGGCGCGGCCCAAGTTTGGATTGCGTCCTACCTGACAGGTCGCTCCTACCAGGTGGCGTGGCGAGAATCTGTCTCCGCACCACGTGCTCTCACCACTGGTGTCCCCCAGGGCTCTGTTCTTGGCCCTCTCCTATTCTCACTATACACCAAGTCACTTGGCTCTGTCATATCCTCACATGGTCTCTCCTATCATTGCTACGCAGACGACACACAATTAATCTTCTCCTTTCCCCCTTCTGATAACCAGGTGGCGAATCGCATGTCTGGCAGACATATCAGTGTGGATGACGGATCACCACCTCAAGCTGAACCTCGGCAAGACGGAGCTGCTCTTCCTCCCGGGGAAGGACTGCCCGTTCCATGATCTCACCATCACGGTTGACAACTCCCTTGTGTCCTCCTCCCAGAGTGCTAAGAACCTTGGCGTGACCCTGGACAACACCCTGTCGTTCTCCACTAACATCAAGGCGGTGACCCGATCCTGTAGGTTCATGCTCTACAACATTCGCAGAGTACGACCCTGCCTCACACAGGAAGCGGCGCAGGTCCTAGTCCAGGCACTTGTCATCTCCCGTCTGGATTACTGCAACTCGCTGTTGGCTGGGCTCCCTGCCTGTGCCATTAAACCCCTACAACTCATCCAGAACGCCGCAGCCCATCTGGTGTTCAACCTTCCCAAGTTCTCTCACGTCACCCCGCTCCTCCGCTCTCTCCACTGGCTTCCAGTTGAAGCTCGCATCCGCTACAAGTCCATGGTGCTTGCCTACGGAGCTGTGAGGGGAACGGCACCTCCGTACCTTCAGGCTCTGATCAGGCCCTACACCCAAACAAGGGCACTGCATTCATCCACCTCTGGCCTGCTCGCCTCCCTACCTCTGAGGAAGCACAGTTCCCGCTCAGCCCAGTCAAAACTGTTCGCTGCTCTGGCACCCCAATGGTGGAACAAGCTCCCTCACGACGCCAGGACAGCGGAGTCAATCACCACCTTCCGGAGACACCTGAAACCCCACCTCTTTAAGGAATACCTGGGATAGGATAAAGTAATCCTTCTAACCCCCCCCCCTAAAAGATTTAGATGCACTATTGTAAAGTGGTTGTTCTACTGGATATCATAAGGTGAATGCACCAATTTGTAAGTCGCTCTGGATAAGAGCGTCTGCTAAATTACTTAAATGTAAATGTCTGTTCTGCCTGCGGCTACGGAACCCTGACCTGTTCACCAGACGTTCTACCTTGTCCCGGACCTGCTGTTTTCAACTCTCTCTCTCTACCGCATCTGCTGTTTCTAACTCTGAATGCTCGGCTATGAAAAGCCAACTGACATTTACTCCTGAGGTGCTGACCTGTTGCACCCTCTACAACCACTGTGATTATTATTTGACCCTGCAGGTCATCAATGAACATTTTGGCCATGTACTGTTATAGTCTCAACCTGGCACAGCCAGAAGACCTTGTCAGGTCAGGGATTTGAACTTGCAACCTTACTAGCCCAACGCTCTAACCACTAGGCTACACTGCCACCCCATTTCTTCCTATGTTCCTGCTTTTCTTGGGAGTTTTGTGACACATATTAATGTCAAAATAACATGCAAAACAGGCAAACAAAATGACAGTTCTGAATGACGGGTCGCCACTTGGCATAGGCTATTGTGAACTATTCCCTAAGTTTAAGATCAATGTAATAACCCACAGCACCACAGCAATAGGCAGTAAGAAAGAGGGGGGAGAGAGGGGGGAGGGAGAAAGAACATAGAGAGACAAGAGAGAGTGAGAGAGGTGGTAGAGGTAGAGATGATTTTTGACTTTGTCCCTGAAACCCAGGTTAAAATCCAGAGCAACAAGACACAAATGTAATGTTTGCTGAGATAATGCTTTTTAATTATTTGCTCATAGCCTGCCAGAGGCTGGTAGTATTCAGAAATACACAGTACAATTTAGGGCCAGCTATAGTAGATTTCACCACCATTCTTTATCTTATCACCAGACTCTTGTGAAATGCCTATATGATTGCCACAGAGTGACATACGGAAAAGGGCTTCCGTAAACTTTGTATATCTATGGTCAACAGTCGACATTGTCCAACTCTCCTATCACCTCCATGATCTGTAACCATTGTAATGGTTCTTAAAGCGATAACTCAAAGTTTGATTGAGGCTTGCCGATTTCTCACATAGATAGGCTTACCGCGGCAGTAGTGTTGGTGAGATCATGTTGCGGATCTACACATCAAACATGTCTGTCTACTCTGGGTTTTGACTGTGCATTGGTGTGTTCATGCACACAATGCAGCTATCAATAGCCCTAACAGACGTCTACAGGACAGGGCAGGTCGATACAGTGCTATTCTAGTCCCAGCTTGGGATCTTTTCATAGAGATAAAGGCCTGATAATTGTATGGACTTTTCTCTGTGGTTCATATATGAGGTAATGATGGAAAAAAATATTGATGCTCAGTAGTACTACTGATAACTTTATCTCAGTAGTCCTCATTTCCCTCCCTTCATCTGATTCTGCACTGATGTAAGAGAGCTGGAAAAGTGACCCTATTGTTTTCACATCTACTGGGATTTCAAATCAGTGAAGACAAAAGGAAAGGTGACAGAAGAGGAGGTTACTGTAGAGAATCCTCAGGAGTATTGGGAGGTTTGTGAGTTGGCAGACTTAATATCTAGGAGGTGGCAGTATTGAGTAATATCCTTCCTCCCCTGTCTCCTCTTTGCAATAGCGATCCATATTGGCAAGGCAAGGAATGGCAGGCCATGGGGATGTTTTAATTCTCTTTAATGAGATAAGAAAGGTGATAGGTCTATACGAGGCTAAAGTTCTCAGGTAGGAATAAAGTTCAGAACCATGACCAATTTCTTCTTTCTACACTACATGACCAAAAGTATGTGGACACCTGCTTGTCGAACATCTCATTACAAAATCATGGGCATTAATATGGAGTTGGTCCCCTCTTTGCTGCTATAACAACCTCCACTCTTCTGGGAAGGCTTTCCACTAGATGTTGGAACAATGCTGCAGGGACTTGTTTCCATTCAGCCACAAGAGCATTAGTGAAGTCGGGCGCTGACGATGGACATTTAGGTCTGGCTTCCAATTCATCCCAAAGGTGTTCGATGGAGTTGAGGTCAGGGCTCTGTGCAGGGAGTCAAGTTCTTCACCCTCTATATCAACAAACCATTTCTGTATAAACCTGGCTTTGTGCACAGGGGTATTGTCATGCTGAAACAGAAACCCCAAACTGTTGCCACAAAGTTGCAAGCATAGAATCGTCTAGAATGTAATTGTATGCTGTAGCGTTAAGATTTCCTTTCACTGGAACTAATGGGCCAAGCCCGAACCATGAAAAACAGCACCAGACCATTATTCCTCCTCCGCCAAACTTTACAGTTGGCACTATGCATTCAGGCAGGTAGCGTTGTCCTGGCATCTGCCAAACGCAGATTCGTCCATCGGACTGCCACATGGTGAAGTGTGATTGATCACTACAAAGAACGCATTTCCACTGCTCCAGAGTCCAATGTCGTCGAGCTTTACACCACTCCAGCCTACGCTCGACATTGTGCATGGTTATCTTAGCCTTGTATGCGGCTGTTTGGCCATGTAAACCCATTTCATGAAGCTCCCGACTAACAGTTCTTGTGCTGATGTTGCTTCCAAAGGAAGTTTGTAACTTGGTGGTGAGTGTTGCAACTGAGGACAGACTGTTTTTACGCACTTCAGCACTCGGTGGTCTCATTCTGTGAGCTTGTGTGGCCTACAACTTCACGGCTGAGCAGTTGTTGCTCCTAGACTTTTCCACTTCACAATAATAGCACTTACAGTTGACCGGGGATGCTCTAGCATGGCAAAAATTTGACGAACTGACCTGTTGGAAAGATGGCATTTTATGACGGTGCCATGTTGAAAGTCTCTGAGCTCTTTAGTAAGGCCATTCTACTGCCAATGTTTGTCTATGGAGATTGCATGGCTGCATGCTTGACTTTATAAACCTGTCAGCAATGGGTGTGACTGAAATAGCCAAATCCACTAATTTGAAGGGGTGTCCACATACTTTGGTATATATAGTGTTTATTTAGAAATGTTGAAGCGTTACAGATTCCACTCTAGAAATGTAAGGTAATTTCCGATTGAACCGACATATGCAGTGTTTACCATGAATGCAGTCTCCGCTAAAGCAGGAACATTGGTTTTAAATCTCAATCATGCTGTAAATAAATATATATGCCCCAGTGGTAGCAGTTGAGAGGGTATGTTTTTAGAGACATTATCAAATACCACTGATAAATGTAATGCTGAGGATTATTTATTTCTTGCTCGGGATTTTAACTGCACAGTCAGTGATTTAGATTGAAACCACAAAGAACCTCATATAGCCTCAACGCCTTATTGTAACACATGAACTGTGTGATATTTGGCGGAGCCAACATGGAGGCACGAGACAGTACACATGGGCCCATTTGAGAGAGAACACCATCTCTCTGGCCAGGTTAGATAGGTTTTATTGTTTTGAGCATCAATCTCAGGTCTGTAAATCAAGTGTTATAACCCCAGTGGGATTTTCTGATCATTGTTTAATAACAGAGGTGGTGTTCATTAACGGTGTAAAACCCAAAAGCACATACTGGCATTTTAATATAACTTTATTGAGTGATGCTTACTTCAGGAAATGTTTTAGTTTTTTCTGGGAGATGTGGAGGTCTCAAAAGGCGGGTTTTGTATCCCTTCAACAGTGGTGGGATACAGGGAAAATCCAGATTCAACAATTCTGTAATCAGTACACGATGAATGTCACCAGAGACATCACCAGATCAATGAATGCCATAGAGTCTGAAATAGTGGAACTCCTGACGTTGGTTGAGACCACGGGAGATCGAGGCCATACTCAGGCACTCAAGAGGAAAAAAGCCGCATTGGCAGACCTGCTGGGTATCAGAGCACAGGGGGCATTGGTGAGAATACATTTTCAGGGAATCTCTGAAATGGATGCCTCATCCAAATTTTTCTTTGGTTTAGAGAAAAAGAATGGACAAATAATTATTCATTGCTTCAGATCAGCTGTTGGACAAGAGATCACTAGCCTAGTGAAATTAGAAAGAGGTCAGTAGAGTTCTATGCTGAGCTCTACAAGTGTGAGTACAAAGAGGATAAAACAGTGACACAGGAGTTCCTTCAAGGAACAGGTCTGCCAATGCGGCTTTTTTCCCACATAAGTGGCTGAACATTTGTGGGTGAGGTCAGAAAGGATTGTTGGACAACTGCTGGGAAGCTGCAGGAAGGCTCTGTCAGTAGAAGAGTGTTTTATACTTAATAATCACAAGAAGAAGGTACAAGATGAAAACGTCCCATTTCCAAGACCTGGGATTACACCCAATATCCCAGAGTCAGAAAGAAAGGCGTTATTACTGGATTTGAGAGGGTTGGAAGAGTTGGGTTTGGATGAGGTGAATGGGACTTATATAGGGGGTGTGTCAAGGTTTTGAATAAAGATAAATTGAAGATTAGAAAAGACACTCCTTGGGAGGGTAAAACTGGGTATTGGTGACATGGAGAGCACTGTACAAGCCACTGTTACAAAAGGGCACTGGTGACATGCAATGGAGGGTTTTGCATGGCATCATTGCAGTTAATGCTTTTGTATCTGTTATTAACTCAGATGATGGAGATGGATGTCCTTTTTATAATATAAGAGAAACAATTTTCACTGTTTTATGGAGTGTGAGAGGATAAAGCCTCTCTTTGAAATGCTGGAGTCTTTGTTTACAGCTGTAGTGGAGATTTTCAATGACACTGTTTTTATTTTGGGATTTCAATATAGTAAGCAACAGAAAAGAAAATGTCAACTGTTCAATTTTATTTTGGGACAAGCTAAGATGTCAATTTTTCTGAGTAGGAAACATAAAATAAAATATTATTTTATTGAATGTATTTTTATTTAAGAATGACACATTTGTTGTTTAATTTCTTAAAGGGCACAGTGTGCCATTATTTGTGTTAATAAGTAAGTATAAAATAAAGGTCTTATAAAAACTCTAAACTCTCTCTCTCCTCTGACCTGTGGTACATTGAACAACCACAGGTTGGCAGTATATTCATTACAGATGAGGATGAGGTGATGTCAGTTCAAGTCATTGTGTGTGTGTGCTGCACCTGAGGTTGTTAGCTAATAGCAGACTGCCTTGTGTGGCCTTAGCAGAGATCAAAGGACAGGATTTTGCCATGTCTGAGTGTGTCTTCCCCATCTCCTGTTAAAACAACCTCTCTGCATTACTCAGCCCCAGAATGTACCTACAGAGCTGCTCTCTTCTCTCTCACCTTCACAAATCTCTTCTCTCTCTCTCTCGCTCTCTCTCGCTTTCTGAACCTAAACCCTCCGAAGCGATTTCTCATTTTCTCTTCTGAAATCACATCTGTTCACCCCTCCTACCAGTGAACAGTCATAGCTGTAACCAGGGCCTACTTTGATCATAGAGAATATTCACCAACAGAGATAGATCTCCTTGTCTCCTCTTCCTTCCCTTTTCGTGAGTTTCCGTTCCATTACCCAGAAACACCTTGATATTGTCACTTAAAACCCCCCTTGTGTCGATGTGGAATTCTGACTCAGGTTTGACAGAAACTCAGAGATGTGTGTGTGCGTGTGTTTGTTCATGGTAGTCATGGCTACTTGTCATGTCTGGCCCAGATTCCACCTGTGAGGCACCTGGAAGGTAACTGCTCACATGCACGAATACATGCACACACACACGCGCACACACACACACACACACACACACACACACACACACACACACACACACACACACACACACACACACACACACACACACACCATGCCTATATTTAAACAGAAACCTGATCATTATCCTTTCCTTCTGTTTAGAAGATAAACTCACTTTTTTTAATTGACTAGATCTGCTGATGTATAGACAGTGAGTGTGTAGATGATAAACAAACTCACCATCCTGTCTGATTCCTCTACAGTATTTAATTAATTATTACCTTGAAGAGCATCATCTTCCTTTATCGTAATACATCTACTTAGAGTGTGTGTGTGTGTGTTTGCCTAAACGCAGAAGTAGTGACAGCTTATTAGAACCCACCAGCCGTTGTGACTCATCAGAAAGAACAGCCACGGTGAAGAATATATACACTAACGAAGCTAGTGTATTTTTCCTTCTTAGCTGAAGTAAATTTATGCAGCCCATCTCCTGTCTTAACATACCTCTCTCATTAGTCTCACAAGAGAAGACCTTGAGAAGGATAAGTGTCTAGCTGTGTCCTAGTCTGGGGGAAAATCTCAATTGTATACACCTCGCATACTCTCTCCTCATTCCTTGTCTCCTTCTCAAAACCCATTGCAGGAGAAGGTCAGAGGGGCGGGACCTTCTCCTGCAATGGGTTTTGAGAAGGAGACAAGGAGAGAGGAGAGACTCGAGGAGTATGCAATTGACATCTTCCCTGGGAGTGAGGTCTCCTTAGCAAGAGTGTTTGACTACTAGTCAGTAGTCTGAAGTGCCTTCCTCTCTTCATCTCCTTTCCTCCATCTGCACTGAAAAGGAACTGGACAGGAGAACAGCAGGGTCATGTTCGTTAAGGCCGAAATGGAAAGCACTTTAAAACATTTTGGAATGGGAAGTGAAAGGGAACATTTCTTATTGGACAAGTCTAGATAGTCTCTCCCTGTTTCTGTCACACCCTGACCTTAGAGATCCTTTTATGTCTCTATTTTGGTTGGTCAGGGCGTGAGTTGGGGTGGGCATTCTATGTCCTTTTTTCTATGTTTGGTATTTCTTTGTTTCGGCCGGGTATGGCTCTCAATCAGGGACAGCTGTATTGGGAGCCATACTTAGGCAGCCTGTTTTCCTTTGGGTTTTGTGGGTGGTTATTTTCTGTTTAGTCATTTGTTACCTGACAGAACTGTTTAGCTGTTGCACTTTGTTTTTTTGATTCAGTGTTCATTCAAATAAATTTAATGATGAGCACTACCCACGCTGCACCTTGGTCTACTCTTTCAGACGGCCGTTACAGTGTCAGTCTGCTTTTCCATTTATTGCCTACCAGTGGAGGTTCCTCAGAGGCGGAAGGGGAGGATAATCCTCCTCAGTGAATTTCATAAAAATAAAAATTGTAAAACATTTAAAAAGCTATCCTTTTTAGATAAAACTATACTAAATATATTCACGTCACCAAATAATTGATTAAAACACACTGTATTGCAATAAAGGACTACAGTAGCCTCAACAGAACTCTGTAGGGTAGCACCATGGTGGAGCCGTAGGACAGTTAGCTTCCGTCCTCCTCTGTGTACATTGACTTCAATACATTTTACATTTTAGTCATTTAGCAGACGCTCTTATCCAGAGCGACTTACAGTAGTGAATGCATACATTTCATAATTCCCCCCATACTGGTCCCCCGTGGGAATCGAACCCACAACCCTGGAGTTGCAAACACCATGCTCTACCAACTGAGCCACACGGGACTACAGTACTAAACCTAGGAGGCTCATGGTTCTCACCCCCTTTCCATAGACTTACACTGTAATTATGACAACTTCTGGAAGACGTCCTCCAACCTATCAGAGCTCTTGCAGCATGAACTGAAATGTTGTCCACCCAATCAAATGATCAGATAATGAAACTAGTACTGAAAGCATAAGCTACAGCTAGCTAGCATTTCAGTGCTTAAAATGTGGCGAGTAATTGACTCAAAGAGAGAGAAAGACAATAGTTGAACAGTTTTGAACAAATTCATTTCTTCCAAAATGAAGGAGAAGCAAGAGAGAGAGAAAGAGAGAGTCATTTTTTTCAGTTTCACTTACTTAGCTAGCAAATGCAGCTAGCTAGTTTAGCCTACTCAAACACCCTGCTGAAACAGAGTGATGCTATGTTAGCTAGCTGCCTATGACTATCCAACATAACGCTTGTACTCTTCAAAGTCAAGGTAAGCTTTTGGTTTTACTAATTTATTGCCACCGGGGCCCACTGGTGTAAGTGCTAAACTGCTTACTGGCTGTACACTGTAACGTTACTGCCTGATTGTAGCGGGTTAACTAACTTGTTAGTTCTATTAGCTATGTTGACTATGACGCTACTTTAGCTAATACGGTGACAATGATGTGTAGGCTGTGTGTAGCGCTTATATGTTTTTTCACCTGGTCACATACAGCTGATGTGTTGTGCCTTGAAGTACACAAGCGAAGGGAAAAGGTGAGAGGAGGAGAGCACATAGATACGAGAAGGAATACAACTTGGTTGCTATGAAAGTTAACTGTGTTTATGTGTGATCAGGGGTGTATTCATTTCGCGGATTCTGTTGAAAAACATTTCTTAAAAGGAACAGGGATAAACATACCTGAATTTGTCTAGTAGAAACTCTCGTTTGCAACTGTTGGACTAATGATTTTAACTTTTTAAGAGTGTGCAAGAGTGTGCAAGTTGGTATTGAATGTGTCAATGTCTGTCCATGTGTCCCTGTCTGTCACCTCAAATGTATCTCTCGACTTTCAGTCTCATAGGCTAGGTTGTAGCAACCTCATGATAAGTATAGGGAACATTTGATTATCATGTAGTAGCCTAAACCTATCACTGTTGCATTGAACTGGGCGAATGGAATATGAATGACAGTCATCCAATATGCTGTAATGGAAATAAGGCCAATGCTCATGAAAAAAAAAATTGTCCTCCCTCATCTTAAACGTCACCGACCGACACTGGTACCTATAATGAACACGACCCGGCATCCACATCTCCACGGTTGTGAAGTTTAAATATTCATTTTGGGTCAGAGACTGTACCCGCCGACCCCTGACCTCTGTTGACCTCTAAGTCAAGGCCTGTTGAGGACATTTAGAATGCTGCCAGTCCAATTTTCTCCTCCACAGATTGTTGTTGTTACTTGTGCTCCTTGTCATCTGTCCATCCGTCCTGTATTTGCTGTCTGCTGCTGTTTTTAATTTGTCTCAAAGACTGACACTGCCTCTCCTCTTCTCTTCTCTCCTCACATTCTTCTCTCCTCACTCTCCTCTTCTCTCCTCACACTCTCCGCTCCTCACATTCTCCTCTTCTCTCCTCACACTCTCCTCTTCTCTCCTCACACTCTCCTCTTCTCTCCTCACACTCTCCGCTCCTCACACTCTCCTCTTCTCTCCTCACACTCTCCTCTTCTCTCCTCACACTCTCCTCTCATCACACTCTCCTCTCATCATACTCTCCTCTCATCATACTCTCCTCTCATCACACTCTCCTCTCATCAAACTCTCGGCTCCTCACATTCTCCTCTTCTCACACTCTCCTCTTCCCTTCTCTCCTCTCCTCACACTCTTCCCTTCTCTCCTCTCCTCACACTCTCCTCTTCTCTTCTCTCCTCACACGCTCCTCTCCTCACACTCTCCTCTCATCACACTCTCCATTCTCCTCTTCTCTCCTCACACTCTCCCCTTCTCTCCTCTCCTCACACTCTCACACTCTCCTCTCCTCACACTCTCCTCTCCTTCTCCGCCGAGACTATATATATAGACTGATATAGCTCGCACTGCCAAGCCCCAGTTCAGCTGGAAACTGCCTGATAGAGAGAAGGAGAGATGGATAGAGGGAGGGAGGCAAGAGGAAGAGAGAGGCCAATCGTGAAGGGAGAGAGGGAGAGGGTGAAGAGGGGGAAAGGTAGAAGGGAAGGAGAGATGATGAAATAACACGGGTGAGGGAGAGAGACTTCTTAGCACTCAGTAGGGAAGTAGATGACTACTTAATTTTCAACCACAAGCTCTGCAATTTGAAGCAATTTAAACCAATACGTACTGTATGTAACAAGCAAAAATTAAATGTTTTTCTGACTTAAAATATAGGAAAGCACCATTGCATAGGACCCTTTAAAGTTTAATTTCTCAGAAAATGTTCAATTAACTGCAATAATAATCAAGGACTGATTGGTGAAATAGTCAGCAAATATTCTGTTTTCTGGCAGAGACTGCCCCAGTAGTTCTCTTTTCAAGCACTAATGACTAATGCCTCTGATCCCACCACACACGCATGCGCACGCACGCACAGACACACACCCCCCCCCCTCTCACACACGCACGCACACACACACGCATACACTCAATCTCAGATCAAGATTACTCCTTCACAGACATAAAATATTCACATCCTATTAAATAAAGATAAATCAGATTAGGAGTGCTGCCATGTTACATTAGCCTCCCTCCAGGTCTGCCATGTCTGTTCCCTTCATACTGTATCACCTCACAGAGAGGAACAGAAGGTTTCAGGGAGCAGGTTTAAACGTTTCTGCAGAAGCTGTGAGTGTTTGGCTGTGTAACGTGTGGCTGCATCCCCTGAGGAAACGACTTTGGCTCTATTGACCTTTTGCGAGTGTGTGTGTATGTGTGTGTGACCTTTGCGTGATACATTTCATACATTTGTTGTTAGACATTATACATTACACATTCATTATTAGCTAACCACAAGTCCTCTGCTGAAAAATCTGTTTGTCACCGTATATGGCTTTATATATGGATATACAGTTGAAGTCGGAAGGTTACATACACTTAGGTTGGAGTCATTAAAACTAGTTTTTCAACCACTCCACAAATCCACAAGGGTCCCAGCTACATAACAAATGGTCCTTTTGTTTGATAAAGTCCTTCTTTATATCCCAAAATACTCTGTTTCATTGGCGCGCTAGACTCAGTAATCCACCGGTTTCCCTTGTTCAAAATGCATACAAATGAATCCCGTAAGTTACCAACAAACTTCTTCCAAACATATCAAACAACGTTCCTAATCAATCCTCAGGTACTCTATTATGTATATAAACGACAACATTTAAGAGACGGAGAATACCGGAGACTATTACCGGAGATAAATAACGAAGTACACGCACACACCGGAACTCGCTACAAACACTACAGCCAAAATGGGAGCCACTTAGAAAAACTACAAATTCTGGCTCATTTTTCAAAAAACAAGCCTGAAACTTTTTCTAAAGACTGTTGACATCTAGTGGAAGCCCTAGGAACTGCAATCTGGGAGGACTTCCTTTATATTCCTATTCCCAGCCATTGTAATCAGAGGTGAGCTGAAAAAATAAATAATTCTGGATGGATTGTCCTCGGGTTTGCGCCTGCCATATCAGTTCTGTTATACTCACAGACATTATTTTAGCAGTTTTGGAATCTTTAGAGTGTTTTCTATCCAATACTAGCAATGATATGCATATCCTAGCTTCTGGGCCTGAGTAACAGGCAATGAACATTGGGCACCTCATTCATCCAAACTTCCAAATACTGCCCCCTAGCCCGAAGAAGTTAATCCAGTCGCTTTGTCAGATTTCAAAAAGGCTTTACGGCAAAAGCATACCATGCGATTATCTGAGGACAGCGCCCCACATACAAAGCATACAAACATTTTCCAACCAAAGCAGAGGCGTCACGAAAGTCAGAAATAGTGATGAAATAAATCACTTACCTTTGAATATCTTCCTCTTTTGGCAATCCAAAGGGTCCCAGCTACACAATAAATGGTTGTTTTGTTCGATAAAGTCCCTCTTTATATCCCCAAAACTCTGTTTTGTTGGAGCGTTTTGTTCAGTAATCCACTGGCTCAAAGGCGGTCAAAACATGCAGACGAATACATCCTAATAGTACCGGTAAAGTTTGTCGAAACATGTCAAATTATGTTTATAATTAATCCTCAGGTTGTCAATTATCTAAATAATCAATAATATTTCAACCGGACAATAGCGTATTCAATAGAAAGGAAAAAGAATGAAGAGCGCTCACACAGTCACGTGCGCAAACCAGTACTGCATGATTCCATAGACCACTTACCAAAAGGTCTTATTCTTTGTCATTTTTCAGAAAAAAAGCCTGAAACCATGTCTAAAGACTGTTGACATCTAGTGGAAGCCATAGGAACTGCAAATGGGCCCTAAACCATTATATAGTCAATAGGCTTTCAATGGAATACCACTCACATAAAAAAAAAACATTTCCTGGATGGATTTTCCTCAGGTTTTCGCCTGCCATATCAGTTCTGTTATACTCATAGACATTATTTTAACAGTTTTAGAAACTTCAGAGTGTTTTCTATCCAATGCTTATTATATGCATATCCTAGCTTCTGGGCCTGAGTAACAGGCAGTTTACTCTGGGCACGTCAGTCATCCGAAATTCCGAATACTGCCCCCTAGCCCAAAAAGGTTAAACAGTTTAAAGGCAATGCTACCAAATACTAATTGAGTGTATGTCATCTTCTGACCACTGGGAATGTAATAAAAGAACAAAAAACTGAAATAAAACATTCTCACTACTATTATTCTGACATCTCACATTCTTAAAATAAAAAGTGGTGATCCTAACTGACCTAAAACAGGGAATTTCTTACTTGGATTAAATGTCAGAAATTGTGTCAGAAAAGTTTAAATGTATTTGGCTAAGGTGTATGTAAACTTCCGAGTTCAACTGTATATACAGTCGTGGCCAAAAGTTTTGAGAATGACACAAATATTAATTTTCACAAAGTCTACTGCCTCAGTGTCTTTAGATATTTTTGTCAGATGTTACTATGGAATACTGAAGTATAATTACAAGCATTCCATAAGTGTCAAAGGCTTTTATTGACAATTACATGAAGTTGATGCAAAGAGTCAAAATATCGATGTTGTGTTCCTCAAGCCACTTAGTTATCACTTTTGCCTTATGGCAAGGTGCTCCATCATGCTGGGAAAGGCATTGTTCATCACCAAACTGTTCCTGGATGGTTGGGAGAAGTTGCTCTCGGAGGATGTGTTGGTACCATTCTTTACTCATGGCTGTGTTCTTAGGCAAAATTGTGAGTGAACCCACTCCCTTGGCTGAGAAGCAACCCCACACATGAATGGTCTCAGGATGCTTTACTGTTGGCATGACACCGGACTGATGGTAGCGCTCACCTTGTCTTCTCCGGACAAGATTTTTTCTGGATGCCCCAAACAATTGGAATGGAGATTCATCAGAGAAAATGACTTTTCCCCACTCCTCAGCAGTCCAATCCCTGTACCTTTTGCAGAATATCAGTTTGTCCCTGATGTTTTTCCTGGAGAGAAGTGGCTTCTTTGCTGCCCTTCTTGACACCAGGCCATCCTCCAAAAGTCTTCGCCTCACTGTGCATGCAGATGCACTCACACCTGCCTGCTGCCATTCCTGAGCAAGCTCTGTACTGGTGGTGCCCCAATCCCGCAGCTGAATCAACTTTCGGAGACGTCCTGGTGCTTGCTGGACTTTCTTGGGCGCCCTGAAGCCTTCTTCACAACAATTGAACCGCTCTCCTTGAAGTTCTTGATGATCCGGTTGATTTAGGTGCAATCTTACTGGCAGCAATATCCTTGCCTGTGAAGCCCTTTTTGTGCAAAGCAATGATGACGACACGTGTTTCCTTGCAGGTAACCATGGTTGACAGAGGACGAACAATGATTCCAAGCACCACACTCCTTTTGAAGCTTCCAGTCTGTTATTCGAACTCAATCAGCATGACAAAGTGATCTCCAGCCTTGTCCTCGTCAACACTCACACCTGTGTTAACGAGAGAAACACTGACATGATGTCAGCTGGTCCTTTTGTGGCAGGGCTGAAATGTAGTGGAAATGTTTTTGGGGGATTCAGTACATTTGCATGGCAAAGAGGGACTTTGCAATTAATTACAATTCATCTGATCACTCTTCATAACATTCTGGAGTATATGCAAATTGCCATCATACAAACTGAGGCAGCAGACTTTGAAAATTAATATTTTTGTCATTCTCAAAACTTTTGGCCACGACTGTACTGTATATTGTGTGGGTCTGTACATTCCTGTATAAGCAATTATATATTATCAAAGGTAAAACAAGCTGTCAACCTTCCTCCAGTGTTTGGAAGCAGCTTCCACTTTGATATGAGCCTCTCATATCTAATATTGTAGGCCTGCCTGCCGAGCCAAGCCTTTGGGCGTTATTCACTTACACAACAGGCCTATGCCATCCAGTGTCTACCCATCGTCTGTAGATGTGAAAGTAAGGGAAAGCTGGCCTGGAATATAATTTATTAACTGTACGAGAACGGATTGATTTCCCCTCATATGGATTGTAGAATGCCCTGGACTCAAGAAATCATTTACATCATAAAATCTCTGAGGGGGTTAATGTGTGTCCGTGCATGTGCATCGTGTGTGTGTGTGTGTGTATGTGTGTGTGTCTTTGTCTGTGTGTGTGTGTGTGTGTGTTTGAGTGTGTTTGTGAGACTGTTTTTGTCTGTGAGTCAGTGAATCCAATAAGACAGATAAGTGGGTTGAATCCAGTGAGCTCAGCAATGTGGGAGAACTCCACACCTAATTGGTTGGAGGTGGAGCTCAGGGATTGGTTAAGAGTTTGGCTGGAGGCGTGATGATTCCCCTTGGGCTGAACCAGATCTAATCTCTTTCTCTCTCTCTCTCAATTCAATTCAATTAAAATGGCTTTATTGGCAGGGTATTAATGGGGTGTTTGTCCCATTTGGTGAAATCTTTTTTGCAAGTGTACCCCACACCTCGCTGCCATGAAGTGCAATTGGTTCAATGACACATTCAATTAGTTATGCACACATTTTAATAGGTATTTTTATTTTAAATAGTTTTTTACTGACTTAGAATGCCCTGTTTGCTTTCTCTCCCAGTTCATTCACTGACTTATTTAGGTGTCCAGTTTAGCTTATTTTTAAACCTAAGTAATTGTAATGTGTGCAGTACTCTATATACAGTTGAAGTCAGAAGTTTACACACACCTTAGCCAAATACATTTAAACTCAGTTTTTCACAATTCCTGACATTTAATCCAAGTAAAAAATTCCCTGTCTTAGGTCAGTTAGGATCACCACGTTATTTTAAGAATGTGAAATGTCTGAATAATAGTAGAGAGAATTATTTATTTCAGCTTTTATTTCTTTCATCACATTCCCAGTGGGTCAGAAGTTTACATACACTCAATTAGTATTTGGTAGCATTGCCTTTAAATTGTTTAACTTGGCTCAAACGTGTCGGGTAGCCTTCCACAAGCTTCCCACAATAAGTTGGGTGAATTTTGGCCCATTCCTCCTGACCGAGCTGGTGTAACGGAGTCAGGATTGTAAGCCTCCTTGCTCGCACACGCTTTTTCAGTTCTGCCCACAAATTTTCTAAAGGATGGAGGTCAGGGCTTTGTGATGGCCACTCCAATACCTTGACTTTGTTGTCCTTAAGCCATTTTGCCACAACTTTGGAAGTATGCTTGGGGTCATTGTCCATTTGGAAGACCCATTTGCGACCAAGCTTTAACTTCCTGACTGATATCTTGAGATGTTGCTTCAATATATCCACATAATTTTCCTTTCTCATGAGGCCATCTATTTTGTTGATTTGCACTTTTTGCACCAAAGTACGTTCATCTCTAGGAGACAGAACCTGTCTCCTTCCTGAGCGGTATGACGGCTGCGTGGTCCCATGGTGTTTATACTTGCGTACTCTTGTTTGTACAGATGAACGTGGTACCTTCAGGCATTTGTAAATTGCTCCCAAGGATGAACCAGACTTGTGCAGGTCTACAGTTTTTTTTCTGAGGTCTTGGCTAATTTCTTTTGCAAAGAGGCACTGAGTTTGAAGGTAGGCCTTGAAATACATCCACATGTACACCCCCAATTGACTCAAATGATGTCAATTAGCCTATCAGAAGCTTCTAAAGCCATGACATCATTTTCTGGAATTTTCCAAACTGTTTAAAGGCACAGTCAACTTAGTGTATGTAAACTTCTGACCCATTGGAATTGTGATACAGTGAATTATAAATAATCTGTCTGTAAACAATTGTTGGAAAAATGACTTGTGTCATGCACAAAGTAGATGTCCTAACCGATTTGCCAAAACTATAGTTTGTTAACAAGAAATTTGTGGAGTGGTTGAAAACAAGTTTTAATGACTCCAACCTAGGTGTATGTAAACTTCCGACTTCAATTGTATAATTTGTACCAATTGAGAACTTTGGTCTACTTCCCTGAGATCTGTATCTCCTCTGGAAAATCCTTATTTTTGTATTTTGAGGTTTACTGTCAGGGCCCAGGTCTGGCAGTCTTGAACTCTTTGACCTGGTAGGGCTCCCGAGTGGCGCAGCAGTCTAAGGCACTGCATCTCAGTGCAAAAAATAATATTTCAACCGGACAAAAGCTTTGTCAATATAAAAGGAAAACAAGAAAGGTGCACTCTCGGTCACACACATGAAAAACCTCTGGGACACTGCAGTGTCCACTCATTCAGAGTGGTCTTACTCTCTCATTTTTCAGAATACAAGCCTGAAAAGGTTTCTAAAGACTGTTGACATCTAGTGGAAGCCATAGGAAGTGCAATTTGAGTCCTAAGTCATTGGAATCTGTATAGGCAGTCTATGGAAAACTACAAACATAAAAAAATCCCACTTCCTGGATGGATTTTTCTCAGGTTTTCGCCTGCCATATCAGTTCTGTTATACTCACAGACATTATATTAACAGTTCTGGAAACTTTAGAGTGCTTTCTATCCAAATCTACCAATTATCTGCATATCCTAGCTTCTGGGCCTGAGTAACAGGCAGTTTACTTTGGGCATGCTTTTCGTCCAGATGTCAAAATACTGCCCCCTACCCTAGTGAAGTTAACTGACTTACCTAGTAAAATAAATAGATAAAAAGTACTAATCTAGCACGTCCAGGCTCTGCTATAGACCATTTTCTGTGGGTGAGAGCAGGTACAGGTCATCTATGTGTCACGGCTGTCTGAAGAATGGGACCAAAGCGCAGCGTGTGTATCGTTCCACATTTTATTATAACTGTGAAACCATGCAAGACATACAGATAAACTAATGGATAAAACAACAAACCATGATGAAGAGGTGCAACATTCACTTACTCAAAATAATCTCCCACAACTCCTAGTGATTTCAACAACAACTTAAATATGATCCCCAATTAGAGCAAACAATGACCAGCTGCCTCTAATTGGAGATCATCCAAAAAAACAACAACATAGAAATACATAAACTAGACAAAACCCCCCAACATAGAAGAAAGAAACTACAACCAACCCAAACATAAATAAACTAGACAAAACCCTCTGTCACGCCCTGACCTACTCTACCATAGAAAAATAAAAGCTTTCTATGGTCAGGACGTGACAGTACCCCCCCCCACCCCCCCCCAAAGGTGCGGACTCCGAATGCACAACCCCAAACAACAACAAAAACAAACATGGAGGGTTAAGGGTGGGTGTCTAATGTCGGTGGCGGCTCTGGTGCGGGACGAAGAACCTTTACATCCCGCGGATCCTACTGCATAGGAGGCGGCTCCGGTTCGGGGTGTAGTCCCCGCTCCGCCAGCTGATCCCTCCGCTTTTGTGTCACCGGACCGTGGATCATCACCAGAGGCTCTGGACTGCGGATTGTCGCCGGAGACTCTGGACTGGGGGACATCGCTGGAGACTCTGGACTGGGGGCCGTCGCCGGAGGTTCCGGACTGGGGGCCGTCGCCGGAGGTTCTGGACTGTGGGCCGTCGCCGGAGATTCCGGACTGTGGGCCGTCTCAGGGGGTTCCGGACTGTGGGCCGTCTCAGGGGGTTCCGGACTGTGGGCCGTCTCAGGAAATTCCGGACTGTGAATGCGCACTGGAGGCCTGATGAGTGGGGCTGGCACAGGTAGCGCCAGATTGGTAACACGCACCTCAGGGCGAGTGCGGAGAGCAGGAACAGGACACCCCAGACTGGCCAGGCGCACTGGAGGCCTGATGCTTGGGGCTGGCACAGGTGGCGCCAGACTGGTAAAATGCACCTCAGGGTGAGTGCGGGGAGCAGGAACAGGACACACCGGACTGGAGAGACTCACTGAAGGCCTAGTGCGTGGAGCCGGGACAGGTGGCCCCAGACTGGTGACATTTTTTACATTTTTTACATTACATTTTAGTCATTTAGCAGACGCTCTTATCCAGAGCGACTTACAGTAGTGAATGCATACATTTCATACAATTCATTTCATGCATATTTTTTTTTTGTACTGGCCCCCCGTGGGAATCGATCCCACAACCCTGGCGTTGCAAACACCATGCTCTACCAACTGAGCCACAGGGAAGGTATGCACTTCAGGGCGAGTGCGAGGAGCAGGCACAGGGCGTACTGGGCTGTGGAGGCGCACTGGAGGTCTGGAGTGTAGGGCTGGCACAATCCGTCCTAGATGGATGCTCACTTTAGCCCGGCAAGTGTGGGGCGCTGGCACAGGACGCACTGGGCTGTGAACGCGCACTGGAGACACCATGCGTATCATTGCAAAACATGGTCCCTGACAGGTCACACACTCCCTCAAGCGAGTGCGTGGAGGAGACACAGGACGTACCAGACTGGGGAGGCGCACTGAAGGCCAGATGCGTGAAACTGGTCCATATGACACCGGACTGGTGTCATGCTCCTCAGCACACCCGCTCTGCAGCGCTCTCAATGCTAACACCTCTCTCTGGAATCTTGCGTCGAGTTCCTCACTCGTCTCCCTGACTGGCTCTGGTTCAGCCCTCAGCTCTCCACGGTAAGCACGAGGAGTTGGCTCAGGTCCCAAACCTGACTCCACCAAACTCCCCGTGTGCCCCCTTGCAAATAATTTTTTGGAGCTGCCTCCCGGGCTTCCGTCGTTACCGTGCTATTTCCTCGTATTGTCGCCGTTCCTCTCTTGCTGTCTCCGCCTGCTTGACTTGATGATATAACGCCTCGTAATATCGCCGTTCTGCTCTTGCTGCTTCAATCTCCTCCTTTGGACAGCGATACTCCCCTTCCTGCCTCCAGGGTCCTTTCCCATCCAATATTTCCTCCCATGTCCATTCCTGTTTACTACGCTGCTTGGTCCTTTGGTGGTGGGAGATTCTGTCACGGCTGTCTGAAGAATGGGACCAAAGCGCAGCGTGTGTATCGTTCCACATTTTATTATAACTGTGAAACCATGCAAGACATACAGATAAACTAATGAACAAAACAACAAACCGTGACGAAGAGGTGCAACATACACTTACTCAAAATAATCTCCCACAACTCCTAGTGGGAGAAACAACAACTTAAATATGATCCCCAATTAGAGACAACGATGACCTCTAATTGGAGATCATCCCCAAAAAGAAAAACATAGAAATACAACAACTAAAACCCCCCATAGAAATACATAAACTAGACAAAACCCCCCAACATAGAAAAAATAAACTAAAACCAACATAGACATAAATAAACTAGACAAAACCCTCTGTCACGCCCTGACCTACTCTACCATAGAAAAATAAAAGCTTTCTATGGTCAGGACATGACACTATGAAGAGCAGGCATTTAACCACTGAATTGTGGAGACAAGCACCAGGATTTTTGAGGATTTTTCTGGAATGGTGGCCAATTCGTTTATGTAAATATTGAAGAGCGCGGGTTGAGATTGGACCCTGTTGATGGCCACGCTCCTGGTTAAAGAAATCGGTTAATTTCTTGCCAATTTTGATGCTGCACTTATTGTGCCATATTTTACCCCCTACACCACTTTCAATATCTTTGTAGAACAGTCCTGTATGCCAAATACAATCAAATGCTTTTCAGAAGTCAGTAAAGCAAGCATACAGTTTGGTCTTATTTTGGTGGATATGTTTATCTATCAGGGTGGGGAGGGTGTACATCGGTTGTGCGATGTGTTGGTATAAATTCAATTAGGCTTTTACTCAAGACATTGTGCTTATTAAAGAAGTTTAGAATTCTTACATTTACAGTGCATTTGGAAAGTATTCAGACCCATTGACTTTTTCCACATTTTGTTACGTTACAGCCTTATTCAATTTTTTTGTTTTTTTCCCCCATTCTCATCGATCTACACACAATACCCCATGATGACAAAGCGAAAACAGGTTTAGACATTTTAGCCAATTTATTAAAAATAAAAACAGCATTACCTTATTTAAAGAATTATTCAGACCCTTTACTATGAGACTTGAAATAGAGCTCGTGTGCATCCTGTTTCCATTGATCATCCTTGAGATGTTTCTACTACTTGGAGTCCACCTGGAGTCCAGCTGTGGTAAGTTCAATTGAAGTTCAATTGATTGGACATGATTTGGAAAGGCACACACCTGTCTATACAAGGTCCCACTGTTGACAGTGCATGTCAGAGCAAAAACCAAGCCATGAGGTTGAAGGAATTGTCCTTAGAGCTCCGAGACAGGGGTATCCATCATTCTTAAATGGAAGAAGTTGGAGCCACCAAGACTGCCCGCCCGCCAAACTTGGCAATCGGGGGAGAAGGGCCTTGGTCAGGGAGGTGAGCAAAAACCTGATGGTCATTCTGACAGAGCTCCAGAGTTCCTCTGTGGAGATGGGAGAAGCTTCCAGAAGGACAACGATCTCTGTAGCACTCCATCAATCAGGCCTTTATGGTAGAGTGGCCAGACGGAAGCCACTCAGTAAAAGGCACATGACAGCCAGCTTAGAGTTTGCCAAAAGGCACCTAAATGACTCTCAGACCATGAGAAACAAGATTCTCTGGTCTGATGAAACCAAGAACTCTTTGACCTGAATGCCAAGCATCAAGTCTAGAGGAAACCTGTCACCATCCCTACAGCGAAGTATGGTGGTGGCAGCATCATGCTGTGGGGATGTTTTTCAGGGGCAGGGACTGGGAAACTAGTCAGGATCGAGGGAAAGGTGAACAGAGCAAAGAGAGTGAGATCACACAGTCATCTGGAACAGCTGGTGCTCTCATGCATGGTACAGTGTTGCTTGACTTGAAGCGAGCATAGAAGGAACTGGGTTTCTCTTTGTAATCCGTGATAGTTTGCATGCCCTGCCACATCCAATGAGCATCAGAGCTGGCGTAGTTAGATTCAATCTTAGTCCTGTGTTGACGTTTTGACTGTTTAATGGCTCGTCGGAGGTCTTAGTGGGATTTCTTGTAAGTGTTTGGATTAATGTCCCACTCCTTGAAAGTGACAGCTCTAGCATTTAGCTCGTTGTGGATGTTGCCTGTAGTCCATGGCTTCTGGTTGGGATATATACGCACGGTCACTGTGGGGATGACGTCGTCAATGCACTTATTAATGAAGCCGGTGACTGATGTGGTAAACTCCTCAATGTTATCGGATGAATCCCGGAACATATTCCAGTCTGTGCTAGCGAAACAGTCCTGTAGTTTTGCATCTGTTTCATCGGACCATTTCGTATTGAGCGTGTCACTAATACGTCCTGTTTGAGCTTTTGCTTGTAAGCAGGAATCAGAAGGACGGAGTCATGGTCAGATTTGCCAAATGGTGGGCGAGGGAGAGCTTTGTATGCTTTTCTGTGTGTGGAGTACAGATGATGTAGAGTTTTGTCGCCTCTAGGTACACAGGTGACATGCTGGTAAAAATGAGGTAAGACAGATGTCAGTTTCCCTGCATTAAAGTCACTGGCCACTAGGAGCACCGCCTCTAGATTTGCATTTCTTGTTTGCTTATGGACCTACACAGCTTGTTGAGTGCGGTCTTGGTGCCAGCATCGGTTCTTGATGGTAAATAGACAGTTACAAAAAGGATAGATTGTATTGGTATTGCAATAGTATGGTCTGCAGCTTATCATGTGGTATTCTAACTCAGGTGAGCAAAATACTCAAGATTTAATTGTCATTGGAGATAGTGTACCAGCTGTTGTTAACAAAGAGACACACACCTCCCCCTTAACCTACCCGAAGCTACCATTCGGTCTTGACGATGCATAGAAAAAACAGCTAGATAAGTACATTATGTCCTTGTTCAGTCACAACTCCAAGAAACATAGCGATATTACAGTTTTTCAGGTCCCGTTGATAGGATAGTCTCGAACGGAGCTTGTCCAGTTTGTTCTCTAGTTATTGTATGTTCGCCAATAGAAAGGAGGGTAGAGGGGGTTTATTTATTCCCCGACATAGTCTCGTCAGGGAGCCCGTTCGTTTACCTCTCTTGCACTGTCACTTCCTCTTTCGATTCCCGGGGATTAGGGCCTGGTCTGGAATAAGCAGTGTGTCCACAGCTGCCAACTCGTTGAAGTAAAAATCTTCATCCAAATCAAGGTTAGAGATTGCTGTTCTGATGTCCAGAAGCTGTTTTTGGTCATAGAAAATGATGGCTCAAATATTATGTACAAAAAAGACGGCAGCAATCCACTGCACCAAGATGCTGGCCCCACATTGAAGTATTCCCCTCATTCATTCCATCTTCCCTTCCACCCTCTCTCTCTCTGCTTAGTCTTTGCCCATCAGTCCTCAGAACACAATCAATATCCAGTGCCCTCTGGTATTGCCACCATAAAACCGATGGAGGGAGGGTGAAATGGAGAGGAATAGATAGGTATGGGGGAGGGAGATGAGAGAGAAAGAGAGGGAGGGAGGGGAGCAAGAGAGAGATGGATGGGGAGAGAGGGTGAGTGTGAGAAAGAGGTGTTGACGTTGTTCCTTTAATGCTGCTATTTATTATGGTGCTCTGCTCTATTCTCCCAAGTGACACACCCATGCACGCACAGACACCACACTCTCTCTCTTTTATAGAGCAAGCCTGTCTTTTTGTTGACTTTTCATGGGGTATAGAGGGAGAGTGCGAAAGACAGAGACAAAAGGAGAGGGAGATGGAACACCCTTAACTAGCTGTGAAATACTCCAAACACTGTCCTTCAAACAGGGACATTATACAATAAGCAACCTTCATGGTTTTACTCCCGCTACGACAGATACTGTATTGTGTAAAGAAAACATAAAATCAGAGATACAGTGCCTTCAGAAAGTATTCACACCTCAGATTCATGGACTTCCGGTGGACATGGTCTCTGACCTGTTCACAGGACGTGCTACCTGTCCCAGACCTGTTGTCCCAGACCTGCTGGAACCCTGACCTATTCACCGGACGTGCTACCTGTCCCAGACCTGCTGTTTTCAACTCTCTAGAGACAGCAGGAGCGGTAGAGATACTCTCAAAGATCGGCTATGAAAAGGCCAACTGACACTTACTCTTGTGTTACTGACTTGTTGCACCCTCGACAACTACTATGATTATTATTATTTGACAATGCTGGTCATTTATGAACATTTGAACATCTAGGCCATGTGCTGTTATAATCTCCACCCGGCACAGCCAGAAGAGGACTGGCCACCCCTCATAGCCTGGTTCCTCTCTAGGTTTCTTCCTAGGTTTTGGCCTTTCTAGGGAGTTTTTCCTAGCCACCGTGCTTCTACACCTGCATTGCTTGCTGTTTGGGGTTTTAGGCTGGGTTTCTGTACAGCATTTTGAGATATCAGCTGATGTAAGAAGGGCTATATAAATACATTTGATTTGATTTGATTTGTCCTCAGTTCTCATCCTGGAAGACGTTCTGCAGCCTCATTGGGGCATTGGCCAGCCTGTCCTCCAGTTTTCACCCTCACTGCCAGTCGGAGTGAGCCAATCAGGACCTGGAGACGACTCTTCATTGCCTCGTCTCCGCCAACCCCACCATCTGGATCCAGGTGGTGGATGGAATATGCCTGCAACACCCTTCCCTGCTCGGCCACTGGTATCTCGCCGTTCGAGCTCCTCTGCTGTTCGCCTTCTGTTGCCCCACACTCTCTGTATACATCCCACTTTCCATGTATCTAGAATTAAACCCCTGTCCCACCCCACTCCCCATCTCATCAACAGCCATCCTGCATACACGGTGAGGCGCCTCCTGAGTGTTCGACCTCGGGGCAGTCTATTCCAGTACCTAGTTGACTGGGAGGGTTATGGCCCGGAGGAGAGGTGCTGGGTCCCGGCTAGGAACATCCTGGACCCAGCCCTCATCGCTGGCAACCCGGTGAACCAAGTATGTAACTGTCACACCCTGAACTGTTTCACCTGTCTTGTGCTTGTTACCACGCCCCCACCAGGTGTCTCCCATTATCGCCTGTGTATATTTTATTTCAGATCATGAAACATTTATATTTTTGTTCAGTGTACATGAAAATGTAGCTTAAGGTTTACTGAAGAAAGGCCTAGTACTACATTACTTGTAAACAAAGGTGAGTTATCATTAAATATCAAATTTACAACCAAATTTACATTCATCAACTTTGTAAATACAATTTAGGGATGGCCACAATTGCTCTTGACAAGCTACAGGTTTATGTAGGCTCTTTTGTTCAAGTCCAGTTCTACCACACCCAATTCTACTATTCATGGTCTCGAGGAACAGCTGAGGTCTTGATGAACAGCTGAGTAGTAGAATCAGGTGTGGTAGCACTGGGCTTGAACAAAAAAGCCTGCATAACCCTGTGAATCGTCAAGAGCAATTTTGATAACTCCTGATACAAACACTGTAACAAATGACAAACTGCTGAGAAACACCTGCAAAAAGTCATTAGACAAGTACAAAACTCAAAGGAGAAATTAAGACATATTTACAAAATTGTACAGGCGCTCGTCACACCCTGATCTGTTTCACCTGTCTTGTGCTTGTCTCCACCCCCCACCAGGTGTCTCCCATTTGTCCCCATTATCTCCTGTGTATTTATTCCTGTGTTTTCTGTTTGACTGTTGGCAGTTCGTCAAGTACTACCAGCGTGTTTTCAAGTTTCTATAGTTGCTGTTTTCTAATCCTCCCGGTTTTGACTATTCTGCCTACACTGAGCCTGCCTGCCGTTCTATACCTTTTTGACACTGCCCTGGATTACTGACCTCTGCCTGCCCTTGAACTGTCGTTTGCCTGCCCCCCTGTTTTGTAAATACACATCTGTGATTCGAACTGTCTGCATCTGGGTCTTATCCTGAGTCCTGATAGCTCTAAACCCTTGAATACAAAATGTCCTAAGTAATGCTGTACACGACTTTCCAACTCCAGTAAAAGAGCACACGTGCCCTCATTTTTAAATGGCAGTATAAATTAGAAAACAGGTGGGACAACTCACAGATTTGGAAAAGAACATACATTTTAGGTATTGATAGTGTGCGAAGCACCATGTTTACTGCGTGCATTTGAATTGTAATAAGTCGTTTGTCAGTTCCACATGGGTCAGCTTGCATTTCTCCGTGACATGCGCATTCCCACAATCTGCCACACTGCTATAAAGCACTGTGTCCCTAGGCAGCACCGTAGGGATGGCATGCATCTCACGGATGAGGGCAACAACCTTTTCCTGGAGAGTCTGAGAGCTGGTCTCTCCTCCGTTCTAGCAAGACGCATGCAGTAGTACACACTGCCACTTGTCTGCCACTTTTGCCCTCAGAACAGCCTCAATGTCAGGGTAGGGACTCTACAAGGTGTACAAAGCATTCCACAGGGATGCTGGCCCATGTTGACTCCAATGCTTCCCACAGTTGTGTCAAGTTGGCTGGATGGCCTTTGGTGGTGGACATTTCTTGACACACACGGGAAACAGTTGAACCTGAAAACCCCAGCAGTGTTGCAGTTCTTGACACAAACCGATGCGCCTGGCACCTTTTACCATACCAGGCACTTAAATCTTTTGTCTTGCCCATTCACGCTCTGAATGGCATAGATGCACAATCCATGTCTCAATTGTCTCAAGGCTTAAAAATCATTCTTTAACCTGTCTCCTTCCCTACATCTACACCGATTTAACAAATGACATCAATAAGGTATCTGTCACATCTCTGGTGCTCATTGTCGCCAGTTTAGTTATTATTACGCACACACGCCACCATAGTTACGCACACCTGTGCCTCATGAGACTCACCTGGACTCCATCACTTCTATGATTACCTCCCCTATATCTGTCACTCCCGTTGGTTCTTTCCCCAGGCAGTATTAGTTATGTTTCTCATGTCCAGATGCTACTCTTGTTACGTACTGTTACATGTTTTTTGTATTATTAAATTCACACCCTGTACTTGCTACCCGACTCCCAGCATCTGCGTTACAGAATACTGTCTCAACAAATGGAAGCAACAGGGATTTTTTTTTAAATGTTATTATTTTTTGCTGGTGACGTCAGGTCCAAGGGACACTGACAAACCAACTGGGGATGCCACAGCTGGCATCGTCAGGTTCTCAAGCCTTGGTTCGTCAGGCTTCCATTGTGGAAGCTATCGGGGATTCCTTAGCCAGCCCGTCAGGCTCCGGCGCCTTAGCCGCCTCAGCCGGCCCGTCAAGCTCCCGCGCCTCGGCCGGCCCGTCAGGCTCCCGTGCTCAACATCTCAATTGAATCCATTTTAAATTCAGGCTGTAACACACAATTTGGAAAAAGCAAAGGGGTGTGAATACTTTCTGAAGACACTGTAATAGATTGACAGACAGGAGACGGGAGCAGTTTGGAGAGTTAGTTCAAATATTGATTGCGAATTCATTTATAGTGGGGAGTGGCTGTGTCTGAGACGTTTGCTGTCCACTCCTGTGTTGCTATACTTCCCTCGAATTCCATTGCTGTTCACGTTTGTGGTGCTGAATTGTCACTATGCTGTAAGCTTGTTTGTTAACTTTAGCAACTGAACTTTTACTCTTGTGAGGTAAACACGGACATTCAAGAGATTAAAAACAGAGCCTTTAGATTTGTGTATGTGCGTGTGTATGATCTAAATCTCAGAGGGCTGTAGTGCTGCTGGACACAACTTTTCCAGACCACTGAATGCTGAACAGGAGCTACTCACAAAGAATGTCAAACAGGGGAAACAGCTCAAACTCACCAAGACACTCTCAGGGTGCATCCCAAATGGATTCTGATCATAGGACTCTGATATAATGTGAAGCATTCTTTAGGGAATAGGGTGCTATTTGGGACGCAATCTGAATCTCAAACCCCCAGCTAGTTTTTTAATTCCAAACCAACAAAAAACGAATTATTCTGAATGTTAAACTTGCTAAATGCCACCATTGACAAATAATTTGTCTGCTGCTGATTTAGTGGCAGAGTATTGAGTAGTCTTAATGTGTTTGTCAATGCCTGTATCTACATCCTGCTGTTATCCCACAGACAATATAATTTGATAGGGAACAAGGTGGGAAGGAGAGAGAATTGAGTATGGTATTACATTTTTATCTCAACCTTGTCCTCACTTTCTCTCGGTTTTTGCCTTTTTGTCTGTCTCACCACTAAATCTCTCTCTCCCTTTCTAATTTGTTTACTATTCCTTGTTGTCTCTCAGTTTTCGGTCTCACCAGTTTCCTGACAAAACAGAGTGATCCATTAATTACAGGTTGTCACAAAGTGTGTGTATGTGCATGACTGTGCGTGTGTTCTCTCAGACTGTGATGTTATTCTCCTGCAAGCACCCTCGCCTTCCTTTAGTCGACTGAATTCAGACTACTTGAGGTCAGTCTTGAGATCAGCAAGAAAGGGCTGCATTTTAATACGTTTGAATAACTTCTATCCAGCAGGTTCATTAATCATAGCAGCAGAAACACAAAGCTAATGCTGATAAACAGATTCACTTAATATGAAATTAGTTTCTTACGCTCCAGACATACAAGGACAATCTGTAATATTTTATTGTAGGTGTCCTTATGCATGCACTCATAACTACTTTAAAACCGCTACATAACACATAACACGTGCCATAAGCTGTCATAAGTTGTTATAACTAGTTATGAGTAACCCCATATGATGTCATAAAACTAGTTAACATTTGCGTTATAGATGACTGTTCATCCTGTTGTCATATGCTCTAATATCAACCGTTATTAACGACTGTAATTACATAGTCTGCATGACAACTTTTGTCATATGTTATTACATTCTACATACAATATTTTAACAGGGTGTTATTTAATTTTCCAACCTCTGTCACCAACCACATTATTACATTGATTGACATCATAGGCGTCAAAACCATGTCATGTGCACAGACACCTTAAGTAAAGTAACAATTTGAGGTATTATAAAAAAAGTTATGAATGCTCTTATACCACATTTTGACAACGAGACAAACTGCTCTGAGTTGTACAAATTGGACCACGTCCAGATATAAAAAGATACACTATAATAACAACAATTTGCTCAAAAAACACAAACGTGTTCAAATGAAATGCAAGCAATTAGAATTTTACAACAAAATCAATGTTTCTGGCACACATCAGGATTAGTGACAGCTGTGAAAAAATGAAAATGTATAGGCTACAGCAATAACAACCACTACATAAAAAAAGCTAGTTAGTGTAGTTAGGTAATTGCGTAGTTGATGTTGCAATTGCAACACTGTGTCAATTTCCAGTGTTGAGCTCTTTGGTGAGGAGAATACTTCCCGCCATGTTGATGGAATGTGGCAGCACTAGAAAAAAGAAACAAGACTCGGGTAAGTGTAAAATGGGTACCGGGTTTAGTGCCACACTCACAGACATGGAGGTGTGCTCAACAGTCCATAGCCTTAGAGTGTATTGCTAACACACGCACGCACGCGCACACACACACATTAGGTTCCAATTCATTCCATTTCCCTTCCCCTTGGCCTAAATTTTATGATAGCAGATCTGAAAGCTGTAAACAAAATGGTGGATGCTTAACATAAAGGTTTACAACCAAGGGAAAAAGAACCTTTCTTTATTTTTACTATTTTCTACATTGTAGAATAATAGTGAAGACATTAAATAACACATATGGAATCATGTAGTAACCAAAAAGTGTTAAACAAATCAAAATAGCCACACTTTTCCTTGATGACAGCTTTGAACACTCTTGGCATTCTCTCAACCAGCTTCACCTGGAATGCATTTCCAACAGCTTTGAAGGAGTTCCCATATACACTACCGTTCAAAAGTTAGGAGTCACTTAGAAATGTCCTTGTTTTTGAAAGAAAATAAAAATTGTCCATTAAAATAACATCAAATGGATCAGAAATACAGTGTAGACATTGTTAATGTTGTAAATGACTATTGTAGCTGGAAACAGCACATTTGTTTTATGGAATATCTACATAGGCGTACAGGCCCATAGGTACAGAGGCCTATTATCAGCAACCATCACTCCTGTATTCCAATGACACGTTGTTAGTTTATCATTTTAAAAGGCTAATTGATCATAAGAAAACCCTTTTGCAATTATGTTAGCACAGCTGACATACTGACAACAAACTGTTGACAGCTGAAAACAAATTGTTGTCCTGATTAAAGAAGCAATAAAACTGGCCCTCTTTAGACTAGTTGAGTATCTGGAGCATCAGCATTTGTGGGTTCGATTACAGGCTCAAAATGTCCAGAAACAAAGAACTTTGTTATGAAACTCGTCAGTCTATTCTTGTTCTGAGAAATGAAGGCTATTCCATGCAAGAAATTGCCAAGAAACGGAAGATCTCATGCAACGCTGTGTACTACTCCCTTCACAGAGCAGCGCAAACTGGCTCTAATCAGAACAGAAAGAGGAGTGGGAGGCCCCGGTGCACAACTGAGCAAGAGGACAAGTATATTAGAGTGTCTAGTTTGAGAAAGAGACGCCTCACAAGTCCTCAACTGGCAGCTTCATTAAATAGTACCCGTAAAAAACAGTCTCAACGTCAACAGTGAAGAGGCGACTCCCGGATGCTGGCCTCCTCTAACTTCCTGACCCTGTGACTGTAATGAGGTCGACAGTGTGATAAGCCATTTTGAGAAAAAATCAACAGAATGTGTTATTCTTTTTGACATTTGTCTTAGAGTTTTGTATTAAGAAAAATTGGTAAAAGTAATAATTTGTCACACAGTCAATGCTTGTCTGGATTTCCTGAATCAGAAATGAACTGAACTAAACTGTTGTTCTGATCTGTCCTCTTTCGAGATTATGGAGATATTCTAGATGCATGGAAGGGATAATTTGACCAAACAGTATGGACATCAACCCCCCTAACCGGCTGAAGAAATTGAGCTCACTTCGACCTTGTCCTTCACTACTCCTAACGTGAGACCTGAGTCCGGAGCCAGCAACCTCTCAAAATGTGTTTTTCTTTCAAAAACAAGGACATTTCTATGTCACCCCAAAAATGTTAATGGTAGTGTATGCTGATCACTTGTTGGCTGCTTTTCCTTCACTCTGCAGTCCATCACTCTCCTTCTTGGTCAAATAGCCATTACATAGCCTGGAGGTGTGTTTTGGGTCATTGTCCTGTTGAAAAACAAATGATAGTCCGACTAAGTGCAAACCAGATGGGATGGCATGTCGCTGCAGAATGCTGTGGTAGCCATGCTGGGTAAGTGTGCCTTGAATTCTAAATAAATCACTGATATTGTCACCAGCAAAGCATCCCCACGCCATCATACCTCCTCCTCCATACTTCACGGTGGGAACCACACATGCGGAGATCATCCGTTTACCTACTATGCGTCTCACAAAGACACGGCGGTTGGAACCAAAAATCTCAAATTTTGACTCATCAGACCAAAGGACAGATTTCCACTGGTCTAATGTCCATTGGTCACTTGAAGAAACTTTAAAAGTTCTTGACATTTTCTGGATTGACAGACTTTCATATCGTAAAGTAATGATGGACTATTCTTTCTCTTTGCATATTTCAGCTGTTCTTGCATAATATGGACTTGGGCTTTTACCAAATAGGGCTATCTTCTGTATACCACCCCTACCTTGTCACAACACAACTGATTGGTTCAAACACATTAAAAAGGAAAGAAATTCCACAAATTAACTTTTAACAAGGCACACCTGTTAATGGAAATCCATTCCAGGTGACTTACCTCATGGAGCTGGTTGAGAGAATGCCAAGAGTGTGCAAAGCTGTCATCAACGCAAAGGGTGGCAACTTTGAAGAATCTCAAATATAAAATATATTTTGATTTGTTTAACCTGTTGGGGATAGGGGGCAGTATTTGCACGACCGGATAAAAAACTTACCGGATTTAATAGAATATGCATATAATTGTTTGATTTGGATAGAAAACACCCTAAAGTTTCAAAAACTGTTTGAATGGTGTCTGTGAGTATAACAGAACTCATTTGGCAGGCCAAAACCTGAGAAGATTCCAAACAGGAAGCGCTCTGACTTTTTCTTGGCCTTCTTGATCATCTCTAACCAAAACAGGGGATCTCTGGCATGACGTGACATTTTCTAACGCTCCCATAGGCTCTCAGAAGGCGCCAGAACGATGAATGGTGGCTTTGCAGGCCATGGCTGAAAAACAGTAGCGCATTTTGTAAGTGGTCGATCTGAGGACAATGAGACTGGAGGCGCGTGCACGAGCCGACACCATGTTTACTTTCTCTCTCTTTGAATGAAAACAACGACTCCCGGTCGGAATATTATCGCTTTTTTATGAGAAAAATAGCATAAAAATTGATTTTAAACAGCGTTTGACATGCTTCGAAGTACGGTAATGGAATATTTTGACATTTTTTGTCACGAAACGCGTCGGGCCCGTCACCCTTCTTTACCCTTCGGATAGTGTCTTGAACGCACGAACAAAACGCCGCTATTTGGATATAACTATGGATTATTTTGAACCAAACCAACATTTGTTATTGAAGTAGAAGTCCTGGGAGTGCATTCTGACGAAGAACAGCAAAGGTAATCAAACTTTTCTAATAGTAAATCGGAGTTTGGTGAGTACCACACTTGGTGGGTGTCAAAATAGCTAGCCTGTGATGGCCGGGCTATCTACTCATAATATTGCAAAATGTGCTTTCACTGAAAAGCTATTTTAAAAATCGGACATAGCGAGTGCATAAAGGAGTTCTGTATCTATAATTCTTAAAATAATTATGTTTTTTGTAAGTAATTTAGTAAATTCACCGGAAGTGTTCGGTGGGAATGCTAGTCACATGCTAATGTAAAAAGCTGGTTTTTGATATAAATATGAACTTGATTGAACAAAACATGCATGTATTGTATAACATAATGTCTTAGGATTGTCATCTGATGAAGATCATCAAAGGTTAGTGCTGCATTTAGCTGTGGTTTGGGTTTATGTGACATTATATGCTAGCTTGAAAAATGGGTGTCTGATTATTTCTGGCTGGGTACTCTGCTGACAATCTAATGTTTTGTTTTCGTTGTAAAGCCTTTTTGAAATCGGACAGTATGGTTAGATAAAGGAGAGTCTTGTCTTTAAAATGGTGTAAAACAGTCATATGTTTGAGAAATTGAAGTAATAGCATTTCTAAGGTATTTGAATATCGCGCCACGGGATTACACTGGCTGTTGAGTAGGTGGGACGCAAGCCAGTGGGACAGAGGTTAACACTTTTTTTGGTTACTACATGATTCCATATGTTGATGTCTTCACTATTATTCTACAATGTAGAAAATAGTAAAAATAAAGAAAAACCCTTGAATGAGTAGATGTGTCAACTTTTGACTGGTAATGTAGGTCAGTGGAGGCTGGTGACTTAAAATATTGAGGAGGATTGGAGACCCACGGTATAGGCGTGGAACGCACAGAGACATCAAAGTATGTTTCAAAAATCATCAAAGAGTAATTATTTTAACCTAAAGCATTTAATAAAGACATTTATAGTACAATATTATGTGGAATGGGAATGAAAGGGCTACTTACACCGTTTTGGGAAGAGGTCACAGCAGTGATTGAATGTATGAGGCATGAGTTGAGGTGTTCAGAGGCTTCAGGACAGGATTTGACTAGGAATACAAAAAAACAATAACACAACACACTACACAGTTAGACAAAAGAGCTAAGAATGTGTTAGTCCAAGCAAGGAATAAAATCATTGATGTGTAATAATGTGATTGTGTATGTGATTGACTCGACATACAGTAATGAGAGAAAACTGATAGGGGTACTCACAGTGCTTGGAGAGGAAACATTCAATGTGCCAGTGGATGAGCAGGCACATGAGATCTGGCTTCAGTTCATGTCTGGAGAGAGTTGACAATGGTTGTGGAGTGGAGTGGTCATCACTTATTATTAAATCAGGGAATTTATATGCTCCCTGCTTTTGTTTTGCTGAACGATCAATGTTCTTCAGGTCACCGTACCCCTTATTCGCCCAAGGCTCAGGCTTTCCAAAAAACAGGCAAGGCCAGCAATACAGGCGGCTTGATGAAAGGCTCCCTGTTAACCAGCTATACTTTTGATACCAATTGGTATTGAATGCCCTCACCTTTTCATCCTTCTTCATGAAACTGATCTCAGGCAGAGGTCGACCTTCGGTTTTAATTTGCATCTTTTCCGTGTACCCCAGAGAATGAAAGGGGTTTTCAACAAAAAGTAATCAAAATTTGTGGTAGCGTTGGCGTCGAAAGGTGCACACTCAAGCTGGTAGCAAGCTAGCTACCGCTACTTGCTACTGCAAATTTAAATAAAGTTCACTAACTAGACACAAAAATAAAGTTCTAAAACCAAGAAAACAATTCATAATCTAGCTCCCCCGTCTCCTGTAATTTGAACAAACTAATTTGAATTGAATAATATCCCAAAAATTCTCAACTACCACTTTTCAATCTCTATCCAATAACGTCACCAACTCTCCAAGCTTCTCAACACATAGAACCCCCCCATAATTCTCTGCAGCACAACCCCAATACAACACACTAGGTTCATTCTCTGATCCTATGTCAGTTCATACTGAAAAAGCTTTGATTGGCTGGAGGATGTCCTCTGGAAGTGGTCATAATTACCATGTAGGTCTATGGAAGGGGGTGAGGCCTACGAGCATCCTAGATTTTGTATTGAAGTCAATGTACCCAGAGGAGGACAGAAGCTAGCTGTCCTCCGGCTACACCATGGTGCTACCCCAGAGAGTGCTGTTGAGGTTACTATAGACCTTCATTGCAAAAAAGTGTTTTAATCAATTATTTGGTGACATATGAATATATTTAGTATCTGAAAAGGATAAAAAAAAATTGTTTCACTGTTTATATTTTTAAGAAATTTCACTGAGGAGGATGGTCCTCCACTTCCTCCTCTGAGGAGTCTCCACTGATGTAGGTATGGGGTAAAGTGACTATGCATAGATAATAAACAACGAGTAGCAACAGTGTAAAAACAGAGGGGGGGGGGGGGGTCCAGGTGGCTATTTGATTAATTGTTCAGCAGTCTTATGGCTTGGGGGTAGAAGCTGTTAATGAGCCTCTTGGAGGTAGAGTTGGAGCTCCGGTACTGCTGCTGTGCGTTAGCAGGGAGAACAGTCTATGACTTGGGTGACTGGAGTCTTTGACCATTTTTGGTTTCAGGTGTTTGATGAGGTTAAGGTCAGGCCTCTGTGCATGCCAGTCAAGTTCTGCCACACCGATCTCGACAAATCTTTTCTGTACGGACCTCACTTTGTGCATTGTCATCCTGAAACAGGAAAGGTTCTTCCCTAAACTGTTACCACAAAGTTGGAAGCATAGAATCGTCTAGAATGTCATTGTATTATGTAGCGTTAAGATTTCCCTTCACTGGAACTAAGGGGCATAGGCCACACCGTGAAAAACAGCCCAAGACCATTATTACTCCTCCACCAAACTTTACAGTTGGCACTATGCATTCAGGCAGGTAGCATTTTCCTGGCATCCGCCAAACCCAGATTTGTCCGTCGGACTGCCAGATGGTGAAGCGGGATTCATCACTCTAGAAAACGTGCTTCCACTGCTCCAGAGTCCAATGGCGGCGAGCTTTACACCACTCTAGCTGAGACTTGACATTGCGCATGGTGATCTTAGGCTTGTGTTTGGCTGCTCGGTCATGGAAATCCATTTCATGAAGCTTCTGATGAACAGTTCCTGTGCTGACATTGCTTCCAGAGGCAGTTTGGAACTTGGTTGTAACGATGTGCGCTGAGAGTCAGGAAGCAAGTTCAGGGAGTGAGTGTTTAAATAAAATAAACAGAACATACAGTGGTTCCTCCTTTAAAAGTTGCGAGCTTGGCCTCCTGGGTGGCGCAGTGCATTGCAGAGCTAGCTGTGCCACCAGAGATTCTGGGTTCAAGCCCAGGCTCTGTCGCAGCCGGCCACGACGGGGAGGTCCATGGGGAGACGCACGATTGTCCCAGCTTCGTCCGGGTTAGGGAGGGTTTGGCCGGCAGGGATAACCTTGTCTCATCGCGCACTAGCGACTCCTGTGGCGGGCCGGGCGCAGCGCACGCTGACCAGCTCGCCAGGTGTACAGAGTTTCCTCCTACACATTGGTGCGGCTGGCTTCCGGGTTGGATGTGCGTTGTGTCAAGAAGCAGTGCGGCTAGGTTGGGTTGTGTTTCGGAGGACGCATGGCTCTCGACCTTCGCCTCTCCCGAGTCCGTACGGGAGTTACAGCGATGAGACAAGACTGTAACTATGACCAATTGGATACCATGAAATTGGGGAGAAAAAGGGGTAAAAAAAATAAAAAATAAAAAAAATAAGTTGGGAGCTTACACTGCAGGACTTACACAGAGGTACCCAGCGTCACGGCTTCATTGCTCCAGACCACCACAAGTGGGAGTTAGAGCACTCATTATGCACTTGGGTCCTAAGGTTTTTATTTGACCAATCATATCGAGTGGTTCCAATGATGAATTTGACACGAGCCACCCCTCCCTGGTGACTTTCTTCAGCAAAGATGGCTGACAAGACATTGCGGGGAGGCAAATGTAAGTAGTTATAACGTCATAATGAGTCAAGCAAAACATTTACAATTGAGAGGAATATGTTTGTTAATGTGGAGACAAACGATTTTGCATATTTTTTGTCATAAAGTTAATTTACAAAAATAGCTATTTTGCTAGTTTTTTTATCTGTCATATCCAATACCAGGTGTATCAAACTCCATTCTGTGAATAATGCTGTGTCTCAATGTATGTATTACAATTATACATTTCAACAGTGTTTACCACTCCTGCTCCTGGGACATCAATGATTACACATTGTAACTATGCAAAAGACAAAAACATGATTTTGTAATTCATATATACAGAATAAAAAACAGTACATCCTGCCAGCACACCCACAAGCGTGCTGAATGACGCAAGGAAGAGAGCGAGGAATGAGATGGGAGTAACTATCTAGGCTATTTTCTCTGAGACCTGCATAGTAATGTGATGAATCAAGCAGGGAGCAAGTTTCGAACCCTCAAAATTCTAGCGTGAAGTGCCCAAATGTATTAATTTGGGTTTGGCCCAATTCTGGCTAAAAACACTTTATCGATTGGAATCTTTAACATGTGGAAAGGGGAAAAAGTTATTATTAGTTTTTCACAAGCGTAGCAGGACGGGCTATTAGCTGAACAATAGACTATTCAAGAATTGTCTAATAGCTGAGCTAGGTGTTTAGCCCCTCCCCCCGAACTTGCAACAAATCATTTGTATCCATCTTTCCACATCTACCTACAGTGAGGGAAAAAAGTATTTGATCCCCTGCTGATTTTGTACATTTGCCCACTGACAAAGAAATTATCAGTCTATAATTTTAATGGTAGGTTCATTTGAACAGTGAGAGACAGAATAACAACAAAAAAATCCAGAAAAATGCATGTCAAAAATGTTATAAATTGATTTGCATTTTGCCCACACAGATACCTCATCACGTGGACACTCGCCACAAAACTCATGTCATTTTCTGAGTCACCAACTTCCCGGCCTTCTTGTTCGCTCTCTGTTCACTGCAAAAGCCTGAAACTAGGTTCTAAAGACTGTTGACATCTAGTGGAAGCCTTAGGAAGTGCAAAATGAACCCTAAGTCACTGTGTGTTAGATAGGCAATGACTTTAAAAGACTACAAGAACCAGATTTCCCACTTCCTGGTTGGATTTTTCTCAGGTTTCTGCCTGCCATATGAGTTCTGTTATACTCACAGACATCATTCAAACAGTTTTAGAAACTTCAGAGTGTTTTCTATCCAAATCCACTAATAATATGCATATTCTAGTTCCTTGGCCCGAGTAGTAGGCCGTTTAATTTGGGTACGTTTTTCATCCGGCCGTGAAAATACTGCCCCCTACCCAAGAGAGGTTAATAAAATAATGAATCAAAAAATACTCTTTCAAAATGCAGATGTTGATTTAGTTATGGATCCATAACGAATTACTATGGGAATAAATATCACTGATTTACAGAAATATTGTAACAAAGTTGTCTAATGAAGGCAAACAATTTAGAATCCTCCAATCCTGTACCCTGGTCCCGACCATCACGTTGTACTGCGTCATATTTTCCATTCCATCCTAATGGAAACCCTGAGGGTTTCGTTTTTCATGGAATAGAAACACCATAATATTATTCAAATGAATTAAGCATGTACCAGTCAAAAGTTTGGACACACCTACCATTCCAGGATTTTTCTATATTAGTAAAGACACCACAACTATGAAATAACACATATGGAATCAGTTAAGAACAAAGACAGCCTACTCCTTCCTCCCAGTCAGGAGATTGAACCTCAGTCTCCCATCCGCACGACACAGATTCTTTAGCTAAAAAGCTCAGTACTGTACTGCCTACCGTCACGTTGAACAGCGCTATATTCCCCGTTCCATTCTTACAGAAGCCCAGAGGGTTTTTCAGTTTTCATGGAATAGAAACACCATAATATTACTGATCAAATTAATTAAGCAAGTACCAGTCAAAAGTTTGGACACACCTATTCATTCCAGGATTTTTCTTTATTTTTACTATTTTCTACATTGTAGAATAATAGTGAAGACATCACCACTATGAAATAACACCGGTCTCCCGCGTGCCCTGCATTCTGTAGTACAGACTAGGCCTGCTCTCCCTTATGTAAGGAATTAGGCACTTTCCCATGTTTACTACAGTATGTATTGCAGACTGCACAGTAGCCTAATAAACAAATAAACACATTTCATTAATGTAATAATACTCTTTCAAAAAGCAGATGTTGATTTAGTTATGGATCCATAACAAATTACTATGGAAAAAAATATCACTGATTTACAGAAATATTGGAACAAAGTTGTCTAATGAAGGCAAAGAATTTATAATCCTCCGATCCTGTAACCTACTCTCGACCGTCACGTTGTACAGCGCCATTTTTCCCATTCCATCCTAACAGAAACCCTGAGGGTTTTGTTTTTCTCTGAATAGAAACACCATAATATTAATCAAATTAACTTAGCCAAATTTCTTAAAATTTATCCCATATACTATGTTATTACAAAAAAGGTCTTAAATTATCTGGTAATGCCAATACGGAATACTATAAAATGCTTCTCAAAGATGCCCTCTGATGGTCAAACTAGCAATAACTTGCAGTAACAGAGAAAATGGCTGAGAATTAAATGACGTGCCACAGAATGCTGCGGCAGCACGCAAGGTGTGCCGCAGTATGACGCAACTTTTAAAGGAGGAACCACCGTAATAAAAAACAAGAACCTCAAACAACGCACAGACATGAAACAGAAACAGAAACAATGACGCCTGGGGAAGGAACCAAAGGGAGTGACATATATAGGGCAGGTAATCAAGGAAGTGATGGAGTCCAGGTGAGTCTGACGACGCGCAGGTGCGCGTAACGATGGTGACAGCTGTGCGCCATAACGAGCAGCCTGGTGACCTAGAGGCTGGAGAGTGAGCACACGTGACATTGGTAGTGAGTGTTGCAACCGAGGACAGACGATTTTTACACGCTACACGCTTTAGCTCTCGGCGGTCCCCTTCTCAAATCAAGCTTTATTTATACAGCACATTTTAGACATGGAATGCAACACAATGTACTTCACAGGAAAAAACGAATTAAACAATGAAAATAAAAACTGAAATATTTACTACACAACAAACTGTCACGTCCTGACCAGCAGATTGTAGAAGTTTGGGGGTCAGGACGTGGCAGTCTTGTGTGTGTTTGATTGTTCTGTGTGTCTTGTGACTCCTGATCAGGAACAGCTGGGGATCGTTGTTCCTGATTGGGAGTCATATATGTAGGAGTATGTTTGTCACTGGGATTTGTGGGTGGTTGTGTTGCACTGCGTTTTCAAGCCTGCAAACTGTTGCTGCTGCTGTCGTGTTTTTTTGTTTCCTGTGGATGCTTTACTCCTTTTGTTGGATAATTAAAGATGAGTATTCACATACCTGCTGCGCCTTGGTCCATTTATGAAGACAGCCGTTACACAAACATAATAGGATAAAAACAAGAAAATAACAACTGAACAACAAAGGATATCAAAGCTAAAAAGGTGTGTTTTAAGATCTCTTTAAAAATATCCAGTTTCGGCCCCGCTCAGATTCTCTGGCAGACTATTCCAGAGGCTGGGGACATAGTTACTAAAGGCTGCCTCTCCATGCCTCTTGGTCCTAGGCTTTGGGATAGTTAAAACCTCTTACATCTAGATGTTCCGCTAGCGGAACACCTGCTCCAATATCCAATGATGGGCGTGGCGCGAAATACAAATTCCTCTAAAATCCGAAAACTTCCATTTTTCAAATATATGACTATTTTACAGCATTTTAAATACAAGACTCTCGTTAATCTAACCACACTGTCCGATTTCAAAAAGGCTTTACAGCGAAAGCAAAACATTAGATTATGTCAGCAGAGTACCCAGCCAGAAATAATCAGACACCCATTTTTCAAGCTAGCATATAATGTCACAAAAAACAAAACCACAGCTAAATGCAGCACTAACCTTTGATCTTCATCAGATGACAACCCTAGGACATTATGTTATACAATGCATGCATGTTTTGTTCAATCAAGTTCATATTTATATCAAAAACCAGCTTTTTTACATTAGCATGTGACGTTCAGAACTAGCATACCCCCCGCAAACCTCCGGTGAATTTACTAAATTACTCACGATAAACGTTCACAAAAAACATAATTATTTTAAGAATTATAGACACAGAACTCCTCTATGCACTCGATATGTCCGATTTTAAAATAGCTTTTCGGTGAAAGCACATTTTACAATATTCTCAGTAGATAGCCCGGCATCACAGGGCTAGCTATTTAGACACCCAGCAAGTTTAGCCTTCACCAAAATCAGATTTACTATTAGAAAAGTTTGATTACCTTTCCTGTTCTTCGTCAGAATGCACTCCCAGGACTTCTACTTCAATAACAAATGTTATTTTGGTCCAAAATAATCCATAGTTATGTTCCAACAGCGACGTTTTGTTCGTGCGTTCTAGACACTATCCGAATGGTAAATAAGGGTCATGCGCATGGCGCATTTCGTGACAAAAGATTTCTAAATATTTCATTACCGTACTTCGAAGCATGTCAACCGCTGTTTAAAATCTAATTTTCTCGTAAAAAAGCGATAATATTCCGACCGGGAGTCGTTGAATCCGTTCAGAGACGATAGAATAAAATCATGGTGTCGTATCGTGCACAAGCATGAAGCCCTTTGTCCGCTGATAGACCACTTGGCAAAAGCGCTCGTGTGTTTCAGCCAGGGCTTTGAATTACGTCATTCAGCTTTTTCCCGGGTTCTGAGACCCCATGGAAGCCGTAGGAAGTGTCACGTAACAGCAAAGATCCTTTGTAATGGATAGAGAATCAAGAAGGGGAAGAAATGGTCAGACAGGGTACTTCCTGAACAGAATCTTCTCATGTTTTGGCCTGCCAAATGAGTTCTGTTATACTCACAGACACCATTTAAACAGTTTTAGAAACTTTGGAGTGTTTTCTATCCAAAGCTAATAATTATATGCATATTCTAGTTTCTGGGCAGGAGTAATAATCAGATTAAATCGGGTACGTTTTTTATCCGGCCGTGAAAAAATACTGCCCCCTATCCATAACAGGTTAAAAGGGCAGTGCCAAAGCATGTCTGAAATGCCAATCGTGAATTGATTTAAAAACCAATAGAACATGTTTTTTATTAATTCAAAAACTCATAGGCAGCCAGTGTGGAGACCTTAAAACCAGTGTAATGTGTGCTTTCCATCTGGTCTTGGCCAGTATCCGTGCTGCAGCATTCTGTATGTTTTGCAGTTGACCAATGGCTTTCTTGGGTAGACCAGACAGGAGGGCATTACAGTAGTCAAGCCTGCAAGTAATAAAAGCATGGATGAGTCTCTCTATATCAGCCTGAGAGTGAAACAGCTGCACCTTGGCAATGTTCCTCAGGTCATAAAAAGCTATTTTGGTCACATTTCTAACGTGTGATTAGAAATAATTTCAGAATCTAAAGTAACACCTAGGTTTTTTACCTGGTGTTTTATCTTTATTACACGTGAATTCAAATGTGTGGCCAGATTCTCTCTATGTGCTTTGGCTCTAACAATATATACCTCGGTCTTGTCTTGATTTAGCTGATCCATCCAAGTATTTAAATCACTAATACAGTCTAATAATGTATCCATGGAGCTAAAATCCTCTGGTGACACAGAAATGTAAAGCTGAGTATCGTCTGCGTAGCGTGAAAAAATTAATGCTGAGCTTTCTGATAACGCTGGCAAGGGGTAACATATATAAACTGAAGTGCACCGGACCCAAAATCGAACCTTGTGGAACGCCACATGTGATATGTATTTCTTCTGAGTTATGTTCACCACGGGTGACAAAAATCTCTTGACCGGTTAAATAAGTCTTAAACCAATTTAGAACTGGACTGGAAAGGCCAACCCACCTCTCCATTCTGTCCAGAAGGACATCATGGTTAACAGTGTCAAATGCAGCACTTAAATCCAAGAGGACAGAGAGCTGTTTGGCATCTGTGTCATTTAACACTTTAACTAAGGCTGTTTCTGTGCTGTGGTGGGCCTGAAAACCAGATTGGATTTTTTTTTTTTAAATACAGTTGACACAAATAATTTAGCTGTTTGAAAAACAATTTCTCAAACATTTTGCTTAAGAGTGGAAGGTTGGAGATTGGCCGAAAATTGCTAAAAACTGAAGAATCTAGATTACTGTTCTTCAGAAGGGGTTTCACCATAGTAGTGTCATGACGTTGGCCTCTTTGGGTACAGGAAGGACAGTTGACCCCCTCCCCTTTGTACCATCACCCAACCTGATTTCCCTCCAACCCAGGGTTGTAAAAATTCCAAGAGGAGAATCTACTACAACATGTTTCATAGAGAGACAAAGGAAATTCTTCCAAGTCATAGAATTGGAGAACCAAGAGACATGTGTGTTCTGGAGAAGATATGGAAGATTGATGAAGACTCCAGCTACGAACTGATCCGCTTGGTACAATTTTGTGATACTCAGAAGAGACAATATAGCCATATTACCCTAAAACGGTCTACATGATAGCCTCAGCGATGAGACTGAATCCACATGGTTGTATAAAATGTATTAATAAGGATAAAGCTATTTGTAATACATTGAGATGCTATGTACTGATGTTAATGTGATAGAATTATATTTCTGTAACCAAGTCTAGCTCAGTCATAGGCACGCCCCCAGGGACACATACAGGACCAGGCGTCATTTGACAAGCCTTTTCTATGGGTACTATAAAACACCCCCTGATTTACATTTCTACAGACCAGGCCTACACTCCATTGCGAGTTGGCTCATAGGTTTGACCAGCCAAGTACTCTACTGAAAGTGAACCATACCACGTGGTTAACTTTTAGACTATCGATATCGACAGAATAAGAACAAGTCTTTGATATTAATTATTAGTCTGCAGCTAAGTAAATTATATAATCGAACGCGAAGACCAACCACATCCATTCTATGACGACATTCATGAATGTCACTCTGACAGATCCATTCTAACCGAGAGTGAGAGAGAGAGAACGCTGACAAACTCTCCATCAGAACAAAACTCTCCAACAAGAATCCTGACGAAACATGAGCATAAATATATATTTATTGCAAATGTTCCCGAATGAGTGAGCCTTCAATTGTCAATTGTTAATATTAATGAACTCTGTGTAACTTCTCAGCTTACCGTTTTATGACCCATTGTCTAACAGACCAGCCATGCTTGTTAGCCAGTAGGGCACATTACTATGCCAATCCTTGGTGACGATAATTGCTGTTTGTATGTTTTCTGTTAATTACTTAGTGTAGTAAATAAATGATTTTAAGACAATTGATGTATGGATGATTTTAGTAAAGACTGGGTTCGTGCAGATAACCAAGAATTTACAACTTTCATGATGAGACTGAAACAACATACGGGTTAAGATTGACTGCTATCGATGTAAAATATTACTAAGTATTTTAAGAGTTTATTCAGAGGATAACAGCTCTATAAACGTTCTTCTGTGGTGCCCCGACTTTCTAGTTAACCTGTCTGGGGTATGTGGGACGATTTCGTCCCACCTACGTAACAGCTACTGGAATTCCAGTGGCGCGATTTTTGAATCGTTAGAAATACTATAACTTCAATTTCTCAAACATATGACTATTTCACAGCTATTTAAAGACAAGAATCTCGTTAATCTAACCCCACTGTCCGATTTCAAAAAGGCTTTACAACGAAAGCAAAACATTAGATTATGTCAGCAGAGTGCCCAGCCAGAAAAAATCTGACACCCATTTTTCAAGCTAGCATATCATGTCACATAAACCCAAACCACAGCTAAATGCAGCACTAACCTTTGATGATCTTCATCAGATGACACACCTAGGACATTGTGTTATACAATACATGCATGTCTGTTCAATCAAGTTCATATTTATATCAAAAACCAGCTTTTTACATTAGCATGTGACGTTCAGAAAAAGCATAACCACCGCAAACTTCCGTTGAATTTACTAACAGTTTGCTAAATTACTCACGATAAACGTTCACAAAAAGCATAACAATTATTTTAAGAATTATAGATACATTACCCCTCTATGCACTCGATATGTCCGATTTTAAAATAGCTTTTCGGATGAAGCACATTTTGCAATAATCTAAGTACATAGCCCGGCATTACAGGGCTAGCTATTTAGATACCCACCCAGGTCAGCCTCCACCAAAATCAAATTTCCTATAAGAAAAATGTTCTTACCTTGCTTGTTCTTCATCAGAATACACTGCCAGGACTTCTACTTCAATAACAAATGTTGGTTTGGTCCCAAATAATCCATCGTTATATCCAAACAGCGACGTTTTGTTTGTGAGTTCTAGAATGCTTTTTCACGGTCCCGCGCATGGCGCGTTGGCTTGTCAAAAATGTCTAAATATTCCATTACCGTACTTCAAAGCATGTCAACCGCTGTTTAAAACCAATTTTTATGCCATTTATGTCGTAGAGAAGTGATAATATTCCGACCGGGAGTATGCATTGAGCCTAAACAGCCGAATAAAATTTCTCCTCAGAAGCGACTCATGCACGCGCATCATTGAAAGGTCCTCCGAGCAGCCACTTACAAAAGGCGATAATATGTTTCAGCCTGAGGCTCCCTCGTAAACCTTCAGGTATTTCCCGGGCTCTGAGAGCCTATCGGAGCCCTGGGAATTGTCACGTTACAGCTAAGATCCTTACTTTTCAATAAAAAGAGGTAAGACGCACGACTCCTTGTCAGACAGGGTACTTCCTGCTTGAAACCTTGTCAGGTTTTTGCCTGCCATAGGAGTTCTGTTATACTCACAGACACCATTCAAACAGTTTTAGAAAATTCAGAGTGTTTTCTATCCAAACCTGAACAATAATATGCATATTCTAGCTTCTGAGTTGGTGTAGGAGGCAGTTAAAAATGGGAACATATTTTTCCAAAATTCTCAATACTGCCCCCTAGCCCAGACAGGTTAATTACATTTACATGATTAGCTTAATCAGGTAATATTAATTACAGAGAAATAATTTTATAAGTTAGCATGTCATATCACTTAATCCGGCATAGCCAAAGACACAACATATATGGTGCCCCCTGTGAGGAATCTAAGATAGAATTGGACTTTGCTGTGAAATTCTATATATCAATTGTGCAAACAGAATTGTACAAACAGCCTGCTATCTAAACAAAGTGATTGTGCATTTTCCATTGAGAGAAGCTATTTAAAATAGCCCCGGTCTTATATCGATAGCAGTGAGGAATAAATTCCAGTTTTAGTCCGTTAGGCCAAACGGTACTATGTCTGTCGGTAAATATTAACTTCTAGAGTAAGGTTAGAATTTAGAAGTTAACTGTCCGGTAACCGAGCCGAATAATTTGCCTACCGCACTAGGACAGTGTGGGCAGACCGTATGCGTATCTGTATTTTAGTACCGTGTCGCTCCGGTCAGCATAAACGCTAGCAGAATATGCTGAATGGGGTTAAGGTGAGACGTCACTAGAAAACCCACCCTTTACATAAGTGAAAGGATCCTATTTTGGTGCTTGGAAGGATACTTCTGAACCAAGTAGCAATAGCTTAGCATTACGGGCAAGCTAACAGAGAGGGAACATTTCCTCTCCGTACCACGTTTAAAATTCCTCCGTAGCGCGACGGAAGTCCGACCTTTGTACTTCCGTTTAAATTTCATCATTCTGCACCCTGGTGGTGAAGAATTGCCAGCACATCTCTAGGGGAAATTCAAACGTGGAGCACGGGATATGACGTCTCATTCAATTTAACTAACAAGTGAAATTGCCAGATTTACCTTTTCAAGTGGATCTTTTTAAAAAATATACAAAATTGATTGGGCGTCCATAATGAGACATGATTAACTTTTTCCAAACTTAACTTAGATGAAGCAAGGCTCTCAGGTTAATTGAAAGTTAATTCCCAGATAGCCTATACAGGTTTGATATATCATAAATAGATTAATCAGTAAAATTTGCTTTAGCAAGGCACATTCAGTAAAACCCATTACTGACGGGAGTGAATCCCATGTGGCTTCGGCCTTAAGGGAAAGTATAGTGGTGAATGTACTCTAAACATTTAAACTACATTACTGTTATGATAACTCCGCAATCTGAATTGCTTGGGTATCATTGCCTCATTCAATTTATTTAGTTAAATTGTCGAACATACCTTTCTAGGTTCTTCCAACTAAATGAGACAACTTAAACTTTGCATATTAACCTTGATGAAGCAACCTCTCAGGTAATTCAAAGTTAATTCCCAGATAGCCTATACAGGTTTGATATATCATAAATAGATTAATCAGTAAAATCTGCTTTAGCAAGGCACAGTCAGTAAAACCCCTTTACTGGCGCTCAGCCCAGGTAGGAGCGTACCCTAGTGGTGAAGGGTCCCAACATTTGACCTACGGTTTACACTTATGATATCCAATCAATGGAGATTGTAGAAACCAATCGTCTCATTCAATTTAATAAGTTAAATTGTCGAACATACCTTTCTAGGTTCTTCCAATTAAATGAGACAACTTAAACTTTGCATATTAACCTGGATGAAGCAAACTCAGGTAATTCAAGTTTAATACCCAGACAGCCTACCCAGGTAGGACTAATCATTGGCATTGATTAATTCAATTTGCTTTTGCAAATTCATTCACGCCCAACTTCCACAGTACTGTACAGTACCGATGGTTCATTAACGTCTATAAATAGATTAAAATCGTCTTTGCAGCTCCCCACGTTCCAAAACCAAATTTTGGAAAATTAGGAAAAACATTTTTCCTTTCAAATGTTCTAATAATGTGCAAGCTATCAGAGGGGGTGGTCCCCACTCGCCCGCTAATTAGTGAACCTCCACCCGTAAATGGATTGATCTCTGACCTCAGCAGCGATAACAACCCTAATTATGCCATTAGTGGAAAAGCAGACAACAATGTTTTCCAAAATCAACCATCGGGCGCAGGCCTCGTAAAGATTCTCTCCAGTCTAGCTCTGATGTCTTGCCATCCGAGATTGCCATCTGTCCAATACCGCAGTGCACAGCTGAAGCACGAGCAGGTAATGGTAGACATAAAGGGACAGGGGGAGAGAACCGGGAAACCAATGACCAAGGCAGACAAGGGAAAAATTCTGCTAGCTATGGAACTGCGTTCGAAAACTGAACAATTAAATGTAATTGCAAAAACGTATGACGATGAACAAGCACAAGCTCTTCAACAAAATCGTTTTCTACAGGAACAAAATCATAGGCTACAGGAACAACTCGATTTAGCCAAAACTAAATACGATGATGTCCACGCCAAACTAGATAAATCTGAAGAGTTATCTACAAACAGGAGCGCTCAACTTGACAACATGCATGCTGTTTTGTTGAATGTTACTCAAAATAACACGGTGCTCCTCAAAGCGCTGCAGACCAAAGACAATCAGTTAATGAACACAATGACAAAGTTGGATGATAAATCAGCAGAACTTATTGAAGTCGCTGACCAAATGAATGATGAGAGAACTCAGGTGATGAGGTTGGAAATATTGATTTCTAAGCAAGCAGAGGAAATCTCATCACTGAATCTCTCGCTCCGTACTCAAGACCTCTATCTGCAAGCCATGACAGATAAGTTTGAGACCGAAAGGAGCAGGTGTGACACTCACGTGTCCAAAATCAGTACTCTAAGCGCTCAAGTGGACTCTGCAATGCAGCAGAATTCCACCCTTAGGTACCATCTGGAGGAAATCCAGAATGGTCACGCTCTACAGCGCGACTTCCCATCCAAGCAACCGGAGCCCTGTACTCACAGGTGTGAAGACAATAGGTTTCAGACCTTGCCTCCCTCATGTGTCCCTCAGTCTTCTCCTCTTTGCCCTTCGGCACTGAGTAATATGGCGCCTCTTGGCCAACAACAACAAGGCTTGGCTTCCTCTCTTGGCCTTTCGGCCCCAATCTCTCCACAGGATGAAGCCAACCCTCTCCGCCCGCTTGGCGCGGAATACCTTGACAAACTCGTCAAGAATTTCCCCACCTTTGACCCCATTCCAGGTCAGCCAAACGATACTGAGACGTTCCTAGCTGACATAGAGGACGCGTTGGATGGCTACCCGAACGCTACGGGTTCTAACAGGGTTTACCTGTTGAAGCGAACGTCGAATAGACACGTGACGAGGTTCATTCGTCTACAACAGCAACACGTGCTAAATGACTACACTAAACCTGCCACAGCTTTGAAATTAGAATTCAGTGGTTCTGTGACTCGCAAACACGATAGCTCACTGGCTAACACCGTCAAACAAGCTCGGAACAAACACCCACAAGCTTACTATCATAGGCTTCGTTCAGCTTACTTTGGCCTACTCACAGAAACAGGAATGGAAGAGCTTTTACCATTCAAACAAATGTTTCTGCCGAACATGTATCCCACCTTCATTACCTACTTGGGCCCTGCCGCCCACGTTGGCTTGCCTATCTTACAACTCAGAGAGCTTGCAAGCACAGCTTTTGAGGCATCAAAAGTTCACAACGCTAAGAGCCCTGACCACTCAGTTTTGAAGTTTAACCAGGAGCACTCACTCCAGTTAGAGGGTGCATTATCAGGTATTGGAGCGTCGAGAGATGACGCACAACAACAGTTTCTACCACGAAACCATGATTCCAATGACCTCCGCGGTCAAAATAACTGTAAAGTACGTAGCCATCAACATGACTACCGCTACAATCGACCCGTTCGCTACGTTCCTGCACCCAACCCACAAAAGTTGTCAGAGCACAAGGGTAACAAAGGGTTGAAGGACGATCAAAACGTAGACCAATGTTCTCCAGAAGTCCCACTACGGGAAGGACTTAAGCGAGAACAATTTGAGAAAAGGGTAAAAGATAAGTCACAAGGACTAGACGGGGAATTACCGGACACCAGGTCCACAGGAATTAACACCCATAGCAAGGACGTTAAAGTTCAAATTTCTCCCGCTCTCATTCAAGACCCTATCCAGGGCCCGCTTGATCAAGAAACAAGCCCCCGGGCTTTGTCTATAGACTCTGATACAAAAGTTGTGAAGATAAAGGTCAAACGCTTCGTTAAAGCCAAGCCCACTCAAAATCGGAAAAGTCAATCTGCTTCCATCTTGAACAGACATGGCACATCACGTCGTTGCGAACGACCACTCCACTTTGTGGGGAATATGTCCACTAACCACGAATCTAAACGGCCATACCTGGAAACAGTCCTGGAGGACTGCTTAGCTTGTCATGCGCTAATTGATTCGGGTGCGACAATATCACTCATCTCTCAAACATTGTTTGATGATCTCAAAAGGGCTTTGAAGCCAACTAAACGTTGGTTAAAAGTGGAACGATGCGACACTAAACTTCGAGGGGGTCACTCAGACTACCTCGCCTCTCACATTGAGAGTCATGCTGAAACTACACTTCCAGGACGTATCGCTCGTTCACCCTGTGTATGTTACCAGCCTCGAAACTGTAACCCTCCTACTTGGAGCAGACTTGATGGATCGGTTACTCCCATTGATGGATTGGAAAACCAACCAGGTATGGTCACAGGCCACAGTGCCTTCTCCACTGACCACACTGTCTTCCCCTAACGCTAGCTGCAACGCAGTCCTTCACGAGGGGTATCTGTCGAAAGCACCCCTTGGGAAAAAGACATTTAGAAACCTCTTGGTACAAAATCCGATCCATGGAGATATTACGATATCTCGACACATTCCATCAGCCAACCTGATTGACCATTCTTTTCATGATTTCGAGCCAGCTGTCTCTGTGAATAAGCAACTTCCCTCCTCCTTGCAGTCGTGCAATACGATAGTTGATATGAACTTCTCTTGCCCTTTGGACACTTCCGCAAGCACTGCGGCCATCTCAGCAAGTAAAACATTGATGCACAGAGTATACTCTGCTTCCGATGATACACCTTCCGCTTTGTTCGGGACTGTCACCCCTTACAATGACACTAATGGCGTCAGTCCAGCAACTGACCCGATGACCCCCACTGGTGAAACACTTTGCGATATCACAGACCGATATCCTCGTCTCAGTTCGCAGGTAATGAAGAGGTTGCCACACGCGGACGCGATGGGGACTGACATGCCTCGACAGCCACTGAGCGTTTTGAAGCACAAACACCAGGAGATTTGGTTGAAAGGTTACAGCCATTCTCATAACAACGCGGCCGCTGAAAACTCGTACGTAGGGTCCGATCTTCTTGTTTGCGCATCGGACACCAACACCACCCGCTGGTGGGGGGGTCCCGAGGCACAAAGGGGGGGAATAGTAGCCCAGACCCATGATGAGCCTCATCGAGGCCGGTGGGGGGGTCAAGACTACGGACAACACCGTACGAGGCCGCCAGAGCATAAATCAAATCTAGTTGTAAACTCTCCTATGAGAACAGTGAGGAGCAGACAGGCCCCTAGACGGGGATTATCTCAGAACACATCTAAGATAGTAATGAGGTGTACCACACTGGTCGTAAAGGAAGTCCAGTGGACTTGTCCACCTCCAAAACAAATGGCATCAATAATCATTCTTTGCCATGTGTAGGTTCAACTACAATACAACTAGTAAAATGCTCCAATCACGTGTTCCGGTAGATAACATTCCAGAATAAATCGGTAGGATAACTGGTCCCCTTGAGTACCAGTACCAATACTAGCAACAGTCAGTCCAGCTACAATCAGTAAGAAGGTTAGAGATTTAACCAATCGAATTACCATCGACAACAGCGACATATGAGTCACTCAGAGTGCAACACGTGGAGGGGAATCTCCAGTGCACTCTTCCAATGGTTAACACACATGTCACTAATAAATAGGACCCTCCATTCAGGAGGAAAATTATTAGAAGTCATGAACCATGATCACACCACGTATGACTGGTCCAATACTTAAAGAGTACTTCCGTCGTGAGGTTAGCTCCTCCGTGGATAACATAGCTATGAAATAGACTTCATACCTATCGCCACTACAAAAGTGGAAGAAACAGTGACTTGTAGAAAAACTACTACAGACTCCCTTGACACCAATTCTGACTGACCTCCAGGCATTGACCTGAAAATTACCTGACTACGTCAGACTCATTCTGAACAAGTTGTAATCTGCCCGGATACTTGGTTTCCTTCCCTTGACATGCGCGCGCGTGTAAGCATAAGCGCACATGCACAACGGAACATCCAATTAGGATTTATGCTAGGACCACTTAAGGGCCCAAGCAATATACCAGCCTTAGTAAAGTTGAACATTTACTTCTAGGCCTTTGACTCTACAGCACTCACCAGTTTTCTTCCCAGAAGTCCGTAGGTCATACCTGTAGACTGCCCAAAACTAGTGCATTACAGCTGTAGACTTATCATATAGTTATCAACTTAGGATAGCGCCTAAGCAACACACCAAGTAGGAAAACCCTAGATATGGCATTAGAGACAATGCCATGATAATCATTTTGCCAGAACATTGGACGTATATAGAATACAGTCCAATTAGATGATTTTTTTTTTGTGAGAACTATATTTTGTATAATTTTTTGTTTTGTTTATGCTTTCATTCCTTTTCGGTTCAGTTCCTTTGACACATAGGAAGTGATAGAGCCATAAACAAAGTCCCCATACAACCATCACTTAGTGCCACAACGCCGCTCATTGGGGAATGAATGTAATTATATATATTTCATGAGTGTGTGTGCGTTGTTAACATCTGCCTAAGTTACTGCCCAGATCTTCCAGTCTGGACGACGGGTCCGGAACGGCGACCCCAAATCCGGACACCCACAACCTATCCTTGTGGCGGCATGCCCGCTGTCAGAGAGACTACCAAGGTAAACCACCAGAGGGGGGGACCGCAACGGCGATCAACAACCAGGACATCCCCTGGCCCTCCCTGGGGTACTTTGCAGCTTCCAGGGAACCTACCAAGGTACACCACTAGAGGAGACCGCAACGGCGACCACCAACCGGACATCAACTGCCCATCCTTGTGGTGGACGGCTCCGCTTTCAGAGAGCCTACCAAGTTCAACCACCAGAGAGGACTGCAACGATGATCTACCAATGGGACATCACGTGGTCATGATTTTGTTGATTTGTAACTTGCAGGATAAACAAGATCCAAACCACCAGGGGGGGTATGTCATGACGTTGGCCTCTTTGGGTACAGGAAGGACAGTTGACCCCCTCCCCTTTGTACCATCACCCAACCTGATTTCCCCCCAACCCAGGGTTGTAAAAATTCCAAGAGGAGAATCTACTACAACATGTTTCATAGAGAGACAAAGGAAATTCTTCCAAGTCATAGAATTGGAGAACCAAGAGACATGTGTGTTCTGGAGAAGATATGGAAGATTGATGAAGACTCCAGCTACGAACTGATCCGCTTGGTACAATTTTGTGATACTCAGAAGAGACAATATAGCCATATTACCCTAAAACGGTCTACATGATAGCGATGAGACTGAATCCACATGGTTGTATAAAATGTATTAATAAGGATAAAGCTATTTGTAATACATTGAGATGCTATGTACTGATGTTAATGTGATAGAATTATATTTCTGTAACCAAGTCTAGCTCAGTCATAGGCACGCCCCCAGGGACACATACAGGACCAGGCGTCATTTGACAAGCCTTTTCTATGGGTACTATAAAACACCCCCTGATTTACATTTCTACAGACCAGGCCTACACTCCATTGCGAGTTGGCTCATAGGTTTGACCAGCCAAGTACTCTACTGAAAGTGAACCATACCACGTGGTTAACTTTTAGACTATCGATATCGACAGAATAAGAACAAGTCTTTGATATTAATTATTAGTCTGCAGCTAAGTAAATTATATCATCGAACGCAAAGACCAACCACATCCATTCTATGACGACAGTCATGAATGTCGCTCTGACAGATCCATTCTAACCGAGAGTGAGAGAGAGAGAACGCTGACAAACTCTCCATCAGAACAAAACTCTCCAACAAGAATCCTGACGACACATGAGCGTAAATATATATTGATTGCAAATGTTCCCGAATGAGTGAGCCTTCAATTGTCAATTGTTAATATTAATGAACTCTGTGTAACTTCTCAGCTTACCGTTTTATGACCCATTGTCTAACAGACCAGCCATGCTTGTTAGCCAGTAGGGCACATTACTATGCCAATCCTTGGTGACGATAATTGCTGTTTGTATGTTTTCTGTTAATTACTTAGTGTAGTAAATAAATGATTTTAAGACAATTGATGTATGGATGATTTTAGTAAAGACTGGGTTCGTGCAGATAACCAAGAATTTACAACTTTCATGATGAGACTGAAACAACATACGGGTTAAGATTGACTGCTATCGATGTAAAATATTACTAAGTATTTTAAGAGTTTATTCAGAGGATAACAGCTCTATAAACGTTCTTCTGTGGTGCCCCGACTTTCTAGTTAATTACATTTACATGATTAGCTTAATCAGGTAATATTAATTACAGAGAAATAATTTTATAAGTTAGCATGTCATATCACTTAATCCGGCATAGCCAAAGACACGACAGTAGGTTTTAGTGCAGTGGGGAAAGTGCCTGTGAACAGGGAGTGATTAATAATATCTTGCACTTCTTAAGATATGCAATTATCGAGAAGGCAGGTAGAAGGCTTAAATTGTGATATCACTTTCCTGAGCATGTCCATGTCAACCAGGGAAAATAAATCCATACTGCCTTTTCATGGTAAGCTAGGGCACATATCAAACTTCTCATCAGGTCTTGCTTGACTGATACCCAGCCTAATGTTTGTTATTGTAACGCCCTGGCCATAGAGAGGGTTTTTTTTGTTCTTTATTTTGGTTAGGCCAGGGTGTTACATTGGGTGGGCGTTCTGTTTTTTCTATGTTTTTGTATTTCTTTGTTTTGGGCCGTGTGTGGCTCCCAATCAGGCACAGCTGAAGTTCGTTGTTGTTGATTGGGAGTCACACATAAGGAGCATGTGTTTTCTTTGGGTTTTGTGGGGGATTATTTCTGTTTAGTGTTTTGCACCTGACAGGACTGTTTGGCTGTCGGTTTTCTTGTTTGTTTTGTATAGTGTTCTTACTTAATTAAAAATACAAAGATGAACACTAACTCCGCTGCGTATTGGTCCACTTTCTCGGACGATGACTTCTCTGTTTCGTCTGACGAAGAAGACAGCCGTTACAGTTATCTTATCTCTGAAATATGTCGTAAACTCATCACATTTAGATGTGGAGGAAAGTTCACATAGGTTTGCTGGGGTAGGATTATTCTGATTATTAGTGATCAAGTTAGAAAAATTTGCCCGTCTGGCATTTCTAATTGCCTTGTTATATTTGCCAAGTTGCTCTCGCAGAACATCATAACGGACCTGCAACTTTGACATTCTCCACTTCCGCTCCGCCTTTCTGCAATTTCTCTTTAATTTATTAGTTTCCTCACTCATCCAAGAGCCTCTCCCTTTTGATGTGTCGTTTTTCAACTTTACTGGAGCTATGGCATCAATGTTTGCCCTTAATTTGCTATGAATGTTAACTAAATCATCCCAAGAGGAAGTCGGAATAGGTGATGGAGTATTGTTCATACACTCAATACAATCTGTAGCAACTTCAGAGGTCAGATAGTGTTTCTTAATAATGTGTTCAGTATTACCTTGTGCTGTAGGCAACAAGGTAGTAAAAAATACACAGTGGTGATCAGATATAAAGCAGTAGAGGATATGTAAATAGAAAGCCCCTTGGTAATAACCAGGTCCAGAGTATGGCCACAGTTATGGTTAGGCCCAGTAACATGTTGGATAAAGTCCATAGAGCTCAAAAGATTCATAAATTCAATGGCCTTGGAGTCAGTCTCTTTGTCAACATTAATATTAAAATCACCCAACACATAGTTCTCAAGGACAATAGTTCAGAAAAATCAGTAAAGAAAGTGGAGCAGTGCTTTGGTGGCCTATACATATGGCCAGCACTGGTGCTGACATTTAAACAATATACCATGATGCTCAACAGACCCAAAGTCACCAAATGAAATGTCCTTACAGCTGAGAGCAGCTTTATTCTCTTTTCTGATAGAGTATGAAAAGCTCTAATCCGGGGGGGAGGCTTCAAAAAGAGCGACATGACAGTCTGAAGACAGCCATGTTTCACTGAGAAATATGCAATCAACTTTGCGCTCAGTATTGAGGTTATTCACGAGAAAGGTTTTACTAGCGATTGCTCTAATATTTCAAAGTGCCATATTCAATGAGTGTGGGCCACTCTGCCCATGGGGCTTCTGCCTAGAGGTATCCAATGGAATAACAACCAAATGATTACAACCACGTTTTCTGACAATCTCCAATCTATCAAAATGGTAGGAGATGACAGTTTGTATAAACTCACTAGAAGGCGGGGTTAAGTGACATAAATTAGGTTACTCACAATAGTGCCATTTCTATAGGATTTGAAGTCCTCTGTTGCTTATTCTGACAGGGAGAACTGGAGCACTACCAGACCATGTCTGTCAGTCTCTAAAACAGTTTGCAATGTTGCTGGAAATAATCCTGGAACCACTGCGGTTAGGGTGAATCCCCTGTGGTTGCTGGTTGCTCCCACAGCAAATCAAAGTTGTCATAAAAAGAGACATTCCTGTCATTGTATACTTTCTTCAGGTACTCGTTTAGGGCAAAGAGTCGGCTGAAACGCACGGGAGGGGGCCAGAGATAATAGTTCTCTTCCCTGTACTATTGAGAGTCTTTTAAAAAAATTTAGTCCTCCCTCAGTTCCTCAGATTGCCTAAAACGAAGGTTGTTTAACCCTACGTGAGTGACAACGGTGTCAATATTGGAGTAGTTGGCCTGAACCATGGGCAGGAGAGAATTGATGTCATTGATACTGGCTCCTGGGTGACAGTGGACCTTGGTCGGTCAACAGAGCATAGACAGGCCAAAATATCTCACCATCGAGCTGCCCACAATGATGGTGGTAGTGATGGAATCCGATGGGGAAACGACCTGTTGAACTGTGGTGGGGAGGGTGCCACTGGGCAGCTGCCGGCTGTTGGTATACATCCAGGATCCGTGCTGACTCCATGGCTGGTAGGTCCATCTAAAGTGGAGCAAAGCGGTTTGATAGCTGATAGTTATGTTTGCCTGTGTCCCCTGGATATGCCTCCTGGATTTGCGTTTTTAGCAGCACATTCAACACTCTCTCAAATGGCGGCAGAGGCCGAGGACGATGTGAAACAAACTACCCCAGCTAGCAGTCGGCTCAATAGGCACCTAGTCTATACACGCTGCTGACAATGTGTTTGCGAGATGCCGGACAAAAGGGAATTTTAAAATTAGCCTGCAACTCCTCTGCCGTGTCTACAGACATCCCCCAAACAAACAAAAACCAACCATTGGGGAATGAGTGCACTATTGGTAAATAGTCGCTTATGAATGTCAGTCAGGTGTCTATCTGCAAAAAAAGTATACAGTGCCTTCAGAAAGTATTCAGACCCCTTGACTTTTTCCACATTGTTAGGTTACAGCCTTATTCTAAAATGTATTACATTGTTTTCCCCCTCATCAATCGACACACAATACCCAATAATGACAAAGCAAAAACTGTTTTTTAGACATTTTTGCTTATTACATTTACATAAGTACTCAGACCCTTTACTCAGTACTTTGTTGAAGGACCTTTGGCAGCGATTACAGCCTCGAGTGTTCTTGGGAATGATGCTGCAAGCTTGGCAGACCTGTATTTGTTGAGTTTCTCTATGCAGATCCGCTCAAGCTCTGTCAGGTTGGATGGGGAGCATTGCTGCACAGGTATTTTCAGGTCTCTCCAGTGATGTTCGATCAGGTTTAAGTCCGGGCTCGGGCTGTGCCACTCAAGGACATTCAGAGACTTGTCTCGAAGCCACTCCTGCATTGTCTTGGCAGTGTGCTTAGGTTCGTTGTACTGTTGGAAAGTGAACCTTCGCCCCAGTCTGAGGTCCTGAGAGCTCTGGAGCAGGTTTTCACCAAGGATCTCTCTGTACTTTTCTCCGTTCATCTTTCCCTTGATCCTGACTAGTCTCCCAGTCCCTGCCGCTGAAAAACATCCCCACAGCATGATGCTGCCACCACCATGCTTCACCGTATGGATGGTGCTAGGTTTCCTCCGGACATGATGCTTGGCATTCAGGCCAAAGAGTTCAATCTTGATTTCATCAGACCAGAGAATCTTGTTTCTCATGGTCTGAGAGTTTAGGTGCCTTTTGCGGGCTGTCATGTGCCTTTTACTGAGGAGTGGCTTCCGTCTGGCCACCATAAATGCCTGATTGGTGGACTGCTGCAGAGATGGTTGTCCTTCTGGAAGGTTCTCCCATCTCCACAGAGAAACTCTGGAGGTCTGTCAGAGTGACTGTCGGTTTCTTGGTCACCTCCCTGACCAAGGCCCTTCTCCGAGCGGCCAGCTCTTGGAAGAGTCTTGGTGGTTCCAAACTTTTTCCATTTCAGAATGATGGAGACCACTGTGTTTTAGGGGACCTTCAATGCTGTTGACATTTTTTAGTACTGTAACCTTCCCCAGATCTGTGCCTCGACACATTCCAGTCTCGGAACTCTATGGACAATTCGTTTGATCTCATGGCTTGGTTTTTGGTCTGACATGCACTGCCAACTGTGGGACCTTATATAGACAGGTGTGTGCCTTTCCAAATCATGTCCAATCAATTGAATTTACCCCAGGTGGACTCCAATCAAGTTGTAGAAACATCTGAAGGATGATCAATGGAAACAGAATGCACCTGAGCTCAATTTCGAGTCTCATAGCAAAGGGTCTGAACACTTATGTAAATAAGGTATTTCTGTTTTTAAAGAATGTATACATTTGCAAACATTTCTAAAAACCTGTTTTCACTTTGTCATTATGGGGTATTGTGTGTAGATTGCTGAGGATTTTTTAAATTTGATCCACTTTAGGGGTCTGAATACTTTCCGAAGGCACTGTATATATCCAGTACCAGTCCAAAGCTTGGACACTGTCACTTTGGCATGAAGGATCGGGAGACAGACGCAGGAATGCGTAATTGTTTTTTTATTAAGCCCAAATTATGGTGTGCCGTGTAAAGGCACGGGGACCAAGACCAAACAAACACATTACAAAACACAGGCTCGAAACCCAAAACAAAAGAGCGAGGAGTACCTCAAATAAATAACGCATAATCACGCATAATGATTAGCACACGGGACGAGACCCGTAATCATCTGCACAATCCACAATGGCACGAAAGCCAAAACACACAGCACAGGTACTCACACGGACCAAAACCAAAGGGCACATATATACAAATACTAATCGGTGGGAATAGGGGACAGGTGTGCGTGATGAATGTTCCGGAGGGATCTGTGACAGACACACCTACTCATTCAAGGGGTTTTCTTTATTTTGACTATTTCCTACATTGTAGAATAATAGTGAAGACAAACTATGAAATAACACATATGGAACCATGTAGTTACCAAACAAGTGTTAAACAAATATATATTTAAACAAATATATTTTATATTTGAGATTCTTCAAAGTAGCCAAACTTTGCCTTGATGACAGCTTTGTGCATATCAAATACATTCCCTTATGTCAGTCATCAGTCAAAAAGGAGGGTGTCTTGTCCTGCTCCTGAAATATGCTCATGCATTTATCCCAGTCATCAGTGACAGAGCATTAGGGTAGGTGCACAATTACAATTTTAATTTAATAAGGTCAATTTATGTAGGTGTCATAACCAGCTACAAAATAACTACTGTGGTAGGTTTTGTAGGTTTTTACACTCGTGTCATAACCAGCCATAAATTAACACAATATACGTCACAACAGGTTATGTCAGTTGTTAGGACATTATGACAAGTTATGTCAGTTGTATGACATTGTTATGAACATGTCATAACGTCTTATGACACTGGGTGTCAAGTAAAGCGGTACTACAAGGGTAATGTCAATGTGCTGTGGTATTGCACCAAGTACACAGAGTTATCTGGGAGATTTTGAGAAATCCCTTGTTCACTAATGCAGTGATTGGAGACATACACTTGATTTTAATATCTGTTCTTGTATACAGCTTAGAATGCATGCCCAATGATGTATCATGTTAGTGTGGACATGGTCATTGTTAAACTATTAACTCATTACTACAGGCATCACCTATCCCTTCTGTCACTCTCTCTCGCTCTCATTCACACCACACACACACACAAGCACGGTAGCACCAACTCTCAATATTTTCCCTAAATTATGGACATGGTGGAATGTGGTGCAAACTCCACCTGAGTCATACCTACACCATCCTATGTATATACTTAACTATATTCTTGATAAACTATGTTGGGAAGTGCACATATCTTTAGAAATGTGAAGAACTGCGACGCAGCAAGGAGCTGACGATTGGCTGATCCCAGCTCACTCTTTTTCCCTTGGCTGTAAACCTTTATGTTGAGCATCCACCATTTTCTTTACAGCTTTCAGATCTGCCATCATACATTTATTTATTTTTTATTTTAGGCCAGACAAAATTGATTCACTGTTTAATAACGCATTTTCCCCCCAGAAAAGTGAGGCGAGCGAGCGAAAAAAATGTAAAAAATAATAATTAGGTGGATAAGGAATAACAGTACTTTACCACATTGTCCTAGGCTTTATGGACACGAACAATAGGAAAAATATTCAATTTCAGACTGATTTTCAGATTATTATTAATACACAAATTAACATGAATGAACATTATGCACATAGGTGTAATAGAATGCAACATTCTATCATATTCAAAAATTATTGGAGAAAATGAAGTCATGTATGAACGTATTATCAATTCATTAATCTACTTAATTGTATAGCCTAACAAATTCAAGAATGATTGACAATAAATCATTGTAATCAAATTAAAATGTTGATGATTTATATTGACTTCATTACCTGAATGCATCTCTATAGCCTAGGCGTTGACAAAATATTCAATATGATTAGGCCTGTCATAGACTAGGCCTTGTAGAAAGAGGGTCAATCAAGTTAGGTCTGCCAAATTAACGTAGCATTGGAAAAAAATACATAAATCCAGCCATAGAGTACCAGTAACTTTGTTCACGACATCCTCCGTCGATTGTCTCATCTGGCTGCCACGAAAAGACCCCACCTGCTGATCTGCACAAAGTGTGTGCGTGCCACATTTTTACATTTTAGTCATTTAGCAGACGCTCTTATCCAGAGCAACTTACAGTAGTGAATGCATACATTTCATACATTTTTTTCTCCGTACTGGTCCCCCGTGGGAATCGAACCCACAACCCTGGTGTTGCAAACACCATGCTCTACCAACTGAGCCACACGGGACACTGGCGATGTACTTTGCTGGACATGCTAGCTGTTCTCGGTGGCGCATCATCACTTCAAATGCATTCCGTCGTGGTGTTATCGATTGGCCTACTACTACTTGCAGAACCGGTAAAATGTAAGTTATGAATCGCAAATCACCATACAGCTGACACACTTCGATTTCATCAATCATTTTGACTTCAATTTGTTTGTCCAAAATACAATCAGCTTGCACTGCGTCTTTGATGATGAATGCCCTGATCTCTGGCCAGTCAATTGGCTAAATTACATTGTTGTTTCGTCTATTAATCGCTTATAATAGATCTGAAAATGATGCAATAACCATTAATTTAAATCGACTGTTTATTTATAATGAGGGACGTCCCACGTTTAACCTGGACACAAATAGTAGGAATTTGCGCTGACTTCAGCCATGACGGCATGAGAGAGAAATGAAACATCTGCACATTGCCTGCAGGTGGGAGAGTACTTCTGTCCAAGGCAGAGGGACTGTCTCATTTTGTGTACCTCTCATTATCTTTATTTGTAAATCCTGCTACTTGTAAAGAGATCAATAAGACCTTTCTTGACTTCATCTGGAAAAATAAGTCTCACAAACTAAAAAAGTCAGTCCTCTCTAATAAAAGAGCTGAAGGTGGTCTGGAAGTGTTGGACTTTGTTGACATAAATAACACTTTCAAGATCAACTGGTTGAAAAGATGTTCGATCAATACTGATTCAATATGGTATTTCATGGCAAATAATGTGTTTAAAAAGTTGGGAGGTCTTCAATTTTTACTGAAATGTAATTATATTCCAGAAAGATTACCCGCTAAATTGGCTAGGTTTCACTAACAAGCTTTAAAGGCCTGGAAAATATGTTTTCTGCCCAATTTTTCCCCACATAAAGCTCTTTTGTGGAATAATTCAGACATAACTGTAAGGAATAAGTCATTGTTCTACCCCAGCTGGCATGAGAGGAATATTGACTTTGTTCTTGATGTTATTGACAACAAGGGTAATATTCTCACATATGAACAATTTATAACATTGAAAGGTATTGGAAACTCTTTCAGAGAGTTTATTTCTGTGATCAAAGCCATTCCCAGTGGTCTAACTACACTAACGAAAACTCATCTTAACTTTGGTAATGATCACAAAGTTTATCCAGAACTCAGATTGGAAGGCGTGGGCTTACTTGAGAAATATTATTGTAATAAATATATAAAGACAAATTCTTCATTCATAAAACCAACTGACACTGAGAGGAACATTTTTCTGGAACATGCTTATTCCTGACATTGTCTGGAAAAATGCATGGTTAAGGCCTTACAAATATTGTATACCAAACAAATTTTACATAAGATATATCCATGTAATTCTACGATATCCAAATTTGTGGCTATTGATGAGATGTGTTTTCTGTGAAAAAGGTGAGAATCTGTCTCACTTGTTCTTTGAATGTAAATTTGTGTCAGAATTTTGGGAAAACCTTGCAAAAGACTTATTTACCATTATGAACACTACCCATGTTTTTGATATGAAGGACATAATATGTTACTAGTGCAATGATAACAAGACCATTGAAATGATTGTGAATTGTTTTATTCTTGTGGCCAAATACTTTATACACAAACAAAAATTTCAAAATTCAATACCAAAATTACACATCTTTTGATTTAATTTAATGCAACCGCTGTGTCAGATTTCAAAAAAGCTTTACGGCGAAAGCAATTTTGCAGTAATCTGAGTACAACGCTCAGACAACAACAACAAGCAATACAGATACCCGCCATTTTGGACTCAACTAAAATCAGAAATAGCATTATAAATATTCACTTACCTTTGATGAGCTTCATCAGAATGCACTCCCAGGGATCCCAGTTCCACAATAAATGTTTGTTTTGTTCAATAAAGTCCATCATTTATGTCCAAACACCTCCATTTTGTTCGCGCGTTTAGTCCACTACTCCAAATGCAGGAAGCGCGCACAAAATGTCACGACAAAAAGTAAAAAAAGTTATATTTACGTTTGTAGAAACATGTCAAACGTTGTATAGCATCAATCTTTAGGATGTTTTTATCATAAATCTTCAGTAATATTCCAACCGGACAAATCCATGGTCTTCTAAAAAGAAAAGGAACACAGCTAACTCTCACGTGAGGGCCCGCCACTAAACTCATGTCATTTTCTCAGTCGTCTACTTCCAGGACCTTTTATTCTCTCCCCAGTCACACTAGTAGCATGAAACAACGTTCTTAAGACTGTTGACATCTAGTGGAAGCCTTAGGAAGTGCAAAATGAATCCTAAGTCACTGTATACTGTATTGGCAATCACTTGAAAAACTACAAACCTCAGATTTCCACACTTCCTGGTTGGATTTTTCTCAGGTTTTTGCCTGCCATGTGAGTTCTGTTATACTCACAGACATCGTTCAAACAGTTTTAGAAACTTCAGAGTGTTTTCTATCCAAATCTACTAATAATATGCATATCCTACCTTCTGAGCCTGAGTAGCAGGCAGTTTACTACGGGCACGCCTTTCATCCGGACGTCAAAATACTGCCCCCTACCCTAGAGAAGTTAACTATTTTATTAAAACATTAAGCCTAGTGAATAACAACAAGAATAACATTTTCCTGAATCATTATAATAAGATATTTTTTTAGAGTGATTACAATTGCACGAGAATTGTTTATTTTTTTATTACTTGATATTTTTGTATGTTTTAGTATTTTCTCGTTAATACCTGCGTTCTGTTTTGTTTGATCTAACAATGTAAATGGTTGATCTGTATTTTTTATAAAAAAAACAAAAAAAACATTGCCTGCAGGTCCAAGCGTGTGTGTTTCACTGTCCAATCCGAGGCTCGAACGTGTGATCTGAGCGCGTTTGGTCTCTTGGGCATCAATTTGGGAAAGCCTAAAGGGAGAGTGGACAGTGCATTATGAACAAATCTCTGCATATATTGGCCAAAACATTACACATCAGATCTTTTATTTAACAATTTCTTATTTATTTAAAAGTTTCTTTGTGTGGAGAAAAGGGAGGCAGGGCATCCGTTAAACAGTACTTCAACTTTGTCCTGCCTTACTGTTAAGGCAGGACAAAAAGGAAAAACTGATTCAGTCTGCTTTCCACTAGACACTGTGAGATGGATTCACCTTTCAGCAGAAAAAGTATCTAAAACATAAGGCCAAATATACACTGGGGTTGCTTACCAAGAAGACAGTGAATGTTCCTGAGTGGCACTTTTTGCATCAAAGTACGTTCATCTCTAGGAGACAGAACGTGTCTCCTTCCAGAGCGGTATGACAACTGCGTGGTCCCATGGTGTTTATACTTGCATACAATTGTTTGTACAGATGAACATGGTACCTTCAGGCGTTCAGACGTGGAAATTGCTCCCAAGGATGAATCAGACTTGTGGAGGTCTACAATTTCCTTTCTGAGGTCTTGGCTAATTTCTTTAGATTTTCCCATGATGCCAAGCAAAGAGGCACTGAGTTTGAAGGTAGGCCTTGAAATACATCCACAGGCACACCTCCAATTTAATAAAATGATGTCAATTAGCCTATCAGAAGCTTCTAAAGCCATGACACAATTGTATGGAATTTTACAATCTGTTTAAAGGCACAGTCAACTCAGTGTATGTAAACTTCTGACCCACTGGAATTGTGACACAGTGAATTATAAGTGAAATAATCTGTCTGTAAACAATTGTTGGAAATATTACTTGTGTCATGCACAAAGTAGATGTCCTAACCGACTTGCCAAGACTATAGTTTGTTAACAAGAAATTTGTGGAGTGGTTGGAAAACGAGTTAATGACGCCAACCTAAATGTATGTAAACTTCCGACTTCAACTGTAACTGTTCTAAAGGCGTTATGAATGTATGCATAAGGACACCTACAGTAAAGTATTACTGGACAGTCATTAGCCATAGACACCCTTCATCAGACAGGAAATCGTGCCAAAAATGTACGATTTTAAATGTTTTAATATTGTTCCTTCGTCTGGTAATATTATTTTGATATCCTGATAAAATGACTAAATACCTAGGGACTAGACACATACGTGCGCATTCGCAGAAACACACTTATACATGCACTCACGCACGCACACTAACAGAAATGCAAACAACTGAACCAAAGACACGCACACACGCATGCACTCAAGCACGTACCATGCAAACATGCACTCATGTTTGTTTCAATATTTTTGCAACTCAGTTCTTGTCGGACAATTGTACGCCATTTTCACCTAAATGAATGTTAATGTTTGCAGGCCTCTCAATGTGTCTCGTCAGCTAGTTCAAACCTCAACTAGATGACACCAAAGCTGACAATCTAAGCACCCTTGGCTGACAGGTTTTGTGTGTCTGTGTGAGTGTGTTTGCATGCATTTGTGTGTGTGTGTGTGTGTGTGTGTGTGTGTGTGTGTGTGTGTGTGTGTGCGCGTGTGTTGCAGCTCAGTGTGATGCAAGCCTCAGCTGTCCAATTTGTGTTAGAGGAAAAATATTTTTGTTTGCTTTGTCACAGTTGGAGCTTGTTAATGCAGCCATTTTCATATCAATATAACATACATTCTGGGCAACAACTAGGTACTTTACTGTAATAGTTTATATTAAAATTGACAAAAGTAGCTTTTTAGCTAAAAACTATTTCTCAAACTATTTTGCTAGGACTGTCTGGGAGTAGTCTGAGTGGAGGGGCAAACTGAAAACTAGCTGTTATTGGCAGAGGTTTAGAACTCTTTCTTATTGGTCTCTTAAACAATTCAAAACTCCCTTCCATGCAAACCTTCTGATTAGAAGGTCCTGTGTAGATTTATTTTCAACCAGCAACTATCAGGGAATAACACTGATTTAATAAAATCAAACTATAACAGTGTTTGTTTCATCAGCTGTTGTACAACAAAACACAGGAAAGCAATGTTTTGACTGCACTGGGACTTCAAGGGACAGTTATTAAGCTCTGCTACCCGACCGATGGGCTCCAACATAATACATCGGGGTAGGTCCTGTTTTTTTCCAACAATAACTAGGGTACGGGCAGGGCTCGGTTTCAACCTCGTCAAATATAAGACAGGAGAGATTATTTCACTGAAAATAACGTTACTTGAGTTTTGAGTGACGAAAAGTAGCTAGCAGCTAACTGCTCTCTAATGTCTCATCATTGAGCAGAGCAGCTAGGGGCAACAGTGAGCACTTTTATCTTCTAGTAGGCTTAGGTTTTGCTAGGGCGTAAGAATCTGCCTCTGGTTCCAAAGGTTGCATGTTTGAATCCAGCAATAGAAAGTTGTTTTGATATTTTCGTTTTAGGCCTATCCTAAACCTTAACTGTTACCTTAACTATTCAGAGTTAATAAGTAACCTTACGAATTCAGAGTTAATGCCTAAATGTAACCTTGGAATGAAACAGAGAAGAAAATAAAAACACTTCGAAATTTGATCTTTGAGAAACACGGATGGACATCTAATTCTGACGTGAGACTGTGAGAGCTTGTTGTGACAGACAGAGAGGAACAGCTAATGGATTTACTAACGGAGGAAGTTATTTCTGATTTATTGTTTCGGGCAGGGCCTTAAATTTGACAGAAGCAATCGGGCCTGGGTATGGCTCTGCTTATAATTCATGCCCGTGCAGGGCTCTACTCTCTATCACATACACAAATGCTTGCATACACACAATCACAGATACACACACTCAAGATTTTCCTCAAGAGGGTATTTAAGGTCACTTTATTCTGTGATGTCTGGAAGTTTCTCTCTGTCTCTCACTCTCACACACACACAAACTGCGTATAAACTGCTTATGCTATTTCTTTTTTACGTATTAAATGTGCACAAGGGACAATCAACTCCACATGGGCCAGCTGGTTTTTACATTTCACTCTAGCATTTCATTGATCAGTTAAAGAATTGTATTGGCTCTGATTAAAAAGGGACAAATAAAAACAATTAAGCACTAGTGATGTAATGTTGTTGGTTTTTAAGTAACATACAAAATGATGCACATAAGCGTCTCCTGCAGGTGCGCTGGAATATATCACGAGAAGTTTGAGCATACTTCTCGCTTACAAATCTTTTTTAAATGCCAGCGTTTCGGTCTACTGGCCTCACTCAAGCAACCAACTGCCAGACTGTCGGAGTTCGGTAGACCCAAACATTGGCATTTCAAATGAAGAAAGTGAAACTGTACAGGAAAGAAGTGTGCTGTAACTCCTTGGTTTTAAAGTCATAAAGAAAATGTCCACTAGCAGAATTGTCTAGAGAGCTACAGGCTCCAGAAAGTAGTATCACTCTGTCATACTAGTATTTTACAGGTTTTACTACTTGACATGCAGGCCACGTACATTCTACACTTAACATCCCTGCCTCTGCCCTACGACTACACTTCTCAAAAGAGAAACCATTGATAAGAATTAAGAAATGAACAGATTATACATTTTTGACCTCCAGAACATATATTCTAAAATTCATGCATTTTGAGATTTCTGACTGAGGCAACTTCAGCCTTAAAACCTCTTCGGGCTAGGGGGCACTATTTTCACGTCCGGATGAAAAGCGTGCCCAAAGTAATCTGCCTGTTACTCAGGCCCAGAAGATGGGATATGCATATAATTGGTAGATTTGGATAGAAAATACTCTAAAGTTTCTAAAACTGTTAAAAATAATGTCTGTAAATATAACAGAACTTATTTGGCAGGCGAAACCCAGAGGACAAACCATCCAGGATTATTTTTTGTTGAGGTTACTGTGTTTTCAATTCGGTTTCTATGGGAAACTATATTTTTGAGGCACCTGGTTGCAGTTCCTATGGCTTACACTAGATGTCAACAGTCTTTAAAAATTGGTTGATATTTTTCTTTTGAGAAATGAAGAAGTACGGCTGTTCATTGTGAGTGTCAAGCCAAGTGGACTCTTTTGTTTGTTGCGCGGGACCCGGAGCTTGCTCCACATTGATTTTATCCGCTATTGAACACAGTATATTCTGTCTTAAATTTTATCGATTATTTACGTTTTAGGATACCTAAGGTTGGATTAGGAAAGTTGTTTAAAATGTTTGGACCAAGTTTACAGGTAACTTATTAGATAATTTGTAGTCATGTTGGGCGAGTTGGAACCGGTGTATTTCTGAATCAAACGCGCCAAATAAATTGACATTTTGGGGATATAAAGAAGGAATTTATTGAACAAAATGACCACTTGTGATGTTTCTGGGACATTTTGGAGTGCCAGCAGAAGAAGATCTTCAAAGGTAAGGCATGAATTATATCGTTATTTCTGACTTTCGTGTCGCACCTCCCTGGTTGAAATATGTTTGTCATGCATTTGTATGATGGGGCGCTGTCCTCAGATAACCGCATGGTTTGCTTTCGCCATAAGGCCATTTTGAAATCTGACATGGTAGCTGGATTAACAAGGAGTTAAGCTTTATTTTGATGTATTGCACTTGTGATTTCATGAAAGTTTAATATTTATAGAAATGTAATTTGAATTTGCGCTCTGCAATTTCACCGGATGTTGTCGAGGGGTTCCGCTAGCGGAACGTCTAGCCGTAACAGGTTAAATGTTAGGGCTAGGCCGCTTTTTTCTCAATTTCTGCCAGAATGACGTGCCCAAAGTAAACTGCCTGTTGCTTTTTTGAGAGAACATCCTCTTAGGATGGCAAGTTTAGGGTCATATTGAAAATTAGCTCCCTGGATGCAATTCCTATGGCTTCCACAGGGTGTCAGCAGTCTATGTTCAAGGTTTCAGGCTTGTAACTTCAAAAACGTTTGAGCGTGCCATGAAGACAGGACGAACTTGCTAAAATCGATTTCCTATTGAACATACTTCTTTCCGTAAGAAATATTATAGTTTGATTACATTTTAGGGTATCTGAGGAGTAAATAGAAATGTATTTTGACTTGTTGAAACAAAGTTTAGGGGTAGATTTTCTGATTCCTTTCTCTGCACGCTGAATGAGTGGATTACTCAAATCGATGACGCCACCTAAACTGACCTTTTGCGATATAAAGAAGGATTTTATCTAACAAAACGACACTACATGTTATAGCTGGGACCCTTTGGAAGACAAATCAGGAGAAGATTTTCAAAAAGTGAATATTTTATCTTTATATGTGAATGTATGAAACCTGTGCCTGTGTAAAAATATTTTGATGTGGGGCGCCGTTCTCAAACAATCGTATGGCATGTTTTCGCTGTAATAGCTACTGTAAATCGGAAAGTGCAGTTAGATTAACAAGAATTGAAGCTTTCCGCCGATATAAGACACTTATATGTACCTAAATGTTTAAAATCCATAATATTTTGATTATTTGTTTAAATTACGCGCCCTCCAGTTTCACCGGAAGTTGTTCCGCTAGAGGGACGCCTATCCCTTTAACCCCGGAGAAGATTCTCATTTGCACTTCGGGGGCTTCAGCCATTCCTAGGCTGGGATTCCCAGTGGAGCCACAGCTACAGTTCTTATACAAACAAGAGAATGAGGCTGCCAGGATCTTCCCGGAAGCAAATACATGCAGCATTGTTTTAAGGCTGCCCATACACCCAACTTACGCAGCCTTCAGGGAGAAAATGGAGAGTGGAATTCTACAGTCACCAACATTTGGTGTCATTTAAAGGAAATTCATTTAAAGGGAATTATCCAGGGGCGGAAATCCCGGGGGGGACGGGGGACACACGACCCCCCCATCCTGGGAAAAATATGATTTGTTCCCCCCAATATATCACTGAAACATAACTATGTAATTTAAATAATATTAATAATACGCAATGAAAGCAATTGTGCTGATTATAGACACTTAATAGCGCGTTTTTAAGTTTCAAAAGATTGCGACCCCCCCACCCTTTGCCTCACAATGGTTTGATCCACTGCCAGTTCCTTAGTTGGCAAGGTAACAGAGGGGTCGTATCCACTGTCTGAAAGGCACTCAATGAACGTAACTGACGTGAGGTTAATCCAGTCAATCGTGCACACACACTAGCTGAATATGCAGAGCTAGCGCGCAAATATTAACTATTCAGCTAGCTAGTACCTATTCCATTTATGTGGCCTCGTCAAAGATGGAATCTTTGCTATTGTCAATTTATTCCAAGATCAGCATGCAGATGATGTAAGTTAGTGCTTCAAAGTCCCTGTGATAAGGTTAGCGATAAACTGGAGTCCAAACTGAACAGAACTACACTCTTCTACCATTGTCTTAAATATATTTAATGGTCTCGTTGCAAAAGCTAAATTGTCGCAAGGGAACTTTTATTTATTTATTTTATTTCACCTTTATTTAACCCGGGTAGCAAAGATTATAGCAAACACCACTGAAACAGAATTGGTGCTCGCTAGCTTTGCAAATTCAGCTATTGTTGGAAGCCAGCCAATATGAAACAAACTATTAAAATTACAAAAGGTTGCAGCATATGTTGTGTAAATGGTGAACTCATACAGCTGTCAACTCTTGTCATTTTAATCCGTTTCACATTTGCTAGCTACCTTTTAGATCGAAGCCCAAATAGAATGATAAAAGATAAGATGATAGAACCCCATCTCCTACTGTAAATAACCTACACACTGTGTGTGTGTGTAGCCAGCCAGCCAGGTAGAAAAATGGCAGAAAAATAAAAGACGGACATCAGAGTATTTTTCAGTACACCAAAACGCAAAGTAAGAACCCTAGTAGCCTAATATCTCAAAGACTAGTTGATAAAATGTTCATAAGAAAGAAATTAAATTCTAATGGAAATGTTTCACAGTGATGTCATTAGGCAGAGCAGGCAACAGATGGCATACAGACAGCAGAGTTGGGGACAGATATGCAGGGACAGACTGGCAGAGACAGGGAGTCTCAGGTAAGTTTGTTGAGTCTTTGTTTGGCAACATTATGAAAGGTTCTCAATTTTTTTAACTTGTAAAATAGGAACATAATTGGAAAATGCCATGGATACCCCCACTCTCAACTTAAACTGGTGACTGAACTAAGATTTGTTAAAGGCAATGAATGGTATTGCTGTTGTGATTAGTTGTGTAGTTTTGGGTACCGGTAGTTAGGAGTACGGCAAACACCTTATTTCTTTGGTTCCTCAATATACATTTACCATATTACAATGTAGGCTATGTGTTACAGCACTACTTTGTGTCCCCCTCAGGAATTGCTCTTGAGAAAATTTCATGAAATTGTCCCCTCCAAAGTCAGATTTTCGCCCCTGGAATTATCCAAAATGTTTCTTGCATAACTACCTAGTAAAGTTTGGAATACTGCAGCCAATGTTAATTGGTGATGTGTCCAAAAAGGATTGATATATTATGAAAGTTTCCGACAGGATCGGCCATCAGGAAAAAAGTTGTTTAATGACAGTTTTCAAAAACATTACAACCAACCAGAATCAATTGGACACAGTAATACATAATACAGCTTTAATATTTTTATAAATGTATGATTTCTTAGTAGAGTGGTTAAACTGAGCATTATGCAAAGTAGTTAAGTCATGTATGTCAAGGGACTATAATGTTACAATATGTGCAATGTTACCATAAATAAATTGCATTATTGTTATGCAAGAATAGTTAAATACTTATGCACGCACGCACGCACGCACGTACACAATCTCTGAATCCAGCAGTCCCAGTAATGATAGCTAGGTGCTGGGTACGGTACGAGTGACTGAACCCTATCTCTCACTTATTCCTAAGGATACTGTGATAGAGTGGTATGTGTGTATATGTGTGTCTGTGTGTGTGCACCCCCCCTGTGTGTGAGAGAGTATCTCTTCTCTATTGGAGATCATTAGAAAACCACTCAGTTGAAACAGATCACTGTAGAGAGTGAAATGGATGGGGGCGAGAGAGATAGAGAGTAAAATGGACAGACAGAAGGAGAGATGTCTCTGCCCCTAATAGCACAGCGGGAGGCTCCCCCAGCACTCTGTAACCCTTTATTTTTTATTCTATCTATATTTTAAATTCCTCACTCCCTCCCTTGAATGGTGTCCTCTCTACACAATTTTTAATTATTGCTTGTGAGATACTGACACAAAGCATAAAGTGTGTGTGTGTCTAAGTTTGTGGATGAATATTCCAGTGTGAAACTGTGTGTGTCACGTCCTGGCCAGTATAAGGGTTAATTAGTATTGTAGTTTGGTCAGGACGTGGCAGAGGGTATTTGTTTTATGTGGTTCAGGGTGGTGTGTTTGTTTAAAGGGTGTTTGATTTAGTATTTCCGGGTTTTTGGTTGATGGTCTATGTTTATGTATTTCTATGTGTAGTCTAGTGAGTGTGTTTCTATGTTGTGTTAATTGGGGTGGACTTCCAATTGAAGGCAGCTGTTTGGTGTTGCCTTTGATTGGAAGTCCTAAATTAGTTTGGTGGGTTTGTTTGTTTAATTGTGGGAGATTGTTCTGTGTTTAGCCTTGTGCCTTGCCAGACTGTTGGTTGTTCGTTCATTTTCTTGTTTTGTTATTTTGGTATTCATTTTGGAAGTTAAATAAACGTCAAGATAAGCCTGCACATACCTGCTGCGTTTTGGTCCTCCTTAAGAGTGTGCTCCTAATCTCAGCTCGTTACCTGTATAAAAGACACTTGGGAGCCATAAATCTTTCTGATTGAGAGGGGGTCAAATACTTATTTCCCTCATTAAAATGCAAATCAATTTATAACATTTTTTGTTGTTAATCTGTCTCTCACTGTTCAAATAAACCTACCAATAAAATTATAGACCGATAATTTTTTTGTCAGTGGGCAAACGTACAAAATTAGCAGGGGATCAAATACTTTTTCCCCTCACTGTAGTTTTTGTGTGTGTGTGTGTGTGTGTGTGTGCACTTGGGTAGCAGAATAACTCTACCAGTATAAATTGAGAGGAATGATGTCTAAATAAGAACTGTGGCATTTTGTTCAACTTTGTTGCATGGAAGGCTAATTTCATGGATGTATCAATGTTCAGATGGAAGGCTATCTGTCTGAGACAGTTGTTCATGGGTGCCAAGGAAAGCCAGGCCTCCCACGAAAACGTACCAGGATAAAAGAAAAAAACATACAAAATAATGTATCTTTCGTCCGTCTGTGTTTCATACAATTCACAAGAGGCTGAATGTATCTCACTGGAAAAAGCATCAGAGCGAATGAAACCGCGCCCCTCTGTCTTAGTATTGTTACGAAACGGCTCAGAGTTCGCAACATAAGGGAGACAACGTGGAGACAAGGAGTATGAAAAATATATAAGTAATTAACAATGGTGTGTGTAATCAGTAGCGTGAGTGCTTGCATGCATAAATGTAATAATGCAGGGTGTTGAAGGGTGCTAAAGCAAACAACCAAATAACCACAACTACCGCAACCAAAAACAACCAGGTGTCTGCATGGAGAGAGTCTCCCCAATGAATGTGGAAGACGTGCCTTTATCCTGGGACACACCCGGGCCCAGGTGTTTCCCATGTAGCTGACGACCCTCCCAACTCCGCCCACCGGCATCCTAATAAGGAACAAGAGCAAAGAGAGAAAATACGGCAGACATAGTGGGAGGGTCGTCACAGTATGGGTAGCCCAACTGTCTGATGCTGTCTGGTCAAAAAGAGTATGACATTGTTGTCGCCCATAGCATTGAATACAAGAGAAGTGAGTGAGCATTTGACCACCCTTGATAAAAAATATTAAATATTAGCCAATCAATGTTGAGCTAAACTGTGTGAGTTCAGCTGTGAATGGTCCTGGCACACCAAAAAAAAGTGTTAAGGGACGCCAGTTTGGATTTGGCTTCACACCAATCACATCACCAGAATCCAAACGTCATTGACAGAAAAATATTGAATTGTTGCATCTCGTTGTGCTGTTGTGCTCTGGTGGCTACCTAGCTAGCTAGGTAAAATCGACCCATTCTTAAATAAGCCATGGATGGAGATAAGGATTTGGACTTGTGGTTTTACTTAATTCTCCTTACTGGCCAATGATTATAATGGCGATTCTAATACAACCATTAATGTATACATTGTGCCTCTGGCCTGAGAGGATGGAAGTTCAACATGTAGCTAGATGTAGTAGGCCTGTTGCATCGTTGCCATGAAGGGAAGTTAGGCTAGTGAGCAAGCATTTGTGACTCGTTTCAGGAAACTAGGCGTATGTCGTGCTACTTCACAGGAAAAACTTTGAATTAAAATGTGTTTTTTGGGCAGAAATACTGTCTGGAACATGTGAACTTTCATTTGCCTTAACCTGTTATGGATAGGGGGCAGTATTTTCACGGCTGGATAAAAAACGTACCCGATTTAATCTGAAACTAGAAACTAGAATATGCATATAATTATTAGCGTTGGTTAGAAAACACTCCAAAGTTTCTAAAACTGTTTCAATGGTGTCTGTGAGTATAACAGAACTCATTTGGCAGGCCAAAACATGAGAAGATTCTGTTCAGGAAGTACCCTGTCTGACCATTTCTTCCCCTTGTTGATTCTCTTTATCCATTACAAAGGATCTCTGCTGTTACGTGACACTTCCTACGGCTTCCATGGGCCCTCAGAGCCCGGGAAAAAGCTGAATGACGTAATTCAAAGCCCTGGCTGAAACACACGAGCGCTTTTGCTAAGTGGTCTATCAGCAGACAAAAGGCTTAGGCGCGTGCCCGAGTCGATCCCGTGATGTATTTTCTTCCGTCTGTTTACCTAATTGCAGATTCCCGGTCGGAATATTATCGCTTTTTTACGAGAAAAATGGCATAAAAATTGATTTTAAACAGCGGTTGACATGCTTCGAAGTACGGTAATGAAATATTTAGAAATCTTTTGTCACGAAATGCGCCATGCGCATGACCCTTATTTACCATTGGGATAGTGTCTAGAATGCACGAACAAAACGTCGCTGATGGAACATAACTATGGATTATTTTGGACCAAACCTACATTTGTTATTGAAGTAGAAGTCCTGGGAGTGCATTCTGATGAAGAACAGGAAAGGTAATCAAACTTTTCTAATAGTAAATCTGATTTTGGTGAAGGCTAAACTTGGTGGGTGTCTAAATAGCTAGCCCTGTGATGCCGGGCTATCTACTGAGAATATTGTAAAATGTGCTTTCACCGAAAAGCTATTTTAAAATCGGACATATCGAGTGCATAGAGGAGTTCTGTATCTATAATTCTTTAAATAATTGTTATGTTTTTTGTGAACGTTTATCGTGAGTAATTTAGTAAATTCACCGGAGGTTTGCGGGGGGTATGCTAGTTCTGAACGTCACATGCTAATGTAAAAAAGCTGGTTTTTGATATAAATATGAACTTGATTGAACAAAACATGCATGCATTGTATAACATAATGTCCTAGGGTTGTCATCTGATGAAGATCATCAAAGGTTAGTGCTGCATTTAGCTGTGGTTTTGTTTTTTGTGACATTATATGCTAGCTTGAAAAATGGGTGTCTGATTATTTCTGGCTGGGTACTCTGCTGACATAATCTAATGTTTTGCTAAGTTAATAACAAACTTGTAAATACTCTGTAAATATGAATGAAATTGTTAAATTAGGAGCCTAGTTGGTTTAGCCACAGAAAAAGTCAGCAACCTTCCCACTAGCCATGATTGGCTGAGATAATGAGTGGGCTGGACATGCAGAGAGATGAGTTCGGATTGGTCTGCCATGTAGCATGCTTCTGTCTATTTGAGCTAGTCAGTATGTGCAGTAGGTAATCATATCTAATGCTGCTTTTTTAAAAAGATATCACGTACTAAACTGCATAAGTGTTGTTCTCCACTTTCTGGAGGACCGAGTTTTGACCAATTAGAGTATGATAGCTAAGGAGATGGAGAAAACACCTGTCTCTGCATGACATCTTCAAACTAAGGACAGCCATGGCATCCTTCACAAAGAGGGAAAAGCGTCCATCCATGTATGCGGGTAAGTAGCCTAGAATAACAAAAACTAAAAGTGTGTACTGTATGACAGAGTCATAGGCCATTTAGACAACATGAAAGAAGAGGATGGCATTGCTGGTATTTCTCTACAAGTAGGGTGAGTCAACATGCTTTTTTCTTCTTGCACGCACGCACGCACGCACATAAATCAGTACCATGGACAGCCACATCATATTTAGCTTACATTGACTGGACTAAATAGTTGTTGGTATCTTTCATTGTCACTGTATTAGGTGATTAGATGATGTTGAAGTTTAAATGGTGCTGGACTAGTGGAGGCAGCTTCTGTTTTCTTTGCAAGTTGCAGTAACTCTCCGTGGTTCTAAATCAATAGTTTAGTAGTCTGAAAATGTTGGAAACATTAACTTGCTTGAACATGCTATAGGTCATGTAACTCTTTGTTATGGTGTCAAGCCATATTAACTAACAAGCTTGGCTTCTCAGGTGATTTTACACACACACACACACACCGCTACTGTTGTTAGGGCTGATGAAGTCTATTTTGTTCATTCTGGTTTCTAAGGTGCTGTTTAGCAACAGTTCTGATCACACAGCAATTACCACCATTACAGTGCCTTCAGAAAGTATTCATACCCCTTCACGTATTCCACATTTTGTTGTGTTACAGACTGAATTAAAAATTTATTCAATAGATTTGTTTCTTTCTCACACAATCTACATATAATACCCCATAATGTGAAAGTGAAAACATGTTTATTAACATTTTTGAAAATGTATCAAAAATGAAATACAGAAATATCTAATTTACACCCCTGAGTCAATAAATGTTAGAATCGCTTTTGGCAGAGAGTACAGCTGTGAGTCTTTCTGGGTATGTCTCTAAGAGCTTTGCACACCTAGATTGTACAATATTCACACATTATTCTTTAAAAAATTGTTCAAGCTCTATCAAGTTGGTTGTTGATCATTGTTAAACAGCCATTTTCAAGTCTTGCCATAGATTTTCAAGTCAATTTAAGTCAAAACTGTAACTAGACCACTCAGGAACATTCAATGCCATCCAGGTTATATTTGGCCCTGTGTTTTAGGTTATTGTCCTGCTGAAAGGTGAATTCGTACATATGTTGATGTTAATCTTATGCTAATGCTAACAATAGCCTACTATATTCAATATGATGTAAACTATTGTCTTTTAACAGTTTCACTCAATTAATTCTTGTCACACCATGATCTGTTTCACCTCTCTTTGTGATTGTCTCCACCCCACTTCAGGTGTCACCCATCTTCCCCATTACCCCCTGTGTATTTTTACCTGTGTTCCTGTGTTTGTCTGTTGCCATTTTTTTTCTCTTTTCATCAAGCCTACAGTGGTTCCTCCTTTAAAAGTTGCGAGCTTACAACATGGCTTCATTACTCAAGACCACCACAAAGGGGAGTTAGAGCACTCATTATGCATTTGGGTCCCAAGGTTTTTATATGACCAATCATATCGAGTGGTTCCAATGACGTATTTGACGCGAGCCACCCCTCCCTGGTGACTTTCTTCAGCAAAGATGGCTGACAAAATATTATGGGGGAAGCAAATGTAAGTAGTTATAACATCATAATGAGTCAAGCAAAACATTTACAATTGAGAGGAATATTTTTATTCATGCAGAGACAAACGACTGAGCATATTTTTTTGTCATAAAGTTCATTTACAAAAATCGCTATTTAGCAAGTTTCTTTTCAATCTAATACCAGGTGTATCAAACTCCATTATTTGAATGATGCTGTGTCTTTAAAAAAAAGTATAATTTCACCTTTATTTAACCAGGTAGGCCAGTTGAGAACAAGTTCTCATTTACAACTTCGACCTGAACAAAGCAGTGCAACAAAAAACAACAACACAGAGTTACACATGGGATAAACAAAAGTACAGTCAATAACACAATAGAAAAATATATATACAGTGCGCACAAATGGAGTAAGGAGGTAAGGCAATAAATAGACCATAGTAGCGAAGTAATTACAATTTAACAAATTAACACTGGAGTGATAGATGTGCAGATGATGATGTGCAAGTAGAAATACTGGTGTGCAAAAGAGCAAAAAAGTAAATAAAAAATAAATAACAATATGGGGATGAGGTAGGTAGTTGGATGGGCTATTTACAGATGGGCTATATACAGCTGCAGCGATCGGTAAGCTGCTCAGATAGCTGATGCTTAAAGTTAGTGAGGGAGATATGTCTTCAACTTCAGCGATTTTTGCAATTCGTTCCAGTCATTGGCAGCAGAGAACTGGAAGGAAAGGCTGCCAAAGGAGGTGTTGGCTTTGGGGATGACCAGTGAGATAAGGCGGAGCTTTACCTAGCAAAGACTTATAGATGACCTGGAGCCAGTGGGTTTGGCGACGAATATGCAGCGAGGGCCAGCCGACGAGAGCATTGGTGAGTGGTATATGGGGCTTTGGTGACAAAAAGGATTGCACTGTGATAGACTGCATCCAGACTGCATCCAGTTTGCTGAGTAGAGTGTTGGAGGCTATTTTGTCTGTATGTATATATTACAATTATACACTTCAACAGTGTTTACCACTCCTGCTCCTGGGACATCAATGATTACACATTGTAACTATGCAAAAGACTAGAAACATGATTTAAGTAAAGGCTGATTTGTAATTCATATATACAGAATAAAAAACAGTACATCCTGCCAGCACGCCCACAAGCGTGCTGAATGACGCGTGGAAGAGAGCGAGTAACAAGATGGGAGTAAGAATCCAGGCTATTTGCTCTGAGACCGGCATAATAATGTAATGAAACAAGCAGGGAACAGGTTTCGAACCCTCAACATTATAGCCCGAAGTCCAGCACGCTATTGACTGCCCAAATGTATTAATTGGGGTTGGGGCCAATTGTGGCTAAAAACACTTTATCAATTGGAATCTTTAACATGTGGAAAGGGGAAAAAGTATTATTATTAGTTTTTCACAAGCGTAGCAGGATGGGCTATTAGCTGAACAATAGACTATTCAAGCTTTACTAAAGAATTGTCTAATAGCCAAGCTAGGTGTGAAACCCCCTCCTCCTCCCCAACTTAAACTAGGTGTGAATCCTCCCCCCCTCCCCAACTTGCAATAAATCATTTGCATCTATCTTTCCACATCTACCAACACACGTCTTTACCTACACACAGTTAATGTTCTGGAAAAATGTAAATAAAAAAAATTATATATAAGTTTGGATGACTGAGGTGCCCAAAGTAAACTGCCTGTTACTCAGGCCCAGAAGCTAGGATATGCATATAATTGGTGGTATTGGATAGAAAACACTCTAAAGGTTCTAAACCTGTTAAAATAATGTTTGTGAGTATAACAGAACTGATATCGCAGGCGAAAACCTGAGGAGAATCCATCCGTAAAAAAAAACATTTGAGCTCAGCTCACCACTCATTGAAATGGCTGTCTATGGGAAAATCAATGGAATACCTCCCAGATTGCAGTTCTTAGGGCTTCCAGTAGATGTCAACAGTATTTAGAAAGAGTTTCAGGCTTGTTTTTTGAAAAATGAGCTAGAATTTGACATTTTTCTAGGTGGCTCCCATTTTGGCTGTAGTATTGTGGCGCGCGTGGATGAGTGCGCGCGCTTCGATATTTATCTCCGGTAATGAACATACTATTCTCCGTCTTAAATTTTAGCATTTATTTACATATTAGGGTACCTGAGGATTGATTAGAAATGTTGTTTGACTTGTTTGGACGAAGTTTATTGGTACATTTTGGGATTCATTTGTATGCATTATGAACGAGGGAAACCGGTGGATTACTGAATCAAGCGAGCCAACTAAATTAACTTTTTTGGGATATAAATAAGGACTTATCGAACAAAAGGACCATTTCTTATGCAGCTGGGACCCTTGGGATTGCAAACAGAGGAAGACCTTCAAAGGTAAGTGATTTATTTTATCGCTATTTCTGACTTTCGTGACGCCTCTGCTTGTTTGGAAAATATTTGTAATGCTTTTGTAAGCAGATAATCACATGGTCTTCTTTCGCCGTGAAGCCTTTTTGAAATCTGACAAAGCGGCTGTATTAACAAGAAGGTAAGCTTTTAAACGATGTAAGACACTTGTATTTTCATGAATGTTTAATATTACGATTTTGTATTTTGATTTTGGCGCACTCCGATTTCACTGGATGTTGTTGAATTTGATCCCAGTAATGGGATTTCCGCACTAAGAGGTTTTAAGAACAAATTCTGATTTACAAGGACAGCCTATTCCTTCCTCGTGCCCTGCGGGGATTCTTTAGCTAAATAGCCCAGTACTGTACTGCCGACCGTCACGTCGTACAGCTCCATATTTTCCATTCCATTTTCGTTTTTCTTGGAATAGAAAAAACATAATATTAATCAAATTAATTAAGCAAGTACAAGTCAAAAGTTTGGACACACCTACTCATTCCAGAATACATTTTTTTAAAAAGTGTACTATTTTCTATATTGTAGAATAACAGTTGAAGACATCACAACTATGAAATAACACCGGTCTCCCGCATGCCCCGCATTCTGTAGTACGGGCACTTTCCCATGTTTACTACAGTATGTATTATAGACTGCACAGTAGCCTACACGGGCACTTTCCCATGTTTACTATAGTATGTATTATAGAATGCACAGTATCCTACATTTGGAGTAGCTGAACTGAACGCGCGAACAACAAGGAGCTATTTGGACATAAATTATGGAGTTTATCGAACAAAACAACATTTATTGTGGACCTGGGATTCCTGGAAGTGCCTTCTGATGAAGATTACTAAAGGTAAGCGAATATTTCTAGTTTTATTTATGCTTTTAGATGACTCAAAAATGGTGGCTATCTGTATTGCTTGATGTCTTTTTCTGAGCGCAGTACTCAGATTATTGCAAAGTGTGCTTTCCACGTAAAGTTATTTTGAAATCGGACAACATGGTTGGATTCAGGAGATGTTAATCTATAATTCTTTGAATAACAATTTAATATTTTATCAAGGTTTATGAATAGTATTTTTGTAAATCGGTGTCCTGATTCACCGGCAGTTTTGGAGGAAAAATATTTTCTGAACGTCACGAGCCATTGTAAAATGCTGTTTTTTGATATAAATATGAACTTGATCGAACAAAAAAATGCATGTATTGTGTAACATGATGTTCTAGGAGTGTCATCTGATGAAGATCATCAAAGGTCAGTGCTGCATTTAGCTGTGTTTTAGGTATTTGTGATGCCTGCTAGTTGCTTGGAAATGGCTGTGTGGTTTTTTGTGTCTATGTACTCTCCTAACATAATCTAATGTCTTGCTTTCGCTGTAAAGCCTTTTTGAAATCGGACAACGGGGTTCGATTCAGGAGAAGTGTATCTATAAAATGGTGTAAAATAGTCCTATGTTTGAGAACTTTGAATTATGACATTTTGTGGTTTTAAATTTGTCACTGGCTGTTGAATAGTGTGGGATGATTTCGTCCACCTCCCCTAGAGAGGTTAACTGTGCTAACATAATTGCAAAAGGGTTTTCTAATGATCAATTAGCTTTTTACAATGATAAACTTGGATTAGCTAACACAACGTGCCAGGAACACAGGAGTGATGGTTGCTGACAATGGGCCTCTGTACGCCTATGTAGATATTCCATAAAAAATGTGCGGTTTCCAGCTACAATAGTCATTTACAACATTAACAATGTCTACACTGTATTTCTGATCAATTTGCTGTTATTTTAATGGACAAACAATTTGCTTTTCTTTCAAAAACAAGGACATTTCTAAGTGACCCCAAACCTTTGAACGGTAAGGTACATTATCATGCATGATGGACACGTCTCCCTATCACGGATCCATGCCACAAATGCCCTTAGTTTGAAGACGTAATCCAGAAACAGGTGTTTTCCCATCTCTTTAGCTATCATACTGTAATTCCACTGATTTCAAAACTTGATCCTCCAGAAAGTGGAGAGCAATACTTATGCAGCTACATTTAAAAAGCCGCGTTCGACAGGATTACCAACACAGACTGACCAGCTCAAATAGACAAAAGCCTTCTATATGGCAGACTAATCCGAACTCATCTCTCGGTATGTCCAGCCCACTCATTATCTCAGCCAATCATGGCTAGTGGGAGGTGCCTGTTTTTTTCATGTTGCTTAATCAACAAGGCTTGTAATTTAACAATTGTATACGTATTTACAGGTGGCATAGAAGTTTGTTATTAATGCACATGAAAGTTCACATGTTCCAGAAGGCATTTCTGCAACAACAAAAAAAACACATTTTGATAAAATAAAAAATAAAAGTTTAAACTGCTCTCCTTTGAAGTAGTGACTTGCGACATATGCCTAGTTTCCTAAATCGGGTCACTAACTTGTATTCATTATTACAGGAAAATAAACTCACAACAAGATCATTATTCACAAGTTAATGGCGAGCAAATTACAGAAAATAGCTTACGGTTGTGAGTGTGACAAAATAAAAGCAGGGCATTCTACCAGAGAATTTTAGAACTTGGACACTGTCTCGTTGGCCTAACGTTATATCCTAATTTGACTTTGGTGTAGGGCATGTTGAACTTCACATTACCGTCTCTGGGAAACAGACTACATTATTTCAAATAAAATCAACATTTTATTTGTCAAATGCACAGGATACAGAAGGTGTAAATGGTACAATGAAATGGTTACTTGCATAGTAACAACTCCCAACTCATAACGTTAATACCCTGCATGAACTTACAGGTAGCTAATGCTAACCAACTAGGTATAATGTTAGATAGCTAACTTTAGCTAGCTAACAGTACACTTTAACTTGCAATGAAAAACGATTTTCTGACAAAATTAGAAACATACTGTATAATATCTGAAAATGTAGCTAGCTAGACTCTCTTACCCGTATACATGAATGAATGCTTCTCCCTCTCTGTCACAGATACCATGGTTGCCCTTAGTTTTAAGATGTCATTCGGAGACAGGTGTTTTATACAACAGCCTTTGTGTTCTCTTTTCGACTCCCTCCTCATATTTGCAATCAAACACCTGAATTTTCTTCGTCTCGTTAGCTATCATATTCTGCTTCCACTGGGCACTCAATTGATTTCAAAACTCCAGAAAGTGGAGCGCATTAGCGACACTTTTGCAGGTCTTTGTGATATCTTTCAAAAACGCTGCGTTAGCAAGGAATACTTACACATACTGAGCGGCCTATGTTATAGACAGAAGTGTGCTACATGGCAGACCTATCCGAACTCATCTTTTGGCATGTTCAGCCCATCCATTATCTCAGCCAATCATGGCTAGTGGGAAAGTTAATGTCTTTTTTGATGGCTTAACTAACTAGGCTCGTAATTTAACAATTGTATTCGTATTTACAGATGACATACAAGTTTGTTATTAAGGCACATGAAAGTTCACATGTTCCAGAAGGCATTTCTGCAACAACAAAAAACATTTTGATAAAAAATAAAACATTTACGTTCAAATGCCTCTACTGTGAAGTAGTGAAATATGACATATGCCCATTTTCATTAAAACGAGTCACATATACTGTATATAGCCATGTTATCATTACTCATTGTGTATTTATTGTTACTTGTATTATTACATGTTATTACTTTTCTATTGGTTCTCTATTTTCTTTCTCTCTGCTTTGTTGGTCCCGTAAGTAAGCATAAGTAAGCATTAGTCTACACATGTTGTTTACGAAGCATGTTACAAATAAAATTTGATTTGATCCCGTGCCCCGCATACCTTCAAAATGATTCCACAACTCCACTTATTCGAATAACAGAGTTTCTACCATCATTTGTCACAAAAAGGAACATTTGGAGAAAGGAAAAAACACCCCTTTCGAATGGATAAATGTCTCCTATATCTGCCGTTTCCATTACACCTCAAAAGGATTTTTTTTAATAAACCTGGGTCAATGTAAACTTCCCTAGTGAGAACTTCAACCTGGAGATAGCCGTTACTGGTGCTGTCCATGATGTCCCAGGTGTGGTCATGACGAAGATAGGACATGAGATCTAGTACATCTCTAATGTGTGTTCTGAATTCGCTATGTCTGGGACCATTAAACAGGCACGTATGAGGGCACATATACTATACTAAATAAAACTAATTATTTGAATTTGTAAGGACCGACACTGGAAACGAGAAGCAAGTACAGGGAGTGAACATTTAATGGAAAACGGATATCCAACAAAACAAGAACAGCGTCTGGACGGGGGGAACAAAATGACATGACGACAATAATGCTGACACGGGGAACACAACTGAGGAAAAAACAGATATAGAGGGGTCAATCAACAACGTGAAGGAGTCCAGGTGAGTCCAGGCGTAATGAAGGGCAGCCTGGCACCCTCGAGTGCCAGAGAGGGGAAGCGGAAGCATGCATGACAGAACTACAGTGCAGAAAGTGTGGCTTCACATAAAACCATTTTCAAAATAGTGTGTTTTCAACAGGATTTGACCTCATACCCTTACGTCCCTGAAAGTTCCCTGCTAAGCTACCGGTCTGGTGAATCCTTTTGTATAAAATCCTAAGTGTATTTGTAATGTTGGATTCTAGCTTGAAATATACTTATTCATGTTACCATACAATTTTACACGTATCATTAATATATATATATTGGGGTCAACGGCGGGTGGATAAGGGGGAGTGCAGAAAGTTTACATTCTGTCAGAACATGTTATTGTCAAATCTCATGTATCCAATGGAGAGAGGCAAAGAGTAACAGTCTGGTTTCAGTCACTGATAAGGTTGGATAGCAGTGAATTAGGAAGGAGTGAGAAATTTGGGCCGAGGTCAGGTCAGATGAAGTGAGAAGGAACAGTCACCACTTAAGTTCCTGCCTAGCAACAGAGATGTAAGGGTCCTGTGTGGAGCTGATGTAGATAGTCAGGCGCAGGACAGCAGATATGTGTAATCAACGTTTTTTACTCAAAAAGACAAATATACAACGTAACATAACGAGCCCACAAAGACGGACCGAATTACAATAAACAATCACTCACAAACACAACATGGGAAACAGAGGGTTAAATAATAAACAAGTAATTGGTTGAGTGAAGCCAGGTGTGTAAGATAAAGACAGAACAAATGGAAAATGAAAAGTGGATCGGCGGTGGCTAGAAAGCCGGTGACGACGACCGCCGCCCGAACAAGGAGAGGGACCGACTTCGGTGGAAGTCGTGACAAGAGATGTATTGGCTGTCTAGAGGAGCAAGGAGGGGACGCCTAGGATGGTATAAATATAGATGTGTAAACATGTCTTTGTCTTCTGCAGCTGTTTGACCCAGTGGGTGAATAAACTTGGTTTGAGCTTTGACTAGTTGTCCGTGAGTTTTACTCTGTTTGTTCAGAACCTAACAGTAAGTACAGTCGTAGCCAAAAGTTTTGAGAATGACACAAATATTAGTTTTCACAAAGTCTGCTGCCTCAGTTTGTATGATGGCAATTTGCATATACTCCAGAATGTTATGAAGAGTGATCAGATGAATTGCAATTAATCGCAAAGTCCCTCTTTGCAATGCAAATGTCCTGAATCCCCCCAAAAAAAATTCCACTGCATTTCAGCCCTGCCACAAAAGGACCAGCTGACATCATGTCAGTGATTCTCTCGTTAACACAGTTGTGAGTGTTGACGAGGCCAAGGCTGGAGATCACTCTGTCATGCTGATTGAGTTCGAATAACAGACTGGAAGCTTCAAAAGGAGTGTGTTGCTTGGAATCATTGTTCTTCCTCTGTCAACCATGGTTACCTGCAACGAAACACGTGCCATCATCATTGCTTTGCACAAAAAGAGCTTTCCAGACAAGGATATTGCCAGTAAGGTTGCAGCTAAATCAACCATTTATCTGATCATCAAGAACTTCAAGGAGAGCGGTTCAATTGTTGTGAAGAAGGCTTCAGGACGCCCAAGAAAGTCCAGCAAGCGCCAGGACCGTCTCCTAAAGTTGGTTCAGCTGCGGGATCGGGGCACCATCAGTACAGAGCTTGCTCAGGAATGGCAGCAGGCAGGTGTGAGTACATCTGCACGCACAGTGAGGCGAAGACTTTTGGAGGATGGCCTGGTGTCAAGAAGGGCAGCAAAGAAGCCACTTCTCTCCAGGAAAAACATCAGGGACAGACTGATATTCTGCAAAAGGTATAGGGATTGGACTGCTGAGGACTGGGGTAAAGTCATTTTCTCTGATTAATCCCCTTTCCGATTGTTTGGGGCATCCAGAAGAAAGCTTGTCCGGAGAAGACAAGGTGAGCGCTACCATCAGTCCTGTGTCATGCCAACAGTAAAGCATCCTGAGACCATTCATGTATGGGGTTGCTTCTCAGCCAAGGGAGTGGACTCACTCACAATTTTACCTAAGAACACAGTCATGAATAAAGAATGGTACCAACACATCCTCCAAGAGCAACTTCTCCCAACCATCCAGGAACAGTTTGGTGACAAACAATGCCTTTTCCAGCATGATGGAGCATCTTGCCATAAGGCAAAAGTGAGAACTAAGTGGCTCGGGAACAAAACATAAATTTGTTGGGTCCATCGCTAGGAAACTCCCCAGACCTTAATCCCATTGAGAACTTATGGTCAATCATCAAGAGGTGGGTGGTCAAAGAAAAACCCACAAATTCTGACAAACTCCAAGCATTGATTGTGCAAGAATGGGCTGCCATCAATCAGGATGTGGCCCGGAAGTTAATTGACAGCATGCCAGGGTGGATTGCAGAGTTCTTGAAAAAGAATGGTCAACACTGCAAATATTGACTCTTTGCATCAACTTCATGTAATTGTCAATAAAAGCCTTTGACACTTGACTTGAAATGCTTGTAATTATACTTCAGTATTCCATAGTAACATCTGACAAAAATATCTAAAGACACTTAAGTAGCAAACTTTGGGGAAATTACTATTTGTGTCATTCTCGAAACTTTTGGCCATGACTGTACATTGTCCTGTAAAGGTTGGTGTTTGAAAGCAGCTTGGAATTGAAGAAAGCACCAGAACCACGGCGAAATCAGTGGGATCTTGCATTTTGCAACACACAGTTTGAAAAAGCACATGATCAAACATAGCTTCGGACATCATTGATGACGTAGTTCTGATAAAGTGATACATACGTCGTCACACTGCTTCGAAGTTAGCTGCTTAGCGATTTCGACACATGCCTCGGAGCTCTGGTATCAAATGTAACATCACTACATACCATACCAACAAGTGTGTGTTCTTGAAAGAAAATAAGTCAAGAACTAAGCTATTGTTCCATGTAAGAGAAGGGGAGTTTGAACTGTAAAGTTCTGTTAGCATTCTGCTGTTAGCTAAGTTTCCTAATTGGCATTAGCTAACTTTGCTAATTGGTGTTAGCTAAATTTGCTAACTGGTGCTAGCCATTCGACTTGACTGCTTTTCCCTCATGGGCACCCATTGATTTTGTTGACTCACTCAGGTATCATATGAACACACAGTTTAATCTTGGTAAGCAGCTCGTTCACACCATGCTCCCACATGCTCGTGCACACCACGCTCCTACATGCTCGTTCACACCACACTGCTTGTTCATGCCACGCTGCTCGTTATTATGCAAATCCTCTTGCTACCTGTCTCTCCTTACCGGTCTCTCTCACTGCCCGGCAATTTACAGTTTGCTTCTACAGCCCCAACTTGCGAATTGGTCATGTCCTGCTCGTATAGTATGTGTGCAAGCAGGATCCATATAGTGAGCAAGTCCTCCACTTTCTCTCTGTTTGGCGTGTGATGTGTTGCTTGAGTTTTTGCTATTTCATGGGCTGTATTTGCGAACCAACTGTAGCTTATAGCAAACTTTGAGTAAATTCTGGTCAAGAACAGAGACAAAGCACTGTTACCTTAGCTAGCCTGTAGTTTCAAATGGAAGTCGCTAATGAACGGTTTCAACGCTTCCAGGATGCTGTGTTTATTTTGCTCTATTCCAGGACAATGTGAACTTTCAATGTAGCAAATGTTTGCTCGCAGAGGACTACAGAGGCGAAGTGGCTACTCTTAGCAAACAAGTAGTAAACTTACACAAGCTACTGGGGAATCCACGTCCACCTACTTTCTCTTTCTCTTCTGCTTCAGAAGCTGGATGCCGATCTGACCTGATGGGAGTGTCTCTCCATAACCGATTGGCCGGTGCTATGCAGTGATCCCTCCCCAAAGGGGTCTACCCCTTCCCCACAAAATGGAGTTAGTAGCATGCTTCTGGATCACTTAGTGGATGTTCATATTCTTGACCCTGTCAACGAGCCTTGGAGGCACGTCACTCGCTATGGAAGTCGATAGCAGCGGCTTTTGGCAATCGGGGCATCCTTGGCGGTGGGAAGCCATTTAATGATATTAGGAATGGTAGCTCGGAACGGCTGAAACAGGATTCTGAAGAAGTGATTGGGTCCTATCAAAAAACGTTTCTGGCCCTGTTCCCTCGCTGGGTCGAGGTAGTGAAAATTTTAGCATGCTACTAGCAATTCACAACTGGCTAAGTAACAACTGCAGCTCCTTGGGTAACTTTGACACCTTTTGGAAGGAGAGGATGCTCTATAAGGAGGAAGGGTGGCTCCCTAATCATTTGGGTGCCTGGATAGTGTCCAAACACTACAAGGCAGCGCTGAGGCAATTACTGATCAAATCAAGCTCCTCAAAGTTATTTACTCCCATTAAATTGCAGCGATATCATTCTGCCACAGCTTCCCATGTTGACAGATCTATTGTAAATAGTAATTCTGTGCCTGTTTCCATTGCCTGTTTCCACTGTTTCCACTGTTTCCAATTTCCATTGATAGCTCTGTTAGCGCCTATAAGGGACCCACTGTTAGCTCCACCTATGCTATTAATAGTTTTATATTTATTTATTTAACCTTTATTTAACTAGGCAAATCAGTTAAGAACAAATTATTATTTACAATGACGGCCTACCCCGGCCAAACCCTCCCCTAACCCGGACGACATTGGACTCATTGTGCGCTGCCCTATGGAACTCCAGATCAAGGTGAAGGGGTTAAGACATTTTGCAGAACTTGGGGAGAGCTATCATATACTGTACTCTGTACCAACTTCTGCCTACAATTGTATTACTAAAGGATAATTTTAATACTTCAACAAATGATCAGTGTTTCCTTTCTACTACCAATATATATAAGTTTGATAATTATATAGACCTGATCATCTGTTGAAGAAATATACCAACAAATGCCAGTTGTGATGTTGTGATACAGCCCGGGATCAAATCAGGGTCTGTAGTGACGCCTCTAGCACTGAGATGCAGTGCCTTAGACCGCTGCGCCACTCGGGAGCCAAGCTATTGATATCAAGTTATCGTTTTGCTACATGTGCTCATAAGCACAGAGGTATTGTCTTGTGCACTTTTACCTGAATTATACTATTAGCTCTGCAACTTTGAATCCAATCAAGAAACCTATTGTGGCTTGCTCATCCAGTTCTATTGGCTCTTGTGTCACCATGGATACTCCTGCTGTTTTCAAATCACAGAGGGCTTAGACCAGGGGTCTCCAACAGGTTGATCAGGCCACCTATGAGTAGCTCGCTAAACAATTCTTAAAGTGCATGCAATTTTCACGTGTTCCACCGCAAACTGTCCTAAACAAATCTCCCAGCTACTATCTAATCAAATAAACATTGACATTATCCCACTTCTGGTTAGCCACTATTGGCTATTAGCTATTGGCTAACCAGATGTGGGACTAAACGCCAATTTGAACACAATACCTGCCAATTCATTTCCAGCAATATTGCCCGTCTTTCTGTGTGGTGCGCATTTGTTTATCACTCCGTGTTTAGCCAGCTGATGTGATAACCGTCTTATGGGTTGACAGAAATACTTTCACAAAAACCTTCTCAATTAAATGTTAACTGCAAAGTAGGCTTACCTGGCAGAAGTATATCATGAGTAAGTATATAATTTGTATCTATTATTTGCAAACTTTTCCATGAAATGAGCAGCAGCATTACAGAACCATCACTAGACCGGCACATAAGACAGCACATTTCTCACTTGATAGATGCGTAATTAAAGAGCCAGATGTGCAATTAAAGGGTAATTACACTGAAAAATCTAAATGTGCTAGTTTTCTTACAGACCAAGACAAATTGTCTTCTGATGTGATTTAAGAATTACTCAGAACATCCAATTTCGTTGTTTTTCTATGAACAATAATAATTTTAAGAAAAATATAAAACAGATTTTTTGGGGGGGGAAATCACAGATTTGAGTGGGTTGCGTCACTGACATGATCTTCCTGACCGGTTTTGCGCCCCCTCGGGCTCGTGCGGTGGAGGAGATTTGCGTGTGCTATATCAGTTTTGTCTTAGAGTAGTAAATTGGTGGTCTGTTAATATCCCTCTATTAGTGTGGGGGCTGTGTCTCCCGACCCCTCCTGTCTCAGCCTCCAGTTTTATGCTGCAATAGTTTATGTGTTGGGGGGCTAGGGTCAGTCTGTTATATCTGTAGTATTTATCCTGTCTTATCCGGTGTTCGGTATGAACTTAAGTATACTCCCTCTAATTCTCTCTCTCTCCCCCTCCCCTCCCTCCCTTCCCGGAGGACCTGAGCCCTAGAACCATGCCTCAGGACTGCCTGGCTTGATGACTCCTGGCTGTCCCCGTCACCAGTTCATCCGTGCTGCTGATCCAGTTTCTGCTGTTTTGCCTGTGGCTATGCAACCCTGACCTGTTCATCAGACATGCTACCTTATCGTGCTGCTGCTCCAGTTTCAACTGTTCTGCCTGTGGCTGTGGAACCCTGGCCTGTTCACTGGACATGCTACCTTGTCTCGGACCTGCTGTTTGACCCTCTCTCCCTCTACATCTCTCTCTCCCTCTCTACCACACCTGCTGTCTCGACCTCTGAATGCTCAGTTATGAAAAGCCGACATTTACTCCTGAGGTGCTGACCTGTTGCACCCGCTACAAACACTGTGATTATTATTTGACCCTGCTGGTCATCTATGAACGTTTGAACATCTTGAAGAACAATCTGGCCTTAATGGCCATGTACTCTTACAATCTCCACCCGGCACAGCCAGAAGAGGACTGGCCACCCCTCAAAGCCTGGTTCCTCTGCCTTACTAGAGATTTTTTCTAGCCACGGTGCTTCTACATCTACATTGCTTGCTGTTTGGGGTTTTAGGCTGGGTTTCTACATTAGCACTTTGTGATATCTGCTGATGTAAAAAGGGCTTTATAAGTAGATTTGATTGATTGATTCAAGAGAAGAATGTGCCTATTTGAAAGCTAGAAAAAAATGTGAGGCTCACGACGTTTCATTTTTTGAAAGTAGTTTTCATGCCAAAAAAGGTTGGAGATCCCTGGCCTGGACTGTTACATATAAATGTGCGAAGCTTGATGTCTAAACGGGACTTTCTGGATGTCTGGGTACATTACACTAGCCCAGACATACCTGGTTATCTCAGAGACCTGCCTGAATAATTCCATTATGGATAAGGACGTTGCCACTACAACATTTTCAGATGTGATAGACCAAAAAATGGGGGAGAGGTGGCTATTTGATGTAAGATTTTCTATTATGGCATCATGCACTCTTAGCATCTCTGTCCTCTAAGTATGTGAGCTGTTGGTTATAAAAGTGTCCATAAGCCAAAATATGCATATATTTATTTTCACGGTCAACCGCCCCCCCAGCCACTTTCTAGTATCAGAACTGGTTGTGTTAGGAGATCTAAATCTTGATTGGCTTACACATCAAATCAGTTTAAGAATATCTGTCTTGAGTTCAACTTGACTCGGCTGATAATGAAACCCACTCGTATTAATGTAAAACATATAGCAAACTCCTCATTGAACTTAACCTGACTAACCGTCCCCATAAGTAAAAAAAACGAACTAATCCATGGTACTCTCATGTACTCTCAGACCTCCTCTTGATAACTAATCAAGCCTTGGCCAAGGCTAGATAAACTGGTTCGTTAGCTGATTGGTGGCTTTTTAGGCAATTGAGAAATATGTGCACTGCATCGGGCTAAACAGGCCTAGGCACTATGACAGACTGTTAGTGATCCCTCTAAATTCTGGAAAACCATTAGTTCACTGAATCTGAGAAATTCCTCTACTTCCTTGCCTAAACAAGTAGTTTTAGACTCCTGCATCATTACTAAAAATTGTAAGTTTTGTGATGTTTTTAAATCAGCATTTTATCTCAGCTGGTTTCCTATTAAAAATAAATGGTGGTGATACTGTTCTTGGAAAGTCAGTTCACTGTTCTTCCTACGTACAGACTCAAGTTGCATTGATGGCTGATGAGGCAACCTCACGTGACTTGGGAAATGGTAGTCAGGGTTTTTCTTTTTGGCAGCTTACAGAAACAGTCATTGATGCCTTATTAGTTATTAACACCAAGAATTCATTAGGGGCTGACAATTTGGACCCGTCTTTGCTTAAGTATGCAGCGCTCCTCATTGCTGGCACAGTAACACCAATTGTTTTAATTTCACTTAAGTTTCAGGAAATATTCTAAAAGTGTGGAAAGCAGATTTTGCGCTACCACTCCAAAAGGGCGGGGATAGTAGTGATCTTGATAGGCAACCTATTTCTAGGCTCACTTGTCTTGCGGAAATACTAGAATCATTGGTCAACAAACAGGTACGTTATTTTATCTGTAAATGGTATTCTTCATGTTAACCAATCCGGATTCACACCTAAACATAGCACCACTACGGCTACCATGCTTGTTGTAAATTATATTGCAAATGTCTTAGAAGATATAAAGAATTGTGCAGCCATGTTTATAGACTTGTCAAAAGCATTTGATAATGTAGACTATGTTATTCTGTTGAATAAGCTGTCCTCGAGGGTTAGCTACTGATGCTTGCCGATGATTTCAAAATTATCTCAATAACATAACTCAAGCCACCAAGGTAGATGGAGTGAAATCTGAGTTCCTTAAGTTACATAAAGGGGTGCCCCAAGGTTCGATACTCAGCCCACTACTCTTTACAATCTATATAAATAACATTGGTAATGCTGTAAAAAAAAAAATTTGTGTGCAGATGATACTGTGTTGTATTCCATTGCTCCATCGGTTGGCCATATGAAGCCTGAGTTCCTTCCTACAAATATATTGGAATCTGGCTTGATGACAAACTGACATTTAAAAAACATGTCACTGAGCTGAAGAAGTTCAAGTCCAAGGTTGGTTTCTTTCATAGAAACAAAGCATGTCTGACTTTTGTTAATAGGAAGGAAATTGTCCAGGCCACTTTTACGTCAATCAAATTTCAATCAATCAAATGTATTTATTAAAGCCTTTCTTACATCAGCTGTTGTCACAAAGTGCTGTACAGAAACCCAGCCTAAAACCCCAAACAGCAAGCAATGCAGGTGTAGAAGCACGGTGGCTAGGAAAAACTCCCTAGAAATGCCAGAACCCAGGAAGAAACCTAGAGAGGAACCAGGCTATGAGGGGTGGCCAATCCTCTTCTGGCTGTGCCGGGTGGAGATTATAACAGAACATGGCCAAGATGTTCAAATGTTCACAGATGACCAGCATGTCTATTTTAGATTATGGGGATATTATCTATATACATGCAGCAGCATCTACACTTAACATTTTAAAGCAGTAGGCTTAATCAGGGTCACACAGAATGTTTCTTGGTAGTCTTAAACAAATCTACTTTGAAACAAAAGTATACACCTCACATACATAGTTATGGGCTAATAAAATAAAACACCTGTACCATGTCAGATATAAAGTTTAAATGTATTCAATTTTGAGTTTGCATCCCAATATGACACTTTAAATACATCACAGAACACTGAAATATAACAAAACGCTTAGTGTGTTTACTGAGCTGTACACTGAGGTGACTATTCAGAGATGCTCAGTTGGTAAATATTCCCCTCCAGTGATTCCCCATCATTTTGTCAACATGTGCCTCAAAAATGGAGCAGATATCTGGCACCAATCTATCTTTATAAACGTTTATCCATAACAAGGCGTCCCCTAGTGTCCAAAAATCTCAAAATGTCACATTTTGAAAAATCTTTATTTCTTTAGTGTAGATGATACTTTTTCATGTTTTCATGAGTGTTTGAGATTAGGTCCCTGAACGGTCAAAAACCTCTTCAAATAGAAGTATGTTTGTAGCACTATTCAACAAATATCCTACAGGTAGGCCCTCTCTCACATCATAGCACAAGCTGACAGGCTTCCAGAGGCAGGGCCATCAAAGGCCCCAGCTCACTCAACTACCCCTCTGCCTCTTTAACAGCCATCATCCCAAAAGCAGAGATTAGGATCGTTCTCCACTGAACTGACCAATCAGCGGTGAGGAGGCTTGGCACTCTGTGACCCCTTGAATACATCAATCTATATCATAGTTCATCACTCCATGTAGTGGAGAGGTGTTAATGCACAGGTCAGGCAAATCCATTCTCCAAAAACAAATCAAATCTATGTATTGGTAGCAAGTCTGAACACAGGCCCACCGAGCATTTGTTCCAGCTTTACTAAAATAAACACTCAACAAATACAGATAGCCTGGGTTCATGTCACAGTAAAGTGTCTGTACAGATACCTCTGGATGTTTTTATCAAGGAGAGAGGTTGCATCACATAGGTCATCTTTGCTGAAAGGTGAAATATATTCAATTGTGTAAATGTCTAGTAGTTAAGTCTAGATACAAAATAAAATCTAGGTAGCCTAAGGTACATACACTATAAACACCATTTGAATAAACTACATATCCTCGATAGTGTTGTGTTTGCATTGGCTTAAAAATATGCTATACAGCACTAATTCAGCCAGCCAGGAGTACCTGTAGGTGAGGATGGGGGAGCGTGACTGATCAATTGTTTCATTCAGGAGAGAGGTTTCATCCGTGCAGGCGTTCAACATCATTCCTGAAGTAAAATATAAAAAAGGAATTATTAAAAAAGCTCTTAAAATGCCATAAATCCAGCACAAGTCTACACAATATGTGCAGGGTAACATTCATGAATGTGTGGTAACCTTAGCCAGCCCTAAGACATTACATTACATTTAAGTCATTTAGCAGACGCTCTTATCCAGAGCGACTTACAAATTGGTGCATTCACCTTATGATATCCAGTGGAACAACCACTTTACAATAGTGTATCTAAATCTTTTAAGGGGGGGGGATAGAAGGATTACTTTATCCTATCCCAGGTATTCCTTAAAGAGGTGGGGTTTCAGGTGTCTCCGGAAGGTGGTGATTGACTCCGCTGTCCTGGCATCTTGAGGGAGCTTGTTCCACCATTGGGGTGCCAGAGCAGCGAACAGTTTGGACTGGGCTGAGCGGGAACCGTGCTTCCTCAGAGGTAGGGGGGCCAGCGGGCCAGCAGGCCAGAGGTGGATGAACGCAGTGCCCTTGTTTGGGTGTAGGGCCTGATCAGAGCCTGAAGGTATGGAGGTGCCATTCCCCTCACAGCTCCGTAGGCAAGCACCATGGTCTTGTAGCGGATACGAGCTTCAACTGGAAGCCAGTGGAGAGAGCGGAGGAGCGGGGTGACGTGAGAGAACTTGGGAAGGTTGAACACCAGATGGGCTGCGGCGTTCTGGATGAGTTGTAGGGGTTTAATGGCACAGGCAGGGAGCCCAGCCAACAGCGAGTTGCAGTAATCCAGACGGGAGATGACAAGTGCCTGGATTAGGACCTGCGTCGCTTCCTGTGCGAGGCAGGGTCGTACTCTGCGAATGTTGTAGAGCATGAACCTACAGGATCGGGTCACCGCCTTGATGTTAGTGGAGAACGACAGGGTGTTGTCCAGGATCACGCCAAGGTTCTTAGCACTCTGGGAGGAGGACACAAGGGAGTTGTCAACCGTGATGGCGAGATCATAGAACGGGCAGTCCTTCCCCGGGAGGAAGAGCAGGTCCGTCTTGCCGAGGTTCAGCTTGAGGTGGTGATCCGTCATCCACACTGATATGTCTGCCAGACATGCAGAGATGCGATTCGCCGCCTGGTTATCAGAAGGGGGAAAGGAGAAGATTAATTGTGTGTCGTCTGCATAGCAATGATAGGAGAGACCATGTGAGGATATGACAGAGCCAAGTGACTTGGTGTATAGCGAGAATAGGAGAGGGCCTAGAACAGAGCCCTGGGGGACACCAGTGGTGAGAGCGCGTGGTGCGGAGACAGATTCTCGCCACGCCACCTGGTAGGAGCGACCTGTCAGGTAGGACGCAATCCAAGCGTTGGCCGCGCCGGAGATGCCCAACTCGGAGAGGGTGGAGAGGAGGATCTGATGGTTCACAGATAGGCTTAACATTATCACAACAACATGTTTCCAATAAAAGTCGCATCAAACTGGTCATGCATGCTATTGAACAATTCACGTTGACCAGGCCAAAATAAATGTGTTCTTTGGTGATTTACTTTGTTGTTTATATCACTTGGACATGGAATGGAAAGTAGTCGATAAAAAATTCAAGACACTCAACTTCGACTCAAAATAAGATTACTTTGTGTAGCTTAAAACGTGACACTTTTCCATTGATATCTGCCTGAATCTTCCTTGCGCAAGCGCAAAGTAATGGAGTCGCTCGTTGAGTCTCTTGGTAGAATAGCATTTCTGATTCAAGTTTCTGCTGTGATAAAGTTATACATTTTATGTCACCGAAATGTCATAAACAGAGCTGACAGGATTCCATATTCTACATGTCATATAATATATTAAAATCTGAATGTTTTGTTTGTATTATAATGTGTTTTATGTTACCGTTCCTTCCCATTCTTTAGGCTAAGCTATACCTGCTACAATGGTGTACTATGAAACCTGAATGCACTTCGTAACTAACATTTATAGCATTAACTACATATTAGTTATTAACAATAACACCAATAATAAATACACATATTGATCCTTACAAGTGTCTGTCCAGCAGAATAAAGCCATCCCTTGCTTGCTCGATGCGTCTTCCACTAAAACATGCCAACGCGCAGAACAGCAAATGTCTGGGTCAAAGCATTTCGATGGGGGATGAACAGCGCTGGCCATGTATATGTGACTCAAATACCATCAGGATAAACTGAAGGTGATGCTGTTGAATGACAAACACCTATCCACTCTGTTCAAAACGTTGAAATCAGCAAACCGCTTGCCCACACAACGACATACACGCTGTCTGCCATCTGTCTACTACAGTTGAAACCGGGATTCATCAATGAAGAGCACACTTCTCCAGCATGCCAGCGGCCATCGAAGGTGAGTTTTTGCGACCATGTCTGCAGTTACAGTAGGTCAAGATTGTTTGTTTTAGAGAAAAAAGCTTTTTGTGCATATGGAACAGTTCTGGGATCTTTTATTTCAACTCATGAAACATGGGACCAACACTTTACATGTTGCATTTATATTTTTGTTCAGCGTGTATCTCTCAAATTTTGGGATTTCACATACATCCCTGTTAGTCAGCATGTCTTCTTTACCAAGGTAATCCATCCACCTGAAAGGTGTGGCATATCAAGAAGCTGATTGAACAGCATGATCATTACACAGGTTTACCTTGTGCTGGGGACAATTAAAGGCCACTCTAACATGTGGAGTTTTGTCACACAACACAATGCCACAGATGTATCAAGTTTTGAGGGAGTGTGCTGTTGGCATGCTGACTGCAGGAATGTCCACCAGAGCTGATGCTAGAAAATGTTGTGTTCCCTACCATAAGCCACCTCCAACATAATTTTACATAATTTGGCGGTACGTCCAACCGGCCTCACAACTGCCACGTGTATGGCATCGTTTGGGCGAGCGGTTTGCTGATGTCAACGTTGTGAACAGTGTGTATCTCTCCAATTTTGTTAGGTAAATATGCTTTTAACGTCTCATGCGGAATGATCTCTAAAAGTCCTTAAAGTTGGTGGGGTTGGTGCCTCTAGGGCAATTCATGCAGATGTTAGAGGGCCTTTTCATTGAAACATTTGTTTGTTTCATATGATCGGAATAATGCATGAAAGACTTCGCAGCTGGAGGTTGGAGAGATGTGGTGTGATGTGGTGTGTGGCGGGTGAGTGTGTGTGTGTTTGTATATGTGTGTTTGTGTGAGAGAAAGAGTGAGGGAGAGAGGCTGAGTGAAAGTGTGTGTGAGAGGTCTAAAGAAGAAATGCTTACAGAGGATGGCTGTAACACTACATTTAAAAAGTTTTGGCTGACAAGACTTTCATAATTTGTATCTTACATCTCTCTCTAACTGTGTGTCTCACATCTCCTATTTTCTAAGTGTGTTTGTGTGTCTCACATATTCTTGTAACTGTGCCTCTGTATGTTTGTGTCTCACATCTCTAACTGTGTGTGTGTGTGTGTGTGTGTCTTCTCCTTTTAACTGTGGGATCAACACTAGTCGGTATTGAGCTCTCTAATATTCCTTAATCAAATACATTATTAAAATTCTTCGGGGTAATTATGAATGTAATTAGTCTAAATCAAGTCTCTCCGGATGCTCCACAGTAAATAGTATTAAAGGGAGCTGCAATAATACAGTGCCTTGCAAAAGTATTCATCCCCTTGGCATTTTTCCTATTTTGTTGCATTACAACCTGTAATTGAAATTGATTTTTATTTGGATTTCATGTAATGGACATGAACAAAATAGTCAAAATTGGTGAAGTGAAATGAACAACTTCAAAAAAATATTTAAAACGGAAAAGTGGTGCGTGCATATGTATACACCCCCTTTGCCATGAAGCCCCTAAATAAGATCTGGTGCAACCAATTACCTTCAGAAGTCAAATAATTAGTTAAATAAAGTCCACCTGTGTGCAATCTAAGTGTCACATGATCTCAGTATATACAGCTGTTCTGAAAGGCCCCAGAGTCTGCAACGCCACTAAGCAAGTGGCACCACCAAGCAAGCAGCACCATGAAGAACAAGGAACTCTCCATACAGGTCAGGATCAACATTGTAGAGAAGTACAGATCAGGGTTGGATTATAAAAAAATATCCTAAACTTTGAACATCCCACAGAGCACCATTAAATGCATAATTAAAAAAATGGAAAGAATATGGCACCACAACAAACCTGCCAAGAGAGGGCCGCCCACCAAAGCCCATAGGCGACATCGTTACCGGTGATGTCTGGTGAAGACCTGACTTACAACAGGCCTACAAGCCCTCAGTCCAGCCTCTCTCAGCCTATTGCAGACAGTCTGAGCACTGATGGAGGGATTGTGCGTTCCTGGTGTAACTTGGGCAGTTGTTGTTGCCATCCTGTACCTGTCCCACAGGTGTGATGTTCGGATGTACCGATCCTGTGCAGGTGTTGTTACACATGGTCTGCCACTGCGAAGACGATCAGCTGTCCGTCCTGTCTCCCTGTAGCGCTGTCTTTGGCGTCTCACAGTACGGACATTGCAATTTATTGCCCTGGCCACATCTGCAGTCCTCATGCCTCCTTGCAGCATGCCTAAGGCACGTTCACGCAGATGAGCAGGGACCCTGGGCATCTTTCTTTTGGTGTTTTTCAGAGTCAGTAGAAAGGCCTCTTACGTGTCCTAAGTTTTCATAACTGTGACCTTAATTGCCTACCATCTGTAAGCTGTTAGTGTCTTAACGATGGTTCCCCAGGTGCATGTTCATTAATTGTTTATAGTGTAGTCCCGTGTGGCTCAGTTGGTAGAGCATGGTGTTTGCAACGCCAGGGTTGTGGGTTCCCATGGGGAACCAGTACGAAAAAAAATGTATGAAATGTATGCATTCACTACTGTCAGTCGCTCTGGATAAGAGTGTCTGCTAAATGACTCAAATGTAAATGTTTATGGGTCATTGAACAAGCATGGGAAACAGTGTTTAAACCCTTTACAATAAAGAACTGTGAAGTTATTTGGATATTTACGAATTATCTTTGAACGACAGGGTCCTGAAAAAGGGCCGTTTCTTTTTTTTGCTGAGTTTATTATAATTCTAGCAACCAGGAAATGGTAGAGCTATTTCTGCATAGTGCATCTTTAAGAGACACCTGTCAAATGTTTTAATATTGTTCACTGTGACAACTGCTTAGTGGACAGAAAATGTAGTGGGGCTAAAAACAGTCAGGGCTTATTCACTACAGGTCATTCTGGCAGGAAGTACAACTACAGATCAACTCTAGTCAACTCTCGTCAAGAGAGAGAGATAGTGAGAAAGAAAGAGAAGAAGAAAGACAGAGACACCGAATGAGACGAAAAGAGACAGACACACGTGTCTACAGGCAGGCTGGGGTGATAGACTCTGTTTGTGTGTTTAATAATGTAAGAGCTCTTCACTTTTAGTTTTAGAGATTCAGGCCATGTGAGGCAAAGTCACGAATACACACGTTCGCACATACACACAATATTTTTTTATGTCATCAAGAATCTTTTTTTTTAACTTCTTTTAGGGAGTGTTTCCAGTTCCGGTGGCATCCATTGAAAAGCGTTGCCTTTTCATGTCTTTCTTTTGCAAATGACTATGAATTAACAGACTTATTTCCTAAAACTTGTCAATGCTAAACATCATATTCCGGTGTGGAACATTCATGACAAAATAAATTACTAGCAGGTCTATTATGCCCCAGCAGCTAGAATTTGTCCTTCCACAATTCGACTGCAGGAACATGGCACCTCTCAACACCAGACAACAGAAAGAGCTGGCCGCTACAATACGACAGATTGTTTGTGATGAGATTACCTCTGCCCTCGATTTACAATTGAAACCGGTAAATGAATCATTATCAGTGCTCACTGCTAAAATGGATACCTATTCAACTAAACTGGAAAGTCGAGAAGACAGCCAATGCGACTCCATGACCTGGAAACAGCGCAAGCTAAGTTGGAAGGGATAATCAAACTTCTAACAGAGAAAACTAAAACACTTGAAAATCATTCCCGTAAATTCAATTAGTGGGCCACAGGAATTAAAACTGGTGTGGAAGTGGGCAACCCAACTTTCTTTTTTCTATGAACTTTTCTGGCAGGAGAAGCTTTGTCCCATGGCGCTGATTAACTTTGGGTACCGCACGTGTCAATTCCGCAATGGCTCTCGATGTATGATTGTATGGATCCAAAGCTTTGAAGTCAAGCGGCGAATTGTTCGCCTTGCAGCGGAACCCGGGGATCTGACCTATGCAGGGAAGAGGATCAGCTTCTACCCAGACCTGAGTGTCGAACTTCTAAAACAGAGGGAGACCTACAATATGGTGAGATACGAACTGCACAAGCTAAACCTGAGATGCGGCTTCATCCAACCGGCAAAACTCATCTTGACCTTCCAGAACACAACACACACATTTTCCACTGCCAAGAAAGCTCAAAACTTCTTTGAGAAGCACATCAAACCCAACACACAAGGGGACAAGCTGACAAATGGAACCCCATGACTGGCTCATGATTCAGGCATGCAATGCATGAACAATCACACAGCCTAGCCTATGGCTATGATGCTGCCCTCAGCATAAGACAAGGATTAGGACACCCCTCATGTTTGGGTACAAGGGACAATATTACTATTATTGCTGAGCATTGAACTTGTGATAATTATATTGCCTATGGTCCAAGACATTTACAGAGTGATGACACCACGCCAATTAATGATCAATGGACAATATATGGAGGTGTCATATGTACTGGGACTGTTTTCTTGTGTGGTTACAGCTCATTGAATCCATTTGGGCTAAATATGGGCTATATTTGGGCTAAATTCTGTACGTTTAACTATACCCCTACAAATTTTAGTTGAAATGTTATTTATTTTTGGTACTGGCAAGGAGAGATGACCAGTCCCATATGTGCTACTACTACACAATAGCTTTTTAGCTTTTGCTGGTTTTTCTTCCTGTTGATTCCTGTCCCCCTCTGTTTAGGCTACTGAATTTACCTCCCAGAGAGGACTTGCCCTACAAGAAAATAGTAATTCTTATATATGATCTAAAGTATAGACTTGACTTTTTGCACATACGTTGTTTTTTTTACATAGCATAGGAGGGCAAATGTATGTTTAAAGTCATTTAAAGCATATTGCTAATAATTAAATGAAGATAATGGATTAAGTGCTATGGGTTCTACAGCTATCTTATTTCTGACTGTTTAGGCATTAGACTTGTATATCTGTCATATTTTCTTTTTGTTTTCATTTTATTTATTTTTCCTCATTGCCCACCTTTACTCAACAAGTCTGCTGACTTAATTGTAAAGGTCTGAATTTTGCTTTATTATTATTATTAATAATATTATTAAAATATTTTTTTTCTTCCAATAACTTAAGACCCAAAATATGCTGCTTAAGAGAGGGATATGATTTTAGGAGCCATAAGAAATAATAGTTTTACATAACTTTGCACAGTGACAAGTCATGCCCCTGAGTGAGGCCAGACAGCGTGACAGCCTGACGGAACCGCCCTTTTGAACATACTGTATAAAATTATAGGTTAAAGAATTAACATATCAGACCAGAGAGACTTAGAGCTGCAGCTCAAGTTTAAAGTGGTTCGAACTCTGAATCTCAACCCGAGGTAGAGACGATAAAGTCACCTCCCGAACAATCACTGGTACGGCTGATTAGCTGTCCTAAGTAAAGTATCTAGAAAGCGAATTGAAGTGGGACCATTCTACTACTCTCCACAAACCACCATAGTACGCTACTCTCATCACCCTACTGGGAACCATTGACACGGCTGGCTAGCCTAGCTTCAAAGAAGCATCTTCCAGAGCGAATGGAAGGAGAATAAACTTGTAGTTCTGCTCAGGACTACACGATAAGTCACCAGATACCGAACGACAGCAGAGGAGAACAACAGAGAAAACCCCTTTGGACAATCAGAGCCTTACAAGCATGTCACGAAAAGGCCCAAACCCCCCTTTCCAAGTTGGCCTGGCTCCGAGAAGAGACATGGTGAACCGAGGAATTTCAGAGGAATATCACATAAATAAATTCATGATTTCTTACTCCAAGCGGGCGGCGGTTCGTGTGCAAAGTATAGGAGTACTAATGAGTCAGAGTAGTTTCTAAATGTACCGAAGTTAAGTGTCTCTGTCCCTCTTTCTCTCGCCCTCTCCATGTCGTTTGTAACAAGCAGCAATATTGTTGTCAGTCCGCTAGGGACCTGTTTTTAATGTATCAAGTGTGTATGTTTTTCCTGTGTTACCATTTAGTTAGCTAATAAATAATTAAACCAATTTGTGTATTACTGAATCATATGTAAGGCTAGGGTTTTTGCAGATGCAAGAGGTTACGACAGTTCAGAATGATGATATGATACGAGGTTATGATTAATAAGTTGACTGTTTATATATGTGATAGGTAAAGACCTTTAGAGTTTAATTCGGGAGATGGTAACTCTTTAAAGAACCGCTCGTGGTGCCCCAGATTTTAATGAGTTAATTGTTACATGATTAATTTAATTGGGTAACAATTAAACATATTTAGGTAATTAGATAAATAACAGATTAATGTTAAAGTCAAGTCACAACAACAGCATATTGTTAAAATTAACTGAATTCCAACTGGTTTTCGGGACAGTCATGAATGCCATTTTGGACATGTGGGACAAATCTAGTAAGATCAACTACAATCCACAGACAACAAAGGCTCTCCAACATATACTCTCTGATTACCATCTTGTTGATGCCTGGCGAGCTCATAACCCTAAATCGAAATATTCACTTTCTATTCAAATAGGCATAAAAGCATTCTCCCGAATAGATTTCATACTATTATCTACTCCTTTATTTTCTTTAATCAAGAAAACAGAAATTCGACATATGAGCCTATTTGATCATCATGCTTATTACTGCCAGATATACATTTCAGTATCACCTAAAAGAGCCATCATAGGTTTGATTCAAAACAATGCAACTGCATTTGCATCTGGGCTGAATAAATCACACAACAAGAAGATATCAGCATTGGATAAGTTGTTTATGACATTAGGGCATTCTCAAAAAACACTTTTTTCAGACCAGGCAGTGACTACTCTCTCCAAAGTCAAGACATAACTATATCAGTTGATAAGACAGAGCAGAATTTGCCATCCATCAAGATAGACTCAACCATTACTTGCTGGTAATCGACCCAGTCATCTACTGGTTAACAAGCTTTGCAGTAATGATCAATTAGCGGATATTGCATCTATTGAATCTGAATCAGGTGAATTACCCAAATGAATCAACGAAAGATTCTCCCGTTTTTATAAAGAATTGTACACCTCTGATTGTAAATCTACACAAAGCCAGATTGAGTCCTTTTTAAAAGATATAAGAACTCACCTTCTCTCAGCTGAGGAAGCCGGCTTGCTGGGAGCCCAAATCTCTCTCCATGAACTCAAGGGCATTGGATAACATGAATAAAGGCAAGTCACCCGGTTGGGACGGTATCCTCGTGAGGTCTATTTAAAATTTTGGAATCAATTAGGTTACTTGAAATGATTGTCACAGCTGTTGCCAAAAGGTTCATTTGGAAGGGATGTAAATAATCATATGTATTGTGCGTGTTCTTACTAAGTGTGTCTGTGTGTGTTTGTGTTTACTGTTGTCCTCTAGAATACTTTGGATGTGTTTTCTAAAGAGCTCCACGGTGCGTTCAGACAAATAAACACTCTCTTCTGCCTGACAAATCATGTCAACTCCCTCCCTCCAGGGTGTGTAGTGTACAGTCAGTGCATGTGACAGCACCCAGCCCGCTCCATTCAACCAAACCACAGGGAATAAATAGACCCACAATGACTCATTACTCAGAGAGAGAGAGAGCGAGAGCGAGCGAGCGTGCGGGAAAGCATATTAAGGCGTATAAGCTAAATACATTATGGTAACTAACTGCCTGAGTACTTAATTACCATGTATAAACAGGGCTTGTATTTACAATTATATGTGCATTTCATTATCGCAGGGAAAACTAGTATCATCACTTCCCTTCCAGTTCCTTATGTTTTCACTCTTCTTGGAGAGTGCAGTCAGTCTTATGTAACTATATAAGTCCATGTTCTTTAACAATAGTCACATTCACTGATGTGATTTCTCACAATTACTGGATAGACCCACTGACCTATACACTACAGCACTATTGGGGCTGCATGAGTCTCTGTTAATACAACACATTGTCTGGCCATTGAACCCAGAGTCTTAACCTAGAGCCTTGTAGTACCAGAGAATGCCTTGTGTCTGTTAACAGTTAATCCACAATGTGACTTATAGCAGCATCCCACACTAGGTGAGTGACACAGAAATTAAAACAACCACACAAACCAAAATTGGATACATTGTAAATGCAAGTCCAATTAGGTAAACTTAACTAGCTAGCTAGCATTCATTTGTTTTTGCAGAGACATTTTTTTTTACAGCATCTGACGACTTAAGGTGGTGAGTGATGAACATGAATTTCTCTGATCCGTCTGTTACAATGTTGCAGTAATGACGCTAGTGCTGTCAAATACTCCCACGTTTCTCGTTTGACCAGCTGTTTCAGGCAACTGGTATTAGAATTGGGTTGTCATATTGGCAGATTTGCAAGCAACAAACTATTTACCTAGCTTCTTGCCTAGGATTTCATTTGTAATGTGATCTCCTCTACCAAAGAGGCCTTTTTCCACGTTTTGTTGTGTTACAGCCTGAATTTAAAATAATTTTAAATCGATTTTTTTGTCATTGGCCGACACACAATACCCCATAATGTCCAAGTGGAATTCAGTTTTTTTAATTTGACAAATTAATAAATAAATGAAAAGCTGAAATGTCTTGAGTCAATAATTATTCAACCTCTTGTTATGGTATAAGTTAAATAAGTTCAGGAGTAAACATGTGCTTAATAAGTCACATAATAAGTTGCATGGATTCACTCTCTGGGCAATAATAGTGTTTAGCATGATTTTTGAACGACTACAGTACCTCATCCCTGTACCCCACACATACAATTATCTGTAAGGTCTCTAAGTCGAGCAATGAATTCCAAACACAGATCCAACCACAAAGACCAGGAAGGGTTTTCCAATGCCTAGCAAGGAAGGCACCTATTGATGGATGGGTAAAAATTAAAAAAAAGCAGACATTGAAAATCCCTTTGAGCTTGGTGAAGTTATTAATTATTAATTACACTTTGTGTCACAACAAAGATACAGGAGTCCTTCGTAACTCAGTTGCTGGAGAGGAAGGATTTCACCATGAGGCCAATAGTGACTTTAAAACAGTTAGTTTAAGGCCGTGATGGGAGAAAACTGACGATGGATCAACAACATTGTAGTTACTCCACAATGCTAACTTAATTGACAGAGTGAAAAGAAGGAAGCCTTTACAGAATAAAACAATTCCGAAACAAGCACCCTGTTTGTAACAAGGAACTAAAGTAATACTGCAAAGAATGTGGCAAAGCAATTGAGTGCTTTCTGAAGGTACTGTAGCTAGCTAGCAAGGAGGGAGAAGATTATTCTATTCCTTAGGCAAGCTGGTGAACAAACAACCAGAACGCTTCTCTATCAACCTAACGACCACATTTCTGTCCTCTGGTGGAAGGCCGAAATAGTAGGAATTTACTTATCAAAGGACGACGCGCATAGAGCATGATGTTTATCCTGTACTTAATCTTCATCGACATCTGCAGTTTATATTGATGAGTTTGGTCTTTCTCCAAATTAAAGTCTTACATGGGAGCAATGCTAGTTATTGATTCCTGTGACCGCACAGACTGTGATTTAGAGTCCGAACTATTGGGAACACGCACTCAAAGAAATAAGCAAGCAAACACACACACCAGGGCTCATTTATCAGTTTGATAAATTAACCTATATTGATCTGTCTGTAGATTAGGCTGGCCAATTATTTCTCCCCACCCAAAGCTTATTGTCACGGCTGTTTGAAGGAGTGGACCAAAATGCAGCGTGTTCGTAGTTCCACATATTTATTAAACGTGAAACTGATTGCAATACACTTAAATACTTGACTATACAAAAACAACAAACCGTGACGCAGAGAGAACACACTACTCAAAAGATAATAACCCACAAACAGGAAGAGAAAAACCCCTACTTAAATATGATCTCTAATCAGAGGCAATTAGAGACCAACCCCAAACAATCCCAAAATAGAAATAGAAAAACAAGAACTTAAACATAGAAATAGAAAACATAGAACAACCCAAAACACCCCCTGTCACGCCCTGCCCTACTCTAATATAGAAAATGACATCTTACTAGGGTCAGGACGTGACACTTATATCACTCTCTGAACCGATGGACTGTAATAACCAAACCAGGTGTTGGGTGACATTGATAGAGAACAAAAGCAATAAGCTTGTATAAACTTTGATGTTTAATTAGTATAGTTCACTATTTTCTCATTTAGTGTGCTTTTGTTGTCACAGAGAAGTATCTGATATCTAGAAAGCCGAATGTCACTGATTTATTAAACAACTACAGTTTGTCTTGGCTTGTGGTTCTCAACAACAACCTGTTAACATATAGAGAAAGGGAGAGTGAGAAGGAGGGGAATGAGAAGAGGGTTAAGACAGAGACAGGACAGCCAGAGTACACAAACACAATTTGGTGTCAAATTTACAGCTGATAAAAACAGGAGATTAGTTGTGAAAGAGACAGAAAGAGAGCGCGAGAGTGAGAGATGGAGATAGATAGTGTGGAGGAAAAGGAGGATGTACAGTATAATGTATTGTGGTTCTATAACTCTATGCTCTACTGAGAAGGCAAATCCCCCACAATCCCCTAGCTGGATGACTGGAGGGTGGGAGAGGACAGGAGAGGAGAGATGAGACTTTAGATCTACTGGAAATGCCTGTGTCTGCCCGTCGGTCCATTTGCCCTTGGGTGTTAGATGGTAGTTTTGTGCCCTTCAGACATCAAGATTAAACCAACTTCCTCTTCTCTGTCACCTTGGCAGCAGGCTGTTTTCAGCAGTTCTATTTTTAACAGGTCGTCCGCGTTTAGAAGGTCAGAGTTTGTGTGAACCAGCATCAGACAGGACACTGCAATGCCATTCTTTGATCCTCACTTCCTACTCTCCTCTGAACCCTGTCACGATTGGATGATTTCCATGGCCTACGTGAGTAAAACATTTAAACACGTTAACCCTCGCAAGGCTGCCAGCCCAGACGGCATATTCAATCTCTCCCTATCCCAGTCTGCTGTCCCCACATGTTTCAAGATGGCCACCATTGTTCCTGTACCCAAGAAGGCAAAGGTAACTGAACTTAACCTTTTTCACATGTGAGTTCCAAGTATCTCGAACGGTCTTACAATATCTCTAACGGTCGCTCCCAGCGTGAGTTGTTTTATGCAGGTGATGTCAGAATGCACTCACTGTACCAAAATGTAATTGTTATGCAACCGGACAGTTAACACGCGCTGCCTGCTAATTATCTATAGGCAATATTTCAACTTGTCAATTTCAAATTATTTTCTAACAAGTTGTATTTTCTAACAACAGTTTGAATTGAGGTGTGTTCCGCCTCATTAATTCACATAGAAGTAGCCGATTTCAGCGTTGCAGCCAATTTATGTTTGAGGCTTTACTGAGCCGGATAAACTTCTCTCTTCAAGGGGAGTCCGCCACACTTCACTCATGTTTGCGCAGATCAAGTATGCATATATTTGCTCAGTCTTGCAAGAATTGGAAAAAATTATTGCTGGCTCTCACTTTGCCTTCCTTGTTGTTTTCCTTACAAATAATAACTATGGGCATGTGTGCATTACTTTGATAGCAAGTTCCTTATTTTCTGTATATTGTGTTGTCGCTTCTACTGTAGGCAGACACGGTATGTATGTACACTACTGTTCAAAAGTTTGGGGTCACTTATAAATGTCCTTGTTTTTTAAAGAAATGCAAATTTTTTTGTCCATTAAAATATCATCAAATTGATCAGAAATACAGTATAGACATTGTTAATGTTGTGAATGACTATTGTAGCTGGAAACGACAGATTTCTTTATGGAAAATCTACATAGGCGTACAGACGTCCATTATCAGCAACCATCACTCCTGTGTTCCAATGACACGTTGTGTTAGCTAATCCAAGTTTATCATTTTAAAAGGCTAATTGATCATTAGAAAACCCTTTTGCAATTATATTAGCACAGCTGAAAACTGTTGTGCTGATTAAAGAAGCAATAAAACTGGCCCTCTTTAGACTAGTTGAGTATCTGGAGCATCAGCATTTGTGGGTTTGATTACTGGCTCAAAATGGCCAGAAACAAAGACCTTTCTTCTGAAACTAATCAGTTTATTCTTGTTCTGAGAAATGAAGGCTATTCCATGCGAGAAATTGCCTTGAGATGGATGAAATCATACCTTGAAGGCAGAACTCAGTGCGTCAGAGTGAGCAATGAGCTGTCGCCCACTCTTAGCTATGATGTGGGCGTGCCCCAAGGGTCAATACTGGGGCCCCTCTTGTTCAGCCTGTACATTAATGATCTGCCTTCCATCTGCACTGGGTCTGAAGTTCAAATGTATGCAGATGATACAGTGATATATGTGCATGCAAAGAGCAAACAACAAGCTGCACAAGAACTCACTACTGTAATGGTCCAGGTTACAAAGTGGCTCAGTGACTCGTGTTTGCATCTCAATGTGAAAAAAACTGTTTGCATGTTCTTCACAAAGAGGGCAACAGATGCTACTGAGCCAGATGTCTATGTGTCAGGGGAGAAGCTCCAGGTGGTATCTGATTTTAAGTACCTTGGAATCATACTTGATTCCAACCTCTCTTTTAAAAAGCATGTGAAAAAGGTAATTCAAATAACCAAATTCAACCTAGCTAATTTCCGATTTATAAGAAATTGTTTGACCACAGAGGTAGCAAGACTGTACTTCAAATCGATGATACTCCCCCACTTAACATACTGCTTGACTAGTTGGACCCAAGCTTGCTATACAACATTAAAACCTATTCAGTCTGTCTACAAACAGGCTCTCAAAGTGCTCGATAGGAAGCCCAATAGCCATCATCACTGTTACATTCTCAGAAAGCATGAGCTCCTGAGTTGGGAAAATCTGGTGCAATACACCGACGCATGTCTTGTATTCAAGATCCTAAATGGCCTAGCTCCCCCTCCACTCAGTACTTTTGTTAAACAGAAAATCCAAACATATGGCAGCAGATCCACAAGGTCTGCCATGAGAGGTGACTGTATAGTTCCCTTAAGGAAAAGCACCTTTAGTAAATCCGCTTTCTCTGTGAGAGCGTCCCATGTCTGGAATACACTGCCATCAGACACACATAACTGCACCACATATCACACTTTCACAAAATGCATGAAGACATGGCTAAAGGTCAATCAGATTTGTGAACATAATCCCTAGCTGTGTATTGCCGCTTTCCATGTTGTCTGTTGTCTGTAGCTTGTGAGGTGTGGAAACACTGTTTTTATGGATTTTGTCTTGTTGCTTTTTGTTCTATGTTGCTCTGTCTGTATGCTACATCTTGCTTGTCCTATGTTGCTCTGTCTGTATGCTATGTCTTGCTTGTCCTATGTTACTCTGCGTGTGCTCACTGTTCTATGATTGTCTATATTGTAATTGTTTTTAATAACCTGCCCAGGGACTGCGGTTGAAAATTAGCCGGCTGGCTAAAACCGGCACTTTTACTGAAACGTTGATTAATGTGCACTGTCCCTGTAAAAATAAAATAAACTCAAACTCAAGAAACTGAAGATCTCGTACAACGCTGTGTACTACTCCCTTCACAAAACAGCGCAAACTGGCTCTAACCAGAATAGAAAGAGGAGTGGGAGGCCTAGGTGCACAACTGAGCAAGAGGACAAGTATATTAGAGTGTCTAGTTTGAGAAACAGACACCTCACAAGTCCTTAACTGGCAGCTTCATTAAATAGTAACCGCAAAACACCAGTCTCAACTTCAACAGTGAAGAGGCAACTATGGGATGCTGGCCTTCTAGGCAGAGTTGCAAAGAAAAAGCCATATCTCAGACTGGCCAATAAAAATAACAGGCAAATGACAGGTCAAGGCAAGCAGGGGTGAATAATCCAGAGCAGAGGCCAAGGTACAGAACGGCAGGCAGGCTCAGGGTCAGGTTAGTCAGAGGTCGGTAATCCAGAGGTAGAGCAAAGGTACAGGATGGCAGGCAGGCAGGCTCAGGGTCAGAGACAGGCAGTGGTCAGGCGGGCGGGTACAGGGTCAGGGCAGGCAAAGGTAAAAAACCAGGAGGACAAGAAAAAGAGAGACTAGGGAAAAACAAGAGCTGAAACAAAACACTGGTAGGCTTGAACAAACAAGACGAACTGGCAACAGACAAACAGAGAACACAGGTATAAATACACAGGAGATAATGGGGAAGATGGGAGACACCTGGATGGGGTGGAGACAAGCACAAAGACAGGTGAAACAGATCCGGGCGTGACAATATCACCTCTACCTTACCTGCCACCCTAAACCCACTTCAATTTGCTTACCGTCCCAATAGATCCACAGACAATGCAATCGCCATCACTCTGCGCAGTGCCCTATCCTAACTGGACAAGAGGAATACCTATGTAAGAATGCTGTTTATTGACTATAGCTCAGCATCCAACACCATAGTAGCCTCTAAGCTCATCATTAAGCTCGAGGCCCTGGGTCTGAACCCCACCCTGTGGAACTAGGTCCTGGACTTCCTGACGGGCCACCCCCAGCTGGTGAAGGTAGGAAACATCCACTTTGCTGATCCTCAACACTGGGGCCCCACAAGGATGCGTGCTCAGCCCCCTCCTGTACTCCCTGTTTACCCATGACTGCGTGGCCAAGCACGCCTCCAACTCAATCATCAAGTTTGCCGACGACACAACAGTAGTAAGCTTGATTACCAATGATGACGAGACAGCCAACAGGGAGGAGGTGAGGGCTCTGGGAGTGTGGTGCCAGGAAATAACCTATCACTCAATGTCAACAAAACAAAGGAGATGATCGTGGACTTCAGGAAACAGCAGAGGGTGCAGCCACCTATCTACATCGACGGGACCGCAGTGGAGAAGTTCCAGGGCATACACATCACTGACAAACTGAAATGGACCACCCGCAAAGACAGTGTGGTGAAGAAGGCGCAACAGAGCCTCTTCAACCGCAGGAGGCTGAAGAAATGTGGCTTGTCACCTAAAACCCTCAAACTTTTACAGATGCACAATTGAAAGCATCCTGTCTGGTAGTATCACCACCTGATACGGCAACTGCACCGCCCTCAACCTCAAGGCTCTCCAGAGGGTGGTGCGGTCTGCCCAACGCATTCCCGGGGGAAAACTACCCGCCCTCCAGGACACCTACAGCACCTGATGTCACAGGAAGGACAAAAAGATCCTCAAGGACAACCGCCCGAGCCACTGCCTGTTCACCCCGCTATCATCCAGAAGGTTAAAGTCAGTTACAGGTGTTTCAAAGCTGTGACCGAGAGACTGAAAAATAACTTCTATCTCAAGGCCATCAGACTGTTAAACAGCCATCACTAGCACATTAGAGGCTTCTGCCTATAGGCATAGACTAGAAATCAATGGCCACTTTAAGGAATAGAACACTTTAATAAGGTTTACATATCTGACATTACTCATCTCATATGTATATACTGTATTCTATACTATTCTACTGTATCTTAGTCCGTTCTGCTCTGACATCACTCATCCATATGTATGTAGTCTTAATTCATTCCTACTTAGATTTGTGTGTATTGGTTTCGTGTAGCATTTCACGATACCCGCAATAACATCTGCTAATCACGTGTATGTGACCAATAAAATGTGATTTGATTTTTGATTAACATCTACTTATTCACCAATGGGATGTCAGGCCTGCCCCTACCCAGAGTCGTGGTCTAACAGACTCAAACATGTTAATTCCAGCAAGCATTTTAATGACTAATCAGTTAGCACTTAATTGGTCAATTAAACAGCCCTCATCGTTCGTTAGGCATGCTAATAATGATGAATAAGTTGGTGTGGTCTGTGTTAATGTCTTAATTAACATTGGAGATAATGCCACTGCAGATCAGGGTCAAGAGAAAGAGGTGGGAGGTGATGGAGAGATAGATGATGAATAAGGGAGAGCGGGAGAGAAGAATGTAGTGAGGGAGAGAGGTAAAGATGGATGAGGGTCGTGAGAACCCACTGGGCACAAACTGGTTAAATCAACATTGTTTCAACAACATTTTCAAAGTATTGTGACGTGGAATCTATGTGGAAAATAGATTGGATTTTTTAAAAGTCATTGTTGTAAACAATTTTCACTTGTATAAAATATGTTGAAATTATACTTTTGAAACAATGTCAGAGCTTCAACGTTATATCCACTATCACAAAAAAACAGGCTGGGCAGCACCTCCTACTGGAAAGTTGATCTATCTACAACTATTAATTTTGTCTCCCACTCAGGGTTTTAATGAAGTCCAGCCCTGCTTAGCTTTGGAATTTGTCACTGACTACTCCCAATGTGCTATCCTGAGAATGATTATTAAGGGATCTCATAATAACTAAATATATTAGCTGTTGCTATCAAAGTTATTCCGAAGGGTAGGTTTAACAGAGCAAATTAAATATAACCTTAAGTCATATATCATCAATGATACTATTTAGGCCAATATAGCATTTGCAAAGTCACAACTTTTTTTCCATTCAACCCATGGTACAACTGAAAATAGAAAATACATACATTAAAAGCCTAGGGTTTCAAGCTTTGGTTGATGTCCAATAAAATTTGAGTTAATCAATAAACGTGCATTCACGTTTCTCATCTCTATTGAGGTTAGCCTACAGTAACTATAAATGTCTTTGTATGTAATCATAGGAAGCGTGCATGTTCAAGATAGCATGCAACGGTCGCAGGTATTTGGAGATCTTCGCAATTGCTAAAATAATCTGTGCAGAATCTCGAACACCGTTGTACTTGTAATGTAATCTCAACTGCAGTCCAGGTCATGTGGTCATGCTATTAGATGAAGCACAGTTATAACACATTATAAAAAATATCCCATTTGAACTTTGTTGTGATTTTAAATGGTTGAAACGCAGTGATAACACATTGTTTTTCCATTGGAAATTGGTTGCTTTTTGAAACTGTTGACACATCAGGAATTCAACAAACCTCTGGTTGTCTTTTCGAGTGGGGGAATACATATGAGAGAGAGTGAGAGAGAGACGCTTTCTGCTTGAAGGGAGGAGAATACACAGGTCAGTGTGACCGAAATATCATAGGCACAGTCAGAACTTGTCAACTTTGCACATGTTGATTTATGCACGACTCAGCCTCTTTAAAGTGCACCTGGGTTAGTATGCACACACGAACGCATTCAACTGGGTAGTATATTTAGTCTGCTTCACTATAGTTTACTAACTCTCCTGTGACCTCGATTGGCAGCGACCACTGACTGACCGCTTCATCCAGACCCCATGGCCCTGTTGATGTTAATCAGTTGATGTTAATCTTCAATAACACAGACCCCAAAGCAAATCAGGGGGAGGAAAATACGTTTATTCAAATAGTACAAATCATGCTTGGAGGCAGATGATCATTCTCCCCTATCCCCCTAAAACTGGGCCAATGGCCAAATAACAAGTATCCTATTTCAGGTTGGACCAATGAGAACGTGCCACATGTAGCTATAAGTTCAGGGCTGACATTCCTAACAGATGTTGAACTGAAAACCAACTATTTCCATTGATAATTCCCTATTGACCTTTAGTACTCTATTGACTTTAAGTACTTTTGACCTCTCGTCCTCTGCGCTGTGTATTTATCTTCGAAATATTCTTACAGCCCGTTGCTATTGGCAACAGAATGGCTGGCCAGTGTGTGTATGTGTTGGAGGTGTGTGACTGATTGTTGAAGTGCCAAAGGCTGAGCCTCTGTAAAAAGTGGCATCTGCTCATCTCAAGGTCCATTTGCTAATTATCATTTCAACTTGGACTCAAATTATGTGTAAAAAGAAGCAGTACCAATCTGTGTATTGTGTGTATCTTTGCAGTACATTCACTAGATGAGTATATAGAGTACAGAAATGGGTGTAGTTGATACTAAACTATCTCCTCCATTAAATCTTACATCAGGGAATAAAACATACACTCTTGTTTTAGGAAATGATCGTATTAGTAAAACAGCCTATTAATCTGCTATGACTCCCGGACGTCATAACAGAGGTTGGAGATTTCAGTCCGATTTAAAAGCCTCATCAATTTCCTGGGCTGTGTCAATGGCTGCTTGCGACCACAGTTACAGTGCCTTGCAAAAGTATTCATGCCCCTTGGCGTTTTTCCTATTTTGTTGCATTACAACCTGTAATTTAAATAGATTTTTATTTGGATTTCATGTAATGGACATACACAAAATAGTCAAAATTGGTGAAGTGAAATGAAAAAAAACCCCGGAAAAGTGGTGTGTGCATATGTATTCACCCCATTTGCTATGAAGCCCTTAAAATAAGATCCGGTGCAACCAATTACCTTCAGAAGTCACATAATTAGCTAAATAAAGTCCACTTGTGTGCAATCTAAGTGTCACATGATCTGTCACATGATCTTAGTATATATATACACACCTGTTCTGAAAGGCCCCAGAGTCTGCAACACCACTAAGCAAGGGGCACCACAAAGCAAGCGGCACCATAAAGGCCCAAGGAGCTCTCCAAACAGGTCAGGGACAAAGTGGAGAAGTACAGATCAGGGTTGGATTATAAAAAAATGTCCGAAACTTTGAACATCCCACGGACCACCATTAAATGCATGATTAAAAAATGGAAAGAATATGGCACCACAACAAACCCACCAAAACTCACAGACCAGGCAAGGAGGGCATTAATCAGAGATGCAACAAAGAGACCAAAGATAACCCTGAAGGAGCGGCAAAGCTCCACAGCGGAGATTTGGGTATCTGTCCAAAGGACAACTTTAAGCCGTACACTCCACAGAGCTGGGCTTTATGGAAGAGTGGCCAGAAAAAAGCCATTGCTTAAAGAGAAAAAATGAGCAAACACGTTTGGTGTTTGCCAAACGGCATGTGGGAGTCTCCCCAAACATATGGAAGAAGGTACTCTGGTCAGATGAGACTGAAATTGAGCTTTTTGGCCATCAAGGAAAATGCTATGTCTGGCGCAAACCCAACACCTCTCATCACCTCTAGAACACCATCCCCACAGTGGAGCATGGTGGTGGCAGCATCATACTGTGGGGATGTTTTTCCATCAGCAGGGACTGGAAAACTGGTCAAAATTTAAGGAATGATGGATGGTGCTAAATACAGGGGAATTCTTGAGGGAAACCTGTTTCAGTCTTCCAGAGATTTGAGACTGGGACGGAGGTTCACCTTCCAAGCAGGACAATGACCCTAAGCATACTGCTAAAGCAACACTCGAGTGGTTTAAGGTGAAACATTTAAATGTCTTGGAATGGCCTAGTCAAAGCCCAGACCTCAATCCAATTGAGAATCTATGGTATGACTTAAATATTGCTGTACACCAGCAGAACCCATCCAACTTGAAGGAGCTGGAGCAGTTTTGCCTTGAAGAATGGGCAAAAATCCCAGTGGCTAGATGTGCCAAGCTTATAGAGACATACCCCAAGAGACTTGCAGCTGTAATTGCTGCAAAGGGTGGCTCTGCAAAGTATTGCCTCAAGTTTTTTTTTTTTTTTTTTGTTTCACAATAAAAAAAATGTGCATCTTCAAAGTGTATGTTATGTAAATCAAATGATTAAAAAACACCAAAACATACATTTTAATTCCAGGTTGTAAGGCAACAAAATAGGAAACAGGCCAAAGGGAGGTGAATACTTTCGCAAGCCACTGTAGATTTAGAGAGCTCATCAATCTCTGGGACTTGTTTATGGCCCGTGTAATGGTAATGACTCACACACACAGTTATGTATGCACGCGCAGGCACCCACCCACACACACACACACGCACACACAGATGCAGGCAACCACAGACGCATGCACGCACGCAAACATGCACACACACGGGTAATGGCCTGCTCCATCATGAGGGCGTGACAAATCTAACGGACGAAAGTCATAAAGAGGAGAGATCGTTTTCTGATTAGGCATCACTGCTACTGAGTGGAGGAGGAAAGGAAGGAGGGATGAAGGGAGGGAGAGAAAATCAGGCAGGTCACCTCTGATACAAGCCATTATACAACGTCCATCCATGTCTGAAGACATCGGGAGATGACGTGGAAAACAGACATTAGTGGCAACAGTGTGCGCTGTTACTTTCAAGAAGGCTGTAGTTTTGCTAGGGCGTTGTGGAAGAAGATGGCGAACAGGCGTAAGCGTCTGCCTCTAGTTCCAAAGGTTGCATGTGCGAATCCAGCGATAGAATGTTTTTTTTGTTTTAAGCCTATTCCAAACCTTAACCATTCAGACTTAATGCCGAAACTTAGCCTTGGAACAATACAGTAACCAAACACTTGCAAAAATGTTAACTTTGAGAAACATGGATGAACGTTTAATCAAATCATATTTTATTGGTCACATACACATGGTTAGCAGATGTTATTGTGAGTGTAGCGAAATGCTTGTAAAAAAAACAAAATATTGCAAAGTTTCCTAAGGACTAGAAGCGAGGCAGCCCTCTCTGTCGGCGCCATTTTTTAGACGCTGGCGTGAGCTAATTCTGATGTGAGACTGTGAGAGCTTGTTGGAAAAAATAGCACATTTTTAGGACCCTCGTTTTGAGGCTCACACAGGTGCCTCAGAAGAGGTGTTTTCTCTGCGATCAGAGAACTTCACCTGTGTGAAATATGCAGGGGTGTAGTGCTGAGGAGTGGCACTTCCTCACCTGTTTAAATTTGAGAATACATAAAGCTGGTAAAACTATTTCTAGAAAAATAATTCTGATAAATTAGAAATAAATTCTATTTAATTACCACAAATTCCATGAAAACGATAGAATGACCATCCAAATAAATATGTATAGCAGCCTAGAGGTAAGTAAATGCTGGTTTCTTCCCTGTCTTCTCTCTGGCAGTGGTGAGAACAATGAAAAACTGTACAGGCTATGTGTGTGCACTGCGGAGGCCCTTTGAAAGCTTGACCACTTTGGCCAATCGGAATTTTTTTAATCCAAATTCACAGTATGTCTGTCTGCCTTGATGTTCATAAAACTCCATGGACCCATCTTGCGCAGTAGAACTCCTGACCACTTGGTCAGGCGTAGGATTGTGGCAGTCATGTCAGCCGGGGATAGTCAAGCAAATAACTGCCGGTGTCACGGTAATTGACCGTTAATTAACATGAACACATTTAGCATCTCCTGGCTTCTATGCATAGCCTTCAAGCCACTGATGCAGACCTTTGGAACATCTACATTTTTAAAAGTCTAATAAATCCATGTAATCCATGTAATATAGCCTACACCATCACAATAAATATATTATTTATTTTAGACAGGTCTAAAGAAACATGATATGAAGAAAATTTTCCTGACGCAACAGATCAAATCAAATTTGATTTGTTCCATACACGTGTTATTGCGGGTGTAGCGAAATGCTGTGTTTCTAGCTCCAACAGTGAAGGTTCTGCTTTTCTTTTCTTAGTCAACCTTGTGTTCTTTTTGTTCTTGAATGTAGTCCTGTTTCTTTGTGTTCTGGAACATAGCCCTATCTTTCATTTTTGTTCATTGATTTCACCTGTGTTTGTTTCTTACCTGGTCTCATCAGCTCCCTATTTAGTTCAGTTCTTTCTGTTTGTATGGTTGAGGGATTGTTTGTTTTTGACTGCGCACGTGTGTTGGACCATTGCCTGCCTATGACCACGATTCCTGCTTTCTGCGAAGGCTTAATAAACATCTGCCTCGCTCTGCGTGTGAATCTACACCTTTTTCTCCCTGAGTATTCATTACACAGTGCAGTAATATCTAACAAGGAATGGAATTAAGAATATATCAATATTTGGACAAGCAATGTCAGAGCAGCATAGACTAGGATACAGTAAAATAAGACAAAAAACAGTATATACATATGAGATGTGTAATGCAAAATATGTAAACATTATTAACCTGTTAGGGTATAGGGGGCAGTATTGAGAATTTTTGAAAAAATATGTGCCCATTTTTAACTGCCTATTACACCAACTCATAAGCTAGAATATGCATATTATTGTTCAGGTTTGGATAGAAAACACCCTAAAGTTTCAAAAACTGTTTGAATGGTGTCTGTGAGTATAACAGAACTCATTTGGCAGGCAAAACCCTGAGACAGATTCTGACAGGAAGTGGATACCTGATGTGTTGAATTGACTTTAAGCCTATACCATTGAAAAACAAAGGGAAGGAGGAATATTTTGGCACTTCCTATTGCTTCCACAAGATGTCCCCAGCCTTTACAAAGTGTTTTGAGTGTTCTACAGTGAGATCTGACTGAAGAAGAGCCTTGGAACGTGATGGCCCATTAGACACCTGGCGCGATTTGATGGTGGGTACTCTCATTCCGAAACGTTTTAAAAGAGAACCCAATGGTCCGCCTTGAATTTTATTCATGTTCTGGTTAAAAAAGGCCCTAATGATTTATGCGATACAACGTTTGACATGTTTGAACGAACTAAAATATATTTTTTCCGTTCTTGAAGTGAAGTGAAGTCCGGCTGGCTTAGATCATGTGCTACAACACGGAGGTTTTTGGACATAAATGATGAGCTTTTTTGAACAAAACTACATTCGTTATGGACCTGGGATTCTTTGGAAGTGACATCTGATGAAGAGAATCAAAGGTAATGGATTATTTACATAGTATTTTCGATTTTAGATCTCTCCAACATGGCGGTTAGTCTGTATCGCAATGCGTATTTTTCTGGCGCAGTGCTCAGATTATTGCAAAGTGTGATTCCCAGTAAGGTTAATTTTAAATCTGGCAAGTCCATTGCGTTCAAGAGATGTAAATCTATAATTCTTTGAATGACAATATAATATTTTTCCAATGTTTTCTAATATTAATTAATTATTTTGTTGTCATGACTTGACTGCCGGTATTGGAGGGAAACGATTTCCTGAACATCAACGCCATAGTAAAACACTGTTTTTAGATATAAATATGAACTTGATAGAACTAAAAATGCATGCATTGTCTAACATAATGTCCTAGGAGTGTCATCTGATGGAGATTGTAAAAGGTTAGTGCATAATTTTAGCTGATTTTATGGTTTTGGTGACGCCTGTCTTTGAATCGACAATACACTACACACAGCTATTGTCAATGTACTCTCCTAACATAACCTAACTTTATGCTTTCCCCGTAAAACCTTTTTGAAATCGGTAAACGTGGTTAGATTAAGAAGATGTTTATCTTTCAAAGGCTGTAAGTTAGTTGTATGTTTGAGAAATTTGAATTTTGACATTTATTTGGTTTCAAATTTGCCGCTCTTGAAATGCACCTGCTGTTGATAGGGTGCGCCATGGGGGGCACGCTAACGTCCCACATAGCCCCAAGAAGTTAAAGTGACTAGTGTTCCATTATTAAAGTGGGCAGTGTTTTCAAGTCTATGTATATAGGGCAGCAGTCTCTAAGGTGCTAGTGATGGCTATTTAACAGTCCGATGGCCTTGAGATTGAAAAAAAAGCTTCCGTCTCTCGATCCCAGCTTTGATGCACCTGTACTGACCTAGCCTTCTGGATGATAGCGGGGTGAACAAGCAGTGTCTCAGGTGTTTGTTTTCCTTTATCTTTTTGGGCTTCCTGTGACATCGGGAGAGGAACCATCTTCGGTGGAAGTCGTGACAGGGGCGATAGTCATTTAGTTCAGTTACCTTTGCTTTCTTGGGTACAGGAACAATGGTGGACATCTTGAAGAATGTGGGGACAACAGACTGGGATAGGGAGAGATTGAATATGTCCATAAACACTTCAGCCAGCTGGTCTGCCAATGCTCTGAGGACGCGGCTAGGGATGCCGTCCGGGCCGGCAGCCTTGCGAGGGTTAACACACTTAAATGTCCTACTCACGTCAGCCACAGAGAAGGAGAGCCCAGTGTCCTTGATAGTGGGCCACATCGGTGGCACTGTGTTATCCACAAAGCGGGCGAAGAAGGTGTTTAGCTTGTCCGGAAGCAAGACGCCGGTGTCCGCGACGTGGCTAGTTTTCCCTTTGTAGTCCATGATTGTCTGTAGACCCTGCCACATACGTCTCGTGTCTGAGCCTTTGAATTGCGACTCCACTTTGTATCAGACCTCAGGATAAGACCCATATTCAGTCAGTTTGAAATAACAAATGTTTATTTTTGAAACAGGGGGCAGGCAAATGACAGGTCAAGGGCAGGCAGAGGTCAGTAATCCAGGGCAGGGTCCATAAGGTACAGAATGGCAGGCAGGCTCAGGGTCAGGGCAGGCAGGGGTCAGTAATCCAGGGCAGTGTCAAGAGGTACAGAACAGCAGGCAGGCTCAGGGTCATGGCAGGCAGAATGGTCAAAAACTGTGAGAACAAGGAAACAGGAACTAACAAGAAACAGGAGTCTGGGAAAAACAATGGTAGGCTTAACGAGACAAGACGAACTGGCAACAGAAAAACAGAGAACACCCGTATAAATGCACCGGGGATAATGGGGAAGATGGATGACACCTGGAAGGGGGTGGAGACAAGCACAAAGACAGGTGAAACAGATCAGGGTGTGACACTTTGTCTCCATACTGACGTTTTGCCTGTTTGATTGCCTTACGGAGGGAATAAGTACACTGTTGGTATTCTGCCATATCTATCCACGGTTTCTCATTTGGGTAGGTTTTAATAGTCACAGTGGGTACAACATCCCCTATACACTTTCTGATAAATCCAGTGACTGTATCAGTGTATTTGTCTATGTTGTTCTTGGAGGCTACCCAGAACATATCCCAGTCCAAGTGATCAAAACAATTGAAGAGTCCTTACCACAGGTACATCCTGTTTGAGTTTCTGCCTATAGGAAGGGAGGAGCAAAATGGAGTCATGATCAGATTTGCCAAAGGGAGGGTGGGGGAGGGCCTTTTAGGCATCCCGGAAGTTGGAGTAGCAACGGTCGAGTGTTTTAGCAGCGCGAGTACTACAGTCTGTGTTAATAGAACTTCGATAATGTTTTTCTCAAATTTGCTTTGTTAAAATCCCCAGCTACAATAAATGCGGCCTCAGGATATGTGGTTTCTAGTTTGCATAAAGTCCAGTGAAGTTCTTTGAGGGCCGTCGTGGTATTGGCTTGAGGGGGAATATACACGGCTGTGACAATAACCGAAGAGAATTCTCTTGGGAGGTAATACGGTCGGCATTTGATTGCGATGTATTCTAGGTCGGGTGAACAAAAGGACTTGAGTTCCTGTATGTTATCACAATCACACCATGAGTAGTTAATCATGAAACACACACCCCCGCCCTTCTTCTTCCCTGAGAGATATTTATTCCTGTCTGCGCGATGAACTGAGAACACAACTGGCTGTGCGGACTCAGACAGTATATCCCGAGAGAGCCAGGGGTTCTTAACATTTTTCAGCCTGGGACACAAATAACAAATTCTGTGTTTTCCTGGGACACAAGCTTATGAATACATGCAACTATGCGTAAATATGAGTACATTTAATTGCCCTTATGCCTAAAACAAAGGCAGTATAGACAAAAACAAATAATGAAATACCCATATAAATAGCAATTCATGTTTATTTTTCCCCATTAATAACACTCTTTCATATCTGTCTAGGTTGGAACTGTTGCTGTTAAAATACAATAAATTAATTAATTCTGAACTGGAATAAACTGACTGATCACATCACACAGATGTAAAACAGAACCATAGGCGGCTGCTGATGGGAGGAAGGTTCATAATAATGGCTGGAACGGCACAAATGGAATGGCATAAAATGCTTGGAAACCATGTGTTTGATGTATTTGATACCATTCCGCTAATTCCACTCCAGCCATTATCATGAGCCTGTCCTCCCCAATGAAGGTGCCACCAACCTCCTGTGAACAGAACACACAGGCTCAGTTTTTGATAGTGCAACCCTAAGTAACAGTACAGATGTCACGACTACTGCCGAGGGTAGTTCCTCTCCCTGTTCGGGTGGCGCTCGGCGTTCGTCGTCACCGGCCTACTAGCTGCCATCGATCCCCTTTTCGTTTTTCTGTTAGTCATATCTTTATTAGTTGCACCTGTGTTTTGTTAGTTAATTAGTGGTATTATTTAAGCCCGTCTCTCCACCTGTTCTGTGTGCGGGCTTGTTACGTGTTTTCACTGTGTTTGTGTTGTGTATCGTGTTGGACTTTGGATTTGTTACGCCCTGTTGTGTTTGTGCATTTTTTCCTCTTTTGTGGTACTTATTAAATATATATATATTGTACCAAACATTTTTCTGCCTCCTGCGCCTGACTCCACACCCACGACGTCCAAGCGTTACAACAGATAAAACAAAATAATCAGGCCTACTGTACATCTTACTGTAGAAATTATTGTTGAAAAAAAGTATAGGTTGGAACTGTTGCTGATAAAATACAATAAATAATTTGTATTCTGAACTGGAATAAACTGATTGCTCACTTAACACAGATGTAGACCAGCACACACACACACACACACACACACACACACACACACACACACACACACACACACACACACACACACACACACACAGTCCTAATGAGAGGTGTGTGGCTGGTTGAAGTTTTCAACGAGCAGGTCTATTCTGGGCTCAGGTTTTGATAATGCAACCCTGAGGTCATGTTCAGCCTTGAGTCTGTTTCTGTACTTGTTTTTTAAGTATGACAGAGTTGAGAACTCTGACTCGCATAGGTATGTGGTGCCACCCTGGACCAGAACATCTACTGCTTTCTCAGCCAGGCAGGAGACCGCTTCCTGCTCTAGATGATCGCTTCTCTGCAGCACTTCACCAAGCATGAAACATGGTGGTGGCAGCATCATGCTGTGGGGATGTTTTTCAGCGGCAGGGACTGGGAGACTAGTCAGGATCAAGGGAAAGATGAACCTTCCAACAGGACAACGACCCTAAGCACACAGCCAAGACAACACAGGAGTGGCTTCGGGACAAGTCTCTGAATGTCCTTGAGTGGCCCAGCCAGAGCCCGGACTTGAACTCGATCAAACATCTCTGGAGAGACCTGAAAATAGCTGTGCAGCGACGCTCCACATCCAAACTGACAGAGCTTGGGAGGATCTGCAGAGAAGAATGGGAGTAACTCCCCAAATACAGATGTGCCAAGCTTGTAGCGTCCTACCTAAGAAGACTCGAGGCTGTAATCATTGCCAAACGTGTTTCAACAAGGGGTCTGAATACTTATGTAAATGTGATATTTCCGTTATTTATTTGTAATACATTTGCAAAAATGTATTAAAACTTGTTGCTTCGTCAAGATTCAGTATTGTGTGTAGATTGATGAGGGAAAAAAAATATTTTATCCATTTTAGAGTAAGGTTGATTCATAACAAAATGTGGAAAAAGTCAAGGGGTCTGAATACTTCCCGAATGCAATACTGTAAAATACTATACAATTACTATACAGGTGGAAGATGCATGATTGCCATCCCCATGAGCGTACCACCCTCCTTCAGGTCATGGATGAGGCCTGCAATGATTTCAATTCAGACCCTTGCCAGGCTTGGATTCGCCATGCCAAAAGGTGCATGAACAATGAAGATATTTAATGCGATTTCGATGGGAATCTATGGCCAAATGCTCAAGACAGGCTTGATGCAGACTAGTGCCTGCTAAACATTGTTTCTTTCTTTCATTTATTTTATTTTATTCTATTACATCGATCACACCATCAATCACACATGGGATTGAAATTATGGAAATGTGATGTTCAGAGGATTTTAATTTGAAACACGCACCTTAAATGTTTTGCTGTTGGATTAACTGGTTGTTAAAATAACTAAATTCAGAAGATATCATTATGTTGTCCTTTGGTGATTAAACCAATGTACTCATATTTCATAGTAAACTTATATTTTGGATCAATGGTTATGTGGTGAAAGATGTCGACAAACAAAATGAATGCGCAATGAAAGATTTTCAATGTAAGACTGACAGCGTCAAGTGTTACCAGTTTGGAATTTTGAACTAAGAGTTTAGAAAATTCACCACATACTTTCACCACATACTTAGAACCAAAATAATACTATGCTATTTTTTTTTTAACAGAACCATTAGTGGATAACTTTGAAGAACTTCTGTGTGTGTGCTCATGCGTCTGTGTGTGTTTGTTGTTTGACTTAAACAAAATGTATGAACTAGTCAAAGCCCAGACCTCAATCCAATTGAGAATCTGTGGTATGACTTAAAGATTGCTGTACACCAGCGGAACCCATCCAACTTGAAGGAGCTGGAGCAGGTTTGACTTGAAGAATGGGCAAAAATCCCAGTGGCTAGATGTGCCAAGCTTATAGAGACATTCCCCAAGAGACTTGCAGCTGTAATTGCTGCAAAATGTGGCTCTACAAAGTATTGACTTTCAAGTTCAGTTTTTTTGTCATGTTACTTGTTTGTTTCACAATAAAAAATATTTAGCATCTTCAAAGTGGTAGGCATGTTGTGTATATCAAATGATACATACCCCCCCAAAAAATCTATTTTAATTCCAGGTTGTAAGGCAACAAAATAGGAAAAATGCCAAGGGGGGTGAATACTTTCGCAAGCCACTGTACATGTGCTTTTCGACTGAGGTATTTTCAGGACCTTTCCATGAACAAGTGTTGGAACAAGTCCAACCACTTCAACGATTTTAATTGGCTGATGCAGAACTTGTGCCAGGATATAATCAGTGCCACCTGGTGAGGTTAGCATATGGCTAACGTATACCAGGTAATCTGACGGGACCAGCTACAATTTAACATTCTGTCACGTGCAAGCAAATCAACGATTTTAATTGGCTGATACGCATTTTGTGCTGGAGAACCTGTTCACATTAGTGGTTGCTTATGTTCCCATGTATGGACCCACACGTTTCTAACAATGCTGTCACTATGTTAACAGGACTGATTCAGCAGGTTCTAAAATAGCTGTGAAACATGTTGCCTTATTAGTCAAACTCACCAGTGAGAAAAATAGAGAAGGAGAATTTGAGCAAGTTTAGGAGGCTGACGAATTGAGGCAGTGGAAATTGTAAAATAATCCCAGTCCATGGGGTTTTCAGAGCTGGGGCGGAAAGAGAGCGGGGAGAGGAGGATAGAGATGTGGAGTGAAAAGACTGAGACAAAAATAAAGGTATAAAAAGGAATAGTGGCAGAAAGTGTGTGATAGATAGAGAGGTAAAATAAGAGAGAGAGAGGGTAAAAGTTAAACTCATAACTCGACATTATCATATCAGTGCCGCTCGCTGAGTCGCTCATTTCCACGGTAACTTTAGCAAGTCACACAGGTGTCACATCTCCCACCCTCTCCCTCTTTCTTTTTCTCTCTTCCTCTTGCTTTTCTCTTCTTTCTCTGTGCTGAGTCGACAGCTAAGGTACCGTAACCCCAGTCACACCCCCTTGATAAGACCCAACTGTGCAGCACGCTGCAGTCCCAGCGTATTGTGTTGTAGTCCAATTGAAAGGAACATTCCAGAGTGTATAACAAGTGTGTGAACTACTTATTCTTTTACATCTTCTTCTCTTACTCTCTCTCCTCAAGTTACCAACATTCCCCCCACCTCTTTCTACTTTATTCTGTCATTTAATTTTGTCTGCTTTGCTCCATGTCTTGCTCCTGATCTTTCTCTTTCCCGCTCTCTCTGTCCAGTATTCTTCCCTTTTCTGTCTGTAGGGTTAACAATCTTTGAGACACTTTATAACCAAACAGATGGTGTCTGTCTCCTGTCCTCCCAGACATGTATTGTAGTCCTGCCTCTCCACCTTTTTTCTCCGTCATAACTTCTTCCTTTCCCCTTCCCCCCTTTCCTTCATTTGTCACTCACTCGCTCCCCCATTTCCCCAGTTCCCCTCCCTCTCTGCTACTAAGACTATTCCACTTCCTATCCCCTCTCTCCCTACCCTCCTCTCTTTCTTTTATCCTCTGTTCTCCCAGTCTGTTGTTTTAATGAGCTGTGCGACAGAATGTTCTCTCCTCTCCAGATCCCTTGCTCCCAGTGTGTCTCTGTGTTCCCTGTCTGACACAGCGCCTGTGACGCATGACACACTCCCTCTCTCTCTCTCACACACACACACACACACACACACACACACACACACACACACACACACACACACACACACACAGATTGAAAAACCTCTTCTTTAGTACTTCAATACATGTTCAATTACTTTATTCATCCTAGCCTTATGAGACAGGTATTGTAGACATACACACATAGCCCTAGTCACCCTGAGGTGCAACTGCCCTCTCCCTGGTTAAAGAGTTGTTGCCAGAAACAATATCATACAGGAGAGGTTAAGGAGGCAGCAGACAACATGGCCTAATTCAAGTTTTGTCATATTTGTTTGAAAGCATTTCTATTTTCCTTTGCAAGACTTCATATAAATATTTAAATATGCAACAGGCACACTGTTGTGTATGTGTCACTGTGTGTCTGTCTGTCTGTCTGTGTGGTTGTTTCTCCTGTATGTGTGTGAGTCACAGGAACAGACGCTCAAAGTTCTGACAGCTGAAAAGCAGACATTCGCTCATTCCATAAAAGGTGCCGAGAAATAGTATCAGAAGACACACAACTTTAAAAATATCTCTGGTGGAGGCTTCCATGCCTCCTATTCAAAGACTCACCGCTCAACCGCCATCGACTGCACTCTGTGTGTGGTATGTGTTGTGTGTGTGTCTTCAGCAGTAAACAGCAATCAAAATATTGAACAGGTGCTTTTCCATTCTTCAACCATAGAAACATTCCTAATCTTTCTCATTTCAGATAATGTGTTTGTCTGGCCATATTTGTATCTGGTCCACATATAATTGTCACACCTTGATCTGTTTCACCTGTCTTTGTGATTGCCTCCACCCCCCCCAGGTGTATTTATACCTGTGTTCTCTGTTTGTCTGTTGCCAGTTCGTCTTGTTTATCAAGCCAACCATTTTTTTTGTCAGCTCCTGCTTTCCCCCAGTCTCTCTTTTCTCGTCCTCCTGATTTTTGACCCATGCCTTTCCTGACCCTGTACCCTCCCGCCTGCCCACTCTGCCTGCCCCCTGACCCTGAGCCTGCCTGCCATCTTGTACCTTTTCCCCTATCCCTGTAATAAACATTGTTACTTCGACACAGTCTGCATCTGGGTCTTACCTTGATACCTGGTAATAATTATACATAAATCATGCAGACAGTGGGAGGAGAGGAAGACAGGGGGAGGAGAGGAATACTGGGGGAGGAGTGCATCAGTCTCTAGGACAGCAGACAAAAGTCTTACCCTTGAGGGTCTAAAGCTGCTCAAACACACACTCTATTCCAATGCATTGTAATACCCATGAATCAGTCCAATTTCTATGTCCCTGTATGATTACAGTTCCATTATATGTATGGAAGATGCATGTACAGGTAACTACATTGTATTGTATGCTGTAATAGTATTATTGGGCTCCTCGATGATGCCTTTCAACTGTAAATTGCCCCATGGGGGATACATAAAGTAATATTGTACGTCTTCTACTCTACCCCCATGGAGCATGTACCTGTATGTTCAGTAATTGTAATCTTGATGCCTTCTACTGTAAATTACCCCATAGGGGATTACAGTTTTTTTCAATTGCTAACATGCATTGGTCAAAACTGAAGTCACATTGTCAAAACTCTTCACACAGTCAGCGAAACAGAAGTGTATGTGGACCAAACTGTGAATCATTTTTCATTGCATTTTCTGTAAAAGCATTCAATGACCACATTCTCCAAAATCCATGAACTCTTTTCTCATTCATACTCCACCACCTGCAAAACTATATATTTGCAGCACGTTTTCAAATGCTAACCCACTGTTTCCAAAACTGTTAAAAACACATTCAAAACAGAATGATGGCAAATGTTGTGCATTTCTGCAGTAACCAGATTTAAATATTCTGCAGAGATTTTCTATGTTTCATCATTCCAAACACAGCTGATTGTAATTTCAGCTGGAAGCCTACCCAAGTGTCCTGTTTTTAGTCTCGTTACCAAACAGACAAAAGAGGACGGCTTCGGAATTATTTAGTTTGGAAACATGGATCAAGGAAGACAGGTTGGTGGGGAAAGAAGAGTGGCAGGGAGAGGGAGAATGCGTGGAGGACAAAGGAAAGAAGACCAAGAGCGGTGGTCTCTGATGAGATAAGGGCCACAATTATTGACCATGTTGTAAACCATGGTCTCTCTTTGAGAGAGGCCGGTTTAAGGGTGCAACCAAATCTGCAGCGTTCAACAGTTGCATCAACAGTACGAATTTTCCGACAAAACAACAGGTGAGATGTGCATCCGTCAATGATAATTAAACTACATATTACAGTACAATACAGTATGTTCACATTTTTACATGTACTGACATTTAAAAATATATTGATTGTTTTGTGTTTTTCAGTAGGATCCAAAGGTTGCCTCCCACAGGAGGGATAGGCAGAATATTATCAGATGCGCAGGAAATTGCCATTGTTGACATGGTAATTGGCAACAATGCAAATGAACTGTGGGAAATTCGGGACAGAGTGCTGGCAGACAATATCACTTTTGGGAATGTGAATACGATCAGCACAACGACAATCGTCAGAGTCCTAGAGAAAAATTAAATAAGGATGAAGCAGTTGTACACTGTACCCTTTGAGAGAACCGGTGAACATGTGAAAGAACTCCAGTATCAATATGTCCAGGTAAGATGTCTGTTCAATAACTAAACAGGGTACATCATGTAAAGTACTGTAAAACTGTGGATTTACTGTATTTTAGAGAGTAATGGAGATGGAAGCCAGGCAAACTGCACATACATTCATCTTTGTGGATGAAGCTGAATTCAACCTGGCAAAAACACTCAGCAGGGGAAGAAATATGATTGGAGAGAGAGCAACCGTGGATGTCCCATGCCAGAGAGGAGCTAACATCACAATGTGTGCAGCACTGTTCAATGACGGTTTTGTAACGATGTGCGCTGAGAGTTGGGAAGCAAGTTCAGGGAGTGAGTGTTTTAATAAATAAATGTAACTTAATACAAAACAAGAGAACACGAACAATGCACAGACATGACACAGAAACAGTAACAATGACGCCTGGGGAACGAACCAAAGGGAGTGACATATATAGTGAAGGTAATAAGGGAAGTGATAGAGTCCAGGTGAGCGTAACGATGGTGACAGGTGTGCGCCATAACGAGCAGCCTGGTGGCCTAGAGGCATGACAGTACCCCCACCCTGACGCACGGCTCCAGCCGCAGGACGCCGACCAAAGGGACGATCCCGGGGATCAGGAGCGGACCGGTCAACCCTGTTGATGCGCGGGAACCTATCGCCGGCTGGGGCGTGGGAACCTGACAGACCGGCTGAGGCATGAGAGCCTGATGAGCTGGAGGAAGCAGGGGAGCCTGGTGATCCGGTGAAGGCATGAAAGCCAGACGAGCCAGCTGTAGCAGGGGAGCCTGGCGATCCAGCTGAAGCATGAGAGCCTGACAAACCGGCGGAGGCAGGGGAGCCTGGGGATCTGTCTCAGGCATGAGAGCCTATAGCGGCTCCTGGACCCAACGTCATTCCCACCTAAAATTCTGTGACGATGTGCGCCGAGAGTCGGGAAGTAAGTTCAGGGAGTGAGTGTTATAATACATAAACGTAACAATACATAACAAGAAAACACGAACAACGATGGTGACAGGTGTGCTCCATAACGAGCAGCCTGGTGACCTAGAGGCCGGAGAGGGAGCACACGTGACAGGTATGCTGTTACACAAACCACTCATTGGACCCTACAATATAGAGAGGGTCATTTCTTTTCTGGATGACCTGCATAATCAACTTGTACCAGTGGAGGAGAGAGGGGCAAGAAACTCCCCTACCTTCGTTGTTGTGTGGGATAAAGTGGCATTCCACCACTCTGCTGCAGTCAGACTGGTTTACTGCACATCCCAGGATATCGGTACTATTCCTGCCTCCATACTCCCCCTTCCTAAACCCCATAGAGGAGTTTTTCTCTGCGTGGAGGTGGAAGGTTTATGACCACCATCCACATGACCAGATGTCCTTACTGGATGCCATGAATGTGGGGTGTGGAGACACTTCTCCTGAAGACTGCCAGGATGTGGAGACACTTCTCCTGAAGACTGCCAGGGTGTGGAGACACTTCTCCTGAAGACTGCCAGGGTTGGATTAGACATTCCATCAGATACTTTCCAAGATGCATTGCCAGAGAAGACATAAGATGTGATGTTGATGAGAAGTTGTGGGCAAATGCAGGAGAGAGGGAGAACTAGAACCCTCACAGTGTCACGCTTGCTCCCGCTCTTCCCCCTGGCACTCGAGGCCGCCGGGTCCCCAGCATTACACACTCCTGCCACCATCATTACGCACACCTGCTTTCCTCGTCACATGCATCAGCAATAATTTAGACTCACCTGGACTCAATCCTTCCCTATATCTGTCTGTCCCCCAGCTCTGTTCCCCGCTTTTGCATTAACGTTCGTTTGTCGTTTTGTTACCCGTGTGCTGACGCGGTTCCTGTTTTGTTCCTTGTCTATTCCTCATTAAATGTTTGACTCCCCGTACCTGCTTCTCGACTCCAGCATCGGTCCTTACACACAGTACTGTTCAGTATGAGTGATTATACAACACATGTTGATGTTTTTTTGTCATTATTATTGCAGCCCTGGAATTTCAGGAATTTGTTTTTTGCTTCAACTTTTTATTTTTCACAAGTAAATTGCTATATTCAAAGATATAGAAAAATAAAGGCTATTGAAGAAAATTGCTGCATTTCCAATTCATTGTTACATATACTTCAGTACAGTTAATAAAGGGAAAAGGTGTTATTTTTATTCTATAATGAAATACTGATTTATGTGAAAAATCTTTCGAACTTCAAAGAGAAAAGTTCATTTATGTAATGCTCCCTGTTGTTAGTGTTTTTTTAGGTCAGTGTGTTATAACTGACAACGTATGCTTTCTGAGTTTGAATTGTTGCCGGTGTCATGGTCGAACGAGCTTATTTTGAGACATGTATGAAGTGTTTTGTTGGTTTGAGTGAGTTTTGGAGGTGAGATGAACTGTTTGGCCAAGATCCATGTTGGTAATGCAGACTGTGTGAAGGGTTTGAAAAAGTGGCTTCAGTATTGACCGATGCTTGTTAGCAATTGAAAAAAAACTTTATTGATACCCAATTTGTGTGCATTGTGTTGTATTATATGCTGTGGGCCACTTCTAATGTAACATAGTGGCCTCACATTATAATCTGGGCACGGAGGCAGGAAAGCAAGCAGGCAGACAAGTGGGAAGATCTGTGATTTATAATGAACAAGATACAGTATATCATGTATGATGTGATTATATGGGGCCCATCTCAAGCAATGCACTTATATAACCATCTTCACTCAGTTACTCACTCTTGAACACGTGTGTGCAAACAGAAGTGTCACTGCAAGTGCACTCAAATGCCTCTTTTTGCAGGCACATACAGCACACACACACACACACATACCCACAGATTTAATAAGTCAGTGACTCAGTTATTATCTAATGATATGCAACACATGTGTGTGGAAACATACATGTACTGTAAATGTAAGTACACTCAAATGCCGCTATTTGCAGATGCTACAAACCCTAAGGACGGACGCAGAATAATTCAATAGCAGCTAAAATGTGAATACTGCTGTCACGTCCTGACCAGTAAAGGGGGTTATTTGTTATTGTAGTTTGGTCAGGGTGTGGCAGGGGGTGTTTGTTTTATGTGTTTCGGGGTTTTTGGTTTATGTTCTATGTTAGTATATTTCTATGTTTATTCTAGTATGTCTATTTCTATGTTTACGTTTCTTGGGTTGACCTTCATTTGGAGGCAGCTGTTCCTCATTTCTTCTAATTGAAGGTCCAATTTAGTAGGGGTGTTTTTTCCTGTGTTTTGTGGGTGGTTGTTTCGTGTTTTGTGTATGTTGCACCTGATGGGACTGTTTACGGTCGTTTTGTTATTTGTTTGATTTTTGAGGTAATAAAAGTAAATATGAGCACGTCACACACCGCGTCTTGGTCCCCATTAGACGACCCGCGTTACAGAACCACCCACCATGACTGGATCAAGCGGCGTGCCCAGGCAGAGATGGACACTTGGTCGGTATTGGAGTGGATGCAGAGGAGAAACTGGACTTGGGGGCAAGTTATTGAACGATATCGGAGCCTACCAGGGAAGAACGAGAGGCAGCCCCCCAATTTTTTTTGGGGGGGCACACGGGTAGTTTGGCTGGGCCAGGGGTAAGCCCTGAGCAAACTCCCCATGCTTATTGTGTCGAGCACGTGCCTGCTTCTCGCACTCTCTCTCCGGTAAGCCTCCACAGTCCAGTACGTCCTGCTCCTCGCACTAGCCCTGAGGTGCGTGTTACTAGGCTGGCGCCTCCAAAGCCAGCCCCACGCACCAGGCCTTTAGTGCGCCTGCCCAGTCCAGTACGTCTGCCCAGTCCAGTACGTCCTGTTGCTGCTCCTCGCACTAGCCATGTGGTGCATGTTACGGTTCTGGTGCCTCCAAAGCCAGCCCCACGCACCAGGCCTTTAGTGCGCCTGCCCAGTCCAGTACGTCCTGTTCCTGCTCCTCGCACTAGCCCTGTGGTGCGTGTCACTAGTCTGGCGCCTCCAAAGCCAGTCCCACGCATCAGGCCTTTAGTGCGCAGTCCCAGTCTAGAGCTTCCGGCGACAGCCCCGCCAGTCCGGCGCAGCCAGAGTTGCCCCCCCGCCAGTCCGGCGCAGCCAGAGTCGCCCCGCCAGTCCGGCGCAGCCAGAGTCACCCCTCAGCGGTGTGCTACAGCCCTGAGCCTTCAGCAGGGGTGGACAGGTTAGAATGCAGATTAAGCCCGGAGCCAGAGCCACCTCCGTGGGGGGAGGTTTGGGAAGGGGGGTGTAGCACAGGAACTGTCGGTGACGGTGGCTACCCTCCCTTTCCTCCCTTTATTTGGGGTTAATTTTATGTTTTGTTTTGAGGTGCATACGGGGTCTGCACCTTTTGGGGGGGTACTGTCACGTCCTGACCATTAAAGGGGTGTTATTTGTTATTGTAGTTTGGTCAGGGCGTGGCAGGGGGTGTTTGTTTTATGTGTTTCGGGGTTTTTGGTTTATGTTCTATGTTTGTATATTTCTATGTTTATTCTAGTATGTCTATTTCTAGGTCTAAGTTTCTTGGGTTGACCTTCAATTGGAGGCAGCTGTTCCTCATTGCCTCTAATTGAAGGTCCTGTTTAGTAGGGGTGTTTTTTTTCCTGTGTTTGGTGGGTGGTTGTTTCCTGTTTTGTGTATGTTGCACCTGACGGGACTGTTTACGGTCGTTTTGTTATTTGTTTGATATTTGAGTTTAATAAAAGTAAATATGAGCACGTCACACGCAGCGTCTTGGTCCCCATTAGACGACCCGCGTTACAATTGCTTTATAGAAAAACAATGAAATAAACTATCTGTTGAGACTTTACTGAGAGTCCCAAAATGAAGAAAGTCGACTCACTAACCTGCGGGAACCCCAAGCAGTCCCCTTATAACATGAAAATGTTTCAGAACCATGAACAGGGAACATAACTAACACCTTTGATAACTCTGCATAGCGATCTTAATGAGCAAAGAATGCAAGCACCTTGGGCTGTGTGGATGCAGGCAGGTCTGTTTATGGACTATGCCATATTTACTCTTTGTTCCCACTCCCTTTTGCCTTAAATTTAGGATTGCAAAACTATAGGGAATTAATTGAAGATCATTGGAAATACTGCTCTCTGACTGATTCATACTACGCCCTCGGCCATACTACGCCCTCGGCCATACTGTGTGTGGATGGATAGTGCGTGTGCGCGCATGCATGCGTATGACATTTCCAAGCTATCCACTGCAGATCCCCTGAGATTCAGCAATAAACTATGCTCATTTAATTATTTGGCATTTAACCATCTCCTATCTTATTTAATTCATGGCCTTATACTGTCATAGATGTACAGTGGTGCTAAGTGTGTATGAGGATAGAACATGACAGATAGTGATTAATTAAAACTCCAACAAAGGCAAAGTGGAATTGTTACGAGTCTAACTAATAGTCCTTATATTCGAAATTAGGATTTGAGTTGTATAATACTTGAATGGTGTTTTCCTCTGAACTCAAATGTATCCTGTCAGATTCTTTCTTTGTATACTTTTAGATTAACACCCAAAGTAAAAAAATATATAACAGGAGGAGAAAGATACAGATGTCGGATCTTAATTTGACCCATTTCATCGCAGGAGGAATATAATCCTGCAGCAGAAGGATTTGAATTATTATTGAATATTTAGAATCACTGCCAGGGGGCAGCTGGAAGCAGTGTTTGTAGGCTATACAATGCAGTACCGTATCTACATGTACCTTAAGCTGGGTATACTGTAAATACAACAGATTCAGTTCCAACAACCCCTCACCCAACTCATTTGCAATGCCCCCACCCCATGGCCCAACTAGAAATGTATGCAATTTATACCAGTCCAATGCTGGTCCCGACATTGCGCAAAAAAAGTGTTGGGGGGGCATGACTCTTAAATATAGGATGGTATCCGTGATTCGGCTATGCATAGTGTAGGCCTATTATATGGACTGGAACTACGCACCTCTTTCAAACCATGCGCTGATGATGGTTAACCTGTTAGGGCTAGGGGCAGTATTTACATGGCCGGATAAAAAACGTACCCGATTTAATCTGGTTATTACTACTGCCCAGAAACTAGAATATGCATATAGTTATTGGCTTCGGATAGAAAACACCCTAAAGTTTCTAAAACTGTTTGAATGGTGTCTGTGAGTATAACAGAACTCATATGGCAGGCAAAAACCTGAGAAGATTCTGTACAGGAAGTGCCCTCTCTGACCATTCCTTGAGCTTCTTGACTCTGTTTATTGAAAACTTAGGATCTTTGCTGTAACGTGACACTTACTACGGCTCCCATAGGCTCTCAGAACCCGGGAAAAAGCTGAATGATGTAATTCCAGCCCCTGGCTGAAAAACATTAGCGCCATTGGGAAGTGGTCTATCAGAGGACAATGAGCTGAGGCGCGTGCACGAGGCGACCCCATGTTTTTATTTTCTCTCTCTTTGTACTAAAACACAGATTCCCGGTCAGAATATTATCGCTTTTTTACGAGAAAAATGGCATAATAATTGATTTTAAACAGCGGTTGACATGCTTCGAAGTACGGTAATGGAATATTTAGAAATTTTTTGTCACGAAACGCGTCGGGCGCGTCACCCTTATTTACCCTTCAGATAGTGTCTTGAACGCACGAACAAAACAGAGGATATTTGAACATAACTATGGATTATTTTGAACCAAACCAACATTTGTTATTGAAGTAGAAGTCCTGGGAGTGCATTCTGACGAAGAACAGCAAAGGTAATAACATTTTTCTTATAGTAAATCTGACTTTGGTGAGGGCTAAACTTGGTGGGTGTCTAAATAGCTAGCCCTGTGATGCCGGGCTATCTTCTTAGAATATTGCAAAATGTGCTTTCACCGAAAAGCTATTTTAAAATTGGACATAGCGAGTGCATAGAGGAGTTCTGTATCTATAATTCTTAAAATAATTGTTATGTTTTTTTGTGAACGTTTATCGTGAGTAATTTAGTAAATTCACCCGAAGTTTGCGGGGGGTATGCTAGTTCTGAACGTCACATGCTAATGTAAAAAGCTGGTTTTTGATATAAATATGAACTTGATTGAACAAGACATGCATGTATTGTATAACATAATGTCCTAGGAGTGTCATCTGATGAAGATCATCAAAGGTTAGTGCTGCATTTAGCTGTGGTTTTGTTTTTTGTGACATTATATGCTAGCTTGAAAAATGGGTGTCTGATTATTTCTGGCTGGGTACTCTGACATAATCTAATGTTTTGCTTTCGTTGTAAAGCCTTTTTGAAATCGGACAGTGTGGTTAGATTAACGAGAGTCTTGTCTTTAAAATGGTGTGAAATAGTCATATGTTTGAGAAATTGAAGTAATAGCATTTCTAAGGTATTTGAATAACGCGCCACAGGATTCCACTGGCTGTTACGTAGGTGGGACGATTTTGTCCCACATATCCTAGAGAGGTTAATTGATTTGTGCAGTACAATGATTTAATAGTCTAATACGTGTACTAGGCCTACTTAAAACAGATGAATGGTGCTGTCAACTGAGCCAGACAATCACATTAAAATATTTTAGATCTCTTTCCATCTCTGTCCTATGAAACTACTGGCATGTGGGGTACACATTAAACATGTGTTTTCCCGCCACTTTCCTTTTGGAACATTCATGAGTATTACAATATTATGCGTAGAAATACTAGTTTAGTTAAACGTTCTGATCTGTTCCATCAGTCTTGGCTATGCTGAGAAAATGTACATGTCACAGGAAAAAACATATACCAGCTGATGAGATGATACATGCATTGTGCACTGCGCTCCATCCACACTGAGATGTGCTATTTTTCCCCAGGTGGGACCAATGATATGCTTTGGGAACACCCCAGAGCTCTGTGGTGATTGGCTCATGATTTGCTAGTGTCATAGGAGATCGAACAGAAAAGACTATCAGATTCTTAGACTGTAGGACCACTGGGCGTAAGTTCAAGTAGCCTGTGTAGGCTTCGTGCAGGCTACAGCGCATCTCGTGTAAATTCTTATGTGGATTATGATAGAGTATTAGTTGGGAGTAGATGTATTTTTCATCAATTGTTTTATTATATGTTCAAGGCAAGCAATAGGCCGAATCAATTATCGGTGGCCTCAGCGCCTGTGTGGTCCAGTGGTTACAGCCACTGACCCCAGCACCATAGAGCAGGGATCATCAACTAGATTCAGCCACGGGCAAATTTTTTCTTGAGCGGATGGTCGGAGAACGAACATAATAAAACAAATATTTATAGATTGCAAATTGACTTCAAGAAGCCTAAACAGATATGTTTGACTAAAACATAATAATTTCAAACCTTGGTTACATTTGGGGACATTGCCCTATGTAGGGTGCCGTCTTTCGGATGGGATGTTAAAATGAGTGTCCTGACTCTCGGTGGTCATTCAAATCCTATAGCACGTATTGTAAGAGTAGGGGTGTTACGGTTAATTCCCAACCTGGCCACATTCCATCATGGCCACCTACTCATACCCCTCATTCCTAATTGGCAAAAACGGTATATGTTTAGAATCGAAGGTAACACCAAGTAATTAAGTCTCCTATACTTGTTCAACAGCCACACCATCCATTACCAGATTCAGTTGAGGTCTAGAGCTTAAGGAATGATTTGTACCAAATACAATGCTCTTAGTTTTAGAGATGTTCACAACCAGTTTTTTACTGGCCACCCATTCCAACTCCTTGTTAAGGGTTTCAGTGACTTCATTAGCTGTGGTTGCTGTCATGGTACACCACATCCTACAAGTTTCACAGAGAGGCTTCCATTAAAGAAAACCCTATTAGATAGAAAGCTCTGAATCCACAATATGGCAGAGGTTGAAAAGTCATAAAACATACTTTTTCCTCAACAACAGGTAATGGTCATTAATATCAAAGGCTGCACTGAAATCTAATAGTACATCTCCCACAATCATATTATTATCAATTTCTTTCAACCAATCATCAGTCATTTCTGTCAGTGCAGTACATGTTGAGTGAGCTTCTCTATAAGCATGCTGAATGTCGGTTGTCTATTTGTTTAGCATTGTATTTGGTCAAAAACCTTTTTCCAATGGTTTGCTAAGAGATGGCAACAAACAAATAGGTCTACTGTTCAGAACCAGTAATGGCCGCTTTACCACTCTTGGGTAGTGGCTTCCCTCCAGGCCTAAGGACAAACACCTTCCTCTAGACTCAGATTAAAGATATGACAGGTAGGAGTGGCCATAGAGTCAGCTACCATCCTCAGTAGCTTTCCATCTAAGTAGTCAATGCCAGGAGGTTTGTCATTATTGACCGATAACAATAATTTTCCCACCTCTCCAACACTTACGTTGACAAAATTCAAACTTACAATGCTTTTCTTTCATTATTTGCTTAATGCATGAATATAATGGCTCACCGTTTGTTGTTGGCATTTCCTGCCTAAGTTTGCCCACTTTTCCAATTAAGTAATCATTAAAATAATTGGCAACATCAAGTGGTTTTGTGACAAATAAGCCATCTGATTCGATGAAAGATGCAGTTGAATTTGTCTTTCTGCCCATAATTTCATTTAAAGTACTCCATTTCCCCCCCCATCATTCTTTATATCATTGATCTTGGCTTCATAATACAGTTTCTTCTTTTTGTTGAGTTTAGTCACATAATTTCTCAATTTCCAGTAAGTCAGCCAGTCAGACATGTAGCCAGAGTTATTAGCCACTCCTTTTGCCCCATCTCTTTCAACTATACAGTTTTTCAATTCCTCATCCATCCATGGAGCCTGAACAGTTCCAACAGTCAGTTTCTTAACAGGTGCATGTTTATCAATAAATCGCAAGAAGTAATTACATAAATTCATCAAGTGCATCATCTGGATGCTCCTTACTACCAGAACAAAAAGTATTTTTAACATCATCCAGATAAGTAACAGCAAAATATTTTGTATGACCTCTTACACGCTATTTTAGGGTCAGCTTTTAGAAATGCGGCTTTCCTGGATATAGCCACTATACTGTGATCACTGTGGCTTCAATGTATACGGATAGAGCTTTAGAACAAAGTTCTACAGTATTAGTAAAAATGTGATCAATACATGTGGATGATCTTGTTCCTGTAGTGTTTGTAAATATTTTCAGCCCTTTCCTGGGTAGCTTCTCAGAGATAGACAACTGTATCTGCCAGTTGTCTTGAAAGCACTGAAGTCTGAGTTCCCAGTTGTTTTGATCACAGCATTAGTCTCAGCAGAGGGACAGAGCAGCATAGGGTCCCCCTAACACAGTCCATGTTCTCTCCTACCTTTCCTCTGGTGAGACTGACCAGAGAGAGGGGATACCTCTTCCACTTGATGGTGAAACTCCAGTCGCTTTGCATCTGCCTCATGCACAAATTCATGTTCTTCCTATGACCACAGAAAGTGAGATATTCCTCAATATTAAAATAGACACAACTAACTACTAATAATAACAAAAACGCAAGACCATCGATACATTTGGCTACTCATTCATTGCATCTGCAGCGCGAGTAGAGGTAGGGAGAAGCGCGTTTTATGTTTTGTAAAACAGTGTTCACAGTGCTGAATAAAACTTAAACATGAAGTTGCTCAAAAAAGAGCAACTCTTTGCATTATTCTTTGACAGTCTCTGGTTATGGTTTTAAAAGTTATGAAATCGCATGTAGGCTAGTATCAAACTTTGTAGTGGCCGGGGTCGTTGTAGCTTTTGGCATGGTGATTTGAGCTATCCAATTGGCCAGCGCAGTAGGCACACTCGATTTACCCACAGATCTCCCTGGTGGGCTGGGCTTCTGAATCAAGTGCAGCTACCGCCAACAGCTCCACACAAATATATAAAAAAGGAACGCAAGCCTTTATCATTGGCTTTTCTATAGACTGGAGAACCAAACTCTAATAGAAAACTAAAAGACTCTTCGACTGACTTGGATGATCTATTTTCACCACCCTGTACAGTGAGGGTGGAAACCAAACTGCTAAAATCTATAAATGATAAATTAGGCGTGCTTGAGTTAGTCCGTAAAGATTTACAAGAGATGAAGACGAGCCTTGAAATGAGTAATGAGAACGCCGCGATACTGAAAAAAGAAACAAATAAGCTGAAGGGTTCTGTCAATGTTATCGAAGCTGATGAACTTAAAAAAGGGAACAATTTGTTAAGAGAATCCCTACTTGATATACAGACTAGATCAATGTGCAGAAATCTGGCGCTTACCGGAATTAAAAACGATGAAGGTGAAGATCCAGAGAGTGTAGTGAAAGAATTCATGATTAAAGCGCAGAATGACTTCAAAAGGAATAGACTAAAAGGGCCACGTGGAGCTCTCGTAGTCGATCAGCTATACATTGATAATCAACTGTTCCAAGACACCAAGAACACTCCATGGCTATTCTCAATAAAATGGAACATCCAAAACTATCAATGGTAGGGATTGTAATAAAAAAACAGAAATAATAAAATACAACTATTAATAAACTATAAATCTATTATACTATTGAAGTTAAAGAATGTTGTAAACTATTCTATTTTTTATGTATAGTATTTATAAATAAAAGATAGGACAATTCATGAAAAATAAATCCACAAATATTAGAACACAAAAGTACCCAAAGCCCGAAATTAGGAAGGCATCAACAAGGTAGAAATAAAAACACTACAGAGGACAGTATGCTGGTATGTATGGGTGTATATGTGGGGGGAGTGCAGGTGTGTTGAAGATGGGGTGCCTGTGTGTTTGGAAAAGTGTGATGATTTAAGTGAGTTAGGAATGTGGTTGCAAATGCCGGAGCCCATGTGTGTCTGCGAGCAGGAGTTGTGATAGAGCAAGAGTCTTTACTTTTGTGCAGATATGGGATATACATTTACAAACATATAGTTTGTTTATTTTTTGTCCTATCATAATGGAACGGTGCCAACCTTATTTCCTGGCAGGTTAGGTTCAAAGCGATAGCCCCTGGATGGCTGAGGATAATATACAAGGATTTTCTCAAATCTGCTAATGAGAACCTTGATGACCTTGTACCTATCCAGTGAGGATTCAGGTGGAGTACCCCCACCCAGGTAGTGGCAGTGCTGGTAACACTGGCTGCAGTAACCCATGGAGAGGGAATCACACTCGGACAATCAGAGAGGGGGCATATTATGGTGGCCATGGAGGCACAGAATAATCAAACAGTGACTGCACAGAGCTGCTTGGGAAGATGGGTCACAATGGGGGACAAGCGTGTGGGTGTTGGGGGGAAAGGGGGTATCCGTGCGCCATCAGCTAGGACTAGATATTGGTTAATCAAATCTTCCCATTCCTGATCAATTTGGTATGCCTTCTTAAACAGCGAAACTATCATGGCTCAGGAGAAGACCTAGATGCAGACAGTTCGAAGAAACTAAAGTTTATTACAAAAACAGGGGGCAGGCAAACAATAGGTCAAGGTCAGGCAGAGGTCAGTAATCCAGAGGAGAGTCCGTAAGGTATAAAACGGCAGGCAGACTCAGGGTCAGGGCAGGCAGAGGTCAGTAATCCAGGGCAGTGTCACAAGGTACAGAACGGCAGGCAGGCTCAGGGCAGGCAGAGGTCAGTAATCCAAGGCAGTGTCACAAGGTACAGAACGGCAGGCAGGCTCAGGGCAGGCAGAATGGTCAAAACCAGGAAAACTAGAACTCGAAAAAGACAGGAGTATGGGAAAAACATTAGTTGGCTTGATGAGACAAGACAAACTGGCAACAGACAACCAGAGAACACAGGTATAAATACACTGGGGATAATGGGGAAGATGGGTGACACCTGGAGGGGGGGTGGAGGCAAGCATTAAGACAGGTGAAACAGATCAGGGTGTGACACAAACTTTATACGCTTTCACACAGTCTTCTCTTGAGTTGGGCTCGGGAATGGAACAACTGTTGAACATTTGAGCTTGTGTGTTTGTGTGTGTGTGTGTGTGTGTGGGGGGGGGGTGTAGGTTGATCTATGGGTGGAAGTGGAGAGGGGCAGAGGTGATAGGGGGGAGTGAGCGTATGCAACCCGTAACCCACAAAAAAAAAAAAATCCTACTGCCAGCCCTTGTTATAGGTAACAATCCTTCGTATAAGTGCTTATATATTACGCATATGATTCATTAATTGTGGGAAGAAACTAAAATGTAAAAAAAAAAATTGTGTATATCTTTTTTTTTCATAACTAGATGCAGTACAACCAAGGTGTTCAAAATGCCGTCAGCTGTAAATCTGGTTCTGTACTGTTAGGTGGCACCATGTGCTCTTTTTAAATGATGGGCCGGCCCTTCTCTCTTAAAGGCCCAAGGATCCATGTGTACAGGGGTGGTCAGCCAGTCACTGGGACGACAACCCCTTGGGATAGGGGGAGGTTTTAGAGGGGGGAATATTAGAGGACATTGAGGTTTACTTTGTTGCAGCTACAGTATGCTTAACAGTGCAAATATCATGGTATATGGACACTCAATTATCATGGTGGTTCTTAATGGTAAATTTACAAAAATGTATGTCATAGTAAGTGGTGAAATAAGTATAGCTAGTTATAATTGTAATGGCTTAGCAGATACTGAGACAAGACGAACAGTCTTTACCTGGCTAAAAGAGAATGAATATAATATATATTGTGTACAGGAAACTCATTCTACACCTTTAGACAAAGTTCTATGGAAAAAGGACAGGGGGGGACAAAATATATTTCTCCCATGGGCAAAGAAACTCAAAAGGTGTGATGATATCACTTAACAGTAATTTTGATCCAAATATTATGGATATATTGGAACTAGTGGATATATGGAGGCTTAAATATTCTGACCTATTGAGATATACATGGTGGAAGCTCAATCATGCTAGTCGTCTTGACTACTTTCTTATGTCATTTTCACTGGCACCAAAAGTTAAGAGTGTTGATAGGGGACCGAATGCGGTCGGACCATCAAATAATTGTTATACACATTACTCTTACAGAATTTCCGCAAGGGCAAGGATATTGGAAATGTTATCAAAGCCTACTGGATGACAACTTGTTTTTAACCGAGACAGAAGAATTTATAACTGACATTTTCCTACATTACATACTGTAAGTACAGCAGATCACCTTATTGTATGGGACACTTTTAAAATATGCCTTTAGAGGCCATGCAATTCAATACTCATCTTTAAAACAAAAACAATATTGGTCAAAAGAGTTAATCTTAACCAAGGAAATAGAGGAACTAACAGTACAGATAAATAGCAATAAAGGAAATGGAAAAAAAAATAAATGGAGGAAATTATTCAAGAAAGATCAAGTGTAATATATTATAAAAAATAAAGCAAACTGGATGGAATATCGGGAAAATGCACCAAATAATTTATCTTTAACATAGAAATGCTACCAAAAATAATTGACAGAAACTTGTTACAAATGACGGAGTTATCCATGATTCACCAAACTATATTTTCAAAGAGGAAGCAAAGTACTTTAACCTTTTCACATGTACCATCACACGTGTAATCATTCCACAGTGGTCCCTGTAGTGTACAATCAAACCAGTGTGATTAGAAGCTTATTTAGAACGGACAGTTTCGAATGACGCATCAATCAGCATTTGAGCTGGCCACACTTTTTTCAGAAACATTTTGCACAAACACAGTCCTTACAAAGTTGTCCAGAATGTGAGCAGTTTATTTTTGGATGCAATGTTCAGACATTCACAGAAGTATCTACAGCACAACACAATCATCCAAACCAGAAAAATGTAGGCTACATTTGTCCTAGCGCTAACTGAGGAAAGATTGACGTAACACAAGCGGTCATATTTGTATAACTATTGCTGACAAACTATAATATGAATTAGCTAATAGAAATGACTATTTATAATTAATCACATCATGGTTGAGCTCAGCATTGATCAAAATAATTGAGTAAAACACTCTAGAAATCCAAAAATGGGCAGTTTCTGCTCGCTGCCATGCTTTTTTCCCCTCACAGAAACCAAAGATAATAAGAGGAGACAAGATGAGTTTGGTCTGTTTATAGTATGCATGTTCAGGGGGTGGTGTCGTCTTCCATCGTTCACATCCCACCATTCATTTCCGGAAGTCCTCAAAAAATGAGTGAGCCCTTACTCACCTCATTCTGTTATAACATCTTTGGTCCAACAGATGATTACGTGAAACCCAGAATGCATTGTATGTCAACAAACATGGCTACACATAGCTGGAATTGGCTTAGCTCATCACACTCAGTACAACCTTCAAAAAAGTATTTTATTCACATAATATGTGCCCATTACAATCTATGCAAGAATCGGAATGCATGTGAATAAAACAGTAAATATATACAGTTGAAGTTGGAAGTTTACATACACACAACGTGCCATTGGAACACAGGAGTGATGGTTGCTGATAATGGGCCTCTGTACGCCTATGTAGATTTTCCATAAAAATAATCAGTTTCCAGCTGCATAAGTCATTTACAACATTAACAATGTCTACACTATATTTCTTATCAATTTGATGTTATTTTAATGGAGAAAAAAAAGTGCTTTTCTTTAAAAAACAAGTACATTTCTAAGTGACCCCGAACTTTTGAACGGTAGTCTGTTTTCCTTTCAGTCTCCGCCATCTCCACTAACTGAAGTTAATTGTAAGGATTTTTTTCTATTAATAGTGTAAAATGAACAGCGCTACAGAAAGACTCATGTGGAGGCCTAATTACAGAGGAGGAACTTCTAAATGCAATTAAAGCATTCAAGTCCGGGAAAACTCCAGGGCTGGCTGGCATACCAGTTAAGGTATATCAAATATTTTTTCGATGTACTCAAAGGTCTGTTATTAACATGTTTAACTAATAAAAATATGTGTCTGTAAAATGTATAAAGTATGTGTAAGCTGGAAGTAGAAGCCTAAGTGTTGTTGTCCATTAGTTTATTGCAATTAGGGGAGGAGGGGTATGGTTAAGGGAAAATACACACACACACACACACACACACATTTATTTGGGGGATTGGAAATTACATTGATACAAGCCACAATCTTTCTGCAATACTAAAGCTAAAACAACATATTTTACTCTATTTCAGTGTGACTGTTTTGGAATAAAATGTTAAACATATTTCCTTAAAAATCCTCTGTATTGTGTACTTATTGTTGATAGGTTCTAGGCCATTTTGAGACCTTAAAGAGCATCAGGTACTGCTACCAATGTCATTTTCATCTTTTTGTGAGAAATTACACTGGTCACTCAAAACATTTCTAAAGTATTTCTAAAAGTATAAATTGACCTCGCTTTAGATGAGGCCCTGCAAAAATACTTTACTAATGATTAGTAAATGTTATATGGCTAAAGAGGTAGAGAATGCAGAATTAAAAGCCAGGGACTACAGGTTGAGTTTGTCTCTTCTTTAGCCAGGAAGCAACAGCCTTAGAACAGACCCCGTGACTCTATAACATGGACAGAGGAGAAGAGAGGGGGAGCGAAGAAAAAAAAGGAGAAAAGTGCTGAAATTGAGAGACAGAAAGTGAGAGATAAAGAGCTGGAGGGAGGAAGGGTAGAGATCTTGCCTAAGGATAAAGGAGGAAGAGGGGAGTAGAGGGAGAGACAGCACTTCAGGGAAAGGAGGGATATAGAGATAAACACAGCTCTAGGGTTGAAAGGGAGGGAGTTGCTGTTGGGGGTGTCCCTCTCTTCTTGATAAACAACCTGTAGGAGAGGGATGTTTCCCATTCCAGAAATGATGAAAGTAGGAGAAGAGGACAGAATGAGAGGAGAGCAGTAGAAAGCTATTACACTGATGGAGAGAATGAGGGCACGGATGAAGAGTCGCAGAACGAGGGAAACAGCTGGCTTCATAAAGAAGAGTCACACATGCACACACTCCCTTCTCCACCGAACCCAGCTAGCCAGAGGGAATGGAAGAAAGAGAGGTCACGGAAAACTATTTGGGCTTTTTTTTGTTTCCCCCTTAAAACCTGTAAGAAGAAATAGCATTCCAGGGTCAGAGACATGAGCAGGGGGACCATTTCCTTGTGGCATTTAATCCCTGAACTAAACGTGCTCAGTGGCCTTTGGATTGTGGCTGGTGACTGGCAAGCTCTAACCTTTCACAAAGAGGAACCAATTAATCAAAGCATGCTTTTGTACTGTGAGGACTGGGAAAACAGTTACACGCTGCCATTAAGGATCTAAGAATGGATAGGTCATTCACATTACCTTCACAGGTCTCTGAAAACAGAATTCAAACAGATCTGTGGTCTCTCTTTCTCTCTGGTCTGTTCACTGCCTCCTATCTCTCTCGCTGTCTTTCTTTTCCCTCTATGCCAGGGGTTCCCATAGTTTTTTGGCCCACAAACCCATTTTGATATCTGAAAATTAACAGTCATTAACAGCCAATGTTTACTTTTTTATTTGGGGCTATGCCAATCAATTGAAAATATTCAGTATTTCTGATTGTCTTGTCAACTCACTATCACATACTTTTAATGTGGGGCTATGACAGTCAATTGCAAATGAGTCTGACATAAGATACATTATCTCACCACCAGTAATTAATGAGACACCGACAGTGCGTACCTCATCTCTGCTGTCACATCCTACCTGGATCGATAATTGGTTTTAATGCAAACGAGTACACTGAATTCAGCTTCACACAAATATGAGCTGGTTGAAGGGTACCATGAGTTTGATGGTGCTTTCAAGACAACTGAAAACTCTGAAAAATACAAGGTCAAATCATGACGTCAGTGATCTTAAGGTTGGAAAGTCGGAGCTCTAGAAAGAGGCCCGAGTTCCAAAGTTGGAATTCCGAGTTGGATGATCGGTCAAGAAGATTTTTTCCCGAGCTCCCAGTAGTCTTGATCTCACTGAAATCGGAAGTCGTTGATTTCTGAGTTTCCACTTCAGAGTTCTCAGTTGTTTTGAATGCGGCATTAATACTCAGAGACACAGAATGGTATTCCCTTTGAGTCAGGAACCAAAACTCCTCCGTAGTGACCCGTGAATGCATTAGGTCACATGACAGCTTGATCACTTACCAGCATGTCAACTGATTCAGAATCACAGTCAAACATTCGGGAAGTAGGCCCAAGCATTGGAGGTGAGGAGTCATCACTCGTGTGGGACACCTATTGATGCTGTTTTCTATTCAAAAAATGCAGAGCCAAGGGAAGGGGGCATGGTTAGCTTTTGAAAGATAATTCTCTCCAATAATAATTATCTCCTCTGAATCCACTGATTTGGTCATTCATCTAGAAAGTTGTTGTATTTCCCCTACATTTTTGTGTTCAGTTTGTTCCCAAATACATCTGTTACATAGGCAGGATACACATTTTCTTTTCATTACACAAAAAGTCAACCAAGTTTTTACATCCATTGTGAATGACAACAGATCCTCTCTCAATGCAAAAAAATCTTTCCAACACTCCCTCTCGATAACCACCAAGCCTTGGTGAGAAATAGAACATTGTCATGCTCTGATCCCATATCTTCACATAGTTTTGCGAAGAGATGTGCGCGCAGTGGATGTGGTTTGATGTAGTTTACAATCTAAGTTACCTGCTGCAGTATATCTCAGAGTTCTGTGCTCAGCTCTTTTGCCGCCAGTCGCTCTCGGTGTATCATGCAATGCGTCCATATGGCAGAGGGAGACACATTCATAACTAGAGTGCAGAGGCCTGCCCACCGTCTCACCATGTGGAGCCCCATCTGTGCAAAAGCCCACCGTTTGATCCCATGGAATAAGTTTTTGGTCAATATAACCACGCAGCACATTGAACATCCCGTGTCGTTTCATGCTTGGGAATCGTGAGACAGAACAATATGTCCTTGTGAATAGCATCCCCCGACATGTGTAGTGAACAAAGTAAATGGATGGGCATCTTTGGCCCTCATAGCTAACGTCCATTTTGGAGAGCATAAACTGAGAAGTTGAGACATTCAGAGTTTCTTGATTGCTAGCAATAGCATAAATTATTTTTTTAAGTGTTATCTAACAAAGCTATTGATGTGAGTTTGTGCGCCTCTGCCTCCCCATACATGGCAGACATATCAGTGTGGATGACGGATCACCACCTCAAGCTGAACCTCGGCAAGACGGAGCTGCTTTTCCTCCCGGGGAAGGACTGCCCCTTCCATGATTTCGCCATCACGGTTGACAACTCCATTGTGTCCTCCTCCCAGAGTGCTAAGAACCTTGGCGTGACCCTGGACAACACCCTGTCGTTCTCCACTAACATCAAGGCGGTGATCCGATCCTGTAGGTTCATGCTCTACAACAGTCGCAGAGTACGACCCTGCCTCACACAGGAAGCGGCGCAGGTCCTAATCCAGGCACTTGTCATCTCCCGTCTGGATTACTGCAACTCGCTGTTGGCTGGGCTCCCTGCCTGTGCCATTAAACCCCTACAACTCATCCAGAACGCCGCAGCCCGTCTGGTGTTCAACCTTCCCAAGTTCTCTGACATCACCCCGCTCCTCCGCTCTCTCCACTGGCTTCCAGTTGAAGCTCGCATCCGCTACAAGACCATGGTGCTTGCCTACGGAGCCGTGAGGGGAACGGCACCTCCGTACCTTCAGGCTCTGATCAGTCCCTACACCCAAAAGAGGGCACTGCGCTCATCCACCGCTGGCCTGCTGGCCCCCCTACCTCTGAGGAAGCACAGTTCCCACTCAGCCCAGTCAACACTGTTCGCTGCTCTGGCACCCCTATGGTGGAACAAGCTCCCTCACGACGCCAGGACAGCGGAGTCAATCACCACCTTCCGGAGACACCTGAAACTGCACCTCTTAAAGGAATACCTAGGATAGGATAAAGTAATCCTTCTAATCCCCCCCCTAAAAGATTTAGATGCACTATTGTAAAGTGGTTGTTCCACTGGATATCATAAGGTGAATGCACCAATTTGTAAGTCGCTCTGGATAAATGACTTAAATGTAAATACATTGATATTACCGTTCGCAATTGATATAGTGAAAACAAAGTCTCTGCAATAGTGTGTGGTTTCATAACATAGCGGACCTAGCCTTTCACCAAGTGCAACGGTCAAGTGTGGCCTTTTCCCATATCTAAGGGTGCTCTCTGGTTGAATTTGATCTTTTAGATGAGAATTTTTTAAATTTAGATTAAGGTTAATCACATTACAATTTTGAGATTCAAAGATGATATACATTTTTTTGTATATATTTCTTCAAGATTTTGGAAATTCTCCTGCGACCCTATTTTCATTTCAGGCGACCCCTAGTTTGGGAACACTGCTCTATACCCTGCCAGTCCCTGAGCAGGTGTACAGTATGTGGGGGATGTACAATGGTCTATTGATTGTTCTAGTCAGAGCGTCTCTTTCTCTCTCAGGGATGACATAGGATCTTCGCTCTATACATACCATGACGGACGCTCCACCTCCAAATCGATCCTGCTCCAGAGTACAGGCCTCGGTGTAACGCTCATTCCTTCGACGATAACCGCGAATCCGACCATCACCCCTGGTGAGACAAAACCGCGACTCGTCAGAGAAGAGCACTTTTTGCCAGTCCTGTCTGGTCCAGCGACGGTGGGTTTGTGCCAATAGGCGACGGTGTTGCCGGTGATGTCTGGAGAGGACCTGCCTTACAACAGGCCTACATGCCCTCAGTCCATACTCTCTCAGCCTATTGAGAACAGTCTGAGCACTGATGGAGGGATTGTGCGTTCCTGGTGTAACTCGGGCAGTTGTCATCCTGTACCTGTCCCACAGGTGTGATGTTCGGATGTACCGATCCTGTGCAGGTGTTGTTACATGTGGTCTGCCACGGCGAGGACGATCAGCTGTATGTCCTGTCTCGCTGTAGCGCTGTCTTAGGCATCCCACTGTACGGACATTGCAATTTATTGCCCTGGCCACATCTGCAGTCCTCATGCCTCCTTGCAGCATGCCTAAGACACGTTCACACAGATGAGCAGGGACCCTGGGCATCTTTCGTTAGGTGTTTTTCAGAGTCAGAAGGAAGGCCTCTTTAGTTTCCTAAGTTTTCATAACTGTGACCTTAATTGCCTACCGTTTGTAATCTGTTAGTGTCTTAACGACAAGCATGGGAAACAGTGTTTAACTTTTTATGGATAGGGGGCAGTATTTTCACGGCCGGATAAAAAACATACCCGATTTAATCTGATTATTACTCCTGCCCAGAAATTAGAATATGCATATAATTATATATAATTGTTTGATTTGGATAGAAAACACTCCAAAGTTTCTAAAACTGTTTGAATGGTGTCTGTGAGTATAACAGAACTCATTTGGCAGGCCAAAACCTGAGAAGATTCCAAACAGGAAGTGCCCTCTCTGACCATTTCTTGGCCTTCTTGATCATCTCTATCCAAAACAGGGGATCTCTGCTGTAATGTGACATTTTCTAACGCTCCCATAGGCTCTCAGAAGGCGCCAGAATGGTGAATGATGACTTTGCAGACCATGGCTGAAAAACAGTAGCGCATTTGGATAGTGGTCGATCTGAGAACAATGAGACTGGGGCGCGTGCACAAGCCGACACCATGTTTTTATTTTTTCGTCTTTGAACGAAAACAGGGTTTCCCGGTCGGAATATTATTGCTTTTTTACAAGAAAAATCGCATAAAAATGTATTTTAAACAGCGTTTGACATGCTTCGAAGTACGGTAATGGAATATTTAGAATTTTTTTGTCACGAAACGCGCCGGGCGCGTCACCCTTCTTTACCCTTCGGATAGTGTCTTGAACGCACGAACAAAACGCCGCTATTTGGATATAACTATGGATTATTAGGAACCAAACCAACATTTGTTATTGAAGTAGAAGTCCTGGGAGTGCATTCTGACGAAGAACAGCAAAGGTAATCCAATTTTTCTTATAGTAAATCTGAGTTTGGTGAGGGCCAAACTTGGTGGGTGTCAAAATAGCTAGCCTGTGATGGCGGGCTATCTACTCAGAATATTGCAAAATGTGCTTTCACCGAAAAGCTATTTTAAAATCGGACACCGCGATTGCATAAAGGAGTTCTGTATCTATAATTCTTAAAATAATTGTTATGTTTTTTGTGAACGTTTATCGTGAGTAATTTAGTAAATTCACCGGAAGTGTTCGGTGGGAATGCTAGTTCTGAACATCACATGCTAATGTAAAAAGCTGTTTTTTGATATAAATATGAACTTGATTGAACAAAACATGCATGTATTGTATAACATAATGTCCTAGGAGTGTCATCTGATGAAGATCATCAAAGGTTAGTGCTGCATTTAGCTGTGGTTTTGTTTTTTGTGACATTATATGCTATCTTGAAAAATGGGTGTCTGATTATTTCTGGCTGGGTACTCTGCTGACATAATCTAATGTTTTGCTTTCGCTGTAAAGCCTTTTTGAAATCAGACAGTGTGGTTAGATAAAGGAGAGTCTTGTCTTTAAAATGGTGTAAAATAGTCATATGTTTGAAAAATTGAAGTTTTCGGATTTTCGAGGACTTTGTATTTCGCGCCACGCCCATCATTGGATATTGGGGCAGGTTTTCCGCTAGCGGAACGTCTAGATGTAAGAGGTTAAACCCTTTACAATGAAAATCTGTGGAATTATTTGGATTTTTATTAATTATCTTTGAAAGACAGGGTCCTGAAAAGGGGATATTCTTTTTTTGCTCAGTTTTTGAATACTCTCTTATCATTGGTCTATTGATTTCGAGAGCCTTTCTCTTTTGTGTTCGTGGAAAGTGTTTCAGAGCTAGGAGCTATGGGGGTGGTGAGTGCACCAGTGCTCTTTGAAGGCTAAGAGGGAGAGAGAGAATTGAGGAAAGAAGAGAAGGGACAGAGGACTGGATTTACAGATCACCTGTTTCACACTTGTCTGGTTAAGGATGCCATGGTTTCTGGTGAAAACTCACTGCAAATGCCAGACAGAGAGAGAAGAGTGGATAGAAGGAAAGTGAGAGGGGAGAGCGAGAGAGTTGCATAGGGTTAGGAAAGAGTGAAATGGGGAATAGAGTGAGTTACTGAATGGGATACAGAGAAATAGAGAGAGGGAGAACGCAATGAGAGGTAGAGGATAGGGACAAGAGGAGAAGGGAAACAGAGAAAGAAGAGAAAGTGTTTTGAAACAAACGTCCTTCCTCATCACTGGAATATGCCAGAAGAAAAAGACAAGAGTCCACAGCGCCAGATGCTCATTCAGCCAACTGTCTTAAGGGGAAAAGAGAATGCCCTTGAATAACTTTAATAAGCCTTTATACCCTTATTGTTCTGAAAGGAGCGTTAGTTTCAATTGACAATTAAGTTGTATTCTAGTCTCTAAAAATAACAAATGGTAATCTCCAGAGTCCAGACAGTGAATGACATACAGACTGTAATAATCTCAAATTATTGTTGCCAAAACTCAGATCCCTCCCATCACACAAGAATCAAATCCCTGCGATCACACATGGTTTAACTACACTTATCTCTGACATGCCTAATGTGATCTGTGTGATTGAAAAAGTGAGGTCATCTTTGTAGGTGTCTGAAACAAAAACCAATCTGGATAAATAAATCTATCCAGGCAGATTAGGAGGAATATTGAAGTTGTGTTTTAGGTTTCTCTGTCTGAATGGGTTATATAATGGTGTAGCCACACAAGAATTCCGGGCACCCAGTGTGGCAGCCCCCCGGAACTCTCCAAAAACCTCCATGTGTATGCATGTGTCTTTCGGAGGGGTTGGGTTAAAAGCTGAAGTCAGATTTCGGGTTGGACCTTGTGTGCAATTGACCAATAAAAGTGACGAAAAAAAGAATACATCAAAATTGTGACTGACCGTTTTGATTCGGTCTTATGTAGTGGTCTTTAATGGATGATTTGTGAGTTATGTCCTAACAGCAGCAGTCAAGCACCCAAGCTAACTGGCTAACATTGGCTAGCTTGCTAGATACTTCCAGACACAAATGAGAGAACAGCTCACTGACCATTTTACTCACCCTAGCAGAGCTGGTTAGGCTGTTTTTATGTTATCCAGAGCATTGGTGACCGCAACTGTGCAGTTGGCAACAATGAAAGTTTTTTTGCCAACATTTACTGACACCGGTGATATTCAACGGGTGTTGAGGGTTCGTAAATTTGTTAGTTATTCTGCACTCTCGCACACTCGGACGAGTGCTCTGAAATCAGAGTAGATAGCCAGAGTGAATTTACCAGCTACCTCTATCAACAGTTGTTGCAGTGACATTCTATTGAAATCTTTTGTTAAGACATATAGCTAGCTAGTTAGCTAAACAATGAACCATAATCCCAACTCATGACGTTAATACCTTGCATGAATTTTCAGGTAGCTAACCAACCAGTTTCAATGTTGGCTAGCTAACATTAGGCTATAACTAGCAAAGCAAATGGCTCTGAGATACAAATAATAAGATCATAGACATAATGTTAGCTAGCGAGCCAGCCAGCCAGTCAACGTTAGCTAGCTAGCAGTACACTAACTTGAAATAGAAATGATTGTGTCAAAATTACAAACATGTAATATCTGAAAATGTAGCTAGCTAGACTATCTTACCCTATAACTTCATTGGTGGACGCTTCTCCCTGTCACAGATGCCATGGTTGCCCTTAGTTTGAAGATGATCTCCTTAGCTATCATACTCTAATTTCACTGATTTCAAAACTCGGTCCTCCAGAAAGTGGAAAGCAACACTTATGCAGTTCTACTACGCAATACTTTTTTTTTACAGCCACGTTAGACAGGATTACCTACACATAATGACCAGCTCATATAAACAGAAGCGTGCTCTATGGCAGACCAATCCGAACTCATCTCTCTGCGTGTCCAGCCCACTCATTAGCGCAGCCAATCATGGCTAGCGGGAAGGATGCTGACTTTGTGGCTAAACCAACTAGGCTCGTAATTTAACAATTGTATTCGTATTTACAAATGGCATACAAGTTTGTTATTAAGGCACATGAAAGTTCACATGTTCCAGAAGGCATTTCTGCCCAAAAACGCATTTTGATTAAAAATATGTTTACGTTCAAATGGCTCTCCTGTTGTTGATGTGTGGTTGAAATTTGAGTTAAAATACATATGGTTACATGCACACAATAATGAGATTATTGTGGTTAGTCAGATTCATTTAATAGTTTGATTTAAATGTTTACAAGCTTTGCAAGAAGAATGATTTCCCTAATAATCCTGCTTACATGGACACATCTGAAATCAGGCTACCTGATGGAACTTTGATAAATGCAGAAAATCAGCAATCAAAATAAACATTCTACCACAGTGACCATGTTCTTTTTAGGAAGCCAATTTGATTCTGAGAATGGAGATGTAAAGTTTGTATGCGAAAATAATTTCTAAGATGCATACTTACAGTTTTTGTGGGAAGCTCACGCTGCTGGTGCTAGGACATGCGCAGATCAAATACACTGCTCTAACTCTGACTAATATGTCCTAACAATTTGAAAGATTGCTCACCATAGCCTTACTTTGATTATGACCTCTCGCCGATTAAGATAAGCAGAGTACATGACTAATGCCGTACTCGCACTACTGCCATAGTCAGTTTAATATAGAATTATTAGTGTGCATGCAAATGTATCATTAACACAAAAGCTTACATTGATGGAAGACTGAAATAATGCAGTACTCGCGTTTTTGCCTTGAGGGATATTGCACCTTAAATCTGTATATCTTACATAGCATGGTGTATAACACTGTTCTATAAGGTTTAGGATTCGCGAGTGGCACAATGCACTGCATCTCAGTGCTAGAGGCGTCACTACAGACCGTGGTTCAATCCCGGGCTGTATCACAACCGGCTGTGATCGGGAGTTCCTGATCACAATTGGCCCAGCGTCGTCCAGGTTAGGGGAAGGTTTGGCTGGGGTAAGCCGTCATTGTAAAATAAGAATTTATTCTTACTGTAACTGACTTACCTAGTTAAATAAAAATAATAATAATTATATAAGGATAGGTGGAAATGAATACCTAATGCACTTATTAATACCTGACACTCTTATAGAAGGAGACATCAATATTTTCAGCTTTTTAGTTGCACTCCAAACTGTTTATGAAGTGTGTGAGTCAGTGTTAAGGGCAGGTGTATGTAAACGTGTGTGGGCAAAGACAGGTTGGCCCAGGCCTGTGTGCATACGTGCGTGGGTGCTTGCGTGAATTCGTGCATGTAGGTCTGTTGACAAGTGTGTGGGTTGGCACATGGTCTGTTTCGCTGGTGTCCTTTGCCCTCATCTGTAGGTTCATGGCATTTAAGAAACATCAATGTTGAATATCTTGAAAGAAGAAGCTAAATATTTTAAGCATACAGTGCCTTCAGAAAGTATTCACACCCTTTTACTTTGTCCAAATATATTTGCATTGCAACAGGAATTTTACATTTAGATTTTGTCACTGATCTTTTCTAAATTAATAATAAAAAACTTAAGCTGAAATGTCTTGAGTCATTAAGTATTCAACCCCTTTGTTATGTCAAGCATAAATAAATTCAGGAGTAAAAATTTGCTTAACAAATCACATAATATGTTGCATGGACTTATTCTGTGTTCAATAAAAGTGGTTAACGTGTTTTTTTGAATGACATCCTCATCTCTGTCCCCCCCACATAATATTATCTGTAAGGTCCCTCAATCGAGAAGTGGATTTCAAGCTCATATTCAACCAAAATATGCATTCTTAATGCAACAAGGCACTTAATTTCTTTGCCACATTTTGCAGTATTACTTAACATTTTGCCCTGAATACAAAGCCTTATGTTTGGGGTAAATCAAACAACACGTCACTGAGTACCACTCTTCATATTTTCAAGCATGGCGGTGGCTGCATCATGTTATGGGTATTAGAGGTCGACCAATTAATCGGAATGGCCGATTAATTGGGCCGATTTCAAGTTTTCATAACTATCATAACTATCATAACTATCATAACTACTAGCCTACTTCGACAAATGGGTGATGATTTAACAAGCGCATTTGTGAAAAAAGCACTGTCATTGCACCAATGTACCTAACCATAAACATCAATGCCTTTCTTTAAAATCAATACACAAGTATATATTTTTAAACCTGCGTGTTTAGTTAATATTGCCTGCTAACATGAAATTGTGTCACTGCTCTTGCGTTCATTGCCTAGCTCGTTGCGAACTAATTTGCCAGAATTTTACGTAATTATGACATACCATTGAAGGTTGTGCAATGTAACAGGAATATTTAGACTTAGGGATGCCACCCGTTAGATAAAATACGGACCGGTCCCTACACCCAAAGAAGGGCACTGCGTTCATCCACCTCTGGCCTGCTCGCCTCCCTACCTCTGCGGAAGCAAAGTTCCTGCTCAGCCCAGTCAAAACTGTTCGCTGCTCTGGCACCCCAATGGTGGAACAAGCTCCCTCACGATGCCAGGACAGCGGAGTCAATCACCACATTCCGGAGACACCTGAGACCCCACCTCTTTAAGGAATACCTGGGATAGGATTAAGTAATCCTTCTAACCCCCCCCCCTCCCCCCAAAAAATATATAGATGGACTATTGTAAAGTGGTTGTTCCACTGGATATCATAAGGTGAATGCACCAATTTGTAAGTCGCTCTGGATAAGAGCGTCTGCTAAATGACGTAAATGTAAATGTATTTCACTGAGAGAAAAAACGTTTTGTTTTCAAGATGATAGTTTCCAGATTCGACCGTATTAATGACCTAAGGCTCGTATTTCTGTGTGTTTATTATATTATAATTAAGTCTATGATTTGATTGAGCGGTGGTAGGCACCAGCAGGCTCGTAAGCATTCATTCAAACAGCACTTTCGTGCGTTTTGCCAGCAGCTCTTCGCAATGCTTTGCGCTGTTTATGACTTCAAGCCTGTCAACTCCCAAGATTAGGCTGGTGTAACTGATGTGAAATGGCTAGCTAGTTAGCGGGTGCACGCTAATAGTGTTTAAAACGTCACTCGCTCTGAGACTTGGAGTAGTTGTTCCCCTTGCTCTGCATGGGTAACTCTGCTTTGAGGGTGGCTGTTGTCGATGTGTTCCTGGTTCGAGCCCAGGTAGGAGCGAGGAGAGGGACGGAAGCTATACTGTTACACTGGCAATACTAAAGTGCCTATAAGAACATCCAATAGTCAAAGATATGAAATACAAATCGTATAGAGAGAAATAGTCCTATAATTCCTATAATAACTACAACCTAAAACTTCTTACCTGGGAATATTGAAGACACGTGTTAAAAGGAACCACCAGCTTTCATATGTTTCCATGTTCTGAGCAAGGCACTTAAACATTAGCTTTCTTACATGGCACATATTATACTTTTACTTTCTTCTCCAACACTTTGTTTTTGCATTATTTAAACCAAATTGAACATGTTTCATTATTTATTTGAGGCTAAATTGATTTTATGTATAATATTAAGTTAAAATAAGTGTTCATTCAGTATTGTTGTAATTGTCATTATTACAAATAAATAAATTAAAAACAAAATATTTAAAAAAATATTTAAAAAAAAAATATAAAAATAATAATAATAATAAAATAAAAAAAATCGTCCGATTAATCGGTATCGGCTTTTTTTTGGTCCTCCAATAATCGGTATCGGCGTTGAAAAATCATAATCGGTCGACCTCTAATGGGTATGCTTGTCATTGGAAAGGACAAGGGAGTTTTTTAAGATTAAAAGAAACAATTCAGCTAAGCACAGGCAATACAGCTAAGCTCAGTCTTCTTTCCAACAGACAATGGGAGAAAAATTCACCTTTCAGCAGGACAATAACATAAAACACAAGGCCAAATATACACTGGAGTTGCTTACCTAGTTACAGTTTTGACTTAAATTGGCTTGAAAATCTATGGCAAGACTTGAAAATGGCTGTCTAGCAATGATCAACAACCAACTTGACAGAGCATGAACAATTTTATAAAAAAAAAAAAATGGGCAAATATTGTACAATCCAGCTGTGCACAGCTCTTAGAGACTTACCCAGAAATCACTACAAGAGGTGATGTATTGACTCAGGGGTGTGAATACTTATATATAAATGAGATTTTTTTGTATTTCATTTTCAATAAAATTGCAAATATTTCTAAAAACCTGTTTTCACTTTGTCATTATGGGGTTTTATGTGTAGATGTATGAGGGAAAAAATAATTTAATTCATTTTGAATTCAGGTTGTAACAACAAAATGTGGAATAAGTCAAGGGGCATGAATGCTTTCTAAAGGCACCGTATGTTCCCTTTTCAGTTTCCTTCATCTTCACTGTATTAACTGTAATTACTTTTTTCCTAATAATAATATAAAAAAATTAACAACTGCACAGAAAGATTTGTGTGAAGGCCAAATTACAGAGGAGGAGCTTATTGATGCTATTAAATCCTTTCAGTCCAGAAAAACTCCAGGGTTTGATGGCATACCAGTAGAGTTTTTGATGTACTAAAAATTGCACACTATCAGATACTCAGCAAGAAGGTCTGATTTCACTATAATATTAATAATTAAAATGGGACTTATATAGCACTTTAAGGACCCAAAGTCACTTTACAATTGAATCCTACAGACGAAGAACCATATGTGACAAATTTTCCATTTTAAGATAATCAGTTATTTTTATATTATTAATTGTGTGTACCACATTAGGTGTTTTATGGTTGACAAATAATTCACCATACTCATATCTTCCAACAACAATTGATATTTTTTTGTTATTTCAAAAAATACTTTTTTTATTGCCGTTTTAATTTTTAGAATGTGGAAGAACATCTCCAGTGATGATTTCAGTTTGTGGAAGAACAGTATATGTGACATTTTGCATGACACTTGTAAGATGTCCTTTTTTAACACCTGATAGGATGTTTTAAGTACTTTCAAGTACAGATGCCCTTCATGTAAATAACTTAATGAAAGTGACCTTGCACACATTCAATCTCTGGCCTGCTTGCTGTACATGGTATTTGAAGGTTTGTTTCCGTCGTTTGTTTTCCTTTGTATCCTCAGGTTCACGTCTCCGTTTCACCTCATGCTGCAATAAAAATTGACAATGATAAATTCAGAATTTAATATACTGTAGCACATTCAGGGTATTACTTGATCAGGACCTCCATCTTTCACACACTCCCACATCAGTCAACTTTCCACAATCCTTTCTGCACGTCGTGGAACACACTCTTCCCTGCAGGATACAGTGTAACGTTACATATAACTAGCTAGCTACTGTAGCCATGTCGAATCATCCGGTGGATGGACAAAAAGTAGCTTGCTATGTTTCTTCTATAATCTAGCAATAACATTTAACGATAATGTATAAGTTAGTAGCCAACGAACTTTAGCTAATATGTTTTCACTATAGTTACGAATTAGACAACCCAGAACATACATGTTAGTTACTGTACTCGATAGCTAGCTAGCTTGATTGTTTGATATACGGTTCTTCCACATACCTCTTTTGGACAGCTTTTCCCAGTTTTTTCTTGACCCTTACGATTTGTATAGGGTTTTCCCGCATCCCGTAAGATCTTCCTTTGCCTGTCTTTCCATTCTTTTAGTTGTGCGCTTGTCCGTCCATTCTGAGTGGTGCACATAAACGGTTATTCCACGAGAGCCTATCTTTAAATTTAAAATGATTGTTAATTAGCGCGTGGAAAGCCTGTGAAACCGGTTCACTATAGAAAAAGGGTGTCCAATAATGATTTTTCATGTATATCTCTCTTTTTTTTAAATGTCACATATGGTTCTTCGTCTGTAGGATTCAATTGTAGAATTGAAACAAAACAAATGAAACAAAACATCAGAATAAACAAAAACATGAACTAAGAGAAGGGTGGGTGCAAGGAAGGAAAACAGTGTGATGTGTCACTGTATGGGGAGGGTAGGATTGGGGTTAGGATACGAATCCGGGTAAGGGGTAGGGTAAGGGTTTCGGTTAGCTGGTGCTCAGTATGGTGGAGAGAGGAGTGCCTTTGTAATGTATTGCTTTGCTTGTGTGGGGGGGCTTGTCAAAGAGGAAAATGAAAGATGGTGATGGACTCAGAGTTTCAGATAGCTGGAGGGAGGGAGTTCCGGAGCTTAGGAGCAACTCTGGAGAAGCCCTGTAGGTCAGATGGAGGATCTTGTAATGAATGCGTTTGGAGACAGAGAGCCAGTGGAGTTCATGGATGACAGGGTTGATGTGGTGCCAGGACTTAGTGTGGGTGAGGAGTCGGGCTGTAGAGTTTATAGAGGGAGCTTGAGTTGATGCTGGAGAATAGTGAGTTGCAGTAGTCAAGACGGGAGGAGATGAATGCATGTATGAGGTTTTCAGCGGCAGGATGGGAGAGGGAGGACCTCACTTTGGCAATGTTGTAGAGGTAGTAGAATGAGGATTTGACAGTGTCTTATGTGGTGATCAAAGGAGAGGGTGGAGTCCAGCATAAAGCCAATGTTGTGTGCGTGGGGGGAGAGAGAGACACTGGTGTCGTCAATGGTGAGGTTTCCAGCTTTGGTGAGGGTGGATTTGATGCCTATGAGTAGGAGTTCTGTTTTATCACTGTTGAGCTTGAGAACATTTTGTTGCATCCATGTTTTTATTGTAGAGCGGCAGGAATCAATGTGAATGTTTTATTTATTTAACTAGGCAAGTCAGTTAAGAACAAATTATTATTTACAATGACGGCCTACCCCGGCCAAACCCGGATGATGCTGGGACAATTGTGCGCCGCCCTATGGGACTCCCAATCACGGCCGGATGTGATACAGCCTGGATTAGAACCAGGGACTGTATTGACACCTCTTGCACTGAGATGCAGTGCCTTAGACCGCTGCACCACTCAGGATGAAAGGTGGGTTGAGGAGGGATTTGGTGCTGAGGTAGATCTGGGTGTAATCGACAGAGCAGTGGAAGTCAAGGTTGAAGTAAAGGAAGATCTGACCATGGGGGAGGATGTAGATGATGAAGAGAAAGGGATCCTGCACTGAGCCCTGGGGGACACCCTGTGTAACTTAAGCTAAAGTTGAGATACATGTAGTGGTTACTGTTTGTGAGGTATGATTGTAGCCAGGACAGTGCGGTACCCTCAACACCCAGACCCTCAAGCCTGGTCAGGAGTATCTAATGGCTCACTCTATTAAAAGTGTCACTCAGGTCAAGGAGAATCAGGCTGTTGAGGGCTCCAGCATCAGCACAAGTGAGGAGGAAACTAGACTGGACAGTGGCGAGTTTAGCATGTAAATCTTGGTGGGGCAAACTCCCCCAGTTTTTTTTAATGAATGCCAGCAAAGCCTCTACACAACACAACACTAAACAATACATTAATTTGACTATAACGGTGACAAATGGTGCCCACAAACTGTTAGGGCCTACATAAAGCTGTCCCAACAGCAGGCCCAACACCTTACCACTTAAATAAACATAGCTGACATGGCTGACTGGCTTAAACAAATGTGGTTCCTACTGACAATTGAGATGTACAAGCTATGACATAAGGGGACGATGAGCGGATAAGAGGCAATCCGTAATTTCAATTAAGACATTAATGAGCAATCTAGGACGGGCGTAGTCAACATAACTATTTGTCCAGCACTTTTGAAAATGTACAGCGACAGAATTCGGAACATGTTAAAATGTTAATCTTGTCTTTCATGTCATAAATAATCTTTGGTTCCCGCCTGTGCTTGGTAAAAATATGAGGGGGGGGTGACATGACCCCCTTCTTAGGACCATCTGGCAGAACGCCCAGAATATGTTCTATAAGTTAGGATAGGAGACGGTGCCAGACACATGCCGGAACCAACCCTATGTAACTTGTCTGTGTAAGCAGTATAGAAGAGATCTAACAGGACTGCTCCGACAAAACTCACTTCAGACCGGTACTTTATGCATCTATGTTTGACTGTGACCTCTCCAGCTTGCTGTTAATAAACAATGATTCATTCAATATTGACTTTGTGTATCCCTGTGTAGAATTTCCACGACAACATAAGTTATGCAGCAGCATACAATACATTTTGGGACTCACCTTGTTGTGCTGTGCTCACTTGAACAGGAAGGTGGCGTGGTGGTCCTTCGCGGGCAAATTTTGTCATCAAACTGTGTCATCAAAGTCTGGCATTCTCTGGATTTATGGTGCTTTCTAGACAACTGGGAATTCTGAAGAAAAAAAACAAGGTAGATTCATGACGCTAGTGATTTTCAGGTCGGAGCTCTAGAAAGTTGGAATTCCGAGTTGGATGACCGTTCAAAACTTATTTTCCCAGTCGGAGTTCCCAGTTGTCTTGAACTCACTGAGATTTCCCAGTTTCAAGTTCCAATTGTTTTGAAAGCAGCAGAAGTCATGCCTGATTGACAGCCTGGCCGATGTTGAATGTTTGTCCTTTTAAGTTTGGAAAAGAGACCCTTAAACCGAGACTTGGACCACACATCCACTTCACTGAATAGCAGGCTAGTGATTGCTTTGCAATGCTGGCACTTAGACTCTGATTCATTTCAAACCACTCATTGTTGAATTTGCGATTTCCAACTTGTGTAATGTTTATGTCCAATGGCCGATGAGCACCGATACGTTTCATCTGTAATTTCCTTCATAATTTCTCTTCATACGAGAAGGACTGAAAAGGATTTGCCAGTAGATTGTCGACTTGATTCATGATGACTTGCTAGCAAAAAAATTGAAAGTAGGATGTTGACATGATCAGTCCAATCAAGGCTACTGTAGATATGTGATTTTACGTAATTCTATCTGTGGCCAATCACCTTGAGTCTTCTTTGAGGAACACTTGTAATGCAACTCAATGGCAGCACCCAAGGGGCTTGAATTTTAAAGCTCTCCCCATAGAGAGGGGATGTAGGGTCCACATGAGTGACAGAACACTGGGCCAATTAAGGCGCAACTAGAAAACATTACCAACCTCTACGCTCCGAATTTTCTGCTGGCTGCCCACCACCACAGAAAGCACGGAGCTAGGCTAAAACACCTGCACTCAAGAAAAAAAAAACATGTTTGTATGCAGCTTTATTAACTCAATGATATTTTTTTTACATTGTTTGCAAACTAATATGTAACACGTATTAATGCCAAAATAACATGCAAAACCAAAAAATGACAGGTTGCCACTGAGACTGGAGGTACTTGAATAGGTTTTTGATTAGCAGGTGAGTTTGTATTTGGGAGGAAACAGTCTGTTTCCAGAGCCTTGACAAGGTAGGGGAGGATGGAAATGGGGTGGAAGTTATTGAGGATGGTGGTGTCTAGTCCTGGCTTTTTTAAGATGGGGGTGACTGCAGTTGTTTTGTAGTTGGAGGGGACAGTTCTGTGGGCGAGGGAGAGGTTGACAATGTGTGTGATATATGGAAAGAGAGCAGTCAAGCAGGCTTTGATGAGAACAGTGGGGAGAGGATTCAGAGAGCAAGTTGTTTTGAGATATAGGGTGACGGTTGGGAGGTTGACAGGGGGAGAAGCGGCTGCAGGAGATTGATCAGTCAGTGATGAGTTTATTTTCGGAATCTTGTCCTTGAAAAGTATAGAAGGTGTTGTGACAGGGCTGAAATAGTTTGCTGACAGGGGAGAACAGAGTCCGGTAGTTCTTATTGGAGCTGTTGATGATGTTTGAGAAGTAGGTGGACCTGGCAGCACTGAGGGCATCTCTGTAGGTGGTAGGCCTCAATGTGGACAGTGAGCCCAGAATTCCTGCTGAGGCGCTCCAGGCCGCAGCCAGTTTGACTGAGGGCGCGGCGTTCGGGGGTAAACCAGGGGGAGGAGGAGGAGACAGATTTCATATGGACAGGGGGGCCAGAGAGTTGAGGGAGACAGAGCAGTGTGTAATTGGGAAGCTAGTTTGTCAGGTGAGTTTGGGGTGTGGTCAAGGAGCAGAGCAGATGGCATCAGAGAGTTCAAAGGGGTCAACAGCTTTGATATTGCGGAAGGAGATGAGGCGTTTGTCAATGTTGTGGGGTGAGTATGAGGGAAGAGAGAAATTAAGGATCTTGTGGTCAGACAGTGGCAACAGGGAGTTGGGATTATGAGTTAGGTTGAGGCCAACAGAGCAGATGAGATCAAGTACAGTGCCTTGCAAAAGTATTCATCCCCTTTGTGTTTTTCCTATTTTGTTGCATTAAAACCTGTCATTTAAATGTATTTTTATTTGGATTTCATTTAATGGACATACACAAAATAGTCCAAATTGGTGAAGTGAAACAAAAAAAAATAATTGTTTAAAAAAAATCAGAAAAAATAAAAATGAAAGTGGTGTGTGCATAAGTATTCACCCCATTTGCTAAAAAGCCCCTAAATAAGATCTGGTGCAACCAATTATCTTCAGAAGTCAGAATTAGTTAACCTGTCTGGGATAGGGGGCAGTATTTTTACGGCCGGATAAAAAACGTACCCGATTTAAACTGGTTACTACTCTTGCCCAGAAATGAGAATATGCATATTATTAGTAGATTTGGATAGGAAACCCTCTAAAGTTTCTAAAACTGTTTGAATAGTGTCTGTGAGTATAACAGAACTCATATGGCAGGCAAAAACCTGAGAAGATTCCAAGCAGGAAGTGGCCTGTCTGACAATTTGTAATCCTTCTGTTGCATCTCTATCGAAATTACAGTATCTGTGCTGTTATGTGACACTTTCTAAGGCTTCCATTGGCTCTCTAAAGCCTTCAGAAACCAGATCGACACGTCTCCTGTCTCTGGGCAGATAACAGCAGCTTAGTTTGTCAGTGGACTGCCTGGTGACAGAGAGACTGGAGATGCGCGTTCACGAGACCTCGCCATTTTTTTCTTTCCCTCTTTGAATGAATACAACATTGTCCGGTTGGAATATTATCGCTATTTTAAGAGAAAAATAGCATAAAAATTGATTTTAAACAGCGTTTGACATGCTTCTAAGTACGGTAAAGGAACATTTTGACATTTTTGGTAACGAAATGCGCTCGCGCGTTAACCTTTGGATAGTGACCTGAACGCACGAACAAAACGGAGGTATTTGGATATAACTATGGATTATTTGGAACCAAAACAACATTTGTTGTTGAAGTAGAAGTCCTGGGAGTGCATTCTGACGAAGAACAGCAAAGGTAATCCAATTTTTTTCTAATAGTAATTCTGAGTTTAGTGAGCCCCGACGTTGGCGGGTGTCTGAATAGCTAGCCTGTGATGGCTGAGCTATGTACTCAGAATATTGCAAAATGTGCTTTCGCCGAAAAGCTATTTTAAAATCGGACATAGTGATTGCATAAAGGAGGTCTGTATCTATAATTCTTAAAATAATTTATGTATTTTGTCATCGTTTATGATGAGTAATTTAGTAAATTCACCGGAAGTTTTCGGTGGGTATGCTAGTTGTTAAAGAATTATAGATACAGAACTTCTTTATGCAATCGCGGTGTCAGATTTTAAAATAGCTTTTCATCGAAAGCACATTTTGCAATATTCTGAGTACATAGCTCGGCAATCACGCATTTTCTCGTTTCTGGGCAAGAGTAGTAACCAGTTTAAATCGGGTACGTTTTTTTATCCGGCCGTGCAAATACTGCCCCCTAGCCCCAACAGGTTAAGGGGACACATTTAAATGTCTTGGAATGGCCTAGTCAAAGCCCAGACCTCAATCCAATTAAGAATCTGTGGTATGACTTAAATATTGCTGTACACCAGCAGAACCCATCCAACTTGAAGGAGCTGGAGCAGTTTTGCCTTGAAGAATGGGCAACAATCCCAGTGGCTAGATGTGCCAACCTTATAGAGACATACCCCAAGAGACTTGCAGCTGTAATTGCTGCAAAAGGTGGCTCTGCAAAGTATTGACTTTGAGGTGGATACTCTGTAGCAGTATTTATTAGAGAGGGGTAAAGATAAATATTTTGTTTGGGCGCCAGGCCGTGCCGTAACCATGCCAAAAGGAAAAGAGTAGAATAGAGAGAGTACCACTACCAGACACACACACATCAGCAGAAGAGACTGCCTAGAGTGTAGCCTGTTTGCCAGAAAGCCAGTGGAGAGAAAAGAGAATACACACCCTATAAAACCCACAGCAAATCAAATCAAATTTATTTATATAGCCCTTCGTATATCAGCTGAAATCTCAAAGTGCTGTACAGAAACCCAGCCTAAAACCCCAAACAGCAAGCAATGCATGTGAAAGAGGCACGGTGGCTAGGAAAAACTCCCTAGGAAAAACTCCCTAGAAAGGCCAAAAACCTAGGAAGAAACCTAGAGAGGAACCAGGCTATGAGGGGTGGCCAGTCCTCTTCTGGCTGTGCCGGGTGGATATTATAACAGAACATGGTCAAGATGTTAAAATGTTCATAAATGACCAGCATGGTCAAATAATAATAATCATTGTAGTTGTCGAGGGTGCAACAAGCACGTCCGGTGAACAGGTCAGGGTTCCGTAGCCGCAGGCAGAACAGTTGAAACTGGAGCAGCATGGCCAGGTGGACTGGGGACAGCAAGGAGTCATCATGCCAGGTAGTCCCGAGGCATGGTCCTAGGGCTCAGGTCCTCCGAGAGAGAGAAAGAAAGAAAGAGAGAAAGAGAGAATTAGAGAGAGCATATTTAAATTCACACAGGACACCGGATAAGACAAGAGAATACTCCAGATGAAACAGACTGACCCTAGCCCCCCGGCACATAAACTACTGCAGCATAAATACTGGAGGCTGAGACAGGAGGGATCAGAAGACACTGTGGCCCCATCCGATGATACCCCTGGACAGGGCCAAACAGGCAGGATATAACCCCACCCACTTTGCCAAAGCACAGCCCCCACACCACTAGAGGGATGTCTACAACCACCAACTTACCGTCCGAAGACAAGGCCGGGGTAACCCCAGACAGCACAGGGGTAACCCCACCAATAATACTAATGGCAGAGCAATTGAACAGCAACTTTATAGAAACAATTTACAAGAAAAAACCCAGTCAGAGGATTTGCAATAATCTGTATTATCTTCCAGTGGAGGAGTGCAGAGGGTATGAAGGTGGGGGGTGTTCATATACAAAACAAAGGCCTTAAAAATTTCCACAATCTTCTCGGCCTCATGTCAATAATGCACACCACCTCAATACAGTTAAACTAACAATACACAACTTGCAAGCAATCTCCCTTTTAACTAAAATGTCAACCCAAGAAGTTCTTGCAGGGCAATAATTGTCCAGCGCTAATGAACATCAACGGGAAGTGCATTTGAAAATAGAAAGTCTGCTGCAGTGTAAAGCACTGGAACAATAGAGGGAAAAGAAAGAGAGAGAGAAAGAGATCTTAGCTGTTGACTACAGGCTTGCAGTTGTACTGTCTGACCGTCTGATGTTTTGTTGGCTTGTATGTCAAAGCGTCACAACAACGTTGCTGCTAATCCATGCGATCCATATCCGGTAAGGTCCCAAACAATAACATCCCTGACCTAGAGAGGTCACACGATGATTGAGTTAAACAGTTTATAAACTAAACACGTTGAAAATAAACAAGGACTTCTGCAACATAGCACACACAATCAAACCGTCGCGCCAACCAAGAGCTCTCTCCCAGAGAGCTGAAAGAGCTGTCTTTATCTCCTCCTTCCTTACTTCTGATGCGCTCTTAATGTGGCAGTGCACGAAGAAGGCTCCATGCAGGATTTCGCCACAAGTTATGCACGCTCAAGTTCTTTTTTTTATGTCTTGTTTCTTGTTTGTTTCACAAGAAAAAATATTTTGCATCTTCAAAGTGGTAGTCATGTTGAGTAAATCAAATGATACAAACCCCCAAAACATCTATTTTAATTCCAGGCTGTAAGGCAACAAAATAGGAAAAATGCCAAGGGGGTGAATACTTTCACAAGCCACTGTATCTGTCCCTATTTCTGAAACAGTACCCAGGTGGTAGGTATAAAAATCCAGTCCAAATAAAAAACTGTATTCCCCTTACATTTCACTGTTGTGATGCAAAAGTCCTGGCAAAATGCATAGCACATGGAATTATAAAGGTTTTACCAGATATTATGAATTATAATCAGACAGGTTTTTTTACTTGGATGAAACATTGGAGATAATATAAGACAATTACTTGAAATAATAGAACACTATGAAACATGGAAGAAACGAGGCCTCGCATTCATAACAGAGTTTGAATAGGCCGTTGAAAAAGTATGACTAGAATTTATATATATATCATATATAATGTCATAATTTTGGTGAATCCCTTATACAACAATAGAACCCAAAATATAAAATGGGTTAAAGTTATGTATAGCAACCCCAAATGTAAAATAGTAAATAATGGTTACTTCTTAGAGTATTGACAAGTATTGACCAAATATTGACCTGTCAAGAAGAGGTAAGGTTGTCCACTGGCTCCATATCTATTTTTTATGTTAATTGAAATGTTAGCTATTAAAATGAAATCCAACATTAATATCAAGGGGTTAGAAATCCAGGGCTTAAAAACAAGTGTCAATATATGCCAATGACTCTAGTTTTCTATTAAATCTGGTCCATCCATTTTCTTATTGGCGATCTACACTGAAATCTAAACACATGTTTTATGAGCGGAAATAAAAGATTCCAGAAATCACAAAAAACGTATTTCTCTCAAATTTTGTGCACAAATTTGTTTACATCCCTGTTAGTGAGAATTTCTCCTTTACCAAAAGAAGATAATCCATCCACAAGCTGATTAAACAGCAGGATCATTACACAGGTGCACCTTGTACTGGGGACAATAAAAGGCCACACTAAAATGTGCAGTTTTATCACACAACTCAATGCCACAGATGTTTCAAATTTTGAGGGAGAGTGCAATTGGTATGCTGACTGCAGGAATGTCCACTAGAGCTGTTGCCAGAGAATTGAATGTTAATTTCTCTTAATTTTCTCTCATTTATTTTCATAAGCCACCTCACACCCACATACCACATGCAACCATGCCAGCCCAGGACCTCCACGTTGTGTGGGTGAGCGGTTTGCTGATGTAAACTTTGTGAACAGAGTGCCCCATGGTGGCAGTGGGGTTATGGTATGGGCAGGCATAAACTACATTTACATTTTACATTTTTTTTTACATTTTAGTCATTTAGCAGACGCTCTTATCCAGAGCGACTTACAGTAGTGAATGCATACATTTCAATTCATTTCATACATTTTTTTTTTCTCGTACTGGCCCCCCGTGGGAATCGAACCCACAACCCTGGCGTTGCAAACACCATGCTCTACCAACTGAGCTACAGGGAGGCTACAGACAACGAATGCAATTGTATTTTATCGATGGCAATTTGAATGCACAGAGATACCGTGAAATATCCTGAAGCCCATTGTCATGCCATTCATCCTCCTACATCATCTCATGTTTCAGCATGTTAGTATGCTCCATGTCTTAAGGATCTGTACACAATTCCTGGAAGTGCCAATTTCATCTTTCTGAAAAGCCAGATCAAATATTACAACAAATATTATGCTTCATTTCAAATATACTGATTGATGAAAAATAAATATGGGAATGTTTGCTTTATCCAAAGTTATAACCAAATGATTGCAGCATTACCACAGAAATGGAGGAGGCAAGTGAAAATGGGAGAAGTAGGGAACTTGTTTGTCTGCCCTATATTAAAGACCGAAATTGTCTGATAAAATTTGTCATAAAAATATACTAGTTTCATTTGAGGACCAAAAAGTTGACATTTGCGCTATACTGTACAGGTTGCAAAATAGCTGGGAGAATATTACATTTGAATAATTATTAAAAAACTAACTGACTGTACAAAACATTAAGAACACCTTCCTAATATTGACACAAACCGGTGTGCCTGGCACCTACTACCATACCCCGTTCAAATGCACTTCAATCTTTTGACATTCCTCCCCATCATTTACACTGATGGAAGTGGATTTAACAAGTGAAAACAACAAGGGATCATAGCTTTCACATGGATTCACCTGGTCAGTCTTTTTCATGGAAAGAGCATGTGTGAAAGAGCAAGAGGAATGTTTTGTACAGTCAGTGTATGGCCATATAACCATCTCAGCTCTGATGATTTTGCTAAAAAGAGGCATTTATTCTGGATGGGTTTGAAATAAATAATACTTTTTCTATTGTTTTATGTATGTGCTGAAATTAAAATCCCCACCAACTTCATCTTTACCTACATTCTACAATGAGGCCAGGTTACCCGATCATAGTTAACTCATAACAGACAACAAAACACTTAGAAGTGTAATGGTGAAAACGGTTTCCCTTCATCTTTGATGATAATAGAGGGGCACAAAAACTTGCCTTATATAATGTTATATAACGGAAGTTTTACCTTCATCTACTGCTCTCCCTTTCCCCTTCTCTCCCTTTCTCCCTCTCTCTGTGACGATAAGTGCTAAAGTACATACTTTAGAATTCCAGGCGATGTTGTCTGCTTGTCTCTGAGCTCAACACATGGCTAAGCATGGCGGCTATATTAAATACACTCAGCCCCGAAAAGATGGAAAAAAATATAAAAACATTCAGAATAAATGTTCCCTGAAATCGACATGATGCAATAGTCGAAAATATCAATATGGAAAACTCATCAGCCGGATGGCACGACTGTGCTTGTGCAGCTCCCCGCTCTCCTCGTTTCCAATAGTTTTTTTGACACAGCGTGACAAGTCCTCTTTCTGCTGCAATTACTGTGCTTCTGAATCGCTAAAATCACATGAAATCTTAATTAAGCTGGTTGGTTATTAAAATGGGTAAAGAACAACGTCAACTTTCGTTTTCCCAGAATGGTTAAGAAAAGTGTACAGGGATGTAGTTTGGGCTGCTAATTGCAAATGGTCAGGCGATGTTTCTCAATGAAAAATGTCCACAAAAAAGCTGAAATGTTTTACTGCCCCATTCTCTTTCATAACCAACATTTCTACTTTGACATCCAGCATTTCTATTGGATGGGCTTATATTCAACAATGTATCTTACATTGTCCACACCTGGGTGGTGTTCATTAAGACATGCAAGGGAATATATATATTTTTAAATGCAACAAAAAATAAAATCAACATTTCTTATTGGACTAGGTCCTTCCCTGATTCAGTTTGTTTTTATTCTGTTTGGTGCCTAATGAACACAACCCTGTTCTAATGGAAATCACTGGATATGGCCACAGATCACAGGTATGAGTTTTGTATGAGTCAATCTTGTCTGTGAGTGTTGCAGACTACTGACAGAGAGGAAATGAGAGAGAAAAGGGGAGGGAGAAAGAGAGTGAGAGATGCAGACGGAGGAGGAGAGCCATGAGACAGCAGACTGATCTCTGAGGGAAATGGTTAATTACTCTCACAGCGGGTAAGAAGAGACAGAACAGATTATGAAAAGGAAGACAGGAAGGAGAGAAGAGGAGGAAAGAGAGACGATTGGAGAGAGAGGTGCGAGAAAGAGTGAAATAAGAATGGGAATAGAGAGGGAGATAAGGAAAAAGGATGAGTGAGAAGAAGTGATTAGAGGAAGAGAGATAGGGTGGATAGAAATGGTGTGGATTGCAAAGTGGAACATCAGCTAAATTTCAAGTTTGAAACTTAAAATCCAAATCTATCAAATACCAAATAAGTTTCCAAAGTTTGGGAATCACTCCATCTAGAAGTAAATTGGAATGTCAATTCCTGCTTGTCATACTAATTCAGTGATGTCATCAGAGTGAAACACATGCGGAACGCGGAATGAGAGAGAGCTCTGTTTGTTGTTTTTGAAAGTTTTTGAAAAGTTTATTGAAAAAATCTGTTTAATATGGATCCCGCAACCCGTTAGCCTCAGTTGCTGGGACCGATACTATCTGTCCCGGGATACTGCCAAACCATAAAGTCTGAAGAGCTGCTGCTTGGCGAAGCTAGCCAGGTTTCCTTGACAGTTTGAACACAGTCAGCTAAGTGCTTAGCCCTTGTGGTTGGGACCACAGATAGTACCGGGCTTGTTGTTGTTTAAATCCCTGCTGTTTCTTGCTGGTTCCATCAGCACTGCGAGCTGTGCTGGCTAGAATTGCGTGGATTACCAGCATTAGCCCACGTTGCTACCATGACAAAGGCCAAAGCCGGTGGGAGTGCCATTGAGGACAGTGGTGTATCTCTATCCGAGGTAGAGGATCTTTAATCGAACAAAAAGAGTTCTAGAAGCATTTTTTACAACAACAACAACAAAAATATCTTCAAGAGTTGAGTCCAAATACTGGTGGAGTCAACTAATAAAAGAATGGACGATCTGACATGAGAGGTCTAGGACCTGAAGAACAGTTTGTAGTTCTCCCAGGGTCAGCTCGATGACAGCGAAGTCACTGAGAGAGGATATATGTTCTGTATGTAAATCCATGATAACAATGACGGAGAGGGACAATCAAGGCAGAACAACATTGTTGTGGACAGAGTTGCAGAATCACCACATGAGACCATCACTGAGAAACTAAAGATGGACCATTGAAGGATTGAGGTGGAGCGCACCGATAGGACTGGAAAAACCACCATTGGCCCAGGTGACAGGCCCAGGCCGATAGTGGTCAAGTTCCTGAGGTTCAAGGACAGGGTAGCTGTTCCGGAAAGAGACAAAAACTTGAGAGGAATGTACATCTTCCTCAACAAGGACTATCCTAAAGCTGTGAGCCCAGAAGAGGAAAGAACTTATCCCAGCCATGAAGGTTGCCAGAGAGCGTGGGGACATTGCTTACATCCACTATGACAGGCTCATTGCCCACCCTCCCTCCCAAAAGCTTGGAAGGGATGAGAGAGCCAAGCCTGTGGGTTCATAGCGTCAACCCCGCAGCACATACACTGCGGTTGATGGACTGTTGAATAATGTATTTTTTTCTCCTCTTGCTTTGTTTGTTATTTTCATTATTATGCCTATCACTGATAAGCTAACCAGGAAAGGGTAACAAATTGCCCATATCAATATATGTAGCCTTAGACATAAGGTTTATGAAATCAATAACTTGCTAACATGAGATGACATTCAAATATTGATCATTTCTGAGACTCACTTAGATAATTCCTTTGACGATACAGCAGTAGCAATACAAGGATATAACATCTACAGAAAAGACAGGAATGCATATAGGGGAAGTGTTGCTGTATATATTCAGAGCCATATCCCTGTAATGCTTAGAGAAGATCTCATGTCAAGTGTTCCTGAAGTGTTTCTAAAGCCTATTCTTTTAGGGTGCTGCTATAGGTCACCAAGTGCTAACAGTCAGTATCTAGATAATGTGTGTGAAATGCTTGATAGTGTGTGTGATGTTAGGAGAGAGGTCCATTTTCTGGGTAACCTGAACATTAAACTGGTTAGCAGCTAGCTGTACTCACAAGAATAAACTTATGTGACTAATGCCTGTAATATGACCCAGGTTTTCAATTAACCAACTAGAGTGCATACTAATAGTGTTGATCAGTTAATTATTAAACTGGGACATCCACTTGTATTGATCATATCTCCACTAATGCTGCAGAGCTTTACTCCAAACAATATCATTTCCCATTTGCTGTAGTGACCATAACACTGTGGCAATAACAAGGCAAGAGATCATACAAAATGTTTTCTCAGGACTCTTTTGTTAACCTTTTTAGGATAGGGGGCAGTATTTTCACGGCCGGATAAAAAACATACCCAATTTAATCTGGTTATTACTCCTGCCCAGAAACTAGAATATGCATATAATTATTTTATTTGGATAGAAAACACCCTAAAGTTTCTAAAACTGTTTGAATGGTGTCTGTGAGTAGAACAGAACTCATATGGCAGGCCAAAACCTGAGAAGATTCTATATGGGAAGTGCCCTGTCTGACCATTTCTTGGCCATCTGATACCTCTTTATCAAAAATACAGGATCTCTGCTGTAACGTGACATTTTCTAAGGCTCCCATAGGCTCTCAGAAGGCGCCAGAACGTGGAATGATAACTCTGCAGTCCCTGGGTGAAAAACAGTAGGGGTTTTGGAAAGTGGTCGTTCTGAGAACAATGACACTGGCGCGCGCAAGCATGTGACGACTCCATTTTCTACTTTCAGTGTTTGAACGGATACAACGTCTCCCGGTTGGAATATTATCGCGATTTTACGAGAAAAATCACATAAAAATTGATTTTAAACAGAGTTTGACATGCTTTCGAAGTACGTTAACGGAATATTTTGACATTTTTTGTCACGATACGCGCCGTATATTAGTAGATTTGGATAGAAAATACCCTAAAGTTTCTAAAACTGTTTGAATGGTGTCTGTGAGTATAACAGAACTCATATGGCAGGCCAAAACCTGAGAAGATTCCATACAGGAAGTGCCCTGTCTGACAATTTGTTCTCCTTCTGTGGCATCTCTATCGAAAATACAGCATCTGTGCTGTAACGTGACATTTTCTAAGGTTTCCATTGGCTCTCAGAAGGCGCCAGAAAGTGTAATGGGGTGTCTGCAGTCTGGACGAAAAACAGCAGGAGTTTTTGTGAATGGTCAGGCAGGGAACAGTGACACTGGAGATGCGCGTCCACGAGACTCTCGTTAATAACCTGTTAGGGCTAGGGGGCAGTATTTACACGGCCGGATAAAAACGTACCCGATTTAATCTGGTTATTACTACTGCCCAGAAACTAGAATATGCATATAATTATTGGCTTTGGATAGAAAACACCCTAAAGTTTCTAAAACTGTTTGAATGGTGTATGTGAGTATAACAGAACTCATATGGCAGGCAAAATCCTGAGAAGATTCTGTACAGGAAGTGCCCTCTCTGACCATTCCTTGGGCTTCTTGGCTCTGTTTATTGAAAACTTAGGATCTTTGCTGTAACGTGACACTTCCTACAGCTCCCATAGGCTCTCAGAACCCGGGAAAAAGCTGAATGATGTAATTCCAGCCCCTGGCTGAAAAACATTAGCGCCTTTGGTAAGTGGTCTATCAGAGGACAATCAGACTGAGGCGCGTGCACGAGGCGACCCCATGTTTTTAGTTTCTCTCTCTTTGTACTAAAACACAGATTCCCGGTCGGAATATTATCGCTTTTTTATGAGAAAAATGGCATAAAAATTGATTTTAAACAGCGGTTGACATGCTTCGAAGTACGGTAATGGAATATTTAGAGATTTTTTGTCACGAAACGCGTCGGGCGCGTAACCCTTATTTACCCTTCGGATAGTGTCTTGAACGCACGAACAAAACGCCGCTGTTTGGATATAACTATGGATTATTTGGGACCAAACCAACATTTGTTATTGAAGTAGAGCGCATTTCGTGACAAAGAAATTCTAAATATTCCATTACCGTACTTCGAAGCATGTCAAACGCTGTTTAAAATAAATTTGTATGCTATTTTTCTCGTAAAATAGCGATAATATTCCAACCGGGCGACGTTGTATTCATTCAAAGGGTGAAAGAATAAAATTGAGTTGTCTCGTGGACGCGCATCTCCAGTGTCACTTTTCCCAGCCTGACCACTAACAAATACTCCTGCTGTTCTTTGCCCAGAGACTGCAGACACCCCATTACACTTTCTGGTGCCTTCTGAGAGCCAATGGAAGCCTTAGAAAATGTCACGTTACAGCACAGATGCTGTATTTTCAATAGAGATGCTACAGAAGGACAATAAATTGTCAGACAGGGCACTTCCTGTATGCAATCTGCTCAGTTTTGGCCTGCCATATGAGTTCTGTTATACTCACAGACACCATTCAAACAGTTTTAGAAACTTTAGAGTGTTTTCTATCCACATCTACTAATTATATGCATATTCTAGTTTCTGGGCAGGAGTAGTAACCAGATTAAATCGGGTACGTTTTTTATCCGGCCGTGAAAATACTGCCCCCTATCCCAAACAGGTTTTAACTGACTTGCATAGTTAAGTAAAGGTTCAAATGTAATTTTAAAACAGTCTAATAAATCAATTTAATATAGCCTTCAACATCACAGTTAATTCTTTTTTTTATTTAGCCTATTTTAGTAGAACAGAATAGCATATTCTGGGTTGTCCGTATGTTAGGCTCTGATCTGGCTATGCCATGTGGCTGTTGGCTACACTAGTTCATTTGCTTATAATTCCCGTGGCATTATTTTACAGTAAGAAAAATAAAATTGAACATGGCTGAATAAAGTAAAAGGGATATTTTTCCCAAACTATTTCAGAGGGAGTGCACACATGCAGCTATTTTGTTTTGAGTGGTTAACAAAGAAACAGGTCCTCCTTTATGCTTAGTTTAGAGTTATTTATGCATCTTTAGTTGTGATGACAACGTTAGGCTATATGTTTAGATTTCTAATACGACTCTAAAGGTGATTTGAAAATAGTTGCATGAAAGGCAAGTGCTCTGCTCCGTTTCTTGCACAGGCTGCACACAATTCATCAGTCTCTCATTCACAATTTGACAAGCACTTCAGACTATCAGACTATCAGACTATTCTCAATTTAATCTGGTCTTTTTAATGTTTTTAATATGCCAGGTAGACTACAGCGTCTGTAAAGCAGATTAATGTACTTCATTTTAAGAAATTAGCAATAAATATGGCAGCAAGAGAACGCTGGGATCTTATTTTTAAAGTGACCAGTCAAAACTCAGTTTTCACACATGATTGCATAGTGAATGGACTCACAAGAACACATGTTTCACTAGGCTCTGTAGGCTATCGGCTCCAACTGTGTTCTAGGGGTCTTGGGCCTATAGGTTATTTTATCACTTTAGTTGTGGTACAAACCTTATCAAAAACAAAAAGGCCTATGAGCTAGGCTACATGATGCATGTGACTATGATTAGAAATAGTTGCACAAAAAAATGCATGCGCTGTTTCTTGACTTAGACTGTACACGCTGGACATTACCACAAACCGATGCTGGCACTAAGATGGCACTCAACGAGCTGTATAAGGCTATAAGCAAAAGAGAAAATTATCATCCAGAGGAGACACTCCTAGTGGCCGGGGACTTTAATGCAGGGAAACTTAAATCCGTTAGACCTCATTTCTACCAGCATATTAAATGTGCAACCAGAGGGAAAAAAAAATCTAGACCACCTTTACTCCACACACAGAGACGCATACAAAGGTCTCCCTCACCCTCCATTTGGAAAATCTGACCATAACTCTATCCTCCTGATTCCTGCTTACAATCAAAAACTAAAGCAGGAAGTACCAGTGACTCGCTCAATAAGGAAGTGATCAGATGATGCAGATGCTAAGCTACAAGACTGTTTTTCTAGCACAGACTGGAATATGTTCCGGGATTCTTCCGATGGCACTGAGGAGTACATCACATCAGTCACTGGCTTCATCAATAAGTGAATCGATGACGTCGTCCCTACAGTGACTGTACGTACATACCCCAACCAGAAGACATGGATTACAGGCAACCTCCGCACTGAGCTAAAGGGTAGAGCTGCCGCTTTCAAGGAGCGGGACTCCAACCGGGACGCTTATAAGAAATCCCGCTATGCCCTCCGACGAACCATCAAACAGGCAAAGCGTCACTACAGGACTAAGATTGAATCGTACTACACCGACTCCGATGCTCGTCGGATGTGGCAGGGCTTGCAAACTATTACGGACTACAAAGGGAAGCATAGCCACGAGCTGCCCAGTGAGAAGAGCCTACCAGGCGAGCTAAATAACTTTTATGCTCCCTTCAAGGCAAGCAACACTGAAGCATGCATGAGAGCATCAGCTGTTCTGGACGACTGTGTGATCATGCTCTCCGTAGCCCTTTAAAGACCTTTAACTTCTTATGGATGGTGGCAGTATTGAGTAGCTTGGATGACTGACGTGCCCAGAGTAAACTGCCTGCTACTCACTCCCAGAAACTAAGATATGCATATTATTAGTGGATTTGGATAGAAAATACTCTGAAGTTTCTAAAACTGTTTGAATGGTGTCTGTGAGTATAACAGAACTCATATGGCAGGCAAAAATCAGAGAAAAAATCCAAACAGGAAGTGGTCTGTAGGACTTCAATTAATTCCCTATCCAAACTACAGTGTCTGTGGGGTCATTTTGCACTTCCTAAGGCTTCCACTAGATGTCAACAGTCTTTAGAACCTTGTTTGAGGCTTCTACTGTAAAGTGATGATGAATAAGAGCTCCTGCAGTCAGAACACTGCCAGCAGGGCATGAGCCTCAGGCATACACGCTCACGTGAGAGGTACCTCAGTTCCATTGCATTTCTGAAGACAAAGGATTTCTCCGGTTGAAAGTTATTGCGGATTTACGATAAAAACATCCTAAAGATTGATTCTATACATCGTTTGACATGTTTCTACGAACTATAATGGAAATGTTTGAGTTTTTGTCTGACATGCGCGTCCTCAATTTGGATTTGTGAACTGAAGGCGCAAACAAAAAGGAGGTATTTGGACATAAAGAATGGACTTTATCGAACAAAACAAACATTTATTGTGGACCTGGGATCTCTGGGAGTGCATTCTGATCAAGATCATCAAAGGTAAGTGAATATTTATAATGCTATTTCTGACTATTGTTGACTCCAACATGGCGGATATATTGTATGGCATATTTTTGTGTCTGAGCGCCGTACTCAGATTATTGCTTTTTCGGTAAAGCTTTTTTGAAATCTGACACAGCGGTTGCATTATTAAGGAGAGGTTTATCTAAAGTTCCATGTATAACACTTGTATTTTCATGAACATTTATGATGAGTATTTCTGTAAATTGATGTGGCTCTCTGCAAAATCACCGGATGTTTTTGGAGGCAAAAGATTACTGAACATAACACGCCAATGTAAACTGAGATTTTTGGATATAAATATGAACTTTATCGAACAAAACATACATGAATTGTGTAACATGAAGTCATATGAGTGTCATCTGATGAAGATCAAAGGCGAGTGATTAATATTCCCTCTATTTCTGCTTTGTGTGACTCCTCTCTTTGGCTGGAAAAATGGCTGTGTTTTTGTGTGTGTAGGCGCTGACCTAACATAATCATATGGTTTGCTTTCGCCGTAAAGCCTTTTTGAAATCAGACATTGTGGCTGGATTAACCTCTCTAGTACATGTGGGACGAACTCGTCCCACCTACGTAACAGCCACTGAAATCCAGTGGCGCGATTTTTGAATCGTTAGAAATGCTATAACTTCAATTTCTCAAACATATGACTATTTCACAGCTATTTAAAGACAAGAATCTCGTTAATCTAACCCCACTGTCCGATTTCAAAAAGGCTTTACAACAAAAGCAAAACATTAGATTATGTTAGCAGAGTACCCAGCCAGAAATAATCACACAGCCATTTTTCAAGCTAGCATATCATGTCACATAAACCCAAACCACAGCTAAATGCAGCACTAACCTTTTATAATCTTCATCAGATGACACACCTAGGACATTGTGTTATACAATACATGCATGTCTGTTCAATCAAGTTCATATTTATATCAAAAACCAGCTTTTTACATTAGCATGTGACGTTCAGAAAAAGCATAACCACCGCAAACTTCCGGTGAATTTACTAACAGTTTGCTAAATTACTCACGATAAACGTTCACAAAAAGCATAACAATTATTTTAAGAATTATAGATACATTACCCCTCTATGCACTCGATATGTCCGATTTTAAAATAGCTTTTCGGATGAAGCACATTTTGCAATAATGTAAGTACATAGCCCGGCGTTACAGGGCTAGCTATTTAGATACCCACCCAGTTCAGCCTCCACCAAAATCACATTTCCTATAAGAAAAATGTTCTTACCTTGCTTGTTCTTCATCAGAATACACTGCCAGGACTTCTACTTCAATAACAAATGTTGGTTTGGTCCCAAATAATCCATCGTTATGTTCCAACAGCGACGTTTTGTTCGTGAGTTCTAGAATGCTTTTTCGCGGTGTCGCGCATGGCGCATTGGCGTGTCAAAAATGTCTAAATATTCCATTACCGTACTTCGAAGCATGTCAACCGCTGTTTAAAACCAATTTTTATGCCATTTATGTCATAGAGAAGTGTTAATATTCCGACCGGGAGTATGCATTGAGCCTAAACAGCCGAATAAAATTTCTCCTCAGAAGCGACTCATGCACGCGCATCATTGAAAGGTCCTCCGAGCATCCACTTACAAAAGGCGATAATATATTTCAACCTGAGGTTCCCTCGTAAACCTTCAGTTATTTCGCGGGCTCTGAGAGCCTATTGGAGCCCTGGGAATTGTCACGTTACAGCTAAGATCCTTACTTTTCAATAAAAAGAGGTAAGACGCACGACTCCTTGTCAGACAGGGTACTTCCTGCTTGAAGCCTTGTCAGGTTTTTGCCTGCCATAGGAGTTCTGTTATACTCACAGACACCATTCAAACAGTTTTAGAAAATTCAGAGTGTTTTCTATCCAAACCTGAACAATAATATGCATATTCTAGCTTCTGAGTTGGTGTAGGAGGCCGTTAAAAATGGGAACATATTTTTTCCAAAATTCTCAATACTGCCCCCTATACCAAACAGGTTAAAACCTCTTACATCTAGATGTTCCGCTAGCGGAACGTCTGCTCCAATATCCAATGATGGGCATTATGTTATACAATACATACATATTCAATCAAGTTCATATTTATATCAAAAACCAGCTTTTTACATTAGCATGTGATGTTCAGAACTAGCATTCCCACCGAACACTTCCGGTGAATTTACTAAATTACTCACGATAAACGTTCACAAAAAGCATAACAATTATTTTAAGAATTATAGATACAGAACTCCTCTATGCACTCGATATGTCCGATTTTAAAATAGCTTTTCGGATGAAGCACATTTTGCAATATTCTAAGTACATAGCCCGGCATCACAGGGCTAGCTATTTAGACACCCAACCAGTTTAGCCTTCACCAAAATCACATTTCCTATAAGAAAAATGGTCTTACCTTTCCTGTTCTTCGTCAGAATGCACTCCCAGGGCTTCTACTTCAATAACAAATGTTGGTTTGGTCCCAAATAATCCATCGTTATTTTCCATCAACGACGTTTTGTTCGTGCGTTCTAGACACTATCCCAATGGTAAATCACGGTCGTGCGCATGGCGCAGAACGTGACAAAAAATTTCGAAATATTCCATTACCGTACTTCGAAGCATGTCAAACGCTGTTTAAAACCAATTTTTATGCAATTTATCTAGTAGAAAAGCGATAATATTCCGACCGGGAATCTGCATGTCTGTAAACTGAGGGAAAAACCGAAAGACGGGGGCGGGGCAGGTCGCGAGCCTAAGCAATTCTCCACTGATTGCCCACTTAGCTTTTGCTCTCGTGTGCTTCAGCCAGGGCTTTGAATTACGTCATTCCTGTTTTTCCCGGGCTCTGAGAGCCCATTGGAGACGTGGGAAGTGTCACGTAAGAGCAGAGATCCTTTGTAATAGATAGAGAGAATCAACAAGGGCAAGAAATGTTCAGACAGGGTACTTCCTGAACAGAACCTTCTCAGGTTTTTGCCTGCCATAGGAGTTCTGTTGTACTCACGGACACCATTCAAACAGTTTTAGAAACTTTGGAGTGTTTTCTATCCAAAGCTAATAATTATATGCATATTCTAGTTTCTGGGCAGGAGTAATAATCAGATTAAATCGGGTACGTTTTTTATCCAGCCGTGAAAATACTGCCCCCTATCCATAACAGGTTAACCAACGGCCCTGGCAACTCCTTTGGCCGTCCTGAGACAGAGCCTGAACCCATGGAGGAAGGGTCCACACAGCTCCCCGCGGTAGAGCGACGCTGTCGGAGACAGCTGGGGCTCTGTCCCCATTAAGGTCAGGAGGGGCACCAGCTTCAACAGTGTCTTCTGATGCGTCCTAACCAGGGGTCCACGAGGGCAGAGGGACAACGCCATGATCATCTGTCTCCCGGGGTTGGCGGGAGTATTCCTTCATCTCTTTCCGCCAAACTCTTTCTTGTTTCAATTTCACTGACTGGCTGTCCCTCATGTGTTGTCTCTACAGCTCTAGTGGACTCCGGTACTGCAGGGAATTTCATTGACAAAGCCCTCGTCTCCTCCCTGAATACCTCATACCTGCTCTCCTCTCCTTTTCCGGTCCAAGCCCTGGATAAGTGACCATTGGGATCTGGCACATTCACACACATCACAGCACCCCTCACCCTCAACGTGTGTCCCATGCACCAGGAAAGCCTTCCCTTCCTTATCACCACCGCACACGTACACAAAGTCATCCTTTGCCTCCCGTGGCTCCAACGTCACAACCCCACCATCTCCTCATCACAGCCTGGGGACCAGGGTGCCGGAGGACCTGATTTCCCATACCCTGTGGTTCCACGCTGGTTGAGAGTCCTTTAAGTGCCCTCCAGCCCATCAATCCCTCCTCCTGTATCGTTGGCCCCTTGTTTTGGGATATAGATGTGGACATCCGTCAGGCTCTGGAAAGGGAACCCACTCCTTCTACTTACCCTCCAGAACACATCTACATCCCCATGGGGTTAAGAGATTGGCTGTTGACCTGGGCACACACATCCCTCGCTGCTAGACACCCAGGTATCACCCACACCATCCAATCCCTCTCCGAGAAGTACTGGTGGCCCACCTTGGCGCAGGACATTGCCCACTATGTCAACTCATGCTCTATATGTACCCAATCCAAATCTCCACGGCACGGGACACTACTTCCCCTTCCCGTGCCTCAGCAGCCTTGGTCACATCTGTCCATAGACTTTGTAACTGATCTCTCCCTTTCTGATGGTTTAACCACTATTATGGTTGTTATTGACAGATTCTCTAAATCCTGCCATTTATCCCTCTAGCTGGTCTACCTTCCGCTCTGCAGGTTGCCAAGGCACTATTCCAGCAGGTATTATGGTACTATGGCCTTCCGGAGAACATCGTTTCCGACCGTGGTCCTCAGTTCACATCGCGGGTCTGGAAAGCCTTTATGGAGAAGCTGGGGTCAGCTTCACATCTGGGTACCGACCTCCAATGAGCAGGTGGAAAGGACCAACCAGGAGCTGAGGCGGTTCATAAGGAGTCACTGTCAAGACCAGCAGGGGGAGTGGGTCCGTTTCCTTCCATGGGCAGAATACGCCTAGAACTCACTTCGACACTCCTCCTCTGGGCTGACTCCCGTCCAGTGCGATCAGACGGCCCTGGCTCCGTGGACTTCGAAACAGATCGAGGCTCCTGCAGCGGTTCCGCCGTCAGGGGCATCAGGCGGACCGCCACCGCAGTGAGGCTCCTGTGTTCAATCCTGCTGTTTGCATCTGGCTTACCACCAACTACCGGATCTCACCCTCCTTTTATGTTTTCCTCCTCAGGACTACTGTCCCATAGCACTCACTTCTGTCATCATGAAGTGCTTTGAGAGACTAGTCAAGGATCATATCACCTCCACCTTACTGGCCATCCTTACTGGCCACACCACATCAGTTTGCATACCACTCCAACAGGTCCATAGACGATGCAATCACCATCACAATGCACACTCCCTATCCCATCTGGACAAGAGGAATACCCATGTAAGAATTCTGTTCATTGACTACAGCTCAGCATATACTCTTACATCTAGATGTAAGAGGTTAATAGACCGGCGATGTCGATCGCCAGAGGGAGGGAGCAGGAGTAGGAGTGACATAGGGGCAGAAAAGACATGTCATCCGTATGCACTTGAACAGCAAATGGAGGACGCTTTTCCCCCGGTTCATTTTCATGCCAGCCAGGTAGGCTACTCCGATTGTAAAGTGAAGCAATGTGATAAATGTTAAGAAAGTTAAAGATAGCAGGCCTATAAAAAGCTGATGGTATCTCTGTTTTCTCACACAAATTCATAGCAAAGCCTATAGAAATGTTTCACAACATAGGCTTATGGTAACACATTTCATTCCATGCATCAAACAGCTATGAGGAGCAGGCTCTTGCTGCACAACAGGTGATCCTATTCCGCTCAAACTCTGAATGCTAACTCTGAACGAGATCCGACTGTGAAAAAACATTTTGAACGGTCATCCAACTCGGAATTACAAGCCGGAAACTCTGGCATCTTTCTAGAGCTCCGACTTTCTGACCTGAAGATTACTGACCTTTGATCTAGTTTTAGGTTTTGTGGGTTTTGACACTCTTATGTTTGTGTTTTAACCAGCCATAAAATAATGCAATATATGTCACAACAGGTCTAAATATATGTGTCATGACAGTGTTATGACCATATTATGACAGGTTGTGTCAAGTCAGACAAATTAAATGGTTCAAAATGGAATCAAGTGAATCAAGGAGCGCAGTGCAGTACAAATTGAGTGCCCTTCTCTATATGCATGCAGAAATGTTTGGTGATCGACTGGTTGGCGACCACTGGATTAGAGGGACAAAAGAGCGCTGAGTACCGGCCATTAGCGACTGACCGTTAGCAAGTTTGGTAGGCTACTAATGACCATCAGCGGCATCAGAGCACAGTTTTGGAGAAGCCTGGTTATCGTGATTCAACGGTCACGTGGAATTGACTCGTGACTGCCGGTGTGGCGGCATTACAGTCACCATAACAGCCCTGTGCGTGTCCACTGCCTAAAAAGAGTGAAGTACCACCCAAACAGTTTGCTGCCTGTTCTTACAATCTTAGAAAAAAGGGTGCTATCTAGAACCTACAAGGGTTCTTCGGCTTTCCCCATAGAATCCAGGTAGAACCCTTTTGGTTTTAGGTAGAACCCTTTTGAGTTCCATGTAGAACCCTTTACACAGATGGTTCTACATGGAACCCAAAAGAGTTCTATCTAGAACCTAAAATTATTCTCCTACGGGGACAGTCGAAGAACCCTTTTGGAACCCTGTTTTCTGTACTAAACTGACTGAGATAATTGTGTTTGACCAAATACAATGACATTTTTTTAGAACAAGTTAACTACTGACTTAGCATATACACTGAGTATACCAAACATTAGGAATACCATCATAATATTGAGTTTCACCCCCCCCCCCCCCTCTTTTGACCTCAGAACAGCCTCAATTTGGTGGGGCATGGATTCTACAAGGTGTCGAAAGAACCTTGCACAGCTGTAACACAACACAATTTGTAAAACGTCAACATGGGACTGCAGTATTGCAGCGATCCCTGAATTAGAGTCAAACCTTTTTCCAATACAACACATTCAGAAAGCAAACAAACTGAGGTGGTGAGTGTTAATCTAGGCACCTTCATGGTGAAATGTCAGATTAGATTAAATTATTTATCCCACCTCATCATCCTCACTCTCCTACATCCAACATCCATTCATCCTCTCCTCATTCCTTCTGCAGAATGGAAAGGTGTGGTGGAGGGTACGTCAATCTCTCTTTTATGACGTAATACCTGCCTGATCTGTGTATGTGTTAGGGTTTGTGTATGGCCCAGCAAATCTAAATTCACTGGGAGACCACTATTAAGGTCTGATTTATTTGCAGAGCCATCTGCTCCCCATTCTATTTCCTGTGTGCCTGTGTTGTCAGTCTGGTAATTGTGTAGGAATCGATAGAGCTTAGGCTCAGCCAGGCTTACCTTCAAACCCCTCACCGTGAGAAGAACCTGCAGAGTGTGATAATCCTCCAAACAAAGCAAACAGCCCTGAAAGTCTAGGAAGCTGTGAATATTACAAATCAAATGTTTTCTAGAAGATTTTTTCTCTGAAATAGAATGAGAAGAAAAACATTGTATGTCACTGTTATCACATCTTGTACATCTGTCTCTCTCCATCTCTCCCTCAGTCCCTCTCGCTCTCTCTTTTCCTCTCTCCTGTCGACTCCGGGTGAAGCTGTGGCCAGTTGGACTCTTGGGACAAGTAATGCTTTGGTCATTAGTTTATGAGGAAAATAATGTATTAGCATGGAAAGGGTTGTATTTATGTTGTGTCCGATGGTGTAGTGGTGCTTTGAGAAGTAGGTATACTCAAATTTTGCTAAAAACATTCGCCCAGTGAAGTAAAGGCGCCCTGTGCAAAAAAATATGTTTTCCTATAGTCTTTTATGAGTTTTCCTATTCATGCCTTGCAGTCACAATTTTGGGGTTTGTGACATATCGCTTGTCTTGAACGCCACCATATTGGGGACCACTTGCACCAGTTCCGCATCTGTCTCATTTTACATTTACATTTTAGTCATTTAGCAGACGCTCTTATCCAGAGCGACTTACAGTAGTGAATACATACATTTCATTTTCATTTCATGCATTTTTTTTTGTACTGGCCCCCCGTGGGAATCGAACCCACAACCCTGGCGTTGCACACACCATGCTCTACACAATGCTTTCCCTTGCTTATGGCAAGGGAAATTGCCCCCATCTAGAATCTAAGGAGAGAATAAGGTATGAGGAGAACATTTCTGTTGTTGGGTACGACCTTTAAACCTTTGCACCAAATCTGATGTGTACAGGCCACTCATCTCGTCCGAGACCAACCCGATATGTCTTTCCATGACATCTCCATCTATTTAAAGCTTACAAGAGCACTGATGCCTACTGATACTTTGCTGCTGGCTGGGTTATATGGCATCTGCATAAAAAAGCATTTCTAATCAAAGGAAAAGTATGTGTAGTAATCATTTTTGTAACTTAGTTAAATTTGTAACTTCATTAAATTTGTGACCATTAGCTAGCTTGAGGAAAGTTGTAACATACATGTAATTGCCAAAATAAAGGAAACACCAACATAATAGGGCATTGGTCCACCACAAGCTACCAGAACAGCTGTAACGTGCCTTTGCACAGATTCTACATGTGTCTGAAACGCTACTGGAGGAATGCAACACCATTCTTCCAGTTGAACTTCCATCATTTGGTGTTTTGTTGATGGAAAACGCTGTCTCAAGCGACGCTCCAGAATCTCCCATAAGTGTTAACCTGTTAGGGTATAGGGGGCAGTATTTTCACGGCTGGATAAAAAAATGTACCCGATTTAATCTGGTTACTAATCCTACCCAGTAACTACAATATGCATATACTTATTATATATGGATAGAAAACACCCTAAAGTTTCAAAAACTGTTTGAATGGTGTCTGTGAGTATAACAGAACTCATTTGGCAGGCAAAACCCTGAGACAGATTCTGACAGGAAGTGGATACCTGATGTGTTGAATTGACTTTAAGCCTATACCATTGAAAAACAAAGGGGGTGAGGAATGTTTTGGCACTTCCTATTGCTTCCACAAGATGTCCCCAGCCTTTACAAAGTGTTTTGAGTCTTCTACAGTGAGATCTGACTGAAGAAGAGCGTTGGAACGGCGATGGCCCATTAGACACCTGGCGCGCGATTTGATGGTGGGTACTCTCATTCCGAAACGTTTTAAAAGAGAACCCAATGGTCCACCTTGAATTTTATTCATGTTCTGGTTAAAAATGGCCGTAATTATTTATGCGATACAACGTTTGACATGTTTGAACGAACTAAAATATATTTTTTCCGTTCTTGAAGTGAAGTGAAGTCCGGCTGGCTTAGATCATGTGCTACAACACGGAGGTTTTTGGACATAAATGATGAGCTTTTTTGAACAAAACTACATTCGTTATGGACCTGGGATTCTTTGGAAGTGACATCTGATGAAGAGAATCAAAGGTAATGGATTATTTACATAGTATTTTCGATTTTAGATCTCTCCAACATGGCGGTTAGTCTGTATCGCAATGCGTATTTTTCTGGCGCAGTGCTCAGATTATTGCAAAGTGTGATTTCCCAGTAAGGTTAATTTTAAATCTGGCAAGTCCATTGCGTTCAAGAGATGTAAATCTATAATTCTTTGAATGACAATATAATATTTTACCAATGTTTTCTAATATTAATTAATTATTTTGTTGTCATGACTTGACTGCCGGTATTGGAGAGAAACGATTTCCTGAACATCAACGCCATAGTAAAACGCTGTTTTTAGATATAAATATGAACTTGATAGAACTAAAAATGCATGCATTGTCTAACATAATGTCCTAGGAGTGTCATCTGATGGAGATTGTAAAAGGTTAGTGCATAATTTTAGCTGATTTTATGGTTTTGGTGACGCCTGTCTTTGAATCGACAATACACTACACACAGCTATTGTCAATGTACTCTCCTAACATAACCTAACTTTATGCTTTCCCCGTAAAACCTTTTTGAAATCGGTAAACGTGGTTAGATTAAGAAGATGTTTATCTTTCAAAGGCTGTAAGTTAGTTGTATGTTTGAGAAATTTGAATTTTGACATTTATTTGGTTTCAAATTTGCCGCTCTTGAAATGCACCTGCTGTTGATAGGGTGCGCCACGGGTGGCACGCTAACGTCCCACATAGCCCCAAGAAGTTAAATTGGGTTGAGATCTGGTGACTGAGACACACACACTTTAAACCCCCATATGCTCCTTTGAGACCCCTCTTTCAAGTCACTGATATATCTTCCTCTAGCCATGGTAGCCTAAATAATGGGCAACTGAGCATTTTTATACATGACCCTAAGCACGATGGGATGTTATTTGTTAATTAACTCAGAAACCACACCTGTGTGGAAGAACCTGCTTTCAATATACTATTTTTTTTTAATTTACTCAAGTTTTCCTTTACTTTGGCAGTTACCTGTATTTTGTATTTTTTTCTATTCTAGATCAGTTTGGGTTGGTGATCATTTGTAATTTTCCCTCAACCGGCGGGCTCTCCTGCACTGCAGCCAGCGTGAGTAAAACATTTAAACGCGTTAACCCTTGCAAGGCTGCCGGTCCAGACGGCATCCCTAGCCGCGTCTCAGAGCATGCGCAGACCAGCTGGCTGGTGTGTTTACGGACATATTCAATCAATCCTTATCCCAGTCTGCTGTTCCCACATGCTTCAAGAGGGCCACCATTGTTCCTATTCCCAAGAAAGCTAAGGTAACTGAGCTAAATGACTATCGCCCCGTATCACTCACTTCCGTTATCATGAAGTGCTTTGAAAATGTACTTGCATTTCTTTAGTGGTCTGACTTATACTTTATTTCTCAAGAAAAGCAAAATGTTTCTTTTTTTGGTTTCTATTTTTTAACATTCTCTCGCAATTCAAGGACCATATCACCTCCACCCTACCGGACACCCTAGACCCACTCCAATTTGCTTACCGCCCCGATAGGTCCACAGACGACGCAATCGCAATCACACTGCACACTGCCCTAACACATCTGGACAAGAGGAATACCTATGTAAGAATGCTGTTCATCGACTACAGCTCAGCATTTAACACCATAGTACCCTCCAGCAGCGCCTCTTCAACCTCAGGAGGCTGAAGAAATTTGGCTTGTCACCAAAAACACTCACACACTTTTACAGATGCACAATCGAGAGCATCCTATCGGGCTGTATCACCGCCCGGTAAGGCAACTGCTCCGCCCACAACCGTAAGCCTCTCCAGAGGGCAGTGAGGTCTGCACAACGCATTACCAGGGGCAAACTACCTGCGCTCCAGGACACCTACACCACCCGGTCACAGGAAGGCCAAAAAGATCAAGGACAACAACCACCCGAGCCACTGCCTGTTCACCCCACTGTCATCCAAAAGGCGAGGTCAGTATAGGTGCATCAAAGCAGGGATCGAGAGACTGAAAAACAGCTTCTATCTCAAGGCCATCAGACTGTTAAACAGCCACCACTAACATTGAGTGGCTGCTGCCAACATACTGACTCATCTCTAGCAACTTTAATAATACATTTGATGTAATAAATGTATCACTAGCCACTTTAAACAATGCCACTTTATATGTTTACATACACTACATTACTCATCTCATATGTATATACTCTACTCTATACCATCTACTGCATCTTGCCTGTGCTGTTTGGCCATCGCTCATCCATATTTTTTATGTTAATATTTTTATTAATTCCTTTTCACTTGTGTGTATAAGGTAGTTGTTGTGAAATTGTTAGATATTACTGCACGGTTGGAACTAGAAGCACAAGCATTTCGCTGCACTCGCATTAACATCTGCTAACCATGTGTATGTGACAAATAACATTTGATTTGGTTTGATCATGGATCCATTCGGAATGTCAAAAGCAGGGATGGGCAACTTTGATGGGGGTTTGAGCCAAAGAAAATCATGAGACGCCACAATGGGTCACACGTTTGTGTACCCACATCCATACCCACACAAAGAGTCAAGAGCCTTTTGGGGGCCCTTGAGAAAAAAAAAAAATTTTGTCCTCTTGACAGCGAAGAGAAAAAATTGACACGATTCTCTAAGACAGAACCCAGAAGCAGACCAGGACTAGGTGAGTAAAATCAAGGTGAGTATTTATTGGTAGTCTTGATGTGTAATTTGAGTGATCCAGGAGACGGAGCGGCAGCGGAGGTGAGTTGATGAGAGTGAATGGGTTGATCCAATGAAGTCACTGTATCCACCGACGGCCAGGCAAGGGAGTTGAATGTTCCGGGAGAATGACTGTAGACAGAGTAAACGGGAGTGAGTAACCAGTAACAAGCACAACACAACAAAACTAGCTCAGGAAACATGAGGCTGATACGCTGGCACAACGTACTGTTCGTTGCTAACGATCCGGCAGGGAATGGATGTCAGCTCAGGGTTTAAGAAGAGGTGAAGATCAGGACCAGGTGTGCAGAAGGTTGATGAGATGCAGGTGCGGGAAATAACTAGATCTCCTGCCTAACCTCCTTGCCTTGCAACCAGACAGGGTGTGTTCAGGAACCTTAGACAACACTCAAACAACAACAGTCATCTCAGGCAGAAACAGACTCAGGAAGCGGGATTCCTGACATTACTTGCAATTCTACACATTTTGCCATCGGGCATAGAGAAAATGTTGTAGTTTTAAAGCACGTTTGCTTCAATTCTACACATTTTCCATGGGGCAGAGAGATGATTTTGCAATTTTATAACTAATTTCATGCAATTCTACACATTTTGTCATAGGGTGGAGACAAATGTTTGGAGTTTTTTATACAATATCTGATGATCAAATGGGGGCCAGAGAGAATACAGTAGACGGCACGCGTCAAACATTTGATTTATGACCCTATGTCTGGGTGACATGTGCATGCCCATATTTGGGCATCCGGTCAGGACATCCTGGTGGGAAGTTATCACGTGCTCTAGGGAGTGCCAATATAGGGGCATCCTGTCAGGATGGGGAGGAGAGGAGGGAGAGGGAGAGAATTAGAGGGAACATACTTAAATTCACACAGGACACCGGATAAGACAGGAGAAATACTCCAGATATAACAGACTGACCCTAGCCCCCAGACACAAACTATTGCAGCATAAATACTGGAGGCTGAGACAGGAGGGGTCGGGAGACACTGTGGCCCCGTCTGACAATACCTCCTGACAGGGCCAATCAGGCAGGATATAACCCCACCCACTTTGCCAAATCACAGCCCCCACACCACTAGAAGGATATCTTCAACCACTAACTTACTACCCTGAGACAAGGCCGAGTATAGCCCACGAAGATCTCCCCCACGGCACGAACCCGAGGGGGGGGGCGTCAAACGCGGACAGGAAGATCACATCAGTGACTCAACCCACTCAAGTGACGCACCCCTTCCTGGGATGGAAGAGCACCAGTACCCAGTGACTCAGCCCCCGTAACAGGGTTATATTTCCTAACTGAAACCCTTAGGCCTACAGTACATTGGCTACAGTAAGAAATGCATTTTCCGTTTTTCTTGGAATAGAAAAAACATAATATTCATCAATTTAATTAAGTTGAATATCAAAAAATCTATCCCATATAGTCTGTTCTATTCAAGGCTCCCTTTGACTCTTCGGCCTACAGCTCCATGTCATTTCAATAACTTATTTTCTCAAAGATACCCTTTTGGTGGGCAAACTAGCACTAACTACCATTAAAGGGAACAATGGCTGACACTTAAATAATGTGCCATAGAATTTTACGGCAGCCTGCAGGCTGTGCTGCAGTACGACACAACTTTTAAAGGAAGAACCACTGTATGTGGCAGTGTCATAGGTTTACAGTTAGTGACAGTATTGTGTTAGAGACCACCGTAAGCGAGACTGATTCAAGACCAGAGCAAATTGAGTCCGAGTCAAGACCAAGATCGAAGGGCAAGATCAAGTCAAGACCGAGACCAGGAGGGGGAGAAGGGGACGAGACCAGAAAAATGCGAGTTCAATTCAAGACCATGATTGTAATGGTTTCAAATCACCACCATAATAAGGATTCTAAATGTCCAGTATTTCCATGTTCATATTTTGGGAGAACATATGGATTATTTAGACCAGGGATTGGCAACTACACACTCAAGTCGAGGTCCCAACTTACTTTTGAGAGTTAGAATAGTAGAATACACAAGGAGCAAATTTGGTTGTGCATTTTCTCTTGTTATGTCAGTCACCTGACAGTCACTCAATTAGCCCATGTCAGCTAACCTTTTTTAGTTAGCTGGCTGCTAGACTATCTAAACGCATAGTAATCATGGTCAAATTACTGACCGGGAGGCCCCAGAGAGAATACAATAGACGGCACGCGTCAAACGTTTGATTTATGACCCTATATCCGGATGACGTGTGCATGCCCATATTTGGGCATCCGGTCAGGACATCCTGGCGGGAAGTTATGTCGTGGAAAATTGCAAGATTGTTATAATGCTTGTATTGTATTATAATGGTTGTTTTATGCAACAGAATAGAGTATTCTTAACTATTGTGTGTGTGTTCTACTGAAGATGGGCCTCTATGAGATAACACTGACAGAGGAGATTTACGATGTCTTTGGGTAATAAAGCCTAAAGTGCATTCCAGATAACATGAGCTAATGTTTTTGTGCTATACCGTAACAGGGAGAGACGGTTCCAGTTTGGAGTAGGAGGACCAGACACTGGTCTATACAATGAAAACAGTTGACACAGCAGTTGCTGTCTGCTTTGTTTTATAGATATCTTTCATACAAATCTTAACCTTGTGACCATTCTATGTATCTGTTGTTCATCATGTAAGTTGAGAGGGGTGTATCTTGGCTATAAAAGATCCTTGTACTTTTGTGTTGTCACTTTTCAATGGCACAAAATTGTGTCTGACCCTTTAACGAGCGAGAATCGGTCGTTTTCTCTCTCGCGGAGAAAGGCTTTTCTGGGAAATGGGTCTGTGCATTTCAAAACAATGTATTGTTATTATATACGAATACAGTCTTTCCTACAACAGCCAGTTATAATCATAAATATTTAAAAGGTTATTAAAGTGTAGTACTGTGTGTGGTAATGATGTACAACCGTAGTCCAACAATGTTTATACATAAAACATTCGTGCATGTTTAAATATTGCGCAGTAAAATTGTTTAAAAAATTATAACATGTATTAAAAAGGTTTGTACTAAAGATTTAGAATTAAATAAAGGAATTTAAAACAGTAGCTCACCTTTTTCCGAAAGGAATATGTATTTTCGCTCCATCACCAAGCATGTCCCTGAGAAAAAAGGCTTTCGGGAAAGACGCAACTGTACGACAGGCTTTAACGCAACTCCAAACCACTGCCAACAGCCCAGAAGAGTTATCAGACCGAACCGCTAAAAGATCATCTGTAAATCCATCCTAATGGACCTTTTGAAGGTGAGTTAGTGAAAATAATATATTAGATTTACATGTGTTAGGTATTTTTTCTGGGAAAAGTTTGGATATTACAATTTGATATTGTTCTAATATTAAACAGACGTTATATGTTTTTATTTTTACAGGTATTCTAAAATGGGTGGACAGCGATTTTTTTAGGTATGTATTTTAGGCCAAATGCACGTATTTTTACAAGTTAAAATGTATATATTTCATATAAATACATGTTAATATTATCTAACGTTTATTGGATATCCAACATTGAGCCAACTGCTCCCGGGGATAAATGCTTTGGATCATCCAACATCAGCTGTTATAACTATCCCTGATGAGGATTCAGAGGAGCAACTGGAGGACACCGAATTTTACGAGATATCTATATGTCAACTGTATGTATTTTTTATGATAAAATGTATAACCGACACCGAAGGCCCTACACCACGAGAGGACATGGTCGAGACGGAAGGGGTACCCCGGAACATAACGAGTAAAACAATGAATTTGGATAATTTCCCCGCTTTAAATGACATTTGAGGTTGTTGATTTGCGGTTGTTTGAAATGGACAGACAACACGATAAGGACAACTCCGAGAGAGAACCAATATTCAGTCAAGATATTCTAAAACTGTTGGACAATGATTTTTACGATATATCTCTATGTCAATTGTACGTATTTTTTATGATAAAACGTGTATATATTTTGTATAATTATAGTTGAATATTATTATAGAAAAGCCCAAGGACATTGGTGGAAACATCCTTTATGTCACAGCTGTCGTGGAAGAGAGAATGGGACCAAGGCGCAGCGGGTTGCGTGCTCAACATATTTATTATAAAAATGAGAACACCACGGAAAAACAATAAACAAACTAACGACAGGAACAGAGAAGCATGCTCAACAAAAGCAGTGCTCTCAAACAACTACCCACAAGTGACAAACAAAACACACACCTATTTATAGGACTCCCAATCAGAGGCAACTAGAAACACCTGCCTCCAATTGAGAGTCCAGCACCCAACCTACACATAGAAATACAAACATAGACCAGTGACCAAAAACCCTGTAATACATAAATAAACTACCCTCTGCCACGTCCTGACCAAACTACAATAACAAAATATCCTCTATACTGGTCAGGACGTGACAGTACCCCCCCCCCCAAAGGTGTAGACCCCGGATGCACCTACACAAAACCCCCAAAACAAACAGAAAAATCCCCCTAAACTAAAGGGAGGGAAGGGAGGGTGGCTGCCGTCAATGACGCCACTGTGCTACACCCCCCCCCCTCCCCCCCTCCCCAACCCACCTATAATGGAGGCGGCTCAGGTGCGGGATGTGGACCCCGCTCCACCCTCGGTGTCGCCCACTTAGGTGGCGCCCCTGGCCGCGTCGGAGGACCGGTGGGCGACCCTGACTGCGCCCGGCTGGCGGGCGATCCTGGCTGCGCCCGGCTTGCGGGCGACCGTGGCTGCGCCCGGCTGGCGGGTGACCGTGGCTGCGCCCGGCTGGTGGGCGACACTTGATGCGCTCGCCTGGCTGATGACCCTGGCGGCTCCGGCCTGGCTGGCGGCTCTGGCGGCTCCAGACTGGCTGGCGGCTCTGGCGGCTCCAGACTGGCTGGCGGCTCTGGCGGCTCCAGACTGGCTGGTGGCTCTGGCGGCTCCAGACTGGCGAGGCTGGGCTCACGCACTAGAAGCCTGATGCGTGGGGCTGGTACAGGATGTGCCAGTCTGGGCACACGCACCTCAGGGCTAGTGCGGGGAGCGGGAACAGGCCGAGTCGGACTGGGTTGACGCACTAGAAGCCTGAGGCGTGGGGCTGGTACTGGACGTGCCAGCCTGGAGACACGCACATCAAGGCTAGTGCGTGTAGTGGGAAACACTGGACCGTAGAGGCGCACTGGCGGTCTCGAGCGCAGGGCTGGCATCACCCCTACTGGCTGGATGCCCACTTTCCCCTGGCACATGCGGGGCGCTGGTACTGCGCGTACCGGCCTGAAAATACCCGGCCTTGCCACAGCACCCATCACCCCAAAGCACGGGACCTGTCCAGTATGTCTCTGCCCAAAAAGGGTACGGGGAGCTGGCCTGGGGCTTCATCCTCGCCCCGCCAAACTGCCCTTGTGCCCCCCCAAAAAACATTCTTGGGGCTGCCTCTCGGGCTCCCTTACCAGCCGTGTTCCCCGGTCCTCGCCAGATTTCCTCCGCTGCTTGGTCCTGTTGTGGTGGGTAGTTCTGTCACAGCTGTCGTGGAAGAGAGAATGGGACCAAGGCGCAGCGGGTTGCGTGCACATCATATTTATTATAAAAATGAGAACACCACGGAAAAACAATAAACAAACTAACGACAGGAACAGAGAAGCAGGCTCAACAAAAGCAGTGCTCTCAAACAACTACCCACAAGTGACAAACAAAACACACACCTATTTATAGGACTCCCAATCAGAGGCAACTAGAAACACCTGCCTCCAATTGAGAGTCCAGCACCCAACCTACACATAGAAAAACTACCCTAGAATATACACATAGAAATACAAACATAGACCAGTGACCAAAAACCCCATAATACATAAATAAACTACCCTCTGCCACGTCCTGACCAAACTACAATAACAAAATATCCTCTATACTGGTCAGGACGTGACACTTTAATTCGAGGCCTCATACTCAGCGGTGCCAGGGGATGCCTTAATGAGGTCGGATGGTAATGTACAACAGATCTCATCCCATAAAATGAAGAAATAGCCATAGCCCGATCATGCTGCTTTCTATTCCGTACCCCATCTAATCCAGAAGTTCTGTGCATCCATGAATCCACGGAAGTCCACCGAATCGGGTAAATTTCATCGGAATTTTCCGTTGCGATCGGGAGAGTGGGCCATCAGTTATTGGTTTATAGTTATTACCACGGAGAGCGGCTTGGAGAGCACACTTCAAATCTAACGTGCAATGTGATTTGATCAATGATCAAGACTCTACGGATTATCACAGGCCAATTATGCCAAAGTTATATGGTTAATATGTCATGAAATTACAGGTACACATGAAGACACTTGAAAGGGTGAAATATGAAACGCCATTGTTTGCGGAACTGAACGATTCTGACATCAAACTAATGGGTATTATAGACGGAATAGCCGTTCACTGTATGTATTATTCTTCTCATGATTGTGGTAAATAGTTACAAGCATAAATGACTCAAGGATGATACCTATTGACTTCTTAATGAACCGGCATGTGGGATTCCCTAAGTATGTTAATTATGATTGTTAATAATGAGTGTTATGATTTGATCTTTGTGATTAGGAATTTGATAGGATACATGTTACGAATTTGATAGCATACCTGTTGTTCTGTTTCATTTGTTAGGCCGCACAGACTACTCAGTAAATATACCACTTTATGGTTAAAGGTATTCAGGCCACAGTCTCATCCATTCCTCTGGAACCTGTTCACCTTCACTGTCAGTCATACTACCTGTCCAGCTACCAACACAGATTCAATTAATCTTTCAATTATTTAAAACGTCTATAGGATACTCAGCTGAGACCGGGAATAATTAATTTGGAGGCATCCAACATTAACGGTTATAACTATTGAAGATGCAAAAAAGGGGTTTTAAGAAATACATTTGGTTGACAGATGTGTATTATTATAAAAATAATATAACATTATTTTCATAATCTTAATTATTATTATGTTACATGCGAGACATACCCAGAAATGTCAACGTAGACAACTTACAAGAATGTGTTTACCAGGCAGTGACGAAAACATTTTAAAGGAGCTCTAATTCAAACATGCAAAGATATATATTTGATACAAATACCCCATTAAAAACGGTTGTTACAATATCACTTCTCACTGTGTACATTTCAAGCTTTCAACAACAATAAAACAACCATCTAAATAATGTTTATCGGACTAACACTGTTGAGTTTCCTATTTACTAAAGAACAATCACTACGACAAAACACAAAAAGTTGTAATATAATCTGTATACATGTCATTCTATACTGAAAACAGATACATTCTGAAAGATTATGTTGATGTGATAACACATTTTTTATTCATCTCTCAATTTAGGATAATGCTGTTTATTTTATACTTTACTTAAATTGCATTATTTATCTTGTCTCATACCATGCTAATACACTACCATGCCATGAAAACAGATGTGGAATTAACCCCATAACAGGTGTGTGTCTTTTTGGGATAAAGAATTGATCAAGAATACCAATAGGCGTGATCAGATCCTCTTCCCTATTACGGCATCATTTAATGCACAGTCATATGCAAAACCATAAACTCTGACAAGAAAACATTGAAAACCTTAACATGACTACTTGCAATGTCATTATGTTTGCAACCATCCATCAACGGTTGAATTGTGTTATTTTTATTTGTACATGCACCGAGCTTCCAAGTGGCTGGAGCCAAGCAACAGGCTAAATTAAAAATACCAAAATAAAATGTATGTGAAAAGATGTGGTCAAATGTATTTTTTGTTTTGTTTTTGTTACAACCAACAGGTCTTCCTAACATTTGACATAACTAGTAAGCCTTACATCCTGAATGTATAGGGGCTCCCTGTGGGCCTTCCCTGTGGCTCAGATGGTAGAGCATGGTGTTTGCAATGCCAGGGTTGTGGGTTCGATTCCCACGGGGGGCCAGTACAACAAAAAAACAAAATGCATGAAATGAAATGTATGCATTCACTACTGTGTGTCGCTCTGGATAAGAGTGTCTGCTAAATGACTAAAATGTAAAATAAGGACCGGGGAACACACAGGAGTGGTGGCACCACAAGCCCTTCTAAGTAATTGAGCTGAGAACATAAATGCTATATTGTAATTCAAATCATTGACCCATAAGAGAACACAGGAGCAAAGCATGACCCATATAGAATTAAAACAACATTATTCTTAATGAGAAATATAATCTAATAAACAAATGTTTGCATAATGAAAGACATGGAAACTGTCTCCAACAATGTATTTAGCTATGTATAAAAACTTTGATATTGTCATTAAGGTCATTGAGGCTAACAATAGTTATTGTGGGAGGTTTAGGGTTAAAATATATTGAAGGATCGTGACTGTTAGAGATTTGTTCACAGTGGGGATTCTGAAAGATGGGGGATTAGAACCCAAAGTAATAGTGGTAAGAAAGATCATAAAGATCATTTCATATTCCGGTTTTATTGTAGATGTTAACAATCGAGGGAGTTTACAGTAGGTCAAAGAGCTGTATAAAGGCAAAGATAGCAACAAATTGACCTACGTGACCTCAAAGACGGACAGCCTACTTTATAATAGAGAATGCAGGGATGTGTACTGAACATGTACCCATTATAAAACAAATGATCTACGGTCAAATGCATCTAAAGTTTTTATTGAAGTGGCCGCTGCATTCATATAGATTATTTCAACATAGTCTAGAACCAGTAAGAACATAGATTGAATGATCTGCTTTGTGCAATTGAGCAAGAAGCCTGACCTATTTCTATGTAAGAAGCCACATTTTTTATATTCAGCTTCTTAATTAACTAACTCATCAATATGTTTTTTAAAAGTCAGCTTAACATCTATACTAATACAACATACAAGGTATCAATCATTAGAATAATTTTCGTACACTCGAGAAAACAACATATACTTAGTCTTACCCGTATTCAATAATAATTTAAGGTAAATAAAATTGTTATGGAAAATAATGAAAGCATAATGTAGTTCGGATAGAGCACAATCAGCAGGGCGGACGATAGAGTACACAACTGTATCGTCGGCATGAATTTCTGACAAAATAATATTATTAATGTATACAATATATTTGTTTATTAGACATTCCAACATATAACACAATATCGAGATACAAAAAAAATGTATATGCAACATTTGAACAATTGTGAACCCCCTTGGTGATAGAGCGAAAAGACATATTCCTTTCGTTAAAAGGTGAGATACTGTTTTAAATTGCTTTATTTAATTCTTAATCTTTAGTACAAACCTTTTTAAAACATGTTATAATTATTTAAACAATTTTACTGCGCAATATTTAAACATGCACGAATGTTTTATGTATAAACATTGTTGGACTACGGTTGTACATCATTACCACACACAGTACTTCACTTTAATAACCTTTTAAATATTTCTGATTATAACTGGCTGTTGTAGGAAAGACTGTATTCGTATAAAATAATACATTGTTATGAAACGCACAGACCCATTTTCCCAGAAAAGCCTTTAAACGACCGATTCCCGCTCGTTAAAGGGTGAGATACAATTTTAAATCCCTTTATTTAATTCAAAATATTTAGTACATATCTTTGAAAACATGTTATAATTACTATTACTATTCCTTTCTTACAGATAAAGGGCCCGGTTGTAGGTTTATACACCCGTCCGATTCCAATTCACCGCCATCAAGACAGACTCTCTTGCTCGCTCGATATCCCACCCATTCCAAGTTCCGTAAGTTTTCCCGGCACAAAGTAGTTCACATCCAGACAGGCTTTGGAAAATACATACGAACTAGACGATTTTGTAGCATTTCTACTATATCTGACGTTACTGGGGTCTTTTTTTTACGTCAATAAACATCTTTCAAAAAGAGGCTGGCATGATTGACTGTGACAGCCCCCACCCTGGAGAGCAGCTCTCCTTTGATCCCCAACCTAGTTAAATCACCTGTTGTTTGGGTATCGTTATGTATATATGCTCTCCTATTGTTGAATTGTTTAGATATAAAACATTGTTTCAAACACCCCTGCAGAGACACACACACACACACCTCCCGAAAAAAAACCATTGTTTTGAAACACAATTGCATACACACACAGCCCAGGATAGATCAAATGCCTACACATGCTTTAACATATACAGATGCACTATCTTGTTAAATAAACACCAACTAAAGCGTGACAGCTTCAAAGGAATAGATGCACTATATGCATACATTAACACTCACTCTAAGGCGTGAGAACAGGAACAGGATGTCCTGACAGGATGCCCCTATATTGGCATAACCACATGATAACTTCCCGCCAGGATGTCCTGACCAGATGCCCAAATATGGGCATGCACACGTCATCCGGACATAGGGTCAATCAAACGTTTGACGTGTGCCGTCTATTGTATTCTCTCTGGGGCCTCCCGGTCAGTAATTTGACCATGATTACTATAAGTTTAGATAGATAACTAAAAAATGTTAGCTGATATGGGCTAATTGAGTGACTCAGGTGACTGACATAACAAGAGAAAATGCACAACCAAATTTGCTTCTTGTGTATTCTACTATTTCAACTCTCAAAAGTAAGTTGGGACACCGACTTGAGTTTGTAGTTGCCAATCCCTGGTCTAAATAATCTATATGTGCTCCAAAATATGAACACAGAAATACTGGACATTTAGAATTCTTATTATGGTGGTGATTTGAAACAATTACAATCATGGTGTTGAATTGGACTCGCATTTTTCTGGTCTCGATCTTGCCCTTCAATCTTGGTCTTGACTCGGACTCAATTTGCTCTGGTCTTGAATCAGTCTCGCTTACGGTGGTCTCGAACGCAACACTGTCACTAACTGTAAACTTATGACACTGCCACATACAGTGGTTCTTCCTTTAAAAGTTGTGTCGTACTGCAGCACAGCCTGCAGGCTGCCATAAAATTCTATGGCACATTATTTAAGTGTCAGCCATTGTTCCCTTTAATGGTAGTTAGTGCTAGTTTGCCCACCAAAAGGGTATCTTTGAGAAAATAAGTTATTGAAATGACATGGAGCTGTAGGCCTAAGAGTCAAAGGGAGCCTTGAATAGAACAGACTATATGGGATTGATTTTTTGAAATGCAGCTTAATTAATTTGATGAATATTATGGTTTTTCTATTCCAAGAAAAACAAAAATGCATTTCTTACTGTAGCAGATGTACAGTAGGCCTAAGGGTTTCAGTTAGGAAATATAACCCTGTTACGGGGCTGAGTCACTGGCTTACTGGTGCTCGTCCATCCCGTCCCAGGGAAGGGTGCGTCACTTGAGTGGGTTGAGTCACTGATGTGATCTTCCTGTCTGCGTTTGACGCCACCTCTCGGGTTCGTGCCGTGGGGGAGATCTTCGTGGGCTATACCCGGCCTTGTCTCAGGGTAGTAAGTTGGTGGTTGAAGATATCCCTCTAGTGCTGTGAGGGCTGTGCTTTGGCAAAGTGGGTGGGGTTATATCCTGCCTGATTGGCCCTGTCAGGGGGTATTGTCGGACGGGGCCACAGTGTCTCCCGACCCCTCCTGTCTCAGCCTCCAGTATTTATGCTGCAATAGTTTGTGTCTGGGGACTAGGGTCAGTCTGTTATATCTGGAGTATTTCTCCTGTCTTATCCGGTGTCATGTGTGAATTTACGTATGTTCCCTCTAATTCTCTCTCTCTCCCTCCCCTCTCGGAGGACCTGAGCCCTAGGACCATGCCTCAGGACTACCTGGCCTGATGACTCCTTGCTGTCCCCAGTTTCAACTGTTCTGCCTGCGGCTATGGAACCCTGACCTGTTCACTGGACGTTCTACCTTGTCCCGGACCTGCTGTTTTCGACTCTCTCTCTCTACCGCACCTGCTGTCTCTAACTCTGAATGCTTGGTTATGAAAAGCCAACAGACATTTACTCATGGGATGCTGACCTGTTGCACCCTCTTCAACCACTGTGATTATTATTATTTTTTGACTCTGCTGGTCATCTATGAACGTTTGAACATCTTGGCCATGTACTGTTATAATATGTTATACAGCCAGAAGAGGACTGGCCACCCCTCAGAGCCTGGGTCCTCTCTAGGTTTCTTCCTAGGTTCCTGCCTTTCTCGGATGGTTTTCCTAGCAACCATGCTTCTACATCTGCATTGCTTGCTGTTTGGGGTTTTAGGCTGGGTTTCTGTATAGCACTTTGTGTCACGTCCTGACCAGCAGAGGGCGTAATTGTATTAGTTTTGGTCAGGACGTGGCAGAGCTTTTGTGTTATGTGTTAGTTAATTGGGGTTGGACTCCCAATTGAAGGCAGGTGTGTTGAGTTGCCTTTGATTGGGAGTCCTATATAGTAGTGTGTGTTTTTCTTTGGGGTTGTGGGTAATTGTTTCTTGTTTAGTGTGTTTGCACCTGACAGGACGGTTGGCTGTCGTTTTTCTCAGTTTGTTTTGTATTGTGTTCTCTTTTGCTTAATTAAATGATGATGAACACTAACTCTGCTGCATTTTGGTCCATTCCTGAAGACAGCCCTGACAGAATTACCCACCAAACCAGGACCAAGCAGCAGAGGAACGAGGAAGAAGGATGGACATGGGCGGAGATAAGGATGAGCGTTTCCAGGGCTATGGAAGAGTTAAGTAAACTCGAGAGGCAGCCCCAATAAAAACAATTTTGGGGGGGGCACAAGGACAGTTTTGCGGGGCAAGGATGGAGCCCCAGGCCAGCTCCCCGCACTTGCCCTGAGGTGCGTGTCTCCAGGCTGGCACGTCCAGTACCACCCCCACGCATCAGGCGTCTAGTGTGCCAGCCCAGCCTCGCCAGTCGGGAGTCGCCAGAGCCGCCCGCCAGTCGGGAGCCGCCAGAGCCGCCCGCCAGTCGGGAGCCGCCAGAGCCGCCCGCCAGTCGGGAGCCGCCAGAGCCGCCCGCCAGTCGGGAGCCGCCAGAGCCGCCCGCCAGTCGGGAGCCGCCAGAGCCGCCCGCCAGTCGGGAGCCGCCAGAGCCGCCCGCCAGTCGGGAGCCGCCAGAGCCGCCCGCCAGTCGGGAGCCGCCAGAGCCGCCCGCCAGTCGGGAGCCGCCAGAGTGGCCCAACAAAACCAATAAACAATATCCCCTAAACAATAAGGGAGGGAAGGGAGGGTGGCCCGTCTGCCCGGAGCTGCCAGAGTGGCCCGTCTGCCCGAAGGGGTCTGTTTGTGACCCAGAACCGAAGGGGTCTACCTGCGACCCGGAACCAAGGGGGTCGGTCTGCGACCCGGGACTGAGGGAATCTGCTTGTGACCCAGAACCGGGTGAGTCTGGCTACGATCCCAAATTTGAATTTAGTAACTGTGACTGTAATGAGTCTGCCTACAGACCGGGACCGAAGGAGTCGGCCTACGACCTGGAACCGAAGGAGTCTGCCTAGTAGACCAGAACCGGAGCCACCTCCAATATAGGTGGGTTGGGGAGGGGGGGTGTAGCACAGTGCCGTCGTTGACGGCAGCCACCCTCCCTTCCCTCCCTTTAGTTTAGGGGGTTTATTTTTGTATTGGGTTTCCTTTATGTTGGTGCATTCGGTGTATGCACCTTTAGGGGGGGGGGGTAATGTCACGTCCTGACCAATATTTAGGTACTATTTGTATTATATTTTGGTCAGGACGTGGCAGAGGTATATTTGTTTTGTATTTTGGGGTTTTGTGTGTGGTGCAGTGGGGTGTTAGTTGTTGGTATAGGTTCTAGGTTTGTTTTTCTATGTATAGTTAATTGGGGTTGGACTCCCAATTGAAGGCAGGTGTGTTGAGTTGCCTTTGATTGGGAGTCCTATATAATAGGGTGTGTTTCTCTTTGTGTTGTGGGTAGTTGTATTTTGCACTGCATTTATTTATGCCTGTAAAACTGTCACTAGTCTTTTTAGTTTTCTTGTTTTTCCGTGGTCAACGTCCTTGAATAAATATGTTGTTGAACACGCAACCCGCTGCGTATTGGTCCACATTCTCCGACAATGATTTTGCTATATCGTCTAGCGACGAAGAAATCTGTGACACATTGTTTGCAGAATTCACAGCCTGCTACGCTTGTGAAAAACAAAATGCCTCTACTGTAAATAAAAACACAGTATCTACAGTGGTACAAATATATTATTGAATTAGATTTTTTTTGTTTTTATCTGTTATTCTAACAAGTGGTAGCCACAGTGAATAATCCAATAATAATTGATATGACACGGCTCTCGGAACTCATTAATAGGCGGCTTCTAAATGAAAATATTTGCAGATCAATAAATCTAATTAAACTTAGAGGATTGGAGGATTATCAATTAATATCTAAGGGGCATTTTCCGTTAGTGTAACGTTTGCTTCCAACTCACACTCTCAAACACATAGATCCCCTGAACGCAGCTCACTCTCCAGATCCCAATCACCTGAATTTATGATCACCTGTTCACACGCTGTTTAGTTCTGTATTTGTAACAATGCTTTTTTGCCTATTCCCTGCCTGTACTTTTGCCTATCAGATTTCCTGTCATCAACCTCTTGCCTGATCTCCCGGGCTACGTTATTAGCCCTTTCCCTGCCTGTACTGTTGCCTTTTTGGAGTCCTTGTGTACGACCTTCTGCTTGCCCCTGGACCCAGCTACCTGCATCCTCAAGTGGTCCTTTACTAATAAATACCTGCTGCGCCCTGCGCTTGAAACCAGCACTCTGTCTTCCATTGTACTTATTACAGTTAGGGCAAATCTGGTCTGTGATATTGAGTTGGAAATGTAAACCTTACAGAGAATACCTACAGGGCTTTTATATAATTATATTTAAAGTTTTATTTTACCTTTATTTAACTAGCCAAGTCAGTTAAGAACAAATTCTTATTTACAATGACGGCCTACACCGGACGACACTGGGCCAATTGTACGCCGCCCTATAGGACTCCCGATCACGGCCAGATGTGATACAGCCTGGATTCGAACCAGAAACTGTAGTGACACCTCTTGCACTGAGATGCAGTTATGGGTGGAGTTAGAATTTTGGCTGTCAGAAGTATTAAAATCAACCAATGTCAGCCTTTAAATGCTTTATTATCCAAATGTTTAAAGTGCGTGTGGGCGACAGAGAGAAACAAAATGGTGCAGTTTGAGGTCATGAGGCGGAGAGTGATGCGGGCGCTGGAGATAAAATGAGTACAAAAGAAAGGAAAAATAAGCTCATTATGAATAGGATTTATTTTGTTTACATTCTTCATTGTATCCACACTGTCACAAATAACTGAACACACACAACATGAGCAGATTAACTTGGTCAAAACAGTCAAAACGCCACAGCATACAATGGCATTCTAGATGGATGAGGGTATGTCTTTTAAGTGTTTGGACCACAGCCATGGTCTGAGAGGCCTTTAGGTGCCTTTGGCAAACTCCATGCAGGCTGTCATGTGCCTTTTACTGAGGAGTGGCTTCTGTCTGGCCGCTCTACCATAAAGGCCTGATTGGTGGAGTGCTGCAGAGATGGTTGTCCTTCTGGAAGGTTCTCCCATCTCCACAGAGGAACTCTGGAGCTCTATCAGAGTGACCATTGGGTTCTTGGTCACCTCCCTGACCAAGGCCCTTCTCCCTCGATTGCTCAGTTTGGCCGGGCGGCCAGCTCTAGGTAGAGTCTTGGTGTTCCAAACTTCTTCCATTTAAAACCTCTTACATCTAGACGTTCCGCTAGCGGAACACCTGCTCCAATATCCAATGATGGGCGTGGCGCGAAATACAAACTCCTCGAAAATCCGAAAACTTCCATTTTTCAAACCATTTTAAAAGACAAGAATCTCCTTTATCTAACCACACTGTCCGATTTCAAAAAGGCTTTACAGCGAAAGCAAAACATTAGATTATGTAAGCAGAGTACCCAGCCAGAATTAATCAGACACCCATTTTTCAAGCTAGCATATAATGTCACAAAAAACAAAACCACGGCTAAATGCAGCACTTACCTTTGATGATCTTCATCAGATGACACTCCTAGGACATTATGTTATACAATACATGCATGTTTTGTTCAATCAAGTTCATATTTATATCAAAACCAGCTTTTTACATTAGCATGTGACGTTCAGAACTAGCATTCCCACCGAACACTTCCGGTGAATTTACTAAATTACTCACGATAAACGTTCACAAAAAACATAACAATTATTTTAAGAATTATAGATACAGAACTCCTTTATGCAATCGCGGTGTCCGATTTTAAAATAGCTTTTCGGTGAAAGCACATTTTGCAATATTCTGAGTAGATAGCCCGGCCATCATGGCTAGCTATTTTTACACCCACCAAGTTTGGTACTCACCAAACTCAGATTTACTATAAGAAAAATTGGATTACCTTTGCTGTTCTTCGTCAGAATGCACTCCCAGGACTTCTACTTCAATAACAAATGTTGGTTTGGTTCCAAATAATCCATAGTTATATCCAAATAGCGGCGTTTTGTTCGTGCGTTCAAGACACTATCCGAAGGGTAACGAAGGGTGATGCGCCCGGCGCATATCGTGACAAAATATGTCAAAATATTCCATTACCGTACTTCGAAGCATGTCAAACGCTGTTTAAAATCAATTTTTATGCGATTTTTCTCGTAAAATAGCGATAATATTCCGACCGGGAGTCGTTGTTTTTGTTCAAAGACTGAAAATGTAAACATGGAGTCGTCTCGTGCACGCGAGCCCCGTCTCATTGTTCTCAGATCGACCACTTACCAAATGCGCTACTGTTTTTCAACCATGGGCTGCAAAGTCATCATTCAACGTTCTGGCGCATTCTGAGAGCGTTAGAAAATGTCACGTTACAGCAGAGATCCTCAGTTTTGGATAGATGGCAAAGAAGGCCAAGAAATGGTCAGACAGGGTACTTCCTGTACAGAATCTTCTCAGGTTTTGGCCTGCCATTTGAGTTCTGTTATACTCACAGACACCATTCAAACAGTTTTAGAAACTTTGGAGTGTTTTCTATCCAAAGCTAATAATTATATGCATATTCTAGTTTCTGGGCAGGAGTAATAACCAGATTAAATCGGGTACGTTTTTTATCCGGCCGTGAAAATACTGCCCCCTATCCATAACAAGTTAAGAATGATGGAGGCCACTGTGTTCTTGGGGACCTTCAATGCTACAGAGATTTTTTGGTACCCTTCCCCAGATCTGTGCCTCGACACAATCCTGTCTCAGAGCTCTACAGACTATTCCTTCGACCTCATGGCTTGGTTTTTGGTCTGACATGCACTATTAACTGTGGGACATTTTATAGACAGGTATGTGCCTTTCCAAATTATGTCCAATCAATTGAATTTACCACAATTCAATCATCTCAAGGATGATCAATGGAAACAGGATGCACCTGAGCTCAATTTCGAGTCTCATAGGGGTCTGAATACTTATGTAAATAAGGTATTTCTGTTTTTTATATTTAAGAAATTAGCCCCCCCAAAAATTTTTATCACTTTGTCATTAAGGGGTATTGTGTGTAGGTTGATGTATGAAAAGTAAGTGCTTGTTTAGCCAGTACATCAACTACCTCATTCCACTCTTCCCTCACATGGGCTGGGACCCAAGTAAATCTTCTGTCCAATCCTGCCATGGGTTTGTAGTACATCATAAAGCCGGTCTTGTCTGCAACGTAAGTTAAAGAACTGCAGACTCATCAACACTGTGCATGAATCAGTGCAAATAACCGCTCTGTCTGGCTTGATTTCCTCCACTCACTGCAAGGCCAACCGTATGGCCAGCAGCTCCGCTGTATATACAGCCAGATTATTTGTAATACATTCCGACTGCCACCCCACATTCCTGCTTTACAAATGCTGATCGAGTACGTCCTGTCCTTGGATCTGTTGAACCATCTATGTAAATGGCCACAACATCCTGATACACAGTATCCAGACGTCTCTTAAACAAATCAGATGGATCAACATCATTCCTGTCTTTCCATAGTCTCTCCAAAACTTCCAAGTCAACTACTAGGGGCAGGAGTAGCCATGGTGGGTTTACAGGAATAGCTACCGTTGGACTAAACTCCCTTCAATACAGTCCCATCTCTCTCGCAAGGGTATTACCCACACACTTAAAGCTTTTGTTGTTCTGTCCTCGCTCATGTTCCCAGCATGCCTGTAAAATCCCTTTTCCAGGATGAGACACCCCATGTCCCTGTAGGCTGACCCAATAATGAATTGCCAGCTGCTGTCTCCTAATCTGAAATGGCATATCACCATCTCCACCTGTAATGCTGACACTGAGGAGGTCCCACTACATATTACACTACATAGTCCTTGCTCTTGTATGACATCTACCCTTTCCAATGAGGTCTGTGCTGCCGAATCCTATGTTATACTGCAATAGGTATTACAGATCAGATCAATGCAAAATACATGGTCCTCAATGAGGAACACCCAGCCCCCCACTCCTTCCCTGTCAGACAGCACATCACATGAAGCTCCTTCTTATACTTTCCCATCACTCTCTCAATGTGTTCTGCCCAGGTCAGCCTGGTGTCAAAGGACACGCCGATGAACCTGAAGGCCACCACCCTCTCCAAGTTTCTCCCATATAACCTCAAGCCACCTTCCTCCTGGCAAATAACAGTCGGAGTTCTCTCTTTGTTCACCTGAGCCTTCTTGACCTCTGCTTGTAAGCAGAGCACTGGGTCCATAGTTCTCCTCCCCTTCCTGAACCCACTCTAAAGTGGCGATACTTGCCCCCTGCTCTCCAGTAAGTTAGCATCTCCGTAATCATACGTTCCATAATCTTGCATACATGTGATGTTAAAGCTATTGACCGATAGCTTGTTGGCCTCATTGGGTCCTTCCCTGGCTTCCGAATTGTTACCACCACTGCCTTCTTCCAGCTGCCAGGAAGTTTTCCCTCCTCCCACACTCTGTTGTACAACACCAATACCTTATGCATTGACTCATCACTAAGATGGACCAACATAACATAGCACACCTCATCTTTCCCAGGTGACGTTAACCCAGCCTTACCTATTGCCCTTTTCATCTTAGCCATGGTAAATTGTGCATTCAACGCATCATTTACATCCTCCCTCTTATTCAGCACTCCAGGTTGCTCCTCTTTAGTTCTCTCTCTCTCCCCCACTGCCCCTCCTTTGACAAATTTGCAGAGCCATGCACTTGGACAAAGGCTTTGGCCATCACCTCTGCCTTCTCATCTATTACTGCCATATCCTCCCTACTCGTCAACACTGGATAATCCCACTCCCTTCTGACCCCACTCATCCTGTTAATCATCCCCCACACTTCTCCCACAGGTGTCGCCCTTCCAATGGTGTCACAGAACTGACGACAACATGACCTATTTGCCTGACGGATAGTTCTCCCCACCAGTGCCTGAGCCGACTTATACTGAATCGGATGTTTTCAGTACTCTAAATGCCCTGTTCCTACTCCCCCGTCTACCATCGGACTGCTTTCCTCCTCCTCCTCCTCCCTGAACTCTTAGGTATAACCTCAGAAGCTGCCCCCACTAAAGCTGTTCTCAGCCAGTTATTCATACTATCCACATCCCCTCTTATATCCACCTGAGCCATCACCTGCTCACTCAGCTACTGAAACTGATCCCACTTTGCCCTTCTAAACACCCACCTGCTTACTCCATCCACTGACACCTCCTCCTCCCTCCAGCCTACTGTGCATACTGTGGGGTAATGATCACTCCCTACTGTTGACTTCTACCATACCGCCCACTCACAGATTCCTGCCATCACACTAGATACCAGAGTGAGGTCCAACGCAGACTCTTTCCCTGTGGCTACATCAATCCTGGTCCCTCTGCCATCATTCAGGCACACCAGATCTTTCATTTCTATCAGATTTTACATCACTTGGCCATTTCAATGCATCCGTTTCACCCTCCAGAGCGTGTTGTGGGCATTTAAAATCCCCACACCATATTACCTTACTTCTATCCTGGCCCTCCGCCCTCTCCAGCACTTCCAGGTCCAATAACTGACAAAGATTATAGTAGTTCACTACCACTAGCAACCCTCCTCTCAAACACACCTCCACTACCACATATTCCTGTTCAATACCTTTGCCTATCATCCTGTAAGGAAGTCCTTGCTTTATGAAGGTGGCACATCAGGCTTAGCTGGCATATCCACAATGAACTGCTTGAACTCCTACCCATTAGAGAACAGGCTTCGAGCCTTCCATTGTAGTATTACTACCATAACTAAGATCCAGTAATACATGACTCCAGCCTTGGCTGATTGAGGTCATCTCGAACCTCTTCCCATGTCAACCCTGTCATACTCAGATGTCTCCCAGCCGCTTTCACTATTAGCTGAATCCTCTCTGTTTTAGACTCTACTTTAGCTGTGCTATTGATAGCTTCTGCTATAAATGTCACCAACTTTCTCTTATTCATGTATACCATATCGCACCACCTGCTCCGTAATCCCCGGTCTAGATGATCCTACCCATCTCTCCCTTGAATCTGTGTATTCGTGGACCTGGACCACCATCACTGCCTTAGCGTATGACAACCTTCTCTCCACTTTCACTGCCTGCTTCATTGCCTCACACCCACCACTACGCCACACTATGAGCACCCCCACAGCTGCAGAACTTTGGTTGTGCACCATCCCTACACTTCCCATACTCATGGTCCCTTCCACACCGGGCACACCTCTTTTTCTCTTTACAGGCTGTTGCCACATGCCCAAACCTCTGGCAGTTATAATGTCTTAAAGGCTTAGGTACATAAGCCCTCACATAATAACTCATACAGTGCCTTCGGAAAGTATTCAGACCCCTTGACTTTTTCCACATTTTGTTATGTTACAGCCTTATTCTAAAATGGATAAAATCCTCAGCAATTGCACTGTCCTTGAAGTGTAAGAGAATAGACGGGCTATCTACCCTAACTCCATCCCTTGTTGCTTGCAACCGCCGCCACACCGAGTAAAGTTTGATTGTTTGCTTATCAACAAATGATACCGGAGCTCCGATTAAGTTTTCAAAGCCCACTTTCAAAGTAGTCCCCCCGCCCCAAATAAAACAATCCTTCTAATTTTCGATTTTTCAGGTTCTCTTGAAGTCCATCGGGTTCCGCAATACGAGACAGTTTGGTCAAACATACATACACACAGTGAAACGAATCCGGCAGCCGTAAGCCTACATGAAACAGCTGATTGAAGCCATTTTCCTGTTTGATCGCTTGATTTTATGGGTATTATGACTCATATGACTCATGTGCACTCTAACATCAGCAAACCGCTCACCCACACAAAGCCATACACATGGTCTGCAGTTGTGAACAGAGTGCACATTTTAGAGTGACCTTTTTTTGTAAAGAAAGGGATGTAAAGAAAGGGATGTAAAGACATTTCAGAGAAATAAGCTTTTTGTGCAAATGGAACATTTCTGGGATGTTTTATTTCAGTTCATGAAACATCGGACTTTACATGCTGCGTTTATATTTTTGCTTTACCCCTTTTTCTGTGATATCCAATTAGTAGATACAGTCTTCTCCCATTACTTGCAGGTGCCCCACAAGGAGTCGCTAGAGCTCAATGGTACAAGGAAATCACGGCTGGCCAAACCCTCCTCTAACCCAGACGACGCTGGGCCAATTGTGCACCGCCTCATGGGTTTCCTGGTCACGGCCAGCTGTGACACAGCCTGGGATCAAACCCTGGTCTGTGGTGATGCCTCAAGCACTGCTATGCAGTGCCTTAGACCACTGCACCAAATAGGAGGCCATACATTTATATTTTTGTTCAGTGTAAAATTCCCTATGGGAAAAATGAATGGGAAAAACGATTGGAACCATTTCAGTTTTACGGGTATTATGACACCTCCACTGTGGGGCTCTATAGACGTACAGTCATTGTCCAGATTTCAGTTTTCATTTTAAAAACCATCTGAACAGTAGGCTACAGTTCCTTAGACATGCCATAGGTCTATTTGAAGTCCCCATATAGCGCCTCACAATAGTCACACATAACACAGCCAGCACAGCTATCATCCTCCTTTACCATTTCACCAAATCTTTCCCAAACATACATTATCTGGCCCTCCCTTCTCTTTATTTTCAACTCTCCATTTGCAGCTTTTCTCTTATTGAATTAAATGCAGACATTGTCCTTTTTGCCTCTGTGGATCATTAACTTTTTCTACTGGTTCCTAAAAGCATTTGGCGATTGACATGTAGGCTATTTGGCACACGTACAGTTACCCCTCGATCACACCAACAGTGTCATTGCATTTTAGTACACCAGAAGTACATTTGGGATGCTGCACTGTGTGCTGTTCAATATTTCCATCTGGTGCATTGCATTACCATGCATGCGGTGGTACAAACTGAATTTCATAAAAGTTCCCCATGGCAGGGTGGCACCATAGAGAGGCCAAATGATAATGACTAGTGTGTAGTTTGAAATGAGAAGATACTGTTTGAACAACTGGAAATGTATCTCTGGTAAGAATGACACTGGGACAATCATCATTACTACACTTGGGTAGTGTGCCCTGTTGGATAGTTTTCACGAAACCATCCAACACAACTGTTCTGTACATAATATAGCATGCCATCATGCAGGGCAAGCTAGTAATTTGAAATCAGTACTATATATGGGAACAACCAGTTTAATTTATTGATGTTGCTAGATATTAATGTGACAGAAGAATAGAATATGCCAGCCTATGAAACCAGTAGAATGATATAATAACTTTCATCTGTTCTAATTATTAGCTGTGGTTAAACAGGGTGAAAATTATTTTCTCCATGCTGCAAACCGTTCTGCCGCCTTGTGAAGCAATGTTATTCAAGTACAAAAAAATGTGGGCTAACAGTATCCATCTGCAGTACCACAGCATGGCCTGTCACGGAAAACACTGGCCTCTTACTAAAACTAACATTAATACTATTGTATGTGGTTAATCTCTTTTTTTTGGCTCTATACTCCAACATGTTTCATGAGGTGACAGTACCGAATGCTACGTTTTATTTTAGAGTATTTTCATACATATTTGTTTTACCGTTTAGAAATGAAAACACTTTGTATATCTAGCCATAGTCATACTGTAGGTATTTGGAGTGAATTAAAGTAGTCAAAAATGTTGTGTTTGGTCCCATAATCCTAGCGCACAATGACTCTACACACTATTTGTGTCAAGCTCTTCTTCATCATCCGATGATATAGCGAAATCGTCGGCTGATAGTGTGGACCAATACGCAGTAGAGTTGACGTTCATTTTTTCTTAATTTATTAAAGAACGTTGAACACGAAAAACAAGAAAACAATAAGCACGACAAATGACAGTTTTGCAGGCTCACAACAACACGCAATGCAAAAACAATCTCCCACAAATCACAAACACACCCTAATATATGGGACTCTCAATCAAAGGCAAAGAGAAAACACCTGCCTTCAATTGAGAGTCCCAACCCCAATAAATCAACCATAGAAACACAGACTACCTAGACTAGACATAGAATTACCTAAACATAGATCATAAACCAAAAAACCCGGAAATACTAAATCAAACGCCCTTTTCCCAAAACACCACCCTGAACCACATAAAACAAATACCCTCTGCCACGTCCTGACCAAACTACAATACCAATTAACCCTTATACTGGCCAGGACGTGACAATTTGGATGCATTTGCAGTTTGTTTTGGGTTATGTTTTGCCCATTATAAACTGAATGGTGAATGATGATTGCAGTAATATTCTTTCTAAGTGAATAGATACAGTAAGATGTTTTCTGAACACACAATTTAAAAAAATCATGAATGAATAATGATGAGTGATAAAGTTAGAGGCAACAACAAAACATGCTAACCTCTCACCATTACAAATAACAGTGGAGATTCAACATTTTTGGGGGGTATGATCTTTGACCCTCTGTAACTTTCTCACTTTGTATCATTCACAATTATCCATAATTTTAGTTGGGATATGTACGTACTGTGGGGACGACGTCGTCGATATACAGTTGAAGTCGGAAGTTTACATACACCTTAGCCAAATACATTTAAACTCAGTTTTTCACAATTCCTGACTTTTAATCCTAGTAAAAATTCCCTGTTTTAGGTCATTTAGGATCAACACTTTATTTTAAGAATGTGAAATGTCAGAATAATAGTTGAGAGAATTATTTATTTCCGATTTTATTCTTTCATCACATTCCCAGTGGGTCAGAAGTTTACATACACTCAATTAGTATTTGGTAGCATTGCCTTTAAATTGTTTAACTTCAAACGTCAAACGTTTCGGGTAGCCTTCCACAAGCTTCCCACAATAAGTTGGGTGAATTTTGGTTCATTCCTCCTGACAGAGCTGGAGTAACTGAGTCAGGTTTGTAGGCCTCCTTGTTCGCACACGCTTTTTCAGTTCTGCCCACACATTCTCTATAGGACTGAGGTCAGGGCTTTGTGATGGCCACTCCAATACCTTTACTTTGTTGTCCTCAAGCCATTTTGTCACAACTTTGGAAATATGCTTGGGGTCATTGTCCATTTGGGGTCATTGTCCATTTGGAAGACCAAGTTTAGCCCAGACCAAACTCCGATTTACTATTAGAAAAGTTTGATTACCTTTGGTGTTCTTCGTCAGAATGCACTCCCAGGACTGCTACTTCAATAACAAATGTTGGTTTGGTTCAAAATACTCCATTGTTATATCCAAATAGCGGCGTTTTGTTCGTGCGTTCAAGACACTATCCGAAGTGTAAATAAGGGTCACGAGCATGGCGCATTTCGTGACAAAAGATTTCTAAATATTCCATTACCGTACTTCGAAGCATGTCAACCGCTGTTTAAAATAAATTTTTATGCCACTTTTCTCGTAAAAAAGCGATAATATTCCGACCGGCAAAGCGTGTATACGTACAAAGAGAGAGAAAATAAAAGCATGCTATCCCCTCGTGCACGAGCCTGAGTCTCATAGTACTGTTACTGGCCACTATCCAAACGCGCTAATGTTTTTCAGCCAGAGCCTGCAAAGCCACGATTCAGCTTTTTGCCGCCTTCTGAGATCCCATGGGAGCCGTAGGAAGTGTCACGTAACAGCAGAGATCCACTGTAATGGATAGAGATAATCAAGAAGGGCAAGAAATGGTCAGACAGGGTACTTCCAGTACAGAATCTTCTCATGTTTTGGCCTGCCAAATGAGTTCTGTTATACTCACAGACACCATTCAAACAGTTTTAGAAACTTTGGAGTGTTACCCACTGAGAATGTGATGAAAGAAATTGTCACGTTCTGACCAGTAAAGGGGTTATTTGTTATTGCAGTTTGTTTTATGTGGTTCGGGGTTTGTTGGGCTATGTGTTTATGTAGAGGGGTGTTTGTTTAGAGTGTTCCGGGGTTTTGGTTAATGTTCTATGTTAGTATATTTCTATGTTCTAGTCTAGTCTTTCCATTTCTATGTTTAGTTGATGGGGTTGACCTTCAATTGGAAGCAGCTGCTCTTCATTGCTTCTAATTGAAGGTCTTATTTAAGAGGGGTGTTTTTGTCATGGGATTTGTGGGTAGTTGTCTCCTTGTTTAGTGTCTGAGCACCAGACAGGACTGTTGGTGTCGTTCGTTGTGTTTGTATACGTGTTTTGTTTGTTTTTCCTTCTTTTAACCAATTAAAGAAGATGAGTATACACGTTCCCGCTGCACCTTGGTCCAATCCTTACGACACCCGTTACAGAAATAAAAGCTGAAATAAATCATTCTCTCTCTGCTATTATTCTGACATTTCACATTCTTAAAATAAAGTGGTGATCCTAACTGACCGAAGACAGGGAATATTTACTAGGATTAAAAGTCAGAAATTGTGAAAAACTGAGTTTAAATGTATTTGGCTAAGGTGTATGTAAACTTCCGACTTCAACTGTATTTCTGTCATTTTGTGATGCTTCTAACTTCTGATGCATTCATATAATAACTTGTATTCTATTTATTTTCGCTGTTGTTTAGCTGGTTTTTCCATGAGCTTGTATCTGATTGTGCCTTTATTTGATGCGGTCCTAGTTGGAGCGCACACCTCTACATTTTATTTCACCTTTATTTAACCAGGTAAGCTAGTTGAGAACAAGTTCTCATTTACAACTGCAACCTGGCCAAGATAAAGCAAAGCAGTGCTACACAAACAACATCACAGAGTTACACATGGAATAAACAAGTGTACAGTCCATAACACAATAGAAAAAAAGAAAGTCTATATACAGTGTGTGCAAATGGCGTGAGGAGGTAGGCAATAAATAGGCCATAGTAGAGAAATAATTACAATTTAGCAGATTAACACTGGAGTGATAAATGAGCAGATGATGATGTGCAAGTAGAGATACTGGTGTGCAAAAGAGCAGAAAAGTATATAAAAACAATATGGGGAGGAGGTAGGTAGATTGGGTGGGCTATTTACAGATGGACTATGTACAGCTGCAGCGATTGGTTAGCTGCTCAGATAGCTGATGTTTAAAGTTAGTGAGGGAAATGTAAGTCTCCAGCTTCAGCGATTTTTGCTATTCGTTCCAGTCACTGGCAGCAGAGAACTGGAAGGAAAGGCGGCCAAAGAAGGTGTTGGCTTTGGGGATGACCAGTGAGATATACCTGCTGGAGCGCGTGCTACGGGTGGGTGTTGTTATCGTGACCAGTGAGCTGAGATAAGGGGGAGCATTACCTAGCAAAGACGTATAGATGACCTGGAGCCAGTGGGTCTGGCAACGAATATGTAGCGAGGGCCAGCCGACTAGAGCATACAGGTCGCAGTGTTGGGTGGTATAAGGGGCTTTGGTAACAAAACGGATGGCACTGTGACTACATAGACTGCATCCAGTTTGCTGAGTAGAGTATTGGAAGCTATTTTGTAGATGACATCGCCGAAGTTGAGGATCGGTAGGATAATCAGTTTTACTAGGGTAAGTTTGGCGGCGTGAGTGAAGGAGGCTTTGTTGCAAAATAGAAAGCCGATTCTAGATTTGATTTTGGATTGGAGATGTTTAATATGAGTCTGGAAGGAGAGTTTACAGTCTAACCAGTCACCTAGGTATTTATCGATGGTGGTTATGTAACGGCTATCGTCGTAATGAGACCAAGGTGCAGCGGAGGATGTGTGTTCATCTTAGAAATTTAATATAAAAAGAGAACACTTTACAAAAATAAACCAAAGACGACAGCAAAACAGTCCTGTCAGGAAAAACTCTCAAAACTCTCAACAACAATCACCCACAAACCCCAAAGGAAAAACAGGCTGCCCATGTATGACTCCCAATCAGCAACAATGAACTACAGCTGTTCCTGATTGGGAGCCACACACGGCCAACCAAAGAAATAAACCAACATAGAAAAATAAACATAGAACGCCCACCCATGTAACACCCTGGCCTAACCAAAATAGAGAACAAAAAAACCCCTCTCTATGGCCAGGGCGTTACAGTACCCCCCCCCCCCAAAGGTGTGGACTCCGGCCGCAAAACCTGACTCTGAAGGGGAGGGTCTGGGTGGGCCCTTCTATGGCGGCGGCTCTGGTGCGGGACGTGGACCCCGCCCCACCCTTGGCTTAGCCCACTTAGGTGGCGCCCCTAGCTACGCCGGAGGACTGGCGGGCGACCCTGGCTGCGCCCGGCTGGCGGGCAACCCTGGCTGCGCCCAGCTGGCGGGCGTCTCTGGCCGCACCCGGCTGGCGGGCGTCTCTGGCTGCGCCCGGCTGGCGGGCGTGTCTGGCGGCTCTGGGCTGGCGGGCGGCTCTGGCGGCTCCGGACAGGCGGGCGGCTCTGGCGGCTCCGGACAGGCGGGCGGCTCTGGCGGCTCCGGACAGGCGGGCGGCTCTGGCGGCTCCGGACTGGCGGGCGGCTCTGGCGGCTCCGGACTGGCAGGCGGCTCTGGCGGCTCCGGACTGGCTGGGGAGACATGCAGGATTCACCAGGCTGGAGAGACATGCAGGAGGCCTGGCTCTGGGCGCAGGCACAGGATAAACCAGGCTGGAGAGACCCCCTGGAGGCCTGGTCCTAGGAGGAGGCACAGGATAGACCAGGCTGGAGAGACCCCCTGGAGGCCTGGTCCTGGGAGAAGGCACAGGAAAGACCAGGCTGGAGCGACCCACTGGAGGCCTGGTCCGAGGAGGAGGCACAGGATAAACCGGGCTGTGGGGGAGCACTGGAGTTCTGGTGCGTAGGCTTGCCACCCAAACTCCAGGCTGAATGCCCACTTTTGCCCGGAGACACAGTGCGCAGCGCCGGTGCAGGATAGCCTGGACCGAGACAGCGCACCGGAGACCAGATGCGCTGAGCTGGAACACTCCGACCTGGCTCGATGCCCACTCTCGCATGGCACTTGCGGGGGGCTGGCATGTAGCGCTCCGGGCTATAAACGCGTACTGGGGACACCGTGCGCTTTACCGCATAACACGGTGCCTGACCAGTACTGCGCTGCCTCCTGTAAGCACGGGGAGTTGGCTCAGGTCTCCAACCTGACTCTGCCACACTCCCCATGTGCCCCCCCCCAAAAAAATGTGGGGGCTGCCTCTCGTGCCTGTTGCGCTCCCTTGCCTCATACCAGCGCCTCTCAGCTATCGCTGCCTCAATCTCCCACTGCGGGCAGCGATACTCCCCAGCTTGAGCCCATGGTCCTTTACCGTCCAGTAATTCCTCCCATGTCCACGACTCCCGATAGCTCCTCTCCTGGTGTTTCTCCTTCCCCAGCTGCTTGGTCCGTTTTTTGGTGGGTGATTCTGTAACGGCTATCGTCGTAATGAGACCAAGGTGCAGCGGAGGATGTGTGTTCATCTTAGAAATTTAATATAAAAAGAGAACACTTTACAAAAATAAACCAAAGATGACAGCAAAACAGTCCTGTCAGGAAAAACTCTCAACAGAAAACAATCACCCACAAACCCCAAAGAAAAAACAGGCTGCCTATGTATGACTCCCAATCAACAACAACGAACTACAGCTGTTCCTGATTGGGAGCCACACACGGCCAACCAAAGAAACAAACCAACATAGAAAAATAAACATAGAACGCCCACCCATGTAACACCCTGGCCTAACCAAAATAGTGAACAAAAAAAACCTCTCTATGGCCAGGGCGTTACAGGTTATGATATAATTGAAGGAACCTGTGTAGCTATGTGCACTAAATCTTTTAAGAATTGAATGTAAGGATTTCGTGGCTTTATATGGTAGGAGATGACTACAGATGGTTCATGTCTGGGCTATACATTGAAACTTTGATTCCAAAACGGGTGGTTTAAAAAATAACAAGGGAGTTTTCAATCCTCTGTTGCATGCTTTAAGGTTTAGGTTAGGTTTAGACGTTAGGATTAAGTTTATACATTCATTCCAACTGGTTAAGGTTATGGTTAAAACAGAAAACTTCACACACAAAAATGTTTTCCTAGCACTGCAATTGAACCTGTGATGTTCAGAGCTGTAGCTCGCGGTTTCAGCCCATCCTCACCTCCATCTGCAACGCCCTAGTGGACGGTTGGAAATTTCAATAGAAATTAAACGACAATCCATCCCGTAACTTCACCATTCTAATAACGCCTGGTCAGAACGTAATCCACTGGAGTTTGGGCTGCTTATACATAATGCTCTGCTAGAAACGATTACAGTCGTTTGGCAATGGACTGCCAACAGGGTAACACATTGTCAAAACTGTCTGTTTTAATTATTCTGAAAGCTTTATATCTCAGAGCTACACTATAACAATGTCAGCCATCTGTGACTATATGGCTATCACTGAATTCAGTAGAGCTAATAGTCAATCAGTTCTATTGTCTCTCACACGGTGGTAGTCTATTACTCTCAGATAATATACAGGTGATGTGGGGATCAATGTTCTATCTGTGTAGTTTCTGCTGTGAACATAGACTGACAGAGAAGGTCACATTGGGTCATGAGTCTGAGTGTGTGTGTGCGTGTAATAGTGTGAAATCCCCTTCCTATCCCAGGCTTCTCTGAACCGTCTGCTCTGATACCTACTCAGTTAAGCTTACCTCTCATCGATCCCACTCCTCTCTCTCTTTTCTCTTTCATTACACCTTCTCTTTCTCCTGCTCATTATTTCATTCTACTCTCCTCTCTCTATCATTTCAAATTCCTGTTATCTCTTCTTATTATCTCATTCCTCATCTTTCTCTCTTTAGTCTCTCTTATTCTCTCTCCCTTCCTTCTCCTCTTTCTTTCATTAAGAAATCCCTCTCTCCTCCCTCTCCCATTTACCACACTCAGAAATTCAATCTTTATCCACTCGGCCGAATCTGTTAAATATTTGGTTGTTATTAGAGTCTTCAGTGTAGTACTTTGAGTATTAACTCACTCACTGTGAATCCTATTATATATTGTTTTATATTAGGGCTGTGAGATTGTAACTAAATCAGATGAAGTTGCACTTAGACACTTATCTAAGATCAGATTCAAGACCTGTGCCTAATGGCAACTGGAACAGTCAGTTCCTCTTAGCCTTCACAGTATTACTCAACCTGCAATTGTAGCGGGTGGTAAAACTAGCTTGCCTTTTAGGAGTTCCTCTCAATACTCTATTGCCCTGGACAGCTGAGATAGCAAAGGGCTCTTGGTCCCTGCCCCTAACACCACCATTTCAAAGACTATTCTGTATGCGTGACTTAGATGTAGTGAGGAAGGCTTCATGATTTTTAGCTATCACAGTGACAGTAAGATAGTGTGTGTACTAGCAGGTCTAATAAACCTACCTAGTGACCCCTCCCTCAGTAGATCTTACAGAATAGGTGAGAAACCCCTACTCCAGGTTAACAACTCAATGTTATTTCTAAAACCTCAGTATTTATTTTCAATTATGAATTTTGACAGAATAAAGAAAATGGTTATTTTACTTGTAAGCATCAATGTTACTTTCATTTATGAATATCCTCTAAATACCTAATGCACATTTCTCCTCGATAAAACAAATTATAAAATGTCTGTTTAAACCTTTAGACAGATTCAATAACGCTTTCCTTTCAGGACAAGTATTTCAACATCACCCTTTAAACCTAGTGATCAACCTTAAGAGGTGTGCCGAGTAGTCGGACAAAACAAGTATCGTAATGGATATGGGCAATTTTCTGGATACTATTATGATCAGAGTATTTTTTTGTAATTATCCGTGATGGGAAGAAAAAAAAATAAGGGTGCCAGCACACATCTTTCTCATGTCAGTCAGTCAAGTGAGGCTCTACGTGGTCTAAATAACTTAACTGGCTAGTTTTCCTGTCTATAAAGAGAAGGGTGGCTGTACGTTGATCCTGCTGCCCTGATTGGATAGAGTGAAGCTGTATTTTTCTGTCCACTTGCTTCATACTTTAACCCAATCACTTTCACTTCTCTGTTTCCATCTGATCATTCAGACTGCTGCTGCCTCTTGTTAGCCTGCTACTATGATAAATCAAATGTCAAGCACATTTGCTATCAAGCTTTCAATGTACATAATATCTAACAAGCGGGGGTGAGGGTAGGGAAAAAACATGAAACACCGACGCACATTCAGACTGATTGCAAACTTGTCTGCCCACTGCAAGTTGAGGACACAAAAACACAGGTCAGAAAAACACACACACCCCTCCGCGGCTCCTAATCTGCAGGTTGTTTGGTCTATAAATGTGCAGGGAGAGTATTTTTCTAACATCTACTTAGGCATATTAAAACATTTCCATTTTTTACGATCCGACTATCAACTGTAAATTTACGGATACAATTAATTACAAATATGAAAATGGCCATGTCGGCACACACCTAATCAACATGTAACACAAAAATATGTCACATTCGTCAGTCTCTTTTCTTTTAACTCAAACCACTTACGGTAGTTAAATATTGTTCAGTCACTAATAAACTAAATGAAACTGTATTTTCTTTGTCCCTTTACTTTGTCAGCAACCTGGTTTGTTGGAGAATTGGCACTGGTTGGCAGTGCTAAACTTCCTGTATGCAACACATTGTAGGCCTTGCCCAAGATGGCGATGACTTCAATAGAACTGTACAGAGTCTCTCTCTCTCTCCTCTTGCCTCTTGACAGGCAAGGAATGCATCATTCTTGCCAAGTGAAGTCTATTTAGTTTTACCGTAGCACTCTTCTCCTCTTGACTGGTGGAGTCTCTCATTCACACACATTTGTTTCACTTCCTGTTCACGTGCATAGCACAGGAGCAGCCTGTCGATCCCGATGGCTAGCTGACTACACTACCACATCTATCTGACCAGCCTAAAATGCATTTAAATGTTCATAAACATCTTATTTCATTTACTTTTCTAATGTGGTTACTTTCTCAGCTACAGTGCCTCAGCTACAGTGTATTCATACCCCTTGATTTATTCCACATTTTGTTGTGTTACAGCCTGAAAAGAAAATGGATTAAATATTTGTTTTTCTGTCACCCATCTACAAACAATACCCCATAATGACAAAGTGAAAACATGTTTTTAGAAATATTAGCAAATTTATTGAAAATTAAATACAGAAATTTCTCAATTACATAAGTAATCACACCCCTGAGCCAATACATCACCTTTGGCAGTGATTATAGCTGTGAGTCTTTCTGGGTAAGTCTCTAAGAGCTTTGCACACCTGGATTGGAAAATATTTGCACATTATTCTTTAAAAAAGTATTCAAGCTTGGTGAAGTTGGTTGTTGATCATTACTAGACAGCCATTTCAAATCAAATCAAAATCATATAAAATAAAATGTTATTTGTCACATACACATGTTTAGCAGATGTTATAGCGAAATGCTTGTGTTTCTAGCATCACATGCGCCGAATAAAGCACGTGTAGACCTTACTGTGAAATGCTAACTAACAAGCCCTTAACCAACAATGCAGTTTTTTTGAACAATATAAAAATATTTACAAAATAAACTAAAGTAAAAAATAAAAGAGCAACAATAAAATAACAATAACGAGGCCATATACAGGGGGTACCAGTACCGTGTCAATATGCGGGTGTACAGGTTAGTCGAGGTAATATGAACATGTACGTACGGGTAAAGTGACTATGCATAGATAATAAACAGCGAGTAGCAGCAGCATAAATAAGGGGGGTTTAATGCAAATAGTTCAGGCAGCCATTTGATTAGCTGTTCAACAGTCTTATGGCTTGGGGTAGAAGCTTTTTGGACCTAGACTTGGCGCTCCGGTACCACTTGCCGTGCGGTAGCATAGAGAAAGTCTATAACTAGGGTGGATGGAGTTTTTGGCAATTTTTAGGGTCTTCCTCTGACACCGCCTCGTATAGACGTCCTGGATGGCAGGAAGCTTGGCCCCAGTAATGTGCTGGGCCATACGCTCTACCCTCTGTAGCGCCTTGCGGCCAGAGGCCGAGCAGTTGTCATACCAGGTGGTGATGCAACCAGTCAGGATGCTCTCGATGGTGCAGCTGTAGCACCTTTTGAGTATCTGAGGACTCATACCAAATATTTTCAGTCTCCTGAGGGGGAATAGGCGTTGTTGTGCCCTCTTCACGACTGTCTTGCTGTGTTTGGACCATGATAGTTTGTTGGTGACATGGACACCAAGGAACTTGAAGCTCTTAACCTGCTCCACTACAGCCCGTCAATGAGAATGGGGCCGTGCTCAGCCCTCATTTTCCTGTATTCCACGATCATCTCCTTTGTCTTGATGACTTTGAGGGAGAGGTTGTTGTACACATCCTGGTAATCCATCTGACCCTGTGGCCTTGTGAATGTTGACCTGTTTAAAAGGTCTTGCACACATCGGCTATGGCGAGCATGATCACACAGTCGTCCGGAACAGCTAGTGCTCTCACACATGCTTCAGTGTTGCTTGCCTTGAAGCTTGCATAGAAGTCATTTAGCTCATCTGGTTGGCTTTTGTCACTGGACGGCACGTGGCTGGGCTTCACTTTGTAGTCCGTCCTAGTTTGCAAGCCCTGCCACATCCGACAAGAGTTGGAGCCAGTGTAGTAGGATTTGCCTGTTTGATGGTTCGTCTGAGGGCATAGAGCGATTTCTTATAAGCTTCCGGGTTAGAGTCCCGCTCCTTGAAAGCGGAAACTCTACCCTTTAGCTCAGTGCGGATTTTGCCTGTAACCCATGGCTTCTGGTTGGGGTATGTACGTGTGGGGACAACATCATCGATGCACTTATTGATGAAGCCGGTGACTGATGTGGTATACTCCTCAATGCCATCGGTTGAGTCCCGGAACACATTCCAGACTGTGCTAGCAAAACAGTCCTGTAGCTTAGCATCTGCATCATCTGACCACTTCCGTGTAGAGTGAGTCGCTGGTACTTCCTGCTTTAGTTTTTGCTTGTAAGCAGGAATCAGCAGGATAGATTTATGGTCAGATTTACTAAATGGAGGGCGAGGGAGAGCTTGTACGTGTCTCTGTGTGTTCAGTAAATGTGGTCTAGAGTTTTTTTCCCTCTTTATACACATGTAACATGCTGGTTGAAATGAGGTAAAACAGATTTAAGTTTCCCTACATTAAAGTCCCCGGCCACTAGGAACACCGCCTCTGGATTAGCATTTTCTTGTTTGCTTAATGTTTTATACAGCTTGTTGAGTGCAGTCTTAGTGCCAACATCGGTTTGTGGTGGTAAATAGACAGCTACGAAAAATATAGATGAAAACTCTCTTTGTAAATAGTGTGGTCTACAACCTCAAGACTTCCTTAATATTTGATCTCATGCACCAGCTGTTATTGATAAATAGACACAGACCGACACCCCTGTTCTGCAAGACAGCTGTTTGTCTTGCCGAATCATGGACAAACTAGCCAACTGTATATTATCCATGTCGTCATTCAGCCACAACTCGGTGAAACATATGATATTATATTTTAATGTCCCGTTGGTAGGATAGTCTTGAATGGAGCTCATCCAGTTTATTCTCCAATAATTGCATGTTTGCCAATAGGACGGATGGTAGAGGCGGGTTACACACTCGCCGATGAATTCTCACAATTCCAACCTGCGTCCCCTGTATCGGCGTTGTCACGACTTCCACCGAAGTCGATTCCTCTCCTTGTTTGGGCGGCGTTCGGTGGTCGGCGACACCAGTCTTCTAGCCATCCTTGATCCACTTTTCATGTCTTGTTTTCCTACACACCTGGTTCTCATTTCCCTCATTAAGTGTTGGGTATTTAACCTACTGTTCCCCCCATGTCTTTGTGTGGAATTGTTTGTTGTAAGTGCTTGTGCACATGTTTACTGGTGCGCGACGGGTTTTGAACCCATGTTTGTTATTCTTTATGCCGTTGGTTTTCTCAATTAACCTCTATGGGCTAGGTGGGATGTTAGCGTCCCACTCTATTCAACAGCTAGTGGAAGAGCGTGGCGCGAAATACAAAAACCTCCAAAATGCTATAATTTCACACCATTTGAAATATAAGACTCGTTAATCTAACCACATTGTCCAATTTCAAAAAGGCTTTACAGCAAAAGCAAAACATTAGATTATGTTAGGAGAGTACATAGACACAAATAACCACACAGCCATTTTTCAAGCAAGCATATATGTCACAAAATGTCACGTCCTGACCAGTAGAGGGAGTATTTGTTTTTAATTTTGGTCAGGACCTGGCAGAGGGTATTTGTTTTATGTGGTTTGGGGTGTGTGTGTTGTATTTAAAGGGGGTTTGATTTGTTAGTTCCGGGTTATGTTCTATGTTTGTATTTCTATGTTCTTTCTAGTTCTTTGTATTTCTATGTCTAGGTTTGGGTGTTGGACTCTCAATTGGAGGCAGGTGTTTTTAGTTGCCTCTGATTGAGAGTCCTATATATAGGTATGTGTTTTGTTTTGTAGTTGGTGGGAGATTGTTCCATGTATAGCTTATGGCCTTACAGGACTGTTTATTCATCGTTGTGTTTCTTTTGGTGTACGTGTTTATTTTGGTTTTTCCTTCTTTCCTTAATAAAAGAAGATGAGTACACATATACCCGCTGCGTTTTGGTCTCAATCCGACGACAACCGTGACAGAATCTCCCACCCAAATAAGGACCAAGCAGCGGAGGAAGGCGCAACGGAGGGACTATCGTGAGACATGGGCAGAGTTGAGGATAGGCATTTCCAGGGCTGTGGAGGAGTTAAGGGAGCCCGAGAGGCAGCCACAATAAAAAATCTTTGGGGGGCACATGGGTAGTTTGGCTGGGCGAGGATTGAGCCCCAGGCCAAATCCCTGTACCTTTTTTGGGCAACATAAGACTGGACAGGTCCCGTGCTTAGGGGTGATGGATGCTGTGGCGAGGCCGGGTATTTTCAGGCCGGTATGCGCAGTACCAGCGACCCGCATTTGCCAGGGGGAAGTGGGCATCCAGCCAGTAGGGGTGATGCCAGTCCTGCGCTCGAGACCCCCAGTACGCCTCTACGGTCCAGTGTTTCCCGCTCCACGCACTGGCCTGGAGGTGCGTGTCTCCAATCTGGCACATCCTAAGCCAGCAACACGCACCAGGCTTCCAGTGTGTCAACCCAGTCCAACCAGTCCTATTCCTGCTCCCCACACTGGCCCTGAGGTGCGTGTGCATAAACTGGCACTTCCAGTACCAGCACCACGCATCAGGCTTCCAGTGCGTCAGCCCAGTCCGACTCGTTATGTTCCCGCTCCCCGCACTAGCCCTGAGGTGCGTGTCCCCAGACTGGCACATCCAGTACCAGTACCACGCATCAGGCTTCCAGTGCGTCAGCTCAGTCTCGAGCATCCGGCAACAGTGTCCAGTCCAGACTATCCAGCAACAGTGTCCAGTCCAGAGTATCCGGCAACAGTGCCCCGTCCAGACTATCCGACGACAGTGCCCCGTCCAGAGTATCCGACGACAGTGCCCCGTCCAGAGTATCCGACGACAGTGCCCCGTCCAGAGTATCCGACGACAGTGCCCCGTCCAGAGTATCCGACGACAGTGCCCGGTCCAGAGTATCCGACGACAGTGCCCCGTCCAGAGTATTCGACGACAGTGCCCCGTCCAGAGTATTCGACGACAGTGCCCCGTCCAGAGTATTCGGCAACAGTGCCCCATCCAGAGTATCCGACAACAGTACCCCATCATGAGTATCCGGTAAGAGTAGTAAGCCCGGAACCGAGTGAGACGGTCTACAGTTCGGAACCAAGGAAGACGGCCCACTGTGCAGAACCGAGTGAGACGGCCCACAGTTCGGAGAGGGGTGAATGGGTCTGCATTCCGGAACCGAGTGAGTCTGCCTGCGATCCGGAACCGAGTGAGTCTGCCTGCGATCCGGAACCGAGTGAGTCTGCCTGCGACCCGGAACCGAGTGAGTCTGCCTGCGACCCGGAACCGAGTGAGTCTGCCTGCGACCCGGAACCGAGTGAGTCTGCCTGCGACCCGGAACCGAGTGAGTCTGCCTGCGGTCCGGAACCGAGTGAGTCTGCCTGCGGTCCGGAACCGAGTGAGTCTGCCTGCGGTCCGGAACCGAGTGAGTCTGCCTATGGTACGGAGCCAAGGAAGTCTGCCTTTCAGTCTGGAGGGCAGTAGGCCAGAACCGAAGCCACCTCCTGTATAGGTGGGTTGGGGAGGGGGGGGGGGTGTAGCACAGGTGCCACCCTCCCTTCCCTCCCTTTAGTTTAGGAGGTTTATGTTTGGTGCATTCGGGGTATGCACCTTTGGGGGGGGGGGGGGTAATGTCACGTCCTGACCAGTAGAGGGAGTATTTGTTTTTAATTTTGGTCAGGACGTGACAGAGGGTATTTGTTTTATGTGGTTTGGGGTGTGTGTGTTGTATTTAAAGGAGGTTTGATTTGTTAGTTCCGGGTTATGTTCTATGTTTGTATTTTTATGTTCTTTCTAGTTCTTTGTATTTCTATGTCTAGGTTTGGGTGTTGGACTCTCAATTGGAGGCACGTGTTTTTAGTTGCCTCTGATTGAGAGTCCTATATATAGGTATGTGTTTTGTTTTGTAGTTGGTGGGATTCGTTGTGTTTCTTTTGGTGTACGTGTTTATTTTGGTTTTTCCTTCCTTCCTTAATAAAAGAAGATGAGTACACATATACCCGCTGCGTTTTGGTCTCAATCCGACGACAACCGTGACACAAAAACCAAAACTACAGCTAAATGCAGCACTAACCTTTGATGATCTTCATCAGATGACACCCCTAGGACATTATGTTATACAATACATGCATGTTTTGTTCAATCAAGTTCATATTTATATCAAAAAACAGCTTTTTACATTAGCATGTGACGTTCAGAACTAGCATACCCCGCGCAAACTTCCGGTGAATTTACTAAATTACTCACGATAAACGTTCACAAAAAACATAACAATTATTTTAAGAATTATAGATACAGAACTCCTCTTAAAATAGCTTTTCGGTGAAAGCACATTTTGCAATATTCTAAGTAGATAGCCCGGCATCACAGGGCTAGCTATTTAGACACCCAGCAAGTTTAGCCCTCACCAAAGTCAGATTTACTATAAGAAAAATGTTATTACCTTTGCTGTTCTTCATCAGAATGCACTCCCAGGACTTCTACTTCAATAACAAAATGTTGGTTTGGTCCCAAATAATCCATAGTTATATCCAAATAGCGGCGTTTTGTTTGTGCGTTCAAGACACTATCCGAAAGGGTAAATAAGGGTTACGCGCCCGACGCGTTTCGTGACAATTTGTTTTTAAATATTCCATTACCGTACTTCGAAGCATGTCAACCGCTGTTTAAAATCAATTTTTATGCAATTTTTCTCGTGAAAAAGCGATAATATTCCGACCGGGAAAGCGTGTTTACGTTCAAAGAGAGAGAAAATAAAAACATGGGATCCCCTCGTGCACGAGCCTCAGTCTGATCGGCCACTTACCAAAGGCACTAATGTTTTTCAGCCAGCGGCTGGAATTACATCATTCAGCTTTTTCCCGGGTTCTGAGAGCCTATGGGAGCCGTAGGAAGTGTCACATTGCAGCAAAGATCCTAAATGTTCAATAAACAGAGCCAAGAAGCCCAAGGAATGGTCAGAGAGGGTACTTCCTGCCATATGAGTTCTGTTATACTCACAGACACCATTCAAACAGTTTTAGAAACTTTAGGGTGTTTTCTATCCAAAGCCAATAAATATATGCATATTCTAGTTTCTGGGCAGTAGTAATAACCAGATTAAATCGGGTACGTTTTTTATCCGGCCGTGTAAATACTGCCCCCTAGCCCTAACAGGTTAACGAGAGTCTTGTCTTTAAAATGGTGTAAAATAGTCATATGTTTGAGAAATTGAAGTAATAGCATTTCTAAGGTATTTGAATAACGCGCCACGGGATTCCACTGGCTGTTGAGTAGGTGGGACGATTTCGTCCCACCTAGCCCAGAGAGGTTAAATCGGGTACGTTTTTTATCCAGCCGTGAAAATACTGCCCCCTAGCCACAACAGGTTAAATACAAGGTTTACAAAAATACTCACTTCATACTTCTTTCTACATCTCATGTATTCTCATTTTGTTCAACATGTCTCCATTCTCTCCAAGTTCATTATGGTTAAATGTAGGTATTAATTCAAGGTTTGGGTTAGAGTTACAACTGAAAAACAAATATTTAAAAACTAGTGCCTACCACTGGCATTGAACCTGCTATGTTCAGAGGCATAGCCCGCACCTTCGTTGTCTTGGCTGTGTACTTAGGGTCATTGTCCTGTTGGAAGGTGAACAGGACAATGAACTTTTTGTCACGTAACAGCAGAGATCCTGAGTTTTTGGAAGAGATGTCAAACAAAGAAAATAAAAGGTCTGACAGGGTACTTCCTGAACAGAAGCATCTCAGGTTTTTGCCTGCCATAGGAGTTCTGTTATACTCACAGACACCATTCAAACAGTTTCAGAAACTGTGGAGTGTTTTCTCTCCAAAGCTAATAATTATATGCATATTCTAGTTTCTGGGCAGGACTAATAATCAGATTAAATCGGGTACGTTTTTTATCCAGCCGTGAAAATACTGCCCCCTAGCCATAAGAGGTTAAGCTACTGCTACTCTCTGTCATATATGCATAGTCACTTTAACTATACAATCATGCACATACTACCTCAATTGGGCCGACCAACCAATGCTCCTGCACGTTGGCTAACCGGGCTATCTGCATTGTGTCCCACCCGCCAACCCCTCTTTTACGCTACTGCTACTCTCTGTTCATCATATGTGCATAGTCACTTTAACCATACCTACATTTTAGTTTATTTATTTTTTATTTCACCTTTATTTAACCAGGTAGGCAAGTTGAGAACAAGTTCTCATTTACAATTGTGACCTGGCCAAGATAAAGCAAAGCAGTTTGACATATACAACAACACAGAGTTACACATCGAGTAAAACAAACATACAGTCAATAATACAGTAGAAAAATAAGTCTATATACAATGTGAGCAAATGAGGTGAGATAAGGGAGGTAAAGGCAAAAAAGGCCATGGTGGCGAAGTACATACAATATAGCAAGTAAAACACTGGAATGGTAGGTTTGCAGTGGATGTAAGTACAATGTAGAAATCAAAATAATAGGGAGCAAAGGAGCAAAATAAATAAATAAATACAGTAGGGGAAGAGGGAGTTGTTTGGGCTAAATTATAGATGGGCTATGTACAGGTGCAGTAATCTGTGAGCTGCTCTGACAGCTGGTGCTTAAAGCTAGTGAGGGAGATAAGTGTTTCCAGTTTCAGAGATTTTTGTAGTTCGTTCCAGTCATTGGCAGCAGAGAACTGGAAGGAGAGGCGGCCGAAGGAGGAATTGGCTTTGGGGGTGACCAGTGAGATATACCTGCTGGAGCGCGTGCTACAGGTGGGTGCTGCTATGGTGACCAGCGAGCTGAGATACGGGGGGACTTTACCTAGCAGGGTCTTGTAGATGACCTGGAGCCAGTGGGTTTGACGGCGAGTATGAAGCGAGGGCCAGCCAACGAGAGCGTGCAGGTCGCAGTGGTGAGTAGTATATGGGGCTTTGGTGACAAAACGGATGGCACTGTGTACGTCAAATTTATTGAGTAGGGTATTGGAGGCTATATTGTAAATGACATCGCCGAAGTTGAGGATTGGTAGGATGGTCAGTTTTACGAGGGTATGTTGGAGCATTAGTGAAGGATGCTTTGTTGCGAAATAGGAAGCAAATTCTAGATTTAACTTTGGATTGGAGATGTTTGATGTGAGTCTGGAAGGAGAGTTTACAGTCTAACCAGACACCTAGGTATTTGTAGTTGTCCAAATATTCTAAGTCAGAACCGTCCAGAGTAGTGATGCTGGACGGGCGGGCAGGCACAGGCAGTGATTGGTTGAAGAGCATGCATTTAGTTTTACTTGTATTTAAGAGCAGTTGGAGGCCACGGAAGGAGAGTTGTATGGCATTGAAGCTCGTCTGGAGGGTTGTTAACACAGTGTCCAAAGAAGGGCCAGAAGCATACAGAATGGTGTCGTCTGCGTAGAGGTGGATCAGAGACTCACCAGCAGCAAGAGCGACATCATTGATGTATACAGAGAAGAGAGTCGGCTCAAGAATTGAACCCTGTGGCACCCCATAGAGACTGCCAGAGGCCCGGACAACAGGCCCTCCGATTTGACACACTGAACTCTATCAGAGAAGTAGTTGGTGAACCAGGCGAGGCAATCATTTGAGAAACCAAGACTATTGAGTCTGCCGATGAGGATGTGGTGATTGACAGAGTCGAAAGCCTTGGCCAGGTCAATGAATACGGCTGCACAGTATTGTTTCTTATCGATGGCGGTTAAGATATCGTTTAGGACCTTGAGCGTGGCTGAGGTACACCCATCACCAGCTCTGAAACCAGATTGCATACATGTACATACTACCTCAATCAGCCTGACTAACCGGTGTCTGTATGTAGCCTCGTTACTTTTATAGACTCGCTACTGTATATAGCCTGTATTTTTACTGTTGTGTTATTCCTTTACCTACCTATTGTTCACCTAATACCTTTTTTTGCACTATTGGTTAGAGCCTGTAAGTAAGCATTTCACTGTAAGTTCTACACCTGTTACATTCGGCGCACGTGACAAATAAACTTTGATTTGATTTGTGTGCCTTTCCAAATCATGTCCAATCAATTGAATTTACCACAGGTGGACTCCAATCAAGTTGTGGAAACATCTCAAGGATGATCAATGGAAACAGGATGCACCATAGCAAAGCGTCTGAATTCTTACTCAAATAAGGTATTTCTGTTTTTATTTTTAATACGTTTGCTGACATTTCTAAAAACCTGTTATTTGCTTTGTCATTATGGAGTATTGTGTATAGATTGATGAGGAAAATAATTTATTTGATACATTTTAGAATAAGGCTGTAACGTAACAAAATGTAGAAAATGTCAAGGGGTCTGAATACTTTCCAAATGCACTGTATATAGATGTGTATCCTGGTCTACAGATTTGAAAAAATAAATCCTTATTCTCAGTGACCTGATGTGGTTGTAATTGGAAACCCCTGAGACACACACCTTCATGTAATATGAAAAATTATGAAAGTGTTTTTGTTCAGAAAAGGATGTGATTTGAGAAACTGTAAGAGATAATTGTTTTATTAAAGAAAACATACTGCTAGCAGAGCAACTGCATTTGAGAACGGAACAATTTAAAAAATGAAAAAACTTATGACGAAGAATGAGAACTAACTCTTGAACAAAATCGTCTGCTACAGGAACAAAATCATCTTCTACAGGAACAACTCTATTTAATATGTCGAAATCCACGCCAAACTAAATAAATCTGACGATTTAGCTACAAACAGGGGCGTGCAACTTGATAACATGCATGCAGTTTTGATGAACAACACTCAAAGCAATAATGCCAATTTGTATTTGTATTTATTATGGTTTCTCTGCCAAAGCAGCAGCTACTCTTCCTAGGGTCCAGCAAAATTAAGGGAATCAACAGGTTGGAGGAAGTGGTCAACAGTGGAGCTAGTGCCGGATATACAGATACGTCATCAGAGCGCGCAACAGAACATTGTACTGTCTACACTCGGTTTGTTGTTTATATAAAACATTTTTCATTAAATCGATTTTAATCAGAACTAAAGTTTTGTTGCTAAGGATTCCACGACGTGGTTAGCCTTTACGGCTGGGACTGCAAGTTGGTGTTCCATTTTTTAGCGTGGATTCCGCGAGTGATAGCTGGCTGTACTACAGACATCTGTCTCGTGGTGGGAAAGACTCATTGTTATCTTTTTGTAAAACAACTGGTTCCAGTAAAGAGCCAGCCTGGATACTAAGGAGATCCTGAGGGAAATCGACGAGTACCAACAGCTTTAAGCTATGAGGTAATCGGATCATGGAAAGATCCGACTACCTCACAAAAGAACTTTAACCCGAAAAAAAGAAAAACAGATTAATCTACAGACACGGACAATTTACTTACCGTTGAAGTAGAGGTAATGCTCTGGCTGGAATCCATGCAACACTGGAAAAGTTGTGTGAGAAGGTAGAAGGGCTGAGGGGGAGTTTGGAGTTTAGCCAGAGTGAAATTCTCACGCTCCAACGAGAAAACAAGGCACTCACAGCCAAGGTAAAAATACATGATTCCAACATGGATTGTCTACTCAGGGAAAACAGGGTGATGAAGGAGTCGCTACTAGACATACAGAGTCGTAGCGTGCGTGAAAATCTAAAACATTTCTGGGATTCCTAAGGACGCTTCCAATAATCCATAGGGCGCGATCAGAGAATTCATGCTATCCGCCTTGAAACTTCATATAGAGACTTTAACCTCTTATGGCTAGGGGGCAGTATTTTCACGGCTGGATAAAAAACGTACCCGATTTAATCTGATTATTAGTCCTGCCCAGAAACTAGAATATGCATATAATTATTAGCTTTGGATAGAAAACACTCCAAAGTTTCTAAAACTGTTTGAATGGTGTCTGTGAGTATAACAGAACTCCTATGGCAGGCAAAAACCTGAGAAGGTTCTGTTCAGGAAGTACCCTGTCTGAACATTTCTTGCCCTTGTTGATTCTCTCTATCTATTACAAGGGATCTCTGCTATTACGTGACACTTCCCACGTCTCCAATGGGCTCTCAGAGCCCGGGAAAAACAGGAATGACGTAATTCAAAGCCCTGGCTGAAACACACGAGCGCTTTTGCTGAGTGGTCTATCAGAGGAGAAAGGCTTAGGCGCGTGACCTGCCCCGCCCCCGTCTTTCGGTTTTTCCCTCAGTTTACAGACATGCAGATTCCCGGTCGGAATATTATCGCTTTTCTACGAGATAAATTGCATAAAAATTGATTTTAAACAGCGGTTGACATGCTTCGAAGTACGGTAATGGAATATTTAGAATTTTTTTGTCACGTTCTGCGCCATGCGCACAACCGTGATTTACCATTCTGATAGTGTCTAGAACGCACGAACAAAACGTCGTTGATGGAACATAACGATGGATTATTTGGGACCAAACCAACATTTGTTATTGAAGTAGAAGTCCTGGGAGTGCATTCTGACAAAGAACAGGAAAGGTAAGACCATTTTTCTTATAGGAAATGTGATTTTGGTGAAGGCTAAACTGGGTGGGTGTCTAAATAGCTAGCCCGTGATGGCTGGGCTATGTACTTAGAATATTGCAAAATGTGCTTCATCCGAAAAGCTATTTTAAAATCGGACATATCGAGTGCATAGAGGAGTTCTGTATCTATAATTCTTAAAATAATTGTTATGCTTTTTGTGAACGTTTATCGTGAGTAATTTAGTAAATTGTTAGTAAATTCCCCGGAAGTTTGCGGGGGTATGCTAGTTCTGAACGTCACATGCTAATGTAAAAAGCTGTTTTTTGATATAAATATGAACTTGATTGAACAGACATGCATGTATTGTATAACATAATGTTCTAGGTGTGTCATCTGATGAAGATAATCAAAGGTTAGTGCTGCATTTAGCTGTGGTTTTGTTTTTTGTGACATTATATGCTAGCTTGAAAAATGGGTGTCTTATTATTTCTGGCTGGGTACTCTGCTGACATAATCTAATGTTTTGCTTTCGCTGTAAAGCCTTTTTGAAATCGGACAGTGTGGTTAGATTAACGAGAGTCTTGTCTTTAAATAGCTGTAAAATAGTTATATGTTTGAAAAATGGAAGTTTTCGGATTTTAGAGGAGTTTGTATTTCGCGCCACGCCCATCATTGGATATTGGAGCAGACGTTCCGCTAGCGGAACATCTAGATGTAAGAGGTTAAACAAGGTGGCTTTCCACCGAGTACACAAACTTGGAGCTCGGAGTGACAAGACAAGGGTCCCCGACCAATCATCACAAAATTTGAACACTACCAACAAAAGGAGCTGATTAAAAGCAGGGGAAGGGAGCTTATTAAAGAGACCAAATTTGGTCTCAATGACCAATTTCCAAGGGAGATAAACAAACGTCGTAAGAGACTGTATCCGGTACAAAGGCAACAAAGGGAGAAGGGTAAGCATGCCTTTCTCATTGTGGACAAACTCTTTATAGATGGAAAACTATTCCGAGACAGCTCCATAACAACATGGCTGTACTAATTTCTACAGGGATTCAGGTTACGAAAAAAAAGAAAGTATGGGAACTGTAAAAATATCTGAACACTATGAAGTGGATATGAACACACACATACTCAATTACATGCTCGCTTACACATATACATACACACACTTATACATACACACACACACACACCTGATCTCGCTCTCATCTCTCACTCTCTTTTCTCTTCTCTTCTCTCCCTCTCTCTCTATTGCCGAGAACTGTTTTATAATTTAATGTGTTTGTTGTTTGTCTATTTTTTTATGTATTTGTCTACAAGTTTATATATGTTTACAACAAGCAAGGGGAAGATATCAGAATAGGGGCATTGGGGAATAATAACATATTGTTCGGAATTCATTTGTACTGTAGTGAAGCCGTCTCTTTCATGATCATGTGAAACGTTAATTGCTACAGAAATGCTGGGATGTGTTTTTCAATTATGTTAAAGGTAATTATGATGCAACTATGACGGTGATACGATATGGATTACAATTATCATCATGAATATTAAGGCTATACGCACTACATGTTACACACATAAACACTCAACCATGCAAATTGGGGGAGTTATTATTTATTTGGACATCACACATTATAGTCTTAATCTTACACAGACATCGTACACACTCTCACTAAATCACATCCAATATCATACACATCAACCTACTCAGATTTACTGCACACATAATATCTTGTCTCATATTTCTAACATCTGTGGCATTGGCTCACAGGCAAACAGGCAAGGGAATAGTACAAATATTGCTAGAACCTATTTCTTGAATTCTAAATATCAGACATTTGAAAGCTCTAATTTTGACCGTCATAATACCTCTGATGGCAATAACTTTACAAGCACTAATTATGGTCAATATAGACTGAGAATAGTACCTAGTTATGGTAAGGGGTGAAATAAGTATAGCCAGTTATAATTGTAATGGTTTAGCAGATTATAAAAAAAGAAGATCAGTCTTTACATGGCTAAAAGAAAAGGAATATAACATATACTGTTTACAGGAAACTCACTCTACATCCTTAGATGAAGTTGCGTGAAAAAAGGAATGGGGTGGTGAAATAATTTTCTGTCATGGACAAAGGAACTCAAAAGGTGTGATGATATTAATTAACAAAAATTTCGATCTGAATGTGCAAATAGTCAGGAACGAATCGCAAGGAAGGTGGACCCTTTTGAATATGAAAGTGGACGAAAAAGAGATTTGGCTCATTAATCTATATGATCCAAATCAGGATGATCCATACTTCTTCGAAAATATTTATACCAATTTATTGAACTTACAGGCAACAAATGATCAAATCATTATGGTAGGAGAGTACCTCAATGGACCGTAAAGGTAATCACTCTACAAACGATCATCACCGGGCCCTTAAGGAAATCACAAATATTATGGACACATTAGAAATAGTGGATATTTGGAGACTAAAAAAACCCTACCTAGTGAGATATGCATGGAGGAGACTTAATCAAGCTAGTCATCTTGACTACTTTCTTGTCTTTTTCTCTCTTGCATCAAAGGTTAAAAAAAATAACAGGAGACAGAATGCGATTGGATCATCATCTAATTTGCATTCACATAACTCTTATAGCTTTTCCACGTGGACGGGGATATTGGAAATTTGATCAAAGTTTACTGGAGGACAACTTATTTTTAACTAAGGCAAAATAATTTATAACTGAATTTTTCCAGTATAATATAGGTTCAGCAAATCCCCTTATTGTTTGGGATTCAATTCAATATTCATCAATAATAAAAAAGCAGTTTCTGGCTAAAGAGACAAGACTAACAAGGGAAATCCATGAACTAATAGTACAGGTAGATAGCAATAAAAAGGATTCTACAGAGATACAAAATAAGTGGAAAAACAAAAAGAACTTGAGGAACTTATTCAAGAACGATCTAATGTAATCTATTACTAAAATAAAGCAAACTGGATGGAATATGAAGAAAAATGCACAAAATTCTTCCTGAATCTCCAATACAGAAACGCTAACAAAAATAATTTGCAGAAACTCGTTACTGATTCTCCGAATTACATTTTTAAAGAGGAAACTAATTATTTTAAGCAGATGTTCTCTTTTCCATCTCATCCTCTCCCACTGAGTGAAGATTACGGTAAGGAATTCTTTCCAAATAATATTTCAAAAAAATAGAAAATTAACAAATGTACAGAAAGATCAGTGCGAAGGCCAAATTACAGAGGGTTCACTTTTTGAGGCTATTAAATCCTTTCAGTCTGGAAAACCCCAGGGCTTGATGGCATAGAAGTATATCAAGCCTTTTTTGCTATACTAAAAGCTCCATTGTTAGATTGTTTTGTCCACTCCTATATAAATGGTAGTCTGTCAGGTACTCAGCAGGAAGGTCTGATTTCTCTATTATTAAAACAGGACCCAGATGGCAAATATAAAGACCCAGTCTATCTAAAAAACTGGAGGCCACTTACACTTCAATGTTGTGATGCAAAAATACTAGGGAAATGCAAAGCACTCAGAATTAAAGGGGTTTTCCCAGGTATTGTTCATCCTGATCAGACAGGTTTTTTATATGGACGATACCTTGGAGATAATATATGACAACTACTAAAAATAATAAAACATCATGAAACATCTAAAAAGCCAGGCCTGGTATTTATAGCGGATTTTGAAAAGGCCTTTGATAAATTAAGACTCGATATTATTTATAAATGTCTGGATTTTTTCAATTTTGGTTCTCTTATAAAATGGGTAAAAATGATGTACAGCAACCCCAGGTGTAAAATAGTAAATAATGGCTACTTCTCAGAGAGTTTTGAATTGTCAAGAGGAGTTAAACAAGGGTGTCCGCTGTCACCATATCTATTCATTATGCCATCGAAATGCTAGCTATTAAAATCAGATCCAATAACAACATTAAAGGATTAGAAATCCAAGGCTTAAAAACAAATGTGTCCATGTATGCCAATGACTCAAGTGTTGTATTAAGTCTGCAAGCTAGATCCCTGCAATGTCTCATTGAAGATCTAGATAACTTTTCTGTACTCTCTGGACTACAACCGAATTATGATAAGTGTACAATATTACTTATTGGATCTTTAAAAAATACAACTTTTACATTACCCTGCAGTTTACCTATAAAATGGGCTGATGGTGAAGTAGACATACTTGGTATTAACACAAAAAATAGAAATAAGCTCTCGATTTCAGTAGAAAACTTGCAACCATGGAGAGATAAATACCTGTCTATTTATGAAAAAATAGCCCTGATTAACTCCTTAGTCATATCTCAGTTTACTCACTTACTTATGGTTGTCACGTCCTGACCAGTAAAAGGGGTTATTTGTCATTGTAGTTTGGTCAGGGCGTGGCAGGGGGTGTTTGTTTTGTGAGTTTCGGTGTTTTTGGTTTCGGTTCTATGTTTTCTATTTCAATGTTGGGTTTTTGGCAATGACCTCCAATAAGAGGCAGCTGGTTGTCGTTGTCTCTAATTGGAGGCCATTTTTAGTTGTTTGTTTCACTTGTGTTTTGTGGGTGGTTGTTTTCCTGTATAGCCTGTGTTGCCTTACGGAACTGTTTCGTCGTTTTGTTTATTTTGTTTAAGTGTTCACGTTACTTCAAATAAAGAAGATGAGCACTTTACCCGCTGCGCCTTGGTCCAATCCTTACGACGCCTATGACAATGGCGCTGTCAATCCTGATGATTCATTTTTCTAATCATATGAGCAAAAAATATTTCGCTTTATCTGGTACGCTAAACCAGACAAAATAGAACGTGCCTATCTATATAATGAATATGAATTGGGTGGGTTGAGATTATTAAATATAAAAGCACTTAACCTCTCTCTAAAAGCTTCACTTATTCAAAAGTTTTACTTGAACCATAAATGGGTTTTAAGTAGATTGTACTAGAAAAACTCATCCATTGTTAAAAATTGCCTTTTTGCCTTTGTGCAGATTGCCATGTCTCATTTTCAATTAACTGAAAATGATACTTTGAAAAAAGTATCTCTCTTTTTAAAACAAGTATTGCAGAGCTGGCTACAATTTAAATTTCATCCCCCTGAAAAGATAGAACAAATATTATGGCTGAACTCAAATGTGCTGGTTGATAAAATGCCTGTATTTATGGGAAAGATGTTTGAAAAGGGTATTTTTTTCTTAAATTATATTGTAAATTGGAATGGTAGAGTTGTCCTTCATGGAGTTATCAGAATTGTACAGACAGGTGGCAGCGGGAGGAGGTAGGGAATCCTTCTGTCTGCCCAATATAAAGGATCAAAACTGTCCGAGGAATAAAAATAGCATAAATAGGAATGTATACCAGTTTAATTTGAGGACCAGGATGTTGACAGCTGTGCCATACAGATTGCAAAATAGATTGCAAAAAATAGATTTTGATGTACCGATTCCATGATACAGGGTGTATGAGTTGATATATAAAACAACGCAAGATTCTAGACTTTGTGCTTTTCAGCTAAAATTATTATATAGAGTTCTTGCCATCAACAAAATGTTGAATATATGGGGCATAAAATCATCGAAGCTCTGCAGATTTTGTTGTGAGGATACAGAATCAATAGACCATTTATTTTGATATTGCCCTCAGGTAGCCTGTTTCTGGTCTCAGGTTCAGGAATGGCTAAAAATGCATAGCATTTATCTAAAATTGACGTAGAAATAGTACTGTTAGGAGATCTGGAGAGACTGGGTCAGTCAATTAGTAATACACTAATACTCTTAGTGAAAGTATTCATCTTCAACTCGCAATCTGTGGATTCTATTTGATTAGATAGATTAAAATTGTACGTTAAACATCACAGCATAGTTGAAAGATATGTGTTGCGTAGAAACTCGAAGTGGGTGGCCAGCAGAGATCGATGGGATGGGCTGAGGGAAGATGAGGGTTGGGATGTGGAATTGGAGACAAGTGGGAGTGGAGTTGCTGTGCGGGAGATAGAATGATGGTCAAAGATAAAAGTAAAAAAAGATAAAAGTCTAAATAAAACATAATAAAAAGTATGTTTGAATGCCACTGAGGGACAACTAATGCCGGTTTGCCTGAGGCTAATGCCGTGCAGGTGTTGGTACACATGTATATACACATACTCATTCAAATAAACGCATGCAAGAACACACACATACATGTAATAGTGCCAGACATGCACACAAACATATATAGTTGGCATTGCTGTTATGATTTCAGTTGTCCTTGATTTCCTTTGTTTGAAATATTTTTTATATATATATATATATATATATTTTTTTTTTTTTTTTTGCATTGTTGTTTGCCGTTTTCTTCTGTCTTTTTTCTCTTTAGTTCATTCTCTTGGTTGTTGGTGCATTGGTGGGGTTCTTGGGGGTGAGGAATGGAATTAATTGCATTTTTTATTTTTCTTCCTGGGGGTGGGGCTGTGGGAGGGGTCTCAAATGGTTTAGGGACAGCTATTGGGGAACTGTGGGGCGATATTGGAGGGTTCGGGTTCACGTTTTTTAGCCTGGTGGGAGATCTGTCAATGTGCCCTTGAGCAGGGCATTGACCTTGGATGCTTCTGTGTGTCGCTCTGAATGGGAGTCTGTTGGATGACTGGTATGATGTAGTTGTTGAGCTAGATTCTTTTATCCACTGTTTCACAAGACGACAGCCTGGTTTTCTTGTTTTCTCAGGAGTCCCTAAAACATTAATCAACACGAATTACAAATTCATACTCCTGTCATAACACTACCTAGCTAGCTGGCTAATGTTAGCTAGTGAGATAGCTAACATTAGCTTACACCGCGGGACTTAGAGGTACCCAGCGTCATGGCTACAGACCACCGCAAGGGAGAGTTAGAGCACTCATTATGCATTTGGTTCCCAAGGTTTATATTTGACAAATCATATCGAGTGGTTCCAATGACGAATTTGACGCAAACCACCCGTCCCTGGTGACTTTCTTCAGCAAAGATGGCTGACAAAACATTACGGTGGAAGCAAATGTAAGTAATTATAACATCATAACTAGCATAAAATCATAACAATCATAACATCAAGCAAAAATGTACAATTGAGAGGAATATGTTAGTTAATGTAGATACAAATGATTGTGCATATTTTTGTTATAAAGTTAATATACGAAAATCACTATTTAGCAAGTTAGCTGACTAGCTAACATTAGCCAGCTAGCTAGCTAGTGTTATGACATGAGTATGAAATTGTATTTCTTGTTGTTTAATGTGTTAGGGACTCCTGAGAAAACCAACAAACCAGGCTGTCATCTTGTGAAACAGTGGATGTAAAGAATCTAGCTAGCTAAACATTTACTGCAAATTGAATGTACAATTGTGTAAGCTTGCCTTGCTTATATTTGCCATGCAATGCAGCTGAAGTAACATACCTAGTTAACTATTTATTTGTTTACTGTGTAGTGGAGGATAAAAATAACTGTATTCCTATGGCTGTGTAGCTAGCTACAGTATGTAGCCAATCTGTGTATGGACCCTAAAACATTTGGTATGAATATACCAAATGTTTTAGGAACCTATCTATGAACCTGAGCTATCATAGTTGTTGTATCGACTATGAGTCTGAATTGCATTAATGCAGCCTATGGATTGAGTAGAATATAATAACTTTATTGTGCCGAGGATGCAAGTCTTATATACATGTACTGTAGTTATTACCACGCATGAGATCCCCCACATTGTAACCTGTACATTGAATATATTCACTGATCATGTACTCTTCCTTGGCAAATAAAGGTGAGGTTCAGGTATGAATCTCTGAGACATTCTTTTTCAGTCATATCAAATACCAGGTGTTGCAAACTCCATTATTTGAATGATGCTGTGTCTGCAGGTATCTATTACAATTATACACTTCATCAGTGTTTACCACTCCTGCTCCTGGAACATCAATGATTTCACATTGTAACTATGCAATAGACTAGAAACATGCATATCTAACTCCATTATCTGCATTAATCTGAAGACACGGGATAGGTGTAGTATTTCAATGGGATACTTAATTTCAACCAGAGGAGAATGTGAAAGGCTTTATTGAAAGTTCATTATCCAGGTGTTATAAATACATAATACATGCATTATAAATATTATAATTGTAATAATATATTATAAATACAAGTTCAATCTGTACTTCAATGCACATATGGTGTGCATTATAAAAAAAGAGGAAGAAAGAGGAGGTAGGGAGAGAGGTGTAGAAGACAGAAAAGGAAAGAGGTAAAACAGAGGAGCAGGGAAGACAGCATATGATTAATGAATTACAGTGCTACCCTAATATTCTCTCAGTTCATCACAATTACATAGTGTCTCTAGCGGGGTCTCCTAACCAGCCTTCGGCTCCCAGTCAGCCCAAAGTTTATCTTAAAAGCGGGTGAGGTGGCGATGACGGGACTGGCTTCCTCTCTCACATCAAAACATACCTGCAGACGATAGACAGATGGAGAGAGAGAGCATTATTAAGCTTTCTTTTTTTAATTCTAACATGGTCAGTCATCAAAATTATCAGTAAAGCATCTATTTAATGATAAGATGAGGAGTCAATGGTAGGGTTCACTTGACGTTGCAGCACAGCAATATTCTCAATAGACAGGGGGCATGGGATGTCAGGAACAAGGACTCCAATGGCAGTGTTTACAGATTCCAGATTATCGTCCTGATAAAGCATGCCCTCCACCTACTGAATCTAGAAGGCTCAAAAGAAACAAATTTGTGTTAGTGCCGATAAATTTAAAGGAAGATCTGTCAAGCCATTCACATATCACAAAGACACATACAGTGGCTTGAGAAAGTATTCACCCCCTTGGCATTTTTCCTATTTTGTTGCCTTAGAACCTGGAATTATAATAGATTTTTGGGGGGTTTGTATCATTTGATTTACACAACATGCCTACCACTTTGAAGATGCAAAATATTTTTTATTGTGCAATAAACAATAAATAAGACAAAAAAACTGAAAACTTGAGCGTGCATAACTATTCACACCTCCAAGGTCAATACTGTGTAGAGCCACCTTTTGCAGCAATTACAGCTGCAGGTCTCTTGGGGTATGTCTCTATAAGCTTGGTACATTTAGCCACTGGGATTTTTTCCCATTCTTCAAGGCAAAACTGCTCCAACTCGTTCAAGTTGGATGGGTTCCGCTGGTGTACAGCAATATTTAAGTCATACCATAGATTCTCAATTGGATTGAGGTCTGGGCTTTGACTAGGCCATTCCAAGACATTTAAATGCTTCCCCTTAAACCACTCGAGTGTTGCTTTAGCAGTATGTTTAGGGTCATTGTCCTGCTGGAAGGTGAACCTCCGTCCCAGTCTCATCTCTGGAAGACTGAAACAGGGTTCCCTCAAGAATTTCCCTGTATTTAGCGCCATCCATCATTCCTTCAATTCTGACGTTTCCCAGTCCCTGCCGATGAAAAACCTCCCCACAGCATGATGCTGCCACCACCATGCTTCACTGTGGGGATGGTGTTCTCGGGGTGATGAGAGGTGTTGGGTTTGCGCCAGACATAGCGTTTTCCTTGATGACCAAAAAACTAAATTTTTGAGTCAATTGTGGAATCTCCTATATGCCTTTTGGCGAACACCAAACATGTTTGCTTATTTTTTTCTGGCCACTCTTCCATAAAGCCCATCTGTGTGGAGTGTTCGGCTTAAAGTGGTCCTATGGACAGAAACTCAAATTTCCACTGGAGCTTTGTAGCTCATTCCGGGTTATCTTATGTCTCTTTGTTGCGCCTCTGATTAATGCCCTCCTTGCCTGGTCCGTGAGTTTTGGTGGGCAGCCGCCCTCTCTTGGCAGGTTTGTTGTGGTGCCATTTTCTTTCCATTTTTTAATAATGGATTTAATGGTGCTCCGTGGGATGTTCAAAGTTTCAGATATTTTTTTAACCCAACTCTGATCTGTACTTCTCCACAACTTTGTCCCTGACCTGTTTGGAGAGTTCCTTGTTCTTCATAGTACCGCTTGCTTGGTGGTGCCTCTTGCTTAGTGGTGTTGCAGACCCTGGGGCCTTTCAGAGCAGGTGTATATATACTGAGATCATGTGACAGATCATGTGACACTTAGATTGTACACAGGTGGACTTTATTTAACTAATTCTGTGACTTCTGAATGTAATTGGTTGCAGCAGATCATATTTAGGGGCTTCATAGCAAAGGGGGTGAATACATATGCACGCACCAATTTCCATTTTTTTATGAATTGTTTGAAACAAGTAATTTCTTTCATTTCACTTCACCATTTTGGACAATTTTGTGTATGTCCATTACATGAAATAAAAATAAAAATCAATTTAAATTACAGGTTGTAATGCAACAAAATAGGAAAAACACCAAGGGGTGTTGAATACTTTTGCAAGGCACTGTACCTCTGCATAGTCTGGCTCAGACATAGGTGTTGGGAGCATTCTGATATACCACAGCTGGTGAGGTGTTAGGTTTGCCTCTGTACTTAAAGGGTGATTATTTATGAAATGCTGCAGATCTGCCCGCAGACGAGGTAGGAACACACATTCCACACAGAAGAGGTGGATAGAATTCGACAGGTCAAGGTAGCCTTCTTCCTCCAAACTGTGCAGCAAGTTGTGGTACTGACATGTTATTGTCAGTACTACAACCTATTCTCTGTGGTTCTGTGGTCTTCCTCCATGAATAGTGAACACTGAGGTGGGTCCGAGGTTATAGAAATGCAAGTTGTGTGAGCGTCTGTGAGTGGTTACTGACTGTATGTGATGCAGACACCTGTCTGAGCGTACCTGAAACATTTAACTTCTATGGGCTACGTGGGACGCTAGCGTCCCACCTGTGGGACACAGCCAGTGAAATATCAGGGCGGCAAATTCAAAAACAACAAAATGTCATAATTCAACTTTCTCAAACATACAACTATTTTACACCATTTTAAAGATACACTTCTCCTTGATGTAACCACATTGTCCGCTTTCAAAAAGGTTTTACAGCGAAAGCAAAACATTAGATTATGTTAGGAGAGTACATAGACAAAAATAATCACACAGCCATTTTCCAAGCAAGGAAATGTGTCAATAAAACCCAAAACACAGCTAAATGAAGCACTAACCTTTGACGATCTTCATCAGATGACACTCCTAGGAAATTATGTTACATTATGTGAAAGTGCACATCAATTTACAAAAATACTCATCATAAACGTTGACAAAATATATAACAATTATTTAACTTGTTATGGATAGGGGGCAGTATTTTCACGGCCGGATAAAAAACGTACCCAATTTAATCTGATTATTACTCCTGCCCAGAAACTAGAATATGCATATAATTATTAGCTTTGGATAGAAAACACTCCAAAGTTTCTAAAACTGTTTGAATGGTGTCTGTGAGTATAACAGAACTCATTTGGCAGGCCAAACCTGAGAAGATTCCAAACAGGAAGCGCCCTCTCTGACTATTTCTTGGCCTTCTTGATCATCTCTATCCAAAACAGGCGATCTCTGGCATAACGTGACATTTTCTAACGCTCCCATAGGCTCTCAGAAGGCGCCAGAATGTTGAATGATGACTTTGCAGGCCATGGCTGAAAAACAGTAGCGCATTTGGATAGTGGTCGATCTGAGAACAATGAGACTGGGGGTGCGTGCACGAGCCGACACCATGTTTTTATTTTTTCGTCTTTGAACGAAAACAGGGTTTCCCGGTCGGAATATTATCGCTTTTTTACGACAAAAATCGCATAAAAATTGATTTTAAACAGCATTTGACATGCTTCGAAGTACGGTAATGGAATATTTTGAATTTTTTTGTCACGAAAGGCGCCGGGCGCGTCACCCTTCTTTACCCTTCGGATAGTGTCTTGAACGCACAAACAAAACGCCGCTATTTGGATATAACTATGGATTATTTGGAACCAAACCAACATTTGTTATTGAAGTAGAAGGCCTGGGAGTGCATTCTGACGAAGAACAGCAAAGGTAATCCAATTTTTCTTATAGTAAATCTGAGTTTGGTGAGTGCCAAACTTGGTGGGTGTCAAAATAGCTAGCCTGTGATGGCCGGGCTATCTACTCAGAATATTGCAAAATGTGCTTTCACCGAAAAGCTATTTTAAAATCGGACACCGCGATTGCATAAAGGAGTTCTGTATCTATAATTCTTAAAATAATTGTTATGTTTTTTGTGAACGTTTATCGTGAGTAATTTAGTTAATTCACTGGAAGTGATTTTTTTTTTTTGTCAGTTTGTCAGTTCAGACCGTTTCGCTCTCGGAGAGCACACTCGTTTGGGCCAAGGAGTAGGGTTGATTTGAGCATTCTGGCCTTACAACAACAGTCAAGCACCCCAGCTAGCGTTTGCTAACTTGCTAGCTACTTCCAGACACAAATGAGACCACTCTGATCATTTTACTCGCCCTAGCAAAGCTGGTTAGGCAGTTTTCGTGTTACCCAGAGCGTTGGTGACTGTAACTGTGCTGCTGGAAACAATTTAATTACGCTTTTTTGCCGAATTTTACTGACACCGGCCATATTCAACGGTCTGAAATCGGAGTAGGTAGCCAGAGCTATTTTAAAGGAAGGTATGTATATTATTTTGTATGCATATTGCATATTTCCCATCACCTAATGAACAACCACAATACGAGTCTGGTGTTAAGTGTAGGTTACCTCTTGTAATGTTCTATCTGGACACTGCGGCCAATAACAAAGCAGCAACTGCTTTTGGATACTTTATGGATGGAGTCAGCAGAAATGGATGGCCTTCAAGGTAAATATTGATATAGTAGAATGAAAAAAAAAATTACTTGTATTATGCATATTCAGCCTAACCACTAATGTATTGTTACATCTTGTGAGGAGTTACTTTCTGTATAAAAACCCATGACATCTTCCTCATCAAACCTCCTAAGATTGCTTTCTGTGCTGTATTAACGTATCCTGAAAATTACATCTGTTGCTTTAGATTGAACGGTCATATCTCAGTTATTGTTTTCATATCTACAAAAAAATAAGCTATTTTCTTTACTTTCAGAGTGAGAGTTGCTCAACGGGTGGAAAATGTAAATATTACCAGATGTATGTTCACTGTCCGAGGAACAGGCCGTGGAAGCTTTATTTCTGGCAAAAGTGTCCATAACCAGAGGAAATTAAAATGTTCTGGGTTCTTTTTCTCTCTTCCTCTCTGCCTGTCTTGTTGTACATGGAACCTGTCTCACATGCATGAATTAAAAACCCCTGAAGATGTCAGATGTTAATTTTAAGATTTACACCACATTAACACTCAGCCATTTTCACTGGACTATCAAGCCCCTGTTGCTGCCAAGTCATGATTTCCCTGGGGGTTAGCCTTGCAATAACCAAGTGGTGAGACACATAGCCCTCTATATTTAACCTGTCTGGGTTAGGGCAGTATTTTCACGGCTGGATGAAAAACGTACCCAATTTAAACAGGTTACTACTCTGGCCCAGAAACTAGAATATGCATATTATTAGTAGATGTGGATAGAAAACACTCTGAAGTTTATAAAACTGTTTGAATGGTGTCTGTGAGTATAACAGAACTCATATGGCAGGCAAAAACCTGAGAAAAAGTCAACCAGGAAGTGGAGGATCTGAGAATTGTAGTTCTTCTGTCTAGTCCCTTTCGAAACTACAGTATCTGTGGGGTTACGTTGCACTTCCTAAGGCTCCTTGAATGAATACGCTATTTTTTTGTCACGAAAGGCGCCGGGCGCGTCACCCTTCTTTACCCTTCGGATAGTGTCTTGAACGCAAGAACAAAACGCCGCTATTTGGATATAACTATGGATTATTTGGAACAAAAACAACATTGGTGTGGAAGTAGAAGTCCTGGGAGTGCATTCTGACGAAGAACAGCAAAGGTAATCCAATTTTTCTTATAGTAAATCTGAGTTTGGTGAGGGCCAAACTTGGTGGGTGTCAAAATAGCTAGCCTGTGATGGCCGGGCTATCTACTCAGAATATTGCAAAATGTGCTTTCACCGAAAAGCTTTTTTTAAAATCGGACACCGCGATTGCATAAAGGAGTTCTGTATCTATAATTCTTAAAGTAATTTATGTTTTTTGTGAACATTTATCGTGAGTAATTTAGTAAATTCACCGGAAGTGTTCGGTGGGTATGCTAGTTCTGAACATCACATGCTAATGTAAAAAGCTGTTTTTTTTATATAAATATGAACTTGATTGAACAAAACATGCATGTATTGTATAACATAATGTCCTAGGAGTGTCATCTGATGAAGATCATCAAAGGTTAGTGCTGCAATTAGCTGTGGTTTTGGTTTTTGTGACATATATGCTTGCTTTGAAAATGGCTGTGTGATTATTTTGGCAGGGCACTCTCCTGACATAATGTAATGTTTTGCTTTTGCTGTAAAGCCTTTTTGAAATCGGACAATGTGGTTAGATTAACGAGAGTCTTGTCTTTCAGAGAGAGAGAGAGAGAGAGAGAGAGAGAGAGAGAGAGAGAGAGAGAGAGAGAGAGAGAGAGAGAGAGAGAGAGAGAGATCTGTATCATGTATTTATTTCACCTTTATTTAACCAGGTAGGCTAGTTGAGAACAAGTTCTCATTTACAACTGCAACCTGGCCAAGATAAAGCAAAGCAGTTCGACACTTACAACAACACAGAGTTACACATGGAATAAGCAAACATACAGTCAATAATACAATAGAAAAAAAAGTCTATATACATTGTGTGCAAATGAGGTAAGTTAAGGGAGGTAAGGCAATACATAGGCCATGGTGGCGAAGTAATTACAATATAGCAATTAAACACTTGAATGGTAGAATTCTGGCTGGAATTTATAGATCAGACAGTCAGAGCCTCCACTGCGTTTCTGCCTTATCTGTCCACTACTATCACTAGTGGTGATTATTACAATTTACATGACCTCAATGTTTCACTGTTGCATTAATCTTCATTTGAAATATTGTTGAGTGGGATACATGGGGTAATGTAATATGGACTTGATACTGGAAATCAATTTTCAAAGAATAACGTCTATTTAAATTATTTTAATTATTCCCTATATCTATACGGTTAAAATCTGAAATTGGTTTACGCCCTGGGACTCCCTCAATGCGCTGCGCTTGAGATGCTCGTGGTCCATTGCCCTGTGGTGGTGAACTTCAAAAATATGATTCTGTGGTGCTGAATCTCCAATCGCCGCTATTACAGCTGATTTGTTTCCTTAAACACAATCGGATCTTTTGCTCTACTGACAAAGTCAATACAGATTAGAGGCTAAATATTTAAGAATCGGATTGTTGTTGGTATTTAATCGGTGGTGATCGGAGGTGTTGCCGACTTCACCAAACACACCTGAGGTAGTGCGGTCACCAGCACGTGCACCGCGCATTCTCACGTCAAGATGATTCAGTGACCACGCGTGACCACGCGCTCGAACCACTCACTCCCTCAGCACACACCAACATTCCGAACTGATACGAGAGAGAATCGCTTTAGTGCGCTTGCTTGAATCAGTCTGGTTCCCAATCGCTCGAAAATCCTAGTGTGAGTGACTGTGTGTAAATGTGTGTGTTAGCAGGCAACAGGCGGGTGGAGAGATCGGGTAGCCAGCTTGGATAGCGGAGAGCGCACACTTCCAGCGCAGCCGAGACTATAACAGAAATAACGAATTAACTACCAAAGGATTGTCATTTCATAACATCCTATCAACCGTTAATGACACATCGTTAAAGGAGGCAAAACGAAAAACACTACAGAGATTGATTTATTATCCATAGTTTTCCGTTCCAGCGCGGGGAAAGATGAAGACTAAAAACCTGGAGCAAAGCTTGTCTGATTCCAGAGAATTGGATGGATCGTATGACCAGCTGACTGGTGGTGAGTGATGGGCTTTCGCAGCCCCGGCTTTATTAGACCGGTTAAGGATGCCGTATGACTAGAAAAACTGAAATAGTTGGTTAGCCAATATAGCTTAAAACTGTTGCCTATAAAATTGTTTATGAAGCTTAGGCTACTTAAGATGCTTCACAATTCTCAGGTCATGCAAGACCTGATGTAAATAGTGTTACATTAGATAATGTAGGCTATATCGTTTTAAAAAGCGAGCAGCCTATAGTAACCATGTCTTATCACACAATGTATGAATTTATATATGTCATATTGTATATTTTATTGTTAGTATTTGCGTGCATGTTGATGTGTGACGTCTGTAGCCTGATTCCTGGAAATAGACTTCGATTTAGGATGTTTGAAAAGGTCATTAGAAGGTTGACATTTGCCTTCCTCTGTGCTCACAATTTGTTTTAAAAACGCTTGCCCAACACTGGGCGCGTACTCGTGATGCTCGGAGCTGAAGCTGCTCAGCCACCTATGATTGCATGGCGATGGAATGTGTGCGAGGCGCGCAGTTTTGCTGACTTGGCTTTTCAACAGGAGTCCATTGGCTGTCATGTTGGGATGCTCAAAGCACATCTGGATTAGAGACGTTGGTGCTGGCCTGAAGTCCTGGTGATATAGCCTAAAATGAAACGAGCCATATTAGTGAAAGTGTGCATTTTCGAATCACACGATGTGCTTTCTCCTTTATAGGACTGTTTTGCTAAATAGTTTTGGACTGAATTGTCTTGGATTCTACATTTAGTGTGCTGCACTAATCTTTTTGAGTTTCTAGTGCGATTGTTTTATTGCCACGTGCCTTTGCTAATGTGTGTGTCCATCAGGATATTAGAATGTCATGCAGATGGAGCTAAATGTCAAGACATTTTCAATGATAAACAAAAACCGAATTTGGTGTGTGTGTGTGCAGACTGTCAGTAAAGCCAAATATAAATAATATAAACGGAGCCCAGCAGAGGAACGGCAGACAATTATATTATTGGTCCATAATTAATGGCCTATATGTGAAAGTGCGTGTGTGCGTGCGCACATGCCTATTTATAAGTAATCTGTGTGTGCATAGCGACCTTTCCAAACGCTGTCTTCCTTAGTTCCATTAGGTCAGTGTTGTTACAAGGTGTTATTAGAATATGTAATTAGATGCGGTTTATGTGATGTTTGACAGAGTACCATGAAACACCATTTGTCTGTTTAGTGCTAGTTGACAGATTAAAACGATAGCATTGTGCCCAAACACATTGTTACTCTACAAGAGGCAAGCCTTGCACTGGCTGCCTGATGCACGCACACCTGCACACACATCATTTATCTTTGTAGAGTATGAGCTTTCATTCTTCCAGCCAAGCTCTTGACATGGTTAATATGATTTTTCCTCAATGCATGAGAGCTATTATTGTTGACTGGGCTGTATTGTGAACATGATGTGACATATTAAACATTTGACATCTACATTGACATATTGCATATACAGTACATTGATGTATTGACAACACAACTAGGCCTATCATGATGCACTGCAACACAGGGTCTATGTACATGTTTAACACCAGTCCCTAGATGGGCTTTTAGGAATTAGTAACTGAAAAATGGAACCTGTGTCCTCCGCATGCCACACAACTGTGCTAGCCTGCTGAGCTAAAGCCTATAAGGACAGTGCTGGTAGACAGTAATGTGGTGTGTTTTAATGGTATGTGTTGAGACGGGTTTTATATATATCAGCTTTCTGTGGTAAAGCAATAGATGCAGATTAGCTACTAGTCTCCATACCTGAGTCTATTAAAGAAACAAACACACTAAATAGGATTTGACAGGACTGCTGTGTGTGTGTGTGTGTGTGTGTGTGTGTGTGTGTGTGTGTGTGTGTGTTTGTGTGTGCATGCCTGTATTATTTGCCTTTAAAGGTCAACTGCCCCTTAGAACCAACTTCTTTGGTTTTAAACGGCCTATGTGGCATCGAAATAAGCCAGAAACATTAATTAAAGACATCAAAGTGTAAATAGAATAATTTTTGCCATGAAGTCAGTCTGGTTTAAAACTGAGTTTTGTAAGTGAGTTTGTCACTACTTACTGGAGGGTTTGCTATGGATTACTTACATGCCCACTTTTGCCAATGATGCTCAATTGCTCAGAGACAACATGTTGTGGTCCACCCCAGCTGCCATGTGGGCATTTGTTGTCCAGTCTGCATATGGGTGCAATGTACACACATTTCCCTCTGCAAATAGGAGTGAAAATGGGCTTCCATGAAGTCGGTGCAAACTTCCAATGCATTTCAACAATATTGCCAGATGGCCAAGAATGGATTACATCCGACATGATCACTTCTGCTGCCTGTCAACTGTCAAACCACTGGTGTTGGTGAGTACGTTAGCTAAGTAGATAGCTGGTACTAGCTAGCTAGTAGCTATTTTTGGTTATACAACATTATTTGATAATGCTAGTGAGCCAGGCTAGCTATATGATACCACAGATGAAAGGGGGATGATACCTTAGCTAGCTTAATGCATCAAGACACACCTCCAACAACACATAAAACCTCACATACATGTAATTCTGCCCAAAAACAATGACAATTTCTCTCATCAGTGGCATATGGGCTTTTTAGGTGAGCGCTGTTTCTGCCCTGTGATAAGCAAGGCCCACTTTGTCAAAGGCAGGGATGCCAAATATTTATCTTGTCCATTCCAAGTGCGCCTCTCCAGGGTGCTGTTGGAGAAATGTATCGCTCCAGCGCTCCACCAACATCCAAAAACCATGTAGCAGAAAAAGCATATGGTAGAAAGAGTAGCATATGTGGCTTTTTCTATAGCCTACAAACTGGAGATAAAATGTATGACAATATAATGAGACAGAAACCTTTTACATCAGGTTTCTCAGATCAAATGGCCTAACCTAATTGGTGCCCAATCAAATAAAAAATGCGCTGACACATTAACAAACAACATATCCTTAAACAGGACAGGCCAAAGTAAAATGGACAATATGGAATGGACAATCAGGCTACTCACAGCTGCTGTCCAGGAGTTTATTCCCGTGGGCTAATTTGTCATGATCAGTGATTTCAAGTTTGTATCCTTAAATTTTTATGAGCTGATCACAGCAAAAAATAAAGTACTTCTGCATTTCCCACTGTGTGAACACATTGTAAATAGGCTCAGGATAACTCCTCCTGATAAAGTTGGGTAACTGATATTCAGAGCTTTAATAGCCAAATTGATAAGTCACAGGAATCAGGACTAGTAAAGCGAATGCAATGGCCTTTTTTTTAATAAACGGTGGGCCTACCACATGGATGGGCGTTCATAAAATTCCATTGCTGGCCGACATAGTAGGCTACATCCAAGTAAGCACAGGCTGACATCTTTCAGACGTCTTTTTTTGGTCATGTCCGGACCGGCAGTCTTTTTTTGGTGTTTTACAAATGGTAGACCTACCATGGGCATTCCTAAAATGATATTTCAGGCGACACTGTAGGCTATACCTCAGTAAGCATGGACTGACGCTGATGTCTTTTGGACATCTTTTTTTGGTCTTGACTGGTCTTAATTTCCACGTCCACTGATGTTGGTTTTTGGTCCGGATCGGACGAAATCTGAGACAATCCATGATGTCTATGTTTGGTTCAGTATTTTGTCCGGTTTTGACCAGCCTTGATTTGGCCCAAACATTGATGTCTATAAATTACGTCTTTTCAACTTTCATCCAGAACTGAAAATGAACCTAATTTTAACATTAGGATAATACGTATTTTCAACGTCCAGAAAATACCTCTTCAACTGTCATTCAGAACCAAAAATTAACCTGTTTTCAACGTTTGGACAAGACATCTTTTTACCTTTCATTCAGAACCTAGAGTGAACCTAACTTGGGACTATTCTACTAGTTTTTTTTGTCTTGCCTAGGCGGCACAAGGGCCAGGACCGGCCCTGGAGGAAGATGTGCATAGCTCATGTTAGGTAGATACCTTGCTAACAAAAGCTAACTGTAGCCCATTTCCATTTAGGGTCAATCCAGGGCAGGCACTTGGATACTAGCCTGTTAGCTAATCATAGGATGTAGCCAGCTAGCTTTGAAAAATGTTTCAAGCAAACTGGCTAGCTAACGTTAGCTAGCTAGCCAACTGATTTAAACTCTGACAAAGATATATCTAACCCAGATTTGCAAGTTAGGTAGCTAGCTTGCCTGTTCTCATAAAAGTTGTATGTGTATTTTCTAGGGCAAAAGTAAATTAAGGATGGTACTTGTCTACTTGTACTCTACACACAACTTATTTTTATTTGCTAGGTAAGTGTATGCATGCTGTCTTCATAAGCACATCAATGTGATATTTACAGCATAAAATGTTATGTCTTTGTAACACAACACAATCATCGATTTTTGTTGTTGACAAATGTATCTACACTCAAGCTGGCCGATGTTTGTGCAATTTTCACATGTAGCCTACACCTGTTGTAGGGATATTAGCAGTTCTGGGATTTGTCTCATGGGAAAGATCTAACAGCGAACATAAAGAGAGATGAGATGAAACAACAAGACAGAATATTGTGGTGTAGAACAGCTGAGCTGACTCTTAACCGGCATTCACCTCGCAGATGATACCATTTCCACAGTAACATGTATTTACATGACGTGATGAAATGTTGAAACTAAGTTGCAAGCTACTTTTGTAGCAAGGTCTTATGAAACACATTCCAGACACTGGCTGTTGCTATCTTGCGATAACTGATTGGACGGAGAAATATCAGCTAGATAGGATAGCCAGTCAAGAGGGGAGAAGTCCTCAACTTCAAACTTTGTACTCTTCATAGCAAAGATAGCTTAGCTTACCTTGCTGTACTCACTACTGGACTTGTTTCTTGTGATTGAATGGCAAAGACACACTCAAGAAACACACACATCAAACTACACCCCCAAGACAACTGTCGTTTGCCTTCAGTCATGGACACTAGCATTTCTTAATAAAAAAAAGAGTGCATTTTTGGGAAGAAGGAATGGTGAATCCTTCTCTTAATGTGTGTGCGTAGTCTGTGTGTGTACGTGTTTGTGTGTGTGATGTGATGTATTGAGTATTGTATATGTGGTGGAAGAGCAGAATTACCGTATATTATTTTCTATTATATATTTTTTATTTTTACATTTACCTCTTTTTCTCCCCAATTTTGTGGTATCCAATTGATAGTTACAGTCTTGTCTCATCGCTGCAACTCCCGTACGGACTCGGGAGAGGCGATGGTCGAGAGCCACACGTCCTCCGAAACACGACCCAACCAATCCACACTGCTTCTTGACACAATGCCCGCTTAACCCGGAAGCCAGCCATACCAATGTGTGGGAGGAAACACTGTACACCTGGCGACCATGTCAGCGTGCATGCACCCGGCCCGCCACAGGAGTCGCTAGAGCGTGATAGGACAAGGACATAAATGCCAGCCAAACCCTCCCCGAAACCGGACGACGCTGGGCCAATTGTGCGCCACCCCATGGGTCTCCCAGTCACGGCCGGCTGCAGCAGAGCCTTGACTCAAACCAAGATATCTAGTGGCACAGCTAGCAACTGTGATGCAGTGACCACTGCTCCACTCGGGAGGCCAATGTTTCTATAATTACCTCTCGTCTCTCAGCTAGTGCTCTTAAACACAAAGGGGAACTCTACCACACACGCACAAATGAACCCAAGCACGCAAACACAGTCATCACTGCTCCACTATGCCATGTCAACAGTCTACCTGGCAGGCAGTATTTGGTACATGGCGCTATTATTTCGTCTTTCAGAACATCTTGGTCAGATTGAACAATGGTTGTAGAAGGAAATTGTAAAAATACATCTTTATGTGACTTTATACCATGGCATTGTTGAATACTAATGTCTGATGGGCTTGAAGGGCATTTTAGAGATTGCATTATTTCCCTATAACGGACAGTATATTTATACACGGTAGAATTCAATGGCTATAGTTAATTTTTCCATGTTTTGCTTGAGCTGCTTTTGAAAGCAAAAACTGAATTGAAAACAGTATTGGTATTGTTGAATAAGATTTTCATAATAGGAAGATAGGACTTGTCACGACTTCCACCGAAGTCGGTTCCTCTCCTTGTTCGGGCGGCGATCGGCGGTCTACGTCACCGGCCTTCTAGCCATCGCCGATCTACTTTTCATTTTCCATTTGTTTTGTCTTAGTTTAACACACCTGGTTTCACTTCCCCAATTACTTGTTCATTATTTAACCCTCTGTTCCCCCATGTTTTTTTGTGAGTGATTGATGGTATGTTATACGGTCCGTATTTTGGGCTTGCTTTATTGTATAGTATTTGCCTATTTTGAGTAAATTACTTTTATTTACTCATATCTGCTGTCCTGCACCTGACTCCTCTACACAAGCTCCACACAGACCTCATTACAGGACTGATGGTTTGGTTAGCTAAACTAGTAAGCTACTACTTGTTGAACACATTTCTATGGCAAATGTGTTAAATTATAGCCATGGTATAAAAGGGATAACCAACTCGGGCTCTATGCGTTCTCTGGAAAATAATGCAACTCCGTGGAAGGTCAATTCTTCTAGCACCGGTATTCCCAAATTGCGGGGGTACGAGCAATGCCGTCGGGGGTACCCCCAAATGTACATTTGGTTGAGTTTTCTCACCTGAGTAGCCTCGTTTCACTGCCCAATTTCCTTTTGAACCATCTAGTGTTCAGTGAAATAACAACACAATGTCAAATACAGGTAGCCTAGTCAAATAATTAACATACAATCACATTAACCTTTACTCTCTCGTGGGAAACCTTCACTCTTGCACAGACATTTAAAAACGAAACGTGAGAATTTGAAAAATAAGCCACAGGAGTTTTTGAGCAAGTATAAAGACGACTTTCGAGTAGTAAGACATGTATGAAAGCAACAGATACCATTAATAAAAAGGGGCTAGAAGTGTCTTATATGGTGAGCTAACGAAGTGGCTAGGACAGGCAAGCCCCATACTATTGTGGAGGACTTAATTCTTCCTGCTGCCACAAATATGGCTGGGGCAATGCTGAGGGATAAGGCCAAAAAAACTATACAGACAATGTCTTCATCATACAAAACTGTTTCACGACGCATCAGTGACATGGCAGGAGATGTTTTGAAACAATTACTGCTTCACATACAAGCCAGTGAATTATACGCGTTACAGCTGGATGAGTTAACGGACGTGGTGGGCCTGGCACAGCTCCTGGTATATGTCTGTTACGTTTATGGGGGTCAATTAAGGAAGACATCCTCTTCTGCAAAGCACTGGAAACCAGGACAACACGAGATTATATTTTTTAAGTACTGGACAGCTTTGTAACATCAAATGGACTTTGGTGGTCAAGATGCGTTGGTATCTGTACTGATGGCACAAAAGCCATGACAGGGAGACACAGTGGAGGGGTAATGCACGTGCAAGCAGTTGCTCCCGACGACACTTGGGTATACTTCAGCATCCACCGAGAGGCTCTTGCTGCCAAGCGAATGCCTGACAGCTTGAAAGACGTTTTGGACACTACAGTGAAAATGGTTAACTTTGTTAAAGCAAGGCCCCTGACCTCTCGTACATTTTCTGCAATATGCAATGATATGGGCAGCGACCATGTAACGATTTTACAACACACAGAAGTGGTTAACAAGGGGCAAAGTATCGACACGTTTTTTTTAAATTGAGAGACGAGCTTAAAGTTTTCTTTACTGACAATATTTTTCACTTGTCTGACCGCTTGCATGATGACGAGTTTCTCACACGACTGGCCTATCTGGGTGATGTTTTTTCTCGCGTGTGGGAACTTGTTAGTCATGTAGTGTGTACCTCTGTATGAGTTATCTGTTTGTTTGTTTGAGTGAGTGGGTGTGTGCAAGTTAAGTGAGTGTTCTTTACACACATTAGTTGTGTGTGAGAGCATAAGTAGGATGTTGCTGACTACAGTGGATGGTGGGCAGTTTGCTTTCTCTGCCAGACACGAATATCCAATTAATTTGAGAGCTGGACTTGATCCTTCAACCCACCAACACACACACATGCATGCACGCACACATGCTCAAACACAGACGGTTAGTCTCTCGATTCTCTTAAACTCCTTCCTCACACTTTGTTTGTGTGTGTGTGTGTGTGTGTGTGGCAGCCCCTCAGCAGTGGTCTGTTGAGCTAAATGCCACTTTCTTATATTTCATTATATGAATTGTTTGCCCTTTGAGTCAGAGGCGTAGGCAGAGATAGCCGTGTGGCTGGGGCTGAGTAAAAGTGACTGTGCCAACATTTTCCAGCAAAAATACCCAGACATCAGTGGTGTAGTCATGGTGTATGGAGAAGTGGGTATACTGTAATTTTGCCAAACATTTTCCAAACTGCTTGCCTGCCTGGCGACTGAAAGGTGACTTGTGTGAAATATTCTATGAGAAACAGATGTAGGCTACTCTGAATGACCTAAAATCATGGCAATGAGAAATACATCCACCATTATATCCAGAATTAAATAATAGGCCTAGCCCTTATGGCTGATATGTTAGGCTAAGGGACCAGATAAACACGGCCGTAAGAAATTGAACAGATTTCCGTGGTGGTTGGTTACATGAGAACGGGATACTCGAGGGGTTCCTACACTTTCCCAGCAGCTGAAGGCTTGGATGCCAGTTGCTGCTGATTCATCTTTGTATTGTGCGTTTTGCTACAGGAGATTTATGGGTTACAAAAAAAGGCCTAGGCTACATTCAGTTCTATACTCCATGGTTTCCACATATTTCTACCCTAACTTTTCTAGGCTGTAGTCTGATTTTCTGTAGGCCGAGGCTATATCGTCTATAGGGGAAATAGTGATCACTACCAGATCGAGTCAGCGCCCTGGCATAAACCTCATAGCCTGTCCCTAAAGCTCTTCTATCGAGATGCAAAATAAAGAGGCTAAACTATAGAACTCATGAGACATGGGAATAAATACACAATTCTCGTTGTGACTGCGAATATCAGGAGTCAGAGTATAGAGCGGAGTGCGGAGCTGTCCATTGCTGAAATCTTTGATATGATATTCACAGGCTCAGCCAGCGCCTGCCAAGCCGCATTACCTGCCTCTGGTACAGAATAATATAGGCATATGCTATATTGCCAATTATAAACTGGGTGGTTCGAGCCCTGAATCCTGATTGGCTGAAAGACGTGGTATATCAGACCGTATACAATGGGTATGACAAAACATAACTACATACAGTTTATAATAGCAATAAGGCACCTCAGGGGTTTGTGATATATGGCCAATATACCACGGCCAAGGGCTGCGTACGCGTTGCGTCGTGCCTAAGAACAACCCTTAGCCGTGGTATAATGGCCATATACCACACCCGCTCGGGCCTTATTGCTTAAATATTTCACGTGATTTGTGTTTGTGTAGGCTACTTTGTGCATGATTTCTGTATTGTATTGCATAATTGATACGTCATATACTTCCACTAAACTACCTTGTTATGCATCAGTGGGGATGAAGAAGTGAGTATATACACCACTGCCTGACATATTTAAGTGAAAATTTGTGCAATAATATTGCATCATTTAACACATAACACAAGATAAATATGACCAAAAAACAACCAATTTCCCCGTTATTATTAAGTAGGCAGCGGAAGTGTGCAACTAGACAACCGCTTACAACAACACCGCTGACAAAACAGGCCGACAGTCCAAGTCAGACAGTAAACAAACAATGAAATACACAACATGTCTATCACCTACATATTCAAAGAGAGAGAGAGAGAGATTATTCAGCAGCAGACAAGTGCAGTGATATCAAATCTAATGTATTTATATAGCCCTTCGTACATCAGCTGATATCTCAAAGTGCTGTACAGAAACCCAGCCTAAAACCCCAAACAGCAAGCAATGCATGTGAAAGAAGCACGGTGGCTAGGAAAAACTCCCTAGGAAAAACTCCCTAGAAAGGCCAAAAACCTAGGAAGAAACCTAGAGAGGAACCAGGCTATGAGGGTGGCCAGTCCTCTTCTGGCTGTGCCGGGTGGATATTATAACAGAACATGGTCAAGATGTTAAAATGTTCATAAATGACCAGCATGGTCAAATAATAATAATCATAGTAGTTGTCGAGGGTGCAACAAGCACGTCTGGTGAACAGGTCAGGGTTCCATAGCCGCAGGCAGAACAGTTGAAACTGGAGCAGCAGCACGGCCAGGTGGACTGGGGACAGCAAGGAGTCATCATGCCAGGTAGTCCTGAGGATAAAATTGTACTGTCACAAATGGATGAAGTATCCAGTCCGTCATGTTGCGAGCTCATGAAATAATCAGCATATAATCAGATCAGATCTACCACTCCCACTCAAATGAGTGATCTACAGTACAGGCACAGCAGGTGTATTCAGGACCATGGTAAACGCATCGGCCGGACACCAGCTCAGCACTGGATTGGAATATGTGCAAACAGCTTATTGAACAAAGAAGCAAAGAAGAATAGAAAGCCCTGTAAATGTTTTCATTAAGTCCAGAAGAGCACACTTTTTCCCATATGAAAACAGCCACACCCAATACAATACAAACACTTTAGGCCTATATCTTGAACTGTACGGTGGGTATGAAATTAATATCTCACTTTGAATAAGCAAACGCTACTGTATATTCAGGCATGAAATCATTAAACATAATACCACAGCGAGTATGAATACAATAGCTCACTTGAACCAGCAAACATAAACCTGGCCTACCAAGGCAGGCATGAAAACATGAAATCATCATACATAGCCTTAAATCACGGTGGTAGCTCACTTTGAATCAAACACATACAGTGGTTCTTCCTTTCGAAGTTGCTTTTTACTGCAGCACAGCTTGTGGGCTGCCACATAATTATATGGCACGTTATTTAAGTGTCAGCCATGGTTGCCATTAATGCTAGTTAGTGCTAGTTTTACCACCAGAGGGTATCTTTGAGAAGCATTTGACTGTTTTTAATATTGGCTGTACTAGAGAATTTAAAAACTTTTTTGTAAAGAACATAGTATATGGGATTAATTTTAAGAAATGTACCTTAATTAATTTTATTAATATTATGGTGTTTCTATTCCAAGAAAAACGAAAAACTAAACCCTCAGGGTTTCCGTTATGAAAATATGGCACTGTTCAATGTGACCGGTCGGGAGTAGGCTACTAAGTGACTGCAAGTGAAGAGCAAAATAATCCTAACATTTCCACACCCTAATTGTAGGCTAACCAATACGGAGATTCAGTGAAAATAAAAAATCTTGTTGATTTATCAAGACCGGTCCCCATGCTTGTCTCAGAGCAGCACGAATGGTGCTGAAATAGTTGACCACACACGGGTAGGCTATTGCTTCAAATCCTATTATAACAAATAGATGACTTTGGGTGTTCCAGTAAGCAACAATTTGTAAAAGAACTCCAGCACAGAGATGAGAATGGAGCCTTAAAAAATGGAGTTCACAAATGCAACAGACGGATCAGTGGCAAAATCCGGACTGGATCACAAAGTAAACAGGGAAGTGAAATGTTTTAAATGCTTTTACTAGACTGTTGAAAGACCAATATTGCTGGCTTTTAACCTCTTGACGGTCGCCTAGGATAGGGGGCGCTACAGCGATTTTGGAAAAAAATTTGTGCCCATTTTAAACGGCCTCCTACTCAAACTCAGAAGCTAGGATATGCATATAATTAATACTTGTGGATAGAAAACACCCCAAAGTTTCTAAAACTGTTTGAATGTTGTCTGTGAGTATAACAGAACTCATATGGCAGTCAAAACCCCGAGACCGATCGTAGATGTGGAATTCTGAATTGCGGACTCAATTTCATCACTTTGCCTATAAATCACACCGTGAGCAATGGTTCATTGAGCACTTCCTATTGCTTCCACTAGATGTCCCCAGTCTTTACAAAGTGGTTTGAGTGTCCTACTGTGAAAACTGACTGAATGAGACGCTGTGGAAAGTGGTCACATGAGGAGGGCCATCACCATTATGACGCCGGCGCCCCTGGCTACCCTCCCCTTTCGAAACGTTTTGAAAGACAATGCAATCGTCCCCCTTGAATCTTATTGGAGCTCTGGTTGAAAAAGGCCCTAAAGATTTATGTTATACAACGTTTGACATGTTTGAACGAACCTAAATAAAAAAAAAGCATTTTATTGAAAGAGGAGTCCCGCAGCCGACGGAAGTTTTGGAGCAGCCTTCAGAACGCGCTAACAAGAACAAGCTATTGGGACGTAAAGGATTAACTTTTTCGAACGAAAATACATTTGTTGTGGACCTGGGATTCCTGGAAGTGCTTTCTGATGAAGATAATCAAAGGTAAGGGATTATTGACAATAGTATACAAGAGTAGATTTGATATGCGATTGTTCCAAGATGGCGCTGACCTGTAACGGTAGCCTATTTTTCTGAGTATCGCATCCCCTTTTATCGCAAAGTGTGATTACCCAGTAAAGTTATTTTTAAATCTGGCATTACAGGTGCTTTCAAGAGATATTCATCTATAAATCTTAGAATGACAATATTACATTTTAAAAATGTTTTCGAATAGTAATTTAGTAAATTGTAGCGCTGTTTCACCGGATGCATTTGAGGGAAAATAGTTAGTCAACGTCACGCGCCGATGTAAAATGCTGTTTTTATATATAAATATGAACTTTATCGAACAAAAGAATGCATGTATTGTGTAACATGATGTCCTAGGAGTGTCATCTGAGGAAGATTGTCAAAGGTTAGTGCAGCATTTAGCTGTTTTTTTGGTTATTTGTGATGCATGTGGTTGGTCGGAAAATGGCTATGTGGCTACTTTTACGATATAGTCCTCTAACATAATCTAATGTTTTGCTTTTGCTGTAAAGCCTTTTTGAAATCGGACAACGTGGTTCGATTCAGGAGAGGTGTATCTATAAAACGATATAACATAGTCCTATATTTGAAAAAAAATAAAAATAAATTTTGTTATGCTAATGGCGATAGGATTTTTCGCTGGATGTCACCAGGGGTTAATCTCACCCCTTTTAAACATACCATTGAAACATGCTCATATTTTTAATGAATGGACAAGTATTTTTAAAGGATGGACAATTGATGTTGAAGATGGGATGACTATTGTATCTATTGATTTGAAGACTGGACTGTTACTGTTAAGAGGTGATTATCATGACAGCAACAATTCCTCAACCTTGTGAATATTGAACCAAACAGGTGAGATATACTTACTGGTCCCTGTTTCTTTGTGCTTCTGGCCCATTCAGAAGAGACTGATCTGTGCTCTACTAGATAGAGCAAGAGTAAAATAAGGAGCGGGTGGCTGCCCAACTAATGTATTGTTTTTTACCCCCTAATACCTGCTAAACATTTTTTTTACTTTTGTGGAATCGATTCAACTCTAACCCTTTTAGTGGGTGGCCTACTTCATGTTTTGATACATTTCTAATCAACCTATTTATTTATTTTTTATAAATGTTCATCCTTTTTGCTTAAATCTTGCCTCCTTGTGTTTCATGGTTACTGTGGTTTCCAACTACCCACTAGAACTCAAACCTTTTACAGTTATGAGTCCTAGTGCTCCAAACCTCCACCAGTTCAAGTAGTCAGGTTTTTATGACACAAATACAACTGTGTCTGTCTGGAGCGCACTGGCGCAGGAAACTCTGAGGGCCCAGAATAGTTGATATGATATTGCAAGGTTACGAGTATGAGCTTCGGGCCAGACCCAGTTGACAGTTGATCATGTGTGAAGTTCGTTGCAGACAGGCGGAGTAGCGAGGTGAATGTGATTGAAAGATGAACAATGGTTTTATTTGTTTGTGTGACGCACAATTTTGTGTTTATTTGATATGTTTTAGACTTTTTAAAGAAATTGTTTAACTATTTGTGAGTCATAGCTTGTATTACATTTATTTCATTATTGGAGTCCTCCACGGTTATGTATTAATATGCACTGAAAGGTATTGGTACCACTAGATTGAGCCAGCAGATGTTGGTTGGTGGCCTTTACACTGGTTAATTAACACTCATTCTATTGAGAGAACTTTTCCTGAAACCAGCCAACTTTCTCTTGTATCATTATTTCTCATGTTTTACAGAAACTATTATCTGTTTACATGGTCATATGCCTGGGACTTTATGTAATCTATTTTTTACCTAGTTGGCAATAGTTACTTGCATTGTTATATAGGTCTCTCTGTGTTCTGTGCTAAATTCTTTAGCTGCCAATGGCTCATGGTGTAGGCTTTCATACAATGTGTCCATTTGGCAGAGGCAGGTGCTTGTGCATTAGATCTATTTTAACATTTAGATTTGTATAATTTAGATTTAACCACATAACTGAATTTGAGATACGAAGACATTATAATAATTGAAATGAAACTGTTCCAAGAATGTGTGGAAATCATGACTGGCACGCAGATAGAAAAAGGTTGCCAACCCCTGGTGTAGCCTATTACTGGCAACTTCAGGAGTGTAATGGCAGAATCTGCGAAGGCCAGCAACAGCGGTAGGAGGGACTGGTTAAGAACAAGTTTTTTAAATTTGATTTCATTATCTTGATCTCAGTCTCCCTCTTGAGTCATTTGTATGTCTTATTTGATCAAACAGTGTCCTTAAAGCATCCAACAAACTCAGTACATATACAGTGAGGGGGAAAAAATATTTGATCCCCTGATGATTTCGTACGTTTGCACACTGACAAAGAAATGATCAGTCTATAATTTTAATGGTAGGTTTAATTTAACAGTGAGAGACAGAATAACAACAAAAAAATCCAGAAAAACGCATGTCAAAAATAATAGAAATTGATTAGCATTTTAACCTGTTTGGGATAGGGGGCAGTATTTTCACGTCCGGAAAAAACGTACCCGATTTAATCTAGTTACTACTCCTGCCCTAGAATATGCATGTAATTAGTAGATTTGGATAGAAAACACTCTAAAGTTTCTAAAACTGTTTGAATGGTGTCTGTGAGTATAACAGAACTCATATGGCAGGCCAAAACCTGAGAAGATTCTATACAGGAAGTGCCCTGTCTGACAATTTCTTCTCCTTCTAGGGCATCTCTATCAAAAACACAGCATCTCTGCTGTAACGTGACATTTTCTAAGGCTTTCAATGGCTCTCAGAAGGTGCCAGAAAGTGGAATGAGAGCTCTCCAGTCTCTGGGCGAAAAAAAGCAGGAGTTTTTGTGAGTGGTCCTGCTGAGAACAATGACACTGGAGCGCGCGTGCACGAGATGACTCCATTTTTTTCTTTCAGTGTTTGAACGAATACAACGTCACCCGGTTGGAATATTATCGCTATTTTACGAGAAAAATAGCATAAACATTTATTTTAAACAGCGTTTGACATGCTTCGAAGTACGGTAATGGATTATTTTGCATTTTTTTTGTCACGAAATGCGCCGGCGCGTCACCCTTCGCATAGGGACTTGAGCGCACGAACAAAACAGAGCTATTTCGATATAACTATGGATTATTTCGAACCAAAACAACATTTGTTGTTGAAGTAGAAGTCCTGGGAGTGCATTCTGACGAAGAACAGCAAAGGTAATCCAATTTTTCTTATAGTAAATCTGAACTTGGTGAGGGCCAAACTTGGTGGGTGTCAAATTAGCTAGCCATGATGGCCAGGCTATGTACTCAGAATATTGCTAAATGTGCTTTCACCGAAAAGCTATTTTAAAATCTGAAACCGCGATTGCATAAAGGAGTTCTGTATCTATAATTCTTAAAATAATTGTTATGTTTTTTGTCAACGTTTATCGTGAGTAATTTAGTAAATTCACCGAAAGTTTGCGGTGGGTATGCTAGTTCTGAACATCACATGCAAATGTAAAAAGCTGGTTTTTGATATAAATATGAACTTGATTGAACAAAACATGCATGTATTGTATAACGTAATGTCCTAGGAGTGTCATCTGATGAAGATCATCAAAGGTTAGTGCTGCATTTAGCTGTGGTTTTGGTTTTTGTGACATATATGCTTGCTTTGAAAATGGCTGTGTGATTATTTTTGGGAGGGTACTCTCCTGACATAATCTAATGTTTTGCTTTTGTTGTAAAGCCTTTTTGAAATCGGACAATGTGGTTAGATAAAGGAGAGTCTTTTCTTTAAAATGGTGTAAAATAGTCATATGTTTGAGAAATTGAAGTTTTTGCATAGCGGAACGTCTGTCCCTAACAGGTTAATGAGGGAAATAAGTATTCGACCCTCTCTCAATCAGAAAGATTTCTGGCTCCCAGGTGTCTTTTATACAGGTAATGAGCTGAGATTAGGAGCACACTCTTAAAGGGAGTGCTCCTAACCGCAGCTTGTTATCTGTATAAAAGACACCTGTCCACAGAAGTAATCAATCAATCAGATTCCAAACTCTCCACCATGGCCAAGACCAAAGAGCTCTCCAAGGATGTCAGGGACAAGATTGTAGACCTACACAAGGCTGGAATGGGCTACAAGACCATCGCCAAGCAGCTTGGTGAGAAGGTGACAACGGTTGGTGCGATTATTCGCAAATGGAAGAAATACAAAAGAACTGTCAATCTCCCTCGGCCTGGGGCTCCATGCAAGATCTCACCTCGTGGAGTTGCAATGATCATGAGAATGGTGAGGAATCAGCCCAGAACTACACAGGAGGATCTTGTCAACGATCTCAAGGCAGCTGGGACCATAGTCACCAAGAAAACAATTGGTAGCACGCTACGCCGTGAAGGACTGAAATCCTGCAGCACCCGCAAGGTCCCCCTGCTCAAGAAAGCACATATTCATGCCCGTCTGAAGTTTGCCAATGAACATCTGAATGATTCAGAGGACAACTTGGTGAAAGTGTTGTGGTCAGATGAGGCCACAATGGAGCTCTTTGGCATCAACTCAACTCGCCGTGTTTGGAGGAGGAGGAATGCTGCCTATGACCCCAAGAACACCATCACCACCGTCAAACATTATGCTTTGGGGGTGTTTATCTGCTAAGGGGACAGGACAACTTCACAGCATCAAAGGGACAATGGACGGGGCCATGTACCGTCAAATCTTGGGTGAGAACCTCCTTCCCTTAGCCAGGGCATTGAAAATGGGTCGTGGATGGGTATTCCTGCAAGACAATGACCCAAAACACACAGCCAAGGCAACAAAGGAGTGGCTCAAGAAGAAGCACATTAAGGTCCTGGAGTGGCCTAGCCAGTCTCTAGACCTTAATCGCATAGAAAATCTGTTGAGGGAGCTGAAGGTTCGAGTTGCCAAACATCAGCCTCGAAACCTTAATGACTTGGAGAAGATCTGCAAAGAGGAGTGGGACAAAATCCCTCCTGAGATGTGTGCAAACCTGGTGGCCAACTACAAGAAACGTCTGACCTCTGTGATTGCCAACAAGGGTTTTGCCACCAAGTACTAAGTCATGTTTTGCAGAGGGGTCAAATACTTATTTCCCTCATTAAAATGCTAATCATTTTATAACATTTTTGACATGCGTTTTTCTGTATTTTTGTTGTTGTTATTCTGTCTCTCACTGTTCAAATAACCCTACCATTAAAATTATAGACTGATCATTTGTTTGTCAGTTGGCAAACGTACAAAATCAGCAGGGGATCAAATACTTTTTTCCCTCACTGTTGTTGATTTTATTCAAACACAGAGATGTCTATATCTGGAAAAATACATGTTTTAACATTTTGACCAATTGAAGGCTCAAAAGAACAGACAGCTTTCGGTCGCATAATTATTGTCTGGCACAGCCTTAGAAACAGAAGACAGGAGTGTCCCACATAGTAGAGAAGGCCCTACAGTACAGCAATAACTATTATAGAGACTTTGGTCCAGTGTTACCTTCTGGGTTTTTCCACAAAAATAGTGCCTTTTGATATTTTATGTAGAAAATTGTGGACCAATACCCCATAAATGACAAAGTAAAAACACATTTTTAGAGATTTGAAAATGAAATATATATATATTTAATTTACATAAGTTTCACACCACTGAGTCAATACGTGGTAGAATCACCATTGGCAGTGAGTTTTTCTGGGTAAGTCTCTAAGAGCGTTGCACACCTGGATTGTACAATAATTGCACATTATTGTCAAGTTGGTTGTTGATCATTCCTAGACAGCCATTTTCAAGTTTTTGCCTAGATTTTCAAGTCAAAACTGTAACTCGGCCACTCAGGAACAATCAATGTCGTCTTGGTAAGCAACTCCAGTGTATATTTGGCCTTGTGTTTTAGGTTATTGTCATGTTGAAAGGTGAATATATTGGGCACTTTGAATACAGTGTTGGAAAGCAGACTGAACTATGTTTTCCTCTAGGATTTTGTCTATGCTTAGCTCTAGTGAGATTTGGATTAACCCCAAACATAAAACATAAAAAGGCACTGTATGAACAAACTAGGATAAAGATGATCATGAGCACTCACTTCAACTTAGCTAACATTTTCCCATCCTAATTGTTACCAAATATCCAAAAGGAGATTCAGTCAAAACAAAAATCTGGAAAAACTCAAGGGGGTGAATACTTTCTGAAGGCACTGTATATTCTAAGTGTTTTTAATGGGTCTTTCTCAATTCTGATTGTTTAATATTGTTCAATCATTTATACTGTTCAATTGAACTTCAACCAAAAGTTGGAATATAGTGGGCGCGTTGAATACAGTGTTGTTTGTTTGACATGTAAACAAATGAAAAAGCCAAGGAGGGATTATTATGACAGGCTAGGAACCAAAGTGTTGGTCAGTGTTTCCAAGTGGACCTTAATTAGATGTTATATTAAAAGTTTTATCTTACCTAATGTAGCTTTGATGTAGCTAAAATATTCATGCTTCGCCTATTCCTCTCTGATTTAGTATATACTGTTGCGTAAACAGCATGCTGATCTAAGCTTACACCAGTACTAGTATCATGCTGTATTAGCTAGCTACGTTTGCTCTGAGTAAATGTAAATGTAAAAAAATGTTGACTCCAGAAGTTTAATAAGGAACAGAAAGGAACAATATAAACCACTACTTTTTTGGGGGGGGTCGAACCGGGTTCAGGACTTTATTTTGCGGGTCGTAACAGTAACCCTGATATCACACACTCACAAACTGAAATCATAATATAATGTGTGTACACATTGTACAATCAATTAGTGAGCGCCTCAAATATCATATTTATTTTTAGATATCCACTGTACACATCAATCAGTACAAATTGGTTCCTGTTTCAGTCGTGTGTGTGTGTTGTGGTGGCTAATTTCTGTATTACCAAATGAGGAGAAACAAACTTCACACACCAGTCAGAGTTAAACTACATTTTGAATAATTAAGAGCTTTGCAATAGCACTTGACTTTCAAAGATGCGCCATCTCTAATGAACCATTGAAAGTGACAACACAAATGTACAAAGATCTTTTATAGCCAAGATACACCCCTCTCAACGTACATGACGAACCACAGATCTTTGAAACAGTTCACAAAGGGACTTTATATTTGAGAAAGGAGTATCCCTTAGCCAGATAACATTCGCAATAAATTATCGTTCAGTTTGGTCCCTAAGACGAGGTTCTAATCTCGTTCCTGGTACTTCATAGTACAAAAACACCAACTCATCCAATGGCATATATAGAATTGTCAACTCTAGATACTCCCATCTCAAGTAAAACCCCTCTTGATCCCACTCCTGGACAAGCTCACTGAGGGGAGTGACTTGCGCACAGACATTGTGGAGACAAATAATTGGTTCCCCATTAATCACGCCATCCCTTCATATGGTTTAAGAATAGGTAAAGACACATTCACATATGAAGACAATGTTCCTTTCTGTCCTCTTCCCTTTCTGATATTCTGCATAGCACCAGGGACATGTGAAAGACAAGTCTGACCTCTCCCCTCTATGGGCCCCAAGTGACTGAGCCCTAGCTAAGGGAAGACGTGCAACTGTCAACACCAGAGTCCAAGGGGATACATTCTAATGACAAGTATCTCACATAAGCATATTATGCAAATAAAACATCTTAATTATCTATGTTACCCAACTTATTCTGATTCATCCGCCACAGTGTGTGTTTTTGTGTGTGTGTGTGTGTGTGTGTGTGTGTGCGTATGCGTGTGTGTGTGCGCGTGTGTGTGTGTGTGTGTAGGGCCCTGTGAGTGTGCATAGAGACAGTGCAAAAATAAAATACAAGGGTCAACTCAGATAGTCTGTGTAGCCATTTTTTAAGCTATTTAGCAGTCTTATGTCTTGGGGATAGAAGTTATTCAGGACTGTGTTAGTGTCAGACTTGCCGTGTGGAAGCAGAGGGAACAGTCTATGGCTTGGGTAGCTGGAGTATTTAATGACTTTCCGGGCCTTCCTTTCACACCGCCTGATATAGAGGTCCTGGGTAGCAGGGAGCTCAGCCCCAGTGATGTACTGAGACGTACGCACTACCCTCTGTAGTGACTTGCGGTCAGAAGCCGAGCAGTTGTCATACCAGGCAGTGATGCACCCAGTCAGGATGCTCTCGATGGTGCAGCTGTAGAACTTTTTGAGTATCTGAGGACCCATGCCAAATCTTTTCAGTCTCCTGAGGGGGAATAGGCGTTGTCGAGCCCTCTTCAACACTTTCTTGGTGTGTTTAGACCATGATAGTTTGTTGGTGATGTGGACACCAAGGAACTTGATGTTCGATCCTCCTTTTTCTGTAGTCGACAATGCGATCGAGGGCGGTGCTATTGCCATACCAAGCATTGACGCTGCCGGTCAAGATGCTCTCATTGGTGCAGCTGTAGAACTTTTTGAGGATTTGAAGGCCCATGCCAAACCTTTTCAACCTCTGTCACGGCTTCTTCACGGCAGGGCGCGCATGTGTGGACTAGAGGTTGAAATGAGTGAAGTTCTGGAGTCAACTCCGGGACAGGATCAACAGTCTACAGGAATGGGCAGTATAGGAATAGTTATTTTGTCGGAAATATGTAATGTGTGGAGTATTAAAAAAACAAATGTGTAGGCTAGGCCTAATATCATAAAAAAAATAAAAAGGACATTTCCCCCCTCCTGTTGGCTCACTCGCGCCTTGCTCCAGTTGTTGCCGGTCACTAGGCTGATGCCAACCTATGTCAGTAGGCTAAATGATGAAGCCTTCAAGGAATTGCAGTGTCTTGTTGCAGCCAAGGACGCATCACAAACATTAACATTAGAGCCAAGGAAAGAGCAATGTTTTAGCTAAATTTGATGGAGTGATGGAGTTCTCTTTGACAAGGAAGGAACAGAGTACACTTGTAAAAAAATATGCTGTGATTGAATCAAATAGGCTACCTTCCGGAGAGCGGGACAAGCGGCCTGAAGGATCATAGGTGCTCTACTCCTAACAACTTTACCCACAAGCCCGATTGTCTGTGTATTTAACTAAACCATGCAATCTGAGGTGAAGAGTGAAATAAAAATTGATTGACTTATGCAGTACTGCCGCTCAGATTTTTTTTTACATTTTTAAATGTTAATGTGTTGCAAATGTTCAGTGCTCAGCTGTAGGCTACAGATTTATGCCGGTGCTGTGCTGGGCATACCATCCTGCTGGGGTCTCTGTCCTCATTCTACAGCCTTAATCGATCTACATTTAGGTCATTTAGAATACGCTCTTATCCAGAGGCCTACAGTCAGTGCATTTAACTAAAATAGGTAAGACAGGACAAGATGGGGCAGAAATTAATTTTCACTCCCGTGTTAATCACTAGTGTGGACCTTATTTGAACACCGAGGAACATGAAGCTCTCGACTCGCTTCACTGCAGCCCCCATTTCCTGTAGTCCACTATCAGTTCCTTGGTCTTACTGACATTGAGGGAGAGGCTGTTGTTCCAGCACCACACTGTCAGGTCACTGACCCTGTAGGCTGTCTCATCGTTGCCGGTGATCAGGCCTACCACATCGTGTCATCAGCAAACTTTATGATGGTGTTGGAGTCGTGCATGGCCACACAGTCGTGGGTGAACAGGGAGAACAGGAGGAGACTAACCACACACACTTGTGGGGCCCCCGTGTTGTGGGTCAGCATGGCGGAGGAGCTGTTGCCCCGTCAGGAAGTCCAGGATCTAGTTGCAGAGGGAGGTGTTCAGTCCCAGGGTCCTAAGCTTGGTGACAAGCTTGGAGGGGATAATGGTGTTGAACGCTGAGCTGTAGTCAATGAACAGCATTCTCACATAGGTATTCCTCTTATCTAGGTGGGTGAGGGCAGTGTAGAGTGCATTTGAGATTGCGTTGTCTATGGATTTGTTGGGGCGATATGCAAATTGGAGTGGGTCTAGGGTGCCTGGGATGATGGAGTTGATGTGTGCCATAACCAGCCTCTCAACGCACTTCAAGATTAGTGGTGGCGGCCCCTCACACCCGGCACAATGTTGTTATTGTCAAAGCGTGTATAAAATGCAGTGAGTTTGTCTGGTAGAGAGGCATCGTTGGGCAGATCGCGGCTGGCTGAGTCTTCCTTTGTAATCCGTAATGAACTGTAGCCCCTGCCACATGCGGTGGGCATCAGAGCCTGTGTTATATGATTCCACCTATAGCTCTTCTATTAGAAATATTTCAATCATAGTCCACAGTTGCTGAGACCCGATAGTTCGGCGTCCCATTGTGACATGGCTACGCGCCTCTGAGACTACCATCTGCCGGGGACACACAGCCCGAACGTGCACTTCCCCACAATTCCCTACCAATGCGTCCTATTAATTTGAATGTGTTGACAGTTGGAGAAATTGCTTGATCTGCGCTGATAATTCGAAAAGTATGAAAGTCAACGGTCCAATATTCTAGAACACTGCTGTGCGTACGTGTACACGTTTGGTACTCTGATAGACCCTTAATGGGTTAACAAACCAAACAGTGAAATACCGTTATACAATGTAAAGTAAAAACCCAAAGTCTGTGCATGAATACCGGTATATTGTAAAATATTGTATACCGTCCAGCCCTATAAAGCCCTAGTTATGTTGTTGCTTTGACAGTCATTTCTGAAGATAATATCTGTTAAAAATGTGTGTGACCATTCAATTTTGATTTGATTTAAAGGGATAATTTGGGATTTGGTGATTTTGGGTAATTTCCTACTTACCCAGAGTCAGACAAAGTCATGGACACCATTCGTATGTCTTTGCATGCAGTTTGAAGGAAGTTGAATGTAACATATCGTTAGCTTAGTGTAATTGCTGAAAGTCAATTGGTGTGTACTTTCCAGCTCCTCTCAAAAGAAGAGCTATAGACCTTCTAACTACTCCAAAGCTTTGCGGCTAGCACTTTGTACACTAAGTATTATTTACAAGTATATCTAAAATTATAATGTTTTGATTATGGTTATTTTATAAGCATTTATTTTGACATTTTTTAATCCGAACTACTCACTTTATTCATTCGCTGAGACAGTGGGTACAAGGTTAGGCTGTGCTCGAGTGTAAACATAGTTGGCCAGCTGAGACAGTTTTGACCGAGTTCGCTAGATATCAAGTAAGCAAAGTGTGGGAAGAGTACATCAACAGACTGCCATTGCTCATCCAAAGCAATATTTTTACCTTGCAACCGTGACTGAAGATTGTTGTTACTGCTGGAAGTATTTTCAAGTATTTTCAAATATGCCTTTGTGGACAGGAAAGTTTTTGGGGGTGAAGCCTGCTATATTGTGGTATGGTTATTTTCTGTCGCCACCCACCAGATCAATGCACAGTGTTGTCCAAAAGCAGTGGGCATTCTATACACGTTCAAAACAAAGACTGGGAATAAGTGCGAAGTTGATCTAACATTATCTGATTGATTGATTGATTGAATAGCAGCTGTTCTCATGATAAAATGTGATAGGACTGTCAATTTCCTTGTGGATAGGCTGTCCAAGTCATGTAGTGTGTGTCACACAACTATTTGGATGCAGTTTCTGTTGCAGATTCAAGTTGCAAGTCACACCATCTCATGCAAATTTGCTGATAAAAGAAGCAACTCAAACGCAATTGAAGTTGCTTTCAGCATCCAATCCTGTCATACAATACATCTTGGTTCATAAATTGTTTTTTCATCTAATGGCACAAATCTGTCTATATAAGGTCCCACAGTTGACAGTGCATGTCAGAGCAAAAATCAAGCCATGAGGTCAAAGGAATTTTCTGTAGAGTTCCAAGACAGGATTGTGTCGAGGCACAGATCTGGGGAAGGGTACCAAAACATTTCTGCAGCATTGATGGTCCCCAAGAACACAGTGGCCTCCATCATTCTTAAATGGAACCAGTTTGGAACCACCAAGACACTTCCTGGAGCTGGCCGTCTGGCCAAACTGAGCAATCATGGGAGAAGGTCCTTGGTGTGGGAGGTGACCAAGAACCCGATGGTCATTCTGACAGAGCTCCAGAGTTCCTCTGTGGAGATGGGAGAAACTTCCAGAAGGACAACCATCTCTGCAGCACTCCATAAATCAGGCCTTTATGGTAGGGTGATCAGACGGAAGCCACTCCTCGGTAAAAGGCACATGACAGCCCGCTTGGAGTTTGCCAAAAGGCACCTAAAGGACTCTCATACCATGAAAAACAATATTTTCTCTGGTCTGATGAAACCAAGATTGAACTCTTTGGCCTGAATGCCAAGCGTCATGTCTGGATGAAACCTGGCACCATCCCTACGGTGAAGCATGGTGGTGGCAGCATCATGCTGTGGGGATTTCCCTCAGAGGCAGGGACTGGGAGAGTACTCAGGATCGAGGGAAAGATGAACGGAGCAAAGTAAAGAGAGATCCTTGATGAAAACCTGTTCCAGAGTGCTCAGGACCTCAGACTGGTGCGAAGATTCACCTTCCAACAGGACAACAACCCTAAGCACACAGCCAAGACAACGAAGGAGTTGCTTCAGGACAAGTCTCTGAATGTCCTTGAGTGGCCCAGCCAGAGCCCAGAATTGAACCCGATACAACATCTCTGGAGAGACCTGAAAATAGCTGTGCAGTGATGTTCCCCATCCAACCTGACAGAGCTTGAGAGGATCTGCAGAGAAGAATTGGAGAAACTGCCCAAATACAGGTGTGCCAGGCTTGTAGCGTCATACCCAAGAAGACACGAGGTTGTAATCGCTGCCAGAGGTGCTTCAAAAAGGTACTGAGTAAAGGGTCTGAATACTTATATAAATGTGATATTTCTGTTTTTTACATTTCTAAATACCTGTTTTTGCTTTGTCATTATGGGGTATTGTGTGTAGATTGATTAGGGGGGAAAACAATGTAATGAATTTTAGAGTAAGGCTGTAACGTAACAAAATGTGGAAAAAGTCAAGGTGTCTGAATACTTTCAGAATGCACCCTATGGCCTTCAAGTTTGTTCACATAAAGGTTAATATTCGATGCTGTCAATGTCTTATGTTTATTCAACATACAACCTTTGTCTTCCAGCTAGACTGTATTGAATTAGTTCATTAGTCTCGATTTACTCTGCCTTGTCATTTTTCTCTGTTGAATAATAGGACTGAAGAGGAAATTGGTGGCTCTGGCCAAACACAAAGACCTCATGCCTTGGGTGAAGAGTATATGCATTCATCTGTGGTGGAGTTGTAGCTCATGTGGAGGAGATGGAGGGAAATACATAAATCAATCGTGTAACTGTAGAAAAACAACCCCACCCATGTCTCACTCCCCTCAGTTGGTCTCAGACCACATTGAAGTGTTTGTGACAGGTCTAGGGATATAAATCTGCCCTGTCTATCAGGTGCCAACAACCTACTCACCCTGAGAGTCCCCACTCTTTCACCACTTCATTTCCCAGAACAGTGTGCAGATATCAGCAATGCTTGTCTGTTGAACTCATGCCTGTTTCTGATCAAATGTCATTTTCAGGAGTTCAAGTCAATGCTCCATCAGATCTGTTGGGTCCATCGCTGGTAAGAGGACGGAGTGGAACGCCACTGTTACCATGGATAGCTAACAGAGGACCAGCAGAGGAAGAAGAGGTAGCTACAGGAAGATTCACCAACCTACAAAGCACTGTACTCTCTGGTCATGGACAAACACCTGCAGAAGGATCTTGATCAGATGGCACTGTTCAAGCACACAGGTGTGTTCCGCATTGAATTAGCATGTATATCAAATGAAACACACATATAACCTTTCCTTTTCACTGATGAGAAATGCTTTCTTTTAATCCTATTATTATTGGGCTCTGATTTGTGTGTAGGTGTTCAAAAGCAAATACTTAATGTCTATTTGGCACCAGTCATATTGGCATGGTATACAATCATTGGCCTGTCCAGACAGATCTAGTCTAACAAAAGGACAGGTAATTCCCCCTCCGGGATAGTTTGGTTGGCTTGGGGAAAGTGGGGGGTTTCCTTGGGGGATGGTGCTCCCTTTCAATTGTGCTCAGAGGCACCTTTTTTCCCTCTGTGGGGGATACGGGGGCCTGACTATCTCCACTACACTAATCACTACACTTATCTGATCATTTGCATCCAGCCTGAGTGCAATGTAGGAAACCAAGAAGTGTCCTTGTGTTTATATTGTATTCACTGGTTTATGTTCCTTTCCTAATTTCAGGCACTCCAAGATGCATTGTTTACCCTAAACAATCAAAACAGTGGATTGCCTGGCCAATATATCGCCCATCACTCAAACATTCAGGAATGTCCTGATGGAGTGTGTCTTACAGAGACGCATGGACAAATAATTGAAATACTAGGAGCCAAAATCCTGTGGAAGAGGCTGTGGTCTTGACAACATGGCCCCCATCCCAACATTGTCCTCCTTGCACTACAACCTAATACAAACACATTCTATTGTAACATAATTTGTTAGCCTCTGGTCCTTATCACTCTGCATCTGTAGCATTTGATAAAAATCCATTCAATGTAGGCTGCTACTGTACATAAAAGTATACCTACTTTATACTGTCTATTTTATTGTATATTTGACCTTTTATTGATGCGAATTTTGAGAATGCCTTGTCTACACTGTGTATTGTTCATTATACAGACCCCAAGTCTGTGTTGTAAAAAATCTATAGCGGTCTTTGCCAGTTCATTGATTGTTGTCATTACATATCTACATTACAACATCTATGATGTTTGGGGTTTTACCAATATAACTTCAGTATTCAAATGTCACTGATACATTGATCTGACTGCTTTATTACATACACAATACTATCATGTGGCATACTGTAATAAATCACTAATAGTAGATAGTAACAAAACAGGTGTTACTGGTTCAAATAATGGCACTTATTACTGTGATTGTAACAAAATAGAATGTACTGGTTTATTGGAGTGATTTAACAAAATTGGTTGTTTAGGCAATGTCTGGCTGAGAAGCTGAGTCATCGTAGTGTAATTACTATAGGCCAATCAGATCTGCCTCTGAATCCCACGTAGACTCCTGTCGGCAAGGGATATTTGCGTCGAATAGCACAAACAACACATGGAGGCAAGACCCTCCGTGCTTGATTGATGCAATTTTTTTAAAGATATGCAGAGTGCCAGGTCTCTCTCCATTCAGAGACATCAGTATCAAGCTGTCTGTCAGTCTGGACTTCATCACATCATCTTGCAAGTCTCCATGTACTGGCTCCATACATGTTTCTGTGAACCCATACACAGATAGTTAATGATCTATTATCAATGGCAGTTAGGATAGGTAATATCTGATACACAAACAGGTACTATGATGAAGTTTGAACAGGTCATTTAAAACCTACGCAATTATGGTCTCCCCATAAAACGACTGAGGCTGCCATCTGGCAAAAGCATCTTCATTCCATCTGTAGAAGTTAAGTCTGCCTCAACTGCCTATCAGTGACACATGTAATGAAAAGGGCGTTGCTATTACTGGACATTTGTATTATTAGTAATCACCTCATTGTGAATGTGTTGAGTGCCAGGTCTCTCTGCATCTCATGCATCTGTTAAGAAACACACAGTCACTGTTCTATTACCAATGGCAGTAAGAGATCGGTGATATCTGACACATATAAACTCAGCAAAAAAAGAAACGTCCTCTCACTGTCAACTGCGTTTATTTTCAGCAAACTTAACATGTGTAAATATTTGTATGAACATAAGATTCAACATTTGAGACATAAACTGAAAATGGCCAGAAACCTTTCTTCTGGAACTCGTCAGTCTATTCTTGTTCTGATAAATGAAGGCTATTCCATGCGAGAAATTGCCAAGAAACTGAAGATCTCGTAGAACGCTGTGTACTACTCCCTTCACAGAACAGCGCAAACTGACCAGAATAGAAAGAGGAGTGGGAGACCCCGGTGCGCAACTGAGTAAGAGGACAAGTACATTAGAGTGTCAAGTTTGAGAAACAGACACCTCACAAGTCCTCAACTGGCAGCTTCATTAAATAGTACCCGCAAAACACCAGTCTCAAAGTCAACAGGGAAGAGGCGACTCTGGGATGCTGGCCTTCTAGGCAGAGCTCCTCTGTCCAGTGTCTGTGATCTTTTGCCCATATGAATCTTTTCTTCTTATTGGCCAGTCTGAGATATGGCTTTTTCTTTGCAACTATGCCTAGAAGGCCAGCATCCCAGAGTCTCCTCTTCACTGTTGAACAACATTAACACGTTTACAACATTAACAATGTCTACACTGTATTTCTGATCAATTTGATGTTATTTTAATAATGGACAAAAAAAATTGCTTTTCTTTCAAAAACAAGGATATTTCTAAGTGAACCCAAACTTTTTAATGGTAGTGTATATAAACTCAGCAAAAAAAAGAAATGTCCTCTCACTGTCAATTGCGTTTATTTTCAGCAAACTTAACATGTGTAAATATTTGTATGACCATAACAAGATTCAACAACTGAGAATACTGTAAACTGAACAAGTTCCACAGACATGTGACTAACAGAAATGGAATAATGTGTCCCTGAACAAAGGGGGCTCAAAAGTAACAGTCAGTATCTGGTGTGGCCACCAGCTGCATTAAGTACTGCAGTGCATCTCCTCCTCATGGACTGCACCAGATTTGCCAGTTCTTGCTGTGAGATGTTACCCCACTCTTGCACCAAGGCACCTGCAAGTTCCCAGACATTTCTGCGTGGAATGGCCCTAGCCCTCACCTTCCGGTCCAACAGGTCCCAGACGTGCTCAATGGGATTGAGGTCCGGGGTCTTCGCTGGCCATGGCAGAACACTGACATTCCTGTCTTGCAGGAAATCACGCACAGAACGAGCAGTATGGCTGGTGGCATTGTCATGCTGGAGGGTCATGTCAGGATGAGCCTGCAGGAAGGGTACCACATGAGGGAGGAGGATGTCTTCCCTGTAACGCACTGTGTTGAGATTGCCTGCAATGACAACAAGCTCAGTCCGATGATGCTGTAACACACCGCCCCAGACCATGACGGACCCTCCAAATCGATCCCGCTCCGGAGTTCAGGCCTCAGTGTAACACTCATTCCTTTGACGATAAACGCGAATCAGACCATCACTCCTGGTGAGACAAAACCGCGACTCGTCAGTGAAGAGCACTTTTTACCAGTCCTGTCTGGTCCAGCGACGGTGGGTTTGTGCCCATAGGCGACGTTGTTGCCGGTGATGTCTGGTGAGGACCTGCCTTACGACAGGCCTACAAGCCCTCAGTCCATACTCTCTCAGCCTATTGAGAACAGTCTGAGCACTGATGGAGGGATTGTGCGTTCCTGGTGTAACTTGGGCAGTTGTTGTTGCCATCCTGTACCTGTCCCGCAGGTGTGATGTTCGGATGTACCGATCCTGCAGATGTTACGTGGTCTGCTACTGCGAGGACGATCAGCTGTCCGTCCTGTCTCCCTGTAGCACTGTCTTAGGCGTCTCACAGTACGGACATTGCAATTTATTGCCCTGGCCACATCTGCAGTCCTCATGCCTCCTTGCAGCATGCCTAAGGCATGTTCACGCAGATGAGCAGGGACCCTGGGAATCTTTCTTTTGGTGTTTTTTAGAGCCAGTAGAAAGGCCTCTTTAGTGTCCTAAGTTTTTATAACTGTGACCTTAATTGCCTACCATCTGTAAGCTGTTAGTGTCTTAACGACCGTTCCACAGGTGCATGTTCATTAATTGTTTATGGTTCATTGAACAAGCATGGGAAACAGTGTTTAAGCCGTTTACAATGAAGATATGTGAAGTTATTTTGATTTTTACGAATTATCTTTGGCGCTTGAATAAATTATGCCTCATAGGCTGTTTTTAAAAGGAATAGTTGTTATTTTGAGGCAGTCACTCTTTAATATTTAATTGAGAAGGTTTTTGGGAGAGATAGAAGATTTTTCATTAGCATCATCACTAACGGCTACACAAAGTGGTAGACACGCGCACTGCGCATATACAGACGGGGAATTCCTGTTGCCTCTTCAGAAAGTTTCCGGAAATACGAATCACTGATGCATTATGTTCATGTATTATGATAAACTTGGGCAAATTAATAAATGTTCATTACATAAAGTTTTTTCCCTACTAACTTCAATATAGTTTTGAATATTATTGAATCCTACCCTAGCTCTTTGGGGGCCCTAAGCGAGATTTGGTTGGGTCCCCTAGTGGCCGCGGGCCCTGTGGCTTCTTATGTCGCTTATTGGCCAGGCCGGCACAAAAACGCACACACACTCACAACACAAACACACTCATGCACGAACTGACCCACATCAGCAGTCATGAGTCATGACCGCAGTCAAATTCCATGTGACCATTGAGTCACGGTAATCTCTTTTTATGCACTCTGGACATACGTTGGTAGTACCCAACTAACTCACGACCGATAGGTCGCTAATGGCCTGGTACTTAGTGCTCTATTGTCCCTCTATCACAGGGTTTCCCAAACTGCACAAGGGGTGCACGTTTTGTTTTTTGCGCTATCACTATACAGCTGGTTTGTAGCTTCAACCCCGCAGCCCACACCCACCCTTAAAATCAATCAATCAAATGTATTTATGAAGCCCTTTTTACATCTGCCGATGTCACAAAGTGCTATACAGAAACCCAGCCTAAAACCCCAAACAGCATGCAATGCAGATGTAGAGCACGGTGGCTAGGAAAAACTCCCTAGAAAGGCAGGAACCTAGGAAGAAACCTAGAGAGGAACCAGGCTCTGAGGGGTGGCCAGTCCTCTTCAGGCTGTGCCGGGTGGAGATTATAACAGAACATGGCCAAGATGTTCAAATGTTTATAGATGACCAGAAGGGTTAAATTATATCACAGTGGTTGTAGAGGGTGCAGGTCAGCACCTCAGGAGTAAATATCATTTGGCTTTTTATAACCGAGCATTCAGAGTTAGAGACAGCAGGTGGGGTGGAGAGAGTCGAAAAACAGCAAGTCACGGACAAGGTAGCACGTCCGGTGAACAGGTCAGAGTTCCATAGTCGCAGGCAGAACAGTTGAAACTGGAGCAGCAGCACGACTGGGGACAGCAAGGAGTCATCAGGCCAGGTAGTCCTGAGTCATGGTCCCAGAGCTCAGGTCCCCCGGGAGGGGAGGAAGAGAGAGAATTAAAGGGAGCATACTTAAATTCACACAGGACACCGGATAAGACAGGAGAAATACTCCAGATATAAAAGACTGAGCCTAGCCCCCTGACACAAACAATTACAGCATAAATACTGGAGGCTGACACAGGAGGGGTCGGGAGACACTGTGGCCCTGTCCGTCAATACCCCAGACAGGGCCAACCAGGCAGGATATAATCCCACACCACTAGAGGGATATCTTCAAACCAGCAACTAACTACCTTGAGACAAGGCTGAGTATAGCCCATAAAGCTCTCCCCCACGGCACGAACCTGAGAGTGGTGCCAACCCAGACAGGAAGATTATGTCAGTGACTCAACCCACTCAAGTGATGCACCCCTCCTAGGGACGGCATGGAAGGGCACCAGTGAACAGCATTCTTACATAGGTATTCCTTTTCCAGATAGGATAGGTCAGTGTGATGGCGATTGCATCATCTGTGGACCTGTTGGGGCGGTATGCAAACCGAAGTGCGTCTAGGGTGGCCGGTAAGGTGGAGGTGATAGGATCCTTAACTAGCCTCTCAAAGCACTTCATGATGACAGAAGTGAGTGCTACGGGGCGGTAGTCATTTAGTTCAGTTACCTTTGCCTTCTTGGGAACAGGAACAATGGTGGCCATCTTGAAGCTAGTGAGGACAGCAGACTGGGATAGAGACTGATTGAATATGTCCATAAACACACCAGCCAGCTGGTCTGCGCATGCTCTGGGGACTTGGCTAGGGATGCCGTCTGGGCCAGCAGCCTTGCTGGCCCAGACGGTGGGTACAACATCTCCAATGCATTTCCTTATAATCTCTCTCGCCGAGTCAGCGTTTAGATCGATGATGTTCTCTGAGGCTGGCCCGGAACATATCCCAGACCGCATGATAAAAACTATTTTGAAGCGAGGATTCCGAATGGTCAGACCAGCATTTAATGGTTCTTATTACCAAAGATAATAAGAGGAGACAAGATGAGTGTGGTCTGTTTACAGTATGCATTTTGAAGGGGGTGTATCGTCTACGATCATCCACTGCCCTTCATTCACTTCCGGAAGTTTGCCCGAAAGATGAGTGAACCATTCCTTTACCTCATTATGGCATCTTTGGTCTGACAGATTATGTGACACCCAGAATGCATTGGTGCCACACATAGCTGGCAAATAGCTTAGCTCATTATAATCAGTACAACCTTCAAAAACGTATTTTACACACATCATAGGTGTCCATTACAATATATGCATTATGTCACCAGTACCTGAAAACATGTTAATAAAACTGTAAATACGTTATGCTCCATACATACATACATACATACTGTATGCGCCTACAGTTGAAATTACAACACAATATTGTCACGTGTGCTCCCTCTCCGGCCTCCAGGTCACCAGGCTGCTCGTTATGGCACGCACCTGTGCATCATCAGACTCACCTGGACTCCATAATTTCCCTGATTACCTTCCCTATATATGTCACTCCCTTTGGTTCCTTCCCCAGGCGTCATTGTTTCTGTTTCATGTCTGTGCTTTGTTCGTGTTTCTTGTTTTGTTTCGTTTATTGATTAAATCACTCACTCCCTGAACTTGCTTCCCGACTCTCAGCGCACATCATTACAGAATGACGCCTCACCTAAGGGAAGCATCAGGAGTGTTTTTTTGTTTCGGTGGGAATGACCTCCTGTCCGGGAGTCGCTACAGGCTCTCATGCCTCAGACAGATTGCCAAGCTCCCCTGCCTGCGCCAGTTCGTCAGGCTCTCATGCCTCAGCTGGATCGCCAGGCTCCCCTGCTACAGCCGGCTCGTCAGGCTTTCATGCCTTCACGAGATCATCAGGCTCCCCTGCTTCCACCGGCTCGTCAGGCTCTCATGCCTCAGCCGGATCGCTATGCTCCCCTGCCTCAGCAGGTCTTTCAGGTTCCCGCTCCCCAGCCGGTGACAGGTTCCAGCGCATCAGCAGGGGTGACCAGTCCGCTCCTGATCCCCGGGATCGTCCCTTTGGTCGGCGTCCTGCGGCTGGAGCCGCGCGTCAGGGAGGGGTTACTGTCACGTGTGCTCCCTCTCCGGCCTCTAGGTCACCAGGCTGCTCATTATGGTGCACACCTGTCACCATCGTTACGCGCACCTGCACATCGTCAGACTCACCTGGACTCCATCACTTCCCTGATTACCTTCCCTATATATGTCACTCCCTTTGGTTCCTTCCCCAGGCATTATTGTTTCTGTTTGTTTCATGTCTGTGCGTTGTTCGCGTTTATTGTTTCGTTTATTGATTAAATCACTCAGTCCCTGAACTTGCTTCCCGACTCTCAGCGCACATCATTACAGATATACAGAAAATAAGGAAGTCACTTTGAGAGGAACACACACATGTCCAAAGTTATTATTTGCAAGGAAAATAATACGGATGGCAAAGCGAGCGCCAGCAAGAAAATGTTCCAAATCTTGCAAGACTGCGCAAATATATGCATACTTGATCTGCGTAAACATGAGTGAAGTGCGGTGGGCTCTCCTCGAAGAGAGATTTATCCGGCTCAGTAAAGCCTCAAACATAAATTGTCCGCAATGCTGAAAATGGCTACTTCTATGTGAATGAATGAGGAGGCAGAACACCCCTCAATTCAAATTGTTGTTAGAAAATAATTTGAAATTGACAAGTTGAGAAACAGCCTATGGATAATTAGCAGGAGCGCGTGTTTACTGTCTTGTTGCGTATTAATCACATTTTGGAACAGTGAGTGCATTTTGACGTCACGTGCATAAAACATCTCACGCTGGGGCAACCATTAGAGATATTTGGAACTCACGAGTGAATAGGTTAAGGACGGTATGACAAAGTAACTGTAACTCTGAAAGTGTACGCATCATATGTATCAAGTTTACATCTAAATGTTGTATAAAATATATTATTAAATATGAAAATACTTTTGTGAAGATAGCAATGTGATTTTAGCCTTGTAAATGAGATAATTGCTTTTCATTTAAACTGGTCTTTGTCAGCATGACGGAATGCCCCCTTTGGCCAGAGTGCTTAAAAGAACTCGCTAAGAATGAACATACAGACCAAAAATATGTGATGCCATGGTCCAGCCTGACGTACAGCGTGAGCTGAACGTTACGAAATGGTTTAAACTCAACAAACCAGAAAACTTGGGACGGTAGTCTATACGTTTGAAGTGGTGAAACTCTGAAATTCTCAATCTCTACAGAAGAAGATAACCTCACCTAGGAGAGACAGATGTTGCTTCAATATATCAACATAATTTTTGTTCCTCGTGATGCCATCTATTTTGTGAAGTGCACCAGTCCCTCCTGCAGCAAGGCACCAACAATACATGATGCCGCCACCCCCATGCTTCTTGGTTGGGATGGTGTTCTTCGGCTTGCAAGCCTCCCCCTTTTTCCTTTGCTGTTGTTCTGGGCTTGATTTGCACTTTTTTGCACCAAAGTACGTTCATCTTTAGGGGACGCGTCTACTTCGTGAGCGGTATGACGGCTGCGTGGTCCCATGGTGTTTATACTTGCTTACCATTGTTTGTACAGATGAACATGGTACCTTCAGGTGTTTGAAAATTGCTCCCAAGGATGAACCAGACTTGTGGAGGTCTCCAATTTTTTTTCTGAGGTCTTGGCTGATTTCTCTTGATTTACCCATGATGTCAAGCAAAGAGACACTGAGTTTGAAGGTAGGCCTTGAAATATATCCACAGGTACACCGCCAATTGACTCAAATTATGTCAATTAGCCTATCAGAGGTTTCTAAAGCCATGACATCATTTTCTGGAATTTTCCAAGCTGTTTGAAGGCACAGTCAACTTAGTGTAACTTCTGACCCACTGGAATTGTGATACAGTGAAATAATCTGTCTGTAAACAATTGTTGGAAAAATGACGTGTCATGGACAAAGTAGATGTCCTAACCTACTTGCCAAAACTATAGTTTGTTAACAAGAAATGTGTGGAGTGGTTGAAAAACAAGTTTTAATGACTCCAACCTAAGTGTATGTAAACTTCCGACTTCAACTGTATCTACCTTTCCAATTAGTTTTAGAGTTTAGGATTTACAAATGTGTGCTTTTCATGTCATTTTTCGGATTGAAGTATAACTTCTGACTGACTGTCACGTCCTGACCATAGAAAGATGTTATTTTCTATGGTAGAGTAGGTCAGGGCGTGACAGGTTTTCTTTTTCTATTTCTATGTTCAGGTTCTAGTTTTGTTTGGGATGATCTCCAATTAGAGGCAGCTGGTCCTCATTGTTTTTTTCCACCTTCTTTGGTGGGAGATTCTGTCACGGTTGTCGTAAGGAGAAGCGGACCAAAGTGCAGCGTGTGTGTCGTTCCACAGTTTATTTACACTGTGAAACTATGCAATACATAAATAAACTGAATGACAAAAACAACAAACCGTGACACAGAGGTGAAATATACACTGTCTCAAAGATAATCTCCCACAAACCCAGGTGGAAAAAAACTCTAGTTAAGTATGATCTCCAATTAGAGACAATGAGGACCAGCTGCCTCTAATTGGAGATCATCCCAAACAAAACCCCAACATAGAAATACAAAACTAGAACCTGAATATAGAAATAGAAAACCTGTCACGCCCTGACCTACTCTACCATAGAAAATAACATCTTTCTATGGTCAGGATGTGACACTGACACCTTTAGTGAGAGGTGTAATGCTTTGATATTTAATAATATCTGCCCTCCAAATGTATATCTAAGGGGCATTTTTCACAGCATTATTAGTTACATTGTTTTAGTTTGAATGTACAGACTGACACTAAGAACAGCGGGAACGTTTCCCTAGTCAGCGCCATTATTAGTGCAATTCCCCTTAAAGTGTTGCTCTGTGCTACCCAGTGGGGCGGGGTGGGAGTACACCCCCCCTCCTCCTCTTCCCTTCCCCATGGGCTAGGTATGTCTTCTGTGCGCGGCTCTGCGGCCCATCCCATGCCCCCTGCCCTCGTGCCTTGAACCTCGCACGCCCACCGTTGGACAGTGGATAGAGCTGGAGAACTGCAAGGCAATCCCATTGTTCGCAACTCGGGTGCCATGACCAATATGACCAATATATATTGTCCAGCTAATAACAGAGTTAATAATATATCTGTGAGAATATCCAAGGGACTTTTATATAATTCCAAATTAATAATAATAATAATAATAATAATAGCTTTGTTTAAAAAATAACAATATTTTGGAGATGATTTGAGTGAGAAAAAGGACATTCTTGAACATGGGGTAAGACATTGTTACTAATTTGTAAATAAAGCCAGTTTGTTATTTAGAATTATTTATTTATGTTTTGAGAGGGAGGGAAACCAAAAACCTACAGTCATCTCATGGGTCTCCCAGTCGAGGCCGGCACGCGTATTGAACTAGCATCTGTTTCAACACAGCTGGCACTGCGATGCAGTGTCTTAGTCTGCTGCACCACTCAGGGGCTGTACAACATGACCGGTCGGGAGTAGACTACAGTACTACAGTAAGAACAAAATAATCCTAACATTTCCACATCCTAATTGTAGTCTAAGTTTCTCTTAGAAAAAAACCTTAGTGTAAGAACAGTTTTAGTAATTAATACTGAAGTCGTGTACAATTTATCAGTTTCTATTTAGCTTTATGTTGCCCATTCATTGTCAGTTGGAGACACAGAAGCACCTTGGGACCCAAAAGCATAATCATTGCTCTAACTCCCGCGTGCGCGGGTCTGGAGCAATGAAGTAGTGACGCAGGGTACCGTACTAAACCACAAATTACCTCTAAATCCCGCAGCATAATCACAAAACTCTGCTGCAGAGGATAAGTTCATTAGAGTTAACTGCACCGCAGATTGCAGCCCAAATAAATGCTAACAGACAAGAAAAGTAACAGACACATCTCAGCATCAACTGTTCAGAGGAGACTGCGTGAATCAGGCCTTCATGGTCAAATTGCTGCGAAGAAACCACTACTAAAGGACACCAATAATAAGAAGAGACTTGCTTGGGCCAAGAAACACGAGCAATGGACATTAGACTGGTGGAAATCTGTCCTTTGGTCTGATGAGTCCAAATTTGAGATTTTTGGTTCCAACCGTCTTTGTGAGAGGCAGAGTAGGTGAACGGATGATCTCCGGTGAACGGATGATCCGAGTTGGTTGAACGGATGTGTGGTTCCCACTGTGAAGCATGGAGGAGGAGGTGTGATGGTGTGGGAGTGCTTTGCTGGTGACACTGTCAGTGATTTATTAAGAATTCAAGGCACACTTAACAAGCATGGCTACAACAGCATTCTGAAGCAATACACCATCCCATCTGGTTTGCGCTTAGTGGGACTATCATTTGTTTTTCAACAAGATAATGACCCAACATACCTCCAGGCTGTGAGAGGGCTATTTAACCAAGAAGGAGAGTGATGGAGTGCTGCATCAGATGACCTGGCCTCCACAATCACCTGACCTCAACCCAATTGAGATGGTTTTGGATGAGTTGGACCGCAGAGTAAAGGAAAAGTAGCCAAGAAGTGCTCAATATGTGTGGGAACTCCTTCAAGACTGTTGGAAAAGCATTCCAGGTGAAGCTGGTTGAGAGAATGCCAAGGGTGTGCAAAGCTGTCATCAAGGCAAAGTGTGGCTACTTTGAAGATTCTCAATTATGAAATATATTTTGATTTGTTTAACACTTTTTCTGGTTACCATATGTGTAATTTCATAGTGTTGATGTCTTCGCTATTATTCTGCAATGTAGCAAATAGTAAAAATAAAGAAAAACCAATGAATGAGTAGGTTTGTCCAAACTTTTGACTGGTACTGTATGTTTGATTTCTAAGGTTTCCCAAATAACTCTAAATCTAGCATATAGGTGGCCATTTGATTAATTGTTCAGCAGTCTTATGGCTTGACGGTAAAGCCTTTTGGTCCTAGACTTGTTACTCCGTTACAGCTTGTCGTGCGGTAGCAGAGAGAAAAGTCTATGACTTGGGTGACTGGTGTCTTTGACAATTTTTGACAACTTCCTCTGACACCGCCTAGTATATTGGGCCTGGATGTCAGGAAGCTCGGCACCAGTGATGTACTGGGCCGTACGCACTACCCTTACGGCCTTACGGTCAGATGCCGAGCAGTTGCCATATCAGGCGGTGATGCAACTGGTCAGGATGCTCTCTATGGTGCAGTTGTTGAACTTTTTGAGGATCTGGCGACCCATGCCAAATCTTTTCAGTCTCGTGAAGGGGAAAAGGGGTTGTCGTGCCCTCTTCACAACTGTTTTTGTGCTGTGTTTGGACCATGATAGTTCGTGGGTGATGTGGACACCAAGGAACTTGAAATTCTCAACCCGGCTCACTTCAGCCATGTCGATGTTAATGGGGGCCTGTTCAGGAGTACAGGAGAGGACTAAGCAAGAACCCCTGAGGGGCCCCAGTGTTGAGGATTTGCGTGGCAGATGTGTTGTTGCCTACCCTTAGTACCTGTGGGCAGCTCGTCAGGAAGTCCAGGATCCAGTTGCAGAGGGAGGTGTTCAGTCCCAGGGTCCTTAGCTTAGGGATGAGCTTTGTGGGTATTATGGTGTTGAACGCTGAGCTGTAGTCAATGAACAGCATTCTCACATAGGTGTTCCTATTGTCCAAGTGGGAAAAGGCAGTGTGTAGTGCAATTGAGATTGCGTCATCTGTGGATCTGTTGGGGTGGTATGCAAATTGGAGTGGGTCTAGGGTTTCCAGCATGATGATGTTGTTGTGAGCCATGACCATCCTTTCTAAGCACTTCATGGCTACCGACGTGGGTGCTATGGGGTGGTAATAATTTAGGCAGCTTACCTTCGCTTTCTTGGGCACAGGGACTATGGTGGTCTGTTTGAAACATGTAGGTTTTACAGACTCAATATGGGAGAGGTTGAAAATGTCAGTGAAGACACTTGCCAGTTGGTCCACCCATGCTTTTAGTACATGTCCTGGTAATCCATCTGGCCCTGCAGCCTTGTGAATGTTGATCTGTTTAAAGGTCTTGCTCACATCGGCTACAGAGAGTGTGATCACACAGTCTTCAGGAACAGCTGGTGCTCTCATGCATGCTTTAGTGTTGCTTGCCTCGAAGCAAGCATAAAAGGCATTTAGCTTGTCTGGTAGGCTTGCGTCAATGGGCAGCTCGCGGGCAGGTTTCCCTTTGTAGTCCGTAATAGTTTGCAAGCCCTGCCACATCCGACGAGCGTCAGAGCCGGTGGTGTAGGATTCAGTCTTAGTCCTGTATTGACGCTTTGCCTGTTTGATGGTTCGTCTGAAGGCATAGCGGGATTTCTTAAAAGCGTTCTGATTAGTGTCCCACTCCTTGAAAGCGGCAGCTCTAGCCTTTAGCTCTGTGCGGATGTTGCTTATGGCCTTATAAATCTCGTTGAGTGCGCTCTTAGTGCCAGCATCGGTTTCTGGTGGTATATAAATGGCTATGAATAATATAGATGAGAACTCTCATGGTAGATAGTGTGGTCTACAGCTTATCATGAGGTGTTCTAGCTCAGGCGAGCAATACCTCGAGACTTCTTTAATATTAGACATCGCGCACCAGCAGTTATTGACACACACCCCCGCCCCTCGTCTTACCAGACATAGCTGCTCTGTCCTGCCGATACACAGAGATGCCAGCCAGCTCTATATGATCCGTGTCATCGTTCAGCCACTTCTCGGTGAAAAACAAGATATTACAGTTGTTTATGTCCTGTTGGTAGGATAGTCTTAATCGTAGATTGTCCAGGTTGTTTTATGAATGATTGCACATTGGAAAATTAGGCAGAGGGAAGTGGTGGTTTACCTATTCGTCGGCGAATTCTTACAAGGCACCCCGTCCTCCTCCCCCTTTTCCTCCGTCTTTTCTTCACGCTGATAATGGGATTTGGGCCTTGCCTTGACAAAGCAGTATATCCTTCACGTCGGACTCATTAAAGAAAAAATCGTAGTCCAGTTCGAGGTGAGTAATCGCTGGTATGATGTCCCGAAGCTCTTTTCGGTCATAAGAGACGGAAGCAGCAACATTATGTACAAAATTAGTTACAAACAATGCAGAAAAATGAACAAAATAGCACAGTTGATTAGGAGCCAGTAAAATGGCAGCCAGCTCCTCTGTCGGAAATGGCAGCCAGCTCCTCTGTCGGAACATAATGGCACCGGAGGCGGTGCCATTATGTTCCGACAGAGGGAATGGTAGGAGAGGAATCTGCAGGTAAGCTAACAAACTAGGTTCAATGTTAACTAGCTAACATTAGTGTAACGGCTGTCTAAGGAGGAAGTGGACCAAAATGCGGCGGAGTTAGGGTTCGTCATATTTAATTCAACGAACACTATGCAATTCACAAAAACAACAAAACTGACAGCCAACACAGTCCTGTCAGGTGCAACCACAATGACAAGAACACGACAGCAACAGTTTGCAGGCTAACAAACGCAGTGCAAAACAACCACCCACAACCCCAAAGAAAAACACACACACCTATATAGGACTTCCAATCAAAGGCAACTCAACACACCTTCCTTCAATTGGAAGTCCCAATCAACAATACAAACATTCCCATACACAAAACTGCCACGTCCTGACCCCAAAACTAAAACAATAGCTCCATCTGCTGGTCAGGACGTGACAATTAGGCTATAACTAGCAATGCAAATGGATTTCTGATTAGAATAATATTACTACACAGATCATACATGTAATGTTAGCTAACGTGCCAGCAAGCTAACGTTTGCTAGCTAACAAACAGTATGCTATAACTTGCAATAAAAATTTTAAACTTATATCTGTAAAATGTAGCTAGACTCTTACCCGTACACATAGATGAATGCTTCATGGCAGACTGGAGCCATTTAACTCAGTTTTGTTTGTAGCTACATCTTGTTGGGCCAGCTTTGTGTCAAGTCACTCCGGTTCACACTGACCGTGGCGTGTGCAAAAAGTAGCCCATCACTTTTTCCTACTGATCTGTCGATTGCGCCTGCTAAATTCAGGGCATAAATGTTGTTGAGAAAAGTAGCAAAACTTTCATAGTTCTCGATGGCTAACGTTATATATTTCAAAAACGGTGCAGTAGAAAGTACTGTCAACACATACTGAACAGCTCACTTTATAGACAGAAGCGTGGTACATGGCAGACCAATCCAAACTCATCTCCCGGCATGTCCAGCCCATACATTATCTCAGCCAATCATGGCTAGTGGGAAGGTTCGTCTTTTTTTCTATAGCTAAACCAACTAGGCTCGTAATTTAACAATTTTATTTGTATTTATGGATGGAATACACGTATGTTATTAAAGCACATGAAAGTCTACATGTTCGAGAAGGCATTTCTGCCAAATGTTTGTTTAAATGCTGCTCCTGTGAACTAGTGACGTGCGACCTACACCTAGTTTCCTGAAACGAGTCACATTTTCAGTTCTTCATCTTCATATCATGTTTCTTTAAACCTGCCTAAAATAAATAATGGATTTATTGTGAAGGTGTAGGCTATATTACATGGATTTAATAGACTTTTTAGAATGTTGCCGTTCCAAAGGCATGCATCAGCGGCTTGTATGTGTGGAGGCCTGGAGATGCTAAACATGTTTATGTTAATTAACGGCCAATTACCATGAGACAGGCATACATTTGCATGACACTAACCAGCTGACAACATTTCATGAGCGCCACAGCCCTACCTACACACACACGTTCTGTTGAAAGCTGAAAGATAGTGCCACAGGGAAACAATGTGGGTGGACTGGTAGTCAATCAGTCAGTTAGTTTAGACAGGAGAACAGCTCTAGTCAATATCTGAACAAAACACACACAAACACACACTAAAGTGGACAGGTCCTAGTCAAACTGTCAGTCTTTCAGTCATTTGTCACTATAAACAGAATAAATAAACTTTTCCCCCCAAGTAGTTCATAGCCCACTCAAACATATCATGTCAAGGTTGTTGTGAGCTTGCCCTTTAATAACTGCAGGGTTGCTGGTCCAAGCCGCACTGGTCATTCACCCTTAATAGCTCAGTGATACTGTATAATGAATGATTGTGGTTTGCATTCTACATAGGTTAAATTTAGTTGAAAAGGTGGACTCTAAACGAGGTTCCAGTTTAACATAAGGAAAAATCACCCTGAGTCCCATTTTACCGAAAACAGTATAATGATGACCGTCATCCTTACACAAACACCAAACTAAAACAACTGAGACAGTCAAAGATTAATGTGACCCAGATAGTACACACAGAATTTACACACACTGACGCATATACAATTCACACACTCGTTTCATCAATGAGCAGAAGTGTCAGTGGGAAATATGAGAACACTTGCTGCTGCTAAAGGAATGTTGAATCAGCTGTTTCATGCAGTTCTTAGAATCCTCACAACAATCTCATAATGTAACAAATGTATTAACACTTGCTGTTCTGTTGCAGAACGCTGAAAGCAACCACCTCCATTTCAGTGATAATAGTTTGTGGATTTTACACCCTGCGATTGTGACCCTCAAAATAAGCAACCCAAATGTTGAGAAGTTAAAGTTTCAAAACTAACTGCAAACCAACTGTAATTTTGTCACAACCAACCATTCCTATCTCTGTCTGTGTTTCTGTCTGCCTTGCTGGTACTGCCAGGGGGCAGAACAGTGTGTGTATCTTTTCCAAAATGGCTTCAATCACCATTGTCAGCCTCAGGCCAGGTTGCCATAGGAGATACTGTATGTCCTGACTGACAGCTCGTTACCACACACACATACACACTGCACACACACACTGCACACACCCTGCTCATCCCCTTTCAATGCTGGGGTCAGCAAAAGCCATGGTAAGAAGTTAAGAGGAACATAAAACTTGGTAACACTTTACTTCAAGCACATGATCAAGACTCGCAATAAGCACATATGATATGCTTGTAATGTGCTCCATGATCTGATAACCAAGGTGCAGTTTTCTTTGTACTTTAGCTGTGTGATGTGAAGGTATGATAAAATGCTACACATCCATCCTGCAACATAATACAAATTATAGAGCTTCAAACAACAATACCAGGATTCTTTGAGACACAGTATAAAATGGCTAGATCGTTATATGATATTGACATGGCTCTTGACAAGTTAAACACTTTTCCAGGGCCTTTTCAAGGAAATGTAATCTGCACAGACCTGCCTAGAATGTGTGAATCTTGACTTGACTGTGCTACTAAAGTACTCCCATCTCTACTACAACACAGTCAGTCAAACCCTAAAAACAAATCAATACTTTTAACAGGCAAACGAAACAAGAAAACCCCAGGGAAATTATTTGTCAGCTTGTAAATCCTTTTACTTTAATCATGTGTACAGCCAACAGCACGGCACAGCGCTCCGGCGCTCTGGGTTCTGGGAATGGCACTGGGAAACCTATTTTTCCAAAACCCCAGGGTCTGTTAAATGGATTACATACATCATGTTCCACCGTTCCAAGAGTTGGTATCCCAAGGCACCAGGTTCACTGCGCTGGAATATGATCAGCTTTAATGGAGTCTCCAAACACACTGACGCACAAATAAACACACAAACACTAGTGATACACAGACACACACACAGCGAAGCTTGATTGATTGGTGAGGCGGCTGACAAGACAGCAAAGCAATCGGCCCAGACTTGGAGTAGAGCAGCAACCAAAGGCCTTAACATCAACATGCCATCATACATACAATGATTTACTGAGAGAGAGAGAGAGAGTGGGGTACAGTAGAGAGATTTGTGAGATGGGGTGAAAAGGGGAAAGAGGTAGAGACTGGAGAGAGGTAGAGAGGGTGGTTGAGAGGAAAGAAAGGTGTGGTATAGAGGAGTAGTTGTTTCTGACAGTAGACACATTTTCTTAATTGAAGAGCCATGTTTTTGAATGATCTCTCGTGATTGTAATTTCCTTCTGCCTGGTGTGTTTGTGCGTGTTGGAAAGATTTATTCAAATTCTGAGGAACTATCATTCGCAATGGACATAAAAAAAACACTGTTTGTGTGTGCGTGTGCACAGTGAGCTGAGATGATGACGGACTGATTAAATATGTGATTGTGAATTGTCTTATTACAGCTGCAATATGTAACTTTTTGGGCGACCCAACCGAATATAACACACAATGAAATGTGTGTTATAGATCTATCATTATCATTGAAAGCAAGTTTAAGAAGCTGTAGATCTCTTCCATGTATGCTATTTCTATGCTTCCTGTTCTTAAGTTTCATATTTGCATCTTTTACTTTTGGTTTTGTACACCAGCTTTAAACAGGTGAAAATAATATATTTTTGGTTATGGAAAATGCACTATATATACAAAAGAATGGACACCCCTTCAAATTAGTGGATTTGGCTATTTCAGCCACACTCTTTGCTGATGGGTGTATAAAATTGCACACAGCCATGCAATCTTCAAAGACAAACTGGCTGTAGAATGGCCTTACTGAAGAGCTTAGTGGCTTTCAACGTGGCACCGTCATAGGATGCCACCATTACAAGTCAGTTCGTTAACTGTAAGTGCTGTTACTGTGAAGTCGAAACATCTAGGAGCAACAACGACTCAGCCGCGAAGTGGTAGGCCGCACAAATCACAGAACGGGACCGCCAAGTGCGCAAGCGCATAGCACATAAAAATCATCTGTCCTCAGTTGCAACACTCATTACCGAGTTCCAAACTGCCTCTGGGAGCAATGCCAGCACAATAACTGTTTGTCGGGAGCTTCATGAAATGGGTTTCCTTGGCATGCGCAATGTCAATTGTCGGCTGGAGTGGCGTAAGCTCGCCACCATTGGACTCTGGAGCAATAGAAATGCATTCTCTGGAGTGTTGAATCATGGTTCACCATCTGGCAGTCTGATGGACGAATCTGGGTTTAGCATATGCCAGGAAAACGCTACCTGCCCGAATGAGTAGTGCCAACTGTAAAGTTTGGTGGAGGAGGAATAATGGTCTAGGGCTGTTTTTCATGCTTTTGGCTATGCCCCTTAGTTACAGTGAAGGGACATCTTAATGCTACAGCATACAATTACATTCTAGACGATTCTGTGCTTCCAACTTTGTGGCAAAAGTTTGGGTAAGGCCCTTTCCTGTTTCAACATGTCAATGTGCACAAAGCGAGGTCCAGACAGAAATGGTTTGTCGAGATCGGTATGGAAGAACTTGACTGGCCTGCACAGAGCCCTGACCTCAACCCCATCAAACACCATTGGAATGATTTGGAACTCCGACTACGAGCCAGGCCTAATCGCCCAGCATCAGTGCCCGACCTCACTAATGCTCTTGTGGCTGAATGGAAGCAAGTCCCCGCAGCAATGTTCCAACATCTAGTGGAAAGCCTTCCCAGAAGAGTGGAGGCTGTTATATCAGAAAAGGGGGGACCAACTTCATATTAATGCCCATGATTTTGGAATGAGATCTTTGACTTGTAGGTGTTTGCATACTTTTGATCATGTAGTGTATATTTCACAGCTTTTTAAATGGTACAATGACACTATACTTACCTGTTTTCTCACATAAACTGAAATTAGCCAAACTATTAGAATGCTATCAACCAGGAAATGGCGGAGCAATTTCTGTATACTGCATCTTTAAGTTTGGTAAGAGAATAAGACGTAGCCTTTGGTGTATTAAAATGAGCAGCTTATTGTGGTTTCACATACATCCCCAATACGCTGGCTTCCTGAATTCAAGTTTTCACAATTTTCCATTGACTTCAATATAGCTTGCTACCTCCTTAGTTGTGATTTTGAACGCTCATGGCCATTATGTCAATAAGGTGTAGGGTGAAGTTTCTCCTAGACACTGGTCATGGGTCAGTTTTGCATTTTCCCCATTAATGGTTGAGGTTAGGATTGTGGGAAGGGAAGCTGATCCTAGATATGTGCCTGGGTCAACTTCAGCCCAGAGCCGTGATAAGGTCCACTATCACAGTGTTATCAAGATAACATGAAGACATTGAGTATGTTTAGTTGCACACTAATAATTTGATATTAAACTGATTATGGCAGTAGGCAGATTATGTAATAGCTATGTAAACACCTTACTCTGCTTATCTTAATCGGCATAAGGTAAAAATTGAAGTAAGCATACATTGAGTAAAACATCTGGGTTTCTGAGCAATCTTTTGAATGAATAGGTAAACACCTTAACTGCTGTTCCAGTGGTGTATTTGATCTGTGTATGTGCCAGCACCAGCCGAGCGAGCCTCCCACTTTAGCAGGAGTGAAGGGTGTTCGGAACACTGAATGTATGCGTCTTAGAAGTGGTTTTCACATACAAACTGTATATGTCCGAACTCCGATTCAAATATGCTCCCCAAAAGTAACATGTTCGCTGTGGTAGAATATTTATTTTGATTGACGATTTTGGGAATTTTTCAATGCCATCAGGTAGCCTGATTTCAGATGTGTCCATGTAAACAGGATTTTTAGGGGAATCAATTTTCTTGCAAAGCATGTAAACGTTTTAATCAAACTATTATATTAATCGGACTATCCACAATAATCGCATTATTGTGTGCATGTAACCACACTCACTGAGAATCCCAGAGTAGAAGTCTCCCATTCTACATTACACATTGTCACATTATACAGTGGTTAATAAACACCTCAGCTGCCCTGTAAGTATCAGAAGTGTAATTATACCAGTGGAGGCTCCTCAGAGGTGGAAGGGGAGGACCATCCTCCTCAGTGAATTTATTAAAAATAAAAATAGTGAAACATTAAAAAAGTGATCCTTTTGAGATAAAACTATACTAAATATATTCACATGTCACCAAATAATTGATTAAAACACACTGTTTTGCAATGAAGGTCTACAATAGCCTCAACAGCACTAGGGTAGCACCATGGTGTAGCCGTAGGACAGCTAGCTTCCGTCCTCCTCTTGGTACTTTGACTTCAATACAAAACCTAGGAGGCTCTTGGTTCTCACCCCCTTCCATAGACTTACACAGTAATTATGAAAACTTCCGGAGGACATCCTTCAACCTATCAGAGCTCTTGCTACATGAACTGACATGCTGTCCACCCAATCAAAATATCAGAGAATGAATCTAGTACTGAAAGCATAAACTACAGCTAACTAGCACTGCGGTCTATAAAATATGGTGAGTAGTTGACTCAGAGAGGGAAAGAAACTATTTGAACAGTTTTTAATAAATTCATTTCTTCAAAAATGAAGGAGAAGCAAGAGAGAGATAACTACTGTATATTTTGTTTCGTTTTTTCACTTTTACTACTCAAACACCCAGCTCAAACAGAGAGGGATGCTATGTTACCTAGCTGGATATGACTATCCAACACTGGAACTCTTCCAAGTCAAGGTAAGCTTTTTGTTTTATTAATTTATTGCCACCGGGGCCTGCCGGTGTAACTGTTAAACTTCTTGCTATCTGTACACTGTACTGCATGATTGTAGCGGGTTTACCAATGCGTTAGTTCTAGTAGCTATGTTGATGTTGACTTGACATTAGCTAATATGGTGACAATATGTGTGTGTAACGTTTAGCGGTTATAAGGTTTGCTTGGAAGGTTTTTTCACCTGGTCACAGACAGCTGGTGTGTTGTGCACTGAAGTCCACATGCAACGGGAAAAAGTGAGAGGAGGAGAGCGCGTAGTTGCGAGAAGGATTTGTACAATGATCTGGCTGCTATGAAAGTGAACTCCGTTTGCGTGTGATCAGGGGTGTACTCATTCTGTTGAAAAACATTTCTTAAACGGAAACAAACAGAACGAAACATGGATAAACGTACCTGAATTTGTCCAATAGAAACTCTTGTTTGCAAATGTTGGACCAATGATTACACCCTAGATCAGCTAGATGCAGGGAAGATTGTGCAAGGCGGTATTGAATGGAGCAACGTCTGTCACCTTGATTACTCAAATTTCTCTCGACCTGTGCACCTACGCTGTAAACTTTCATTCATAGGCTAGGTTGTAGCAATCTTACGATAGGTATAGGGAAAATTCAAGTATCAAGTAGAAAGTAGCCTAAACCTATCGATGTTACATTGAGCTGGGTGAATGGATTTTGAATAACAGTCATCCAATATCTGTAATAGAAATAAGGCCATGCTCGTAAAAAAAAAAGAATCGTCCTCCCTCATCTTAAACGGCACCAACCGCCACAGAATTATGCCTACAGTATCTCTGGAACATGAACCTCATTGACACCCAGTCTCTTTCTCACATAATAGGAAACGTTAAGGGAACACTTTATGCATTTTTAGGATGTATACTTAGTAGAAAGTAATTCAAGAGTTTAATGATTATAAATGACGCTGTGAATCCAGGAAGTGAAATTTGAGGATGTGTCTCATACCTGGCTGATGCAGTTACTTGCAATGCTTATTTTGGACATTTTGGAAAACTATTCTTCGTTTAGAAAGCGTTCTACAATCAACAATCGTACTTCACAACCTTATAGGCAAAGGTAGGTTGTTTTAAAGAGCGGTGCATCTAAGTTGTATATTTATGTTATGTATTATTTGCCGGAATATGTATCTCGTGAACTTTCAGTGATTGTTCCCAGTTTGGACAGGCTCAGCTACATTTATCATAATGTCACATTATGTCAGTCATACCCACTGGCAACTCACTGGGTTTGAACATTGATGTTATTATTGAAAAATCAAGTCCTCCTGTGGTGTGTGTGTGTGTGTCTATGTGTGTGTGTGTGCATGCCTTTGTGTGTGGGGGGGAGAAAAAGTGAATGTGTGTGTGTCCCTGTCTCTCGTCCCATTGATATTCTTCAGTGTAATTCAGAAATGAGACGTTACAGTTTGACAGGGGAGGACAAGGGTCCATTACAGCCTTTTCTCACCCTTCCCTCCACCCTCATCACCCTTTTCACCCCTACCTCTCCTCCCTTCTTACCCCTCTTCTGTCTATAATGTATAATTGTTTTTAGGAATGACTGCTCTGATGACTGCATTCTCCTCCCCTCATCCCTTAGATAAGAGAGCTGCTTGGTGATTAAACTCTGTCTAAAGAATCAGCTCCCCTCCCTGACCCTTCCCCTCACCCCTCCTCAGATGATATCTGTGAGGTGATTAGGCTAAACTCTGTCTGTAGTTAGTGTCAGGGGTATCTGTCATGCCTGGACGGTCTGCAGTCGTTAGGGGACCGAAGGGGCAGTTGATGGAGAGGAAAGGATAGATGATGCCATCAGAGTGTGTGTGCGTATGTGTTTTACGATACAATCTTAGGTGAGACCCATTAACAGAAGCATTACAAGGAGGCCATGCAGGGATTCAGGGCTCCAGGCTATAGTATTGTGATATGATATTATGACCATTATGCTTATTCCATCTTTATGACACTGTTGATGATGGTGAAAATAACAGGCCAGTCTAGTGGATTATGGTGTCTTTAGACATATTTGAAATGGTGAAATCATGGCATGGACTGGCATTATATTTCCATGGCAATGTCATACCATCCACTAGGGGCAACGTGAGCGCCCATTGCCATCTAGTAGGCTCGCAACGAGCTAGGGCGTTGGGGATGGGGTTAAGGATGGGCTTTAACTGCGAGCTACGGCTCAAAGGATAGTGAGTACAATCCCAGTGCTAGGCACTCGTTTTGTATTTGTATTTTTTTCTGTTTTAACCCTATCCCAAACATTAACCCTAACCACTCTGAATTATTTCCTAATGTTAACCCTAATGCCTACATTTGACCAAAATCTCTGAATTAATGCCTAAGCTTAACTATCCAGGTTAGTTTCAGTTCCACTTTTGCACAGTTTGACTGACAGCAAACGTACGGCAAAACATACCGTTATTAAAATGGTAACACACTCCATAATCTAGAGACGGCACCACAGACAGCCCCACACGCCATAATTCAAAAGGGCCAGCCATGCCATATCTCTGTTACTGTAACGTCGACGCAGGGAGTCAGGAAGCAGGTGCAGTTAGTGAGTTTAATATTAACGAACATAGAACGATGTAAAATAAGAGAAACGTCTGACAAGGAAACATAACCAATACCTGAGGGGTGAATACAATAGAGTGCAAGGAGGAGGGCCCCGGGAGCAGGTCGGTCCGGACGGCGAAGGTGGAATTCTCGGATGATGTTGGGATCTAGAATGTCGTCCCCCGGAAGTCAGCACCGCACCCCTTCCAGTCCAACAGGTACTGGAGCCGACCCACACAACGTCGGGAGTCCATGAGTGATCTGACGGCATAGGCGGGACTCCCCTCAATGTCCAAGGGAGGCGCATGGGTGTCGAGGGGGAAGGCATCAGCCAGGGGACCAGGAACCACCGGCCCGAGGAGAGTAACATGAAAAGAGGATGAGATCCGGTAGTTAGTGGGGAGCTGTAATCGGTATGTTACCTCATGACAGGGTTTACGATAGGGTTAACAGCTCACACCCTGTCATAAATTAAAGGAAAGGCGATCCAGAGAACATCCCTCTCCAAATGAACACAGGAATGTTCCTTTGTCTCCAGATAACTTTTCCCGCTGAAACTCTAACATATTCTAAAGTGAAGATTGTAAAAATATTCTTAACAGAGAACGTGGGGAATGGCCAGTGGTGATCTAAAGAATAATAATGTCATATGGGATGTTATTTTGTGATGTTATTAAGTGTTATAAAGGAAATACTGTAACTTGGAAAGTATATTCACTACATGTACGAAGTCTTCATCCTTAACGTTGTATATGAAATATGATGAGAGTATTTTTGTTACGATATATATTTTAGGAGCCATAAGAGGATTTGTCTCCTATAAACTTTGCAGTATGTAGCCACGACATGAGTGAGGTCAGAGAGCATGTCAGCCTGACAGAACTGTCCATTTCGACCAGAGTGCATAAAAGGAATGGTAAAGAAATTAACATATAGATCAGAACATCGCCAGGCAGCTGCACATGTAAAGTGGTTTGAACCCTGAATACCAACACAAGGTATAGAAGAAAACTCCCCTCTCAGACAATCACTGGCACAGCTGATTAACTGTCCTAAGAAAAGTATATAGAAAAGCTGTCAAGGGGTGTACTAGAGGCGAAGTCAGGTGCAGGAGACCAGATTAATGATAACAGGCGCACTTTTATTTTTGTTCCAAAACGAGAGCACTACATAAATCAAACGTGCTCAAAACACGGAGCATAACAAAAGTAAGGCGCATAACAAAACACCACAATAACATGAACAAATACACACAAATACATGATGGGAAACAGAGGGTTAAATACAAGTAGATTGATTGGGGAAATGAAAACCAGGTGTGTATGAAACAAGACAAGACCAATGGACATATGAAAAATGGAGCAGCGATGGCTAGAAAGCCGGTGACGTCAATCGCCGAACGCCGCCCAAACAAGGAGAGGAGCCGACTTCGCCGGAAGTCGTGACAAAAGCGAATTTAAGTGGGACCACTTTACTACTCTTCAAACCAACATATTCTACAACTCTCATCACCACTGAGAACCGTCGACACGTCTGGCTAGCCTATCTTCCAAGGAGCATCTTCCAGATTGAACAACAGTAGAAGACGGGAGAGGGGGGAACCCTTTTGGACAATTAGAGCCTTATAAGCATACTGTTTAAAGGCCCAACACCCTTCCTAAGAAGGCCTGGTTCCAACAGAGACAAACGGCAAATGAAGGCATTCACACATAAATACATTCATGATTTCTTACTCCAAATGGCGGCAGTTCGTGTGCAAAGTCTATGATTACTGTGAGAATAGTTTCTAAAATGTATCAATAATAAGCGTCTCTTTTTCTCTCTCTCTCCCTCCCTCTTCATCTTCTTTGTAAAAAGCCACCATATTGTGTCCGCTAGGGACCTTTTCTCATGTATTAAGTGTTTGCTTATCCTGTGTTATCTATCACGACTTAGGATATGACCCATATGCAGACAGACACAGGAGGCGATAGTATAGTTTTCAGATTATTTATTTATAACACGGGGGCAGGCAAAGCGCAGGTCGAGGACAGGAAGAGGTTTGTAATCCGGTCAGAGTCAGGCAGGTACAAGACGGCAGGCAAGCTCAGGGTCAGGACAGATAGAATGGTCAGAACCGGGAAACCTAGGAAACAAAAACTTGAGAAACAGGAAAACACACTGGTAAGACGTACTGGCAACAGAAAACGCAGGGGATAATGGGGAAAAATAGGCAACATCTGGTGGGGGGTGAAGACAAGCACAAGACCGGTGGAACAAGTCAGGGTGTGACAGTTATCATTTAGTTACAGTTGAAGTCGGAAGTTTACATACACTTAGGTTGGAGTTATTAAAACTCGTTTTCAACCACTCTACAAATTTCTTGTTAACCTCTTATGGCTAGGGGGCAGTATTTTCACGGCTGGATAAAAAACGTACCCGATTTAATCTGATTATTAGTCCTGCCCAGAAACTAGAATATGCATATAATTATTAGCTTTGGAGAGAAAACACTCCAAAGTTTCTAAAACTGTTTGAATGGTGTCTGTGAGTATAACAGAACTCCTATGGCAGGCAAAAACCTGAGATGGTTCTGTTCAGGAAGTACCCTCTCTGACCATTTATTTTCTTTCTTTGACATCTCTTCCAAAAACTAAGGATCTCTGCTGTTACGTGACAATACCCACGTCTCCAATGGCCTCTCAGAGCCCGGGAAAAACAGGAATGACGTAATTCAAAGCCCTGGCTGAAACAAAGGAGAGCAAAAGCTAAGTGGTCTCTCAGTGGAGTAAGCCTTACGCTCGCGACCCGCCCCGCCCCCGGCTTTCGGTTTTTTCCTCAGTTTACAGACAGGCAGATTCCCGGTCGGAATATTATCGCTTTTCTACGAGATAAATTGCATAAAAATTGGTTTTAAACAGCGGTTGACATGCTTCGAAGTACGGTAATGGAATATTTAGAAATTTTTTGTCACATTCTGCGTCATGCTCGTGACCGAGATTTAGCGTTGGGATAGTGTCTAGAACGCACAAACAAAACGCCGCTGTTTGGATATAACGATGGATTATTTGGGACCAAACCTACATTTGTTATTGAAGTAGAAGTCCTGGGACTGCATTCTGACGAAGAACAAGCAAGGTAAGAACATTTTTCTTATAGGAAATGTGATTTTGGTGAAGGCTAAACTGGTTGGGTGTCTAAATAGCTAGCCCTGTGATGCCGGGCTATGTACTTAGATTATTGCAAAATGTGCTTCATCCGAAAAGCTATTTTAAAATCGGACATATCGAGTGCATAGAGGAGTTCTGTATCTATAATTCTTAAAATAATTGTTATGCTTTTTGTGAACGTTTATCGTGAGTAATTTAGTAAAATCACCGGAAGTGTTCGGTGGGAATGCTAGTTCTGAACGTCACATGCTAATGTAAAAAGCTGGTTTTTGATATAAATATGAACTTGATTGAACAGACATGCATGTATTGTATAACATAATGTCCTAGGTGTGTCATCTGATGAAGATCATCAAAGGTTAGTGCTGCATTTAGCTGTGGTTTGGGTTTTTGTGACATTATATGCTAGCTTGAAAAATGGGTGTCTGATTATTTCTGGCTGGGTACTCTGCTGACATAATCTAATGTTTTGCTTTCGCTGTAAAGCCTTTTTGAAATCGGACAGTGTGGTTAGATAAAGGAGAGTCTTGTCTTTAACCTCTCTGGGGTATGTGGGACGATTTCGTCCCACCTACGTAACAGCTACTGAAATTCCAGTGGCGCGATTTTTGAATCGTTAGAAATACTATTACTTCAATTTCTCAAACATATGACTATTTTACAGCTATTTAAAGACAAGAATCTCGTTAATCTAACCCCACTGTCCGATTTCAAAAAGGCTTTACAACGAAAGCAAAACATTAGATTATGTCAGCAGTGTCCAGCCAGAAAAAATCAGACAGCCATTTTTCAAGCTAGCATATAATGTCACACAAACCCAAACCACAGCTAAATGCAGCACTAACCTTTGATGATCTTCATCAGATGACACACCTAGGACATTGTGTTATACAATACATGCATGTCTGTTCAATCAAGTTCATATTTATATCAAAAAACAGCTTTTTGCATTAGCATGTGACGTTCAGAAAACGCATAACCCCCGGCAAACTTCCGTTGAATTTACTAACAGTTTGCTAAATTACTCACGATAAACGTTCACAAAAAGCATAACAATTATTTTAAGAATTATAGATACATTACTCCTCTATGCACTCGATATGTCCGATTTTAAAATAGCTTTTCGGATGAAGCACATTTTGCAATAATCTAAGTACATAGCCCGGCATTACAGGGATAGCTATTTAGATACCCACCCAGGTCAGCCTCCACCAAAATCACATTTCCTATAAGAAAAATGTTATTACCTTGCTTGTTCTTCATCAGAATACACTGCCAGGACTTCTACTTCAATAACAAATGTTGGTTTGGTCCCAAATAATCCATCGTCATATCCAAACAGCGACGTTTTGTTCGTGAGTTCTAGAATGCTTCTTCACGGTCCCGCGCATGGCGCATTGGCGTGTCAAAAATTTCTAAATATTCCATTACCGTACTTCGAAGCATGTCAACCGCTGTTTAAAACCAATTTTTATGCCATTTATGTCGTAGAGAAGTGATAATATTCCGACCGGGAGTATGCATTGAGCCTAAACAGCCGAATAAAATTTCTCCTCGGGAGCGACTCATGCACGCGCCTCATTCAAAGGTCCTCTGAGCATCCACTTACAAAAGGCGATAATCTGTTTCAACCTGAGGCTCCCTCGTAAACCTTCAGGTTTTTCGCGGACTCTGAGAGCCTATTGGAGCCCTGGGAATTGTCACGTTACAGCTAAGATCCTTACTTTTCAATAAAAAGATGCAAGACGCACGACTCCTTGTCAGACAGGGTACTTCCTGCTTGAAACCTTGTCAGGTTTTTGCCTGCCATAGGAGTTCTGTTATACTCACAGACACCATTCAAACAGTTTTAGAAAATTCAGAGTGTTTTCTATCCAAACCTGAACAATAATATGCATATTCTAGCTTCTGAGTTGGTGTAGGAGGCAGTTAAAAATGGGAACATATTTTTTCCAAAATTCTCAATACTGCCCCCTAGCCCAGACAGGTTAAATAGCTGTAAAATAGTCATATGTTTGAAAAGTGGAAGTTTTCGGCTTTAGAGGAGTTTGTATTTCGCGCCCCGCCCATCATTGGATATTGGAGCAGACGTTCCGCTAGCGGAACGTGTAGATGTAAGAGGCTAACAAACTATAGTTTTGGCAAGTCGTTTAGGACATCTACTTTTTCCAACAATTGTTTACATACAGATTATTTCATTGTATCACAATTCCAGTGGGTCAAGAAGTTTACATACACTAAGTTGACTGTGCCTTCAAACAGCTTGGAAAATTCCAGAAAATTATGTCATGGCTTTAGAAGCTTCTGATAGGCTAATTGACATAATTTGAGTCAATTGGAGGTGTACCTGTGGATATATTTCAAGGCCTACCTTCAAACTCAGTGCCTCTTTGCTTGACATCTGCAGGCTCCGGACTGTGGGCCGTCTCTGCAGGCTCCGGATTGTGGGCCGTCTCTGCAGGCTCCGGACTGTGGGCCGTCTCTGCAGGCTCCGGACTATGGCCCGTCTCTGCGGGCTCCGGACTGTGGGCCGTCTCTGCGGGCTCCGGACTGTGGGCCGTCTCCGGACTGTGGGCCGTCTCTGCCGGCTCCGGACTGTGGGCCATCTGTGTCGGTTTCGGACTGTAGGACGTCGCCGGAAGCACTGGACGGGGAACTGTTGCCGGAAGCTCTGGACGGGGACTGCGCACTGAAGGCCTGATGCTTGGGGCTGGCTTTGGAGGTGCCAGACTAGTGACACGCACCACAGGGCTAGTGCGAGGAGCAGGAACAGGACGTACTGGACTGGGCAGGCGCACTAAAGGCCTGGTGCGTGGTGCTGGCTTTGGGGGCGCTAGAACAGTAACACGCACCACAGGGCTAGTGCGAGGAGCAGGAACTGGATACACTGGGCCATGAATACGCACTGGAGGTCTGGAGCGCACAGCCTGCACAACCCGTCCTGGCTGGATTGTCACTGTAGCCCTGCACGGGCGGAGTGCTGGCACAGGGCGAACTGGGCTGTGCTGAGGCATGATGACTGCCGTGCGTAAAGCAGGCGCAGGGTAGCCTGGGCCTAGGAGACGCACTGGTGGCCAGATGCACTTCTCCCTGGCTGGATGCCCACTCTAGCACGTCACTTACGGGGGGCTGGTATCACCCGTACCGGACTGTGCGTGCGGATGGGCGAGACCGTGCGCACTTCCGCATAGCACGGTGCTCTCAATGCCAAACGCTCCCCATAATAAGCACGAGGAGTTAGTTCAGGCCTATTGCCTGACTTACTCCAACTCCCCGTGTGTCCCCCCAAATTTTTTTGGGGGGGCTGTCTCCTTACCTCCTGAAATGGATTATATAGTGCCTCATACCTCCGACGCTCAGCCTTTGCTGCCTCCAGCTCCCCCTTTGGACGCCGGGACTCCCCAACCTGGTGCCATGGTCCCTTTCCATCCATTATTTCCTCCCATGTCCACGACTCTAAGTTGCTCCTCTGTAGCTCCTTCCTCCGCTGCTTGGTCCTCTTATGGTGGGTGGTTCTGTCGTCTGAGGTGGAGAAATCATCGGACCAATATGCAGCGGTTAGAATGCTCATCTTTTTATTAGAAGGGAAAAAATACTCATACAAAACAAACGACGAAAACAGTCCCGTAAGGTGCTCAGACTATACAGGGAAACAACCACCCACAAACACAAAATATGGCCTCCAATCAGAGATAACAACAAACAGCTGCCTCTGATTGGAGGTCATTGACAAAACTAACATAGACATAGAAAAAACTAGAAAACCTACATAGAAATAGAAAACATCAACCAAAAACCCCGAAACACACTAAACAAACACCCCCTGCCACGCCCTGACCAAACTACAATAACAAACAACCCCTTTTACTGGACAGGTCCCGTGCTTTGGAGTAATGCACACTGCGTCAAGGCCAAGTATTTACAGGCCAGTGTGCGCGGTGCCAGTGCCCCGCATTTGCCAGGGGGAAGGGCATCCAGCCAGTAAGGGTGGAGCCAGTGCTGCGCTCGAGACCGCCAGTGCGTCTTCACGGTCCAGTGTATCCTGTTCCCGCTCCTCGCACTGGCCGCGAGGTGCGTGTCTCCAGTCTGGCACATCCCAAGCCAGCACCACGCACCAGGCTTCCAGTGCATCAGCCCAGTCCAGTATGTCCTGTTCCCGCTCCTCGCACTAGCCTTGAGGTGCGTGTCCTTAGTCTGGTGTCTCCTAAGCCAACACCACGCACTAGGCTTCCAGTGCGTCAGCCCAGTCAGGTACGTCCTGTTCCCGCTCCTCGCACTAGCCTTGGGGTGCGTGTCTGATACCTCCAGTACCAGCCCCATGCACTAGGCTTCCAGTGCATCAGCCCAGTCCAGTACGTCCTGTTCCCGCTCCTCGCACTAGCGTTGGGGTGCGTGTCCCTAGTCTGATACCTCCAGTACCAGCCCCACGCACTAGGCTTCCAGTGCATCAGCCCAGTCCAGTACGTCCTGTTCCTGCTCCCCGCACTAGCCCTGAGGTGCGTGTCCCCAGTCTGGTACCTCCACTACCAGCACCACGCACTAGGCTTTTTTTGGGGGGGGGGGATTTTTGTTGTCAGGTGCATCCGGGGTCTGCACCTTTGGGGCGGGGGGGGGGTACTGTCACGTCCTGACCAGTAAAGGGGTTATTTGTTATTATAGTTTGGTCAGGACGTGGCAGGGGGTATTTGTTTTATATGGTTTTGAGTGTGTGTTTATGTAGAGGGGCGTTTTATTTATGTTTCGGCGATTTTGGTTTAGTTCTATGTTGTACAGTTCTGTCTGTTTCTAGGGTGTTTATTTCAATGTTTAGTATTTTGGGATTGGGGCCTTCAATTGGAGGCAGCTGGTTATCGTTGCCTCTGATTGATGGTCCTATAATTAGGAGTTTGTTTGCTTTGGGAATTGTGGGAGATTGTTCTTTGTATTGCTGTGTGAGCCTACAAGACTGTTTGTCGTCCGTTCATCGTTTTCTTGTTTTGTTTCATGTTTAATAAAAATGAGCATTCACATACCCTGCGCCTTGGTCCATCCATTACGACGATCGTGGCCACATGCTTTTTAAGAACAACAATTTCCCTAATAATCCTGTTTACATGGACACATCTGAAATCAGGCAACCTGATGGGACTTTTGTTAATGCAGAAAATTCTATCACAGTGACCATGTTCTTTTTGCGAAGCCCATTTGATTCGGAATAACAGTAAAGTTTCTATGTGAGAACTATTTGTAAGTTGCATACTATCAGTTTTTCCGAACTCACGTCACTCGTGAATAAGATGGAGGTTTGCGTTACCAGTGCTGGCATATGCGCAGAACAAATACACTACTGGAATGCCGATTAAGCTGTTTACTTGTCTTAATAATAAAAAAAATTGCTCAGAAAACCAGGTGTTTTAATCGGCGTATGCTTACTTTGATTTTGACCTTCCGCTGACTAAGATAAGCAGAGTAAGGTATTTACATGACTATTTCCATACTCGGCCTACTGCCATAATCAGTTTAATATCTAATTATTAGTGTGCATGTAAACATACTCTCTCCCTCATCCACTACCACCCTCAACTGAGTATATGTCCAATTCAAACCATAAACAGAATACTTGTCTAATGCAGTGTTCATATAAGCAAATGTTTCCTCTCCTTTTTAAAAGTAATTTGCTCATTGGAAAGTGAGGAAGCAACAGTATCCTTATTTCCCTTTTCTGTTCTAACTTGTAAACAACAAAAAGTTGCATGTCCTAGTGTCACCTACAGTTGAAGTCGGAAGTTTACATACACAGGTTGGAGTCATTAAAACTCGTTTTTCAACCTCTCCACAAATTTCTTGTTAACCAACTATAGTTTTGGCAAGTCGGACAAACCAGGACAAACTAGGTGTAACGAGTGTGCTGAGAGTCGGGAAGAAAGTTCAGGGAGTGAGTGTTTTAATAAATAAAATAACCAATGAACACGAAACACAAACAACGCACCGACATGAAAACAGAGCTGTCGATGAGAGGGGACCAAAGTGCAGAGTGGTTGTAGTTCCACATTTTATTAAATCTGTGAAACTTTGCAAAACATAAATAACTGAATTGACAAAAACAACAAACCGTGACGCAGAGAGAAACAAGCACTACTCAAAATATAATAACCCACAAAACCCAGGAAGAAAAACCCAGACTTAAATATGATCTCCAATTAGAGACAACGAGGACCAGCTGCCTCCAATTGGAGATCAACCCAAAAAACCTCAACATAGAAATAGAAAAACTAGAACTTAAACATAGAAATACAAAACATGGAAAACACAAAACATGGAAAACACAAAACACCCCCTGTCACGCCCTGACCTACTCTACCATAGAAAATAACCTCTTACTATGGTCAGGACGTGACAGAACCAAAGTGAGTGACAGATATAGGGAAGATAATCAAGGAGGTGATGGAGACGATGGTGACTGGTGTGCGGGATAATCAGCAGCCTGATGACCTAGAGGCCGGAGAGGGAGTATACAGTTGAAGTTGGAAGTTTACATACACCCTAGCCAAACACATTTAAACTGTCACGTCCTGACCAGTAATAGGTTGCCTCCAAAAAGCACGGGGATTTGGCTTGGGGCTTAATCCTGGCCCCGCCAAACTACCCATGTGCCCCCCCTATTTTTTTTATTTGGGCTGCCTCTCAGGTTTAAACACCAACCGTGTACCCCTGTAACATTCCCGGTCCTCTTTAACCTTCCTCCATGGGCCCTCTCCGGCTATAATCTCCTCCAAGGTCCACGACTCCCGATAGTCCACCTGCTGCTCCTTCCTCCGCTGCTTGGTCCGTGGTTGGTGGGAGATTCTGTCTCGATCGTCGTAATAGATGGACCAAGGCGCAGCGGGTACGTGAATGGTCATTTTTATTAAACACGAAACAAAACAAGACAAGACAAGAAACGAAACGAAAACGATGAACGGACGACAAACAGTCTTGTAGACTCACACAGCAATACAAAGAACAATCTCCCACAATCCCCAAAACAAACAATCTCCTAATTATAGGACCTTCAATCAGAGGCAACGATAACCAGCTGCCTCCAATTGAAGGCCCCAATCCCAAAATACTAAACATAGAAATAAACACAGCACTGTACAACATAGAACTAAACCAAAACCCCGGAAACATAAATAAAATGCCCCTCTACATAAACACACTCAAAACCATATAAAACAAATACCCCCTGCCACGTCCTGACCAAACTATAATAACAAGTAACCCCTTTACTGGTCAGGACGTGACACATGTAAACATTTTAAACAAACTATTATATTAAATTGACTATCCACAATAATAATTTTATTGTGTGCATGTAACCGTGCTCAGTAAGAGAGATAGAGGGTGTGCGTGTGTCACAGGAGGCCGGTGGCACCTTGATTGGGGAGGACAGGCTCATAGTAATGTCTGAAAAGGCATAAATGGAATGGTATCGAACACGGTTTGGTTTCCATGTGTTTGATACCTTTCCATTCACTCCATTCCAGCCATTATTATGAGCAATCCTCCCCTCAGCAGCCTCGTGTGGCACGTGTGCATAAGTATGTGCATGCGTGTGTGAGTAGATGTGTGTGTGTGTGTGTGTGTGTGTGTGTGTGTGTGTGTGTGTGTGTGTGTGTGTGTGTGTGTGTGTGTGTGTGTGTGTGTGTGTGTCAAGTTGTCTGGACCCCCTCACTCAACACTCTGTGATCATAAAATGTAAATTGTGACTTTGTAGTGTGGTGCCCTCTGATCTCTCTGATCTTGTCAATGCTCATCATTCAAAGAGCCACACACACACAGGCACTGTAATCTGCCAGCCAGCCTGATAAGGCCCAGCTAGCAACTAAACCATTGGAACTGCCATAAATACTATAAATATACAATATATATTTGTATGCATTTCTTACAGCACCACAGAGGATAGATATTCTAGGAACCCAGAACCAAATCTCATCTGCAGTCTGTTGCGAGAGACTAAAAGGATACAAGTATATTCAGGGTTTGTTCAACAATCATAAGAGGTAAGCTAGAGGTACCAGAAGCCACTATGTCCAAGGGATAGTGCGTGTATGTGCGCGTGTGCATGCAGAAATGCGTGAGAGGTTTGGGTGTGTGCTTCATGTCTCAGTTCTCCCACTCCACTCAGACAGGCTTTCTAAAGATAGAATGGAACAATGAATAGAATAGAAGCTCTGCTCTGCTGTTCTCTGAGTTTCAAATGAACTGGTATTCTCTGCTGTTGCATGACTCTAATTCTCTTCTCACACACTGACACCGGCATACACTCTCTCCCTTCCTCTCTACCTCCATCTTTCTCTGTCTCTTTTTCTCTGTCTCATGTTCTCACTCCCCACATCTCTCTCTTTCTCTCCCTCCCTCCCTTTCTTTCTATCTGTCTCCTCTTCTCTCTGTCTTCTTCTCTCTCTTCCTCTCTCCAGTCCAGATGCTCTGTGCCATGTCTCTCTGATCTGTCTGGGAGATAAGAGAGAGGAGGCTGGCAGGTTAGTGTGTGTGTGTGTGTGTGTGTGTGTGTGTGTGTGTGTGTGTGTGTGTGTGTGTGTGTGTGTGTGTGTGTGTGTGTGTGTGTGTGTGTGTGTGTGTGTGGCTGAGTCAAGTCCACAGCAATTTATCAGCACAGTGGGAGCAGCTGTGGGTCAGGAGCTTTCATATCTTCCGTGCTGTTTGAACCTGCTGGGAGAACACACAAACAAGTCCCCTTAACAACATCAGCCTAGCTAACTGTGTGTTCATGACAACATAGGATTACTGTAGTTGTTGAATACATCACAAAGGGTATTTCTGATTAATGTTATAGTAATCTTTCACTTCCTGATCTCTCTCTCACTGTGCTCCTTGACTTAACCTTCTCCACCACTTCCTCTTTCTCCCTGATCTCCCTCTTCCTGTCCACCTCCTCTCCTTGATCCCTTTCTCACTGTTCTCTGTCATCCCTACTCCTCTTAGATGCTAACTAGACCGGGCATGCGAGTGTGTCCGTGTGCACCATCGACCGCGCATGTTGATTTTGTCCATCCAAACCAGACGCGATCAGGACACGCAGGTTGAAATATCAAAATTAACTCTAAACCAACTATATTAATTTGGTGACAGGTTGAAAATAATTAAACATTTATGGCAATTTAGCTAGCTAGCTTGCTGCTGCTAGCTAATTTGTCTTGGGATATAGACATTGGGTTGTTATTTTACCTGAAATGCACAAGGTCCTCTACTCCGACAATTATTAAACAGATAAAAGGGTAAACCAAATTAGTTTCTAGTAATCTCTCCACCTTCTGTTGGAAACCCACTTTATGGTGCATTACCACCACCAACTAGACTGGAGTGTGGACCTCAGTTCATCTTTCAATCACCCAAGTGGGTATATGCTCCTAAAAACTAATAAGGAGATTGTAGAGGCGGGACTTGCAGCGCATCAAGCTTCACAAATAGAACCAAGTTATATTTCAGCGCCTGGCAACGCAGATGTTCGTTGATGCGCGCAAGCAGTGTGGATGCAATGATTGAATAACATGCATGTGTACATTTATTTTGCAACGCTCGCATACGCGGGCGGTGTGGTCAGTATGTTTAAGGAGCAGCAGCATACCACCCTACATACCACTGCTGGCTTGCTTCTGAAGCTAAGCAGGGTTGGTTCTGTTCAGTCCCTGGATGGGAGACCAGATGCTGCTGGAAGTGGAGCTGGAGGGCCAGTAGGAGGCACTCTTTCATCTGGTCTAAAAAAATATCCCAATGCCCCAGTGCAGTGATTGGGGACACTGCCCTGTGTAGGGTGCTGTCTTTCGGGTGGGATGTTAAATGGATGTCCTGACTCTCTGAGGTCATTAAAGATCCCATGGCACTTATTGTAAGAGTGGGGTTGTTAACCCTGGTGTCCTGGGTAAATTCCCAATCTGGCCCTCAAACCATCATGGTCACCTAATAATCCCCAGTTTACAATTGGCTCATTCCTCTCCCCTGTAACTATTCCCCAGGTTGTTGCGGTAAATGAGAATGTGTTCTCAGTCAACTTACCTGGTAAAATAATGGATAAATAAAAAATGTTATTCTCTCTTCCTTAATTCCTTCTCGTCCACCCAAATTCCTTTCTACCTATTACCCTCTCACCTGTTCTCTGCTGTGCTGGGAGGCCTGTGGCATTGACATGAGAGCTGAGACAATAATCCTTACACATCAACTTCTTTCTCTGCATTACAAAGGCCATTCTGTGAGATCCAGACAGCTGGCTGTCAGGGAGTCAAAGGAGGGTTTCTGATCTCACTAAATCCTAACTGCTGTGTGAACACTGAGACTGACTGGAGGAGGGATGTTTGTTAGGGGACAATTCCATGTTACAGGAATTATGCTTTGACTCAGTTTATTTTTTATTTTAAAGTTTCAAAGTTTAACAACAAGGACTGTGTTTAACAATTTCCACAGAAAATTTTACAAAAACAAATTTTGTGGAAGAAGTGTGCAGATCCAAACTTTGGTAACGGAATTACGGTAAAATGTCTCTTGGGTTTTCATGTAACCACAGTAAATATCAGCTTCAAATTAAGATTCAAATATGTCTGCAGAAAGAATGGGATGTCAGCTATGACATGGCACCTTGAGTTTGAAAAAAATATTTTTTGTTTTTTAACTACAGTAAGTGAAGTGGATTTTCACCCAGAAACAGAATTACGGTAACTGAATTACATAATGGGTCCCTGAACTATACTACACAGAAATGCATAGCTATGGATATGAATGTCATTCTCCTCATGTTTCACAAGTTTGGACATCATAGCACAACAGAGCACAGTAAAGTGCAGTACAATACAGCACAGCAAAGCAGAATAGAGTAGAGCTTAGTACAGTGCAGTAGAGTACAGGAGAGAACAGTATAGTAGAGTTCAGTAAAGTAGATTATAGTTCAGTACAGTAGAGTGCAGCACAATATACTGTACTATACTCTACTTTTCTTTACTGTATTGTACTGTACTACTGTATTGTATTGGACTGTACAGTACTGTACTGTACACCGTATTGTATTGTACTCTACTCTACTGTGCTCTACTCATTGTACTGTACTGTACTGTAGGCCGTCATTGTAAATAAGAATTTGTTCTTAACTGACTTACCTAGTTAAATAAAAATGGGTACTTTTTCCACCACTGGTTTGTGACTACTATGATTTCCCATTGTAGCCAATCTAGTTGCAGTAGTTCTGTTACAGATTTGTTGCTAATTCCATTACAATTTTCAAAAACAAAATTGATATCAGTGAAATCGCTATAACTAATTGGTAGGTCTACCATTGCTTGTTACTTCTGTGAACTTTCAATATGCACCTCCTCATGAGGGAGAGAAATTAGAAAATACTGTATCTTAAAGATACAGTGGTTCGTTCTTTAAAAGTTGCAGTATACTATGGCACAGCTTGCATGGTGCTGCACAATTCTATGGCACGTTATTTAAGTGTGAACCAATGGTACCATTAATGCTAGTTAGTGCTTGTTTGACCACCAGAGGGCATCTTTGAGAAGCATTTGATAGCCTTCAATAGTGGCTGTACTAGAGAATTTTAAACTTTTTTTTGTAAGAACATAGTATATGGGACTGATTTTGACAAATTTTCCTTAATTAATTTGATTAATATTATGGTGTTTCTATTCCAAGAAATACCAAAAAACCTCTGGGTTTCTGTAAGGATGGAATAGAAAATATGGCGCTGTACAATGTGATGGTGGGGAGTAGGCTACAGTACTGGGCTATTTAGCTAAAGAATCCCTGTGTTGTGTGGGCAGGCACACAGGAGACCGGGGTTCAATTCCCCGATGGGGAGGAAGGAGTAGGCTGTCCTTGTAAATAAGAATTTGTTCTTAACTGATTGCATATGTGTTATTTCATAGTGGTGATGTCTTCACTATTATTCTACAATGTAGAAAATAGTAAAATAAAGAAAAACCCTGGAATGAGTAGGTGTCTCCAAACCTTTGACTGGTACTTGCTTAATTCATTTGATTAATATTATGATCTTTCTATTTCAAGAAAAATGAATGGAACAGAAAATATGGCGCTGTACAATGTGACGGTTGGGAGTAGGCTACAATACTTGGCTATTTAGCTAAAGAATCCCTGTGTCATGTGGGCATGTGGGAGACCTCGGTTCAATTCCCCAATGGGGAGGAAGGAGTAGGCTGTCTTTGTAAATAAGAGTTTGTTCATAACTGACTTGCCTTGTTAAATAAAGGTTGCATTAAGAGCATAACATTTCTACACCCTAATTGTATAATTGTAGTCTGACCAATACCCAAACAGAGATTCAGTGAAAATAAAAATCAAATTGATTTATCAAGAACAGTCCCCATGCTTGTCTCAGAGCAGTGCGAAACGGTGCTAAAATAGTTGTAGGCTATTGCTTCAAACTTCAATATGCTCTTTAACTAAATAAGACCTACAGCACATTACTCAACACTAGTGAGACTCATGTCGCCTATGGTAGGCCTACAGTATATCGAAAAACATGACACAACTCTCCGCCAATAATTACATATGGAGGATTCTAAAGCCGCCTCATGGGTCTCCCGGTGGCAGCCAGCACGGGTATAAAACCTGCATCTGTTTGCACTGCGGGATCTCCCATCCACTCTGGAGCCCCCATCCACAAAGTATCAAAATACAGAGAGGTGTTGGTAAAGGTATATTGTCCTGCTAATAGCCCATAATAATACTGTACATGGTGTCCAGGTCAGGATAACCAAAACATTTATTTATTAAAACCTGTTAGGGCTAGGGGGCAGTATTTACACGGCCGGATAAAAAACATACCCGATTTAATCTGGTTACTACTCCTGCCCAGTAACTAGAATATGCATATAATTATTGGCTTTGGATAGAAAACACCCTAAAGTTTCTAAAACTGTTTGAATGGTGTCTGTGAGTATAACAGAACTCATATGGCAGGCAAAAACCTGAGAAGATTCCATGCAGGAAGTGGCCTCTCTGACAAGGAGTCGTTCTTCTTGTCTCTGTTTATTGAAGAGTGAGGATCTTAGCTGTAACGTGACACTTCCCACGGCTCCCATAGGCTCTCAGAGCCCGGGAAAAAGCTGAACGATATCAAGGCAGCCTCTGGCTGAAACACATTATCGCCTTTGCCAAGTGGCCGATCAGAGGACAAAGGAATTAGGCGCGTGCCTGAGTCGACCCCGTGCTGTATTTTCTTTCGGCTGTTTACCTAATTGCAGATTCCCGGTCGGAATATTATCGCTTTTTTACGAGAAAAATGGCATAAAAATTGATTTTAAACAGCGGTTGACATGCTTCGAAGTACGGTAATGAAATATTTAGAAATCTTTTGTCACGAAATGCGCCGTGCGTGTGACCCTTATTTACCATTGGGATAGTGTCTTGAACGCACGAACAAAACGCCGCTGTTGGAACATAACTATGGATTATTTGGGACCAAACCAACATTTGTTATTGAAGTAGAAGTCCTGGGAGTGCATTCTGACGAAGAACAGAAAAGCTATTTTAAAATCGGACATATCGAGTGCATAGAGGAGTTCTGTATCTATAATTCTTAAACTAATTGTTATGTTTTTTGTGAACGTTTATCGTGAGTAATTTAGTAAATTGTTAGAAATTCACCGGAAGTGTTCGGTGGGAATGATTGTTCTGAACGTCACATGCTAATGTAAAAAGCTGGTTTTTGATATAAATGTGAACTTGATTGAACAAAACATGCATGTATTGTATAACATAATGTCCTAGGAGTGTCATCTGATGAAGATCATCAAAGGTTAGTGCTGCATTTAGCTGTGGTTTTGTTTTTTGTGACATTATATGCTAGCTTGAAAAATGGGTGTCTGATTATTTCTGGCTGGGTACTCTGCTGACATAATCTAATGTTTTGCTTTTGCTGTAAAGCCTTTTTGAAATCGGACAGTGTGGTTAGATAAAGGAGAGTCTTGTCTTTAAAATGGTGTAAAATAGTCATATGTTTGAAAAATGGAAGTTTTTGGATTTTTGAGTAATTTGTAATTCGTGCCACGCCTATCATTGGATATTGGAGCAGGTGTTCCGCTAGCGGAACATCTAGATGTAAACATCTAGGTACATACAAGTGTCTTATATCGGTTAAAAGCTTAAATTCTTGTTAATCTAACTGCATTGTCTGATTTACAATAGGCTTCACAGCGAAAGCATGCCATGCGATTGTCTGAGGACGGCGCCCCACATCAAAATATTTTTCTACCAGCACAGGCTTCGTAAAATCACAAATAGCGATTAAATATTCACTTTTTGAAAATCTTCCTCTGATTTGCAATCCCAAGGGTCCCAGCTACAACATGCGTGGACATTTTGTTAGACAAAATCTTTCTATATATCCCAAAAAGTCGGTTTAGTTGGCGCCATTGATTTGAGTAATCCACTCGTTCAACATGCAAAGAAATGAATCCAAAAAGCTACCGCTAAACTTTGTTAAAACAAGTCAAAATACATTTCTATTTAATCCTCAGGTACCCTAAAATGTAATTAAACTATAATATTTCATACGGAAAGAAGTATGTTCAATAGAGATACTTCCGCTGCAGGATTTCAGTCCTTCACGGCGTAGTGTGTTACCAATTTGTTTTCTTGGTGACTATGATCCCAGCTGCCTTGAGATCATTGACAAGATCCTCCCGTGTAGTTCTGGGCTGATTCCTCACCATTCTCATGCTCATTGCAACTCCACGAGGTGAGATCTTGCATGGAGCCCCAGGCCGAGGGATATTGACAGTTCTTTTGTGTTTCTTCCATTTGCGAATAATTGCACCAAATGTTGTCACCTTCTCACCAAGCTGCTTGGCGATGGTCTTGTAGCCCATTCCAGCCTTGTGTAGGTCTACAATCTTGTCCCTGACATCCTTGGAGAGCTCTTTGGTCTTGGCCATGGTGGAGAGTTTGGAATCTGATTGATTGATTGCTTCTGTGGACAGGTGTCTTTTATACAAGTAACAAGCTGCGGTTAGGAGCACTCCCTTTAAGAGTGTGCTCCTAATCTCAGCTCGTTACCTGTATAAAAGACACCTGGGAGCCAGAAATCTTTCTGATTGAGAGGGGGCCAAATACTTATTTCCCTCATTAAAATGCAAATCGATTTATAACATTTTTGACATGCGTTTCTCTCTATATTTTTGTTGTTATTCTGTCTCTCACTGTTCAAATAAACCTACCATTAAAATTATAGACTGATCATTTCTTTGTCAGTGGGCAAACGTACAAAATCAGCAGGGGATCAAATACTTTTTTCCCCCACTGTACATACCCCAACCAGAAGCCATGGATTACAGGCAACATTTGCAATGAACTAAAGGGTAGAGCTACGGCTTTCAAGGTGCGGGACTCTAAGCCGGAGGCTTACAAGAAATCCTGCTATGCCCTACGACGAACCATCAAACAGGCAAAGCGTCAATACAGGGCTAAGATTGAATCATACTACACCGGCTCCAATGCTCGTCTTATGTGGCAGGGCTTGCAAACAATTACAGACTACAAAGGGAAGCACCGCCGCGACCTGCCCAGTGACACGAGCCTACCAGATGAGCTAAATCACTTCTATGCTCGCTTCGAGGCAAGTGTCATGACGTTGGCCTGTGGGTAAGGTTTATGACCCCCCCCCCCATAAATACCTTTCTCCCTTCCCCTCTCTTACTGACCCTACTGAAGGACTGCTGTCCTGTTAAATATAGAGAGTCTGGGAACATCAAACAAATGGGGAAAGGAACCATATTTTGGTAATAAAACCAGTTGGAAATATGCTTTGGAACGTAATGAGTATGGATGTCAGTTCAGTTGTCATCTGAGACATTATGACTGATGACAGGATGACATAAACTGTACCTGGGAAAGTATCCACCCTCTAGTTATCAGAGTCACATGGAATTGTTATGCAATTGAAATGTTTGATATTGAAATTGTTTGTTAGGAGATTAAATGTAATTTTAGCTTCCAAATGAGAGATTTGGGTTTTCATAAGGAAAGTGCCCTGCTTGATCAGTGCCCCACCCCTGTGAAGAGGAGGGGTTATAAACGATGAAACACATCCTCCCCCCTCTCCACTATATAAGCCTTTGACGAAAAGATAACCAGGTTGTTCCAGTACGTGAGGTCTGCAGCCTCTACGTTAGAAGGACACACATGTCAAGTACAGAACTAATCCAACCTCGGCGTGAGCTTTGGTGGCGAATGGTATGAACTTTGAGCTTATTCACTACAGAAGTGATACTTCCTAGCCGTTGAGTTAGCAGCGGCCGCTGTAGACGTGGGCTAGGAAAGGACGGACGACGGATCCAGTCTAACAAACAGACGAAGATACCACCACGTATCCAATTTACCACCAGAGACATTCTTCCGAGGACAGGAAGATCTGTTGGCCAACCCGGCCAGCATCTACGACCAATCTACCGAAGCGCAGCTCAAAGTAAATATTTATTGCATTTTCCTTTTCCAAATGGGCGGTAATTTAGAATGCATAAGATAATGTATTTACGATAGCATAGCTGCTGTTTGTTTGTTCCTAAGTCTTCCCGCTCTTTCATTCAAGCCCAACCCCCTTTCCTTTGTGTAACCAGCCGTCATATCTGTTCTGTCCACCGGGACGTTTTCTGTATGACATAATTTGTATTCTGTGTATTTGTAATTCTGTGTGATTAGTTAGGTATTTAGTAAATAAATAATTAAACCCAATTTTGTATTGCTGATTCAACTTGTTAGCCAGAGTTCGTGAAGATAGCCAAGAATTTACAACTTTCATTATGAGACTGAAAATAAGATAAGGGTTAATATTGACTGCTATCGATGGAAAATATTACTAAGTATTTTAAGAGATTATTCGGAAGATAACGGCTCTATAAACGTTCTTCCGTGGTGCCCCGGCTTTCTAGTTAATTACATTTACATGATTAGCTTAATCAGGTAATATTAATTACAGAGAAATAATTTTATTGGTTAGCATGTCATATCACTTAATCCGGCATAGCCAAAGACACGACACAAGCAACACTGAGGCATGCATGAGAGCATCAGCTCTTCCGGACGACCGTGTGATCACGCTCTCCGTAGCCGGCGTGAGAAAGACCTTTAAACAGGTCAACACACACAAGGCTGCGGGGCCAGACGGATTACCAGGACATGTGCTCCGGGCATATGCTGACTAACTGGCATGTGTCTTCACTGACATTTTCAACATGTCCCTGATTGAGTCTGTAATACATACCAACATGTTTCAAGCAGACCATCATAGTCCCTGTGCCCAAGAACACCAAGGCCACCTGCCAAAATGACTACAGACCCGTAGCGCTCACTTCCGTAGCCATGAAGTGCTTTGAAAGGTTGGTAATGGCTCACATCAACACCATTATCCCAGAAACCCTGAACCCACTCCAATTTGCATACAGATCCAAAGATGATGCAATCTCTATTGCACTCCACACTGTCCTTTCCCACCTGGACAAAAGGAACACTTATGTGAGAATGCTATTCATTGACTACAGCTCAGTGTTCAACACCATAGAACCCTGAAAACTCATCACTAAGCTAAGGATCCTGGGACTAAACACCTCCCTCTGAAACTGGATCCTGGACTTCCTGACGGGCCGCCCCCAGGTGGTGAGGGTAGGTAGCAAGACATCTACCACGCTGATCCTCAACACTGGACCTCCCCAGGGGTGCGTGCTCAGTACCCTCCTGTACTCCCTGTTCACCCACGACTGCATGGCCAGGCACAACTCCAACACCCTCATTAAGTTTCCAGACGACACAACAGTGGTAGGCCTGATCACCGACAACGACCAGACAGCCTATAGGGAGAAGGTCAAAGACCTGGCCGGGTGGTGCCAGAATAACAACCTATCCCTCAACGTAACCAAGACTAAGGAGATGATTGTGGACTACAGGAAAAGGAGGACCGAGCACACCCCCACTCTCATTGACGGGGCTGTAGTGGAGCAGGTTGAGAGCTTCAAGTTCCTTGGTGTCCACATCAACAACAAACTAGAATGGTCCAAACACATCAAGACAGTCGTGAAGAGGGGACGACAACGTCTATTCCCACTCAGAAAAGTAAAAAGATTTGGCATGGGTCCTGAGATCCTCAAAAGGTTCTACTGCTGCAACATCGAGAGCATTCTGACTGGTTGCATCACTGTCTGGTACGGCAATTTCTCGGCCTCTGACCGCAAGGCACTACAGAGGGTAGTGCGTACGGCCCAGTATATCACTGGGGCTAAGCTGCCTGCCATCCAGGACCTCTACACCAGGCGGTGTAAGAGGAAGGCCCTAAAAATTGTCAAAGACCCCAGCCACCCTAGCCATAGACTGTTCTCTCTACTACCGCATGGCAACCGGTACCGGAGTGCCAAGTCTAGGACAAAAAGGCTTCTCAACAGTTTTTACCCCCAAGCCATAAGACTCCTGAACAGGTAATCAAATGGCTACCCGGACTATGTGCATTGTGTGCCCCCCCAATCCCTCTTTTTTACGCTGCTGCTACTCTCTGTTTATCATATATGCACAGTCACCTTAACTATAAATTCATGTACATATTACCTAATTTGGGCCAGTGCTCCCGCACGTTGGCTAACCGGGATATCTGCATTGTGTCCCACCCACCACCCTCCAACCCCTCTTTTACGCTGCTGCTACTCTGTTCATCATATATGCATACTACTTCAATCAATGCCTGACTAACCAGTGCCTGTATGTAGCCTCGCTACTTTTATAGCCTCGCTACTGTATATAGCTTGTCTTTTTACTGTTGTTTTATTTCTTTACCTACCTATTGTTCACCTAATACCTTTTTTGCACTAGTTGTTAGAGCCTGTAAGTAAGCATTTCACTGTAAGGTCTACACCTGTTGTATTCGGCGCACGTGACAAATTAACTTTGATTTGATTTTAGATAAGTAAAATTAGCAAGTGCGCGTCCTCTTCGTCGCGCGCACAGACTGATTTCGAACTCTGACTCCCAGTACCAAAACTCAAAATTCTTCCTTGTTTGGGAAGAAACAAGCCTGAAACCTTGAACAAAGACTGTTGACATCTAGTGGAAGCCATAGGAATTGCAATCTGGGAGCTGGAATTGCATATGACCGATACCTTTCCATTGAAAGAGCATGGGCTCTCAAAAAAAATAATATTCTGGTTGGTTTTTCTTTGAATTTTCTCCTACCATATCAATTGTGTTATGGATGGATGGATAGATGGATGGATGGATGGAAACGTGTTTTCTAGAGTGATTTCTGAGGAGAACTGTGCAGATATAAATGTTTCAGAGACAGAGGAACAGCTTTGGTTAATGGAATGGCCCAACACTACCTCACACACTACTACACACACACATGACTACACACACACACACACACACACACACACACACACACACACACACACACACACACACACACACACACACAGAGAGAGAGAGAGACAGCCACAGGAGGATATAAGTCTATAAAACTGACATTTTCCTGCCCTACTCCTCCCTCCTTCCCCATCCTCATATACTTTCCTCCCCTACTTTCCTCCCCTGCCTCCCACCTTCCCGCTCCATGGTATATGGTCAAGTCAGCGCTACCCAGGGTAGCTGTTGCTTTAACCTACCCTGGGTAATTGTACATTCAAGCCAATAACTGCGCTGCATTACTTTCATTGTCAATCGTTTCCTTCTCATTCACTGACTTGTAACCAGTGGCGGATTTAGGCGTAGGCGACATGGGCAGCCACCCAGGACGGCATCTTGCCCGGGGCGGCATGGGGCGCGATCGGTTTTCTATCGCTCATTTGCACGTGTGGGACTGTGGGTGAATTAACCTTGCCGGAGTGGGCGCCCTGATTCTAGTTTGTGTGCTAGGCAGGCTACTGCCTGGGAATGTCTCCCACTCAGAAGTACGAGATGGGGAGGGGGCGGGGATAGGTTGACCTCAGGTCTCCCCACTGGAAGCCCGAGGTAGGGGGAGCAGGGGGGAATCTATCAAAAGGCACCTATAACGTTGTACAGTACTAATGCAATTAGTAATGCAATTAGTTGTGCAATTTAGTTTGTGTGTTTCTTGTTTGAAGTGCAATGGTGTAATAATCAGGTTCTCTTCTTTATAAGTGTGTTATTCTATTTGTGTGATATAGGATTTGTGCAATTTAGTTTTATTTGTGTTTTTTTGTTAGCAATTGGGTAATAGCGTAATAATTCGATTATCTTTTTTACTTGTTTTTATATACTACAATTTGTTTCTATTGTCTTTGTTACTTCTTTTTGATATTTATCAGTCTTATTTTTGTATATATATATATATATATATATAGTTTTAAATGTTGAAATTATTCATTTGTGTTGTTCCAAATGTCTGAATAAAAATACATTTAGTCAGAATGGTGCTTTTTGGGGGAGGTTCGCCCAGGGAGCCATAGAAGCTAGAACCGCCACTGGTCGTAACCAAAGAAAAATATGATTTAGCTACCTGTGTGATGTGACACAAACCCATTGTAGCAAATTTCTGTCAACTTGCTACTGAGACAATGTGTTTTGTGTATAATTTGCTTTTAACACAAGCTTTTTTTCTCAGTGTTTGTGTATTCATTTGATAGTTCAATTCACTTGCTATGAATATGAAATTCCAAGTTTACTCTCATTTAGATCAGCCTTGGATCCCTCTTCATGGGCCCCTGTGGCACAGAACCCTTCTTCTGACCTGAGGGTGGAGCCTTCGCTTACTTCACCACAGGCCTTGTGGTAAAGTAGACGAAGGCCACACCTCTCAATGATTGCTTGCTGACCCAGTCTGTAATACCTACACGTTTCAAGCAGACCACCATAGTCCCTGTGCCCAAGAACACCAAGGTAACCTGTCTAAATGACTATTGCCCCATACCACTCACATCTTTAGCCATTAAATATTTAGAAAGGCTGGTCAGGACTCACATCAACACCATCATCCCAGACACCCTGGATTTACTCCAACTGACATACCGCCCCAACAGATCCACAGATGACGCAATATCTATTGCACTCGACACTGCACTATCCCACCTGGAAAAGAGGAACACCTACACAACCGGTCAAAGGTTTTAGAACACCTACTCATTCAAGGGTTTTTCTTTATTTTTACTATTTTCTACATTGTAGAATAATAGTGAAGACATCAAAACAATGAAATAACACATATGGAATCATGTAGTAACCAAAAAAGTGTTAAACAAATCAAAATATATTTTATATTTGAGATTCTTCAAATAGCCACCTTTTGCCTTGACAGCTTTGCACACTCTTGGCATTCTCTCATCCAGGTTCATGAGGTAGTCACCTGGAATGCATTTCAATTAACAGGTGTGCCTTGTTAAAAGTACATTAGTGGAATTTCTTTCCTTCTTAATGCGTTTGAGCCAATCATTTGTGTTGTGACAGGGTAGGGGGGTATACAGAAGATAGCCTTATTTGGTAAAAGACCAGGTCCATATTATGGCAAGAACAGCTTAAATGAGCAAAGAGAAACAACAGTCCATCATTACTTTAACCTGTCTGGGCTAGGGGGCAGTATTTTCACGGCCGGAAGAAAAACGTACCCAATTTAAACAGGTTACTACTCTGGCCCAGAAACTAGAATATGCATATTATTAGTAGATTTGGATAGAAAACACTCTGAAGTTTCTAAAACTGTTTGAATGGTGTCTGTGAGTATAACATAACTCATATGGCAGGCAAAAACCTGAGAAAATTCCAAGCAGGAAGTGGAAAGTCTGAGAATTGTAGTTCTTCTTTTGATTCTCTATTGAAACTATTTTTGTAAATTGATGTGCACATTCACCGACAGTTTTGGTGGGAATACATTTTATGAACATCACGCGCCAATGTAAAAATGCTGTTTTTGGATATAAATATGAACTTTATCGAACAAAACATACATGTATTGTGTAACATAATGTCCTAGGAGTGTCATCCGATGAAGATCGTCAAAGGTTAGTGCTTCATTTAGCTGTGTTTTGGGTTTTATTGACACATGTCCTCTGTTGGAAAATGGCTGTGTGATTATTTTTGTCTATGTACTCTCCTAACATAATCTAATGTTTTGCTTTCGCTGTAAAGCCTTTTTGAAATCGGACAATGTGGTTAGATTAACAAGAAGTTTATCTTTAAAACGGTGTAAAATAGTTGTATGTTTGAGAAAGTTGAATTATGACATTTTATTGTTTTTGAATCTTCCGCCCTGACTGGCTTGGTCCCGCAGGTGGCTAGCGTCCCACCTAGCCCATAGAAGGTAAGACATGAAGGTCAAACAATGATGAACATTTCAAGAACTTTGAAAGTTTCTTCAAGTGCGGTCGCAAAAACCATCAAGTGCTATGATGAAACTGGCTTTCGTGAGGACCGTCACAAGAATGGAAGACCCAGAGTTACCTCTGATGCAGAGGATAAGTTCATTAGAGTTACCAGCCTTAGAAATTGCAGCCCAAATAAATGCTTCACAGAGTTCAAGTAACAGCCACCTCTCAACATTAACTGTTCAGAGGAGACTGTGTGAATCAGGCCTTCATGGTTGGATTGCTGCAAACAAACCACTACTAAAGGACACCAATAAGAAGAGACTCGCTTGAGCCAAGAAAGACGAGCAATGGACATTAGACCGGTGGAAATGTGTCCTTTGGTATGGAGATGGTTTAGGATGAGTTGGACCGCAGAGTGAAGGAAAAGCAGCCAACAAGTGCTCAGCATATGTGGGAACTCCTTCCCACATATGGAACCAACAAGACCCTAAACAGCTTCTACCCCCAAGCCATAAGACTGCTAATTAAATAGTTAACCAAATATCTACTGGGACTATCTGCATTGACCCTTTTTGCACAAACATACGCTGCTGCTACTGTTTAATATCTATCCTGTTGCATTGTCACTTTATTCCTAGTTATACACACTGAGTGTACAAAACATTAGGAACTCCAACCTAATATTGAGTTGCAACCCCTTTTGCCCTCAGAACAGTCTCAATTCATCGGGGCATGGATTCTACAAGGTGTAGAAAGCTCGTTGACTCCAATGCTTCCCAAATTAGTGTCAAGTTGGCTGGATGTCATTTGGGTGGTGGACCATTCTTGATACACACGGGAAACTGTTGAGCATGAAAACCCCAGCAGCATTAATGTTCTTCACACACTTGGGTGCGCCAGGCACCTATTACCATACCTCGTTCAAAGGCACTAAAATCTTTTGTCTTAACCATTCACACCCTTGAATGGCACACATATACAATCAATGTCTCAATTGTCTCAAGACTTTTCTTTCTCTCTGCACTGTTGGGAAGGACTCGTAAGTAAGCATTTCACGGTTAGTCAACACCTGTTGTTTACGAAGCAAGTGATGAATATAATTGTATTTTATTTGATTGATCATCTAGGTCAGTGGTTCCCAACCTTTTTCGATTACTGTATCACCAAGTACATTTTGCTCTGTTGGGGGTACGCCTGAAGTATCCCCTCATGTGCATTTTACCAGTAAGCCTATGGTCTCATGAATCTTCTCAATAAACCCCTGTGGATATCGGCCAAGTACCCCCAGGGGTCATATTACCCCTGGTTGGGAACCACTGAACTAGGTGACTCAGTGATCTAGTCTCTGTGGCAAGGGGACAGAGAGAAACCTACAATGTAGAAAAGATGGTGCCAATAGAGATGGCAGCTTTCCTTCCAGTCCTTAGGAAACTGTGCACTGTTTTGTTTTTTTATGTATTATTTCTTACATTGTTAGCCCAGAAAACCTTAAGTGTTATTACATACAGCCGGGAAGAACTATTGGATATCAGACAGACGTCAACTTACCAGCACAACCAGTATTACGACCAGGAATACGACTTTTCTAAAGCGGATCTTTTGTCTGCACCTCCCCGGCATTTGAACTGATTCCAGAGGCTGACACAAAACAACGTCGCCGGAGGAGAAGGTTCCTCCGGCTTCGGATACGGATTTAGTTTGTCTTTTTGGTTTGGGTCCCACCCTAATCAACAGCCAGTGGAATTGCGTCGCGCTAAATGCAAAACCTCATAAATGCTATAACTTCAATTTCTCAAACATATGACTATTTTACACCGTTTTATAGATACACCTCTCCTGAATCGAACCACACAGCTAAATGCAGCACTAACCTTTGACAACCTTCATCAGATGACACTCCTAGGACATCATGTTACACAATACATGCATTTTTCGTTCGATAAAGTTCATATTTATAAATCTTTTCCCTCAAATGCTTCCGGTGAATTAGCGCTACAATTTACAAAATTACTATTCGAAAACATTGTTAAAATGTAATATTGTCATTCAAAGACTTATAGATTAACATGTCTTGAATGCCATCGCTTTGCCAGATTTAAAAATAACTTTACTGGGAAATCACAGTTTGCAATAAACGGCGTGGTATGCCCAGAAAAAAAGTCTAGGCTATACATGTTGGAGCCAACTTGGAACGATCAACCATCAAAAATACTATTGTAAATAATACCTTACCTTTGATTATCTTTATCAGAAGGCACTTCTAGGCATCCCAGGTCCATAACAAATGTAGTTTTGTTCAAAAAAGTTAATAATTTATGTCCCAATAGTGTTAGCGCGCTCCGAAGGCTAGTGAAAATGTACCGTGTGCGTCTGACTTGTCGTCAGGAATGAGCAAAAAAAAAATATTTAAGTTCGTTCAAACATGTCAAACGTTGTATAACATAAATCTTTAGGGGCTTTTTCAACCAGGGCTTCAATAATATTCCATTGGGACGGTTGCATTGTTTTTCAAAACGTTTCGAAAAGGGAGAGTAGTCATGGGCGCCGACGTCACAATGGTAATGGCCCATCCCCTGTGACCAAGTGCCACAACCTCTCTTTGGGTCAGTTACTACCATAGGAGACTCAAACCACTTTGTAAAGACTGGGGACATCTAGTGGAAGCCATAGGAAGTGCTAAATGATTCACAAGCCCCTGTGTGTTTCAATGGCAAATGTTTGAAGTGATATCCACACTTCAGATTTCAGTTTCCTGTCAGGATTTGTCTCAGGGTTTTGACTGCCATATGAGTTGTGTTATACTCACAGACACCATTCAAACAGTTTTAGAAACTTCAGGAAACAGCAAAGGGAGCACCCCCCTATTCACATCAACGGGACAGCAGTGGAGAAGGTGGAAAGTTCTAAGTTCCTCGGTGTACATATCACCTACAAACTGAAATGGTCCACGCACACAGACAGTGTGGTGAAGAAGGCGCAACAGTGCCTCTTCAACCTCAGGAGGTTGAAAAAATGTGGCTTGTCACCGAAAACCCTCACTAAGTTTTACAGGTGCACAATTGAGAGCATCCTGTCGGGCTGTATCATCGCCTGGTACGGCATCTGCACCGCCAACAACCGCAGGGCTCTCCAGAGGGTGGTGCGGTCTGCACAATGCATCACCAGGGGCAAACTACTTGCCCTCCAAGACACCTACAACACTGATGTCACAGGAAGGCAACAAGATCATCAAGGACAAAAACTGTAAACTGTATCCTACACTATCTATTCTATACTATCTTTTGCATCTTAGCCGCTCTGTCACTGCTCATCCATATATTTTATATTTATATATACTTATCCCATTCCTTTACTAGATTGTGTGTATTAGGTTTTGTTGTGGAATTTGTTAGATGTTAGGTTTTGTTGTGTAATTGTTAGATATTACCTGTTAGATACTGCTGCACTGTCGGATCTAGAAGCATAAGCATTTCACTACACTCGCAATAACATCTGCGAACCATGTGTATGTGACCAATAACATTTGATTTGATTTGACAAGACATTCCTATGAGGTAAGTTCTAACTCAAATGTTTTTATCTCCACCATTAACCTCTCTAGGGCAGGTGGCACCAAATCGTCCCACCTACGTAACAGCCAGTTGAATCCTGTGGCGCGATTTTCAAATACCTTAGAAATGCTATTACTTCAATTTCTCAAACATATGACTATTTTACAGCTATTTAAAGACAAGACTCTCGTTAATCTAACCACACTGTCCGATTTCAAAAAGGCTTTACAACGAAAGCAAAACATTAGATTATGTCAGCAGAGTACACAGCCAGAAATAATCAGACACCCATTTTTCAAGCTAGCATATAATGTCACAAAAACCCAGAAGACAGCTAAATGCAGCACTAACCTTTGATGATCTTCATCAGATGACACACCTAGGACATTATGTTATACAATACATGCATGTTTTGTTCAATCAAGTTCATATTTATATCAAAAACCAGCTTTTTACATTAGCATGTGACGTTCAGAACTAGCATACCCCCCGCAAACTTCCGATGAATTTACTAACAATTTACTAAATTACTCACGATAAACGTTCACAAAAAGCATAACAATTATTTTAAGAATTATAGATACAGAACTCCTCTATGCACTCGATATGTCCGATTTTAAAATAGCTTTTCGGTGAAAGCACATTTTGCAATATTCTAAGTAGATAGCCCGGCATCACAGACACCCACCAAGTTTAGCACTCACCAAAATCAGATTTACTATTAGAAAAGTTTGATTCCCTTTCCTGTTCTTCGTCAGAATGCACTCCCAGGACTTCTACTTCAATAAAAATTTAGGTTTGGTCCAAAATAATCCATAGTTATGTTCCAACAGCGACGTTTTGTTCGTGCGTTCAAGACACTATCCCAATGGTAAATAACGGTCATGCTCACGGCGCATTTCGTGACAAAAGATTTCTAAATATTTCATTACCGTACTTCGAAGCATGTCAACCGTTGTTTAAAATAAATTTTTATGCAATTTTTCTCGTAAAAAGCGATAATATTCCGACCGGGAATCTGCAATTAGGTAAACAGCCGAAAGAAAATACAGCACGGGGTCGAATCGGTCACGCGCCTAATTCCTTTGTCCTCTGATCGGCCACTTGGCAAAGGCGATAATGTGTTTCAGCCAGAGGCTGCCTCGTCATCGTTCAACTTTTTCCCGGGCTCTGAGAGCCTATGGAAGCCGTAGGAAGTGTCACGTTACAGCTAAGATCCCCACTCTTCAATAAACAGAGACAAGAAGAACGACTCCTTGTCAGACAGGCCACTTCCTGCATGAAACCTTCTCAGGTTTTTGCCTGCCATATGAGTTCTGTTATACTCACAGACACCATTCAAACAGTTTTAGAAACTTTAGGGTGTTTTCTATCCAAAGCCAATAATTATATGCATATTCTAGTTACTGGGCAGGAGTAGTAACCAGATTAAATCGGTACGTTTTTTTATCCGGCCGTGTAAATACTGCCCCCTACCCCCAACAGGTTAATCTGTTATAACAAAACACAAATCTATTTTGAAGTAATGGAAAGATAAAAGGATGTATGGACTAGTATCCACGAGTGGATACCATCTTACTCAGTGAATTTCAAAAAAATTTAAATAGTGAAACATTAAAATAAAACTATACTAAATATATTCACGTCACCAAATAACTGATGAAAATACACTGTTTTCCAATGAAGGTCTTCAGTAGCCTCAACAGTACTCTTTAGCACCATGGTGTAGCTGGAGGACAGATCATTTCCATCCTCCTCTGGGTACATTGACTTCAATACAAAACGTAGGAGGCTCATGGTTTGCACCCCCTCCATAGACTTACACAGTAATTATGACGACTTCCGGTGGATGTCCTCCAACCTATCAGAGCTCTTTCAGCATGAACCGACATGTTGTCCATCCAATCAATGGATCAGAGAATGAATCTAGTACTGAAAGCATAAGCTACAGCAAGCTAGCACTGCAGTGCATAAGTGTGGTGAGTAGTTGACTCAAAGAGAGAGAAAGACAATAGTTGAGCAGTTTTGAACCAATACATTTCTTCAAAAATAAAAGAGAAGCAGCAGAGAGAGAGAGAGAAAGATTTCGTTGTATTACTTATTTATTATTTTTAGTTTACCTTTCACTTACTTAGTTAGCAAATGCAGCTAATTTAGCCTACTCAAACAGTTAGGAATGCTATGTATGTTAGCTAGCTGGCTAAGGCTATCCAACACTGCAACTCTTCCAACTCCAGGTAAGCTTTCAATTTTATTAATTTATTGCCACTCGGGCCCCGCCGTTGTAACTGCTAAACCGCTTGCTGTATACTGTACTGTGCGATTGTAGACATGGCTTGGATTGTGAGTTTACTAACGTGTTAGTTCTAGCAGCTATGTTGACTATGTCGTTAGCTAATATGGTAACAACAATCTAGGCTGTGTAGCGATTTGCGGTTATGGTATGAAGGTTTGGCTTGGAGAGTTTTTTTTGCTGTTCACATACAGCTGTTGTGTTGTGCACTGAAGTCCACAAGTGAAGAGAAAAGGTGAGAGGAGGAGAGCGCATAGATTCGTTAAGGAATTGTACAACGAGCAAAGTGACAATGCTGTATGTGGCTGCTATGAAAGTGAACTTTGTGTGGGTGATCAGGGGTGTATTCATTCCACCGATTCTGTTGCAAAACATTTCTTAAGCAGAATGAAATGGCGATGGACCTACCTGAATTTGTGGCAATTGAAACTCTTGTTTTAGTTGAAAAACTGAACTTTTGCAACTGTTTGGACTAATGATTACATCCCAGATCAGCTAGATGTTGGCAAGAGTGGGGGCTCTAGTCAGAATGCATACAATCCACCACTTCTGAGTATATTACTCGCTAACGTTCAGTCCCTGGACAATAAAATAGACAAGCTTAGGGTGAGGATTTACTTCCAGAGAGACATTAGGGACTGTAACATACTGTCGTTTACTGAATCATGGCTCTCTCTGGATACATTGTCTCCGTCCATTCAGCCATTGGGGTTCTCTGTCTATCACACAGACAGGAAGAAAGAACTCCCTGGAAAAAGAAAGGCAAAGTTTTTTGAATGATTAACAACTTATGGTGTAATTGTGGTAACGTACAGGAACTAAAGTCCATTTGTTCTCTCAATCTGGAATACCTCACCATCAAATAGCAACCACTCCATAAATACTAATCTGGTGAAATTTGTATCGATTTTAATTTTATTTTTATCAGCAATTCACATATCACACTCCATTTGGAGTAACTGTCATCCCTTCTAAACATATATCTTTCCTTCTACATACAGACTGAACAAAGTACATTTGTAGATTTACCCAAAGACCAGGACCCCAAGAAACTGGTAATTTTCTTCTTCAAACACATGACTCAAAAACAACATGTTAAATAAAAAATAAACCAATTCGAATAACTAATCAACTTATAATTACAACTCTTTATAACTCCCTAAGTAAATAATAGTATATCATACAGTAATGGTACAATTTGAATAGAGACTGGTGTTTCTCATTCATTTTATAATGAAGTCCCACCTGTTCTTGTCATTTCGTGTGAGATTGATCAGACCTCACCAGAAAGTCGGGATACAGGGCATTCGACACCATTAACATATTTCCTCTCCCTTTTCTTTCCCTGACCTTCCAAAACCATTTAAATACCTTTCTAAACATGTCCATCCTTCTGCATACCCAATTTAAAATTGAAATGAAGAAACCCCATCCAAAATAAATCTCACAGTATCAACACCACTAACGCATATTCATAACCGGTAAATTGTGTGCGCATGCTCGTGTGTGTGTGTGTGGTAAACCATATGGTAAAAACAAACAAAAATAACCAGGCCTTATTTAATTTGGTAACTTCTCTTTATCACCGAATCCGGATACCTTTATACCTATAAAACTGCCGAATTTCACTAACTGCTCTCCCAAGACCATAGTCTCAGGAAAGATTTCAAAGAGAGATAATGAAACCCCCTCCTATTCTGGAAAAGAAAGTGTACATTTCATTAGCATTCACTATGCTACATCTTAATCAGCATTCCCAAAGTATTATTTATAAACCAAACATGATAATGGTAAATCCACTCTCCTTACTCCAATCATTAAATGTTTGTTTTAATCCACCCCATTCTTTATTTAGCTTGTACTACCCCTAGACACAATTCCCTCCCATATGGTATTATATGATTGGTCTCTCTCTTCCATAACCCTGTACAATTATCCTGGTATCGTTACTAGACCAATGTCCAATCAACATATGTAATCGCTGTTTCACCTTAGATTGTTTCTGTTAACCTCTCTAAATGTAATACTTTTTCCTGCAGCAAATGTAGTCAATTTCTCATCTTAAGGAATCAGTGATGGTTGATTCCTGGCATCTAATAAAAAGTTGTTTGAGACGTGGTCCTCTATGTCTCCCTTAATTAACATACATACTGTATTGGACTTCCATCAGTCCTGGAAGCAAGAATCCTACTCAAGACACATCAGATAACACAGTGTTCCATTAAGTGGAATCGACCCCATCTAAAATAAACAATCCCAGAACCCCTTTCCGGTAATCCTATCAGTTTAACCTGTTGCATTAATTTAGTAAAATACAAAACTGTTGTTTAACAAATGTAGAACCTTTAAAAAGTTGGTGCTGTCTTATCAGCTTAATAGTCAATACTTATTTAATTCTACTTTTATTACTATACACTGTTCCATGTAATGAAAACAGATTCTAATTTTAGAATACATTAACTTCCTGCTCAAATTCACTGGTGTTACCTAACTATAAAACCCAGCAACAATAATCAGATACTGTCAAAGAATGTTTTTCATACCTCTACTTCAAATGTCCCACTGCCTGCTTGCTTTCAAACGCAGCTAATCTTTTTAACAATCTCAAGGCTCAATCCCTCTACTCATCATTTAACCTTGTGTTGAAACCTCAGCTTTTCAAATTACTGTGTGGAGTGCTAAAAAACAGTAATAACACATAACCATTCACATACTTTCAACACTCCTTACATTTACATCAATCCTCCTTATCAATATTACTATATTTGTATCACTAACTACTGCTTCACACTCATTAAACATCTGTTATTTGAAGATTAACTTGTAATGCCCAAATGTAGAAAATACATCAGCCAATTCTTAATCAATCCAAACAATTCAAATTTGAAATTCTTACTTTCCAATTGACTAAATCTCCTTTGTTACCTTCACTAGTCTACATCTCTTTCCTTAAACTCAGAAAGCTCTCTACAGTCTCAACTATACTCTACCTCCGTCTATCCGCTAACGTTACTTTACTAAGCAAACAATTTTTCTTTATTTATAGTCAAAACAACATAACTTCTGTTCACAGGAAGGTCACTGTAATATATTATCTCTTGTTTCCCTGGTTGTACTTTCCCATGTGATGCCTCGTGACCCTGCTCTACCACATAGTTTACTATGTTTGGTATATGAGTTTCTTCGTCTTTTTTCGGCAATAACAAATTCACTACATTTGTTTCAACACAGAACCCTCAAATCTACACGCTCAACGGCGTGATACAAAGTTTGACTATTCGTAAACATAATTCATGCTCTCGCCCATATATACTGCCCATTTTAATATGTTACCTAATATCCACTGTCCTTGATTCTCACAAGGATTATTCAACCCCAAAATCTGCTAAGGAACAGGATAGATCCAAGCTTTCTGATTCATAATGCATAATTATTTTCTTGCCACAAGGCAGTCAAGCACCCAAGCTAACTGGCTTAAGTTGGCTAGCTAATTTAGCTAATGCTACTTCCAGACATAAACAAGAGAATACATCTTCACTCTCCATTCTACTCACCTCGCAGAGCTGGTTAGGCTCTTTACTTGTTGGTGACTAACTGTGCTGCTGGCAATAATTCAAATTACGTTATTTCCCTGACGTTTACTGACACCGGAAATATTCATGCGTTGAGCATTCGTAAATTCATCAGATATTTTCGTACATCCAAACCAGTGCTTTGAAATCTGAACAAAATAGCCTGAGCGATTCTTCCAAGTACCCCATTTAACAGTATCCATACTCAAATAATGCGGTTAATGTGATTACGCGGATAGAACGCTAACCTCAATACGCTGGTATATTGAGCTTTTGATTGTAGTTTTATGTGATTGTGCTAAGTCATAATTGCCTCCCTGAATTTGATTTGAATTCTCAGTCAGCAGGGAAATGTTGCCCGATATTATCCAGTGTGCTCAATTCTTCCGATATTCGAGCCGAATTGATAGAATTCACGTGCGCTTCTTTCAGCGACTCCATGGCTTTATTAAAATCCTCTAGCTCCATATTACAGAGAGAAACGGGGCTGTTTGTTGACATATGAATAGTTATTATTCCCAAACCTCTCCCTACTGTGTCTAGGGTGTTTTAGATTTTTTCACTCGGTATTACACACCTTCTATTACCTATTTTCCAAACCTCTCCTTATTTTCCTGTGATTTTCACATTTATTCTTTGCTCCCTAGTTTCTTTTTATTGTGCTAGTCACTTTATTAAAATCATTCTCTTTCTCTTGTTCTTAGATTTCTCCCTACAGGTCCAGGGCTGAATCTTCCTAACAGCCTGTTAAGCCCTGAATGACTTGACCACACGCTATTCCCTCCTATTTATATCCACATTATTTTTCTTTCTCTGATTATTGTACTCGGTCTATTGGTTATTGCCCCTGTCTCTAGGTTTATATAATTGTTCTCTCTTTTTGAGTATATTCATACTTCAAATGTTCCAATTTCTATATTTCTCTGTATTGTATATTCTTCTACCTTGCAACACAGTATGCAATTATAAATGGCCTTACTGGGCAATCGCTGATGTCGTCTTGACATTTATTACTATTTTACTATAATGTTCATGTATTTTGTTATTTATCCTAACTATTCAAACTTTAGTATCATATTACTTCAATGGTTATTCATGTACCATTCACACTCCCCTCCTTTAGTGGGACCGGGTGCGTCCTCCCTACCAGGTCACACTTAAGTAACACTTAAGCACTTAAGCAACGGTTCGGAAGAGGTGCGCAAACCTTTCCCCACCAACAGCAGAGAACTTTCACACTCACCTTTACACCCCTCTTACACTTTCCTAAGCGACCTGCAAATTCAGCCCTTCTCCGAAATGGTATTATACAGGGTTTTACCTGTCTGAGCAGTCCTTTATCGATACATTTACTCTAGGGCGGTAACCACAGATCTCTTTTCCTGTCCAAGCAGTCCCCTATCGATTACTCACTTATTCGACCATGCAGATAGACAGCTGCCACTCCAAACTAGATCAAACAGAACAGTCAACAGGACAGACAGATAACCTGAACGAGATTGAACAACCACCCCAGATGAGCGACTGAGCGAGCTGGATGAATTAAATGACCCACCCGAATTGGACTGATTGAATAAGATGAATGGGTTGCGTTTTATAGGCAAACTCAAACAGGTCTAAACAAATAGGTCCGGTCAAACTGAATCAGACAACACAATCCTAACTCAAACAGACTGAACAGACTGGTCAGATGAACCACCTGAACAAGACAGTTGAATAACCCCACTCAACTGGGCCATCCAAAACAGATGAAACACACAACTCCCAATCCACAGCTGCCCCACTAATATTTCTATTATACTTTCACTGTTGCAATCCTCAAAGCTTTTTATCCCCTCATTATTTTGAATGCATTTCATTGAACCCAAAAGCTCCCAATATTTCTTTGGTTTGTCAAATTTGGAGAGACCAACTTGGTGACCTACCGCTGAGGCAGGTTCCCGGAGCGAACCACACAAACTCTATACTATAGGCAAGAACTTTACCTTTATTTTGAAGTGGCCATTTGTTTGTGATGTTCGTCCAAGAGGCCCGTCCGCAGCTGCAGATTTTCACCGTCTCTGGTCCCTTTTCGCCACTCCTGGCAAACTCGCCATTTATGTTGTGGAAATATTCAGTCAATAATATTTCTCAAATACCGGAGCCTGTGAGTTTAAATAGACTTTATTACAATTAATAGAAGCTGAGCTGGTTGATGAAGCCTTGGTACACACTTTTTATACAGGTTTCATCCTTACACATAGTAACTCCTCTTTATGTTAATGATTCATCACCTCTGGCATTTTGCCACCATTATCTTTTTGCCTTGCACTCATTTTAGCTTGGTTTCACATTAGGGCATAGAAACATTAGGCAATAGCAATGGTACAAAAATAAACAGACATGCCCACTCCCAAGACAGGTGCATGTCTAATGACCTAGACACATATAGAGTGCACTTATTTTACTCTAAGATGTCACACATGTACTGGAAATTCCCAATACTCCCTACTATCCCTCTGAAGGGAGGCTTTCACGAGGTGTCTGCCTTGTCTGAGAGAGTGAATTGTAACAGAAAGAGGTCGAACTAGCACAGAGGGTAAATTAATTTATATTTTTGGCATTGATATTAACAATCTGGGGAATACATAACCTCTAACAAATCAACTTTTTAAATGTACATGAACGTCACAAATATAGAAACCTGAAAACATTTACTTGAGCTCTAGCTATGTAGGAGTCGGTGCCATTTAAGATCAGGGAGGACAATTATTTTATGAACATGGCCTTATTTCCATTACAGCATATGACTGCCTCATCTCTGTACCCCACAAATACAATTATTTGTACGGTGCCTCAATCGAGCAGTGAATTTCAAACACAGATTCAGCCACAAAGACCAGGGAGGTTTTCCAATGTCTCGCAAAGAAAATATAGGTAAAAAAAACAACATTAATTTCCCTTTGAGCATGGTGAAGTTATTAATTACACTTTGGATGGTGTATCAATACACCCAGTCACTACAAAGATACAGGCATCCTTCCTAACTCAGTTGCCGGAGAGTAAGGAAACCGCTCAGGGATTTCACCATGAGGCCAATGGTGACTTTAAAACAGATGCAGAGTTCAATGACTGTGATAGGAGAAAACTGAGGATGGATCAACAACTTTGTAGTTACTTCACAATGCTAGCCTAATTGACAGAATGGAAAGAAAGAAGGTTGTAAAGAATAAAAAATATTCCAAGCATGCATCCTGTCAATACAAACTGAAATAAGTTACTTTGATTTGGTCATGATTTGTAAAATGCTAATATTGGGACCATTGGTTGCCCTGGGGGCATTTTTCCCCACTGTAAGGGGTGTGTTTTGTCCCAAACATACTCACTTAACAGTTTACTAAAAACTGATTAAAATTTGTCTCTGTAATGAAGTGGATTATTTATCTTAGGCACCCCTATTGGTACAGTGCATCCGGAAAGTATTCAGACCCCTTGACCTTTTCCAGATTTTGTTACGTAACAGCCTTATTCTAAAATAGATGACATTTTCCTCATCAATCTACACACAATACCCCATTGCGACAAAGTGTTTGAACATTTATAAAAAATAGAAAACAGAAATACAGTAAGAACATTTCCAGTATGGTCTCTCTGTTGTCTCTCTATTGTTTGTTCAGTAAAAGGTTGTCTCAACAATTAACCTTTGTGGCGCATGAGAGAACAGGACAAACAGCAGCACAGCCGGCACAATGATGGGTTGGCAGGGCTGTGCCAACACACTCGCACATAGCCACGCACGTATGCACACACTGATGATCTCCTATGGGCAGCTGGTTAGAAGGAGAAAGAAAACCAATGAATAGGCTCAAATCGACTCATGCCAGTTTAAATAGAATTCTATTACACATGCCAGTATGAATCCTATTCTATTACACAACTCTGAACACCTTTCACCTTTTTTTGTTAAATGTCTGCTCAGCTCACATGCTCTATATGTGTAATGTATACAATAACTATGTATTCATACTATTACTCTCCCATTCCATGAAATGCCCACCACCCTCACCTGACATGTCTGCTAAAATGTTTTATCTAGTTCGTCAATGAGAAATGGAACAGACAAGGTTAACTTTGATTTTATTCAAGTAAAGACCAACAAAATATGGCTCTTAAACACTTAAAGAGATTGTCAGCAGATGTGGTTTTCCTGCATGAGTTATATTTTTTTAAATTATAAATTTTATATTCAGAGAGGAGCTGGGTTGTAGAGGCCTATGCTGCCACCTAATGTAGTAACAGCAGAGGTGTAGGCATCCTGATAAATAAGAATAAACCCTTTTCCCTTATACGGTATCCCAGCACACAGACCAAGAAGGCCATTTTATAATGTTGAATTAATTGTACCTTACATGGTAAAATATACACATTGATTTCATTATATATCCCACCAGGGGCAATTATGGTGTTTTCAGATATAATTAAAGCTATATTAGATCAAATCCAGACAGGAACTATTATTTTAGCAGGCGACCTAAATCATATATTTGATAAGATTGACATACATAGCAACTACTATTCCCAACTACAAAACACTACTCCTTTTTTTCTCATAGTAAGAAAAGCTATTCAAGAATTGATTACATTTTTATTTCCCAAAAATGCTCTCAACAATTTACTGGGTTAAAAATTCCATGACAGTGATATCGGATCATTCTCCGGTATCATAATTAATTATACCAACATTAAATACACTTAGCAACAGAATATGGAGAATGAACAGAGCGCATCTTCAAGACCCGAAATGTATTAAATATGTAAAAGAAAAAAAGAAAAACTTTACCATTACAAATGTAGACAGAGGAAAGATAAAAGAGGGCTCCCGATATAATTTGGGATGCTTTTAAGGGTACATTAGGGTGAAGAAAAAAGGAAACCGCACACTGCTCTTGATAGTATCACTAATCTTTAATAAGCTTACGTATCGGCCTCACGGCCTTCGTCAGAGCTTTTGTGAATTTAAAAAAAATTGCACCCTTATGTAGACCTAGCCCCACCCACATCCGTTCCACGCATCGAAAGGGGTTGGAGGCGAAGGAAAAACAAATAAGTGTTACCAAATATAACAAGGGTACATTAAGGGAATGATAACCTCATACTCGCCAAAAGTAAATTCTGAGTTAAAAATGAAAATGTATGAAAAATAAATCCCTACTTTAGAAAAAGGCCATAAAAAAGGTAAAGAAGAAAATACAATTTCTGAACATAAGCAGGAATATAATATTTTACTTTTGAAGAGAGCCAACAACTACAGGTTAAAGTCAAATAAAGCATACTACCTTATCGCAAATAAACCTGGTAAACATCTCACAGCCCTCACAAAACGAATACATGTCAAACCAATTATAATTTTAAAGGATAGACATACAAATTTTAAAAGCTTCTATGAAAATCTATATAAATCAGAATTAAACAAAGGTTGGACTGATCCTACAGCCTTTTTAGACTCAACAGCAGTGAAGCAATTATCAGCAGACAAAAATGTATCACTAAAAACAGATCACCCAAAAATAGATAATAGACACTGATAAAATAATTGCACGTAGAAAAGCACCAGGAATGGATGGCTTTCCCATAGAATTCTACTTAACATTTTGGGACAAAAGTAATTCCCCTATTTGTGACCTGTTTCAGGAAACTAGGCATATGTCGTGGTTCACTACTTCGCAGGAGAGACTTTTTTTTAAATCAAAATGCGTTTTTTTGGCAGAAATGCCTTCTTGAACATGTGAACTTTCATGTGCCTTAATAACGAACTTGTATGCCAACTGTAAATACTAATACAATTGTTGAATTACAAGCATAGTTGGTTAAGCCACAGAAAAAGAAAAAAAACTTCCCGCTAGCCATGATTGGCTGAGATAAGGAGTGGGCTGGACATGCCAAGAGATGAGTTTGGATTGGTCTGTCATATAGCACACTTTTGTCTATTTGAGCTGGTCAGTATGTGTAGGTAATCCTGTCTAACATAGCTTTTGTTATGTACTGTGCCGTAAAACTTTACAAAAAAGACTGCATTATGCAAGTATTCATTTCAATAGAATGTCACTGCAACAACTGTTTCGGAGCACGCTCGTCTGAGTGTGCCAGAGTGCAGAATAACTGATGAATTTACTAACGCTCAACACCGGTTGAAAAAGCGTAATTAAATTGTTGCGAGGAGCACAGTTAGTCACCAACGCTCTGGATAACATGAAAACAGCCCTCTGCTAGGGCGAGTAAATGGGTCAGCGTTTGGGTGGGAGCTAAAGCTTAAGATGATTCTTATGGCATTGCACACATTCAGTGTGAACCAGAGTGACTTGACACAACGGGCCAAGCAAGCTGTACAAACAAAACGGAAACGACACAGGGCGTCTTATTTAATGAACGGGGTTGCTGTCTGCCGTGAAGCATTCATCTATGTATACGGGTAAGAGTCTAGCTACAGTTTCAGATATAGGTTTCTAATTTTGTCAGAAAGTTATTTTCATTGCAAGTTAAAGCTTACTGTTAGCTAGCTAGCTGACATTAGATGGCTGGCTCGCTAGATAACATTACGTTAATGATCTGTATAGTAATGTTATCTCAGAATGCCATTACGCATTGCTAGTTATAGAATAATGATAGCTAGCTAACTAGCTAGCTAACTACTGTAAGCTAACGCACTTCTGTACATCACGCTGTAACGTACAACTGACCTTATTTTAGCGCCCAAAAAACGTAATACTTCCAGGTTAACTGTAATATGAATACCATTGTAAAGCACAATTTCTCCCCTTTCCAGCAAAATCAATGACGAGACCTTCATGTTACCCGTTTCTGCATGATTGAAGAAGGCAGTGAGCTCCGTTGGGTCTTTTTTAAAATGGTGAAGCGATACCTACTGTGTGATTGGGAAAGGGGGAGATAAGCTGTGTGGGGAAACTACTTTTTTCACCCGATCTGTCCAACTTATCACCTCTAAAATGTAAATAAAACACTATAAAGAGTTTTTATAATGTGTCATTACATACCTATTTGAAGATTTGTGTCGCATTTGTATCAGGTTTTTAGGGCGGCGCTAAAGCTATCTTCAGAAGTAAACAGCGGCTGTCGTGACTTTTGAGAGTCATGTAGGCTTGCAGTGATGACGCAAAAAAATGAATGCATTCAGTTGTACAATTGACTAGGTATCCTCCCTCACCCTGTCCCTGTCGCTTTCCTATTTTTAAACTTTGAGGCTGTACGTATTTAGAGAGTGGGACGTTGAGGTTTCTACAACATTCTATGGCAGCCATGTTAGCACCCCAATAACATTACATGGGGAATATTTAAATAATGCTATGTAACTGAATGTTTAGAATTAGAACAGTATTCAAAATGAGAAAAGTTGGCTCATCCCTCTTCCCATATCCTTTAGGGCCGGGACAATACCAGTATCACAATATTTCTTTCACGACAAAAATGAAAACACGAAGCAGACAAAACTCTTTGGTCTTTTAAAAACCTGCTGTGTGTAAAATATTTTGTACTATAGCTTGGAAAATAAATAAATGTGACGCTGGATGACAACATAATGATCTTTGTTGCCAACATTAGGGCTGTTTCCTTGCCACATTCCTAACGAGTATCACGATACTGGTATCGTCCCGGCCCCTTCTCCCGCTCTCTCTAAGTGCATTGGCTTGTCTTTCTTAATGTAACTGAAGAGGAGATCTCTCCATTTAATGTCACCCAAGAGCTGCACTCCAATCCCTCCTCTATGTGTGACAGACCACTGAAAAGTTTAGCTTCAGAGAAACAAAGGTGTGTGTGTGTGTGTGTGTGTGTGTGTGTGTGTGTGTGTGTGTGTGTGTGTGTGTGTGTGTGTGTGTGTGTGTGTGTGTGTACCGTGCTTGTTGACAGAGTTTGGCTGGGTGCTTACACTTACCCAGGGGGAAACCCAAATGATATGCCAGTGTCTAAATGAGGATGGATGGTTTAGGGAGAAGAGGTGAGGTAACATTCTAAAATGCTGACGTGACATCTCTGCTAGAGGGCACACAGCACAGGGGCTTTAAACCTTGGTACAGGACAGGCGTGTGTGTGTGTGTGTGTGCGTACAGTGTGATTAATCCTTATAGTGTGAAGCACAACTCAAGTGAATATAATCTGCTTTCTCGCTGTGCAGAAAAACATTACACATTCAGATTGAGTAGGGACAATAAGCTAAACTTAAAGAATTCGTCCAATGATCCAATGATTTAAAGCTTACATGTAGAACTTGAAGTAATAGTTTCCATATGAATGTGGATCGGGCTGGAAGCATCAGAGCAGTGCTGTTTCTAGACGTAAGCGACATAAGCAGCCGCTCAGGGCCAAAGGAAGTCAGTCTCAACTTAATGTTAGTTAAGGTATTAGAATACACAACGTACAATTTAGGAATTTGGTAGTGCATCAGCAGTTTTTTCCTGATGTTATGTCAGTCACTGACAGTCACTCAATTAGCCCATGTCAGCTAACATTTTATAGATTGCTAGGTAAATTAGTCTTGCCAGTTATCTAAACCTTGTAGTAATCATGGCCGAAATTACTGGCCGAATTATGTGCCAAGGGGCCCTGACCTCCAGGGGGCCCCCAATAATGTTGTTAGTCACTCTCACTCAGATATCATGTAAATATGGCATAAATCCCAGCAAAATTGCAAGAAATGTGTTTTAAAACAGAAGAAAAAAATCTCCATCCCATGGAAAATGTGTAGAACTGCTGGGAATTGACTTTAAAAATGCATTTTTTTTTTCGAAACCCCATGGCAATATTGTAGGAAATTACTTTTTAAACTGCAAAAAAAAATTCAGCCCATGGCAAAATGACCAGAATTGCATGACATTTGTTTTATAACTGCACAATTTTCTCTACGCCCCATGGTAAAAATGTGTAAAATTGCAGGACATTCAATTTAAGGCTGCAAAGTCTTCTCTCCGCCACTAAAATGTTTTGCCCGCGAGGTGAAGGGGCCGCCAACCAAATCTCGCTTAGAAATGCCCTGGATCAGAAAACAGACAGGAATGGAAGGTGACTCAGAACGTCTGGGTGTTCACCTCTCATAAATCCTGAATGAAGTGTATATTATTTCCTCTCTCTCTCTAGGAAGAGATTAGCTACAGCCAAACAAGCGTAGACATTGGAGGCAAAAACCTGAACACACACATGCACACACACACACACAAACCAGAGGTAAACACGTGGGCAAAAGAGACAAGAGGCATCATTGACAAGAGGATAAGATAGAATGAGAGGGAGGGGGGAGGAGCTGTAGACTGGGGACAAGTGTCTGTCAGTGGCCGTTACTCATATAAATATTTCCTATTTCCTTTCTGACACATGTCCTCAACTACTGTATCATCACCACACACACCCACCCACCCACCCATACACACCCTAGCTAACGTTAGCCAGCTAGCCACCTAGCAAGAATCCATAACATATCATATGTTACGAATGTGCAAAACGTATCATACATTTGGAAAATGCATAACATATAGTATGTTTGCAGATTCGTAACATAATGTACTTGTTGTAAATTCGGAACATAATAGGAATTGTAATTTGTAACATATCATACGAAATGGGTGATGGTCATTCAGAAATGAATACATACCTTACGAAACGTAACAACATATCATGCTAAATGGAGGGTCTCAGATTTACTTCTAGAATAATATGAAATGCTCTGAGACCAGGTTGGTGTAATATGATATAGATGGACAACGTCCATCTAGTTTAGTCAGATAGGAATTTCGTTTGTTAGGTGGGCGTGGAAGTGTTTGTGTGTGTGTGCGTGTGTGTGAATACATTTAGTTTCTTTCTCATTCTCCACTGTCTTTGTGCATACATCAGCAGAGAGGATAAGCCGTAGATTTGATCCCTGCTTGATGGCAGCAGGTCTGTGTGTGTTTGCACACTTCACTGCACCAGGTGTCTTTGTCACACATTGACTACCTGTTCTAGCTTTTAAACTCCCTCATTCTCACTCTCTTTTTTTCCCTTTATTTCTCTAATCCTGTCTGTCATTTATTAATGCCTCTCTTTGTGTTCTATCCTTTCTCCCTTTTCTCCGCTCTCTGTCATTCTATTTCAGTGGTCTCTCTTTATTTATCTCTAATTTCTGTCTAATTCTCTCTCTCTCTCACGTTCTCTCTTCCACTCTGTCCTTCTTTCTATACAGGTGTGAGTGTGATTATATGTGGTGCCCTGGGGAGAGAAATTCTGGAGTCTGACACTCGTCATTAGGAGGAAAGCGAGGGACAGAAGATGACAGAGGGGAGAATAGAGAGAGGGGGAGAGATACATGGAGTGATAGGGGCTGCAATGGAGTTAGATGGAGGAGGATGAAAAAAGAGAGAGGTAATAGAGGAGTAATAGCTAGAGATTGAGGAGAAAGTAGAATCCCACAACCTCTTTTTTGAGAGAACTTAAGACCGACTGGAGCTGCGGTTTGTTTCAGATGAAATAAGACTGGAAGGTTTAAAAATTATATGAGCCATTGCATATCTCCACATAAAAGTGAAACTAGAGAAGTGTGTTTGTGTGTTAGACTGGGGAACAGGAGGGTAGAGATGCATTTAAGATCAGTGCCAAAATCTATTATGGAGGAAGTTTTGAAAAATTGTCCCTCCCTTTTTCACGCCATCCTTCTATCTTTCTCCTGAGGAGCGGGAGAACACAAGGACGCATGCATGCATGCATGAATGCACACACACATGCATGTACACACACACCTTTTAATTTGAAGGACCTTCGCCATTGTATTACCTTTGTGTTTGTGTCAGTGTCTTTGAGCATCAAAAGACTGAATCCTGTCACAGAAACCTCAAAGAAAAAAAGAAAAAAATTACTTTACATATATCTATCTACAGTTGAAGTCGGAAGTTTACATACACATTAGCCAAACACATTTAAACTCAGTTTTTCACAATTCCTTCCAGTTTCATCCTAGTAAAAATTCCCTGTCTTAGGTCAGTTAGAATCACCACTTTTTTTTAAGAATGTGAAATGTAAGAATAATAGTAGAGAGAATGATTTATTTCAGCTTTTATTTCTTTCATCATATTCCCAGTGGGTCAGAAGTTTACATACACTCAATCAGTATTTGGTAGCATTGCCTTTAAATTGTTTAACTTGGGGGTCAAATGTCTCGCGTACCCTTCCACAAGCTTCCCACAATAAGTTGAGTGAATTTTGGCCCATTCCTCCTGACACAGCTGGTGTAGCTGAGTCAGGTTTGTAGGCCTTTTGCTTGAACACGCTTTTTCAGTTCTGCCCACAAATGTTCTATAGGATTGAGGTCAGGGCTTTGTGATGGCCACTCCAATACCTTGACTTTGTTGTCCTTAAGCCATTTTGCCACAACTTTGGAAGCATGCTTGGGGTCATTGTCCATTTGGAAGACCCATTTGCGACCAAGCTTTAACTTCCTGACTGATGTCTTGAGATGTTGCTTCAATATATCCACATAATTTTCATTCCTCATGATGCCATCTATTTTGTGAAGTGCAGCAGCCCTCCTGCAGCAAAGCACCAAAACAACATGAGGCTGCCACCCCCATGCTTCGCGGTTGGGATGGTGTTCTTCGGCTTGCAAGCATCCCCATTTTTCCTCCAAACCTAATGATGGTTATTATGGCCAATCAGTTCTATTTTTGTTTAATCAGACCAGAAGACATTTCTCCAAAAAGTACAATCTTTGTCCCTATGTGCAGTTGCAAACCGTAGTCTGGCTTTTTTATGGTGGTTTTGGAGCAGTGGCTTCTTCCTTGCTGAGCGGCCTTTCAGGTTATGTCGATATAGGACTCGTTTTACTGTGGATATAGATACTTTTGTACCTGTTTCCTCCAGCATCTTCACAAGGTCCTTTGCTGTTGTTCTGGGATTGATTTGCACTTTTCGCACCAAACTACGTTCATCTCTAGGAGACAGAACGCGTCTCCTTCCTGAGCGGTATGACAGCTGGGTGGTCCCATGATGTTTATACTTGCGTACTATTGTTTGTACAGATGAAAGTGGTACATTCAGGTGTTTGAAAATTGCTCCCAAGGATGAACCAGAATTGTGGAGGTCTCCAATTTTTTTTCTGAGGTCTTGGCTGATTTCTTTTGATTTTCTCATGATGTCAGGCAAAGAGGCACTGAGTTTGAAGGTAGGCCTTCAAATACATCCACAGGTACACCTCCAATTGACTCAAATGATGGCAATTAGCCTATCAGAAGCTTCTAAAGCCATGACATCATTTTCTGGAATTTTCCAAGCTCTTTAAAGGCACAGTCAACTTAGTGTATGTAAACTTCTGACCCACTGGAATTGTGATACAGTGAATTATAAGTGAAATAATCTGTCTTTAAACAATTGTTGGAAAAATGACTTGTGTCATGCACAAAGTAGATGTCCTAAACGACTTGCCAAAACTATAGTTTGTTAACAAGAAATTTGTGGAGTGGTTGAAAAACGAGTTTTAATGACTCCAACCTAAGTGTATGTAAACTTCTGACTTCAACTGTATATCTCTATATATCTATATCTATCTATATATACACACACACACTACCATTCAAAAGTTTAGGGTCACTTAGAAATGTCTTTGTTTTCCATGAAAACATACATGAAATGAATTGCAAAATTAATAGGAAATTTAGTCAAGATGTTGACAAGGTTATAAATAATGTTTTTTTATTGAAATAATAATTGTGTCCTTCAAACTTTGCTTTCGTCAAAGAATCCTCAATTTGCAGCAATTATAGCCTTGTAGACCTTTGGCATTCTAATCTGAAGAGATTTCACCCCATGTTTCCTGAAGCACCTCCCACAAGTTGGATTGGCTTGATGGGCACTTCTTACATACCATACGGTCAAGCTGTTCCCACAACAGCTCAATAGGGTTGAGATCCGGTGACTGTGCTGCCCACTTCATTATAGACAGAATATCAGCTGACTGCTTCTTCCCTAAATAGTTATTGCATAGTTTGGAGCTGTGCTTTGGGTCATTGTCCAGTTGTTGGAGGAAATTGGCTCCAATCAAGATCCGTCCACAGGGTTTGGCATGGCATTGCAAAATGGAGTGATAGCCTTCCTTCTTCAAGATCCCTTTTACCCTGTACAAATCTCCCTCTTTACCACCACCAAAGCACCCCCAGACCATTACATTGCCTCCACCATGCTTGACAGATGGCGTCGAGCACTCCCCCCGCATCTTTTCATTTTTTCTGCGTCTCACAAATGTTCTTCTTTGTGAACAGAACACCTCAAACTTAGATTTGTCTGTCCATAACACTTTTTTTCCAATCTCCCTCTGTCCAGTGTCTGTTCTTTTGCCCATCTTAATCTTTTCTTTTTGAGATATGGCTTTTTCTTTGCAATTCTGCATAGAAGGCCAGCATCTCGGAGTCGCCTCTTCACTGTTGACATTGAGACTGGCGTTTTGCAGGTACTATTTAATGAAGCTGCCAGTTGAGGATTTGTGAGGCATCTGTTTCTCAAACTATAGACTCTAATGTACATGTCCTCTTGCTCAGTTGTGCACCGGGGCCTCCCACTTCTCTTTCTATTCTGGTTAGAGCCAGTTTGCGCTGTTCTGTGAATGGAGTAGTACACAGCATTGTAAGAGATCTTCAGTTTCTTGGCAAATTCTCAAATGGAATAGCTTTCATTTCGGAGAACAAGAATAGACTGATAGTGTCAGAAGAAAGTTCTTTGTTTCTGGCCATTTTGAGCCTGTTATCGAACCCACAAATGCTGATGCTCCAGATACTCAAATAGTCTAAAGAAGGCCAGTTTTATTGCTTCTTTAATCAGCATACCAGTTTTCAGCTGTGCTAACATAATTACAAAAGGGTTTTCTAATGATCAATTGGCCTTTTAAAATGATAAACGTGAATTAGCTAACATAACGTGAATGGGAACACACGAGTGATGTTTGCTGATAATGGGCCTCTGTACGCCTATGTAGATATTCCATAAAAAATCTGCGGTTTCCAGCTACAATAGTCATTTACAACATTAACAATGTCTACACTGTATTTCTGATCAATTTGATGTTAAAAGGACATTTCTAAGTAACCCCACATTTTTTTACGGTAGTGTGTATATATATATATATATATATATATATACACACATTGTAGAATAATAGTTGAAGACATCAAAACTATGAAATAACACATATGGAATCATGTAGTAACCAAAAAAGTGTTAAACAAATAAATCCAAATATATTTTAGATTTTTCAAAGTAGCCACCCTTTTCCTTGATAACAGCTTTGCACACTCTTGGCATTCTCTCAAACAGTTTCACCTTGAATTATTTTCCAACAGTCTTGAAGGAGTTCTCACATATGCTGAGTACTTGTTGGCTGCTTTTCCTTCACTCTGCGGTCCAACTCATCCCAAACCATCTCAATTGGATTGAGGTTGGGTGATTGTGGAGGCCAGATCATCTGATGCAGCATAGGCCTTACACAGCCTGGAGGTGTGTTGGGTCATTGTCCTGTTGAAAAACAAATTATAGTCCCACTAAGCTCAAACCTGATGAGATGGCCTATCACTACAGAATGCTGTGGTAGCCATTCTGGTTAAGTGTGCCTTGAATTCTAAAGAAATCACTGACAGTGTCACCAGTAAAGCACCATCACACCATCACACCTCCTCCTCCATGCTTCACGGTGGGAAATACACATGCGGAGATCATCCGTTCACCTACTCTGCGTCTCACAAAGACACAGCGCTTGGAGATTTTTTTTTTGCACATTTGGTTCTAACAGTAACTACGAAGGAACTTACCCAGTTCCTGATTTACTCTTTCCACCTGCCCATTAGATTGGGGACGGTACCTTGAGATGAGGCTGACCATGACCCCCAGTCGTTCCATGAAGGCCTTCCAGACACGGGAGGTGAACTGAGGACTACAGTTAAAACACGATATCCTCTGGGGTCCCGTAATGCCGGAAGACGTGAGAGAAGAGAGCCTCTGCGGTCTGCAGGGCTGTAGGGAGACCAGGCAGAGGAATCAAATGACAGGCTTTGGAAAACCGGTCCACAACAACCAGCATGGTGGTATGCCCTTACGAGGGGGGATGGTCTGTGAGAAAGTCCATGGACAGATGGGACCAGGGTCATTGTGGAACCGGCAGCGGGTGGAGTTTGCCATAGGGGAGGTATCTAGGTGTCTTGCTCTGTGTGAAGGTGGAGCAGGAAGAGACGAAAACCCGGGCGTCCTTGGGCAGCGACCCAACATGTCGCTAAACACCTCATTAACTTCTTACCGTCCCACCTGGCCAACATTCGGTGAAATTGCAGAGCGCGAAATTCAAACTACAGAATTATCAATATTTCACTTTCATAAAATCACAAGTTTAATACATCAAACTAACGGTTAACTTGTTGTTAATCCAGCCACTGTGTCAGATTTCAAAAAGGCTTTACGGCGAAAGCACACCATGCGATTATCTAAGGACAGCGCCCCGCATACAAAACCATGAAAACATATTTCAACCAGGCAGGTGCGACACGAAAGTCAAAAATAGCAATATAAAAAATGCCTTACCTTTGATGATCTTCTTCTGTTGGCACTCCAAAATGTCCCAGTTACATTACAAATGATCCTTTTGTTAAATAAATTCCTTCTTTATATCCATAAAAACTCAGTTTAGATGGCGCGCTTCAGTCAATAATCCACTCGGTTTCCTTCCTTCAAAATGCATACAAAATGAATCCCAAAGTTACCAATAAACTTATCCAAACAAGTCAATCAACGTTTATAATCAAACCTTAGGTACCCTAATATGCAAATAAACAATACTATTTAAGACGAAGAATCGTTATTGTCTTTACCGGAGATAAACAAAAAGAACGTGCTCTCTCGGCCATGCGCTTGGAAACACTACAGCCAAAATGGGAGCCACTAGAAAAACTATAACTTCTCCCTCATTTTTACAAAAACCAGCCTGAAACTCTTTCTAAAGACTGTTGACATCTAGTGGCAGCCCTAGGAACTGCAATCGGGGACGATTTCGCCCTATTATAGAAGTGCCAGGCATTGAAATCAGTGGTATGCTGAATTCTTTTTTGTTGTTGTTGATGGTTTGTCCTCGGGGTTTCGCCTGCCATTTCAGTTCTGTTACACTCACATACATTATTTTAACAGTTTTAGAGACTTTAGAGTGTTTTCTATCCAAATCTACCAATTATATGCATATCCTAGCTTCTGGGCCTGAGTAGCAGGCAGCTTACTTTGGGCACGCTTTTCATCCGGACATCAAAATACCGCCCCCTATCCCAAAGAAGTTTTAAGGGTCTAAATCTGGTGGTATGCTGATCGATGCTTGATTGCCGTTTAACAATTACAAATATTCTCGCTCTAATCCATAATAATCTCATCATGTAGTCTAGCCTACCCGCACTGTAACGGCGAGCAGTTGGCTAGAGCACATGTGCCAAGACCAGAGTAGGCACATTTGTGACACACAACGTAGATTCGGTCTTATGTAACAAAATTTGAAATTGGGTTTTTTACATTGGTAAAAAGTCCTCCGTCTGTGCACAGCCCAAATACAAAAAGCAAACAGTCAGGATCAGGGAAACTTAGCTCATTGCTATAGAGCACAGGACAGTTAACCTCTCTAGGGTAGGTGGCACCAAATCGTCCCACCTACGTAACAGCCAGTGGAATCCTGTGGCGCATTATTCAAATACCTTAGAAATGCTATTACTTCAATTTCTCAAACATATGACTATTTTACAGCATTTTAAAGACAAGATTCTCGTTAATCTAACCACACTGTCCGATTTCAAAAAGGCTTTACAACGAAAGCAAAACATTAGATTATGTCAGCAAAGTACCCAGCCAGAAATAATCAGACACCCATTTTTCAAGCTAGCATATAATGTCACAAAAACCCAGAAGACAGCTAAATGCAGCACTAACCTTTGATGATCTTCATCAGATGACACACCTAGGACATTATGTTATACAATACATGCATGTTTTGTTCAATCAAGTTCATATTTATATCAAAAACCAGCTTTTTACATTAGCATGTGACGTTCAGAACTAGCATACCCCCCGCAAACTTCCGGTGAATTTACTAACAATTTACTAAATTACTCACGATAAACGTTCACAAAAAACATAACAATTATTTTAAGAATTATAGATACAGAACTCCTCTATGCACTCGATATGTCCGATTTTAAAATAGCTTTTTGGTGAAAGCACATTTTGCAATATTCTAAGTAGGTAGCCCGGCATCACAGGGCTAGCTATTTAGACACCCAGCAAGTTTAGCCTTCACCAAACTCCGATTTACTATTAGAAAAGTTTGATTACCTTTGGTGTTCTTCGTCAGAAAGCACTCCCAGGACTTCTACTTCAATAACAAATGTTGGTTTGGTCCCAAATAATCCATAGTTATATCCAAACAGCGGCGTTTTGTTCGTGCGTTCAAGACACTATCCGAAAGGGTAAATAAGGGTTACGAGCACGGCGCATTTCGTGACAAAAAATGTCTAAATATTCCATTACCGTACTTCGAAGGAATGTCAACCGCTGTTTAAAATCAATTTTTATGCCATTTTTCTCGTAAAAAAAGCGATAATATTCCGACCGGGAATCTGCGTTTAGGTAAATAGACGAAAGAAAATAAAGCACGGGGTCGACTCGTGCACGCGCCTAAGCCCATTATCCTCTGATCGGCCACTTGCCAAAAGTGCAAATGTGTTTCAGCCTGGGGCTGCCTCGATATCATTCAGCTTTTTCCCGGGCTCTGAGAGCCTATGGGAGCCGTAGGAAGTGTCACATTACAGCAAAGATCCTCAGTCTTCAATAAACAGAGACAAGAAGAACAAGATCTTGTCAGAGAGGGCACTTCCTGTAAGGAATCTTCTCAGGTTTTTGCCTGCCATATGAGTTCTGTTATACTCACAGACACCATTCAAACAGTTTTAGAAACTTTAGGGTGTTTTCTATCAAAAGCCAATAATTATATGCCTATTCTAGTTACTGGGTAGGAGTAGTAACCAGATTAAATCGGGTACGTTTTTTATCCGGCCGTGTAAATACTGCCCCCTAGCCCTAACAGGTTAATGGTAGCTACGACAAAGCGATGGACCATCCACTCTCCTCCTCCCTCTTCTGCAATGGTATTTAATGATAAAGGATGAATACAGAGTTTAGCGGTAATACTGGAGTTTTACTGGTGAACCTTGAAGCTAGCTAACCTACTCCCTGGACCAATAAAGCTAGCTAGCTTTCCAGGTAGCTAGCTACCGGTAACTATTAGCAACTGTGGATAATTTGCTCCAAAGTTGTTTTAAGCATAAGAGTATCTGTAGTTACGCTAGCTCGTCAGCTACCATTCGGCTGCTTTTCTGATAACCTACTTATCTGAAGATTAAAGGTTAGGTAGTTTGTAGCTAGCTAGCTAGCTAGCTAGCTAGCTAGCTAGCTACTGCACTCGAAATGCAGGTAGCTTGTTAACTAGCTAGCTACCTGGCTAGCTAACTAAACAACAGATGGAACAACCTAGTTGTAATGTTTAATAGTATCCCAACTAGCTGGTTACAAACAAAAAGGTCCATTCGGGGGTACTTATGTTTTTCCTGTTTCATTGCATGTACAAATGGGTAACCTGTACATGTGTGAGGTGTGAAAGGAAAATGTGTTTTTTGCACATCCCAACTCCCCTTGAGACCCTCGCAGAGTGGGGTCATGGCCAGGGATCAGCCATTATTAACGGCAACCAATATAACAGTTTGCCCTAAAGCTTTTTGTAGGGAGCCAAGGAAAGCAACTGTTGCCTATATCAGTGATGGACACTAGCTAGAATGTGAACCAATACTTTTATAGCAATATAGCTAGCTACTAATACAATAGCCCAACTTCTTGAACATTGTTTTGATGAGCCGGTTAGAACAAGGTTGTGACTTAGTCAAATCATAAATCATACTCTGTACCAAATGCATTGCCTGTCAATTAACATCTTGTCTCGTCATTGTTGGTAATCAGGCTACTACTGTTGTGTCGTCTGCAAACTTCATGATTAAGTTGGAGGCGTGTGTGGTCATGCAGTCATGGATGAACAGGGAGTACAGGAAGGGCTGAGCATGCTCCCTTGTGGGGCCCCTGTGTTGAGGATCAGTGAAGTGGAGATGTTGGTTCCTACCTTCACCACCTGGGGGCGGCCGTCAGGAAGTCCAGGACTCAGTTGCACAGAGCGGGGGACCTGAGAATCAGGCAGGGATTCTCTCTCTGTGTGTACAGTCAAGACAGTGCTGTCAGATTCCTATCCACTGTGTACATCAACACACGGGTCAAGCCACCCATGACTGTCCAGCCTTGTTGTAATGCTGACTCTACTCTACTTTAACTAGGTGGGGTAAGGACTTTAGTAGGGTTGGACAATAATGGACGGTGACCTGATTCACATTTTTTTGGGAGAGAATCCTCACTCAGTTTTCTGGGCTTGTGTGAGTTATGATGTTATTTACAGTGACATAGGCCTACCTTCACAATAAGCAACTCAAAGGAATGTGTACACTGCATTTTTCTGGACAAATTTCAGTGAGGCTGAATTGTTGTTGTCTGTTGACTCACAAAGTTAGCGAATAGTCACATTGTCTGTCTGTCTGCATTGGATCAATGTACAGTTTAAATTCTATCATACAATGACATACTCAAGGGTTCTCCATGTAAAGGAAGGTGTCTGGCCATAGTAGCCTAAGAGAAAATGGCATATAGGCAACTACAATATTAGTTCTCACATTTTGTATCACATTGGCTAGAAAGCACACACTCCCTTTGACAGCAAGGTTTATTACACTAGCGACACCTTGCCGTTTTGGAGACAGCTTTGCGTTTGGTAAGACAGCAGTCGCGTTAGTACTGGTAAAGCAGTGATTTCCTCGCTGAGCTATATTTAAGCAATAAGGCCCAAGGGGGTGTGGTATATGGTCAATATACCATGGCTAAAGGCTGTTCTTAGGCATGACGCAACACAGAGCATACCACCCTGCATCCCACTGCTGGCTTACCTCTGAAGCTAAGCAAGGTTGGTCCTGGTTGGTCCTGGGATGGGAGACCAGATGCTACTGGAAGTGGTGTTGGAGGGCCAGTAGGAGGCACTCTTTCCTCTGGTCTAAAAAAATATCCCAATTCCCCAGGGCAGTGATTGGGGACATTGCCCTAAGTAGGTTGCTGTCTTTCGGATAGGATGTTAAACGGGTGACCTGACTCTCTGTGGTCACTAAAGATACCATGGCACTTATTATAAGAGTAGGGGTGTTAACCCCAGTGTCCTGGCTAAATTCCCAATCTGACCATGATGGCCACCTAATCATCCCCAGCTTCTAATTGGCTTATTCATCCCCCTTCTTCTCCCCTGTAACTATTCCCCAGGTTGTTGCTGCAATTGAGAATGTGTTCTCAATAAACTTACATGATAAAAAAAGGCTAAAAAAATAGAGCCCTTAGCTGTGGTATATTGACCATATACTACAAACCCCCGAGGTGCCTTATTGCTTTTAGAAACTGGTTACCAACATAATTAGAGCAGTTAAAATAAATATCTTGTCATACCTGTGGTATATGGTCTGACATACCACAGCAGTCAGCCAATCAGCATTCAGGGCTCAAACACCCATTTTATAAAGGAATTTAGCAACTTCATATGGATTTACTTCACCGCACAGTTACCTATAATATAGTTAGCTAGCTAGTTACAGTGGTTCTTTCTTTAAAAGTTGCGAGCTTGCACCGCGGGACTTAGAGGTACCCAGCGTCCCGGCTTCATTGCTCCAGACCACCACAAGGGGGAGTTAGAGCACTCATTATGCATATGACCAATCATATCGAGTGGTTCCAATGACGAATTTTGACGCGAGCCACCCTTGCCTTTGTGGCGTTCTTCAACAAAGATGGGTGACAAAACATTACGGTGAAATCAGATGTAAGTTGTTATAACGTCATAGCGAGTCAAGCAAAAAATTTACAATTGAGAGGAATATGTTAGTTAATGTAGAGACAAACGTTTGTGCATTTCTTTTGTCATAAAGTTAATTTACGAAAATCGCTATTTAGCAAGTTATTTGACTAGCTAACATTAGCCAGCTAGCTAGTGTTAGGAGAATGAATTTGTAATTTGTGTTGTTTAATGTTTTAGGGACTCCTGAGAAAACCAGCAAACAGGCTGTCATCTTGTGAAACAGTGGATGTAAAGAATCTAGCTAGCTAAAGCATTTACTGCAAATTGAATGTACAATTGTGTAAGCTTGCCTTGCAATGCAGCTGAAGTAACATAGCTAGCTAACTATTTAATTGCTTACTGTGTAGTGGAGGATAAAAATAACTGTATGCCTATGGATGTGTAGCTAACTACAGTATGTAGCCGATCTCTGTATGGACCCTAAAACGTTAGGTTCTGAACTAATATTCATACCAATCTATGAACCTCAGCTATCATAGTTGTTGTATCAACTTCAAGTCTGAGTGGCATTAATGAAGCCTATGGATAGAGTAGAATATAATAACTTTATTGTGCCAAGGAAGCAAGTCCTATATACACATGTACTGTAGTTATTACCACGCATGAGATTCCCACATTGTAGCCTGTACATTAAATATATTCTCTGATCATGTACTCTTCCTTGGCAAATAAAGGTGTGGTTCAGGTATGTCTCTGAGACATTCTTTTTCAGTCATATCAAACTCCATTATTTGAATGATGCTGTGTCTGCATGTATGTATTACAATTATACACTTCAACAGTGTTTATCACTCCTGCTCCTGGGACATCAATGATTACATATAGTAACTATGCAATAGACTAGAAACATGATTGATTTGTAATTCATATATACAGAAGAAAAAAACTATGCATATCTAACTCCCTTCATCTGCATTAATCTGAGGACACAGTATAGTGTTTCAATGAGATACTTAATTTCAACCAGTGGAGAATGTGAAAGGCTTTATTGAAAGAAGTTCATTATCCAGGTGTTATAAATGCATTATAATTATGATCATTGTAATATTATAAATACAAGTTCAATCTGTACTTCAATGCACATATGGTGTGGATTATAAAACGAGGAAGAAAGACGAGGTGGGGAGAGAGGTGTAGAATACAGAAAGGGAAAGCGGTAAGAACAGCGGCAGACAGCATATGATTCATGAATTACAGTGCTACCCTAATATTCTCTCAGTTCATCACAATTGCGGTGTCTCCTAACCATCCTTGGGCCCCCAGTTGGCCCGAAGGTTATCTTAAGAGCGGGTGAGGTGGCGTTGACGGGACTGGCTTCCTCTCTCATATCAAAACATACCTGCAGACAAGAGACTATGATTAAGCCTTGTTTGTTTTATTCTAACATGGTCAGTCAACTTAAATCAGGAGGTGAAATGCAAAACTGACCTTGGATAATTAACTCTGGGACTACTACAACTTGGTCTGCATTTCAATGTGAAGCATCTCTTTATTAATACATCCTGTTGACCCGACCAAGTGGCTTCTCACCTATGATCATTCTGTGCCCTCTGTGTCAGCCAGTTCAGATGCGGGAGGGGTTCACCAATACAGCTGATTTAACCTAGAGGATTTAGGGAGAAGGGGGAGTGGGATGAAGTGAAGAAGAGAGACTGTTATTGTGTGTGTGTGGTCTCACCTGGTGTCCACACTAAGTGGCTACAGAGTACTTTATGCTGAAAAACAGACACATGAGGACAAAGAATAGAAGATAATGTCAACAGAAGATACTGTATGTGGTGCAGACATCTATCAGAGTGTACCTGAAACATTTAAATATAGAGGGCTATGTGTCTCAACACTTGGTTATTGCAAGGCTAACCCCCAGGGAAATCATGACTTGGCAGCAACAGATAGTCCAGTAAAAATGGCTGTGTTTATGTGGTGTAAATCTGAAAATTATCAGCTGGCATCTTAAGGGTTTTTTAATTAATGCATGTGAGACAGGTTCCATGTACAACAAGACAGGCAGAGATGGAGAAACATAACAGTTTAATTACCTCTGGTTATGGACACTTTTGCCAGCAATAAAGCTTCCACGGCCTGTTCCTCGGACAGTGAACATCTGGCAATATCTACATTTTCGACCCCTTGGTCAGCGCGCTCTCTGAAAGTAAAGAAAACAGCTTATTTTCTATAGATATGAAAACAATAACTGAGATATGACCATTCAATCTAAAGCAGCAGATGTCATTTTTAGGATACGTCAATACAGCCCAGTGCTGCTTACCTGAGATGCCATCTTCATAGGTGTCCGCTTTGACTTCCTTTGTTTCAGAAAAAGTTGCTATCAGAAATTATTTTTGATTTATTTTTTGCCTGCCAGCACGCCCACAAGCGAGTCACTCAGGAGCAGAATGATGAGGAGGGCTAATAGCTGAACAATAGTCTATTCAACCTTTACTAAAGAATAGTCTAATAGCCGAGCTAGGTGTGAAAAACTCCCCTCCTATCACAGACCAGATTTGCCCTAATGACCAAGGGGTAGCTTGCTACTCAATGTAATAAAGTAATGACTTTACAAATAAGTTACCTTATGTTGGCTGACAATTTGTTAGCTATGCTGTCCTTACGAATCACATAGCATATCATTACAGCAGTATGTACCGGTATGTTAGCTAGCTCTGCACACATAGACAACAACCACCCTCGAAGCATCGTTGCCCATCCCTCCACAAAAACCGCAGCCCTTGCAGTGTTACGTCCATCATAAAGATGGCCAAGGCGCAGCGGGAATGTGTATGCTCATCTTCTTGTTTATTGAGAGGAAAACGAAACAAAACACTTAATCAAAACAACAACAACGAAAAAACAGTCCTGTGAGACATACAGCTACACATGGAACAACTACCCACAAAAACCCATGAAAAAACACCCCTACTAAATAGGACCTTCAATTAGAGGCAACGAGAAACAGCTGCCTCCAATTGAAGGTCAAACCAATAAACTAAGCATAGAAATAGATAAACTAGACACAGAAATAGACTAACATAGAACATTGCCCAACAAACCCCGAAACACATTAAACAAACACCCCCTGCCACATCCTGACCGAACTACAATAACAAATGTCCTCTTTACTGGTCAGGACGTGACAGTATCCCCCCCCCCCCCCCAAAGGTGCAGACCCCGGATGCACCTCAAACAAAAAAAACACAGTTCTTGTGCTACACCCCCCCCCCTCCCCAACCCTCCTACTATGGAGGTGGCTCAGGCTCTGGCCTTAGTCCTCAACCTAACCTGTCCACCCCCGCTGAAGGCTCAGGGCTACGGCGCGTCACTGGAGACCTCGGGCTGAGGTGCGTCACTGGAGACCTCGGGCTGAGGCGCGTCGCTGGAGATCTCGGGCTGAGGCGCATCGCTGGAGACCTCGGGCTGAGGTGCATCGCTGGAGATCTCGGGCTGAGGCGCGTCGCTGGAGACCTCGGGCTGAGGTGCGTCGCTGGAGACCTCGGGCTGATGCGCGTCGCTGGAGACCTCGGACTGGAGGGCGAATCTGGGAGCTCCGGACTGGAGGGCGACTCTGGGAGCTCCAGACTGAAGGGCTGTCTCTGCAGGCTCCGGACTGTGGGCCTTCTCTGCAGGCTCCGGACTGTGGGCCGTCTCTGCAGGCTCCGGACTGTGGGCCGTCTCTGCAGGCTCCGGACTGTGGGCCGTCTCTGCAGGCTCCGGACTGTGGGCCGTCTCTGCAGGCTCCGGACTGTGGGCCGTCTCTGCAGGCTCCGGACTGTGGGCCGTCTCTGCAGGCTCCGGACTGTGGGCCGTCTTTGCAGGCTCCGGACTGTAGGACGTCGCCGGAAGCACTGGACGGGGAACTGTTGCCGGAAGCTCTAGACGGGGAACTGTCGCCGGAAGCTCTGGACGGGGAACTGTCTCCGGAAGCTCTGGACTGGACAGGCGCACTACAGGCCTAGTGCGTGGGGCTGGCTTTGGAGGCGCCAGACTGTTAACACGCACCTCAAGGCCAGTGCGAGGAGCAGGAACAGGACGTACTGGACTGGGCTGACACACTGGAGGCCTGGTGTGTGGTGCTGGCTTTGGAGGCGCCAGACTAGAGACACACACCTCAGGGCTAGTGCGAGGAGCAGGAACTGGATACACCGGGCCATGAACACGCACTGGAGATCTGGAGCGCACAGCCTGCACAACCCATCCTGGCTGGGTGGTAACAGTAGCCCTGCACGGGCGGAGTGCTGGCACAAGGCGAACTGGACTGTGCAGAGGCCTGATGGCTGCCGTGCGTAGAGCAGGCGTAGGGTGGCCTGGGCCTAGGAGACGTACAGGTAGCCAGATGTACTGCGCAGGCATACTCCTACCTGGCTGGATGCCCACTCTAGCACGGCACTTGGGAGGGGCTGGAATCGCTCGCACCGGACTGTGCGTGCGCACGGGCGAGATCGTGCGCACTTCCGCATAGACCGGCGCTCTTCTGAGCCGCTGCTCCCCATAATAAGCACGGGGAGTTGACTTAGGGTTCACCCTTGGCCCGGCCAAACTACACGTGTGCCCCCCCAAAAATAATTATTGAGGGTGCCTCTCGTGCTTTCGTCGTTGGGCACGCTCTTCGTACTTTTGCCGTTCCTCTCTCGCTGTCTCCACTTGTTTCCATGGCAGGGTCTTGTCCCCTGCCATTACCTCCTCCCATGTCCATGATGTCCTCCACTCCCTTCTCTCCCTGGCCCAGGATCCTTGCTCCTCCTGGGCCCGCTGCTTGGTCCGTTGGTGGTGGGTAGTTCTGTCACGTCCGTCGTAAAGATGGGACCAAGGCGCAGCGGGAATGTGTATGCTCATCTTATTATTTAATGAGAAGAAAACAAAACACTTAATACAAAAAACAACGACAAGAAAATAGTCCTGTAAGGACCACAACTACACAAGGAACAACTACCCACAAAAACCCATGAAAAAACACCCCTACTAAATAGGACCTTCAATTAGAGGCAACGAGAAACAGCTGCCTCCAATTGAAGGTCAAACCAATAAACTAAGCATAGAAATAGATAAACTAGACACAGACATAGAAATAGACTAACATAGAACATTGCCCAACAAACCCCGAAACACATTAAACAAACACCCCCTGCCACGTCCTGACCAAACTACAATAACAAATAACCTCTTTACTGGTCAGCACGTGACATGCAGAGCAAGGGGAACAACTACTTCCAGGTCTCAGAGCGATTGACGTGACTGATTGAAATGCTATTTGCGCGCACCCTAGCTAACAATTTCACACCGGTTACAGACAACTTGAAAAAAATCTAAATATACATATTACGAGATATATGGCGAAATAGACAGACATGCCTATATTTCCCCCATAGGAAACAATGGGAAGACCGCAGAGTTCCAATATTATTTTTGTTGTTTACGTTTTGTTGTTTACAGTTTAACTATGAAACAACGTGAACAGGTCTCATTGCCAACAATAGTGAAGCAGGCATTGAGACGTTGAACAATAAGCTGGGAATAGAACGTTTGGAAGGTGAATTGGTGCAAACGGTGCTTAATAGAACTAATAGGAGCTGGCAGGGAGAAAAATGCACTAAAATAAGGCCTGTTTTTTTTGCGATTACATCCAAACGACGGCAAGCAGCTGGGAAATATTGTCATATTATGAAACTGGGCTCCACGGCGGATGCAATGAACTAGTTTTTATCAGAAAAGAACGTTGTTAAAAATGTAATGTCTCCAGCCTACTATCTACACAGATTTCAGAGCACTCTCGTCTGAGTGTACCAGAGCGCAGAATAATTACTTTACGAGCGCTCAACACACGTTGAATATGGCCGATGTCAGTAAACGTCGGAAAAAACGCATAATTAAATTGTTTCCAGCAGCACATTTACAGTCACCAACGCTCTGGTTAACACGAAAACTGCCTTACCAGCTCTGCGAGTAAAATGGTCCGAGTGGTCTCATTTGTGTCTGGAAGTAGCTAGTCAACGTTAGCTTGGGTGCTTGACTGCCGTTGTAAGGCCAGAACCCCACTGTGCTCCGAGAGCGAAGCGGTCAGATTTTTTCTCTGAATGGAAACACAATAATATTAATCAAATGAATTAAGCCAAATTTCTTAAAATCAATCCCATATACTATGTTATTATAAAAAAGTTTTGAAATTCTCTGGTAATGCCAATACAGAATACTATCAAATGCTTCTCAAAGATGCCCACTGGTGGTCAAACTAGCAATAACTTGAGGTAACAGAAATGGCTGAGAATTAAATGACGTGCCACAGAATACTACAGCAGCACGCAGAGTGTGCCGCAGTATGACAACTTTTAAAGGAGGAACCACTGTAGTGACCCATAGGCCCACTCTTGCTGCTACTGTAGTGCTGCAGTGCATAACGTCTCCAGAAACTACTATGTATCCCAGCTGTGTTGGCATTTCACCTATCCACGTCTTCATCCACTTTTGATGTCACTAGCTAGCTATCCAGCTAATGTTAACTAGGTGACATTAGCCATGAAGCTAGCCCATGATAAGTTGTTCGGGTAACGTGTGCCTGGCCAGGCTTACTATAGCCATGTGAACGGCAGTAGCTCATCAGAATAATATTAGCTTTTTTCTTGCTCACTGTTTCACCATCAGCCCATCCAAGCCGTAGCACCAGTATGTAAACATGAAGTAATTAGCCCGCACATGTGCCCTCGCAAGATATGTATGTACGTAATTTTATTAGTAAACACACAGCATAGAAATGGGGGAAAAAAATTTGAAGTATAACTTCAGGTTTTCTCTGTTCAAGCCTAAATATATCTTTGTCTAAAACTATGACTTATTGACTTAAATCATTGTGCAACATCACATGTAAGCCTTTGGAGTAGTCTTTCAGCTGAATTTTTTTATTTTCGCTGGTGTGGGCATTTTAAATAACCTTCTGTCTTATGTAATGATACCAAACATAACATATCATACTAAATAGCTGAATGGATTGTGACAGTCTTACATTGTAAAAAAAATTCTGAAAACAGGTTTAAGTCATTGACTTTTGAAGGTTGTCGTGTCTTTGGCTATGCCGGATTAAGTGATATGACATGCTAACTTATAAAATGATTTCTCTGTAATTAATATTACCTGATTAAGCTAATCATGGAAATGTAATTAACTAGAAAGTCGGGGCACCACGGAAGAACGTTTATAGAGCTGTTATCTTCCGAATAAACTCTTAAAATACTTAGTAATATTTTACATCGATAGCAGTCAATATTAACCCTTAACTTATTTTCAGTCTCATAATGAAAGTTGTAAATTCTTGGTTATCTTCACGAACCCTGGCTAACAAGTTGAATCAGCAATACAAAATTGGGTTTAATTATTTATTTACTAAATACCTAACTAATCACACAGAATTACAAATACACAGAATACAAATGATGTCATACAGAAAACGTCCTAGTGGACGGAGCCTGTATCATGGCTGGTTACACAAAGGAAAGGGGGTTGGGCTTGAATGAAAGAGCGGGAAGATTTAGGAACAAAGAAACAGCAGCTATGCTATCGTAAATACATTATCTTATGCATTCTAAATTACCGCCCATTTGGAAAAGGAAAATGCAATAAATATTTACTCTGAGCTGCGCTTGGGTAGATTGGTCGTAGATGCTGGCCGGGTTGGCCAACAGATCTTCCTGTAGTGGAAGAATGTCAATGGTGGTAAATTGGATACGTGGTGGTATCTTCGTCTGGTTGTTAGACTGGATCCGTCGTCCGTCCTTTCCTAGCCCACGTTAGCAGCGGCTAACTCAGCGGCTAGGAAGTATCACTTCTGTAGTGAATAAGCTCAAAGTTCATACCAGTTCATACCATAGCTCACGCCGAGGTTGGCTTAGTTCTCATGTGTCCTTCTAACGTAGAGGCTGCAGACCTCCCGTACTGGAACATACTGGTTATCTTTTCATCAAAGGCTTATATAGTGGAGAGGGGGAAAGGAGGTGTTTCATCGTTTATAACCCCTGTCTCTTCACAGGGTTGGGTCACTGATCGAGCAGGGCACTTTCCTTATGAAAACCCAAATCTCTCATTTGGAAGCTAAAATTACATTTAATCTCCTAACAAACAATTTCAATATCAAACATTTCAATTGCATAACAATTCCATGTGACTCTGATAACTAGAGGGTGTATACTTTCTCAGGTACAGTTTATGTCGTCCTGTCATCAATCATAATGTCCCCGATAACAACGAACCTGACATACATACTCATTACGTTATCAAGCATATTTCCAACTGGTTTTATTATGTAAATATGGTTCATTTCCCCATTTGTTTGATGTTCCCAGACTCTCTATATTTAACAGGACAGCAGTCCTTCAGTAGGGTCAGTAAGAGAGGAGAAGGGAGAAAGGTATTTATGGGGGGGGTCATAAACCTTACCCACAGGCCAACGTCATGACAAGGTCGTGTAACTCAGCCATAGAGACTAAACCAAGATATCCCCATGTACACTAGACCTGCGACTTTCTTGTGCCTTTAAAGCTTGTTTCTAGTCGAAAGCATTGCATAGTTAAATATCCTATACATGTATATAATCTGGATTTGTGGCGACATTAGCTCCACACCCCTGCCGCCACGGCACTGAAATGACAGATATCCAACACATGGGCTAGTCCAGCATCCAGATCAGATCTGTAAATACAGTTCAAGTCGGAAGTTTACATACACCTTAGCCAAATACATTTAAACTCAGTTTTTCACAATCCCTGGCATTTAATCCTAGTAAAAATTCTCTGTCTTAGGTCAGTTAGGATCACCACTTTATTTTAAGAATGTGAAATGTCAGAATAATAATAGAGAGAAAGATTTATTTCAGTTTTTATTTCTTTCATCACATTCCCAATGGGTCAGAAGTTTACATACACTCAATTAGTATTTGGTAGCATTGCCTTTAAATTGTTTAACTTGGGTCAAATGTGTTGGGTAGCCTTCCACAAGCTTCCCACAATAAATTAGGTGAATTTTGGCCCATTCCTCCTGACAGAGCTGGTGTAAATGAGTCAGGTTAGTAGGCCTCCTTGCTCGCAGACACTTTTTCAGTTCTGCCCACAAATCTAATATGGGATTGAGGTCAGGGCTTTCTGATGGCCACTCCATTACCTTGACTTTGTTGTCCTTAAGCCATTTTGCCACAACTTTGTAAGTATGCTTGGGGTCATTGTTCATTTGGAAGACCCATTTGCGACCAAGCTTTAACTTCCTGACTGATGTCTTGAGATGTTGCTTCAATATATCCACATAATTTCCCTTCCTCATGAAGCCATCTATTTTGTGAAGTGCAGCAGCCCTCCTGCAGCAAAGCACCCCCACAATATGATGCTGCCACCCCGGTGCTTCACGATTGGGATGGTGTTCTTCGGCTTGCAAGCCTCCCCCTTTTTCCTCCAAACATAACGATGGTCATTATGGCAAAACAGTTGTATTTTTGTTTCATCAGACCAAAGGACATTTCTCCAAAAAGTATGATCTTTGTCCCCATGTGCAGTTGCAAACCGTAGTCTGGATTTTGGAGCAGTGGCTTCTTCCTTGCTGAGCGGCCTTTCAGGTTATGTCGATATAGGACTCATTTTACTGTGGATATAGATACTTTTGTACCTGTTTCCTCCAGCATCTTCACAAGGTCCTTTGCTGTTGTTCTGGGATTGATTTGCACTTTTTGCATCAAACTACGTTCATCTCTAGGAGACAGAACGCATCTCCTTCCTGAGAGGTATGACAGCTGCGTGGTCCCATGGTGTTTATACTTGCGTACTATTGTTTGTACAGATGAACGTGGTACCTTCAGGCATTTGGAAATTGCTCCCAAGGATGAACGAGACTTGTGGAGGTCTCCCATTTTGTTTAAGTTCTTGGCTGATTTCTTTTGATTTTCCCATGATGTCAAGCAAAGAGGCACTGAGTTTGAAGGTAGGCCTTGAAATACCTCCACAGATACACCTCCAATTGACTGAAATGATGTCAATTAGCCTATCAGAAGCTTCTAAAGCCATGACATCATTATCTGGAATTTTCCAAGCTGTTTAAAGTCACAGTCAACTTAGTGTATGTAAACTTCTGGAATTGTGATATATTGAATTATAAGTGAAATAACCTGCCTGTAAACAATTGTTGGAAAAATTACTTGTGTCATGCACAAAGTAGATGTCCTAACCAACTTGCCAAAATGATAGTTTGTTAACAAGAAATTTGTGGAGTGGTTGAAAAACGAGTTTTAATGACTCCAACCTAACTGTATGTAAACTTCCAACTTCAGCTGTACAATCAACACAGTCAAATGGCAGAGTTGTTAGTTTGGCACTGTTGATAAGCACATATTTGGATTAAAATGTCAAGAAGACCGTAGAAGGATCATACTGTTATCTATTCTGGATGTTCTTGATGCCATCAAGCATGCATTTGCACGGTGTTTACATGTGCGTTTTTGTATTTTTTTTAGCTAGAGTTTGAGTTGTGTCCTGTCCTACAGTGAAATATGGCTAGCTCTTACCGTAGCTTGGACTATGGGTTGCTAGCTAGCTAGTGTTGCAAAATCCCATTGCATTGCAAGCATTGTAAGGTAGCAGCATGACAATTTTTCCGAAGTTTGGTGTTGGTTTTGAACTGATGTAGCTAGCTAGCTATGTTTTGTGGAAAAATGCATTTGGACGTTTTTTTATTTATTTATTTCACCTTTATTTAACCAGGTAGGCAAGTTGAGAACAAGTTCTCATTTACAATTGCGACCTGGCCAAGATAAAGCAAAGCAGTTCGACAACATACAAAAACACAGAGTTACTCATGGAGTAAAACAACATACAATCAATGGTACAGTAGAAAAAAATAAGACTATATACAATGTGAGCAAATGATGTGAGATAAGCGAGGTAAAGGCAAAAAAAGGCCATGGTGGCAAAGTAAATGAAGTATAGCAAGTAAAACACTGCAATGGTAGATTTGTTATTTGAAGAAAGTTCAAAGTTAAAATATAAATAATATGGTGCAAAGGAGCAAAATAAATAAAATAAATACAGTAGGGGAAGAGGTAGTAGTTTGGGCTAAATTATAGATGGGCTATGTGCAGGTGCAGTGATCTGGGAGCTGCTCTGATAGCTGGTGCTTAAAGCTAGTGAGGGAGATAAGTGTTTCCAGTTTCAGAGATTTTTGTAGTTCGTTCCAGTCATTGGCAGCAGAGAACTGGAAGGAGAGATGACCAAAGGAGGAGTTGGCTTTAGGGGTGACCAGAGAGATATACCTGCTGGAGCGCGTGCTACAGGTGGGTGCTGCTATGGTGACCAGTGAGCGGAGATAAGGGGGGACTTTACCTAGCAGGGTCTTGTAGATGACCTGGAGCCAATGTGTTTGGCAACGATTATGAAGCGAAGGCCAGCCAACGAGAGCGTACAGGTCGCAGTGGTGGGTAGTATATGGGGCTTTGGTGACAAAACGGATGGCACTGTGATAAACTGCATCCAGCTTGTTGAGTAGGGTATTGGAGGCTATTTTGTAAATGACATCGTCGAAGTCGAGGATTGGTAGGATGGTCAGTTTTACGAGGGTATGTTTGGCGGCATGAGTGAAGGATGCTTTGTTGCGAAATAGGAAGCCAATTCTAGATTTAACTTTGGATTGGAGATGATTGATGTGAGTCTGGAAGGAGAGTTTACAGTCTAACCAGACACCTAGGTATTTGTAGTTGTCCACAAATTCTAAGTCAGAACCGTCCAGAGAAGTGATGCTGGACAGGCGGAGAGCTAGCTATCGTTAGCGAGCTTCTGTGTCGAAGTCAGCTGTTGTTATCTGGCTTTAGCTAGCTAGATAATGGCAAACGTTATATGTGTAACAAACCTTTCATAAAGGAATATAACTAGCTACCTTTATTTGCCTGTTTGTTAGCTAACTAGCTTTCAGCTGACTGGTGTTAGCTAGCTAGTTAGCTAGAGAGGCTAGCTGCTGGACTTTGGACAAGTAAGCTAATGTGAACTAACGTTAGCTAGCTAGCTACCTAGAAAATCAAAATATATTTTTCTTGTCTCAGATACATTTTTTACTCTAACTTCACACTCGTTTTTTTTTGTGATTCTTCTTTGTTTTTGCTGTGGTTTTCTCATGATAATTTGTTTTAATATTAGCTTGAATTAAGTCATACAGTGATGAAGTGCTCAGTTGAGTATGTTCATATTGACCTCAACACATCTAATGTCTAAGATTGACACAGGGTATATTGTCTACAGAGAGTGTGTCTGACGTGTGTGTGTGTGTGTGTGTGTGTCTGTGTGTGTGTGTGTGTTTGTATTTGCCAGCTTACAGTCCCCAGTGCTCTGGTATTCCCCTAAACCCCTTGTAGCCAACAGTGGGGCTGATATGAACAGAGCATGTGTGTTTGTGTCTGGGACAATATTGAGACTTTCTGTGTAGAATTTACCTTTTGTCTCTCTCTAGTTCAAGGCCATTACACTGACTAATCACACTTGTTGTTGTTGGTGTGAGTGTGCTGCTCTTTGGCTCCTGTCGTTCTCTCTGTTCTAAACATGTGGGTTTTGAGGACGTTGAGAAACAGAGGTAGGTAGAAAGAGAGAGGGGTAGACCGAGAATGAGAGAGGAGAATTGAGAGGGATAAAGAGAGAGACAGAGGGGTGTTTTCCAGTGGGAGTTGCTGTCTGTGTTTGTGTGATAAGAGGAGAGAGGAGAAAAGCTGGTAGCTGCTAGGCTGAACTTCAGGGCCGTACTTCAGAGAGAGGGAGGGAGAGAGAGAGAAAGAGCGAGAGAAAGAGAGATGCATGAGAGTACTATGACTAGAGAATACACTTCAGAGGAACACAACATGTGCAGTGATTGGGGGGGGGCAGCCAGGAGTACTGACACTTCATAAGGAAAGAGAGAGATCAAGGCGAGAGAGACATTTACATTTTTGTAATTTAGCCGACGCTCTTATCCAGAGCAACTTACAGTTAGTGCATTCATCTTAACATAGCTAGGTGGGCCAACCACATATCACAGTCACAGTAAAAACATTTTTCATCAATAAAATAGCTATCAGCAAAGTCTGAGCTATTAACAGCTCCTGATTGGTGCAGTGGTCTAAGGCACTGCATCTCAGTGGTAGAGGTGCCGCTACAGACCCTGGTTTGATCCCTGGTTGCATCATGGGTTGTATCACAACCGGCCGCGATTGGGAATCCCATAGGACGGCACACAATTGTTCGGGTTAGGGAAGGGTTTGGCTGGGGTAGGCCGTCATTGTAAATAACATTTTGTTCTTAACTGACTTGCCTAGTTAAATTTAAAAAACAGGGCGAGAAAGAGAAGAGACATAGAAAAGGAGAGGTGGAATTGGGTGTACTTAAATAAGTCTTGGTTGAGAGATGTACAGAGAGCTCCTTGAGAAAGCTCTAGTCTAGTAGGTGTTAAGGCTTGCTGGGAATTTAAGTATTTAGCTGTGGAATTATTGTAGCACTGTAAGTGGTCCACTTAGTTGCAGTCCACTCTCCATTAGGACTCGACGGTATAGTAAACAATTATATACCATTCTTCATTTACAGACCGGTGGTCTTTATTTACCATTTTGGATTTTTACTTTACCTTCTATAATGGTATTTTAATGTTATGTTAATTTAATAACTGACCAATTACAGTGTGATTCAGAGCGCTGTAATGAATGACAAGAACGTTGTTTTGGAATGAAAGGCGCCTCCAGCAACCACAAAAAGAATGTCATGCGCATTGTGTTGACGTAAACAAACATGTGGGAAACAGACATTGAGTGAAGACATGATGGATGCGGACAGTCATAATGCTGCCTTAGGGACTCCGCTAACTTCCCAGGCAAGTAAATAATTCTTGCCAAAGAAAGCTGCAACATTGATAGTGTGGACATGGTTTGGTTTTAAGAAAACTGACACAGAACAGCAAAACATAATTTGCAAGTTGTGCAAGCGGTCTGTCGTCGCGAAAGGAGGAAACACAAGTAACCTCTTCAGCCACCTTAAAGCCTGCCATGTGGTCGAATATGGCGAAAGTATGAAGAGGCCCATCACTCCTACATCCCCCGGTGCCAGGCCTAAAACTACTTCAAGTTTGAACTAAAGTACACTGGCGCTTCATTTTCCGGTGGATGCCCTTACAACAAGAAAAGCAAATGATGGAAGGACATTACGGATTCAATAACTCTACACATCGCCAAGGACGTGGTTCAGACGGTGGATAAGGAGGGATTTAAAAGCATGGTCGAAACTTTGGATCCGAGGTATGTACTGCCAAGCTGAAATTACTTTAGCGGAACAGCATTGCCTAATAAGTACACAGAATGTGCTGAAAAAGTAGAGAGGGAGATCGAGAACGTGGCACACTTTGCCAACACAACCGACTTATGGTCAAGCCGTACATCAGAACCTTACATTAGCTCATAACTGATGATTGGGAGCTGAAGTGCAGATGTTTGCAGACGGCTTATTTCCCAGAGGACCATGCAGGAGAGTTGCTTACCCTAGGGCTGAGGGATGCACTGGAGTTATGGGGACTAAAAGAAGAACGACTTGTGTGTTTTACAACTGACAACGCATCCAACATGGTAAAAGCCATGGAGCTAAACAGCTGGACAATACTGCATTGTTTCGGCCACCGTCTTCATCTGCCCATCGTTAAGTTGAAGTAATTGACAAAATATGTTTTCTCAGATGATGAGCAGCTACTGTTATGGAATTACTATCTTCAAAGTTATGACTCAGGATGTCGGTTATGAGACGAAATGTTAAAAAAGATAGCTAGCATTGCTTGGGTAATAACTTGTCACTTGTTGGATTCATAAGTGGAGCGTTCTTGTTCTCACTTTCTGTCGCAAGGCATTCTGTTACTTGCAGTTCAGTAGCGTAAACTAATACAACAGAACGATGTAAATAGTTCTCAATAACATGAATTGTAATACAATTACTCTTGTAAATAACTGTAAATAATATATGTAGAAGATCTCAGTGTACTCCGTAACCCATTAAAAGTCACTAACTGTAATTAAAATGGATCAAGCCTAGGCCTAATATTAGCCAAATAGTTGAATCAGTATTATTTATTCCATATATTTCTGTATTTATTATATACACTACCGTTCAAAAGTTTGGGGTCACTTAGAAATGTCCTCGTTTTTGAAAGAAAGGCATATTTTTTGTCCATTAAAATAACATCAAATTGATCAAAAAAACAGTGTAGACATTGGTAATGTTGTAAATGACTATTGTAGCTGGAAACGGCACATTTTTTTATGGAATATCTGCATAAGCGTACAGAGGCCCATTATCAGCAACCATCACTCCTGTGTTCCAATGGCATGTTGTGTTAGCTAATTCAAGTTTATCATTTTAAAAGGCTAATTGATCATTAGAAAACCCTTTTGCAACTATGTTAGCACAGCTGAAAACTTTTATGCCGATTAAAGAAGCAATAAAACTGGCCTTCTTTAGACTAGTTGAGTATCTGGGGCATCAGCATTTGTGGGTTCGATTACAAGCTCAAAATGGCCAGAAACAAAGAACTTTCTTCTGAAACTCGTCAATCTATTCTTGTTCTGAGAAATGAAGGCTATTCCATGAGAGAATTTGCCAAGAAACTGAAGATCTCGTACAACATTGTGTACTACTCCCTTCACAGAACAGCGCAAACTGGCTCTAACCAGAATAGAAAGCGGAGTGGGAGGCCCCGGTGCACAACTGAGCAATAGGACAAGTACATTAGAGTGTATAGTTTGAGAAACAGACGCCTCACAAGTCCTCAACTGGCAGCTTCATTAAATAGTACATGCAAAACGCCAGTCTCAATGTCAACAGTGAAGAGGCGACTCCGGGATGCTGGCCTTCTAGGCAGAGTTTCAAAGAAAAAGCCATATCTCAGTCAGACTGGCCAATAAAAAGAAAATATTAAGATGGGCAAAAGAACACAGACACTGGACAGAGGAACTCTGAAAGGTAGTGTAAGTAGGAACCTGTCAATACATGGGTTCATTATTAGGCTACTTAAAACCTCTTGAGGACCCCTTCGAGATACAATCCCGCTAAAGGGATTGGTTGGACATCAACCAGTGAGATAGCACGGCGCGAAATAAAATAAAAAAAAATCTCAAAATTCAAATTCAAGTATTATACGGCATTTTAAAGATACTCTACTCGTTAATCCAATCACATTGTCCGATTTCAAAAAGGCTTTACGGTGAAAGCAAAACATTAGATTATTTTAGCATAGCACCTTTCCAAGCACAGATAGCCATCACAAAATCAGATATACAGCTAAAATTAAGCACTAACCTTTGACAATCTTCATCAGATGACACTCCTAGGACATCATGTTAGACAATACATGCATTTTTTGTTCGATCAATTTTATATTTATATCCAAAAACCCAATTTTTACATTGGCGCGTGACGTTCAGAAAGAATTTTCTCCCCATAACCCTCCGGTGAATAGGCACATTTAATTTACAGAAGAACTCAGAAACGTTGACAAAATTTATAACAAGTATTTAAAGAATTAGAGATAATCTACTCCTTTATGCAACCACTTTGTCAGATTTCAAAATAACTTTACGGAAAAAGCACATTGTTCAATATTCTGAGTACAGAATTTAGCCTTCAATGCTAAGCTATACAGTTAGCCTACAACCACGGCGTCAACAAATCTCTAAAAATATGTTCTAAATATTTACTTACCTTTGCTGATCTTCAGCGGAATGCACTCGGATGGGCACCCACTTCCACAAGAAATGTTCATTTGTTCTGCAAAGTCCATCATTTATGTCCAAATACGTCCGTTTTGTTGACCCATCCAGAACACTTTACAATGCCATGTGGCGTGGACGCAAATCCATAGACGAAATGTTCAAAGTTCCATTACCGTTTGTAGAAACACGTCAAACGATGTTTACAATCAATCCTTTAGGGTATTTTTTAATGTAAAATTGCGATAATTTTACAACTGGGCAATAGGTATTCATCCCAGAAGAAAAATAAAAAACAACGAAGTCACGTGCTCGCGCGTCATAGGACACCTGTCCTCAGACTGGCCAGTGATTGACTGAGCCACAATTTTCTGCCCGGTAACAGGTGACGGAGGAAACCAGTTCCTAAAGATTATTGACAGCCAATGGAAGAGTTAGGAGGTGCAACGTAAATCCTATGTCACTGTAGTTTTTCAAGGGATTCAAAAGAAAAACGACATTTCTAATTTCTCCCACTTCCTGATTCAATTTTTCTCCTTTTTTTTGCCTGCCATATGAGTTCTGTTATACTCACAGACACCATTCAAACAGTTTTAGAAACTTCAGAGTGTTGTCTATCCAAATCTACTAATAATATCCATATTCTATTTTCTGAGCCAGAGTAGTAACCTGTTTAAAGTGGGTATGTTTTTCATCCGGACGTGAAAATACTGCCCCCTAGCCCCAACAGGTTTTAACATCTTTGTCATATTAGTCCATGCTGCACATTGACCCCTCCCTCACCCTCTTTATTTTTCATAATTTCTCACACACACACACACACAAATACACACACAAACACTCACAGCTACAAACACACACACACTGTTGTTCAAACAATGTGACTGAGGGGTGGGGGCGGAGTAAGCGCTCTCCTGCTCCAGAAAGATTCCTACATACACACACACACTGGTAGAGCTCAGTGTCTGACATTCACACACATGCACGCACTCACACACACATCTATATCTGGAACGAAAGAAGTACAAGCCGCTCAACAAATGTGAGTCGAGGTGTAACATAAAAGTAATTGTTCACACATTACTGTAAGTCGCTAAATGGTTTTTCTATTTTTTCTATTTACAGTAGGAATGGACAAGTAAATATATTCCTAGGAATGGGTGGAGACAATCAGGTAGACTCTATTTAGAAGGCAGTACTAATGCGAGGGGGTGTGGTAATCTATGCACGGAGGAGAACAGAGTGAGAGGTACTGTGGCCAATGGTAGAAAACCTTAAAAACAGGGAGAGATGGAGAGATAATTGGAGAATATGTGTGTGTCATATTAAATATTTCAGAGTGGTGTGAATACCACTGGTTCCCCAGTGAGGTGATCCGAGTGAGTCCCAAGACATCAAAGGCTTCTGAGCCACCTCAATCTGTACCCTGATCCTCCGTCTCTCCTCCAGAGCCCTAATGCCCCAAACCCTCCTACATAGCTGCACACTAGCTGTATCTGGTTTGTGTAAGCCCTGGTGTGGTTCCACATGCACATGCTCACACGAATGCACGCACACGGTATACAAGAACTTAAGGGAGAGTGGGGGGAGAGAACACAGCTAAATGAGAGCGCAAGAAAGAGAATCAAGCAGACAGAAGTTCTCTTCTAATCTTGTTCACACTAGTAGTCTATAGTCTAGTATAACTGCTTCTGCGTGTGTGCATTTGTGTGGATGACTTTCTCTTTTTCCTTATAAAGAGCGACTGCCCCTAAAAAGCAACTAATCCCTTTGAAAATGGCCTATGTGCCATCGATATGAGTCAGAAACTTTTATTCTAGTGAAAAAATTTACTACACAGTGTAAATAGGATAACTTTGTCTCGTCTAAAATAGAGTTTGGAACCTCAGTGTGTCCTAACGAGTAAATGAAGGTTGGGTTTGGATTACAACCCATCAACAAATCATGTCCCGTTTTGCCAAGCTCCATGTGCAAATTGCTTCCCTTTATTGAATAGAGCTCCTATGTTTTATCGCCCCAACGCTTTCAAAGGATCAATAACGGGATTCCACTGGCTGTTGAGTAGGTGGGACGATTTCGTCCCACATACCCTAGAGAGGATAACACATCAAAATATATTTGAGATTCTTCAAAGTAGCCACTCTTTTCCATGATGACAGCTTTGCACACTCTTGGCATTCTCTCAACCAGCTTCATGAGTTAGTCATCTGGAATGCATTTCAATAAACAGGTGTGCCTTGTTAAAAGTTAATTTGTGGAGTTTCTTTCCTTCTTAATGCGTTTGAGCATTTGAGCGTTTGAGCCAAGGTAGGGGTGGTATACAGAAGACTATTTGGTAAAAGACCAAGTCCATATTATGGCAAGAACAGCTCAAATAAGACATTTTAAGACATGAAGGTCAGTCAATCCGGAAAATGTAAAAAACGTTGAAAATTTCTTCAAGTGCTGTTGCAAAAAATATCAACCATCACACGCTATAATGAAACTAGGACTCATGAGGACCGCCACAGGAAAGGAAGACCCAGAGTTACCTCTGCTGCAGAGGATAAGTTCATTAGAGTTACCAGCCTCAGAAATTGCAGCCCAAATAAATGCTTCACAGAGTTCAAATAACACATCTCAACATCAACTGTTCAGAGGAGATGTCATGAATCAGGCCTTTATGGTCGAATTTCTGCAAAGAAACCACTACTCAAGGACACCAATAAGAGAGACTTGCTTGGGCCAAGAAACACGAGCAATGAACATTAGACCGGTGGAAATATGTCCTTTTGGTCTTATGAGTCCAAATTTGAGTTTTTTGGTTCCAACCGCTGGGTTTTTGTGAGACGCAGAGTAGGTGATGATCTCCGCATGTGTGGTTCCCACGGTGAAGCATGGAGGAGGAGGTGTGATGGTGTGGGGGTGCTTTGCTGATGACACTGTCTGTAATTTATTTAGAATTCAAGGTACACTTAACCAGCATGGCTACCACAGCATTATGCCATCCCATCTGGTGTGTGCTTAGTGGGACTATAATTTGTTTTTCAATAGGACAATGACGCAACACACCTCCAGGCTATGTAAGGGCTATTTGACCAAGAAGGAGAGTGATGGAGTGCTGCATCAGATGACCTGGCCTCCACAATCACCCCTAAACCCAATTGAGATGGTTTGGGATGAGTTGGATGGCAGAGTGAAGGAAAAGCCTCCAACAAGTGCTCAGCATATGTGGGAACTCCTTCAAGACTGTTGGAAAAGCATTCCAAGTGAAGCTGGTTGAGAGAATGCCAAGCGTGTGCAAAGCTGTCATCAAGGCAAATGGTGGCTACTTTGAAGAATCTAAAATCTAAAATATATTTTGTTTTGTTTAAAACATTATTCCATAGTTTTGATGTGTTCACTATTATTTTACAATGTACAAAATTGTAAAAAAATAAAAAACTATAATGAGTAGCTGTGTCCAAACTTTTGACTGGTACAGTATGAAAACAAAAATTAGCTTTTTGGACCTAATTTAAGGTTAGGCATAAGGTTAGCAGTGTGGTGGTTAAGGTTAGGTTTAAAATAAGATTTTAATAAGATTTTAGAAATAGGAGGGCTTTATGACTTTGTGGCTGTAGTAATTAGTGAGGACCTTGAATTAGCTTGACCCAAGTTACTGCCATAATGACAAATATGGCTTCATCAACAACGGTAATGTGTGTTATGTGGAAAGTTGTATGACACAATACCCTGTTTGATAAACTAGTCGGTTAATTACCCAGCCAAGCAGATAGATACAAGTAGTAGTTATTTTGGTTGTGAAGTGCATTATAAAAAAGCTTTGTCCTTTCTTCATAACAAAATGCAATTTACCACTTGGCTGTCTATTGCCCTCGCTGTGAGCATTCGTATAAATGGAAAAGGGAGGGCACTTGAATCAAGTTGATGACATTTGACCTGAGCAGTTGATGACATTAGCCTGATCTATGGGTTTTCCATTCTATTTCACTTCACATATCATGATATATCAAGTGAAATAGAAAGGTGAAGGCAGCGATCAGGTTGGTTCCACCATGCTAATCATAACCACCATTGATAATGTAATCAGTGCTCTGTGTTTGTGTGACCGACCAGTAACTTTGAGGGGCAAGGAGCTGATCAATGCTGCTATGCCCATCAGTGGGGCTCTGGCAAAGACCTCACCTCCAGTTTCACATCTCGTCTGCTCACCAACGGTCATCAATGGGGAGACCAGAATTAGGTAGGTTTAGTCTGACCTGTTCAAACTTCAACGTAGTATATGTTTGTTTGTCAAGTATCACCTATCCTAACTGCCATTGGTAATAGAACAGTGACTGTAAGTGTTCACAGATGCATCTATGGAGCCAGCACTTGGAGACTTGCAAGATGATGTGATGGAGTCCTGACTGACAGGCAGGCTTGATACTGACGTCTCTGAATGGAGAGAGACCTGGCACTCGGCATAACATTTTTACTAGACACAACTTTTACTTGTATTGTCTTTTTTTACTATTGAATTGAATTAGTATCTGTCAATATGGGGAGAGAGAATCCCTGTGTATTCTGCACTAGGATCAGGGAACTCTTGTTGTGTACAGGACACCACACAAGAAAGTACAGAATGACCACTCTGTTTGCCAATGTAGCCCCATTACCAGCAGACAAAATGTTGATAGGCACAATATCTGTATCGGCTGTGAATGACAATGAAAGGTGAAAGGTGCACATTGTTATATTAGCAGAACACTGCTTCTATGGTATTATGTAAAGTTTGGCTTCTGTCATGGCCACCAGCATTTCTAGAGGCGCAAGGCAAAAACCAAGGCCAAGTCAGCGGATGAGGTTCCTTTTTAAATGCTGGCCTTCATAGGCTGAAGGGAATTTAACATAGAACAACAGGTAAAATATAAAGTATGTCTATACTCTTTTTTTGTGAAAAGGACATCTGCAATGATTCAAGTTTATTTTTGCACTTTCTCTTTGTGGTCAAACACTGATGATGAGTGTAACTCCACCTGGCTCCACCTTGGTTAGGCTGCCCTCTGTTGGCACCAATTGGACTGTACATGACATTCACCAGTGCTGAATTCCAAAACAACCCCTGGCCGAGGCCCTTGTTCCTAGTCATTCCTGTAGATTTGAGAGGATTGGATGGGAGTGTACAAAACGGCAACTTTTTCACCCAGCTAATCAAAAGGCAAGATGAAGATATTACAATATTGGTATTGTTTATATGTATCCTATTAATCCAGTCTACAGGAATTCCCACTTAGCAGACACTTATTCAAAGCAAAGCAATTTACAGAACAGGAGCAAGTTCATAATATGTATGTGTACTTGATCCCTGTGAGAATGAAACCATGACCTTGGCATTGTGTTCTTACCAACTGAGCCACACACATAATTTGTGAAACCTTTGCCTTAAAATCATATTTTCTTTATTCAGATGGAGCAGACTGAATAGTAGAAATAAACTGAGGTTATGTTGGTGTGGCAAACTGTAATACTAAATCTGGACCACTACATGTCACCAGAGTCTGAGTTTAGTGTAGTCAGAGTCCTACACATCAGCTACATGTTGTGCAGGGTTCATTTCCAGTCCTGCATTAACACACCAAATTACACCAACCAGTTTCTCATCAGGACTGTGATGAGTTGCATCAAGTGTGTTAGTGTAGGGCTGGAACAAAAGTGTGCACACTGTAGCTATCTGGGACCAGTCTTGGTCACCTAAATGTAAGTGTATTGTTTGTTTTTTTTGTTTTTTTTCTCACCTTTTTTTAACCAGGCAGCAGAGATTTAATATTTGTTTCAGATGGTTTCTCTCACTCCCACTGTCTCCGCTCTTCTCACTCCCTCTCTCTTTCTTCTGTTCTCCTTCCTCTGTCTCTCACCTCTAACCTCCTCTCATGTTGTTGTACTCCTGTCCTCCTGAGCTGCTCTAGTCCTGGATTATAATCTACAGATTCCAACCCGTTTTTTTGTTTGTGTCAGGCCTTAAAAGTAGACTCAGCGATATGAGATATAAATTAGTATTAGCAAAGAGAAACAAACAAAGACAGTGCAAAGTGAAGAGAATTTCCTCAGCAGTAGTTGTCATGCAGCAATCACATTAGAGAAGTGTGAAGCGAACTGATGTGTATTTGCACATAGGCTCTGTGTGGGTGCCTCACAATATCTTTGGTTTACACTGTTGCTTGTGGTCACATCCAGTGGTGTGGTGGAGGGTTAATGGATGTAGCCTAAACAGTGTTTACACAAAAAAATGTAGACATCTGTTGGCATACAGAAGATAGCCCTATTTGGTAAAAGACCAAGTTCATATTATGTCAAGAACAGCTCAAATAAGTAAAGAGAAATGTCAGTCAATCATTACTTTAAGACACAAAGGTCAGTCAATATGGAAAATGTCAAGAACTTTTAAAGTTTCTTCAAGTGCAGTCGCAAAAACCATCAAGCACTATGATGAAACTAGGACTCATGAGGACCGCCACAGGAAAGGAAGACCCCGAGTTACCTCTGCTGCAGAGGATAAGTTCATTAGAGTTACCAGCCTCAGAAATTGTTTAACTTGGGTCAAACATTTTGGGTAGCCTTCCACAAGCTTCCCACAATAAGTTGGGTGAATTTTGGCCCATTCCTCCTTACAGAGCTGGTGTAACTAGGTCAGTTTTGTAGGCCTCCTTGCTCGCACATGCTTTTTCAGTTCTGCCCACAAATTTTCTATAGGATTGAGGTCAGGGCTTTGTGATGGCCACTCCAATACCTTGACTTTGTTGTCCTTAAGCCATTTTCCCACAACTTTGGAAGTATGTTTGGGGTCATTATCCATTTGGAAGACCCATTTGCGACCAAGCTTTAACTTCCTGACTGATGTCTTGAGATGTTGCTTCAATATATCCACATAATTTATTTTGTGAAGTGCACCAGTCCCTCCTGCAGCAAAGCACCCCCACAACATGATGCTGCCACCCCCGTGCTTCACGGTTGGGATGGTGTTCTTCGGCTTGCAAGCATTCCCCTTTTTCCCCCAAACATAACGTTGGTCATTATGGCCAAACAGTTCTATTTTTGTTTCATCAGACCAGAGAACATTTCTCCAAAAAGTATGATCTTTGTCCCCATGTGCCGTTGCAAACCGTAGTCTGGATTTTTTATGGAGGTTTTGGAGCAGTTATGTCGATATTGGAATCGTTTTACTGCAGATATAGATACTTTGTACCTGATTCCTCCAGCATCTTCACAACGTCCTTTGCTGTTGTTCTGGGATTGATTTGCACTTTTCACACCAAAGTACGTTCATCTGTAGGAGACAGAACTCGTCTCCTTCCTGTGTGGTATGACAGCTGCGTGGTCCCATGGTGTTTATACTTGCGTACTATTGTTTGTACAGATGTACCTTCAGGCGTTTGGAAATTGCTCCCAAGGATGAACCAGACTTGTGGGTGTCTACAATTTGTTTTCTGAGGTCTTGGCTGATTTCTTTTGATTTTCTCATGATGTCAAGCAAAGAGGCACTGAGTTTGAAGGTCGGCCTGGAAATACATCCACAGGTACACCTCCAATTGACTCAAATGATGTCAATTAGCCATTTTCTGGAATTGTCCAAGCTGTTTAAAGGCACAATCATCTTAGTGTATGTAAACTTCTGACCCACTGGAATTGTGATACAGTGAATTATAAGTGAAATAATCTGTCTGTAAACAATTGTTGGAAAAATTATTTGTGTCATGCGCAAAGTAGATGTCCTAACCAACTTGCCAAAACTATAGTTTGTTAACAAGAAATTTGTGGAGTGATTGAAAAACGAGTTTTAATGACTCCAACCTAAGTGTATGTAAACTTCCAACTTCATATATATATATATATATATATATATATATATATATATATATATAGATATATATATATATATATATACAGTGCCTTTGGAAAGTATTTAGACCCTTGAGTTTTTCTACATTTTGTCACGTTACAGCCATATTCTAAAATTGATTTGTTTTTAACGTTTCATCAATCTACAGACAATAACCCATAATGACAAAGCAAAAACAGGTTTTTAATTTAAAAAATATATATATATTTGAAATTACACATTTACATGTATTCAGACTCTTTACTTAGTACTTTGGTAAAGCACCTTTGAGCCTTGAGTCTTCTTGGATATGACGCTACAAGCTTGGCACACCTATATTTGGGCAGTTTCTCCCATTCTTCTCTGCAGATCCTCTGCAGACTTAGCCCGAAGCCACTCCTGCGTTGTCTTGGCTGTGTGCTTAGGGTCGTTCTCCTGTTGGAAGGTGAACCTTTGCCCCAGTCTGAGGTCCTGAGCGCTCTGGAGCAGGCTTTCATCAAGGATCTCTCTGTACTTTGCTCCGTTCATCATTGCCTCAATCCTGACTAGTCTCCCAGTCACTGTTGCTGAAAAACATCCCCACAGCATGATGCTGCCACCACAATGCTTCACCATAGGGGTGGTGCCAGGTTTCCTCCAAACGTGACCCTTGGCATTTGGGGCAAAGAGTTCAATCTTTGTTTCATCATACCTGAGAATCTTGTTTCTCATGGTCATAGAGTCATTTAGGTGCCTTTTGGCAATCTCCAAGCAGCTTCTGTCTGGCGACTCTACCATAAAGGCCAGATTGGTTGAATGCTACAGAGATGGTTGTCCTTCTGTAAGGTTCTCCCATCTCCACAGAGGAACTCTGGAGCTCTGTCAAAGTGACCATCGGGTTCTTGGTCACCTCCCTGACCAAGGCCCTTCTTTCCCGATTGCTCAGTTCTAGGAAAAGTCTTGGTGGTTCCAAACTTCTTCCATTTAAGAATTATGGAGGCCACTGTGTTCTTGGGGACGTTCAATGCTGCAGGAATGTCTTGGTTTGCTTTCCCAGATCTGTGCCTCGACACAATCCTGTCTCGGAGCTCTGACATGCACTGTCAACTGTGGGACATTATATAAATAGGTGTGTGCCTTTCCAAATCATGTCCAATCAATTGATTTTACCACAGGGGAACTCCAATGAAATTGTAGAAACATCTAAAGGATGATTAATGGTAAATGGTAAATGGATGCACGTGAAATACATTTTGACCCTCATAGCAAAGGTTCTGAATATTTATGGAAATAAGTTTTTATTTTTTTTAATGTTTTATAAATTTGCAAACCATTCTAAAACCCTTTTTTCACTTTGTCATTATGGGGTATTGTGTGAAGATCGATGAGAAAGAAAAATATTTAATCAATTTTAGAATAAGGCTGTAACGTAACAAAATGTGGAAAAAGGGAATCAGTCTGAATACTTTCCGAATGCACTGTATGTATATAACCTAGCAAGCAACATTAGATGGATAATTAAACAAAAGCCTTAATTGGAAAAAAGTTAGCTAGCTTGCTGGCTATAGCTTGCTTGAACGTTGTCGCTTGTGTCACTCACTCCATTTCGGGCCGAGCAGTCTGTCCCGACTGTAAAACTCATGTTTAGGTTATTCAAACCTGGTCTGTTATTGATCTCAACTAGCTGTCTCATGTCTTTGAATTGCACACATAGTGGTGATGTTGTTTGATCAACAATATACTGTATCTGATTTATGCTGATGAAGAGTCCCACTGCTTCTATCTAGTCTAGAAATAGCTGTTGCTATCTATATGTATGCTGTACATGACATGCATGACACTTGATAAAAGTTCCTCTTTTAAGTTTATTTCAAATAAACTACAGAGATTAAAATGTGCCTCATCATTATTTGCTAATATTTGTACTTAACAGTCAATTCCATGCCTGGCTGGCTATCCAACCAACTAATGTCCACATGTTAAACACCCTGAGGGCTCTGCTTACCTCAGCTACCCATGACAGAGAGACATGACAGATCTGTCTGGGTGTCTCAACCTCTTCAACCTCTAGATGGGAGATGGCATCATTCTGGTTGCACTCTGTTTTGTGTCCTTTCACTCTGAATTGTGCACTCGATCACTCCCCCTCATAACAGGATACATTGGTAATCAGCCCTGGTTAGCCCTGGCGCTTTTCATCCTTTCAGTTCCTGAACCCCGTCCCTGACCCCTAACCTCTATATGACCCCAGAACTATATGGTGTTTGCGTTCAAGTTAAAGCTTTACTACCAAAGATGAAAGTGTGTGTGGGTGTGTTCGTGTGCCTGTGTGCGTGCTTGTCCAACATTAGTCAGCATAGTTCTCTGACACAAGCACTTCCACCTGGTGCCTCCCTCTTTCCATCTCTCTGTTTCTCTCTCTCGCTCCCTCCATCATGTTCACGTTGAAATGAGTGTTGAGTGTGTCATACCAGCTGGTGCTTTTGCATGCCACGTGAATAGGTTGTATGTATGTGTGTGCGTGTCATATCACAGATGTTCTCTGGCTCCTCATCTCATGCACAAAGGGATTTATTCTACTTTCTAAACATATTTTTATTACCTTTTCTGCTCTCTTCCCTTTTCTGTGCATTCAATTCAGTTCTCTTCTGCTCTCTCTTATTCTGTCTTTCTCTTTCTCTCTCTCTGACACTTACCCTCACCCCCTCCTCTCTCTGTTTTCTCTGCCATCAGTGAGTAATCAAGCCCTGTGATGAGTAAAGGAATGAATAAACTGTTCAAAGTAGGACATATTTGACTCAGTTTATCAGAAGGGCAGATTGTTTGCATTCGTTTGTGACTGTGTGCTATGGAGACAGACCAGGGTTGGAATTCAAGGAAAAGATGACATTACTAACTCACGATTATAGATGTGGTAAATATATCAAAGGAACTCGACCAAAGCAATGGAAATGCCATGGCAACACCAATCACGCTTTCCCGTCAGGGAAAGATTCAAAATCTCCTCATTGCCCCCCATCAAAATAAGTCTACATTTAGGCTATTGTTTATATGTCTATTTCACACTATTTGGGGGTAAAAAAAATCTGAGTATAATGCTTATATGGAAGTTAACCCTAATACTGCACTACGTTTAAAAACAGCTTCAAGTACCACCACCGATTTCTATATGGCTAGATTAACTACCAGCTTGAATGAACGGCAGTTAGCATTTACTGTAAAAACAGCTAAATATATCCATAGCCAGATATGAGTAACCACATTGTGGATAATTTAGAACACAAAAATCATGATGAACTTGACCTACAGAGAGTGGCCCAAAACATTACTTAGGCCGAGCTCCCTGCCATCCAGGACCTCAATATCAGGCGGTTGTCAAAGTGTAACCGATGTGAAATGGCTAGTTAGTTAGCGGTGGTGCGCGCTAATAGCGTTTCAATCGGTGACGTCACTCTCTCTGAGACTTGAAGTAGGGTTTCCCCTTGCGTTGCAAGGGCCGTGGCTCTTGTGGCGCGATGGGTAACGATGCTTCGGTGGGTGTCAGTTGTTGATGTGTGCAAGGGTCCCTGGTTTGAGCCCGGGTTGGGGCGAAGAGAGGGACGGAACCTACACTGTTACATTGATGCTGTTGACCCGGATCGTTGGTTGCTGCGGAAAAGGAGGAGGTCAAAGGGGGGGTGAGTGTAACCGATGTGAAATGGCTAGTTAGTTAGCGGTGGTGCGCGCTAATAGCGTTTCAATCGGTGACGTCACTCTCTCTGAGACTTGAAGTAGGGTTTCCCCTTGCATTGCAAGGGCCGTGGCTCTTGTGGCGCGATGGGTAACGATGCTTCGGTGGGTGTCAGTTGTTGATGTGTGCAAGGGTCCCTGGTTCGAGCCCGGGTTAGGGCGAAGAGAGGGACGGAACCTACACTGTTACAAAAGGAAGGCCCGAAAAATTGCCAAAGACTTCAGCTACCGAAGCCATACACTGTTCACTCTGCTACCGCCCGGCGAATGCTACCGTAACATTGGTTCTCGGACCAACAGGCTCCGAGAAAGCTTCCACCTCCAAGCGATAAGACTGCTAAATAGTTAATGAAATGGTTACCCAGACTATCTGCGTTGACCCTATCTTGCACTGACTCTATCCACACTTACGAGACTATATACAGTGCATTCAGTATTCAGACCCCTTGACTTGACAAATTTATGTTAATTACAGCCTTATTCTAAAATGGTTAAATTGTTGTTTTTCCCCTCATCAATCTATTCGCAATGCCCCATAATGACAAAGCAAACACAGGTTTTTAGGAACTGTTGTACATTTTTGACTAATAAAAATATGAAATATCACATTTACATAAGTATTCAGACCCTTTACTCAGTACTTTGTTGAAGCACCTTTGTCATTGATTACTGCCTCGAGTCTTCTTGGGTATGGCGCTACAAGCTTGGCACACCTGTATTTGGGGAGTTTCTCCCATTCTTCTCTGCAGATCCTCTCAAGCTCTGTCAAGTGGAATGGGGAGCGTTGCTACACAGCTATTTTCAGGTCTCCAGAGATGTTCGATCGGGTTCAAGTCCAGGCTCTGGCTGGGCCATCAAGGACATTCAGAGACTTGTCCCGAAGCCAATCCTGCGTTGTCTTGACTGTGTGCTTAAGGTCGTTGTCCTGTTGGAAGGTGAACCTTCATCCCAGTCTGAGGTCCTGAGTGCTCTGGAGCAGGTTTTCATCAAGGATCTCTTTGTACTTTGCTCCATTCATCTTTCCCTCGATCCGGACCAGTGGCGATTTTATCACGTAAATCTTGGTGGGGCAAAAAAAATACAAGTGGGATGCATGCCAGCAAATTCACTACACAACACAACACTAAACAATACATGAATTGCACTATAACGGTGACAAACGATGCCCACAAACTATTAGGGCCTGCATAAAGCTGTCCCAACACCCACTACACCTGGCTATCAGCGGAGCTTTATCTGGCAGTGAAACAGTTTAAAAAACATAGCTGATATGGCTGACTTGCTTAAACAAATGTGGTTTTTACTGACAATTGAGATGTACAAACTATGGCATAAGGGGACGACAAGCGGATAAGAGGCAATCCGTAATTTCAATTAAGACATTAATGAACGAGCCAGGATGGACGTAGTCAATATAACTATTTGTTCAGCACTTTTGAAATGTACAGCGACAGAATTCAGAGCATGGGCCGTTCTTACAGTGTTTCCCCTGTACACCAAGTCAGAATGGTAGGATAAATAAAGGGGGCATATAAGCAGACAAGGAAAGTTCTTACAATATTTGATGATTACATTTCTCAAAAACAGGTTATAGGCTGCATGTGCACCACCGAGTCAGAACAGTAACGTTAATCAAAATAACGAGGTAAAAATAGACCAAATTATTAGGGTGAGGCACATGGGATACTAACAACTTACTACACAACATACACTTAGTATTACTTTCTTAGCTACAGTATACATATCTCCCTGGCAAATTACATCATTTATGCAGCAGCATACAATACATTTTTTGGACTCACCTTGTTGTGATGTGCTCACTTGAACAGGAAGGTGGTGTTGCGATCCTTCGTGGGCAAATTTTGTCATAAGAGAAAGAGGCCGGATTTACAATTCCGAGTTGGATTTGGATGACCATTCAAAACGTATTTTCCCAGTCTGGGCTCGTTTATGCCTGACTTTCAAGTTGCAATGCTTGCAGTTAGCCACTGTCACCGATTCCTTCCAAACCACTCATTGTTGAATTTGCGATTTCCAACTTGTTGCGTGACATTTATGTCCAGTGGCTGATGAGCACCTATACATTTTATCTATAATTTCTCTTCATTATTTCTCTTCATAATGACAAGGATTAAAAAGGATTTGCCAGTAGATTGTCAAAATTATTTATGATGATGACTGCTAGCTAAGATTTTGAAAGTAAGATGTTGACATGATCAAACCAATCAAAGCTACTGTACATATAACGAGATTTGACGTCATTTTATCTGTGGCCAATGACCTTGAGCTTTCTTGGAAGGGCACTACTAATGTAATTCTATGGCAGGAGCCAAAGGGCTTGAATTTTCGATGTCTACCTTTACTGCTTGGCCGTGACGTAGTGTCCCCATGAGTGACAGAACACTGAGCCAATCACGGCGCAACGCTCCTATTTTCTGCTGACTGAGCTAGGCTGAAACACCTGCATTTTGGAGCTGCCTTACATGTTTGTATGCGGCTTTATTAACTCAATGATATACAGTGAGGGAAAAAAGTATTTGATCCCCTGCTGATTTTGTACGTTTGCCCACTGACAAAGAAATGATCAGTCTATAATTTCAATGGTAGGTTTATTTGAACAGTGAGAGACAGAATAACAACAAATTGATTTGCATTTTAATGAGGGAAATAAGTATTTGACCCCCTCTCAATCAGAAAGATTTCTGTTTCCCAGGTGTCTTTTATACAGGTAACAAACTGAGATTAGGAGCACACTCTTAAAGGGAGTGCTCCTAATCTCAGCTTGTTGCCTGTATAAAAGACACCTGTCCACAGAAGCAATCAATCAATCAGATTCCAAACTCTCCACCATGGCCAAGACCAAGGAGCTCTCCAAGGATGTCAGGGACAAGATTGTAGACCTACACAAGGCTGGAATGGGCTACAAGACCATCGCCAAGCAGCTTGGTGAGAAGGTGACAACAGTTGGTGCAATTATTCGCAAATGGAAGAAACACAAAAGAACTGTCAATCTCCCTCGGCCTGGGGCTCCATGCAAGAAATTCGGACATTTGACTGTGAGAGCTTGTTGGTACATAAAGGCAGGGTAAATTAGGCATAGGATAGACTAGGCATCATAGGATAGACTAGGCATCAGGATAGATAATCATGAGAGTAAGAATAAAGAACGGAGTAGCAGCAGCATATGATGAGTGTGAAAGTGTGTGTGTGTGCGTAGTGTCTATATGTGTGTGTTTTGTGTGTGTAGTTTATGGGAATGTGTGTGGGTCTTGTGTGAGAATGCCAGTGTAGTGTGTGTGTGTGTGTGTGTGTGTGTGTGTGTGTGTGTGTGTGTGTGTGTGTGTGTGTGTGTGTGTGTGTGTGTGTGTGCGCGCGCGCGCGCGAGTAAGTATATAGTGTGTATACAGCGCATTCGGATAGTATTCAGACCCCTTGCCTTTTTCCACATTTTGTTGCGGTACAGCTACAGTCGTGGCCAAAAGTTCTGAGAATGACACAAATATTAATTTTCACAAAGTCTGCTGCCTCAGTTTGTATGATGGCAATTTCCATATACTCCAGAATGTTATGAAGAGTGATCAGATGAATTGCAATTAATTGCAAAGTCCCTCTTTGCCATGCAATTGAATGGAATCGCAAAAACACATTTCCACTGTATTTCAGCCCTGCCACAAAAGGACCAGCTGACATCATGTCAGTGATTCTCTCGTTAACACAGGTGTGAGTGTTGATGAGAACAAGGCTGGAGATCACTCTGTTATGCTGATTGAGTTCGAATAACAGACTGGAAGCTTCAAAAGGAGGGTGGTGCTTGGAATCATTGTTCTTCCTCTGTCAGCCATGGTTACCTGGAAGGAAACACGTGTCGTCATCATTGCTTTGCACAAAAAAGGGCTTCACAGGCAAGGATATTGCTGCCAGTAAGATTGCACCTAAATCAACCATTTATCAAGGAGAATGGTTCAATTGTTCTGAAGAAGACTTCAGGGTGCCCTAGAAAGTCCATCAAGCGCCAGGACCGTCTCCTAAAGTTGATTCAGCTGCGGGATCGGGGCACCACCAGTACAGAGCTTGGTCAGGAATGGCATCAGTCAGGTGTGAGTGCATCTGCACGCACAGTGAGGCGAAGACTTTGGGAGGATGGCCTGGTGTCAAGGAGGGCAGCAAACAAGCCACTTCTCTCCAGGAAAAACATCAGGGACAGACTGATATTCTGCAAAAGGTATGGCTATTTAACAGTTTAACAGCCTTGAGATAGAAGCTTGGGTGGAGGATGTCCTTGATTATCTTTTTGGCTTTCTTGTGCCATTGGGTGCTGTAGGTGTCCTGGAGGGCAGGCAGTGTGCCCCCGGTGATGCGTTGAGCAGACCGCACCACCCTCTGGAGAGCCCTATGGTTGCAGGCTGTGCAGTTGCCGTTACAGGGGGTGATACAGCCTGACAGGATGCTCTCAATTGTGCATCTGTAAATGTTTGTGAGGGTCTTAGGGGCCAAGACACATTTTTTCAGCCTCCTGAGGTTGAAGAGGCACTGTGCGCCTTCTGCAGCACACTGGCTGTGTGTTTGGACCATTTTAGATAGTCAGTGATGTGTACGCCAAGGAACTTGAAGCTTTTCACCTTCTGCACTGTGGTCCCATTGGTATGGATAGGGGCGTGCTCCCTCTGCTGTTTCCTGAAGTCCACGATCAGTGAGTTCTTCTTGTTCTCTCTATTTAGGCAAAACCTGTCTCAATATGCCTCTCACCCTGTAAGTCTTTGTGGTGACTCACACACTGCGCAGACTGAGAACTGGCCGCTGTGTTTTGGCTCATCTCCTGTACATGTGTCACACAGTTAGAAGAAAAACACCTCCAGGCCCCCCACAAACATACCTCTCGGTCCCCACACACACCACATGTTGGTTCTCACTCCTATCTTCCTGCACAAATTTTGGCAAACCTTTGTTGGTGTGTTTGACTCTGTGGCTATGTCTGAACGGATGGTTATTAACTAATTGAAAAGCAGTTGCATCTTCACCTGTGACAATCACTCTCCACTAACCTGAGGTCGGATGTTGGCATTCTGATTCAGTCGCTGTCTGTTGTTCTGAAATCTCTGAGAGAGAGAGATGAATGCTGGGTAGTCCTTTCACTCTCTCCTGAATTTGCCTCAGGGCATAGCAGAGTCCATCAAATATTAACTACCTACATTATCATCAGATCATACTCTGACGCTGTATGTGTGCTTGCATACGTGTGTGTTTGCATGCTTGTGTGTATTAAAGTTGTACTAAGATAGAAAGAGTGAGTGCATACATCAGAGTTTTCAATAGTCAGCATTGATCAACATCATCTCAGTCGCTCTTCTAGCAAAAGTTGGCAAAGCTTTTTTGGGGGAAATCTGTGGTTGCCTTGGCAACCATAATCAGCTCTAATTCAGCTGAGAGAGAATGTTTTATGGTCACATACGCCAGATAGGTGCAGTGAAATGTGTTGCTTTACAGGGTCAGCCATAGTACTACAGCGGACCTGGAGCAAATTAGGGTTAAGTGCCTTGCTCAAGGGCACATTTGACGGCTTCGGTATTCAAACCAGCGACCTTTCGGTTACTGGCCCAACGGAATATCCTCTAGTCTACCTAACTAGATAGACAGAGAGAGATAAAATTAGAGGTGAAAGCAGGGTCCACTAGAATGCGAGGGAGACTTCAACTGAGTTCTGTTTTTTTCCACTGTACTGACTGAGTGATGGGTCAGGGACTGAGAGGACAGGAGCGAAAGAGTAAGAGAGAAAGGAGAAGAGAAGACAGATGTGTGACAGAGAAAGAGAACGGAAGCAAGAGAGATGGCGGTCTTTAGAGGATTAGAACCCTAGTCCTCTCGTCTGACAGACTGATACTAGTATATCTCTCATTCTTTTTCTCCATCAACTGGCATTACTATTACAAGTGGAAAAACGTATTCCCTCTCTCCTTCTCCTCCACTCCTCTCTCTACTGGGGTTTCCGCTACTGTACTACTTGTAGAGGGAGAACTCACTCCCCGTCTTCCTCTCCTCCTTTGGCCCTACTGGGCTTTGGACCTATCATTCATCTACCGCTCAATGCATCGGAGAGAAGAAGAAAAATTAAAGAATGAACTCATTGGCCAGATTCTCCTCCTTCTCCCTCCCTCCCTCATTCTCTTCCCTCTGGTCCATACTAGAGTTTAGGGTACAGATTTAGGATCTTAATTTGATCACTCTTTTGTTGCTGAGAAGGTTCCTGCACAGCAGGAAATGCTAACTTGTACTGTATTCAAAGTTTAAAAAGGCTTCTAAAGTTTGTAATTTCCACTTTAAAATGTCAGACTTGATTTGCCTTAGCAAAAAATGTATCAACTCCTACAAAAATGTAATTTAATTATAATCCACATAATATTGTCCTGTTACTGCTGGATTATTTTCCTGCTGTAGCAAACTGGCTCAAGTTAAGATGATAAATCTGTGCACCAGGAGAGAAGAAGAGAAGAGAGGAGATGAATAAGATAGATAGAGAGAGAGAGCAAGAGAGAAATATGCGAGAGTGAGGAAGGAGAGGAGTGGTGCGTGGCGCTAATTGCCGTGTTTGCTTTGTTTCTCCCCGTCGCATTACTTACCCTCCCTCTGGCACAAATACACACACACACAAACACAACAGGCAGGCACACTTACTCTCCTGCTGGCTCGCACCAAAACAAACCTCCCAGGCAGTGTTTGTTTCTTTGAAAGCAGCAAGTAAAGGAAAACAACAGGAGAAAGACGAGAAGGAGAAAATAAAAAGTAACTGGAGGAACAAGAGAAGAGAAGAAAAGAGAAAGAGTAGAGGAGAGGAGAGAAAATAGGAGAGGAAAACAACCTGTCACTCAAGAGTAGTTGTGTAGTACAAGTCAGTTGGTCCGGAATTTTCTACCACTCTCCTCCCAGCCAATCAGATTGAGTGAGGGGATTCTCAAAGGATAAAGGGGAGGAGACAGAACACTGTTGTTGATTAACAGTCTACAGTCCTACAGGTGGAGCCACGAATAAACGGAGAGAGAGGAGGAGAGAGAGAGAGAGAGAGAGAGAGAGTGAGAGAGCGAGCGAGAGAGGAGCAGAAAGCAGCTACACTTTACGCCCCCTTTACTTCCTTTCCTCTTTTCACTTGTTTTCTGCCTAGTCGATACCCCCCAACACTCGCGTTTACCCCAACATTTGTGACTATCGTTAGCCACTACAGAGTCAAGATGAGCCATTGCAGGAAGAGATGCAAGCGACAGCTGACCAAAGTCTTTCGATTTTTCTACCGCTTCCTCACAGGGACACTCGAGAAAGGTAGGCAGTCTCTCCACTGTAACCTCCCTTACCTCCAGCTCCTAAACCCCCTATACTTCTAATCTAGACCCCTGCACCGGGCTCACCTCCACAGGTAAGGTGGGAGCAGAGCTCTGGGTCTGGATCTGATCCTGGTTCTTGCTTCAATCTACAATTGTTTGGGTCTAGGAGCTGGAGTGATCTAGCCCTATGGTTCTATCTATGTGGTTCCAGCTTTGTCATTCTAGGTCTAGGAGTTGGAGTGTTTTAGCTATGTGGTACTGCTGGTATCTGATATTTTATATCTCTTGGTTCTGTGTGGTTTTCTATATTAGCCGTGTGTGTGTGTGTGTGTGTGTGTGTGTGTGTGTGTGTGTGTGTGTGTGTGTGTGTGTGTGTGTGTGTGTGTGTGTGTGTGTGTGTGTGTGTGTGTGTGTGTGTGTGTGTGTGTGTGTGTGTGTGTGTGTGTGTGCGCGTGTGAGTGAGCGTGTGTGTGTGTGTGTGTGAGATAGAGATAGAGATACTGTGTGAGACATTGTACTCTCCGTAATGTTTTCACATGTGAAATAGCTGTTTTCACATATTGAGCTTCAATTTCACACTTGAAACCATATTTTTCCATGTATTAAATGTAGACTTCACATATTAACACCACCTTTTCACATGTAAGGACAATAACATATTTTTACTTCACATGTGAACTTGCAATTCCACATTTGAAAGTGAAAGTCAAATTAGCAGTTTCACATGTGGGGTTGAAATAATGTTATTCTCTTCACATGTGAAAAGATGGTTTTGACATGTTGCAGTAGCAATGTTTACACCGGTGAACTTATGGTGACTGCATCTAAAAGCCAAAATGCGGGACATGGGAATGATTTTGTGGGACATTCGTGGAACAGTGGACAGAATATATTTTTGGGGGGCAGGTTATTGAATCACACTCTAGTTCTGCTGCTGTATGAAGGTCACTGCCTGTTAAAGTAGCAATCCTTAGTTGCTACATCTATTTTTGGACTTATAAATTAATGATATGTACCCATTGATTCTTGTAGAATATAACGTATAAATCTCTAACGAGCTTAGTTCAACTGTCGTACCCCATCAGAATCCAAAATATAAGCTTGTTTTACTCCAATGTTTGTAAACAAAGTAAATGTAAACGATGTGTTTTTTTCACATTTGTTTTGTTTTTGTAAAGGTCTGACAGGTAGGCTAACACTTTGTTAACAAACCAGGACTCTATAAGCTGTAATTGAGCTGTGGATGTAGAATGAAAGGAAAATTGGACTGAGTGAACTCTCCATGAATCCCTCTTTCTCTCCCTCTTTCTCTCCTTCTTTTCTCTCTTTCCCTTTCAATCATTTTTTGCTTTTCTCTCTCTTCAGCAGTCAAATGGATTGCTCTCCAGAACCAAAACACATTTGTCCTCTACACTGTAAAAAATATCATGTTAGTTCTAGTTTGAAAAAATGAGTCAACTATTTACATCAGGTTTCTGAGTATTTCCAACATGGGATATTTTTATGTATAATGTACTTAACTTTTGGTGTTTCACAAACACTAAATATATTAAGTTCAGCATCTAAAAAATTGCTTAGATCCGACATCATTTTATCAATTCCAAAAACTGTTATAATCCGTTAGATTTACTTCATCTTTTTGATTAGTTACTTTCAGTGATCGTGTCATATTGTTTAATATTTGTAAAAACTGTTGGTCACTAAATCCGGCTAGAAGGACCACGTAAAAATGGTTGGCTGGTATGCCCTCACCCGTCTGAGCGTCGGCTGTGAATGCTCTCTCCCGCTGTATACTTTTAGCGGGTGTTATGCTTTTTGAACATATAAAAATGAAGTAAGGTATTGAAATATTGAAGTAAAAACAGAAACCTGCATTTTTATGTACATTTTTGGGGGGATAATATATACTAAGCCTTGGGTTCTTTTTTTTACAGTGTACAAACTGTTGAGCAATGAAATTATACCAGATGACCTGTTCAATGGGTTACTGTGTACAACAAAAGAGTGTTCAAATTTTTATTTATTTATTTCACCTTTATTTAACCAGGTAGGCAAGTTGAGAACAAGTTCTCATTTACAATTGCGACCTGGCCAAGATAAAGCAAAGCAGTTCGACAACATACAAAAACACAGAGTTACACATGGAGTAAAACAACATACAATCAATGATGCAGTAGAAAAAAATAAGACTATATACAATGTGAGCAAATGATGTGAGATAATGGAGGTAAAGGCAAAAAAATGCCATGGTGGCAAAGTAAATAAAGTATGGCAAGAAAAACACTGGAATGGTAGATTTGTAGTTTGAAGAAAGTTAAAAGTTAAAATATAAATAATATAGTGCAAAGGAGCAAAATAAATAAAATAAATAAATACAGTAGGGGAAAAGGTAGTAGTTTGGGCTCAATTAAAGATGGGCTATGTACAGGTGCAGAGATCTGTGAGCTGCTCTGACAGCTGGTGCTTCAAGCTAGTGAGGGAGATAAGTGTTTCCAGTTTTAGAGATTTTTGTAGTTCGTTCCAGTCATTGGCAGCTGAGAACTGGAAGGAGAGACGACCTAAGGAGGAGTTGGCTTTAGGGGTGACCAGAGAGATATACCTGCTAAAATGAAGATCCTACATATGTATGCTAAGAGAAGGAGGAGTATCTGGTCAATGAGTTTCTTCCTTAGTTTTTTACACAAGACATACTTGAGGGTCAGGACATACTTGGCCTACTGGGAAGGCAGGAAACTCTAAACCTGACCCTACCAGAAGGAAGGGAACTCTGACCTGACCCTACCAGGAAGGAATGGAGGTGGACAACTAGGTCAGGGCAGACATCAGGGGTGACTTCTGGTGGATCACCTGTGGTGATGTCTGGCAGGTCAACTGAGGCAATATCTGGAGGTAGCAAGACCCTCGGAGCTGGAACTACCACGGTGCTAGCAGGTGGGGCCAGCAGGGGCTCCAGGCCTGGGATCAGAAGGTCCCACCAGGCTGTGACTGGAGATGCCCCAATGTCTGGCATGTACTTGGCCTCTGCAGTAGCTGCAGGCTGTGGCTCCTTCCAAGGAGCGGGCAACGAATTCAGCGTGGGCTTGCACTCTGGGCCAGGAGCTGTGAGGGACAGGGGTGAGAGCAGGGGTATTTGTGGCTGAAGGTTCCAGGGTTGAAGACAGTCGAACCTCGGGCACCCGAGCGTCTGCCTCTACTAGCAGGGTATTCCCACTGGGATGAGAGGAAGACTCCGCAACGGCAACCAGAACAGATCCCATGGCAGCGGCTGGCTGTGGCTCCATGACTGGAGCGGGAGTCTCCAGTCATGTGGCTACTGGAGGAGCTGGCTGAGGAGGGTGCAGACCTTGGTGTCATGGACTGTGCACTCTGGAGTTGTCTTCATCTGCTTGAGAGCTAGGCCGCTCTGGAGAGCAGAAATGGACCCTACGCTCCTGTGCCTCTGGCCGGGGGGGGCTTAGAGGGACGTCGGTCGGGAGAGCAACACGACCCCCTCGGATGGGAGGTGGCGCTCCCGACACTCGGGCATATACAACGTAGATTCCAGCCGGGGGGGCCTGTAGCGACAAAGATCTGTTGAATAGCTAGGCCACCTCAGGATGTAGTGGGGGTCCCAACGGTTCCGTGGAGGAACCCGGAGTGCCTGGAGTAGTGTCTCTCAGGAGAGTTGCCGGGCCGACTCAGGGAGTACTATGATAGCCGGGAAGGCCTAGAGCAATGGTGGTAAGAGTAGCGGGGGTGGTAAGAGTGCTCCCACAGCGGTGACTCAGGCCGGGTGGTCCAAGAGTACGCCACCTGATCTCTTGCTGCTCATGATGCAGGTACTCGTATTCCCTCATCAGCTCCCAACTGGTGAGGGTGTGGTTACTCCCTGACCACTGAGGAGGCCTGGAGCAGGGCTGGTAGGCTCTTAGATGAGAGAGGTGTGTAGGACCTCGTATGGGCTGAGGTGGGTGGTGACAGGCGTCTGCATCCTGGGGCATGGAAAAAACTAATTTGCTGGGTACTTCATCTCAACTATAGCAGATCAGAATCCAGCTTGAAGGACCATGTAAGAACTATTGGTCGCTAAATCCGGAGAAATGACGGACCATGTAAAAAAACTGTTGGTAACTAAATCCGTCTAAAAGGACCACGTAAAAACACTTGGCTGGTATGCCCTCACCAGTCTAAGCGGTCAGCTGTGAATGCCCTCACCCGCTATATACATACAATTGAAGTCGGAAGTTTACATACACTTAGGTTGGAGTCATTAAAACTAGTTTTTCAACCACTCCACAAATTTCTTGTTAACAAACTATAGTTTTGGCAAGTCGGTTAGGACATCTACTTTGTGCATGACACAAGTCATTTTTACAACAAATGTTTACAGGCAGATTATTTCACTTATAATTCACTGTATCACAATTCCAGTGGGTCAGAAGTTTACATACACTAAATTGACTGTGCCTTTAAACAGCTAGGAAAATTCCAGAAAATGATGTCATGGCTTTAGAAGCTTCTGATAGGCTAATTGGCGTCCTTTGAGTCAATTGGTGGTGTACCTGTGGATGTATTTCCAGGCCTACCTTCAAACCCAGTGCCTCTTTGCTTGACATCATGGGAAAATCAAAAGAAATCAGCCCAGACCTCAGAAAACAAATTGTAGACCTCCACAAGTCTGGTTCATCCTTGGGAGCAATTTCCAAACGCCTGAAGGTACCACGTTCATCTGTACAAACAATAGTACGCAAGCATAAACACCATGGGACCGCTCAGGAAGGAGACTGTCTCCTAGAGATGAACGTACCTTGGTGTGAAAAGTGCAAATCAATCCCAGAACAACAGCAAAGGACCTTGTGAAGATGCTGGAGGAAACAGGTACAACACTATCTATATCCACAGTAAAACAAGTCCAGTAAAACAAGACCCCTCAGCAAGGAAGAAGCAACACCTCCAAAACCTCCATAAAAAATCCAGACTACGGTTTGCAACTGCACATGGGGACAAAGATCATACTTTTTGGAGAAATGTCATCTGGTCTGATGAAACAAAAACAGAACTGTTTGGCCATAATGACCATCGTTATGTTTGGAGGAAAAAGGGGGAGGCTTGCAAGCCGAAGAACACCATCCCAACCGTGAAGCATGGGGGTGGCAGCATCATGTTGTGGGGGTGCTTTGCTGCAGGAGGGACTGGTGCACTTCATAAAATAGATGGCATCATGAGGAAGGGAAATTATGTGGATATATTGAGGCAACATCTCAAGACATCAGTCAGGAAGTTAAAGCTTGGTTGCAAATGGGTCTTCCAAACGGACAATGACCCCAAGCATCCTTCCAACGTTGTGGCAAAATGGCTTAAGGACAACAAAGTCAAGGTATTGGAGTGGCCATCACAAAGCCCTGACCTCAATCCAATAGAGGTCAGAAATTTGTGGGCAGAACTGAAAAAGTGTGTGCGAGCAAGAGGCCTACAAACCTGACTCAGTTACACCAGTTCTGTCAGGAGGAATGGGCCAAATTCACCCAACTTATTGTGGGTAGCTTGTGGAAGGCTACCAGAAACGTTTGACCCAAGTTAAACAATTTAAAGGCAATGCTACCAAATGCTAATTGAGTGTATGTAAATTTCACATTCTTAAAATAAAGTGGTGATCCTAACTGACCCAAGACAAATAATTTTTATGGCAGGAATTGTGAAAAACTGAGTCTAAATGTATTTGGCTAAGGTGTATGTAAACTTCCGACTTCAACTGTAAAACTGATTAGTTTGGTTCTGCCCTCTGTAGTGCTGTCCGGTTAGAGCATTACTTTGAGGCCCATCACTGTACTCTTGATAGTCACCACCACACACACACACACAGACACAGCTGTTTCCATTTGAGGATGTTTATACGGTTTTTGGGAATCTGAATGAATTGGAATCTTATTGTTGTGCTTCTATAAGACAAAGATATACACACATTAGTTAAGAGTTATAACTATGCAATATACACTACCGGTCAAATGTTTTAGAACACCTACTCATTCAAGGATTTTTATGAATTTTACTATTTTCTACATTGTAGAATAATAGTGAAGACATCAACACTATGAAATAACACATATGGAATCATGTAGTAACCAAAAAAAGTGTTAAACAAATCAAAATATATTTTATATTTTTTAAATAGCCACCCTTTGCCTTGATGACAGCTTTGCAGACTCATGGCATTCAGCCAGCTTCAACTGGAATGCTTTTCCAACAGTCTTGAAGGAATTCCCGCATATGCTGACCACTTGTTGGATGCTTTTCCTTCCTTCTGCGGTCCTACTCATCCCAAACCATCTCAATTTGGTTGAGGTCGGGGGATTGTGGAGGCCACGTCATTTGATACAGCACTCCATCACTTTCCTTCTTGGTAAAATAGCCCATACACAGCCTAGAGGTGTGTTGGGTCATTGTCCTGTTGAAAAACAAATGATAGTCCCACTAAGCCCAAACCAGATGGGAAGGCGTATCGCTGCAGAATGCTGTGGTAGCCATACTGGTTAAGTATGCCTTGAATTCTAAATCAATCACAGGCAGTGTCACCAGCAAAGCAAACCCACATATTAACACCTCCTCCTCCATGCTTTACGGTGGGAAATGCACATGCACAGATCATCCGTTCACCCACACCGCATCTCACAAAGACCCGGTGGTTTGAACCAAAAATGTCCATTTTGGACTCCAGACCAAAGGACAAATTTCCACTGGTCTATTGTCCATTGCTCATGTTTCTTGGCCCAAGCAAGTCTCTCTTCTTATTGGTGTCCTTTAGTTGTGGTTTCTTTGCAGCAATTCGACAATGAAGGCCTGATTCACACAGTCTCCTCTAAACAGTGGATGTTGAGATGTGTATGTTATTTGAACTCTGTGAAGCATTTATTTGGGCTGTAATTTCTGAGGCTGGTAAATCGAATGAACTTATCCTCTGCAGCAGAGGTAACTCTGGGTCTTAAATTCCTGTGGCGGTCCTCATGAAAGACAGTTTCATCATAGTGCTTGATGGTTTTTGCGACTGCACTTGAAGAAAATGTAAAAGTTCTTGAAATGTTCCGTATTGACTGACCTTCATGTCTTAAAGTAATGATGGACTGTCGTTTCTTTGCTAATTTGAGCTGTTCTTGCCATAATATAGACGTAATAGGGCTATCTTCTGTATAACCCCCTACCTTGTGACAACACAACTGATTGGCTCAAATACATTAAGAAGGAATGAAATTCCACAAATTAACTTTTAAGAAGGCACACCTGTTAATTGAAATGCATTCCAGGTGACTAACTCATGAAGCTGGTTTAGATGGGTTGGCAGATAGCCTCGTGGTTAGAGTGTTGGACTACTAACCAGAAGGTTGCTAGATCAAATCCCCAAGGCAGTTTACCCACTGTTCCTAGGCCGTCATTGAAAATAAGAATTTGTTCTTAACTGACTTGCCTAGTTAAATAAAGGTAAACTAAAAAAAAGATAATGCCAAGAGTGTGCAAAGCTGTCATCAAGGCCAAGGGTGGCTATTTGAAGAATCTCTGTCATAGTCTGTGTATGTAGGTGGCAGGGAAGTCAGGCGCAGGAGAAAACAGAGTGGTTAAAAAATGGAGTATTTATTTCCAAAACCAACGTAGAAAAATCTCTTCCTTCAACCATAGCGCTGGCCCATTCCAGGGCTCTCCCTGTGAGGCACGAGACGAGGGCGAAAATCTTCTCACGGTCTGATGGGACTGGGTGGACCGTGGCCAGAAAAAGTTCTAATTGGAGCAGGAAACCCCGGCAGTTGGTAGTACTTCCGTCATAACCCCGAGGCATGGCTAGACGGATACTACCCGGTTCAGGTTGACAAGGGGCGTTTTGGATCGACCCCGGTTGGGCTGGTGGAGGCGCTGGCTGAATCTCCCGTCTCTCCAAGCGGTCCATCAGCTGAACAGCGCGATCCATAGCAGCGCATAGATGTGATAGTCTCTCTGCATTCTTCTGGATGCGCTCCTCCACCTCCCTGTCCGGGATATCTTCTCCTGCTGACTTCAAAAAATTGGTCGGTGATTCTGTCATAGTCCGTGTGTGTAGTTGGCAGGGAAGTCAGGCACAGGAGAAAACAGAGTGGTTAAAAAATTGAGTATTTATTTCCAAAACCAACGTAGAAAAATAATCTGGGTAAAACAATAACCCGTCGCACACCGATACAGAAACAACACGTACATAACAAACAAACAATCACCGACAGAGAAATGAGGGGAAGCAGAGGGTTAAATACACAACATATAATTACTGGGATATGAAACAGGTGTGTAAAGAGACCAGACAAAACCAATGGAAAATGAAAAACTGATCAATGATGGCTAGAAGGCCGGTGACGTCGATCGCCGAACACTACCCGAACAAGGAGGGGCATCAACTTCGGTAGAAGTCGTGACAGTACCCCCCCGCTGACGCGCGGCTCCAGCAGTGCGTCGACACCGGCCTCGGGAACGACCCGGAGGACGAGGCGCAGGGCGATCCGGATGGAGACGATGGAACTCACTCAGCATGGACGGATCTAACACGTCCTCCACCGGAACCCAGCATTTCTCCTCCGGACCGTACCCCTCCCAGTCCACGAGGTACTGAAGACCCCTCGCCCGACGTCTCGAATCCAGGATGGATCGAACGGAGTACGCCGGGGCCCCCTCAATGTCCAGAGGGGGCGGAGGAACCTCCTGCACCTCGGCCTCCTGGAGCGGGCCAGCCACCACCGGCCTGAGGAGAGACACATGGAACGAGGGGTTAATGCGGTAATTGGGGGGAAGCTTTAACCTATAACATACCTCGTTCAATCTCCTCAGGACTTTAAACGGCCCCACAAACCGCGGACTCAGCTTCCGGCAGGGCAGGCGGAGGGGCAGGTTTCGGGTCGAGAGCCAGACCCTGTCCCCCGGTGCAAACACCGGGGCCTCACTGCGGCGACGGTCTGCACCAGCTTTTTGACGTCGTACGGCGCGCTGAAGGCGGACGTGAGCTGCGTCACAGGTCTCCTCCGCGCGCCGGAACCAGTGGTCCACCGGTCTGACTCTGATGCCAAGGGGCCAGAACCGGCTGATAACCCAACACACACTGAAACGGAGTGAGGTTAGTGGAGGAGTGGCGGAGCGAGTTCTGAGCCATCTCTGCCCAGGGCACAAACGTCGCCCACTCCCCCGGCCGATCCTGGCAATAAGACCTCAGAAACCTACCCACATCCTGATTAACTCTCTCCACCTGCCCGTTACTTTCGGGGTGAAAACCCGAGGTAAGGCTAACCAAGACCCCCAGACGTTCCATGAACGCCTTCCAAACCCTTGACGTGAACTGGGGCCCTCGATCAGACACTATATCCTCAGGCACCCCTTAGTGCCGAAAGACGTGTGTAAACAGAGCCTCCGCCGTCTGTAGGGCTGTAGGGAGACCGGGCAAAGGGAGGAGACGACAGGACTTAGAAAAGCGATCCACAACGACCAGGATCGTGGTGTTACCTTGTCATGGTGGAAGATCGGTTATGAAATCCACCGACAAGTGCGACCACGGCCGCTGTGGAACGGGTAAGGGTTGTAACTTACCCCTGGGTAGGTGTCTAGGAGCCTTGCACTGGGCGCACACTGAGCAGGAGGAAACATAAACCCTCACGTCCTTAGCTAAGGTGGGCCACCAGTACCTCCCACTAAGACAGCGCATTGTCCGACCAATGCCAGGATGACCAGAGGAGGGTGACGTGTGAGGCCAGTACATCAATCGGTCGCGGACAGCGGACGGAACGTACAGACGCCCAGCTGGACACTGAGGGGGAACGGGCTCTGCACGTGACGCCCGCTCAATGTCCACGTCCAGCTCCCAGACTACCGGTGCCACCAAACAAGAGGCTGGGATGATGGGAGTGGGATCCATGGATCGCTCCTCTGTGTCATACAGCCGGGACAGTGCGTCTGCCTTGACGTTCTGGGAACCTGGTCTATAAGGGAGGGTAAACACAAAGCGGGTGAAAAACATGGCCCACCTTGCCTGGCGAGGATTCAGTCTCCTCGCCTCCCGGATGTACTCCAGATTGCGGTGGTCAGTCCAGATGAGAAAAGGGTGTTTAGCCCCCTCAAGCCAGTGTCTCCACACCTTCAGAGCCTTGACGATAGCCAAGCTCCTTGTCCCCCACATCATAGTTTTGCTCCGCCGGGCTGAGCTTCTTAGAGAAGAAGGCACAGGGGCGGAGCTTAGGTGGCGTACCTGAATGCTGAGAGAGCACAGCTCCTATCCCAGCCTCAGATGCATCCACCTCCACTATGAATTGCAGAGACGGATCTGGATGAGCCAACACCGGAACCGAGGTAAACAGAGCCTTCAGTTTCCTAAACGCCCTGTTCGCCCCAGCCGACCACTGCAAGCGCACCAGACCCCCTTCAGCAGTGAGGTAATGGGAGCAGCTATCTGACCAAAACCCCAGATAAATCTCCGGTAGTAATTGGCAAACCCTAAAAATCGCTGCACTTCCTTTACCGTGGTGGGAGTCGGCCAATTACGCACAGCTGTAATACGGTCACTCTCAATCTCCACTCCTGACGTAGGTAGGCAATATCCTAAGAAAGAGACGGACTGTTTAAAGAACAAGCATTTCTCAGCCTTGACATACAGGTCATGCTCCAACAGGCGACCAAGCACTTTGCGCACCAGGGACACATGCTCGGCGCATGTAGCGGAGTAAATCAGAATGTCATCGATATACACCACTACACCCTGCCCGTGCAGGTCCCTGAAAATCTCATCGACAAAAGATTGGAAGACTGATGGAGCATTTTTTAACCCATACGGCATGACAATGTACTCATAAGGCCCTGAGGTGGTACTAAATGCTGTCTTCCACTCGTCTCCATCTCGGATACGCACCAGGTTGTACACACTCCTGAGATCCAGTTTTGTGAAGAAGCGTGCGCCGTGCATTAATTCAATCACTGGGGCGATCAGAGGTAGCGGGTAACTGTACCCCACTGTAATTTTATTAAGACCTCGATAATCAATGCACGGTCGCAGACCCCCATTCTTCTTCTTCACAAAAAAGAAACTCGAGGAGACGGGTGAGATGGAGGGCCTAATGTATCCCTGACGCAGGGATTCAGAAACATATGTCTCCATAGCCACCGTCTCCGCTTGCGACAGGGGATACACGTGACTCTTGGGAAGTGTAGCGTCTGCCATGAGATTTATCACACAATCCCCCTGTCGATGAGGTGGTAATTGAGTCGCCTTCTTTTTACAGAAGGCGAGAGCCAAATCGGCATATTCAGGGGGAATGTGCACGGTGGAGACCTGGTCTGGACTTTCCACCGTAGTAGCACCAACGGAAACCACTACCCACCTACCTGAGCACTCTCGCAACCACCCCGTAAGAGCCCTCTGTGGCCAAGAAAAAGTGGGGTTATGACTAGTTAACCAGGGAAAACCCAGCACCACCGGATACGCAGGAGTGTCGATAAGGAAAATACTAATTTTCTCCTTGTGACCCCCCTGCGTCACCATAGTCAATGGAGCCTTGGCCTCCCTAATCAACCCTGACCCTAATGGTCGACTATCTAAGGTGTGAATGGGAAAAGGTACTTTCACCGTTACAATAGGGATCCCTAAACTATGAGCCAACGTTTGATCAATAAAGTTCCCAGCCGCGCCTGAATCTACTAGTGCCTTATGCTGGGAATGAGGGGAAAAATCTGAAAAAGTTACAGACACAAATATATGAGCAACAGAGGGCTCTGGATGAGAATGGTGCCTACTCACCTGGGGTGGCGCCAGAGCGCCCTGCCTGTTACCTCGATTCCCAGAAGAACCTACCCGGCACCGACCAGCAGTGTGTCCTCTGCGGTCACCGATGGTACACGAGCGGGAACTCCCTCCGGTCTCCCTGTGCATCCTCTCTCCTGGCTCCATGGTTATAGGAGAGGGGGTGCAGGAGGATGAAACCACCAGACCCTGATCTGGACGTCCACGAGTAGCCAGCCAGTTGTCCAACCGGATGGACAGATCCACCAGCTGGTCGAAGGTTAGGGTGGTGTCTCTACAGGCCAGCTCCCGACGGACGTCCTCCCACAGACTACAGCAAAAATGATCTATCAGGGCCCCGTGATTCCATCCTGCACCGGCTGCCAGGGTCCTGAACTCCAATGCGAAATCCTGGGCGCTCCTCGTCTCCTGCCTCAGATGGTAGAGGCGCTCACCTGCCGCTCTGCCCTCGGGTGGGTGGTCGAAGACTGCCCGGAAACGGCGGATGAACTCCTCATATCGGTCCAACGCCGTATCTCCTCCTTCAACCTTAGCGCCTGCCCATTCCAGGGCTCTCCCGGTGAGGCACGAGACGAGGGCGAAAATCTTCTCACGGTCTGATGGGACTGGGTGGACCGTGGCCAGAAAAAGTTCTAATTGGAGCAGGAAACCCCGGCAGTTGGTAGTACTTCCGTCGTAACCCCGAGGCATGGCTAGACGGATACCACCCGGTTCAGGTTGACAAGGGGCATTTTGGATCGACCCCGGTTGGGCTGGTGGAGGCGCTGGCTGAATCTCCCGTCTCTCCAAGCGGTCCATCAGCTGAACAGCGCGATCCATAGCAGCGCATAGATGTGATAGTCTCTCTGCATTCTTCTGGATGCTCTCCTCCACCTCCCTGTCCGGGATATCTTCTCCTGCTGACTTCAAAAAATTGGTCGGTGATTCTGTCATAGTCCGTGTATGTAGGTGGCAGGGAAGTCAGGCACAGGAGAAAACAGAGTGGTTAAAAAATTGAGTATTTATTTCTAAAACCAACGTAAAAAAAAGAATCCAGGTAAAACAATAACCCGTCGCACAACGATACAGAAACAACACGTACATAACAAACAAACAATCACCGACAGAGAAATGAGGGGAAGTAGAGGGTTAAATACACAACATATAATTACTGGGATATGAAACAGGTGTGTAAAGAGACCAGACAAAACCAATGGAAAATGAAAAACTGATCAATGATGGCTAGAAGGCCGGTGACGTCGATCGCCGAACACCACCCGAACAAGGAGGGGCATCAACTTCAGTAGAAGTCGTGACAATCTCAAATATATTTTGATTTGTTTAACACTTTTTTGGTTACTACATGATTCCATATGTGTTATTTCATAGTTTTGATGTCTTCACTATTATTCTACAATGTAGAAAATAGTAAAAAATAAAGAAAAACCTTTGCAGTAGTAGGTGTTCTAAAACCTTTGACCAGTAGTGTACATGAATAAATGTGAAATGACATTACACTTACAACATGTATATAAAGGGGTATAAACACAGCATCAATATAAACATAAACTTAAACGTTCACCTCTTAGAGAGAGAGAGAAACGAATTACTTGGATTGACAAAGGGTCAAGATTTATGGCACCTTCTCTCTCCAGCCTTGTGTGAGAATCTGCCAGGCTGAGACCTTATCAGATCTGCCCTGGTGCCACAGGGCCGTAAATGTCATGCCCTGCTCTGTTTCACCTGTCCTTGTGCTTGTCTCCACCCCCCTCCAGGTGTTTTCCCATTATTCCCCATTTCCCCATTTTCCCCATTATCCCCTGGGTACTTATACCTGTGTTCTCTGTTTGTCTGTTGCCAGTTTGTTTTGTTTCGTCAAGCCTACCAGCGTTTTCCCTTCTGTTCCTGTCAAATGATTGTTCCTGTTTTTCCCGATATTGACCTCTGCCTGACCTGACCCTGAGCCTGCCTGCTGTCCTGTACCTTTGCCCCACTTCTCTGGATTACCGACCTCTGCCTGACCTGACCCTGAGACTGCCTGCCGTCCTGTACCTTTGCCCCACTACTCTGGATTATCGACCCCTGCCTGCCTTGACCTGTTGTTTTCCTGCCCCTGTTGCTGTAATAAACATTGTTATTTCAACATGGTCTGCATTTGGGTCTTACCTGAAACGTGATAGTAAATTAATCTGCGCATGAGCAAGCTCCAAGAACTGTCTCGGGTGACTCTAGAAGCTCGCCCATGACAGCACAATAAAGGCCACTATGGAAAATGCTGTGGTAGAGTGTGCATGTAAAGACTATGTTTACCAATACAACAATTAAACCACTTCTGCAAAAGTACTTGTGCAACCAATGCAATAATAACACTTATGGCAGTACGGAATAATACTACATACGATAAACAATACGTAAAGCAGCATTGGCAACTCTAACATTAAATAATACTAACAGAAATACAGTAGAACATATGGCTGAAACTTATCTAAGTAACATGAAGTAATTAGTGATAATTACCTATTAAATGTCCTGCGACAAATGTGTCTTCTCCCTTCGGACGACGATAACAATCTGACCTGATTGGGCGGGTGCAGTGCCCAGTGGGTAACAATCTGAACTGATTGGGCGGGTGCAGTGCCCAGTGGGTAACAATTTGACCTGATTGGGCGGGTGCAGTGCCCAGTGGGTAACAATCTGACCTGATTGGGCGGGTGCAGTGCCCAGTGGGTAACAATCTGACCTGATTGGGCGGGTGCAGTGCCCAGTGGGCAGTGTGATCTCATCTTTGAACGTCAATATGCCCAACTGTTTTGATATCAGTTCATCATGATCTATTACACCTCATAGCACAACAAACTGCTTAATACTGGTATAGAAATAGACATGCATATACTGTAACATTGTGTAAAAGTACCCACAATCCTCTAAAAACTGAGCCACATGGCAAGTTGATTGAAAATATTATAAGCCAATTAAACACCATTTCCATTGTTGTCATTTTAACTCAAAAATAATTGTTCAGATTTTGCAGTATATTGAATTGAATTTACATGTTCAAATGTTATGCTTTTTGAGCATATGAAAATGAAGTAAGGTATTCAAGTATTGAAATAAAACCAGAAACCTGCATTTTTATGTACATTTTTGGGGATGTAATATTTAATAAGCCCCTAATTTATAATTTTTTTATAGTGTACAAACTGTTGAGCAAGGAAATTATACTAGATAACCTGTTCAGTGGGATACTGTGTGCAACAAAAGAGTGATCAAATGAAGATCCTACATATTTATGCTAAGAGAAGGAGGAGTATCTGGTCAATGAGTTTCTTCCTTAGTTTTTTACACAAGACATACTTGAGGGTCAGGACATACTTGGCCTACTGGGAAGGCAGGAAACTCTAAACCTGACCCTACCAGAAGGAAGGGAACTCTAACCCTACAAGGAAGGAAGGGAACTCTGACCCTACAAGGAAGGAATGGAACTCTGACCCAACAAGGAAGGAAGGGAACTCTGACCCTACAATGCAGGCAAGATACATCTGTATGCTAAGCTCTTGTATGGACCAGAGGGAAGAGAGGGAGGGAGGGAGGGAGGGAGGGAGGGAGGGAGGGAGGGAGGGAGGGAGGGAGGGAGGGAGGGAGGGAGGGAGGGAGGGAGGGAGGGAGGGAGGGAGAAGGAGGAGTATCTGGTCAATGAGTTCCTTCCTTAGTTTTTTCTTCTCTCCGATGCTTTGAGCTGTAGATGAATGAAATTTCCAAATCCCCGTAGAGCCAAAGGAGGAAAGGAAGACGTGGGAGTGAGTTCTTACTGTGTGTTATTGTAAATATGCACTTTGACCTAAGCTTATGTCAAGGTACATATTTCATCCTCCATTTTCACTCTTTCATTTATCTTGTTCTTCTTTCTCTCGTTAGACTTTGACATTTGCAGAGGAGTGTTTTCATATTCAGAAAGTGCACACACACAAACACACACACACATGCAGCAGAGCTTCTATCAGAAATACTGTGCATCAGTCAGTCCAGTCAGTAAGTCAGTGGTCTTATAATAACCCCCTCAGCAGATCCATTAAGTATTTATTAAATACAGCATGTGTGTGTGTGTACTTAAATGTACGTTTACTGAGAGAGCCAGGTTTCTATGACAACCGGGTCTTGTGTGTCTGTTCCAGGAAGAGAGCGAGAAGGAGAGAGGGGGTGGAGATGGAGAGAGGGGGATGGAGAAAATAGAGAGACAGAGGTAAAGAAATTGATAGATAGAGGTGAATGTGGACCTCTGTATGGGAGCTAGCTAATAGTATGTAGGGATTTCATCAATGTCAATCATGGTTTGTATTTCAGCATCATGGTATTTTAGGACAATGTAAAGGGGCCCAGCTAATATATAGTCAATCAACTGTAACAGTAGATAACATTTACTAAATGGATACACATTTTTTGGACTATACATATACACTGAGTGTACAAAACATTAGGAACACTTTCCTAATATTGAGTTGCAACCCCTTTTGTCCTCAGAACAGCCTCAATTCGTCGGTGCATGTACTATACAAGGTGTCGAAAGCGTTCCACAGGGATCTTGGCCCATGTTGACTCCAATGCTTCCCACAGTTGTGTCAAGTTGGCTGGATGTCCTTTGGGTGGTGAACCATTCTTGATACACACAGGAAACTGTTGAGTGTGAAAAGCCCAGCAGCGTTGCAGTTCTTTACACAAACCGGTGCAGCTGGCAACTGCTACCATACCTGGTTCAAAGGCACTTAAATATTTTGTCTTGCTCATTCACCCTCTGAAAGACACACATACACAATCCATGTCTCAACTGTCTCAAGGCTTAAAAATCATTCTTTAACCTGTCTCATCCCCTTCATCTACACTGATTGAGGTGTATTTAATAAGTGACATCAATAGCTTTCACCTGGATTCACCCTATGTCATGGAAAGAGCAGGTGTTCATAATGTTTGGTACACTGTCTATACTTTTGACCCCCAGTCCATGATTAGAGGGGAACGATGAAAACCTGTAGGATTTTAATACAATAACAGAATGAGTTTAAATAGGTTCAAAACAATTACTTTGGTAAAAGTTCATTGTAGGGGAAAAACATTATGCCACACAGTTTGAGCAACCCATAGAAATCTCACATAATTCTTTTAGTAGAGTGAACCAACTTGAGTTTTTCTACCCCCCACTATTTCTGAGGGAGAGATAGGAGGGAGGTAGAGAGAGAACTGTAACTGTGATAATCAAATCTGTATGGTAAAACTATAATTAAACTGGCTCTCACAGCATAGGCCTGGGTTTTGGTGTGTGTGTGTTCTCCTTTCTGCCCTAGGGCTCTGTTATATTATTGTGAAACCATATCTCTACTTAGACTAATTAACAGGTATTAAACACTATTCGGCAAAACTATCCCTCCCTCCCTCTCTCCTTCTCTCCTTGCTCTCTCCACTTTCTCTCAGTGCCTCTAGGCTGTCTGTTTGTTTCTTGTTTTGTGTTGTTTGTCTGACTCATTTGATTGTCTGTCTGATAAGATATCCATTGGGTTGTGTCATTCTCTGAATGATAAGAAACCAAATATCCAGACAGTCCTAGGCCTATATCCTATATCTGATTCATAACATAGGCATTAGCTCAGGGAGCTGACATGGGTCTTTCAGGTCTCAAGCAAGGTACTCATTACCTGAGCGTATTTCAATGAACCACCTCTGCTATTTGACGTCCATCCATGTGTGAGGACGTCGGGAGATGAGCTCTGTTACCTTTACTGTAGATTTTGGTTTTGCTAGGGCATTGTGGACAGGGATGGCAGATGGGCGTAAGCATCTGCCTCTGATTCTAAAGGTTGCATGTTTGAATCCAGCGATAGAAAGTGTTTTTTTATATTTTTGCTTTAAGTTAATGCATAAACATGATCCTTAAGTTAAGGTTAAGTTTGGAAGAACTTCGAAATTTGACGTTTAAGAAACTGAACATCTAATGAACATCTAATTCTGACATGAGACTGTGAGAGCTTGTAGAATATATGCCAGCGGAGTAAAGTATTGTCTTCTTGTTTTGCCAGATGGCTAATGAGCTATTCTGCGATTGTATGGTATGAGCCTTGTCTTTTGTTGTGTTTTGTCTCTTATGATCAGATTAATATCAGTCGGCCCTATTCTCTAACTCATTTACCGTAGATAAAGGCTTGCACACATGTACGGCTGTGACCGCATGCACACACAGACACACACACGCGCACACACACACTTACTGTGGTGATTGAAGGAATAGAGGATAAGGAGAAGTGAAAAACAGGTAGGCAACACACAGCACACAGCAGCAAAGGGGGTTTAAAATCACGTTTGTTTCCTTCTTGCGACCAGTAGCAGTAATTAGTCAGAGTGACATGGTGCTAAAGGAAACAAAGTGTTCATTCTTCAGTGTCCTGGGAACGTTAATACAGTACACACACTATTAATTCATGACCTCTGATTTCACAGTCCCCATGGTGCTTTACTTATCTACACACACACGCACACACAAACACACTACATCCATTGTATATCAGTGGTTCACTAACAAGGTAAAATAGGTTTTCACATGCTTTGTAACGGTTTCTTACTTGTTGCACATTACTTAATTGTACAGTAAATACTTGCACAGCTGCAAGGTCAGGTGCATTGTGAATAGATGGTCCAATTATTGATTCCATACAGAACCCAATGTAAACTCATACAGAAAGAAAAACCTGTTTTAGTTATCCCTTTTTGAACCTCTATACACTTTTGTGAGAGTTTATATGTCTAATGATGTCACCTCTGCTCGTGTGTGGGTGTTAGAGAGATCCTTCTCTGACCCTTAATTCAGTATAAGCCTATATTCTAATAGTATAATAGTAATGATGTCACCTTTCCACTCCCCTGTCTTTCTCTTCCTGCCTATCTCTCCTGCTTCTGTCTCTCTATCACGTATTCTCTTCATTATTAAATTGATTTAAATTGTGAACGTATAAATGATCATGAATTAACCACATCCTGGCTGACATGACAACTGAAGAGTTGGGAGTACTTGCAGAGGTGTGGTTTGTGTGTGTATGTGTGCACATGCTCACTTGTTGTGTGTGTTTGTGCACACATACGTGTGTATTTTGTGTGAAATGACTAACAGACTGCAGCATTTTATCCAAGAGTGTGTCAATAGTAGCCACAGGAGAAGAAATGTTCATTTCCATAAGGACAAATCACTCAAAACAAACCCCATGTCTACACAGTGGGACTCCCTGTGTCTCTGTCTTTGTCGCCAGGAAGAATAGAGGAGACACTCCGCTGTGTGTGTGTGGTGTGTGTGTGTGTGTGTGTGTGTGTGTGTGTGTGTGTGTGTGTGTGTGTGTGTGTGTGTGTGTGTGTGTGTGTGTGTGTGTGTGTGTGTGTGTGTGTGTGTGTGAGAGAGACGCTCTGATAGACACTGTATAATAGATAATATCAGGGCCCAGCAGGAGGCCAGAACGAAGCCTGGGGGTTGGGTAGAGTTGGATCCCAGCCAGGGAGGGGGGCAAATTATGGTGATGGAGGCCAGAGTGAGGCCTGCGGGTTGGGTAGAGATGTATCCCAGTTTGGGGTCTTGTAATGGGAGTGGGGGCCAGAGTGAGGATTGGAAGTTGGGTACCGGTGGCTCAAGGGTCCGGTCCGGAAACACCACAGTCGACCAAACAAGTCCTGCAGGCTAAGTGTTGCAACGAAGGACCTTGCAGCTGGCTTAGAACAGAGTAGCACGTCTTGCCCTTCAATGTAAACTGCAGGCTAATGTCAACAGTATGCATGTCAGTCTGTCTTGGCTCAAAGTAGAAGAGATTTATATTATTGTGTTAAAAATAAAAAATTGTCTGTATAAATCAACTTACATATTAGCCTTATGTGGCCCCGAGCACTTGACACAGTTCCATTCAAACGCGATTGTTTTTGTGTTTCCGTTTCACAACGTCTGTCAACGCTAGCGAATGACCTCAGAACGGGGGCTAGCTAATAATTAAAAAACGCGCTTCATTATCACATCTTCATGGCTCACATTCTTCACCAGGAGGAGGGGAAAGGATTGGTATTTTTTAAGGCCGATGTTCAGCCCAGCCAATCAAGCAGCTCTTGCCACTCTGCATGGGTACTTGTATCCAACAACGGATCAGTAGAGACGACTGGATGCACTTGCATCGCTGGCCTTGGAAAGTCATGCAGCCTCAATTTTGTAGACGGTAGGCTAATAAGCAAAGTCCCTTGCATTTCTATGTCTAACATTACTTGACATAAGCGATTACAGGATACAAGCAGCCTACATGTGGTGACAGTTACTATAATCCATAGGCTAACGTTATGATAGAGTTCTCAGATGATATCTATGATCAATCTCTGCGTTACTTGGTCTTCTTGTAATTTATGTTTATAGCCTATTTTCTTCATTCCTTTTATAGATGAAAGTGTGCAATACTACCTTATCTAGACACAGAATGATACAATAGTCAGGCTTAACATAGCATTTCAAACGTTTTGTTGGATGAAAGCTGAATTGAGAATGTCATGATTTATTGGTGATGTTAACAGGTATTTGTGAATCAACAGAACTGCTGTATGTCAAATGTCATGTTGGTGAAGCAAGGTAGGTTTATGGAGTCCATGTGAGTAGGGTCTTACGTGTTTAAACATGTCAGCATCATATGTATTTCTTTAGTGTTATTATTGTTATTATTGTTTTTCTGGGTGAATAAGGTTTGTATCCTTGTGGCTGGGGGTAATGCCTAAAGTATGGTAAGTACACGTGGTCTCATCTCATTGGGAACAATAGCAAGGTAAGTTTATGATGAAACTTGCATGTGTTTTGATTAAGTTGATCACATTGTCCTCAGTCACAATTGTTAATGGGATTTTCTCTGAATGTTTATATTGTAACAAACATTCCATCACAGGTGCAGAATGCAGTGTCCAGTGGGCTAACTGCCATAGACTGCAAAGATGAGCAGCGAAAAATGGAATGCAGGGACACGGAGGAAACTTGAGCCAAAGAAGTTAAACAGCATTGACTTCACACACCATAAGGCCAGTGATCAATATGCAGAAAAGCATCCAGAATGTCCACCCCTGCCTCCCACTCCTGCATTCCACTCACAGGAGGAATTGAATAGGAGCCTGAGACACCTGAATCTGCTTGTGGGGAGTCTGCTCTTTGAGTGTGTTAATGCTGAACTGACAATAATATCACAGTCAGTAGCATCCCAGGTAAAATTGGACTGAAATGAATATTTATTTGTGGCTGTACCATTTTAATGTATTTGAACTGATGTGTGTCTCTTCTGATCAATGCTTTCTAACTCCATATAATAACTTCATATTGATGATCTACTCTTTCCCAGCCACATGGTGAGCATGTCACAACTGCCAGAAGTGCCTATCCTTCTACAATGAATTTGTGAAACTTGACCCAACCCAGTCGACTGCTTTGGAACAGATCACAAAGGAGCAGAGTGCCTCACAGTTGGGGCATGACTCAAGGAAGCTTTGAGTAACTACAAGCTCAGCCAAGAAGGTCCCTGTCAAGAAATCCACCAACCCTGGAAAGTTTCTCCAAGAGCATCTATATCCCAGGTTCCGAGGGAATGCAGCAACACACAAAGGGAAAGATAATGAGTGGCTGGAAGACTGTGGATACTCTGTGGACCACAGAGGTACTGTTGTCAGTGTTGAAGAGCCATGGCTATCAGCAAGCCATGACGGAGTGCTGAACTCCAAAGGAGCTGTTGGAGATCAAGTGTCCTGTCATGGGGACGGGCTGTGATTCTCTGGATGATGTCTTCAGTGGGAAAGCCTGTGATGTGAAGGAGCTGGAGGGCACACCCCAACTGCAACCACATGGGCCACGTAGCTACTACATGCCGATGCAAATTGGTATGTTTTACACAGGACTGGGAGAATGTAAGGTGCTCATCTGGACTCCATCCCAGCAAGTTATGATCCCTGTTCGCTATGATGCACAGTTCTCTGCAGAGCCTCTCCTGAGGTTGAAGGCATTGTACTTTACACACATGCTGCCATTTATTGTTGTGGAGCATCAGGCAGGCAGATTGTCACAAATATATGCAGCTCTGTAGAAGTATGTATTCAGATGTCTCTCCTGTTTGCAGTTACTATTAACACATTGTTTTTCAATTAAAAAGCCTGACTTAATGCATCAACAGTCACAGTATTGTGGAAATTGTTTTTATGGCCTTTGTTTTTTATGAATATTAATGAGTATGCAAAACAAATAATTAAGTCGAGATGTTATAGAATGAATTGAAATATTTAACGTAACTTTTGACACAACTTTAATTCATATTGGGAAATCGACCCTGTGAATGGCATTTGACTGGTCAGTTCATTCAGCATCTTCATGAATGATATCACTACGCAGGTTACACAGGGCAGCACAGATTCTAAGTATTTTGTTAATTTTAGATGAGAGGTTGATTGGCACTCTCTGTGAGATGATTGTAAACCATTTGAGCCTTTTGAATTACACATTCCACATGAACCCTCATGTTAGCTATCTGTCTTGTACATGTGGTGTCCTCCTCTGACAGCTGTGTGCCTCTTTTTGTTAAGCCTGGAATTGTTCATTTGACCTTCCTCTCGTGTAGCAGAACACGGATTGTGAAGCCCCGGTCAGCCATGATCTCATCACCTGGACAGAGGTACTCCAGGAACCCAGAATCCGATGTTATATATACCTCCATATGCTGAGGAGATGACCATCACTAGACCACAAGGTGTGACGGCCACCAGGTACTTGATAGTGTTCTGGGCATAGTAATGGCTGAATGACTCCTCCCTCGAATCCAGGTTCTTGCAGTTTCTGAGCAGTCAATAATGCAGGTTGTTCCTGGGTAGTGGTCCTTAAAACATTGTGGCATTGTAGCACGGATGGTCTCCCTTGGCAACCATGGAATGTAATCCCTCAGATTCTCTTCCATCATGTCAATCCAATAACTAATCACTCGACTGACAATCCTCTGGGAAACACCAAACTTTTCTGCTAGGTACTGCTGCAGCAAGTTGAGCTACAGCTTCATCAGTGTCATCAGGAGTTGGTCTGTCAGGTCTAACTGAAAGCTGCCTTTGTAGAGTGGTAGAAGACGTTCCGCCAGGGTAGAAAAGGCAGCAAGAGACAAGCCTGTATGCAGTGGACAGAGTGCTTCGTTACTCAGCAGGGTTTTGTAGAGAGGTGCTGCTGGGCACTGTGTCCCTGCCTCACAGGTAGGGGGCTTTACATGATCACCTGAGCTGTAGTTGTGATCACTTAGAGATGGGTCTTCCCATTGGGTTTGGGCATCCTTCTCTGAAGGCATATCCATTCCTTCTGTCTGTGTTGGCCAATCCCCATTTTCAATTTGGTAAACACGTGAGCCTGTTGTGTCATCTGTTAAGAAACCAGTATGGCTTGTTAAGTCAATGGACAATTAATAGCAAAACCGTACAATAAAACACCATACTGCATGGACGCTCCTAATAAAATGTAATAATCATAATAATTACGTATATATAAAATGGGATTTTTTTATTGAGTTGTAGAGGAAATTAATTGTGCTATTATGAGACTGTGCTTAGATACAAGAAGAAGGTAGAGGGAGACACAAAAGGGAGAGGGAGACACAAAATGAGAGCAGACAAACTGCTTATGCTTCTTCATGAGTGGAGCATCGTAGGCAAGCCATTTTTCTGGGGAAGGATGCTCCACTGTAGGCTTCTTGTCAAAGAAGTGGTAGGAGCACACAAAGGGACGTTTCTTTAGGTTCAACGCTTTGAGCCAGTGCCGCAAAGACTGCGTCTTTAGGAGGTGGACGCAGGTCGTATGGGGCTCCACAGGTACATTCAGATAGACGTAGAGGTTGATGTTCAAAACATTGCTGTTGTAAAAACTATTGTGACAACCTCGTACTGAACATATAATGCTTGTCATGTTGATCGATTTTAGGATTTTGTGAGGTTCTGTCAGTGTAAAACTATTTAAGCTCTCAACTAAAAGTACCACTTTTGCATGCGCTAGCGAATGTTGCTGGAAAGAGAAACGCAGTTGCAACTACCTCACCGCGATCACTGTGATGTTCCAGAATAAGGTGAATTGCTCTGACAGACATAGTTACCCCACCAGAAATGCCAACAGGGGTCTCTTCACAGTCCCCAAATCTAGGAGTGAGTTACTTGTGTGCCGTTAATATCAAGCAAAACTTCTGAAGCCGAGAACAAAATTCTTAATATTGCAACAAAAAATGCATGATATTGAAAGAAAATCATGAACCCAAAAGTATTGATAGCAAAACAAAATATTGCAAGGAAAAAGTTTTGAAATGCGAGAACAAATTAATTCTAAATGGATGCAAAAAAAAGAGTTTCCTTTTTTTTCTCAAAAACGCGATTAAATAAAACACCTCTGTCTTTGCTGCAATTTTCCCTAAGTAACCCTGGCTTTTGCTTTTGTTTCCTTTTTTTTAGTTGAACGTTTTGGTACATTCATTCCAGCAACATAGCACCCTGCATCCCACTACTCTTTTGCCTCTGAAGCTAAGCAGGGCCGGTCCTGGTCGGTCCCTGGACGGGAGACCAGATATAGCTGGAAGTGGTGAATAATACAGGCAGGTCACCTGTGATACAAGTCAGCATTTGACGTCCATCCATGTCTGAGAATGTCGGGAGATGTTTACATGTTTGAATTCAGTGATAGTTAGTTGTTTTTGATATTTTTGTTTTAAGCCTATCTCAAACCTTCACCCTTACCGTAACCATTCAGAGTCAATGCCTAATCTTAAGAATTCAGAGTTAATGCCTGAACTTAACCCTAACTTAAAAAAGCTGGTGTTAATGCCTAAACTTAACGTTAAACACTTTGAAATTTGAGGTTTGGAATAACTTCAAAATGTGACGTTTGAGAACATGGATGAACGTCTAATTCTGACATGATACTGTGAGAGCTTGTAGGCTCATGAGCTAGGCCTCTCTGAGCTGGATCTGTCTGCACTGACGTGTGTGTGTGGGGGGGGGGGTTTGCTTTTAGAAAATTGCACTTATTGTCACTTAGCTAATAACGCCTAATATTGCGCTAGCCATTTTACAAACATTTGAATGCTGAAAGTGACCTGCAGATGTGCCAGATCAGGAATAGGCCTACCTCTCCTTGGTCAGTGCCCAAAGCTGCGCACAGCGTGCAGATTGACTAGGCTACTGATATTGCCTGGGGTTGGGCGGCATGCAAAATGACTTGTAGATCAATGACTGTCAAGACAATTACATGCTTAGTTTGACACTGAAGGTAAGGACGCGTCATTTGTCACAAAAGATGAGAGGCATTTTTGGAAAGTAGAAAGAAAGTACCTTGAGCAAAAAACAATTCTGAATATCGGTCAATCATTACATCCCTATGTGAAACATCACCTTCATCCATCAATGACACACGCACCTCTCACACACACACTAAAAAACACACTCACACTAAAAATTCATTCCTATTAACAGCAGTCTGACAGGGAGGAAGAGATGAGAACAGGGAAAAGAGACAAAGTGTACATAAGGAGAGGAGAATGGTTAGGGAAGGAGAGGAGAATGGTTAGGGAAGGAGAGGAGAATGGTTAGGGAAGGAGAGGAGAATGGTTAGGGAAGGAGAGGAGAATGGTTAGGGAAGGAGAGGAGAATGGTTAGGGAAGGAGAGGAGAATGGTTAGGGAAGGAGAGGAGAATGGTTAGGGAAGGAGAGGAGAATGGTTAGGGAAGGAGAGGAGAATGGTTAGGAAATGAGAGGAGAATGGTTAGAAAATGAGAGGAGAATGGTTAGGGAAGGAGAGGAGAATGGTTAGGGAAGGAGAGGAGAATGGTTAGGGAAGGAGAGGAAAATATGAGGAGAGGAGAGGATAGGATAACAGAGAAAGAGATGAGTTGATGAAAAGTAAAGAAGAACAGGGAAAGGGGAAGAGAGGAGAAAGAAGCGAGAGATAAGATAAAGCATGCACATAAGGAGATGAGTGGATAATGGAGGAGAGCGTGAGGAGGTGTGTGTGTGTGTGGGTTCGTGTGCGCGCGTGCGAGAGAGATAATTTCAAGGTAGGCTTAATGAACATCTGTCCCTGCCTCTCTATATCTCCCATGGCCTATGCAGCCTTAGATCTGTCATAGACATCACCCCCACCCCACCCTCCACTTTCCCATTGAGAATTTATGAGCATGTGCTTGGAAACACACACACATACATACACCTGTAGTTGTGTGACTGACGCTCACTCATTTAGGAGAGCGAGTAGATGCCACCCTCCTCAAGTTCCACCAGCTGTTGGCCCTGTGTGACTGGGAGCTGCTGCGCGTAGTGTGTATGGGCAAACCAACCTCCTGCTGGTTTAATTTACACAAAAGTTTGTCATATACTGTATCACCAGGCTTTTTTTGGGGAGCTATTCCACAGTGTCTCTATATACAGTGTACTACACTCTTACATAAAAAGGGTTCTACTCTGACCAAAAGGCTTCTACAAAGGGTCCTCCTATGGGGACAGCCGAAGTGTGCACCCCTAGAGACTGACAGAGGCTGTACATAACAATCATTCCCATTCACTTTTCAACATAATGACTAGTTAATGATGTCATGGACATTTTTTGTAGTATATTGATAAATCATACATTTTCTAATCAGTGAATAAATCTAGTCTAACTATAGCTATTAAACGCCGGAGGGATCTCTCTATTCACATAAAGTACACACACACACAAACACACGCACAAAAACATGCACGCACACACACACACACACACACACACACACACACACACACACACACACACACACACACACACACTCGTTCCCTATCTTTTCCATTAACTTTTTATTAACTTTGGGTTAGTAGCCAAGATTAACCTGTGTATGTGCGTGTGTGTGTGGCCTGCAGCAGCTTCAGAACAAAGAAACACACACACTTACACAAACACATTCTTTGTGTGTGTGCGTGCCTGCGTCCCTTGCGCGTGTGTGTGTGTGTGTGTGTGTGTGTGTGTGTGTGTGTGTGTGTGTGTGTGTGTGTGTGTGTGTGTGTGCACCTGAGTTTATGCATGTGTGTGTGGGCCGCTAAATGTGTATGTGACTACCCTCTGGGAATTGCTTGTCTACTCCAGTGAGCTAGTGAGACGAGACGAGACCTTGGGGAGAGATGACCTTGAAACACTCTCACTATGTCCCCTACTGAGTACTGCAGAGAGAGAGCAGGAGGGGGAGTTGAAGTTATATGAGGGAGAGCGGCTGACAGAGAGAGGGAGAGAGAGAGAGCGAGAGAGTGAACTAAATGGCAGAAAGGGAGATGGAAAGATAGAGAAAGGGGAAGAGAAGCCAATGTAAAATAAACAAACAGTGAGGAGAGAGAGAGCAATGAATCAAGTTTCTGAATAAGACACTTGTTAGCTCCTTATCGTTTCTCTCCTCCTACATCAAGTCACTCATGACTTCATTATTTAACTCTCATACATGCATTTGAATATTCAATATATTTGTAATCTCTCTGAACATTTTCACATTGTTGATTTGAATGCCAGTGAGACCAGGGTTGCAGTCAGAAATATGTAACATGCCAAATCGTGCAGATAGAAATGCCAGGAAAATAACCTGCATGAATCCTCACTCCACATATCTGAGATGTACAGTACCAATCAAAAGTTTGGTAACACCTACTCATTCCAGAGTTTTTCTTTATTTTTGCTATTTTCTACATTGTAGAATAATAGTGAAGACATAAACTATGAAATAACAAATATGGAATCATGTAGTAACCAAAAAAAGTGTTAAACAAAGTAGCCTTGATGACAGCTTTGCACACTCTTGGCATTCTCTCAACCAGCTTCACCTGGAATGCTTTCCAAAAGTCTTGAAGGAGTTCCCACATATGCTGAGCACTTGTTGGCTGCTTTTTCTTCACTCTGCGGTCCAACTCATTCCAAACCATCTCAATTGGGTTGAGGTCGGGGGATTGTGGAGGCCAGGTCATCCGATGCAGCACTCCATCACTCTCCTTCTTGGTCAAATAGCCCTTACACATCCTGGAGGTGTGTTGGGTCATTGTCCTGTTGAAAAACAAATGATAATCCCACTAACCGCAAACCAGATGGGATGAATGGCGTATCACTGCAGAATTTGCAAAAATTTCAAAGAAACTGTTTTCGCTTTGTCATTATGGGGTATTGTGTGTAGATTAATGAGGGAAATGTTTTATTTAATCAATTTTAGAATAAGGCTGTAACGTAACAAAACGTGGAAAAAGTCAAGGGGTCTGAATACTTTCCGAAAGCGCAGTATGTCTGTATACAGTATCTTGACAACAAATCATTTTACAGAGGCATTGCACTGCAGAGCCTTATAAAATGATGATTATAAAATAATAATGGATTAGGACAGGACAGGGTATGACAGGACAGGAAAATAGTCTTAGACAAAATATTACAATACTACTGCAATCAAAATAAACACTGTACATAACAATAAACACTCAACATAATACATACATTGCAAGATACCCATGTCATACACATTTAGATGTCTTGTATAGCCACATACATAATCAATATTGCACACTGCCCTTACACATTCTGTTAGTGGCATATTGACACAGCTTAACTTTACTTATTGTTTGTAAAAAGGTTTTCATTTAGTCTCACAGCTCATAACACTGATGGGCTTAAAGATAAACAGCGCCGTGTTCATTAGGCACCAAACGGAAGAAAACTGGAGAGAACCAGGAGAGAACCTGAACTTGTCCAATAAGAAACCATTGTTTCTTGTCCAATAAGAAACTCCCATTAAGACTTTTTCCGTTGCATGTGATAATGAACAAGTCTGAGTTCTGCCCCTCTTTTCAAACTTCATGTTCATCACCGTGTCTGCTGTGGTTCTGTCATTTGTTTGTCAGGAGTTATATCTCGCTCTCCCAGGCAGTACACATTCGTCTGTCATCCGTTACTCTGTCTCTTTCTCTCTGCCCCCCCCCCCCCTCTCTCGCTGAATGTATTCTCATGGAGGAGTGTTTTGGAGTGTTGTTTGTCCGTCCGTCTGTCTGTCTGTGTACGTGTAAACAATGTGTTGCTCTCAGGATGACGTGGCTTTCGAAGACAGTATTATTATTAGATATGGAGCGTTAGAGTCATGTCTCCTGTTGTCTTGTCTCGTCTCTTCTCGTCTCATCTGTGTCTCATTTGGGTCTCACTATGCATCTCACAAGGAGGCAGGGGAGTGAACTGAAGGTGAGAAAACAGCAGGAGGGGAGGGAGATGTGTTCACCTATCACACACACACACACACACACAAACAAGCACACATGCACACACACACACACACACACATTCACTCTTTCCACATGAAAGACCTCTCTCTATCTAGGGAGGGATGACACAGGGTGTTTTTACTCACAGTAGACCTACCTCGTGACCACTCAGCTCTCTCTCTCTCTATCAAGGTGAAGCACCTTGACAGAGTTGTCAGAAGGTACACAGCCAATTTTTTACTGTTGGGTAGGTACTGTAGGTAGGAGAGTCAGAATACAGAATAGATCAAGGACATTCTACTGTATGTGACATGTTGCCTGACATGTTATTACAATCTGAATCTATATTGTCATGCAACACATAGTTTTTATTTGTGTTAAACACAAGAGATAAGAACAATGCAGACAAAACATTGACACTCACAAGAAGAAAATGATTCAGAATCTACAACTATGGCTCCGTTATGCCATATCCTGTCCTACTTTACTAAGCCAGATGCTTATACAGTGAGGGAAAAAAGTATTTGATCCCCTGCTGATTTTGTACATTTGCCCACTGACAAAGAAATTATCAGTCTATAATTTTAATGGTAGGTTTATTTGAACAGTGAGAGACAGAATAACAACAAAACATTTTTTTTAAACGCATGTCAGAAATGTTATAAATTGATTTGAATTTTAATTAGGGAAATAAGTATTTGACCCCCTCTCAATCAGAAAGATTTCTGGCTCCCAGGTGTCTTTTATACAGGTAACGAGCTGAGATTAGGAGCACACTCTTAAAGGGAGTGCTCCTATCCGCAGCTTGTTACCTGTATAAAAGACACCTGTCCACAGAAGTAATCAATCAATCAGATTCCAAACTCTCCACCATGGACAAGACCAAAGAGCTCTCCAAGGATGTCAGGGACAAGATTGTAGACCTACACAAGGCTGGAATGGGCTACGAGACCATCGCCAAGCAGCTTGGTGAGAAGGTGACAACAGTTGGTGCGATTATTCGCAAATGGAAGAAACACAAAAGAACTGTCAATCTCCCTCGGCCTAGGGCTCCACGCAAGATCTCACCTCGTGGAGTTGCAATGATCATGAGAACGGTGAGGAATCAGCCCAGAACTACACGGGAGGATCTTGTCAATGATCTCAAGGAAGCTGGGACCATAGTCACCAAGAAAACAATTGGTAACACACTACGCCGTGAAGGACTGAAATCCTGCAGCGCCCGCATGGTCCCCCTGCTCAAGAAAGCACATATTCATGCCCGTCTGAAGTTTGCCAATGAACATCTGAATGACTCAGAGGACAACTGGGTGAAAGTGTTGTGGTCAGATGAGACCAAAATGAAGCTCTTTGGCATCAACTCAACTCGCCGTGTTTGGAGGAGGAGGAATGCTGCCTATGACCCCAAGAACACCATCACCACCGTCAAACATGGAGGTGGAAACATTATGCTTTGGGGGTGTTTTTCTGCTAAGGGGACAGGACAACTTCACCGCATCAAAGGGACGATGGACGGGGCCATGCACCATCAAATCTTGGGTGAGAACCTCCTTCCCTCAGCCAGGGCATTGAAAATGGGTCGTGGATGGGTATTCCAGCATTACAATGACCCAAAACACACAGCCAAGGCAACAAAGGAGTAGCTCAAAAAGAAGCACATTAAGGTCCTGGAGTGGCCTAGCCAGTCTCCAGACCTTAATCCCATAGAAAATCTGTGGAGGGAGCTGAAGGTTCGAGTTGCCAAACGTCAGCCTCGAAACCTTAATGACTTGGAGAAGCTCTGCAAAGAGGAGTGGGACAAAATCCCTCCTGAGATGTGTGCAAACCTGGTGGCCAACTACAAGAAACGTCTGACCTCTGTGATTGTCAACAAGGGTTTTGCCACCAAGTACTAAGTCATGTTTTGCAGAGGGGCCAAATACTTATTTCCCTCATTAAAATGCAAATCAATTTCTAACATTTTTGACATGCGTTTTCTGGATTTTTTTGTTGTTATTCTGTCTCTCACTGTTCAAATAAACCCACCATTAAAGTGATAGACTCTTCATTTCTTTGTCAGTTGGCAAACGTACAAAATCAGCAGGGGATCAACTACTTTTTTCCCTCACTGTATATATTTAGAAGTACAGTTTAAAACGTATTTGTATGATACATATTTAAAGTGCACATCAGAATAACATACAGAACACATTTTCATTCCTATACATATTTGATTCCATAAGCTTTAGAGTTCATTACTTATTTATGTATGGCCTCCTTGACTCAATGTGTGGGTTCTGTCAGTTTGGAACATGCATGTTTTATTGAATGGTGTTTATGGGGTTGGGGTTGAGATTAGGGTTGCTATACTGTTGCTATAGTATGGTGTTCAGATTAAATCGTTGTCATTACCATCAATCGTCATCACTTTAATTAACTCTACCTACATGTACATACTACCTCAACTAAACGGAGCCCACGCACATTGACTCTGTAGCCGGCACCCCCCTGTATATATTGTTATTTTTTACTGCTGCTCCTTAATTACTTGTTACTTTTATCTCTTAATCTTATCCATATTTTTTTTAACTGCACTGTTGGTTTGGGGCTCTTAAGTAAGCATTCCACTGTTAGGTCTACACCTGTTGTATTCGGCGCATGTGACTAATAAAATGTGATTTGATTTGATTTGAACTATCATCCCCATTATCATCATTGCTATGGTATTGCCAGGCTTGGGTAGGTTACTTTCTAAATGTAATCCTTAACAATTACTAGTTACCTGTCCAAAATTGTAATCAGTAACGTAACTTTTGGATAGGGCTCCCGAGTGGCGCAGCGGTCTAAGGCCTCAGGACTTGAGGTGTCACTACAGACACCCTGGTTTGATTCCAGGCTGTATCACAACTGGCCGTGATTGGGAGTCCCATAGGGCGGCGCACAATTGGCGTCGTCTGGGTGTGGCCGGTGTAATCCTTCATTGTAAATAAGAATTTGTTCTTAACTGACTTGTCTAGTTAAATGTTAAATAAAAAATTGTAAATAATAATTACCCAAGCTAAGTAACATAATTTGATTACATTCAGTTACTTTTAGATTACTTTCGCCTTAAGAGGCATTAGAAGAAGACAAACATGTATGTTACCAATTGAACGACATTTATTGCAGGATAAATCAATGTTAAAGTTGCTGGCCATATATGGATGTTAAATTTTACTTTATGGGTTGGTTATCTAGGCTTCTTCTAACCCATCACTTTTTACTACACATAATAATACGATTAAATGATATCTTTACATTAGAAACAAAAGTCTATCAGATTTCCAGTCATTCCAATACATATTATAGCCCTTGATCTTCAAGAATAGGACTTGGAAATATGGAAGTATAGGTCAGCCAAAAATTTTACCTGAGCATAATCCCAAAACTAAGGATTTATTAGCCAGCCCTACTCTGTTGTTTATGATTTTGATGTCATGGAGGACTGTTTAGACTCATTATGTGACAGTTGAACTAAGCTCATGAGACATTTCTAAGTTATATCCTTCAATAAGCAATGGATATATATATATATATAAGTCCAAAAATGGATATAGCAACTACAGATTGCCCCTTTAAATCTATCAAAAGTGTGCGAGTTTGAGCATGTGTCCATTAGGCCTATGGATTTTTATTTTTTATAAGCATTAATTAAATTGAGCAATAAAAGCCCCACTTTTATTCCATGGGCTGGGATCCGCACTATGCAGCTGTTGCCCAAGCGCATTTTTCACTGGCTGTCCACTGGTTTCAAAAACAATGATTGATAGGCAGCTTAAACTTCTTGAATTCAACCATTATTGGATTCCAAAGCACATTTAGATTTGTGAACAGCCATCCACAACAACCACAATCCGTAAGACGCAAATGGCTAAATGAGAGAGCAGCAGTGTGGTTCACATCAATGCGCTATGTATTTATCAACAATAAGTGATATCCGTATCGCCGTAGACTACACCACTGCTGTCATCCTTACCTCCAAGCATTTATTCAAATTGGATAATCTTTGGATGCCGCAGCAGTCGCACCATTGGGAGACATAGCTTGGACTGTAGCCTACAAAAGCCTATTCCTGCTCTTTCCCGCGATCCATCAAACACATTTGGTGTGTCATCATAGTGGTCTCTGACTTGTAGTCAGACTCGCTTAGATAGAACAAACTTAAACTTGCGCCTTTTTTGAATGTCCCTTAGATCCCTTAGATTACATGTAAGCCGTAACTCCTCAACCCTGTGTATTGCAGTAGTGGTAATATCTAATATGGGAGGTTATTTCTGTCTTCTCTGCTTTCTCTGACTGTCTTCTTTCTGATTATTCTGACTGATCCAGGTGTGTGTGTGTGTGTGTGTGTGTGTGTGTGTGTGTGTGTGTGTGTGTGTGTGTGTGTGTGTGTGTGTGTGTGTGTGTGTGTGTGTGTGTATGTATGGGGTGTGCTTGGGTGTGTGGCCGGTATGCTGTACGCACAACACTCTTAACACTCTTATTGAAACACACACACAAATACACGCGCAAACGCACACGCAAACGTACACACACACACACAAACACACACACACACACACACACACACACACACACACACACACACACACACACTGGACCATACACAGGTGTCTGCAACAGTGAGTGTAGTGTTGTGAGAGATAATTTATCAGTGAAGCACTGCAATCAACTCTTATGCTAAAGACAATACACCTCCATCAGGGAATGAAAAAGGGAGGGAGGAGAATGATAGAGAGGGTGGAGATTAGAGGAGAAGAATAGGTGAAGGACAGACAAGAGGAGACAATTATTCAAGGAGAACAGGTGAGAAAAGGAAAGAGAAAAGGGGAAAGGAAAGAGGTGTAGAGGTTAATTTGTCAATAAGAGCACTCTCTCCGGAGCGGAGAGAGTGCTCTCTATTTTTAGACCTTAGCTAAAACCTTCATCAGAAGCTAACCAGCTAATTAGCTACTAGCTATTTAGTCATTGTTAGCCACTGCTAGCGGCCTTTACAGTGGGGCAAAAAAGTATTTAGTCAGCCACCAATTGTGCAAGTTCTCCCACTTAAAAAGATGAAAGAGGCCTGTAATTTTCATCATAGGTACACTTCAACTATGACAGACAAAATTAGAAAAAAAATCCAGAAAATCACACTGTAGCATTTTTAATGAATTTATTTGCAAATTATGGTGGAAAATAAGTATTTGGTCAATAACAAAAGTTTATCTCAATACTTTGTTATATACCCTTTGTTGGCAATGACACAGGTCAAACGTTTTCTGTAAGTCTTCACAAGGTTTTCACACACTGTTGCTGGTAGTTTTGCCCATTCCTCCATGCAGATCTCCTCTAGAGCAGTGATGTTTTGGGGCTGTCGCTGGGCAACACGGACTTTCAGCTCCCTCCAAAGATTTTCTATGGTGTTGAGATCTGGAGACTGGCTAGGCCACTCCAGGACCTTAAATTGCTTCTTACGAAGCCACTCCTTCGTTGCCCGGGCGGTGTGTTTGGGATCATTGTCATGCTGAAAGTCCCAGCCACGTTTCATCTTCAATGCCCTTGCTGATGGAAGGAGGTTTTCACTCAAAATCTCACGATACATGGCCCCATTCATTCTTTCCTTTACACGGATCAGTTGTCCTGGTCCCTTTGCAGAAAAACAGCCCCAAAGCATGATGTTTCCACCCCCGTGCTTCACAGTAGGTATGGTGTTCTTTGGATGCAACTCAGCATTCTTTGTCCTCCAAATACAACGAGTTGAGTTTTTTCCAAAAAGTTATATTTTGGCTTCATCTGACCATATGACATTCTCCCAATCCTCTTCTGGATCATCCAAATGCTCTCTAGCAAACTTCAGACGGGCCTGGACATGTACTGGCTTAAGCAGGGGGACACGTCTGGCACTGCAGGATTTGAGCCCCTGGCGGCGTAGTGTGTTACTGATGGTAGGCTTTGTTACTTTGGTCCCAGCTGTCTGCAGGTCATTCACTAGGTCCCCCCGTGTGGTTCTGGGATTTTTGCTAACCGTTCTTGTGATCATTTTGACCCCACGGGGTGAGATCTTGGGTGGAGCCCCAGATCGAGGGAGATTATCAGTGGTCTTGTATGTCTTCCATTTCCTAATAATTGCTCCCACAGTTGATTTCTTTAAACCAAGCTGCTTACCTATTGCAGATTCAGTCTTCCCAGCCTGGTGCAGGTCTACAATTTTGTTTCTGGTGTCCTTAGACAGCTCTTTGGTCTTGGCCATAGTGGAGTTTGGAGTGTGACTGTTTGAGGTTGTGGACAGGTGTCTTTTATACTGATAACAAGTTCAAACAGGTGCCATTAATTCAGGTAACGAGTGGAGGACAGAGGAGCCTCTTAAAGAAGAAGTTACAGGTCTGTGAGAGCCAGAAATCTTGCTTGTTTGTAGGTGATCAAATACTTATTTTCCACCATAATTTGCAAATAAATTCATTAAAAATCCTACAATGTGATTTTCTGGATTTTTTTTCTAATTTTGTCTGTCATAGTTGACATGTACCTATGATGAAAATTACAGGCCTCTCTCATCTTTTTAAGTGGGAGAACTTGCACAATTGGTGGCTGACTAAATACTTTTTTGCCCCACTGTACCTTTAGCTCAGACACCAGCCGCTTTTAGCCTGGATAATACCTGCCAGTCTACACAGCGCGATATCAAACCTGAGCATGTCGGACTGTTTTTCTCCACTACATCACCGTATTCCTGACGTAAGCTCTGGACCATTACTCCGGATCACTGCAACAAGCTAGCTGCTACCGAGTGGCCCAGCCCCGAAGCTAGCCTTGAGCCAGGCCCATCTCCCAGCCTGCTCAGTGGACCCTATGATCACTCGGCTACACAGCTGGCGCCTCCCGGACTCTTCACTAACACGACTAGAAGCCACTACATCACCGGATTCCTGCCGTAAGCTCTGTACCTTTGCACCAGAAGCACCGGAGTGGCTATAGTGGCTAATGCCCTTGTCCCGAAGCTAGCACCAGTTAGCCTCGAGCCAGGCGCATCTCCCGGCTAGCAAACAAAATTACTCCAGCTACAATACCTCTTTTGCCAATTTGGCCTGGACCCTTTGTCGACATAGAGCCCCGCCGATCCATCACGACTGGTCTGCCGACGTAATTCCGGGCCGATGTGCCCTCAACCGGCCTTTGCCGGACGTTGGTGACGCCCTTGTCCCGAAGATAGCACCAGTTAGCCTCAAACCAGGAGCATCTCCCGGCTAGCGTGGTAACGACTACCTAACGCCTTCCCTGTTTCATCTATTGCTGTTCACTGGGCCCTATGATCACTTAGCTACATAGCTGATGCCTACTGGACTGTTCATTAATCACTGTATTCCATTTTGTTTATCTGTCGGCTCCAGCCTCAAACTCAGGCCCTGTGTATAGTTAACTGACCCTCTCTGCCCATTCATCGCCATTTTACCTGTTATTGTTGTCTTAGCTGATTAGTGTTGTTGTCTTAGCTAGCTCTCCCAATCAACACCTGTGATTGCTTTATGCCTCGCTTTATGTCTCTGTCTAATGTCAATATGCCTTGTATACTGTTGTTTAGGGTAGTTATCATTGTTTCATTTTACTGCGGAGCCCGTAGTCCCACTCGACATGCCTCAGATAGCTCTTTTGTCTCACCTCCAACACATGCGTTGACCTCACCTAGCATAACTAGTGCCTCCAAAGATGCAACCTCTCTTATCGTCACTCAATGCCTAGGTTTACCATCACTGTACCTGTACCCTACCATACCCGTGTCTGTACATTATGCCCTCAATCTATCCTACCACGCCCAGAAATCTGCTCCTTTTATTCTCTGTTCCCAACGCACTAGACAACCAGTTCTGATAGCCTTTAGCCATACCCTCATCCTATTCCTCTGTTCCTCAGGTCATGTAGAGGTTAACCCAGGCGCTGTTTGTCCCCAGGAGCACTCATTTGTTGACTTCTGTAACCGTAAAAGCTTTGGTTTCATGCATGTTAACATCAGAAACCTCCTCCCTAAGTTTGTTTTCTCACTGCTTTAGCACACTCCGCCAACCCTGATGTCCTTGCTGTGTCTGAATCCTGGCTTAGGAAGGCTACCAAAAATTCTGAAATTTCCATCCCCAACTACAACATTTTCCGTCAAGATAGAACTGCCAAAGGGGGAGGAGTTGCAATCTACTGCAGAGATAGCCTAAAAAGTTCTGTCATACTTTCCAGGTCTATGCCCAAACAGTTCGAGCTTCTAATTTTAAAAATACATCTCTCCAGAAATGAGTCTCTCACTGTTGCCACCTGTTATAGATCCCCCTCAGCTCCCAGCTATGCCCTGGACACCATATAGGACTTGATTGCCCCCCATCTTTCTTCAGAGTTTGTTCTGTTAGGTGACCTAAACTGGGATATGCTTAACACCCCAGCCATCCTACAATCTAAGCTAGATGCCCACAATCTAAATTATCAAGGAACCCACCAGGTACAAACCTAAATCCGTAAACATGGTCACCCTCAGATTATCCTTACCAACTTGCCTTCCAAATACACCTCTGCTGTCTTCAACCAGGATCTCAGAAATCACTGCCTCATTGCCTGCATCTGTTATGGGTCCACGGTCAAACGACCACCCCTAATCACTGTCAAACGCTCCCTAAAACACTTCTGCGAGCAGGCCTTTCTAATCAACCTGGCCCGGGTATTCTGGAAGGATATTGACCTCATTCCGTCAGTAGAGGATGCCTGGTTGTTCTTTAAATGTAATTTCCTCACCATAAGCATGCCCCTTTCAAAAAATATAACATATATAGCCCTTGGTTCACTCCAGACCTGACTGCCCTCGACCAGCACTAAAACATCCTGTGGCTTACTGCACTAGCATCAAATAGCCCCTCGATATGAAACTTTTCTGGGAAGTCAGGAACCAATACACACAGTCAGTTAGGAAAGCAAAGGCTAGCTTTTTCAAACAGAAATTTGCAACCTGCAGCTCTAACTCCAAAATGTTTTGGGACACTGTAAAGTCCATGGAGAATAAGAGCACCTCCTCCCAGCTGCCCACTGCACTGAGGCTAGGAAACACTGTCACCACTGATAAATCCACGATAATCGAGGCATTTCTCTACAACTGGCCATGCTTTCCTCCTGGCTACCCCAACCCCGGCCAACAGCTCCTCACCCCCGCAGCTACTTGTCCAAGCCTCCCCAGCTTCTCCTTCACCCAAATCCAGATAGCCGATGTTCTGAAAGAGTTGCAAAACCTAGATCTGTACAAATCAGCTGGGCTAGACAATCTGGACCCTCTCTTTCTAAAATTATCTGCCACCATTGTTGCAACCCCTATTACTAGTCTGTGCAACCTCTCTTTCGTATCGTCCGAGATTCCTAAAGATTGGAAAGCTGCCACGGCCATTCCCCTCTTCAAAGGGGGTGACACTCTAGAACCAAACTGTTACAGACCTATATCCATCCTGCCCTACCTTTCTAAAGTCTTCGAAAGCCAAGTTAACAAACAGATCACTGACCATTTTGAATCCCACCGTACCTTCTCCGCTGTGCAATCCGGTTTCCGAGCTGGTCACGGGTGCACCTCAGCCACGCTCAAGGTACTAAACGATATCGTAACCGCCATTGATAAAAGACAGTACTGTGCAGCCGTCTTCATCGACCTGGCCAAGGCTTTCGACTCTGTCAGTCACCGTATTCTTATCGGCAGACTCAACACCCTTGGTTTCTCAAATGACTGCCTCGCCTGGTTCACCAACTACTTCTCAGACAGAGTTCAGTGTGTCAAATTGGAGGGCCTGTTGTCAGGACCTCTGGCAGTCTCTATGGGGGTGCCACAAGGTTCAATTCTCGGGCCAACTCTTTTCTCTGTATGTATCAATGATGTCACTCTTTCTGCGGGTGATTCCTTGATCCACCTCTATGCAGACAACACCATTCTGTATACATTTGGCCCTTCTTTGGACACTGTGTTAACAAACCTCCAAACAAGCTTCAATGCCATACAACACTCCTTCCGTGGCCTCCAACTGCTCTTAAATGCTATTAAAACTAAATGCATGCTCTTCAACCGATCGCTGCCCGCACCCGCCCGCCGACTAGCATCGCTACTCTGGACGGTTCTGACTTAGAATATGTGGACAACTATAAATACCTAGGTGTCTGGCTAGACTGTAAACTCTCCTTCCAGACTCACATTAAGCATCTCCAATCCAAAATTATATCTAGAATTGGCATGCTATTTCGCAACAAAGACTCCTTCACTCACGCTACCAAACATACCCTCATAAAACTCACTATCCTACTGATCCTCGACTTCATCGATGTCATTTACAAAATAGCCTCCAACCCTCTACTTGGCAAACTGGATGCAGTCTATCACAGTGCCATCCATTTCGTCACCAAAGCCCCACATACCACCTACCACTGCGACCTGTATGGTCTCGTCGGCTGGCCCTCGCTACATATTCGTCGCCAAACCCACTGGCTCCAGGTCATCTATAAGTCTTTGCTAGGTAAAGCTCCGCCTTATCTCAGCTCACTGGTCACCATAGCAACACCCACCCGTAGCACGCGCTCCAGCAGGTATATCTCACTGGTCATCCCCAAAGCCAACACCTCCTTTGGCCGCCTTTCCTTCCAGTTCTCTGCTGCCAATGACTGGAACGAATTGCAGAAATTGCTGAAGCTGGGGACTTCTATTTCCCTCACTAGCTTTAAGCATCAGCTATCTGAGCAGCTTACCGATCGCTGCAGCTGTACACACCCCACCTGTAAATAGCCCATCCAACTACCTACCTCATCCCCATATTGTTTTCTTTTGCACACCAGTATTTCTACTTGCACATCATAATCTGTATCTATCACTCCAGTGTTCATTTGCTAAATTCTAATTACTTCGCCACTATGGCCTATTTATTGCCTTACCTTCTTACTCCATTTGCACAAACTGTATATAGATTTTGCTATTGTGTTATTGACTGGATTTTTGTTTATCCCATGTGTAACTGTGTTGTTTTTTGTCGCACTGCTTTGCTTTATCTTGGTCAGGTCGCAGTTCTAAATGAGAACTTGTTCTCAACTGGCCTATGAAGGTGAAATAAAAAAATAAAAAAGGTATCAGGGTGTGAACATGGTGTTTGCATTTTAACACCACTGAACAACAGAATTGGTGAAGGAGACAGAGGGAGAGAGGCCAGAGAGAGAACAGCCTCTCCTGCCAATCAGCTTTCAACTCACCACAACCACTTTGAACTATGTCGTATAAATAAATGAGATTGCAGTAAATATCTCATATGTAAAGATGATTTGAGGGAGATAGCGTATCTCTCATCATAATGACTGAAGTTTGTTTTTTCTAAAATGTCAATTTGTGGTACTGCTGTTGCTGGGGATCTTTGTTTATGACAGGTACCTTTTGTCTGTTTGTGCATATAGACTGAAGTAAAGCGTATTCTGAATGGGGAAAAAACACATTTTAAAGCAGTTGTCATGATGTTCTCTGAAGGGAGGCCCACTATCTCAGACTTTGAAAACGGCTGATTTAAAGGAAAGACGTGTTGTCTAAAGGAAAGACGGTCTGGGCTAACCTCATTTCTATACAACAAATAGGCCTCATTTACACCTTCCACTAACGTGGGTTTCGTGATCTCACCAATATGATCCAATCACTAACTGATCAAGGTTTGTCCAGCCACTGTGTCTGCATTGTGACCATATTTCCTGGTGCCTCCCTGTATGCACATTTTTTGATAGACATTCTTTCAAGATAATATGAATGTATTTATTTGAAGACAGTTATTGATGCCGTAAGTCAATGGTGCTACCTGTCAAGGATTGTCTTGGCCGGTGTAATGATGATTTAAATGATTTGACCGTCCAGATCTGTTTCCAATTGATTCATATCCAGATACAATTAGTCACTGACTACTTCCGGAGCTGGTCAGGAAGATCTGATCACAATCAGATCTTTTAATCATCTACACCTGTCTAAAGATTTCACACCTGACGTTTAAAAAAAAACACTGTATCAAACACACACATAAATACTGCACTGATGTCTACACTCACGCATGCACGCACACACACGCACGCATGCACAGACGCACACACACACACACGCACGCATACACACACTCTATTCTCTGTTTCAAACAAGTGCTTGAAGGTGTTTTTAAACCATGGCATGAATACAATTCTACTATGGAATATCATCTCCTTAGCTGACATTTAGAGACCACCGCAAAGTCATCAGGACAAACACACTCTGATGCTCCCACTGAGAGATCTGTGTTTATCTGCATATTGTTCTACTAGAGACTACACTGCCCCTTAGCGTCTGCATAATGAACATACAGGCATCCAGTATGTGCTGGTAGGAAGTGTGTGAGAATGAGTGTGCAAGTTTTGTTATTAGATAAACCTCTTTTGTACATATATTAATAATAATAATATATATATATATATATACTGCTCAAAAAAATAAAGGGAACACTAAAATAACACATCCTAGATCTGAATGAATGAAATAATCTTATTAAATACTTTTTTCTTTACATAGTTTAATGTGCTGACAACAAAATCACACAAAAATAATCAATGGAAATCCAATTAATCAACCCATGGAGGTCTGGATTTGGAGTCACACTCAAAATTAAAGTGGAAAACCACACTACAGGCTGATCCAACTTTGATGTAATGTCCTTAAAACAAGTCAAAATGAGGCTCAGTAGTGTGTGTGGCCTCCACGTGCCTGTATGACCTCCCTACAACGCCTGGACATGCTCCTGATGAGGCTCAGTAGTGTGTGTGGCCTCCACGTGCCTGTATGACCTCCCTACAACGCCTGGACATGCTCCTGATGAGGTGGTCTCCTGAGGGATCTGCTCCTGATGAGATGGTCTCCTGAGGGATCTCCTCCCAGACCTGAACTAAAGCATCCGCCCTACAACGCCTGGACATGCTCCTGATGAGGCTCAGTAGTGTGTGTGGCCTCCACGTGCCTGTATGACCTCCCTACAACGCCTGGACATGCTCCTGATGAGGTGGTCTCCTGAGGGACATGCTCCTGATGAGATGGTCTCCTGAGGGATCTCCTCCCAGACCTGAACTAAAGCATCCGCCAACTCCTGGACAGTCTGTGGTGCAACGTGGCGTTGGTGGATGGAGCGAGACATGATGTCCCAGATGTGCTCAATTGGATTCAGGTCTGGGGAACGGGCGGGCCAGTCCATAGCATCAATGCCTTCCTCTTGCAGGAACTGCTGGCACACTCCAGCCACATGAGGTCTAGCATTGTCTTGCATTAGGAGGAACCCAGGGCCAACCGCACCAGCATATGGTCTCACAAGGGGTCTGAGGATCTCATCTCGGTACCTAATGGCAGTCAGGCTACCTCTGGCGAGCACATGGATGGTCTGTGCGGCCCCCCAAAGAAATGCCACCCCACACCATGACTGACCCACCGCCAAACCGGTCATGCTGGAGGATGTTGCAGGCAGCAGAACGTTCTCCACGGCGTCTCCAGACTCTGTCACGTCTGTCACATGTGCTCAGTGTGAACCTGCTTTCATCTGTGAAGAGCACAGGGCGCCAGTGGCGAATTTGCCAATCTTGGTGTTCTCTGGCAAATGCCAAACGTCCTGCACGGTGTTGGGCTGTAAGCACAACCCCCACCTGTGGACGTCGGGCCCTCATACCACCCTCATGGAGTCTGTTTCTGACCGTTAGAGCAGACACATGCACATTTGTGGCCTGCTGGAGGTCATTTTGCAGGGCTCTGGCAGTCTTCTCCTGCTCCTCCTTGTACAAAGGCGGAGGTAGCGGTCCTGCTGCTGAGTTGTTGCCCTCCTACGACCTCCTCCACGTCTCCTGATGTACTGGCCTGTCTCCTGGTAGCGCCTCCATGCTCTGGACACTACGCTGACAGACACAGCAAACCTTCTTGCCACAGCTCGCATTGATGTGCCATCCTGGATGAGCTGCACTACCTGAGCCACTTGTGTGGGTTGTAGACTCCGTCTCATGCTACCACTAGAGTAAAAGCACCGCTAGCATTCAAAAGTGACCAAAACATCAGCCAGGAAGCATAGGAACTGAGAAGTGGTCTGTGGTCACCACCTTCAGAACCACTCCTTTATTGGGGGTGTCTTGCTAATTGCCTATAATTTCCACCTGTTGTCTATTCCATTTGCACAACAGCATGTGAAATGTATTGTCAATCAGTGTTGCTTCCTAAGTGGACAGTTTGATTTCACAGAAGTGTGATTGACTTGGAGTTACATTGTGTTGTTTAAGTGTTCCCTTTATTTTAAAGAGCAGTGTATATTCTAATTTTATTTGAACACCGAAATTTAGAATTGTACAGCTTTTACAGTATGTGGACACCCCTTCCATTTTGTGGATTTGGCTATTTAAGACACCCGTTGCTGACAGGTGTATAGAATTGAGCACACAACCATGCAATCTCCATAGACAAACCTTGGCAGTAGAATGGCCATACTGAAGAGCTCAGTGACTTTCAACGTGGCACCATTATGGAATGCCACCTTTTCAACAAGTCAGTTCATCAAATTTCTGCCCTGCTAGAGCTGCCCCGGTTAACTGTAAGTGGTGTTATTGTGAAGTAGAAATGTCTAGGAGCAACAACCGCTTAGCCGCGAAGTGCTAAGCCACACAAGCTCACAGAACGGGACCGCCGAGTGGTGAAGCACGTAGCACGTAAAAGTCTGTCCTTGGCTGCAAGACTCACTACCGAGTTTCAAACTGCCTCTGGAAGCAATGTCAGCACAATAATTGTTTGTCGGGAGCTTCATGAAATGGGTTTCCATGGCAGAGCAGCCACACACAAGCCTAAGATCACCTTGCATAATGCCAAGCGCCGGCTGGAGTGGTGTAAAGCTCGCCGCCATTGGACTCTGGAGCAGTGGAAATGTGTTCTCTGGAGTGATGAATCATGCTTCACCATCTAGCCGTCCGACGGACGAATCTGAGTTTGGCGGATGCCAGGAGAACACTACCTGCCCCAATGCATACTGACAACTGTAAAGTTTGGTGGAGGAGGAATAATGGTCTTGGGCTGTTTTTCATGGTTTGGGCTTGGCCTCTTACTTCCAGTGAACGGAAATCTTAACGCCACAGCATACAATGACATTCTACATGATTCTGTGCTTCCAACTTTGTGGCAACAGTTTAGAGAAGGCCCTTTCCTGTTTCAGCATGACAATGCCCCCGTCTACAAAGCGAGGTCCATACAGAAATGGTTTGTTGAGATCGGTGTTGAAGAACTTGACTGGCCTGCACAGAGCCCTGACCTCAACCCCATCAAACACTTATGGGATGAATTGGAACGCCGACTGCGAGCCAAGCCTAATTGCCCAACATTAGTGCATCACCAATGCTCTTGTGGCTGAATGGAAGCAAGTCCCCGCAACAATGTTCCAACATATAGTGGAAGGCCTTCCCAGAAGAGTGGAGGCTGTTATAGCAGCAAAGGGGGGACCAACTCCATATTAATGCCCATGATTCTGGAATGAAATGTTTGATGAGCAGGTGTGCACATTCTTTTGGTCATGTAGCGTATGTGTCTATGAGAAAGACAGAAATACAGAATAGTGAGCTAGTGAGAGACTTGCAGGCCAGTAGGGAATGTGTACTGAGTAACTGCCAGCTCATAAAGTCAGTTTTGAGTGGTGTGTGTGTGTGTCCTTAGTTTTTATCTCTCTGAGAGTACCAACATCATTAATATAGGTGTCTATGCTCCATGCCCTGACTATAGCTTTCATCTAGCTCTCTACACCTCATATCTCTCTCTCGCTTTTCCTCTCTCTCTGTGGATTGAGTGAACTTTCTTCCTCTGTCTCTCTTTCTCTTTCCCTCTCTATTTTAGTGCTTTTCCCTATGAATCTCTCGCACCCTCTGCTTTCTCCCTCTTATCTCTCTCGCTCTATGTCTGTCTCTTCCTGTCTTTCTTTTCTTTTATTATTTATTCCCTGTTCTGTTTATTTTGTCATTCTGCACTCTCCCTGAGTTTTATACAGAGCTCACATTTCTGCATTGTCTTTTCCACTCAACATTGAATCAATTTGTCTTTCTTCTGTATGTGTTGGTGTGTGTGTGTGTGTGTGCTGGGGGCTGTGTTTTTGTGTGGAAATTTGGAAATTGACATTTTCAGGCAGTGATCCTGTCACACTGTATGAGAGTGCGTTCAATCATATCCACGAGAGAGAGAGAGAGAGAGACAGAGAGAGAGCGAGAGAGAGAGCGAGAGAGAGAGCGAGAGAGAGAGAGAGAGAGAGAGAGAGAGAGAGTGAGAGAGAGAGAGAGAGAGAGATGGTGTCAATGATTTTAGAGGCCAGTATAATGATGATATAAGTGACTTGATAATCCGGATCAGTTTACACTTGATTGATATCCAGATACCTCCAGAGGTGGTCTGGAAGATCTAATCACAATCAGATCCCAAAGCATCTTTTAATTGTCTACACCTGTCTTCAAATGTGGGCACAATCAGAATAGCTAAACAGGGCTAATAACTCACACACATAAATCACATATATTTACCTATAGCTGCAAACACTGGCTAAGTTTCGGTAAACCATTTTTATAACACATTTTGAACACAGGTGATGGTACAGGGATGGGTGTGATCTTGTTTAGAAAGGAGGGGACACTTGGGTGTGGCAGTAGGTCAGAATATACCTCCTCATGCACACATTCAAATACACACTTGTTCTCTCACACACACATTCTGTGTTGGCTATGCTTGTCGGGTCATTGGCATTTCCAAGTCCCCCCAGAGAAGGGGATGGGAGGTCTCTGCGCTGTCGTCATCATGTCTCTATTCCCTCTATTTTATCTACTGTTTGGAAAGGGTGAGTTTAGCTCCCGTGTGTGTGTGTGTGTGTGTGTGTGTGTGTGTGTGTGTGTGTGTGTGTGTGTGTGTGTGTGTGTGTGTGTGTGTGTGTGTGTGTGTGTGTTTGTGTGTGCGCACGAGTATGTGTGTCTCATTCTTTCTTTGAATGTTTGCATATTTAAGGATTTGTTTAGTCCAACAGTCCCTGAAGGCTCTAAATGCCATAAATGTTATTTTGAAGAATAGTCATATTCTATATTCAACAGTTGTCTTTGGGTCTTGTTTTTAATCTCTCTGCCCACTAGGAGTCCACTAGGAGTCCTATTCTAGCTGACAGACTCATTCTACTGTAGCCCTCATCTGTAGCACTACTACACCATGAGAAAGCCCCAAAGTATAGAGTACAGAGTATAAATAGCTTCTTTTAAAAATAGTGTAGCTGTGGAGTGTAGCCCAATAACAAGACATAGCCTATAGTCGGGAACACGCGGCAAATCTGTCAGTGAAAAAACAGCATGCAGACAAAACTAGCCTTTCGCAATATTTCAAATAGTATACAATTGCGGGAAAACACAGGTTGGAAAGCAAATGGCTCCTGCTAAAAAGAGTATTCTCTAATCTGTAAACTGTAGGCCAAAATATTTGATCAACTTGTCTTCCAAATATTGTTTTACAAAGTAAAATGAGAGAGAGAGAGAGAGAGAGAGAGAGAGAGAGAAAGAGAGAGAGGCTTTTGGCACGAGCACATATGCCATCCTCAGGGAGTGAGCTGTGCATTATTGAATGAGTCAGTGAAACTGGCAAGCATTTTTAGGACTATAATTTCCTCCTCATATTGTAGCATACAATATGTCTCCACACACCTACAATGGTTCCTCCTTTAAAAGTTGCGAGCTTGCCCCACTGCACTTAGAGGTACCCAGCATCACCACAAGGGGGAGTTAGAGCACTCATTATGCATTTGGGTCCCAAGGTTTTTATATAACCAATCATATCGAGTGGTTCCAATGACGAATTTTGACGCGAGCCACCCTTTCCTTGTGTCGTTCTTCAACAAAGATGGCTGACAAAACATGACGGTGGAACCAGATGTAAGTTGTTATAATGTCATAACGAGTCAAGCAAAACATTTACAATTGAGAGGAATATCGTAGTTAACGTAGAGACAAACGTTTGTGCATATTTTTTGGTCAGAAAGTTAATTTACAAAAATCTCTATTTATCAAGTTATCTGACTAGCTACTATTAACCAGCTAGCTTGTGTTAGGAGAATGAATTTGTAATTTGTGTTGTTTAATGTTTTAGGGACTCCTGAGAAAACCAGCAAACCAGGCTGTCGTCTTGTGAAACAGTGGATGTAAAGAATCTAGCTAGCTAAAGCATTTACTGCAAATTCAATGTACAATTGTGTAAGCTTTCCTTGCAATGCAGCTGAAGTAACATAGCTAGCTAAGTATTTACTTGCTTATTGTGTAGTGGAGGATAAAAATAACTGTATGCCTATGGATGTGTAGCTAACTACAGTATGTAGCCGATCTGTGTATGGACCCTGAAACGTTAGGTTCTGAACTAATATTCATACCAATCTATGAACCTCAGCTATCATAGTTGTTGTATCAACTTCAAGTCTGAATGGCATTAATGAAGCCTGGATAGAGTAGAATATAATAACTTTATTGTGCCAAGGAAGCAAGTCCTATATACATGTACTGTAGTTATTACCATGCATGAGATTCCCACATTGTAGCCTGTACATTGAATATATTCACTGATCATGTACTCTTCCTTGGCAAATAAAGGTGTGGTTCAGGTATGTCTCTGAGACATTCTTTTTCAGTCATATCAAACTCCATTATTTGAATGATGTTGTGTCTGCATGTATGTATTACAATTATACACTTCAACAGTGCTTACCGCTCCTGCTCTTGGGACATCAAGGATTACATATTGTAACTATGCAATAGACTAGAAACATGATTGATTTGTAATTCATTTATACAGAAGAAAAAAACCTATGTATATCTAACTCCCTTCATCTGCATTAATCTGAGGACACAGGATAGTATTTCAATGAGATACTTAATTTCAACCAGTGGGGAATGTGAAAGGCTTTATTGAAAGAAGTTCATTATCCAGGTGTTATAAATACATAAATGCATTATAATTATAATAATTGTAATATTATAAATACAAGTTCAATCTGTACTTCAATACATATATGGTGTGCATTATAAAACGAGGAAGAAAGACGAGGTGGGGAGAGAGGTGTAGAAGACAGAAAGGGAAAGAGGTAAGAACAGTGGCAGACAGCATATGATTCATGAATTACAGTGCTACCCTAATATTCTCTCAGCTCATCACAATTGCGGTGTCTCCTAACCAGCCTTGGGCCCCCAGTTGGCCCGAATGTTATCTTAAGAGCGGGTGAGGTGGCGATGACGTCGGGGGAGATGGCGATGACCCAAGCCTAGGCTATTGATGGTTTCAAGGCAAGGTCGTTTTCATTGACCTGAGATTCTAAGTTTGTCAGTGTCAAAGTAGCCTGTCATTTCCATTTGTGCTTTCATGACAACTGGGAACTCTGAAAAAAACAAGGTCGAATCATGACGTCAGTGATCTTCAGGTCGGAAAGTCGGAGATCTAGAAGAGGCCAACTGTCACGGCCTGACCTGAGAGAGACGGTTTGTTTCTCTATGTGGTTAGGTCAGGGTGTGGGGTGGGCATTCTATGGTGTCTATTTCTTTGTGTTGAGCCGAGTATGGTTCCTAATCAGAGGCAGCTGTCTATCGTTGTCTCTGATTGGGAATCATACTTAGGCAGCCTTTCCCCACCTGTAGTTGTGGGATCTTATTTTTGTACTGCTTGTTATAGCCTGCAAGACGTGATGGTCGTTTGTTTATGATTTTGTTTAAAGTTTTCTGGTTTATAATAAATTAAGATGAACACTCACCACACTGCACCTTGGTCTACTCCTTTGGGCGGTCGTTACACCAACTTGGAATTCTGAGTTGGATAACTGTTCAAAAAGAATTTTCCCAGTTAGAGCTCGTTCTTCCCCAATTTCCCAGTTGTCTTGAACACACTGAAGTTGGAAATCAGTGATTTCTCAGCCCAGAGTTCCCAGTTGTTTTGAACGTGGCATAAAATAGATTTGCCAAAGTCTCCAGTCATGTAAAATTATGTAGAATTGCATGAAATGCGTTTATAAAAGGCCAGTAATTTCCCGTGCCCTAGACCACAAAAAATGTTTCCCATGTGTGCAACTTCTGTAAGTGGCTCTACTTACTGCTCTATGCCACAATGCAAATATAATAGCTTCTATCTCTTGGCCATCTGACTGTTAAACAGCCATCACTAACACAGAGAGGCTGCTGCCTACTCATCTCAAATGTATATACTATAATTTATACCATCTATTGCATCTTGCCTATGCTGCTCTGTCATTGCTCATCCATATATTAACATGAATATATTCATATTCCATTCCTTTACTTAGATTTGTTTGTATTAGCTAGTTATTAGGTAGCAAATGTGATGATACGCATGCAATGCTTTATTATAAAGGTGATCTTTCTCTCATGCGTTCTGGTACGTCAGAGCTCCCCAGGTCACCCCACTCTCACACTCACTTTTTGTTCCGACACCTCCCCATTTACAAATGAAGCACTGCTGTAGAGAATATCATTTGGCCTGTTTAAAGTGATCAAGAGAGAGAAAGAGAGAAAGAGGTTCAAAATATACTACTAAAAGAATATGGAGTGGAGTGAGTATTGAATGGAGCTCATTAGTTTTAGTTATCCCAGCTCAGTGTGTGAATACAGCAGTCATCCATACGCCTCGGAAATAACAGGAACAGTCAGAGCTGCCTGTCCCCTCTATCTCATTCCTTACCAAGGCTTCAGATAGCTTTAGAACAAGGCAAGCTGTTCTTCATTTATAATAGGCTGTGTTTGGTTTTGATGGGCTGTGTGTGTGTGTGTGTGTGTGCGTGTAAACATCTTTCTGATGGTCTTTGTGTGTTTTTTGTGTCTGTGTGTCCCCTCCTCCGCCTTCCACTCCGCTCTGTACCCGGACCTCATCCTGACAGATGAGTGAGTGTATTTGATAACAGCATTATTGTATGGAGGGTTAGAGAGGCAGGCGCTAAGGCTAAATGAAAGCTGTGTGTGTTGTTTAGCGCTAGTTAGATGAACTCTCTGAGGTGATGTTTATTAATTCACTGAGACTGGTGAATTAAATAGCAACACTGTGTGTGTGTGTGTGTGTGTGTGTGTGTGTGTGTGTGTGTGTGTGTGTGTGTGTGTGTGTGTGTGTGTGTGTGTGTGTGTGTGTGTGTGTGTGTGTGTGTGTGTGTGTGTGTGTGTGTGTGTGTGTGTGTGTGTGTTTATAGTATTGGCTTTTTTATACTTCATCAATAGCTTTGGCTTTGGCACTGTGTATAACTGTGTATTGATGACCAGGGATGTTTGGGGAGAAGACGAGAGAGAGAGGAGATCAGAGGAGAGAGGGAAGAGGACCAGAAGAGGGAGCAGGGGAGAAGAGTAGAGTAGAGGAGAAGAGAGCGGATGGAGAAGAGGGAGGAGAGCTGATTATACAACTAGAGAACACATCTGCGAGGCCAATTTACCAGCTGACAGATAGAATGAGGTGAAGAATACTGCAGGAGAAAAAAGGTCATGGAGGGTAATAAAGTAGGGATGGTTTTTCCTCTCTTCATTCTGTCGTTCTCTCCCTGACACTTACAATGTCGTCAGACGTTACCCAGCTAACAACAAACGTTTTCACAACTTTAGAGAACGTTCCCTTACGAGCCTCATTAGGTCATTACATAACGTTTTCATAGGAATGGTCCAATGATGTGCAAGGACTGTTTCCAAGAGACCATTCCCTTAATATCGAACAGACCATATCCAGAACATGGTTACCATGTTCTCAGACTTTGTAATATTAATATTCTAGACACGTTTCATGGGAACATTGCAAGAACATTCAGATGTCCAGTTTTCTGAAGGTTAGGAGAATATTCCATCAACGTCACACCAAACATACATAGAACATGATTGCCATGCATGTTCTCAGAATATAAGATATGAATATTCTAGACACATTTCATGGAGACGTTGCAAGAACATTCCTGTGTCCAATAATGGATAAAACATAGGACGTTCTGTCATGGTCCATCGGAGGTTTATGTTTAGTTCCCAGCTTGTTCCGGGGATGTCCCTAAATAAGTTTTTAGGACGTCGCCTGATGTTCCCAAAGAAACGTTCTCTGAAAAAAGTAATGTTTCTTTACACACCACACTAGCTGTTGCCGAGCCCATCAAGCCCTGATTGGTGAACCACTGATCCATTTACAGCTCTTTGTCTGTTGGCAAGGTTAGGGATACCCACACACACAAACAGTGCTTTTAACATACAATGTGTTCAACTTACATATTTGACACACTTTGACATACATGATTACATTGTGCATGTTCATTTACACAGTAATTATTATGAAATAATCCCTTGTTCCCTCTCTCTCCTCTCATCCCTGGCTTAGTAGATGACACCTCATCAATACATCCAAGAGTCATCTCTAACGAACGTTCCTCCTGAGCTCTGTGTGTGTGTGTGTGTTTGTGTGTGTGTGTGTGTGTGTGTGTGTGTGTGCACGCAAGCGTGTGTGTGTGTGTGTGTGTGTGTGTGTCCATGCGTGTGTGAGCATGCATGTGTGCTCATGCATGTACGTGTGTGTGTGCCGACAGGAGGCTAGTATGTTTTTGAAAGTAGCCTGTGCTTAATACAGACATACACATTACTGTCAACATCGATTGGAGGAACAGGTCACAGCATGGTGTTTGTTTTGTTGTCAAACCCCCACAGATATCAGCAGTTATGTCAGATTGTGTTCCCTATCATATTGTATGCCCACCTGTAGTGTGTCAGCCAAGGACAGGCTAAGTCGGCATGTCATGCCGTGGTGTTCCCTGGTGTTGTGTACTGCTGAGAAAGCCATCATATTAATGAGATGTCTAGTGCAGAGACTCTCAAACAACACAGACATGACTCACAAACATATAGAGGGGGAAGTAGAAAGGCATTGAAATGAGAAAGAGAGAGACAATTTTTTGTTGTTGACCTTTTGTCTTTCTTTAATGATATATCCTCATTTAATTTAATTAAAACCTCACCACCCCCCCACCCCCCCACCCCCCTTTAAAAACAAATAGCCCCTGTGCTGCATACTCACCTTGCCCTCTACCCCACGATATAAAACAACGCCACACATCACAATAACCAAAACCTCACCACTTCTACAACCGTATATCTTCCCCAGCTGTACATCTCCACACTCCACACATCATTTTATAGAACTCAAATTCCATCCGAATGCGCGCAGAGACCATCACATTAAATAATAATAAAGGGTCTGTTATCCCGCCACCTTTGACCCTGTTCCTCCTTGTTAGCCAAAAAGCCAACTTCGCCTGAGCAAACAGAAAATTCAACAACACACATTTGGCCTTTTCCTTCTTCGAATACCTGTACCCCATTATAAACATCCCAACAGCAAACTCCACCCCCAACCTCACACACAGACATTCCAACAGAGACAGTAATGGCATTAACCTGGAGCACACAGAAATCACATGACGCACAGTTTCACTCATGGCACAGAAAGGACACCCCTGTCCGAGTCCCGGGTCGACCCTTGCAAACCAGCTGTTAGTGGCCAGGGCTCCATGTAGAACCCTCCACTGGAGGTCCGCTGACCTCTTTGATACTGGGAGTTTATAGAGCCCCCTCTATCTAAAACTCACCATACTCTCCACCCCACATACCTCCTGACACTGATGTGCCTTCACTCCTGTTAGGCTCCTAATGTTCCTCACCTTAATGCAGAGGTTGTAGAGGGCTTTATCTCCAACCCCCTCAAATTCTAACAAGTCCTCCAGATCCCCTTGCCAGTCCCCAGTCTCTGCCGTCACCTGCAGTGGCAGAAACATTGGAGGCCCCTCTCTCTTGGCTGCTCAAATACCCCCCTTACTGGCTCAGACAGTGCCTCCTGGACCTCCCCCAGGAATCTCTCCAGCAGCCTAAGAGATGTTAGTCCTGTTTGTTGTTCCAGGACTTCTGGGGTTTTCCACCCCTCCTCCCCCAGCAGGCGCAGGTCACCCAGCCTTAGTAAACCCAATGCCATTAGTCACCTCTGTAGGGTGGCCAACTGAACTGATCTCAAAAGGATGGCTGGGTTGTGGAAGATAGGCTCCTCCCACACCCACAGCCCAGGCTCCACACCCTCTTCTAGCAGCTGCCAGGCCCTCAGCACCACAAAGTAAAAGTCAGAGAGACCTGCTGTACTCAGCCTCTCCAGCTTCATAAGGAACCCTAATCCGCCAGCTCTCCTCAGCAGCGTGCATGCTGGTTCCCTCCAGGCGACATAAGTATGGTACAGCAGTCTCTGCGCCACATTTAGTCGGAAAGCAGCCACCGTCCTCTCCAGTTCACCAGGCGCTGTCCTCCTTCGTGGATGGACTTGTACAACACTGCCGCCCTCAGCCAGTGATGGCCCAACCAGAAAAAAATCCACCAGCTTGCGTTGCAGGTCTACGAGCAGACCAGTGGGGGTGTTGAGGACCGACAATTTATGGCACAGGGAGGATGCCACCAGGTTGTTGATTATCAGCCCCCTCCCTCTATATGACACTTGGGACAGGAGCCACCTCCACCTGGCCAGTCTTGACACCACTGCCTGTGACAGCCTCTCCCAGTTCTTCCTGACCCACCTCTCAGAGCCCAGGTACACCCCCAAAATGTTAAGCCCTTCACAACCCAACTGCAAACCCCCTGGAAGACACACCTAACAGAGCTTACCCCAATTCACCTTAGCTGACGAAGCTCCCTCATACACCTTCAGACTAGTCTCTAGTGCCTGCATGTCCTGCCCATCCCTGACCATCCCAGAGATGTATGGATTTTTTTGTTGTTGAAACGTATGCATTCACTACTGTCAGTTGCTCTGGATAAGAGCGACTGAATGACAAAAAAAATGTAAAATGTAATGTCATCTGCGTATGCCGACACTGCTATGCCTGTAAACACACCCATGCCTGTCCAGCACACGCCCCGCAGTCTCCAGCATAGCAGGCCTAAAAAAGGATCTATAGCTAGTGTATATAACTGCGCCGATAGAGGGCATCCTTGTCTAATGCCCCACCTCACCCAGACTGGCCTACTGAGCCCCCCTCCCTCCTTGATCATACATGACACCCCAGCATACAACATCTTCACACAGGACAAAACCTTTCCCCAAACCAAAACACAGACATCACATTAAACAGACACTCATGGTCCACTCTATCAAAAGCCTTCTCTTGGTCTAAAGCAGTGGTTCTTAACCTTGTTGGAGGTACTGACCCCCACCAGTTTCATATGCGCATTCACCGAACCCTTCTTAATTGGAAAAATGTCTCTCTTCACCTTGAATTCAGCGAGCGTTGTGTTCTTGTATTGTCCATCTTCATGCAGCTTAAGGAAGTGTTCTCTTAGTTTTGCCGGTGCTAGACTAGACATTGCAAATCATGCAGTTAGGACGCTGACTCTCATCACGTTCCGTTATTCATGTGAATCTATATTGTACATATTCGTCCGACCACTTTATTTTTTTGCTCGACATAGTTAGTATGAAGGGATTAAAATATTAAGAAAGAAATCACACGACATACCATCACGACAGTCACAATTCGACTACTGAGCGCGCCAAATTCCCTGCAGCACAGATAGGCCAAGCGATGTTGCGTGATCACCTGCAGCCAATGATGGCCAAGCGGGGCGTGTCATCACGAATCATATGAGTCAGGTGTGTGTCTTGACCTCCGCCGAACCCCTGAGACTGACTCACCGAACCCCTGGGGTTCGATCGAACCCAGGTTAAGAACCACTGGTCTAAAGAGACCAGTCCAAAGATCACATTAGCAACTCTCGACAAGTCCAACATGTCCCTGATTAAGAACCGGTTGTCCGTGATTGAGCATCCCGGTACACAATATGTCTGGTCCTTGTGTACTGTAGTATAAAATCCAGATGGGACTTCAGTCTGTTAGCAAGGACCTTGGCAAATATTTTGTAGTCCGCACAGAGCAATGCCACAGGCCTCCAGTTCTTAAATTCACACAAGTCCACTTTCTTGGGCAGGAGTCAGAGCCACCTGGCGACAGCTAATCTGCAACTCTCCTATCCTGACGCGCTCACTCAACACACAAAAGAAGTCCTGTCCAATTATTCCCCAGAATAAAACTCCACTGGGAGTCCATCGACCCCCGGTGCATGGCGGGGGACATCTGGAGCACAAGACCTGAGCACACATAGGATCACACAGTTCTGTCCTATACAACTCAGTATAAAACTCCACAGTCCGCTCCTGCATCTCCCCCACCACAGTGGTCACCTGCCCATCCGACAGCTGTAGACAATGCATACCCTTGGGTCCACCGATCGGTTTTCTAAACCAAAGAAGAAGGAGCTGGGAGCGTCCATCTCCTGAAACATGGAGAACCTAGTTCTTAAAAGTGCTCCCATTGCTTTAATCTGAAAAAACTGCCCAGGTCCCTACATAATTCAGCTAAGTTAGCATGGAGGCCTCTGAGAATGAGAGAGCTGTATACTGTTGACAGAAAAGATGAATTTGGACAACACCACCATCCATAGCATGACTGGACCCAGTCTCAGCTACACATCCATAGCATAATTAGACCCAGCCTCAGCTACACCACCATCTACAGCATGACTAGACCCAGCCTTATCTACACCACCATCCATAGCATGACTAGGCCCAGTCTCTGCTGCCTGAGTCTCTTGGCCCCCTGCACGTTGACCTCAATTTCCCCCGCTGGTGCCCTCACCTTGTCCACGGCCTATATGTGGGCATGCAAAGCTCTTAAGCCCCAAATCCCCACACTCAAAACACCGCAGACTATCTGTGCTGGCAAACCTGCGTAAAGCCCCTCCCCATGCCTCACTTTGAAATGCGCATTTCACTGTTGCTCATTGTTTTTCAGAAACATGAACAGTTGCCTCCGGAACGAAACAATATGTTTAACTGCATCAGCCTGAACACCTGCCGACAGTACACGAAAATCGCTAGCAAACTTACGAAAACAACTCAGCTCTTTCCTGATTTGATCATCCGTAATAAACGGAGGCAGATTCGCAAATACAACCCTTGTCGAAAGAGGAGAAATCGGCACCAAGACATCCCTTGCAAATATTCCACTAGCAATCAGCCTGCCCACTAAATGTTCTCTTTTCATGAACACAACCACAGCTTTGTTCATTCTGGATGCAGACTGCATAAATTCAGCTCCTAACTGTTCACAGATCCGTGAGCAGAACCTCCTCCACCTTAACTCCATTCTCAGGAACACACCTGAATACATGCCCTAATGACAGCGTCTCCTCCACACTAGGCTGCAAAGCCATCGCGCACAACACACCATTCAAACCCCAGGAAACCAAAACTCTGTCCCCTTCATCCCTAACTTTGAACAAAAACAGTGGGTACCACTAAACTAACAGTGCGTTGGTTTAGTACACCGTATGGCACACCATACAAAAACATTTTTGGGGAAAAAAGTCTAAATTAAGAAGCAAGAAAGTAAGTAAGAACAGAGCCCTTCTCACTGCTTCTCAACTACAAACACTCCCAGCATGCACTGAGAGGGAGAGAGAGAGAGAGCGAGAGAGAGAGAGAGAGTCTTCGTGTACAATTTAAAACACCAAATAATGCATGCAGAGCAGAATTAGGCCGATATCCGCTAATTATAAAAATCCAGTAAAGAGACGTTAAATTCTACAACCACCAAAAAGGAAGTGATTCCCAAACCTTCCATAACAAAGCCATCACCTTCAGAGAAATTAACCTGAAGAAGAGTCCCCTAAGCAAGCTGGTCCTGGGGCTCTGTTCACAAACACAAACAGACCCCACAGAGCCCCAGGACAGCGACACAATTAGACCCAACCAAATCATGAGACAAAATATCTCTAATTACTTGCACATTGGAAAGAATTAACAAAAAATGCTAGAATGCTATTTGGTCCTTAACAGAGAGTACACAGTGGCAGAATACCTGACCACTGTGACTGACCCAAAATTAAGGAAAGCTTTGACTATGTACAGACTCAGTGAGCATAGCCTTGCTATTCAGAAAGGTCACCGTAGGTAGACCTGGCTCCCAAGAGAAGACAGGCAATGTGCACACTGCCCACAAAATGAGGTGGAAACTGAGCTGTACTTCCTAACCTGATGCCAAATGTATGACCATATCAGAGACACATATTTCCCTCAGATTACACAGACCCACAAAGAATTTGATAACAAATTTAATTTTGATAAACTCCCATATCCTTTGGGTGAAATGCCAGTGTGCAATTACAGCAGCAAGATGTGTGACCTGTTGCCACAAGAAAAGGACAACCAGAGAGAGAGAGAGAGAGAGAAAAGAGGAGAGGGAGAGGGAGAGGGAGAGGGAGAGAGAGAGAGAGAGAGAGAGAGAGAGAGAAATGCACCTGCTGATGTGGGTGTAGAAGGGAAACCTGATATACAATGGCTTTACAACCATCTCAGGGAGCTATAGTACACTAGCTAGCATAGGCCTAAGTAATGGTCTGGTGAGATCACACCAGCAGAGGGGGAGAAGAGAGAGAGAGGAGAGAGAGAGAGAATGCTTTACCAGTGCTGTTACAGTTCATTCGGAAAGTATTCAGACCCCTAGAGTTTTTCCACATTTTATTACGTTACAGCCTTATTCTGAAATTGATTAAATCGTTTTTTCCCCTCATCAATCTACACACAATACCCCATAATGACAAAGGAAAAACAGGTTTTTAGACATTTCTGCACATTTATAAAATAAAATAAACTGAAATATCACATTTACAGTGCATTCGGAAAGTATTCAGACCCATTGACTTTTTCCACATTTTGTTACATTACAGCCTTATCATGAAATGGATTACATTGTTTTTTCCCCTCATCAATCTACAAACAATACCCCATAATGATGAAGCAAAAACTGTTTAAAAAAACTGAAATACCACATTTACATAAATATTCAGACCCTTTACTCAGTACTTTGTTGAAGCACCTTTGGCAGTGATTACAGCCTCGAGTCTTATTCGGTATGAAGCTACAAGCTTGGCACACCTGTATTTGGGGAGTTTCTCCCATTCTTCTCTGCAGATCCTCTCAAGCTCTGTCAGGTTGGATGGGCAGTTTTACTGCACAGGTATGTTCAGGTCTCCAGAGTTGTTCGATCGGGTTCAAGTCCAGGCTATCGCTGGGCCACTCAAGAACATTCAGAGACTTGTCTCGAAGCCACTCCTGCGTTGTCTTGGTTGTGTGCTTAGGGTCGTTGTCCTGTTGGAAGGTGAAACTTCACCCCAGTCTGAGGTCCTGAGTGTTCTGGAGCAGATTTTCATCAAGGATCTCTCTGTACTTTGCTCCGTTCATCTTTTCCTCAATCCTGACTTGTCTCCCAGTCCCTGCCACTGACAAACATCCTCACAGCATGATGCTGCCACCACCTTTCTTCACTTTAGGGAGGGTGCCAAGTTTGCTCCAGATGTAACATTTGGCATTCCGGCCAAAAAGTTAAATCTGGTTTAATCAGACCAGGTAATCTTGTTTCTCATGGTCAGAGAGTCTTTAGGTGTCTTTTGGCAAAATTCAAACGGGCTGTGGTGCCTTTTACTGAGGAGTGGCTTCCAACTGCCCACTCTACCATAAAGGCCTGATTGGTGGAGTGCTGCAGAACTGGTTGTCCTTCTGAAAGGTTCTCCCATCTCCACAGAGGAACTCTGGAGCTCTTTCAGAATGACCATCATTTTTTGGTACCCTTACCCAAATCTGTACCGCAACACAATCCTGTCACGGAGCTCTACGGACAATTCCTTCCACCTCATGTCTTGGTTTTTGCTCTGACATGCAGTGTCAATTTTGGAACCTTATATAGACAGGTGTTTGCCTTTCCAAATCATGTCCAATCAATTGAATTTACTTCACGTGAACTCGAGTCAAGTTGTAGAAACATCTCAATCAATGGAAACAGGATGCACCTGAGCTCAATTGCGAGTCTCATGGCAAAGGGTCTGAATATTTATTTATATCGGGTAATTTTTTTATTTTTTTTAAAGCTTGTTTTTGCTTTGTCATTCTGGGATATTATGTGTAGATTGATGAGGATTTGTATTTTATTTAATACATTTTTGAATAAGGCTGTAACAGCAAAAATTGGAAAAAGTCAAGAGGTCTGAATACTTTCCGAAGGCACTGTATGTGTATATATATATATTATTTACATTTTATTTTAGTTGACCACCCATGGATGATTTCTGTATTCACAAAGCATGGGAGAAGAGCTCTTTGCCCTAACGCTTTGATTATTTGAATCAGCAGTGTAGTGCTGGACAAAACCAAAACGTGCACCCATGTTGGGCCCCAGGACCGAGTTTGGGAAACCCTGGTCTAGGAGAGAATACAGAAATGAATAAGCTAGAGTTACACTCACAAGTGGGGAGGAGTGACCCTCTCATCTCTCTCTTTCTCTCTTATTTTCTTTCTTTAACCTTTTTCTGCTCTCATGCACTCTCTATTTGTTTCACTCCCTTCCTCTTTCCCCCTGTCATGTAGTGAAATACTACTCTGGTTTTAAATTAATCGGGTATTGATCTGTCTCTACCTTCTTGTGATTGGGTCCATCTTTGTGATTCATTGTTTTGATTAAACATCAGTCTAAGCCATTCAATTTTACCAGTGTTCCTCCATCTAACTGTTGCCTCCACCCACTCATTGCTAAGATGCATCTGTTGCTGCTTCTCCTAATGCTAATACTGAAGGGAATTTGTGTTGGTGTTTACGTAACCTAGATAATGAAATACTGCATTCATTATTTCGGTAGAGGTTTACTGCATACTGCAAGAGAGTGTATTGAGACTGCCAAAACATCTAATTAGACATTTATTTAAAAAGTTAAACAGTTATTTCTGTCATTGTGAAATAGTTGTTTCTTTAAAAGCAAGATTAAATGTTGCTTCTGTAGTCATGCATGTTGTCGAGTTTGGTTCTTCCAAACAATTTCAGCCAGTTACCTTGGAAACCACATTTGGCAAATCAATGAAAGTAATATCACTGGGCATACCTCCCTCTCCTCCCTGTCTCTCTTACTCTCCCGCCTCCCCTTCACTCTCTCTCCCTCCCGCTGTCTCCCGCATCTACCTCACTCAGTCATCTCTCCTTCACACACACACACAGCCAAAGGACTAGCAGACAGCACTCTTCCCCGGATTATTTTACTCAAACAGGGGGTGGAGGACAGGAAAGAGCAGAAAGGAGAAGAAGAAGGGAAGCGAGTAGAGGAGAAGAGTTTCACTCTTTCCCTGTGATGTTGGAGGAGGAAGGGGGAATTTTTACCTGATGGTAGTCCAGGACTGATACATTATTGGGGCTGTATGGACACCTATTTCTAGCTCCGGGGGGGGGGGGGGGATCTGATCCCAGGATGGGGAGAGCGGGGAGCGAGCGCAGAGGAGAGGACGGGTTCTGGAGGAGGGATCAGAGAAATCCAAATAGCTCTCTCAACTGTTGCTGCAGGAGATTATGGGATAACAGGACTTTTTTGTGGATACTTGGTGACCACTTGGGTGTACCCACCTTGAATCTGGTTGGCCCAGCTTAGTTCTGTTGGTACAGGCAGATGTACTGCTCTGTTTGGGGGAAAAGGCAAAGGATATAGGTGTAATCCGGCACAAGGGACTGGGTTTGGCTGGGCCTGGTTTGATGAGATCGTGTCCCCAGGATGTTGAGTCTGGATGGGCTGGAGATTATAGCTGTCCTGGTGGTGATGGGACTGATCGTCAAAGTCCTGGAGCAGTTTGGACTCTTCGAAGTTGTAGGAGAGGAAGGTAATGGACGGGGACGGGGACGGGGGGGCATTTGGCATTTTGGCCTATTTGGCTACCGTTTTGGCTTTAGCTTTGGCTTAAGCCCACATGTTGGTTTGAGCCCCCACAAAAAGAATCAGAACAAGTTCAGCTAGAATCAATGTCATTTCTGCAGGTTAGATTTGACAGACTGAAAGAGAAATTGATAGATTAAGAGAGACCATACAGAAAACATGAATTAATTTGTCATGAAGATGAATGGCACACTAATATTTTCTCTTTAATGACCCTATCAAAATAACAGCTATATTCAGTTTGTTGCTAAATTGCTGCATAAAATATGCTGTAAAATATAATAGAAACAAAGAAAGTACAGTATGAAGATAGGCAGGAACTGCTTCTCCAATAGAAATCCCTGATCACACTTGTAAGCGACGTTGGCTAGCTAAGTTCATGAGCAGAAACACGTCATCGGTATAACGGTCGTCCTTCACTTTTCTAACTGTTAATAGGCCACTTTCTATTTTTCCCTGTTTGTCAAGTGTTGGGAAAACTTGTCAATAATCAACTGATTGGCTTTCTTGATGTCTATAGTATTCTCTCTGCTATGCAAACTGGTTTCCGCTAAGGTTATGGATGTGTCACTGCAACCTTCAAGGTCCTCAATGATGTCACCATTGCCCTTGATTCTAAGCAATGTTGTGCTGCTGTTTTTATTGACTTGGCCAAAGCTTTTGATACGGTAGACCATTCCATTCTTGTGGGCCGGCTAAGAAGTATTGGTGTCTCTGAGGAGTCTTTGGCCTGGTTTGCTAACTACCTCTCTCAAAGAGTGCAGTGTATAATGTCAGAACATCTGCTGTCTCAGCCACTGCCTTTCACCAAGGGTGTACCGCAAGGCTCGATCCTAGGCCCCACACTCTTCTCAATTTACATCAACAACATAGCTTAGGCAGTAGGAAGCTCTCTCATCCATTTATATGCAGATGATACAGTCTTATACTCAGTTGGCCCCTCCCCGGATTTGTTTTAAATGCTCTACAACAAAACTTTCTTAGTGTCCAACAAGCTTTCTCTGCCCTTAACCTTGTCCTGAACACCTCCAAAACAAAGGTAATGTGGTTTGGTAAGAAGAATGCCCCTCTGCCCACAGGTGTGATTACAACCTTTGAGGGTTTAGAGCTTGATGTAGTCACCTCATGCTAGTACTTGGGAGTATGGCTAGATGGTACACTGTCCTTCTCTCAGCACATATCAAAGCTGCAGGCTAAAGTTAAATCTAGACTTGGTTTCCTCTATCGTAATAGTTCCTATTTCACCCCAGCTGCCAAACAAACCCTGATTCAGATTACCATCCTACCCATGCTAGATTACGGAGACGTAATTTATAGATTGACAGGTAAGGGTGCTCCCGAGCGGGCTAGATGTTCTTTACCATTCGGCCATTTGATTTGCCACCAATGCTCCTTATAGGACACATCACTGCACTCTATACTCTTCTGTAAACTGGTCACCTCTGTATACCCATCGCAAGACGCACTAGTTGATGCTTATTTATAAAACCCTCTTAGGCCTCACTCCCCTCAATCTAAGATATCTAATGCAGCCCTCATCCTCCACATACAGCACCTGTCCTGCCAGTCACATTCTGTTAAAGGTCCCCAAAGCACACACATCCCTGGGTCCCAAAGCACACACATCCCTAGCGACTGGAACGAGCTGCAACAAACACTCAGACTGGACAGTTTTATCTCAATTTCTTAATTCAAAGACAATCATGGACACTCATACTGACAGTTGTGGCTGCATTGCGTGATGTATTGTTGTCTCTACCTTCTTGCCCTTTGTGCTGTTGTCTGTGCCCAATAATGTTTGCACCATGTTTTGTGCTGCTACCCTGTTGTTCTGCTGCCATGTTGTGTTGCTACCATGTTGTTGTCATATTGTGTTGCTACCATGTTGTGTTGTTGTCTTAGGTCTCTCTTTATGTAGTGTTGTGTTGTCTCTCTTGTCTTGATCAAATCAAACTTTATTTGTTACATGCGCCAAATACAACAAGTGTAGACCTTACCGTGAAATGCTTACTTACAAGCCCTTAACCAACAGTGCAGTTTAAGAAAAGTTAAGAAAATATTTACCAAATAAACTAACGTAAAAAATAAAAATAATAAAAAGTAACACAATAACATAACAATAACGAGGCTATATACAGGGGACACCGGTACTGAGTCAGTGTGCGGGGGTACAGGTTAGTTGAGGTAATAGTGGCCAATGTGCGGGGGGTCAATGTAACAGTCCGGTGGCCATATGATTAATTGTTCAGCAGTCTTATGGCTTGGGGGTAGAAGCTGTTAAGGAGCCTTTTGGTCCTAGACTTGGCGCTCCAGTACCACTTGTCGTGCGGTAGCAGAGAAAACAGTCTATGACTTGGGTGACTGGAGTCTCTGACAATTTTCTCTGACACCCCCTATTATATAGGTCCTGGATGGCAGGAAGCTTGGAAGTGATGTACTGGGTCGAATGCACTACCCTCTGTAGCATCTTACAATCAGATGCCGAGCAGTTCCCATACCAAGCGGTGATGCAACCGGTCAGGATGCTCTCAATAGTTAGCTGTAGAACTTTTTGAGGATCTGAGAACCCATGCCAAATCTTTTCAGTCTCCTGAGGAGGAAAAGGTTTTGTCGTGCCCTCTTCACAACTATCTTGGTGTGTTTGGACTGTGATAGTTTGTTGGTGATGTGGACACCAAGGAACTTGAAACACTCGACCCGCTCCACTACAGCCCCGTTGATGTTAATGAGGGCCTGTTCAGCCCGCCTTTTCCTGTAGTCCACGATCAGCTCCTTAGTCTTGCTCACATTGAGGGAGAGGATGTTGTCCTGGCACCACACTGCCAGTTCTCTGACCTCCTCCCTATAGGCTGTCTCATTGTTGTCGGTGTTCAGGCCTACCATTGTTGTGTCGTCAGCAAACTTAATGATGGTGTTGGAGTCGTGTTTGACCACGCAGTCATGGGTGAACAGGGAGTACAGGAGAGGACTAAGTACACACCCCAAGGGGCCCCAGTGTTGAGGATCAGCGTGGCAGATGTGTTGTTGCCAACCCTTACCACCTGGGGGCGGCCCGTCAGGAAGTTCAGGATCCAGTTGCAGAGGGAAGTGTTTAGTCCCAGGGTTCTTAGCTTAGTGATGAGCTTCGTGGGCACAATGGTGTTGAACGCTGAGCTGTAGTCAATGAATAGCATTCTCATATAGGTGTTCCATTTGTCCAGGCGGGAAAGGGGAGTTTGGAGTGCAATTAAGATTGCGTCATCTGTGGATCTAATGGGGCGGTATGCGAATTGGAGTGGGTCTAGGGTATCTGGAAGGATGCTGTTGATGTGAGTCATGACCAGCCTTTCAAAGCACTTCATGGCTACCGACGTGACTGCTATGGGGCAGTAATAATTTAGGCAGGTTACCTACGCTTCTTTGGCCTCAGGGACTACGCTCGTCTGCTAGAAACAGGGAGAGGTTGAAAATATCAGTGAAGACACTTGCCAGTTGGTCCTCACATGCTTTGAGTACACGTCCTGGTAATCCATATGTCCTGGTAATCCATATAATCCATATGTTGACCTGTTTAAAAGATCTTGCTCACAATGGCTACCGAGAGCGTTATCACACAGTCATCCAGGACAGCTGGTGCTCTCGTGCATGCTTCAGTGTTGCCTGCTTTGAAGCAAGCATAAAAGGCATTTAGCTCGTCTAGTAGGCTCGTGTCATTGGTCAGCTCATGTCTGGGTTTCCCTTTGTAGTCCATAATAGTTTTCAAGCCCTGCCACATCCGACGAGCGTCAGAGCCAGTGTAATAGGATTCCAACTTAATCCTGTATTGACGTTTTGCTTGTTTGATGGTTCATCTGAGAGCATAGCGGGATTTCTTATCAGCGTCCGGATTAGTGTCCTGCTCCTTGAAAGCTGCAGCTCTAGCCTTTAGCTTGATGGGGGATGTTGCCTCTAATCGATGGCTTCTGGTTGGGATATGTACGTACGGTCACTTATTGATGAAACCGATGACTGAGGTGGTATACACCTCAGTGCTATTGGATGAATCCCGAAACATATTCCAGTCTGTGCTAGCAAAACATTCCTAGCATCCGCGTCATCTGACCACTTCCGTATTGAGTGAGTCACTGGTACTTCCTGCTTTAGTTTTTGCTTGTAAGCAGGAATCAGGAGGATATAATTATGGTCAAATTTGCCAAATGGAGGGCAGGGGAGAGCTTTGTATGCATCTGTGTGTGTGGAGTAAAGGTGGTCTTGGATTTTCTTTCTCTCTGGTTGCACATGTGTCATGCTGGTAAGGATTTGGTAAAACTGATTTAAGTTTGCCTGCAGTAAAGTCCCTGGCCACTAGGAGCGTCGCTTCTGGATGAGCCTTTTCTTGTTTGCTTATGGTCTTACAAAGTGTGTTGAGTGCTGTCTTATAGCCATCATCAGTCTGTGGTGGTAAATAGATGGCTATAAATAATATAGATGAGATCTCTCTTGGTAGATATTGTGGTCTACAGCTTATCATAAGGTACTCTACCTCAGGCGAGCAATACCTCGAGATTTCTTTAATATTAGACATCGCGCACAAGCTGTTATTGACAAAAAGACACACACCCCCTCCCCTCGTCTTACCAGACATAGTGTCTCTGTTCTGCCGGTGCATGGAAAATCCCGCCAGCTCATAAAAGCGAGTCACTGCTTTTATGTTTGCAGAGAACAACAGGGTGTTGTTCAGGGTCACACCAAGGTTCTTTTCACCAGTGAAGGCTATAGGAGGATGGGCTTATTGAAATGGCTGAAATGGAATCAATGGAATGGTATCAAATATATCAAAACCTAGTTTGACTCTGTTCCATCTTTTGCATTCCAGCCATTACAATAAGCCTGTCCTCCTACAGCTTCTCCCACCAGCTTCCTCTTCTTTGCACTCTGGGAGGGGGAAACCATGGAGTTGTCAACCATGATGGACAGGTCTTGGAGCAGGCAGGACTTTCCTGGGAAGAAGGAGTTTGTCAAGGTTGCTCTTGGCCGACATCCAAGCTCAGATGTCTGCCAGGCACGCAGAGATGCGTGTCGCCACCTGGGTGTCAGAAGGGGCGAAGGAGAAGAGTAGTTGAGTGTCATCTACATAGCAACGATAGGAGAATCAATGTGAGGATATGACAGAGCCAAGTGACTTGCTGTAAAGAGAAAAGAGGAGAGGGCCTAGAACTCTGCCCTGGATGCGTGCTCAGTCCCCTCCTGTACTCCCTGTTCACTCATGACTACATGGCCAGTCACAACTCCAACACCATCATTAAGTTTGCTGATGACAGAACTGTGGTAGGTCTGATCACCAACAACAACAAGACAGCATTTAGGGAGGAGGTCGGAGACCTGGCTATGTGGTGCCAGGACAACAACCTCTCCCTCAACGCGATCAAGACTAAGGAGATGATTGTGGACCACAGGAAAAGGAGGACCGACCACTCCCCCATTCTCATCGATGGGTCTGTAGTGGAGCAGGTTGAGAGCTTCAAGTTCCTCAGAAGGTTCTACAGCTGCACCATCGAGAGCATCCTGACTGGTTGCATCACTGCCTGGTATGGCAACTGCTCGGCCTCCGACCGCAAGGCACTACAGAGGGTAGTGCATACGGCACAGTACATCACTGGGGCCAAGCTTGCTGCCATCCAGGACCTCAATACCAGGCGATGTCAGAGGAAGGCCCTAAAAATTGTCAAAGACTCCAGCCACCCTAATCATAGACTGTTCTCTCTGCTACCGCATGGCAAGCGGTACCGGAGCGCCAAGTCTAGGTCCCAGAGGCTTCTGCACAGCTTCTACCCCCAAGCCATAAAATTACTGAACATCTAATCAAACTGCTGCTCTTTAATTATTTGTTACTTTATTTCTTATTTTTTTAGGTATTTTTCTTATAACTGCATTGTTGGTTAAGGGCTTGTAAGTAAGCATTTCACTGTGAGGTGAAATGCTTGTATTCAGCACGTGACAAATAACATTTTATTTTATTTGGGTGGATACCAGTAGTGAGAGCACGTGGTGCAGACACAGATCCTCTCCATGCCACCTAGTAGCATGGTAGGTAGTGCTAGGTATCAACAGCCAATCCAATAGGGGCTGGAATCTATAGTGAGCTTCGGATTGGTAAATCACGCTCAGATATTGCCAAGGAATTGACTGACAGGACGTGTTGACTTGTATTTGGTTCAACATGGGGATTTGTATTTGGCTTTTTAGAAGTTTGACATGGGGGATTGTAAATCTGGAGGTTGCATTGAGGATTTCACAGACCTGGGCATTGTCATCAGCAAAGACAACAAAGTATGAACGCTACCTATTGCTATTGTTTTACCTGAGACCAAAGAGCTACAACTTCATAGGTGTCTCTTTAGGGACCACATGTATGAACTTTCAAGTACTCTAGCCTAAAAACCCTAGGGTAGAAAAGGGAATCTGATTCAGAGTCAACTAGTTACATTAAAATCCTTCTTTATATCCCAAAAAGTCAGTTAAGTTGGAGCCATCGATTTGAGTTAACCACTCGTTCAACATGCAGAGAAAGGAATCCAAAAATCTACCGCTAAACTTTGTTAAAACAAGTCAAAATACATTTTTATTGACTCCTGAGATACCCTAAAATTGAATCAAGTTATAATATTTCATACAGAAAGAAGTACGTTCAATAGGAAACCGATATTAGCAGGTGCGTCTTGTCTTCATCGCACGTCCAAACACGTGTGTCCCAGTACTAAAACTCATATTTCTTACTCGTTTTGGAAGAAACAAGCTTGAAACCTTGAACATAGAGTGCTGACACCTATGGAAACCAGAGGAATTGCATACTGGGAGCTAGATTTCATTATTTCCCTATACTTTCCATTGTAAGAGCATAGGCTCTCAAAACAAAAACGTTTCCGGTTGGTTTTTCTTTGGATTTTTACCTACCATATCTATTATGTTATAGTCTCCTACCTTATTTTAACATTTCTACAAACTTCAAAGTGTTTTCTTTCCAATGGTACCAAATATATGCATATCCTGGCTTCAGGGCCTGAGCAACAGGCAGTTTACTTTGGGCACATCAGTCAGGCGGAAATTGAGAAAAAAAGGACTCTAGCCCTAGCATTAAATAAAGGTTCAATTAAAAAACAAAAATGTAAAAATTACAAAATTGGGGGAGTCTGAGGTACATTTACAGCTGTCTATTCCATAGGGATAGAAAGAGTCTCTTTTGTTTTGTCTCTTTTGCTTTACATTACATGGGCCTCTGATCTCTTAACAATGCAAAGTATCACTGGTCTTTAGTATATAAAGGTAAACCAGAGAGAGAAGGAAAAATGCTGCTTTTTATACATGTACAGTGCATTCGGAAAGTATTCAGACCCCTTGACTTTTTTCACGTTGTTACGTTACAGCATTATTATCAAATTGATTTAAAAATATATATATTATCAATCTACACACAATACCCCATAATGACAAAGCAAAAACAGGTTTTTTTCACTACCAGTCAAAAGTTTTAGAACACCTACTCATCATTTATTTCTACTATTTTCTGCATCGTAGATTAATAGTGAAGACATCAAAACTATGAAATAACACATATGGAATCATGTAGTAACCAATTAGCCACCCTTTGCCTTGATGACAGCTTTGCACACTCTTATAATTCTCTCAACCAGCTTCATGAGGTAGTCACCTGGAATGCATTTCAATTAACAGGTGTGCCTTGTTAAATGTTAATTTGTGGAATTTCTTTCCTTGGTATAGGAATGGTATACATAAGATAGCCCTATTTGGTAAAATACCAAGAACAGCTCAAAATAAGCAATGAGAAACGACAGTCCATCATTACTTTAAGACATGAAGGTCAGGCAATCCGGAACATTTCAAGAACATTGAAAGTTTCAAGCGCTATGATGAAACTGTCTTTCATGAGGACCGCCACAGGAAGGGAAGACCCAGTTACCTCTGCTGCAGAGGATACGTTCATTAGCGTTACCAGCCTCAGAAATTGTAGCCCAAATAAATGCTTCACAAGAGTTCAAGAAACAGGCACATCTCAACATCAGCTGTTCAGAGGAGACTGTGTGAATCAGACCTTCATGGTTGAATTGCTGCAAAGAAACCACCACTAAAGGACACCAATAAGAAAAAGAGACTTGCTTGGGCCAAGAAACACGAGCAATGGACATTAGACCGGTGGAAATTTGTCCTTTGGTCTGGAGTCCAAATTGGAGATTTTTGGTTCCAACCGCGTCTTTGTGAGACGTGTGGGTGAACGGATGATCTCAGCATGTGTATTTCCCACGGTGAAGCATGGAGGAGGAGGTGTGATGGTGTGGGGGTGCTTTGCTGGTGACACTGTCTGTGATTTATTTAGAATTCAAGGCACACTTAACCAGCATGGCTACCACAGCATTCTGCAACGATACGCCATCCCATCTGTTTTGGGCTTAGTGTGATTATCATTTGTTTTATTTATTCTACAATGTAGAAAATAGTAAAAAATAAAGAAAAACCCTTGAATGAGTAGGTGTTCTAAAACTTTTGAACAGTAGTGTAGGTACTCAGACCCTTTACTTAGTACTTTGTTAAAACACCGTTGGCAGCGAAAACAACCTCTGAGTCTTCTTGGGTATGACACTACAAGCTTGGCACACCTGTATTTGGGGAGTTTCTCCCATTCTTCTCTGCAGATCCTCCTAAGTTCTGTCAGGTTGGATGGGGAGCATCGCTGCACAGCTATTTTCAGGTCACTCCAGAGATGTTCGATTGTGTTCAAGTCCGGTCTCTGGCTGAGCCACTCAAGGACATTCAAAGACTTGTCCCTGTGTTGTCTTAGCTGTGTGCTTAGGGTCACTATCCTATTGGAAAAGGAACTTTCGCCCCAGTCTGAGGTCCTGAGTGCTCTGGAGCAGGTTTCCGTTCATATTTCCCTCGAATCCCAGTCCGTGCCGCTGAAAAACATCTCTACAGCATGATGCTGCCACAACCATGCTTCACCGTAGGGATGGTGCCAGGTTTCCTCCAGATGTGACGCTTGGCATTCAGGTTTCATCAGACCAGAGGATCTTGTTTCTTATGGTCTGACTCCCCTCAGTGCCTTTTGGCCAACTCCAAGCGGGCTGTCATGTGCCTTCTACTGAGAAGTGTTTTCTGTCTGGCCACTCTACCATAAAGGCCTTATTGGTACAGAGATAGTTGTCCTTCTGGAAGGTTCTCCCATCTCGAAAGAGGAACTCTGAAGCTTTGTCAGTGACCATCGGGTTCTTGGTCACCTCCCTGACCAAGGCCCTTCTCCCCTGACTGCTCAGTTTGGCCGGACGATCAGCTCTAGGAGGAGTCTTGGTGGTTCCAAACTAGTTCCATTCAAGAGTGATGGAAGCGACTGGGTTCTTGGGTACCTTCAATGCTGCAGAAATGTTTTGGTACCCTTCACCAGGTCTGTGCTTCGACACAATCCTGTCTCGGAGCTCTACGGACAATTCCTTTGACCTCGTGGTTTGGTTTTTGCTCTGTCATGCAGTGTCAACTGTGGGACCTTCTACAGACAGGTGTGTGCCTTTTCAAATCGTGTCCAATCAATTGAATGTACACAGGTGGCCTCCAATCAAGTTGTAGAAACATCTCAAGGATGATCAATGGAACAGAATGCACCTGAGCTCAATTTCGAGTCTCATAGCAAAGGGTCTGAATATTTATGTAAATAAGGTATTTCTGTTGAGATTTTATACATTTGCAAAAATTTCTAAAAACCTGTTTTCGCTTTGTCATTATTGGGTATTGTGTGTTGATTGATGAGCACATTTATTTTCTTTAATCCATTTTAGAATAAAGCTGTTACGTAACAAAATGTGGAAAAAGTGAAGGGGTCTGAATACTTTCCGAAATGCACTGTAGGTACACTGAGTGCACAAAACATTAGGAGCACATGCTCTTTCGATGACCTAACCAGGTGAATCTAGGTGAAATACGTGATCCCTTATTGATGTCACCTGTTAAATCCACGTCATGCCTTGTAGATGAAGGGGAGGAGACAGGTTAAGGACAGATGTTCCGCTAGCGGAACGCCTCACCAATATCCAATGGTAGAGCATGGCGCGAAATACAAATACCTCAAATATGCTATAACTTCAATTTCTCAAACATATGACTATTTTACACCATTTTAAAGACAAGACTCTCGTTAACCTCTCTTGGGTAGGGGGCAGTATTTTCACATCCGGATAAAAAACGTACCCGATTTAATCTGGCTATTACTCCTGCCCAGAAACTAGAATATGCATATAAGTGTGTGATTTGGATAGAACACACCCTAAAGTTTCTAAAACTGTTTGAATGGTGTCTGTGAGTACAACAGAACTCATATGGCAGGCCAAAACCTGAGAAGATTCTATACAGGAAGTGCCCTCTCTGACCATTTCTTGGCCTTCTATAGCCTCTTTATCAAAAACAGAGGATCTCTGCTGTAACGTGACATTTTCTAAGGCTCCCATAGGCTCTCAGAAGGCGCCAGAACGGGGAATGATGACTCTGCAGTCCCTGGCTGAAAAACAGTAGCACATTTGGATAGTGGTCGATCTGAGAACAATGAAACGGGTGCGCGCGTGCACGTGAAGACACCATTTCTTCTTTCAGTCTTTGAACGAAAACAACTACTCCCGGTCGGAATATTATCACTATTTATCGAGAAAAATCGCATAAAAATTTATTTTAAACAGCGTTTGACATGCTTCGAAGTACGGTAATGGAATATTTTGTCACAACATGCGTCCGCGCGTCACCGTTCGGATAGGGACCTGAACGCACGGACAAAACAGAGGATATTTGAACATAACTATGGATTATTTGGAACCAAAACAACATTGGGTGTAAAGTAGAGTCCTGGGAATGCATTCTGACGAAGAACAGCAAAGGTAATCCAATTTTTCTTATAGTAATTCAGAGTTTAGTGAACGCCAAACTTGGTGGGTGTCAAATTAGCTAGCCCGTGTAACACGAGCTATCTACTCAGAATATTGCAAAATGTGCTTTTGCCGAAAAGCTATTTTAAAATCTGACACCGCGATTGCATAAAGGAGTTCTGTATCTATAATTCTTAAAATAATTGTTATGTTTTTTGTGAACGTTTATCGTGAGTAATTTAGTAAATTCACCGGAAGTTTTCGGTATGTTTGCTAGTTCTGAACGTCACATGCTAATGTAAAAAGCTGATTTTTGATATAAATATGAACTTGATTGAACAAAACATGCATGTATTGTATAACATAATGTCCTAGGAGTGTCATCTGATGAAGATCATCAAAGGTTAGTGCTGCATTTAGCTGTGGTTTTGGTTTTTGTGATATTATATGCTAGCTTGAAAAATGGGTGTGTGATTATTTCTGGCTGGGTACTCTCCTGACATAATCTAATGTTTTGCTTTCGTTGTAAAGCCTTTTTGAAATCGGACAATGTGGTTAGATTAACGAGAGTCTTGTCTTTAAAATGGTGTAAAATAGTCATATGTTTGAAAAATGGAAGTTTTCGGATTTTAGAGGAGTTTGTATTTCGCGCCACGCCCATCATTGGATATTGGAGCAGGTGTTCCGCTAGCGGAACATCTAGATTAAACAATACATGCATGTTTTGTTCAATCAAGTTCATATTTATATCAAAAACCAGCTTTTTACATTAGCATGTGATGTTCAGAACTAGCATACCCACCGCAAACTTCCGGTGAATTTACTAAATTACTCATGATAAACGTTCACAAAAAACATAACAATTATTTTAAGAATTATAGATACAGAACTCCTTTATGCAAATCGCGGTGTCAGATTTTAAAATAGCTTTTCGGCGAAAGCACATTTTGCAATATTCTGAGTAGATAGCTCGGCCATCACAGGCTAGCTAATTTGACACCCACCAAGTTTGGTGCTCACTAAACTCAGAATTACTATTAGAAAAATTGGATTACCTTTGCTTTTCTTCGTCAGAATTCACTCCCAGGACTTCTACTTCAACAACAAATGTTGTTTTGGTTCCAAATAATCCATAGTTATATTCAAATAGCTCCGTTTTGTTCGTGCGTTCAGGTCACTATCCGAAGGGTGACGCGCGAGCGCATTTCGTGACAAAAGATTTCAAAATATTCCATTACCGTACTTCGAAGCATGCCATTACCGTACTTCGAAGCATGTAAAATAGCGATAACATTCCAACTGGGCGATGTTGTATTAATTCAAATGCTGAAAGAAAAAAATTGAGAATTCTTGTGAAAGCGCCTCTCAGTCTCACTGTTCCCAGGCTGACCACTAACAAATTCTCTTGCTGTTCTTCGCCCAGAGACAGCAGACACGTCATTCCACTTTCTGGCGCCTTCTGAGAGCCAATGGAAGCCTTAGAAAATGTCACGTTACAGCATAGATGCTGTATTTTCGATAGAGATGGTACAGAAGGACAACAAATTGTCAGACAGGGCACTTCCTGTATGGAATCTTCTCAGGTTTTGGCCTATACACACAGACACCATTCAAACAGTTGTAGAAACTTTAGAGTGTTTTCTATCCAAATCTACTAATTATATGCATATTCTAGTTTCTGGGCAGGAGTAGTAAGCAGATTAAATCGGGTACGTTCTTTATCCGGCCGTGAAAATACTGCCCCCTATCCCAAATAGATTAAATAAGGATTTTTTAGCATTGAGACAATTGAGATGTGTGTATGTGTGCCATTCAGGGATTCAGGGGGTGAATGTGCAAGACAAAAAGTTGAAGGGCCTTTGAACGGGGTGTGGTTGTAGATGCCAGACGCACCGCTTTGAGTGTGTCAGTAACTGCAACGCTGCTGGGCTTTTCACACTCAACAGTTTCCCGTGTGTATCAAGAATGGTCCACCACCCAAAGGACATCCAGCCAACTTGACACAACTGTGGGAAGCATTGGAGTCAACATGGGCCAACATCTCTGTGAAACGTTCTCGACACCTTGTAGAATCCATGCCCTGACAAGATTCTGAGGTCAAAGAGGGTTCAACTCAATATTAGGAAGTTGTTCCTAATGTTTGATACACTTAGTGTATATTGGAGAGAAGAGGTACAGGTGTAAGATCTTAATTTGACCAATATTGGCGCAGTAAAAAAATTCTGCAGCAAAAGGATTTTAACGTTTAGTCCATAACGTTGCCTCATCGGTGGTTTGGCTATTAGCTGGCCAAAATTTGGCTGCATGAAAGTGCAATCTTGTTAATCTAACCATGTGTTATTGCGTGTTTTCTGTGAATTCATGTCAATCATAACGCTCATCTACATCTCCTGAGATGCAGGAAAATTCTCAGCAACAAAAGAGGGATCAAATTAAGATCCTACATCTGTATAAAAAAACTGTGTGGTTATACACACAAAAACTTAGGTGCTGTGCTAATAAAGTATACATTAAAAGAACAGAAAGGCCAGCACACTGTATATGATTGCAATTACCACCTTTATAGACAAGTTTTCGATCTCAATGATTTTAGTCAGATCGAGCAGAGGTATAATGCATGAATGAAAGGATGCCTTGTGTGATCTCCCTTTCCAAATCAACATTTAGCCCCTTACTACTTCATGCCGATCAGACGGATTTGGACAGAGACTTGTGTGTGTTGCCTGTGTGGCATCCTTTTCTGTAATTCTGTCAGTGAATAAGAGAACAGGTCGTATCGATGCGCTGTTGCTCTGCTGACTGGGGGCTGGAGGACCATGATAACACATATATACACACACACACACACACACACACTTACACATCACCTACACACACACACACACTGAGTGAGCTGATCTTTAATCCTTTTGATAACTTATTACTCTGAGAGGATGTTCTATTTGTCTCACTCTCTCCACCTCTCTCCCTCCTTCCTCTTTCTCTCTGTCTCCCATTCTCTCTCTCATTTTATTTCTCTCTACTTTTCACCTCATTCCGGGGACACAGCCAAAGGACCTCTCATTCATTACTCCTCCACCCCTCTTCCCTTCCTCCTCTCCCCACTCCTTGAATGTCAGTTGGCAAAAGTGTATGTATTGCTCATTTGTACTTTGAGGAATATTGTGAGCCTGGCAGATTCTATTCAGAGTGGTGTAGGAAGTTGTGAGGCTGTCAGAGTCTGTTCAGAGTGGTGTAGGAAGTTGCCAAGTAACATGATTTAGATACGGAGTATCGTTGGTCCTGTCCAGGGGAGTGTGTGTGTGTGTGTGTGTGTGTGTGTGTGTGTGTGTGTGTGTGTGTGTGTGTGTGTGTGTGTGTGTGTGTGTGTGTGTGTGTGTGTGTGTGTGTGTGTGTGTGTGTGTGTGTGTGCGCACATCATTCCTGTATGTGCTTGCTTGTACACATTCAGGCCTTTTGCAAAATTGCAGGTCTCTTACTAGAGCTGCACCATGCATGGTGCTCTTTAGTTGCCTATCGCTTGGGCATTGTGACTGCCTCTATCTTGCACTCTCTCTCCTCGTTAATATCTTAATGATTTAAAAAGTGTCTGTCTCATGACATTGTGATACATTTGGTCTCCAGTCTATGGGCTACAGAAAAACCCACAATGGCTACTACTCATTCCACCGTAGGCAACAAAACGTTCAATTAATTTGTTGGAGTGTTGGTGGAGCTAAATATTTTGTGCCCCTGCCTTTGGCAAAGGGGGCACTGCCTATCATGGCATCAGCACTCACCTAAATAGCCCCTACGCCACTGGGTGAGAGAAGTTCTCATTGTTTTTGGGCAGAATAATGTGAGGTGTTATGTGTTGTTGGAGGTGCGTCTTGGTCAGTTTAGCACGGAAAATGCAGCCCTCATCAAACTCTGAAACAGCATAAATACGGACATTACAGAACACCATTACAGGCACCTACCTGATGCCTATTAATCATTTGATAACAATTTTTACTTTCCATCATAAACACTATGATAATAGATACTTCATACTAATAGGCTATCCAATATCATAGCTTAGGCTACATTTTATTGCATAATATGCCTTTTTATAGAGTAGGAGTTGAGAGATAAGTATTTTAAGATAGGCCTATGTTTTTTGTTCTCTGTTGTGGGCAGCCCTGGCATGGTCTGCCAGCAGTTTCCTCCCTGGATCTTGACTGGTGCTTTTGCCTCCGTCTCCCTTGTCACTACCTTTGTGTGGGCAAGGCACTGCGTTTTCTGAGGTGGCAGAGACAGGCAGTTGACACCTGAGGTGGTTGACCTCTTCTTCCAGTGGGGTAGCCTCCAATTGGCATTGATGGATAGTTTTTCCAATGTGCAAACTTTCAAGGGGCAATCAGCAGTTGTAACATCAATTTTCTTACTTAATTATATGTATTCATTGATTCTTGAAGAATATACTTGTAAAAGCCTCATGAGCTTTAGTTCAACTGTCATACCCGATCAGAACCCAAAGTACAAGCTTGTTTTACTAAACAAGGAAAATGTAAACAAACCCTATATAGCCTCACAACATGGTTAAAACTATAATTTTGATATCATGAATGGTCAGTCCCTGCATCTGTCTATGAATTTGAGAGTGGTATTACATTTCTCCAGGCCCATCCCTCAGCTTTTCACCATACCAGGGGCGGGGAATGATGGAAACATAAATGTCAAATGCTAGACATGACCACAATTCAAAGTTAGCATTTACCATTAGGTCAATTACCTATTACCTTTCATGATACTGGTGCATGCTGTTTTATATGGAAGGACATGCACACTCTATTGGAATAAAAGGGTATAGACATCTTGTAATTTTGTTGACATTCTGGAAGGGATCAGATTAACACATCACAGCCAGATAGATACATTATAGTAGCTAGCTACTGTGAATGAAAATGTTATGTTTGTGCGTCTCTAATAACCAATTTGACTGGGTTCATGCAAGTGACTGATTGATCGTGCCTGGGAGGAATCCTCCCTATCAGTATCTACAATTTGGCGGTATGCCCAGAACCTTGTTTTGAGAACAAAAAGGATATCTCAGTTTCAAGGTCTCAGCTTGGAGAGAAGAAGCCTCGTGAGGAATTGGTCAGTCGCATGTATGAACCAAACGTTAATGATGAATTCAATATGAATAAGCTAAATCATGCAAAAATAACTTGTCTGTGTAAGCAGTATATAAGAGAACTAACAGGACTGCCCAGGTGGAGCTCACTTCAGACCGGTACTTTATGCATTTAAGTTCGACTGTGACCTCTCCAGCTTGCTGTTAATAAACATAATGATTAATTTAAGATTGACCTCAGGTGTCCCTGGTGGGAATTTCCGCGACACTACCCCACTGAGTGGTTTTCTTCACTTTCTTCCAGTAGGCTACTGCTCAGTCTGTCAAAGTCGCCACCAACACGGCATACCAATCAATGCAATGGTGCTATTTTTTTTACAATGTCAATGATTCAACTTTAGCTATATTTTTGTATCTGAAAACAAGCAATTCTACTCGTAACCATATCTAATTAGTGTGCTAGCTTGCTTAGTTTACATATAGCGGGGCATTTAGATTGCTATCTGTCAGTTAATCGTACTAGCTGGTTGGCAGCAGGCAGACTGCTTCTCCTCAAACGATAATATAGAGCTGGCGGGATTTTCCATGCACCGGCAGAACAGAGAAGCTACGTCTGGTAAGACGATGGGTGGGGGTGTGTGTGTTTTTGTCAATAATAGCTGGTGTGCAATATCTAATATTAAAGAAGTCTCGAGGTATTGCTTGGCTGAGGTAGAGTACCTTATGATAAGCTGTAGACCACACTATCTACCAAGAGAGTTCTCATCTATATTATTCATAGCCATCTATTTACCACCACAGACCGATGCTGGCACTAAGACCGCACTCAACAAACTCTGTAAGGCCATAAGCAAACAAGAAAAGGCTCATCCAGAAGCGGTGCTCCATGTGGCCGAGGACTTTAATGCAGGCAAACTTAAATCAGTTTTACCAAATCCTTACCAGCATGTCACGTGCAACCAGAAGGAAAATAACTCTACACCACCTTTACTCCACACACACAGATGCATACAAAGCTCTCCCCTGCCCTCCATTTGGCAAATTTGACCATAACTCTATCCTCCTGATTCCTGCTTACAAGCAAAAACTAAAGCAGGAAGTACCAGTGACTCGCTCAATACGGAAGTGGTCAGATGATGCAGATGCTACGCTACAGGAATGTTTTGCTAGCACAGACTGGAATATGTTCCGGGATTCATCCAATGGCATTGAGGAGTATACCACCTCAGTCATTGGCTTCATCAATAAGTGCATCGACAACGTCGTCCCCACAGTGACAGTATGTACATATCCCAACCAGAAGCCATGGATTACAGGCAACATCCCCATCGAACTAAAGGCTAGAGCTGCAGCTTTCAACGAGCGGGACACTAATCCGGACACTTATTAGAAATCCCGCTATGCCCTCAGATGAACCATCAAACAAGCAAAGCGTCAATACAGGATTACTGGCTCTGAGACTCGTCGGATGTGGCAGGGCTTAAAAACTATTCAGGACTACAAAGGGAAACCCAGACGTGAGCTGCTCAGTGACGAGAGCCTACCAGACGAGCTAAATGCCTTTTATGCTCGCTTCAAGGCAAGCAACACTGAAGCATGCACGAGAGAACCAGCTGTTCTGGATGACTGTGTGATAACGATGTGAGCAAGATCTTTAAACAGGTCAACATTCACAAAGCTGCAGGGCCAGATGGATTACCAGGACGTGTACTCTAAGCATGCGCGGACCAACTGGCAAGTGTCTTCACTGACATTTTCAGCCTCTCCCTGAACGAGTCTGTAATACCTACATGTTTGAAGCAGACCACCATAGTCCCTGTGGCCTAGGAAGCGAAGGTAACCTGCCTAAATGATTACCGCCCGTATCACTCACGTCGGTAGCCATGAAGTGCTTTGAAAGGCTGGTCATGGCTCACATCAACAGCATCCCAGATACCCTAGACCCACTCCAATTCACATACTGCCCCAACAGATCCACAGATGACGCAATCTCAATCACACTGAACACTGCCCTTTCCCACCTGGACAAAAGGAACACCTATGTGAGAATGCTGTTCATTGACTACAGCTCAGCGTTCAACACCATAGTGCCCACGAAGCTCATCACTAAGCTAAGAACCCTGGGACTAAACACCTACCTCTGCACCTGGATCCTGGACTTCCTGACGGCCGCCCCCAGGTGGTAAGGGTTGGCAACAACACATCTGCCACGCTGATCCTCAACACTGGGGCCCCTCAGGGGTGTGTACTTAGTCCCCTCCTGTACTCTCTGTTCACCCCACGACTGCGTGGTCAAACACGATTTCAACACCATCATTAAGTTTGCTGAGGACACAACAGCCTGATCACCGACAACAATGAGACAGCCTATAGGGAGGAGGTCAGAGAACTGGCAGTGTGGTGCCAGGACAACATCCTCTCCCTCAATGTGAGCAAGGCTAAGGAGCTGATCGTGGACGACAGGAAAAGGCAGGCCTAACAGGTTGCCATTAACATCAACGGGGCTGTAGTGAAGCGGGTCGAGAGATACAAGTTCCACGGTGTCCACATCACCAGCTAACTATCATGGTTCAAACACACCAGACATGAAGAGTCATCGTGAAGAGGGCACGACAAAACCTTTTCCTCCTCAGGAGACTGAAAAGATTTGGCATGGGTCCCCAGATCCTCAAAAAGTTCTACAGCTTCACCATTGAGAGCATCCTGACAAGCTGCATCACCATCTAGTTTGGCAATTGCTCAGCATCTGACTGGAAGGCACTACAGAGCGTAGTGCATATGGCCCAGTACATCACTGGGGCCAAGCTTCCTGCCATCCAGGACCTATATAATAGGCGGTGTTAGAGGAAAACCCATAAAATTGTCAGAGACTCCAGTCATCCAAGTCATAGACTGTTCTCTCTGCTACCGCACGGCAAGCGGTACCGGAGCGCCAAGTCTAGGATCAAAAGGCTCCTTAACAGCTTCTACCCCCAAGCCATAAGACTGCTGAACATTTAATCAAATGGCCACCAGACTATTACATTGACCCCCCCTTTCATTTGTTTTGTGCACTGCTGGTACTCACTCTTTATTATCTATGCATAGTCACTTCACCCCTACCTACATGTCCAAATTACCTCAACTAACCTCTACCTCCGCATACTGCCTCGGTACCGGTACCCCCTGTATATAGCCTCGTTATTGTTCTGTTATTGTGTTACTTTTTATAATTTTTTTGTTTTTACATTAGTTTATTTGGTAAATATTTTCTTAACTCTTCTTAAACTCCACTGTTGGTTAAAGGCTTGTAAGTAAGCATTTCACGGTAAGGTCTACACTTGGCGCATGTGACAAATAAAGTTTGATTTGATTTGATCTTAGTTACTGCTGATTTTTATGTAACACCGCTATACACTGAGTATACAAAACAGTATGAACACCTGCTCTTTCGATGACATAGACTGACCAGGTGAATTACAGGTGAAAGCTATGATCTCTTATTGATGTCACGTGTTAAATCCACTTCAATCAGTGTAGATGAAGGGCAGGAGACAGGTTAAAAAATGATTTTTAAACCGTGAGACAATTGACACATGGATTGTGTATGTGTGCCATTCAGATGGTGAATGGGCAAGACAAAATACACTAAGTATGTGGACAACTGCTCGTTGAACATCTCATTCAAAATAATGGGCATTAATATGGAGTTGGTCCACCCTTTGCTGCTAAACAGACTTCACTCTTCTGGGAAGGCATTCCACTAGATGTTGGAACATTGCCACAACAACTTGCTTCCATTCAGTCACAAGAGCATTAGTGAGGTCGGGCACTGATGTTGGGCGACTAGGCCTGGCTCACAGTCGGCGTTCCAATTCATCCCAAAGGTGTTCGATGGGGTTCAGCTCAGGGCTCTGTGCAGGCCAGTCAAGTACTTCCGCACCGATCTCGACAAACCATTTCTGTATAGACCTCGCTTTGTGCACGGGGGCATTGACATGCTGAAACAGGAAAGGGCCTTCCCAAAACTGTTGCCACAAAGTTGGAAGCACAGAATCGTGTAGAATGTCATTGTATGCTGTAGCGTGGCCCGAAGGCGCCAGGCTCCCCAGCATTATGCACTCCTGCCACCTTCAGTACGCACACCTGCCTTCCGCCCGTCCCGCGCATCAGCAATTATTGGACTCACCTGGATTCAATCACCTGTTTATTACCTCCTCTATATTTGTCTGTTCCCCAGCTCTGTTCCCTGAAGCTGCATTAAATGCCCGAATGTTGTTGTTACCCGTGTGCTGACGCTGTTCCTGTCTTGTTACCTGTCTGTTCCACATTAAATGTTCAACTCCCTGTACCTGCTTCTCATTTCCAGCGTAGGTCTTTTCAATAACAGCACTTACAGTTGACCGAGGCAGCTTTAGCAGGGCAGAAATTTGATGAATTGACTTGTTGGAAAGGTGACACCCTATGAAGGTGCCACATTGAAAGTCACTGAGCTCTTCAGTACGGGCCATTCTACTGCCAAGGCTCATGTTTGGTTTACTCAGTGTAGAGTAGGCCGTCATTGTAAATAATATTTTTTTCTTAACTGACTTGCCTAGTTAAATAAAGGTTAAATAAAAAAATTAAAAAATGGTTATGATGTTGATGATAATCATAATCATAACCATTAACACCCACAAAATATTTATGTATAAATCGTTTCAGTAAGAACCGAATGCCATACTGTGAAGTTCTGTGCTGTGTGCATGTCTTTTTATAGCCAATAATCCTTCATTACCTTCCCACTGTTTGTCTGCGCAGTCACAATCTGAATGAAGGACAATTACAGAAAGGGAGAGGAGACAGAGAGACAGACAGGCAGGCAGGCAGGCAGGCAGGCAGGCAGGCAGGCAGGCAGGCAGGCAGGAAGAAATAAAGGAGGTAGAATTTAGACAGACAAATCACTGTTGAATACAAATGTTAATGATAATGCTCCATTTGATTTATACAACACTGCCCTCAGGAGGAATGTTAGTGAATTCCAATCATGAATTGATTAATGACTGTTATGACTAGTTTATTATGCATTATTAAAATTAGGTACCAATGAGCAAGAATAACATAATTTGAGCAGAATAAGGTAAAGGTAATGCTGTATTTTGGCTTAGAAAGGAGGCGTCAACAAAACTTTGATAATGTGACTAAAAAGACATCCTCAAAGCAGATCCTTCAATGCTGCCAGTTCAGTGCATGTGTGTGTGCGTACATACTTCTGTTTTGAACACAGTGAAGATTTTTCCTACTTTGTAGTAAGATTTGTCCGTTGTTGTAGTTCATGCCAAAAGGGCTTAGTTATTGTAATTAATCTATTTTTGTTTCAGATCCCTATTTAAAAAAACTCCCCTAAGCTAATGATCTATGCAAATGATCTCCCCTTTCATTTACTTACAGTAATTGGAAACATGTTACCCAATTTTGAGCGCCATTCGTCAATGCTCCCCTCTTTCACTCACCTACAGTATACACACACACGCACTCACTCACACACATGCGTGCACACACGTACAGACACACACACACACACACACACACACACACACACACACACACACACACACACACACACACACACACACACACACACACACACACACACACACACACACACACACACACATGGAAACACACACACAGCTAGATATTTTAATTTGCTTATTATCTTTTCAGAGGGATAATTCCAAAGGTAGAAGTCTACATCTGGAGGTGTTTCAACTGTCTGGTGAGTGTTGCAACCGAGGAGCAATTTTCAGCACTCGGTGGTCCCGTTCTGTGAGCTTGCGTGCCCTACCACTTCGCGGCTGAGCCGTTGTTGCTCCTAGATGTTTCCACTTCACAATAACTGTCACGCCTGCTCCCGCTCCAAAGTATTCATCATCATAACTAATACACAGTTCGGCTGATTAGAAAAGAAGGTAGAACCATGTAGGGTTCTATGTAGGGTTCTTCATAGAACCCTCTGTAAATGTTGTTTATCTAAAAACCTATATGAAGGGTTATGCCTAGAACCCTCTTTAAACGATTTTACCAAGAACCCTTTCATCTTTGAAGGGTTCTTCCCAGAACCCTCTATAAACGGTTTTACCAAGAACCCTTTCATCTTTGAAGGGTTCTTCCCAGAACCCTCTATAAACAGTTCCACCAGCCTTATTAGCCTTTATTTGTTTATTATTAGTTTTTTTTAATCAGCTTTTGCAGAAGCAGCAGGTACTCTTCCTGGGGTCCACAAAAAAACACAAAACATGAAAAGTAACAAAACACTGATACACTAATAGACAAGGACGGTCACACAAATTAAAAATACAAGGATATGCACACAATATTTCAAAAAAATATTCAAAAGTAAACTCTTTATGACAATACATTACACAGGCCTATATCATAAGACCTTCTTTGAGGGCCTAGCTATATCCTAACACAGTGGTGTTAGGAAACTCCTGGTTTACAGGCCACATCTGTAAACCAGGAGTTGCCTATTGGAATCCAGCCAGAGTGAGGATATCCAACAATTGGAGCTTTTAATCACCTGCATCCTGCATTCAGAATGACTGCCAGAATAGGGAAAATTGAGTAAGGAGATTACCTAAAAAAATCTAAACTGGAACAACCATCTCAGTAACATGTGCAATAACTCCAACTATGAAAAGATTGGATTCGTTTAGAAAAATATATATATTTTATCTTTGTGTAGCATAATATTAATCAACCAAACAATATACATGCAAAAACACAGATATTCTGCAATTCTGAAAATCAACCTGCAGTAGAGCATGCTGGGAAATATGTTCATGACGGGTGTGGTTTTGAGCGTTTTACTCTACATAGAGTAAAAATTTGCTAAAAAAGCAACAAATTCCTATGAAAATGACCTATGTGGCATCGATATGAGTCAGAAACAGTTATTCTAGTGTCAAAATTGACTACAAAGTGTAAATAGGATAATTTTGGTCATAAAGTCAGTCTTGTCTAAAATGGAGTTTGAAACATCTGTGCATCACAACGTGTAAATTAAGGTTGGGTTTTGATTTGTCAATGTCCATTTACTCACTTACATGGAGTGAACAGCTGCGGTGATTGCTCTCTATAGCATAGACAGTGAGACAGACCTGCCCATCAGCATTCTAGGGATTTCGAGGAAGTGAAATAGGCCACAGTGTCTCATAGGGGACAAATATCATTAACCAAATACAGAATCGGTCAGGAAACACACCTCCAAGACTGAAATCGCATTTTTCTAGTGAGCAACAGAAATACACGAGCACATCGGCGTGTTCAGTGGCTCTTTAACACCAACACCAAGGTTCTTTTACACCACTGAGTGTTGCGTTAATTTAACTCCTGAATCAACACTAGACATGTTACACTGAAAAATCAGCACTAAGTAAAACTGGGCAATTTGCTGTTTACCATACAAAACACTGCTGGTTCACTCATTCCCTTCTATTCTCCTACTCTCTGCTCAATAAAATCACAGAAAATACTAATTTGAAAGATAGAAATCATGTCAAAGAGATCAACTATGTCCGTACTGTATACTGTATGTAAAATGATTAAGGGAATGCTAGATACATGCGCAAATATTCCCATATAGGTACATTTTAAAACATTCTCACAAGTATCTTTTTAAACTCAAACTCCTGATGTTAAAGGATAAACACTGAGGTAAACACTAACACTAACTATTTAAAATAAATTTAAAAAGACAATAAAAAAGCCTATCAGATTCAGAAGGGTTCTACTGTATGTAGAACCCTTCTTGCCTTCCAAAGAATCCTTACTGACTTCCTTCTTGAGTCATCAAATAACCCTTTCTTCCAAGAAAACGGTTCTTAGGATGTTAAAGGTTTTAGGTAGAACCCTTTGCCTTACAAAGAACCCTCTACTTCCAAAAAGGGTTCTTCAGATGAAAACGGTTCTTGGTAGAACCCTATCCCTTTGCAAAGAACCCTTTCTGAACCCTTTTTTTCTGTGTAGGGCTGTGTAAGGCTGTCTGTGTGTGTGTTTGTGTGTGTCCATCCTGCCCTACCTGCTACTCAGCAGGCCAACAGACATCCCTACAGGGACGCAGCAGTCATCAAACCAAGACAGACTGTACAGGATTGAAATAGACAGAGGGATACAGGTCCGTTTCAGACAGGGCGTGGTTAATATGTCAACATTTCTGCTGCCTCAAGCTGTGTTTAGACAGAGATGGAGGACCAGGTATTCACATATCATTATCTTACAGTTACTGTAGGTGTTCATAGTAAGATGTTGGTCTACCTAATGATAGTAGATTTTACCTGGCATCTGAAACTAGCAGCCCTCCAGTTTCCAGTTCAATTCCCCCTTGTTCCATAGTTAAACTAACAATCTTCCAGCTTTTCTCTACCTGTCGCCACCTCCTGTAAGGTAGAGAATACAATGATGGATGAATAATTGCTTTTACACAGTGAGGAGCTAGAGCAGAGGAGCCTGTTTGGAAAAAGAATTCATTTCAGCAGGATATTCATCAGACACAATGTTGTATTTGATTAGCCCAGCCATTTGCAATAAGCTCAGAATCTATGAAGGACCTGATCCAGGTGAAGAATGTGTGTTTGTGTGCGTGCATGCGTGTGTGTGTGTGTGTGTTAGTATGACATGGAATGGGAGCTATTGAACGCATGTCTCTAGAATGTCTGACAGACAGACAGCCCATTTAACTGAGCTAATTGCAGTGAAATGGTGTACATTCTCAGGATATCAGGACACGCACACACACACATACAGATGCAATCAAGATATAAAAAATAATTATCCTATTATCATCTCTTCAGTCTGAGCATAAAAGGTTGCAGTATAAAGACAACTCGGTTTGAAAAGGAAAAGGTTTCTCAGTTTGCCCTACTTCCAAACTGTCATTTGAAACATACACATATCAAACCTGCACCAGGCAGATCCAGAGTACCGCTCAGAACTCGCTCTCGCAGGTAACAGACAAACAAGACGTTCTCTAGCATGGCACCACATGACCTACATATCACAGAACTGTCACTATCACTGAGAATAGATGGAAATTGAATCCATGTAGAAAATTGGTGTTTGGCTTGACCGTGACATGGTCAACATCACAAGCAAACAACTGGAAAACATCAGCAGCACACTATACAGTGCATTCGCAAAGTATTCAGACCCCTTGACTTTTTCCACATTTTGTTGCGTCACAGGCTTATTCTAAAATGGATTACATACAGTTTTTTTCCTCAGCAATCTACACACAATACCCCAAAATGAAAACAAGTTAAAAAAAAAATTGAAATGTATTAAAATTCAAAAATTAAATCTAGAATCGGCTTCCTATTTCGCAACAAAGCCTCCATCACTTATGCTGCCAAACATACCCTCGTAAAACTGACTATCCTACCGATCCTTGACTTCGGCGATGTCATTTACAAAATAGCCTCCAACACTCTACTCGGCAAATTGGATGCAGTCTATCACAGTTGCCATCCGTTTTGTCACCAAAGCCCCATACACTACCCACCACTGCGACCTGTATGCTCTTGTTGGCAGGTCCTCGCTACATATTTGTCGCCAAACCCACTGGCTCCAGGTCATCTATAAGTCTTTGCTAGGTAAAGCTCCGCCTTATCTCAGCTCACTGGTCACCATAGCAACACCCACCTGTAGCACGCGCTCCAGCAGGTATATTTCACTGGTCATCCCCAAAGCCAATACCTCCTTTGGCCACCTTTCCTTCCAGTTCTCTGCTGCCAATGACTGGAACGAATTGCAAAAATCACTGAAGCTGGAGACATATCTCCCTCACTAACTTTAAGCACCAGCTGTCAGAACAGCTTACCGATCGCTGCACCTGTACACAGCCCATCTGTAAATAGCCCATCTAACTACCTACCTCATCCCCATATTTGTTTTTGTTTTTCTGCTCTTTTGCACACCAGTATTTATACTTGCACATCCTCATCTGCACATCTATCACTTCCAGTGTTAATTGCTAAATTGTAATTACTTCGCCACTATGGCCTATTTATTGCCTTACCTCCTTACTTCATTTGCACACACTGTACACAGATTTTTCTATTGTGTTATTGACTGTACGTTAGTTTATCCCATGTGTAACTCTGTGTTGTTGTTTTTGTTCCACTGCTTTGCTTTATCTTGGCCAGGTCGCAGTTGTAAATGAGAACTTGTTCTCAACTGGCCTACCTGGTTAAATAAAGGTGAAATAAAAAAAATCAGGTGCATCCTGTTTCCATTAATCATCCTTGAGATGTTTCTGCAATTTGATTGGCGTCCAGCTGTGGTAAATACAATTGATTGGACATGATTTGTAAAGGCACAAACATGTCTATATACTGTAAGAACAGAGCAAAGACCAAGCCATGAGGTCCAAGGAATTGTCCGTAGAGCTCCGAGACAGGATTGTGTCAAAGCACAGAAGGTCCCCAAGAAAACACTGGCCTCCAACATTCTTAAATGGAAGAAGTTTGGAACCACTAAGATTATTCCTAGAGATTCTCTGGTCTGATGAAAACAAGATTGAACTCTTTGTCCTGAATGTCAAGCGCAAAGTCTGGAGGAAACCTGGTACCTTCCCTACGGTGAAACATGGGGGTGGCAGCGCTCAGGACCTCAGACTGGGACAAAGGTTCACCTTCCAAGGTTCACCTTGGACTTGAACCTGATCGAACATCTCTGGAAAGACCTGAAAATAGCTGTGCTGCGACGTTCCCCATCCAAGATAATCTGCAGATAAGAATGGGAGAAACTCCCCAAATACAGATGTGCCAAGCCTGTAGCGTCATACCCAAGAAGACTCGGGGCTGTAATCGAAGCCAAAGGTGCTTCGACAAAGTACTGAGTAAAGGGTCTGAATTCTTAAGTAAATATGATATTTCAGTTTTTTTTATTTTATAAGTTGCAAAATGTGCTAAAAACCTGTTTTTGCTTTATCATTATGGGGTATTGTGTGGAGATTGATGAGGGAAGAAAACAATTTTACATTTTACATAAGGGGTCTGAAAACTTTCCGAATGCACTGTATATTAGGGGCATTTCATTTGAACTGTTATGCAATACAAAGGGTTAAAAGACAGTTAAGCAACAGGAATGTGTGTGTGTGTGTGTGTGTGTGTGTGTGTGTGTGTGTGTGTGTGTGTGTGTGTGTGTGTGTGTGTGTGTGTGTGTGTGTGTGTGTGTGTGTGTGTGTGTGTGTGTGTGTGTGTGTGTGTGTGTGTGTGTGTTGAGTGAAGTTATTTGATTTAGCAAGGACTGAATCTTGGAGGACTCATTTTGCTCAGTGGTGTGGCTGAGTGTTCCATGGTTCCTTAAGAGCTTTTGCCAAGGAGCTTAGTTCCGATAGTGCCTGTGGAGCATTATTAATCACTGAGCAAACAGACCAGTCCTCCTCACTCTTCTCCCCCCTTTCTCACCCCTCTATTTCCCCCCTCACCCCCCTTTTTCCCCCTTTTGCTTTTTTGAGTGAAAATTCCTTGAGAACACACACACACACAGCCTTGATCCTCAACCCACTTTCCATCTCATCCCTTGTTCCTTTTTACTCTTCTTCCACAGTTTTATCAATCTCCTTGAGAGTGGATATATTTCCACTTGTTGAAATGTTCCACTTGATGTCCCACATCTTGTACCTAAAAGGTTGTGACACAATGTCTTTCTCTTTTTGCTATAAAGTGAGATCATTTTTTTAGGCTTAAGCGTAGTGTTGGTTTAGTGTTGGTTTGGTTTAGTTTTGATCACTTAGTTTCACTGGTTAGTTTAACTGTGGCTATAGTTTGTCAGTCTCTGCTTTGTTTGGCTAGGTAAGTTGAACTATGGTTGGTCTGTTAGTCTAATTGGTTGGTTTACTGTTGGTTTGGTGTCAGTTTTTGGTATGTTGGCATGGTGTTAGTTTGGCAATTGTGGTGTTATTATGACATCCAGTCTAAACATCCTGAGGTCTGGCATCTTACTGGCACAGAGACGTGATACACCCGGAGTCAGATTTCACCCAATTTTACACATTACAGCTCACTGGCACACACCTACCTTCATGTGGGTATGTTAGTGTATATGCAAGCCAAGGGAAGCACTCATGGGAAAGAGAGCCACATCTGTGAGTCTGGCCACAGCTGCCAGCGACGTGTGAATCCTAGCTGCATGTCACTCCCTCTCCTCCCTCACCTCCCCCATTCCACCCCTTTCCTTCCCTCTTCTCTTCTCCCCCGACTCAACCATCCTGTCTCTTCTCTCCACCGTCTCCTCCTCTCCTCCTTCTTCTCCCCTCTCACCTCCTTTCATCCCTCTCCTCCCTCTATCCAAACTCATGCTACCTACCCAACTACACACTAGGAGGGACTGAGCAGGAGGGGATGGAGAGATGGAAAAAGGGAGGGAAGAGAAACAAACAGAGTTACAGAAAGAAAAGCGAGTAGGTAGATAGATACACTCTTAGAAATAAAGGTGGTATCTAGAACTTTAAAGGGTTCTTTGGCTGTCACTATAGGAGAACCCTTTGAAGAACCCATTTGGTTCCAGGTAGAACCCTTTTAGGTTACATGTTGAACCCTTTCGACAGAGAGTGTGGAACCAAAAAGGGTTATCATATGGAGACAGTCGAAGAACCCTTTTGGAACCGTTTATTCTAAGTGTGTAGGAGTGAGAGTAAAATCATGAACCTTAGATATAGCTTAGATCTACAGAGAACTATGATCACCTCTTTACTCTGGTTAACTACCTAATGATATTGGAGAGTTCTTCTTAGTCCAGATAACGATCATTAGAAGTAACGGACGATTGATGAGAGTTGACTAGGCTGGCTGACAGGTCAACCCGTGGGGCTGAGTTACAGAGGACCTTCTCTATACCTTTGACAGACAACCACCTGTGAGCTGTTCTTGACAGGTCTGCTGCTATGGACAGAGTCAACTCTGCAATGTCAGTACTACCTACTACAGACAGAGTAGAGGGGACAGAGAGAGTGAAACTCTACATCGTCATCACTTCTGACCTGAGTGGACGTACCATGGCTTTCTACTGGCAGATAGTGGGAGACTGAACAAGGAGAGAGATCAAGGTGGACAGAGATATAAATGCGACTTTGAGAGACCGGAGGGGGTCTGAGCTAAGGGGGGCTCTCTTGGATTGACACGGATAGACCGAGAGAAGGAGAAAAAGAAAGAGGGAAGGGAGAGATCTATCTCTCTCTCTCTGGGACAGTGTGTCAAGATGCAGTTGTTGTTTTTCCATGAGGTGTGGGAGATGGAGGGATTGCAAACCGTGGGGATACTCCTGGTGGTCTGTAGCTCCCTCAAACTGATGCACTTCCTGGGGCTCATCGATTTCTCCTCAGAAGGTAAGATACAGGGGGCTGAGGGATGGATATGAGACAGGGGACAGGGGGAGGTAAGGGACAGGCATAGGTAGGGATATGGGTAGGAGAATAGGCAAGGTTATGGGCTGGGGACAGAAGTAGGAGCTTCGGGTTAGGGAGAGGGTTAGGGACATGGATTAGGTTTGGGGACAGGGGTAGGTTGCAATTAGGATGAGGATAAGCTCCGGGGAAAGGGAAGGGTAGGAGGCAGAGGGGTAAACACTAGAGTTTCGGTAAAAGATAGTCAGGTTTGGGCAGTAGCATGTTCTGGGGCAGAAGTAGGTGTAGAAGGTGGTGATTCAGGCCGGGGTAGGGATAACAGTAGGGGAAGAAGAAGGGAAAGAGAAAATAAAAATATTAAAGGAGGGAAATGTTTCTGGTTGTTATTCAAGGCAGGAACGTCTATGTGCGGCAAGAAGACTAAATCCTTCAGCTATCCGATAAATGGTGGACTTTATTGGCTATAATTCAGGTTGTTGTATGTCTAAGTAAGTGGTGTGTGTGTGCGTGTGCGTGTGCGTGTGCGTGTGTGTGTGTGTGTGTGTGTGAAGCCATGCTAATGCGCCCTAACCCAAACATACGTAGTAAATTAGCATGACCTGATTTCTCCCTATCATCAGGTGTGTGTGTGTGTGTCGATGGTTTGGGAGATGTGGGGCAGAAATAGCTCTGCATGTGTGTCTACTCTCTCTGTCCTCTTGCACTCTTCTCTGTGCCTAATGAGCTGTGGACTGGGACAGTCTAGAGTTTATATTTGTACTGGAAAGATGAAATTTTTTGGATAGTGGGTCATGGATTGTGGCAGTTTGAGGTTAATAGTAAACATGTTTTTCCTAAACGTGGTTTGTGTATGGGTACCCTCAAGGGAACACAAGGCAGAGTTAGCCGAAAAGACCCAACAAAAATTCCAGACATTCTTTGACTTGAGATGATAGGGTCCATTTCATCAACTGCTTTTCCTCATTACATAGGTAATAATGTCACCCTGTGTGTGCGTGCGCTTTGGCTAGAGACGGAGCAGTATGTGAGTGACTTAGCCCTAGTGGCCATATGGCTGGGATTACCCTGATTGGGCCAGATCACAAACACACACACTACATCCCATCTCCCTGGGCTACTGTGTGTGTGTGTGTGTGTGTGTGTGTGTGTGTGTGTGTGTGTGTGTGTGTGTGTGTGTGTGTGTGTGTGTGTGTGTGTGTGTGTGTGTGTGTGTGTGTGTGTGTGTGTGTGTGTGCGTGTCAGTACCTCTAGCTCTAATATCTAACCTTGAGATACCTATTTTGGCAGCACACCTGTAGGGGGTAGGACAAGGTACCATAATATCCGGACTGTTGAGCGCACCTAAATATAAGCCGCACCCACTGAATTTTTAAAAAAGTATTATTTTGAACATAAATAAGCCGCACATGTCTATAAGCCGCAGGTGCCTACCGGTACATTGAAACAAATTAACTTTACAGGCTTCAACGAAACACGGCTTGTAACAAAAATAAATAGGCTTTAACGAAACACGGCTTGTAACAAAAAATAAAAAATGAGCAGTAAACAGTTGCCTACCAAGAAAGTCATTGCTCCAGACCAAGCTCCCGTGCAGCAGCTCGATTTCCTTTTCCAACAGCCAGATCAATCGCCTTCAACTTGAAAGCTGCATCATATGCATTTCTCCGTGCCTTTGCCATGATGAGGGTGACAAAATGACTACCGTAATCAGAATGATGGGAAGTTTAAGTGCGCTCGATTTAATCTAAACAGTAAACAAAAAAGTTGTTTGACCTTAACCCGTTCGTCAATTTCATTGGTCTAATGAAAGCTTCATGCCGCCAAAAAACTGAGCATGTCACAGAATGTGTTTTTTTGTTTGTTTTTGAAAAAAAAAAAAATATCCATATATTAGCCGCGTCATTGTTTAAGCCGCGAGGTTCAAAGCCTGGGAAAAAAGTAGCGGCTTAAAAGTCCGGAAATTACGGTAAACAGGTCAACAGCTTGTCGTTGAAACATAGTCGTTGTTATGTCAACCTGTGTGTGTGTGTTTGTGTGTATATTAGGGCACTGTGTGCGTGTGCATGTTGGGGGGGCTGCCGTTGGGGGGGCTGCCGTGGGACATTCAGGTTACCAGATGACAGAGAGCAATATAGAGCTATTGTGAGCAAAGTGAGACATCTGTTACCCCCCCCCCCCCCCCCCCCCCCCGGCCTTCACAACTGCATACACAGAGTTCCCACCTGGGTAAAGAGTTTTCATCTCTTTAGGTGATTCAGACTGGAGTAAATAAAAAATTCTGCTGAAAAATAAGGTAATATATCATACAGATACAGTAGCAGCTGTCATGATTATACGCTGCTCCTAAAACCACTCTGGTACATCCCTCTGAGCTGTATTCCACTACTTTACTTGTGTAATTCAATCTCTGTAATGGCAAAACACTGCATTGACAAGCACAAATTATAAAGTACATTACTTGCTGGCAGAATCCCATCCACACACACACTCTCTCTTTCTCTCAAGTGCACACACCACACACCCTGGGGCTGAGGGCTGACTGGAACTGTGCGACGTGGCCAGATGTATTATCTGAGGCCTAATTGGCTGCATGGTCAGCTTTCAAATGACAACAACAGACTCCCAATGACCAGCACAGACCAGGAGAGAGGAAGAGACATGGAGAAAGAGAGAGGTAAAGAGTTAGATAGATAGAGAGTACTGATATACAATACAGAGTACAGAAGTGTATTAATGTATTGCTATAGTTAGGGTTAAGGTTATACAGTGCTGGTCTCTATCATGGCCTTCATCCCTCAGACTGCTGGAGTTCTACTCAAAGGTGTGAAGTTGCTGTTACCATGGAGACGCAAGAGTAAGTCCCTCTCTTCTTCTCTTTGCCTTAACCTTTAGGACACAGAGGGATGCAGTATTGTTATACTTGGGTTGTACTTGTACTGTTTGTGTGATAAGGTGAAGATGGGGTGAGCAGCGAGTAACATGGGCTGATTTCTGGTGGATGAGTTCTGATGGAGACGTTCTGATGGATGAGTTCTAGTGGATGAGTTCTAATGGATTTGTTTTGGAGTTCTGATGGATGAGTTCTGGAGATCTGATGGCTGAGTTCTGGTGGATGAGTTCTGCTCTGTGAGAATGTGAGGACTGGTGGGGTTTGAGTTGTTCGATTAAGGTCCCTGTGAATCTTGATCGAACAGATAGCTCAAAGTCGTTTCCAAGTAATAGGACCCATGAGCACCAACATGTGAAGTTCATAGGAGCATGTCAAATTGGGTATCAAATGAAAACTATTTTGGAGAAAAGAAAGCATATATACATTTTTCAACCATTTTGTATCCTTATAATTAGGAATAAAAAAAGTCTTAAAATGTATTAGAAATATATAAAAAAATAACAATGTTGAAGTAAAGACCACTGCCAACTAATAGCAACACATTTTAGTTTAGGATAATTTTTCTGCCTTCTGTAAGTTTAAGAAACATTGCCTTGTGCCTTGAAATCCCGTTACCAAAAACCCACATATCGTTAATAATGAAAGTTCATAGAAGTAACAAGTAAATGTAAAACTATCAATAAGTTAGTGTTTTTACTGATATCAATTTTGTTTATGACCAAGCTCCCATTAAGTGATCCAAACTCAAAATTCCGTTACCAAATCGGTGGCTGAATTTCTGCAATTCAACTGGCTACAATGGCAAATCATAGTATTAAAAAAACATATTTGGGTTCACAGGTTTAGGTTCACAATACTGTACTGAACTCTACTGTACTGAACTCTACTGTACTATGATCTACTGTGCTTTACTTTGATGTCCAAACTTGTAAAACATAGACGTCTATGATTGGTTCAGACTTGTAGTCTTGTTTGGGGGCAAAGTTCATTAAAATAATAGCCAGTGTGTAGAATAATACCCAAATATGCAAAGGAGGACATTGAATATTTATACCTTTCTGTACCTATCACCATGAAAAGAATTACATTCATATCCATAATTATGCATTTCTTTGTAGTACAGATCAGGGAACCATGATGAAATTCCGTTACCGCAATTCCGTTACCGTGTGTAAACCCATTGAGTTGTATGGAGTTGTATGGTTTGTTCAACTTTGAAATCAATGTTTTGTTGTGTGTCATACATTTTAACTGACAAATCTGTTATTGTGGAATTGCCCTCAACTGGCTTACCGTATTATGGTAGCCTAGGAATTGTCTAGAAATTGTGCTGCATTAATTCCTTAATCTCTCTGAAAATATGACATAAATGTGATTCCTACCTCATAAGAACCTTTTATCTTGCTCTGTTTGCCATTGACTTCCCTCAGTTCCCTATAGTCGGTTCAGACTAAAGATGTAATTATGGCTTCATACTGAGTATTCATGATTTGTTTGTGTTTGCCAATGACTCCCCCGTAGAGGTCTGTGTATGGTGGTGTAAACTAATAGCTGAAATGGACGCCCGTCCTAGAAAAGCCAGGTCAGCGAACCAAACCGCAAACCGCTGCCCTTACTATGGGAGACTGCCGCGCATGCTTCAATGCGTGTTGCTTATGCTGTGTGTGCATGCATGCGTGCATGGCTGTGGGTTTGCATGTCATTTTATGTGCATGTGCAGGTCTACGTCTGTGAGATTGTGTTTCTGTGTGTGCTCTGTCTAACCTCTGCTATGGTTGGTGATTACAGGTAACACTCCCACCATCAAAAGTAAAAAGACTATAAAGCAGAGATTCCTCAAGCTGCTCCCCTGCTGCACGCCTTCCGTTGCCGCCTCAGTCAGTCAATGCAAGTGACTCTTCACTCTCTACAAACACACGGGAGCGCAAATGCGCACACACACACCCACGCAAACACACACACACACAATATATATCTGGATATACTGTATCTCAGTATCATTGTACTGTGTGTTTTGGTCTCCTGGGAAAATGATGATATTTTTGTCTGATATGGTGTGTGATGGAGTCTGATGTGCAGAGGTGAGATGGGGACAGACAGTCGCCCATGCTATACCTGTTGGGATAGGAGAACAAGTGGGGGATGGTTGTCTTCAGCTGACCGTGTGTGTAAGGAGGTTGGGATAGAGGAAGAGAGGGATGAGTGGAGAGAGAAATGGATGAGGAGGGAGAGATGTAATGTGAGGATCATATCATTTTGGTTGAAGATCTGATGGCTTTTGTTGTTACACTGTTGTTTCGATAGGTTACCACTACTTTCACTGAACGTTATCGTCAATGAGTACATCAGTTTACTATATTAACCACTGCATAGATATTCAGGAAACTGACAGTGTGATGTTGATATTTTCTATTGATGACTTGACAACTACGTGTCTTCCTTTACATTTACATTACATTTAAGTAATTTAGCAGACGCTCTTATCCAGAGCGACTTACAAATTGGTGCATTCACCTTATGATATCCAGTGGAACAACCATTTTACAATAGTGCATCTAAATCTTTTAAGGGGGGGGGGTTAGAAGGATTACTTTATCCTATCCCAGGTATTCCTTAAAGAGGTGGGGTTTTAGGTGTCTCCGTAAGGTGGTGATTGACTCCGCTGTCCTGGCGTCGTGAGGGAGCTTCTTCCACCATTGGGGTGCCAGAGCAGCGAACAGTTTTGACTGGGCTGAGCAGGAACTGTGCTTCCTCAGAGGTAGGGAGGCGAGCAGGCCAGAGGTGGATGAACGCAGTGCCCTTGTTTGGGTGTAGGGCCTGATTAGAGCCTGAGGGTACGGAGGTGCCGTTCCCCTCACAGCTCCGTAGGCAAGCACCATGGTCTTGTAGCGGATGCGAGCTTCAACTGGAAGCCAGTGGAGAGAGCGGAGGAGCGGGGTGATGTGAGAGAACTTGGGAAGGTTGAACACCAGACGGGCTGCGGCGTTCTGGATGAGTTGTAGGGGTTTAATGGCACAGGCAGGGAGCCCAGCCAACAGCGAGTTGCAGTAATCCAGACGGGAGATGACAAGTGCCTGGATTAGGACCTGCGCCGCTTCCTGTGTGAGGCAGGGTCGTACTCTGCGAATGTTGTAGAGCATGAACCTACAGGATCGGGTCACCGCCTTGATGTTAGTGGAGAACGACAGGGTGTTGTCCAGGGTCACGCCAAGGTTCTTAGCACTCTGGGAGGAGGACACAAGGGAGTTGTCAACCGTGATGGCGAGATCATGGAACGGGCAGTCCTTCCCCGGGAGGAAGAGCAGCTCCGTCTTGCCGAGGTTCATCTTGAGGTGGTGATCCGTCATCCACACTGATATGTCTGCCAGACATGCAGAGATGCGATTCGCCACCTGGTTATCAGAAGGGGGAAAGGAGAAGAATAATTGTGTGTCGTCTGCATAGCAATGATAGGAGAGACCATGTGAGGATATGACAGAGCCAAGTGACTTGGTGTATAGCGAGAATAGGAGAGGGCCTAGAACTGAGCCCTGGGGGACACCAGTGGTGAGAGCACGTGGTGCGGAGACGGATTCTCGCCACGCCACCTGGTAGGAGCGACCTGTCAGGTAGGACGCAATCCAAGCGTGGGCCGCGCCGGAGATGCCCAGCTCGGAGAGGGTGGAGAGGAGGATCTGATGGTTCACAGTATCAAAGGCAGCAGATAGGTCTAGAAGGATGAGAGCAGAGGAGAGAGAGTTAGCTTTAGCGGCGCTCTTCAGTTTAGGAGAATTGTAATATAATGTAAATGTAACGATTACTTATATCTAGCTGTATGTTCAGGTAAAGCTACAGTAGTGTAATGATATTTCAAAAGTTGATCATTAACATTGATATACACTGAGTGTACAAAACATTAAGAACACCTTATTAATATTGAGTTGCACAGGGATGCTGGCCCATGTTGACTCCAATGCTTCCCACACTTGTGACAAGTTAGCTGAATGTCCTTTGGGTGGTCGACCATTCTTGATACACACAGGAAACTGTTGAGCTTGAAAAACCCAGCAGAGCTGCAGTTCTAAGCACAAACTGGTGTACCTGGCACCTACAAGCATACCCCGTTTAAAGGCACTTAAATATTTTGTCTTGCTTTTCACCATCTGAATGGAACATATACACAATCCATGTCTCAATTGCTTCAAGGATAAAAAAAATCATTTTTTACCCTGTCTCTTCCCTTCATCCACACTGATTTGAAGTGGATTTAACAATTGACATCAATAAGGCATCATAGCTTTCACCTAGATTCACCTGGCCAGTCGATGTCATGGAAAGAACAGGTGTTCCTAATGTTTTGTACACTCAGTGTGCTTGGTTATGTTTTTAATTACTAGTACCAATTATAAGGTGTGCCAGGCAGGCACCTGTAGGAGTAGCCTATAGGTACGTATATATAACATACAGTACCTCTCTCTGTCCCACAGACAGCGTAGAAGATGACTTTGAGTTGTCCACTGTGTGCCATCGACCAGAGGGTCTGGACAAACTACAGGAGCAGACCAAGTTCACCAAGAAGGAACTACAAGTTCTCTACAGGGGCTTCAAGAATGTGAGTCTGGGGATGCGGGAGAGGGTATGGGGATGGAGTTATGGGATGTTAGAAGCCTGCGGCTGAGGATGGGGGTTGGGAAAGGGGAGGAAACTTCAAGTTCTTTACAGGGGTTTCACAAGCTTTTCTTTAAGCAAAGCTGTTTTGATATATACAGTTGAAGTCAGAAAGTTACATACACCTTAGCCAAATACATTTAAACTCAGTTTTTCACCATTCCTGACATTTAATCCTAGTAAGAATTCCCTGTCTTAGGTCAATTAGGATCACCACTTTAGAATTATAGTAGAGAGAATGATTTATTTCAGCTTTTACTTCTTTCATCACATTCCCAGTGGGTCAGAAGTTAACATACCCTCAATTAGTATTTGGTTCACTGCCTTTAAATTGTTTAACCTGGGTCAAACATCTCGGGTAGCCTTCCACAAGCTTCCCACAATAAATTGGATGAATTTTGGCCCATTCCTCCTGGCAGAGCTGGTGTAACTGAGTCAGGTTTGTAGGCCTCCTTGCTCACACACGCTTTTTCAGTTTTGCCCACACATTTTCTATAGGATTGAGGTCAGGGCTTTGTGATGGCCACTCCAATACCTTGACTTTGTTGCCCTTAAGCAATTTTACCACAACTTTGGAAGTATACTTGGTGTCATTGTCCATTTGGAAGACCCATTTGCGACCAAGCTTTAACTTCCTGACTGATGTCTTGAGATGTTGCTTCAATATATCCACATACTTTTCCTGCCTCATGATGCCATCTATTTCGTGAAGTGCACCAGTCCCTCCTGCAGCAAAGCATCGCCACAGCCGTGCTTCACGGTTGGGATGGTGTTCTTCGGCTTGCAAGCCCCCCCCTTTTTCCTCCAAACGTAACAATGGTCATTATGGCCAAACAGTTCTGTTTTTGTTTCATCAGACCAGAGGACATTTCTCCAAAAAATACGATCTTTATCCCCATGTGCAGTTGCAAACCGTAGTCTGGCTTTTTTTATGGCTGTTTTGGAGCAGTGGCTTCTTCTTTGCTGAGCGGCCTTTCAGGGTATGTTGATATAGCACTCGTTTTACTGTGGATATAAATACTTTTGTACCTGTTTCCTCCAGCATCTTCACAAGGTCTTTTGCTATTGTTCTGGAATTGCACTTTTCGCACCAAAGTACGTTCATCTCTAGGAGACAGAACGCGTCTCCTTCCTGAGCGGTATGATGGCTGCGTAGTCCCATGGTGTTTGTACTTGCGTACTATTGTTTGCACAGATGAACGTGGTACCTTCAGGTGTTTGGAAATTGCTCCCAAGGATGAACCAGACTTGTGGAGGTCTGCATTTTTTTTCTGAGGTCTTGGCTGATTTCTTTTGATTTTCTCATGATGTCAAGCAAAGAGGCACTGAGTTTGAAGGTAGGCCTTGAAATACATCCACAGGTACACCTCCAATTGACTCAAATGACGTCAATTAGCCTATCAGAAGCTTCTAAAGCCATGACATCATTTTCTGGAATTTTCCAAGCTGTTTAAAGGCACAGTCAACTTAGTGTAGGTAAACTTCTGACCCACTGGAATTGTGATACAGTGAATTATAAGTGAAATAATCTGTCTGTAAACAATTGTTGGAAAAATGACTTGTGTCATGCACAAAGTAGATGTCCTAACCGACTTGCCAAAACTATTGTTTGTTGACAAGAAATGTGTGGAGTGGTTGAAAAATGAGTTTTAATGATTTCAACCTAAGTGGATGTAAACTTCCGACTTCAACTGTTATAGTAGAAGTATTTACATGGTAGCAGACTTGCAAATTGACTCTGATCCTGTTATTTTCTGTGTTGTTGTTTGTAGGAGTGTCCGAGTGGAGTGGTGAATGAGGAAACCTTTAAAACCATCTACTCTAAATTCTTCCCCCAGGGTGGTGAGTTTTTAACATAGTATTTCAAAGATCTGATACTCCCCAAAGTAACTGACAAATTGAACAAGGAGGGCAACATTTAACAACAATGACACTTGTATTTATGTGATGCCCCATTGAATATATTTTTTAAACATTATGTCTGTGCTACTTACAGTAGGACACTTACACGGCTGTGTTTGAAATTATATTTAGGTTGAATTTTTATTCAACTGCTTGTCACAGGTGGATAGTGCCTTGTTTGAAGTGACATATATGTACTCACAACTTGTTTGATCAAGTTACAGTAGGAAAGGGTCTTTGGGTCTTGTTCTCAGTATATTTTTTTTGCATGAAGTATTCCCAGATATATTTTCTATGATACATTGTGTACATCTCTGTCCTTTCAGATTCGGGTGCGTATGCACATTTCTTGTTTGAAGCCTTTGACACTAACAAGAATGGATCAGTTAGTTTCGAGGTAAGACTATTTTTACTATTGTCTACTTCCTAAGGGAGTGAGGAAAACTCTCCATCTGTAAATATGCAGCTGTAACATAATACATACCTTTCCTCTCCTTTTCAACACACACACACACATGCACACGCACGCGCACACACGCACGCGCACGCACGCACACGCGCACACACACACACACACAACCTAAGGGTCGCAACATTGTTGATGAACACACTGGTGAGCATATAATGTATTGCAGTGAGCCACATAATCTTCTTTGCTGATGCTATAGCCCCAGGCAACTCGTATTGTGATATCACAACACAATATATGCCCTTCCTCACACTCAATGTCAGTGCATAGCTTTAAACAGCTTGTATGGATGGTTATTAACTTGTAGTGGTGGAAAAAAGGTAAATGTTGAATGTGTGACAGGTGGCGAGGAATTTTTTTCTGTCTTTTCACAGGACTTTGTGTTCGGTCTGTCTATCATTCTGAGAGGAACGATAAATGACCGGCTAAACTGGGCCTTCAACCTGTACGACCTGAACAAAGACGGCTGCATCACCAAAGAGGTAACACACACGGATGCACACACATACATATACACACACACGCACACAATATACCTACCATTCTGAATTCTGAAGTTCTAAGTTCTGAGCTTTCTTTGTTCTAAATGTGACCGGTTACAGGAGGCGTTTGACACTATGTCCTCCTTCACAGGCCATTAAAAATCATTATTTACATTTTTTTTTAAAACCTTCTTGAACATGTGAACTTTCATGTGCCTTAATTACAAATGTGTATGAGATCTGTAAATATCAAGAAAAAAATTGCCTAGAATACCAAAGGAGAAAGCACTGAGCTATTCAGGGAGAAAGACAGGATACTTCCTGGCTAGTTATGATTGGCTGAGATAATTGTGTCGTTGGAAATGCAGAGAGATAAGTCCTGATTGGTCTGTCATGTTACAGGCTTCTGTCTATAACATAATGGGGGCTTCCCTGAGGGGTATCCAATGAAGCAGGTTTGAGGAGTTAGTGAGGTAACTTTGGTCAACTCTGAGTTCAACTCGAGTTAACCGGTCATACGAAAGTGGCTCACCTTTTAGCCAGATACATTTCTATGTCAACGAATCCTTCACAACTAACCTGGCTAACAGACTAACTCACGGCTAACTTCACTTACCCTGAATCAAATGACTGAGCCACGAGTTGAGGACCAAGGAAGTCAGATTCCCTCCCTCTTGCAAAGATTGCATCATCATCCCCTTCATTTAAGGAAGACAACTGATTTAATATTTTATTAATCAAATGTTTTAGTTTTTTCTGTAAAATGTTAAAATATATCACATTACACATTTAGTAATGACAGAATGCATTTTAAACTTCACGCAATGTACACTTTTGTTTGACTCGATAAAAATGTTAAAAAAATCATAGATAAGCACACCAAAAACGGCATTAACGATAATTTAGCTGGGTTTAAGTAAAGAGACTACTTTCTGGAGGACAATGCTATGCTGACTCACAAAAATGTGATTTTCCTGTGTTTTATATATATTTCCACACTATGAGGTTGGAATAATACTTTGAAATTGTGAAAATGATGATAATGCCCATTTAGTGTCAGAGCTGTTTGAAAAGACACCCTGGAAATTCAGGCTGTTTTTGCCTTCCATGATGAAATCAACATGTGGTTAATACATTTTCAGTTTTGCCCTCCCCATTAAAACAACTCCTAGAGAGTCCTAGCAAAATTCTTGCTAAGGGAATTTTCTCCAAGTTGTCTCCTAAATGGGATAACAAGTTTATCAACTTTTAAAGCAGCATATCTTCCCAGGTTTACTAAACTACACTGTATGATATCTATACTTTTAAAAACGTTAAAAAATGAGCAAATCACTTACATTTGACATAAGCCTCAATAGAGAAATCAGACAGAAATCTAAAGTCTATTCTAAAATGGACAGTTCTTAAATTGACCATCAATCTCAAATTGGAGAGTGATTGACAGATCTTGTACTGTGGAAGTATACCCTGTGTCATCTCTCGCTCTCTTTCTCTCTCCCTCTCTCTGTAGGAGATGATGGATATAATGAAGTCTATCTATGATATGATGGGGAAGTACACATATCCCTGTATGCAGGACGAAGCGCCCAGAGAACATGTGGAGAGCTTCTTCCAGGTCAACAGACACTTTGTGTTTATCAAAGCCCTTGAGCAAGGCACTTAACCCCCAAACTGTTCCACAGGCAGGCACTGCTTGACATTTGACCCATTTTTCCTCCCCTTTCTCCCTTCTAGAAAATGGATCGTAATAATGATGGGGTGGTCACTATTGATGAGTTCATTGAGACATGCCAAAAGGTAGGTTGTGTGTTTTTATTTAAAGTTATTTAAGTGACCAGAGAGGGAGGGAGGGAGGGAGGGAGGCTTTATTTTATACCCAAGTATTAAAACAAATATTGGCACACTGCCTTTTCGGAAATTACACAACAATGTGTCATTCTTAAATAAACATATAAAAAAAATATATAATAAAAATGTTAAATGATTTACATTCAACTTATTTCATCAACAAAAAATTGTTTCCCCTCCTCCACAAAACATACCGCTCCTTCATAAGTCCACTTCGCATAAGTCCACAATGGGAGATATTTTACAGCCGAGAATAACTAAAAATCCACTTTTATTCTCGCTTTTATTAATCCTTTAAAAACACATCTTACATCTTTACCATGTCTATTTTATTTTTCCTACTCAGAAAAATTGACATCTTAGCTTGTTCCAAAATAAAATTGAACAGTTGACATTTTCTTTTCTGTTGCTAACTGTATTGAAACCCCAAAATAAAAACAGTGTTATTGAAAATCTCTGCTACAGCTGTAATCAAAGGCTCTAGTATTTCAAAAATAGGTTTTATCCTCTCCATAAAACAGTGAAAAATTGTTTCTTATATTGCAAAAAGGACATCCATCTCCAACATCTGAATTAATGACAGCTACAAAAGCATTAACTGCAATGATTCCATGCATCACCCTCCATTGCATGTCACCAGTGCCCTTTTGTACCGGTGGCTTGTACAGTGCTCTCCATGCTGGCTTTACCTTGTCATCAAGGCCCAGTTTTACCCTCCAAGGAGTGTCTTTTCTATTTTTCAATGTATCTTTATTTTAAACCTTGACACACCCCTTATATAACTCCTTCCCATTCACCTCATCCAAACCCACCTCTTCCAACCCCCTCAAATCCAGTAATTAAACCTTTCTGTCTGACTCTGGGATATTAGGTGTAATCCCAAGTCTTGGAAAATGGGCGTCTTCATCTTGTGCCTTTTTCTTGTGACTCTTGCGCATAATCCACTCTTCTGCTGACAGAGCCTTCCTGCAACTTCCAGCAGTTGTCCGACAATCCTTTCCGACCTCACCCCCAAATGTTCAGCCACTTGTCCTCCATCCATTAATGTGGGCCCAGCCATGTCCATTAACTTCCTTAGGGTGATGATTTTGCCCTTCACCAGCATCTTGGAGAAATGTGGAACAGCTTCAGTTGTACAATCCAGTCTTGCCCCATAATACATCAGAGGTTCCTCCAACAGCCAATGCACTGACTCCACCTTAGTGCGTCTGGACACCTTCATTATACTCCAAACCCTAAGAAGGCCTCTGTAAAATGGAGGTACTCCATCCCTAGAAATCTGGCTACTATCAACCAAAAATAAAGCCTTCTTTAAATCTAATCCCCCTACCTTCTGTAATACAAGACCTGCCACCCCTCTCCACACCACATTTTTCAGTCCATAAAACAACCTTTGAATAAACTGAAACCGGAAAGCAGCAGCCCTACTAGCAAGATGTACAAGACCTTGTCCCCCCTCCTCTTTTGACAAATACAAAACACTTTGTTGAACCCAATGATATTTATCCCAAAATAAATCTACAATAATTCCCTGTATCTTAGCCAGAAGGCCAGACCGTGGCTCTAAACATGACAACCGATGCCACAGTGCAGAGGTAACCACATTGTTAACAATAATAGTACGCCTCTGTATGACATTCAAGATAACAACCAACGCCATCTCCTCATCCTTCCTTCCACCATTTCAAGCACCCCATTACATTTTTTCCATTGTCCCCTTATCCCCTAGGTACACTCCAAGATACTTAAAACCTCCCTTACACCATTCCAACCCCCTTGGCAAAGCCATGACCCCTCCAGACCATTTCCCAATCTGTAATTATTATTATTTTATTTAACATTTATTTAACTAGGCAAGTCAGTTAAGAACAAATTCTTATTTACAATGACAGCCTATGAACAGCGAGTTAACTGCCTTGTTCAGAGGCAGAAGGACAGATTTTTACCTTGTCAGCTCGGGGATTCAAGCCACCAACATTTCGGTTACTGGCCCAATGCTCATCACTAGGCTACCTGCCGCCCCAGGTAAAGCACAACTTTTGTAAAGCACAACTTTTTTCCCAATTTACCTTTGCAGAGGATATTCCCTTAAACCGATCAACCATGAGACTCAAACTATCCACCTCTGCTTGATTCTTCACCAAAATAACTACATCATCAGCATAGGCTGAGAGACGAATAGGAGGAATATCCTCTGAAAGGTGCACCCCTTCAATGCGACTTCTAATGCTATTTAGTAGTGGCTCTATAGCGATGGCATATAACATTCTTGACAAAGAACACCCCTGCCTAATTCCTCTACACACTTTAAAAGGGGCACTCAAACCACCGTTAACATTCAATACACTTTCAATGTCACCATATATCACCCTGATAATGGCAATAAAATCAGAGCTAAAACCAAAAGCCTCAAAATGCCTTTTCCTGATCAATTGAAATTAGACCAGCATCTAATCCAATAGCCCTAGTAGAAGCGTAGAACACATAATCAAAGCCATCAATCTTGAAACTAAAACGCTCAATTCAATTCGTCAGTATCCTTCTTTACAATCATGTGCACTTGTTTCCTATGAGATACATGTTTCAGCAAAGGAGATTTGCATCCAAAAATAAGATTCTTTATTGGAGATACAAGTTGTCCATGACGAGAACTCTCGCTCCAACACTTTCATCTCTAACACATTGGGGCACGTTAGAAAGTATAACTTTCTTCGCCGGATTCAACAGAGGGAATACCGAGGTCTGTGTCTACCGCAACACAACACCACTCTCAACTATCGTATTCACCTTTTAAATGGAATCTAAGAATATTACTACAGCGCTATTCATCATTGAGGCTGATTTTATGCTATCATACCCAATGATAGCGCCCACTGCTTAACTACATTCTTCCACCGAACACCCTGCCGCAACTGGAATATTCACCCCATGCCCCTGACAAAGTTTTTCAAACTCTAAACCTCCACGAGTGGCCATTACAACCAGCCTCTCCCACTGGTTGCGCCCTGGAGAGAACCAACCTCAACGATCCCACCACCCCTATACGTGCTCAGTGATAGTGAGACAATATAACCTTAAAACAACTCAACTGCCGAATATAGTTAAAATAATTCCAGTTGATACCACATTCGCGCCTGCTTCCTGACTCACTCCCAGCATGCACTCCGACGAGAGGGAGAGACTACTCTGAGGGTCACCTCTACTGTCATCTCTGTTTTAGGGAGTCAGACTCCCATGAGAAAGAACAAGAAGCTGAAACAAACAGGGTTTCATTGTGCCTCTGGAAACTTGCTGTCCTTGCTGTCTCTCTTTAACTAAGATTTCTATCTCTCCTTCTCTCTCCATCCCTCTCTCACTCTCTTCAGGATGAGAACATCATGCAGTCCATGCAGCTGTTTGACAACGTCATCTAGGAGCCTCTGACACAGAAAAGGGTCTGGAGAACAGGGGAGGTGTGGGTGTGAGTGTGCGCCTGTATTTGTGTGTTTGTGCACGTGTGTGCGTGCATTTGTGTGTTGTGGGGGGCTCCGAGAGGGCCTTGGACATTAACCCTCAGCCCCCCCCCCCCCAAAATCCTGACCCCTCCTTCTAGCTCCTTTCTCTCCGCACCCACTCCAAGCCAAAAGGAGGCGCCTCCTCTTATCCAACGCTTCATCTCTTCCAAAGACACAGAGAAGAGAGGGGCTGGCTCATAGACTCTGATCCACACCCACAACCACACCAAGGACCTGTTCAGGAATGTGCAACATTACAGAATGTTCAGATAGAAATGTGTTGTGCAGAACAGATATGATTGCCTGTCGTTTGTAATAGGGAGTCAATCGTGTCAGCTCTATTTGTCTATCTGCAACGTTCGAGGTGATTTGCCTCATTGAATACACTCGTTTCATTAACCATTTTATTATTAAACACTCCCGTTTCTGAGAAAGCTGCTGTAGCCTGCTGGCTGGACTCAACATAGATCAGTGACTAGGGGGATTTAATCCTAAGGTCAGTTTTGCATATCCCCACCTAATTGTTAAGGTTAGGGTCAGGAGTGGTTCAGCGGATCCTAGATCTGTGGATGGCAACTTCTACCAGAGCAGCTTGACTCCTGAAACTTCTGTCGTTAATACAGAGGTAACTAGTACCACTTAGTGGACAAAGGGAGGAAAGGACACCTGGAAAAGAGAACAGAACAGAAGGGACTGAGGATCTGAAGGATGAGACTCACTCTTCACGAACAGAAGAGACATAGTTGTTTTCGATAAGGGACTGATTTTAATATCGCATGACGATGTCTTTAATAATAACCTATATATATTTACAGAAATACTACAGCCTGTCTGTTGTCTGTCTGCTGGTCCTAGAGTCACCCACAGGTGCCTCGCTCCGTGTATGTGTGCGAATGTGCATGCGTGTGTACGTATTTGCGTGCATGTCAGAGAGGCTGTACTGGCATTCCCGTCTCCGGTAGGAACCCATTCAGATTTCAAACCCATGAGACCTCCTTCGTACTAACACTAACTTACCCTCTGGCCTTTATACCTGTCACCTTAGCTGTAGGTGTATGCTGACTGTTGACTGTTGTACCTCTTCCAATAACCCTGTGGTCAAGAATTACTAAACAGTCTGTGCCGCTATATTGATGAACATGCTGGTTGGACCATCTAGGCTCCCGAAGACCCCTTTCTGTATTTACAGGTGACTAACTGATGCAGTGAATTATGGGAATTGAAGTTCAATACTGTAATACATTATATAATGATTATTTTGCATTATACTGATCATACAGTTGAAACTGAAAGCATTTCTGTTTAGATCAACTATGAAAGAGCAGCAACATGTCAAGAACAATTTAATCTCCTTCGTAATCCAAATTAAGCCTCTTGTTACATGTCTACGTGTGTGCATGTGGGTGTGTGGGTATGAAGACACCACCAATGTTTCCTGCCTTTCCCCCACACTGACACCAAAGAGTCAGGCACACCAACTGAAGTATTTAAAGCCACCCTCAGTTATATCAGGGTATAAATAGACACATTTGTGAAATGTGAGAGAGGGAAGAGAGGAGGAGAGAAAGAGAGATTGGAGTGGAAAGGAGAGTATGAGTGTTTTTGTGTGTACATTGTGAGAGAGTGAAGATTTGTCGATTGAATAGTACAGTTTCCCAATTCTTTGCCAACTTGATGTCGTTTCCTACTGGGTGTTAAAAAAATGCTGTTTGAAATGGTGTGGAACGCCTGCCTCGTGGTTCTGAATAGAATGCTGATCTTTTGTAAGATAGCACTACCTGTATCCATCAACTACTTCCTGTGTCTTTCATTAAATTACATTAATTACTTCACTTTCAACCCCCCAAAAAATTATAATATGCCATCAGGTGGGTCAATAAAACGACAACAGTGGCATAAGCAATAATGTCCATATTTTACCCCCTTTTACCTACTCCTGGGAGTAGATAAAAGTTGCCCCTAACCCACTGGTCCAGACTCCAATTTTCCTACAGTCACATACTGATTATGATTGCGAAGGATAACTGACCCTAGAACTCTGGTTAAGGCCAACTTCCACCAAGAGTGTTTTATTAATCGGTTAACACCCTTGTTGTAATAACCTGCACTTTCTTCCAACACAGTATTTGTAATTTCTGATTTCTTTACATTTCCATTTTATCCAATTGAACGTTTTCACATCTCTTTTTTGGGGAGGCGGGGGGAGTGGTCTGGCTCTGATTGCCCCCTTGCAGGTCCCGTAGGGGATTTCCTGAACTGACCACCAGTGAAACCTGTCTATACTCGCATGTACTGTCATAAAGCAATGATACCTACTAACCCATTGTTACTGACCGTGTCTAGTAAGTTGGCTAGCCTCAACTGTTGCATTGCATATTTAAGATGTGTATATTTTGTACAGAGAATAAAAATCACATTGCTATGCATCTTCTTGTGTGAAGGGTTTTTAGTGATCATTTTGCTTCATTCGCAATTTCACTATGTAACTACAACCTATTCCTAAACTGTGTCCATTGAGAAGGAAAGAGTGTGGAGTTATGAAGCTCTAAAAATACTGATATGGTTTAACATTGCCTTTATTTAAAGACATCTCGAGTAACAAAACAAACCCAAGATTCCATATGTATTTATCACACACACACTCACGTCCTAAAGCAATATATAATACATTATTTAACATACAAAGATTGCCTTCCAGCCACTGATCCTGGCTCAGATATGCCGGTATACCTCAATCGTTCAGGTAAGGATTGGGGGGTTGGGTAACTGATCCTTGATCTGTGGTTACCGCAAGCATTAATATTCACCTCAGTATGAAAATACAGAAAAATCAAGAGGCAGTGCATTGATCAGCAGAAACAGACAGAAGTCAAAGGATGAGAAACAACTAAAGTCAAAAGCATTCATGTCCTGTCCTTTTCAGAAGCAAAAGGCGCACACACACACACACACTTCCTATGTACCTGTTAGTATTATGTAATTATTGTATGCAAGCCTTTAAAATGATCAGTTGACTTTTGCGTTCCAGCCTGAATTTACAATGCCCCATAATGACAAAATTAAAACAGGTGCTTCAACAAAGTACTGAGTAAAGGGTCTGAATACTTACGTAAATATGATAGTTTTTTATATATGTGAGGGGAGAGTGCAAACATTTCTAAACCTATATTTGCTTTATCATTATGGGGTAGTGTGAAGAGTAAAAAAAACGACTGAATCCATTTTAGAATAAGGCTGTAACGTAACAAAATGTGGAAAAGGTGAAGGGGTCTGAATACTTTCAGAATGCACTGTAGATGGATGAGTTTTTCTTGAAATTCAGGCTGTAACAACAATGTGGAATAAGTCAAGGGGTATGAATACTTTCTGAAGGCATTAAAAGGTGCCAACATAGGATTTCTTTTTAGAATTTTTGCTATTTAATTTCAGAAAATGTCCATAATATGTCTGCCACTAACAGTGGAATCAGTGTTTCACAGCATTACTTACCCGCCAGTGTTGTGATTGGCTGTGATATTCCCCTATTGATTTCTCCCGCCGGAGCAGAATCGGTTTTCAAACTTGGAAAGCTGTTCTGAATTTGTGGCCGTGTCATCTAGTGTAAATCGCTAATTTCCTGGTTGCTAAAATTCTACATTGCTCAATTCAATTTCAGTTTATTAATAGTCACTATTTAGTGACATTGAAATTACATCTGTCATCAGCTACAGTAATGCCTTTCAGTGAGATTTCTGAACTACAGGCGACTCACCTCCTGGCCCAACCACTGCACTGCAGGGGAAAAATTTAGTAAAATAAGCTTGAACATTCTTGCCATTGCATCAATCAAAACAACCTTTATATGACTTAATTCTAATGTTATGATATAACTTCAAACCCATGGAAGGAGCTTGCAGCTTTGCAACATAGAAGTTCCGACATAGTATCAAAAGACACAAACCATTTTTTTATAGAATGATTCTCTCCTCTCCTCTCTTTTTTCCTGGAACATCTTGTGAATATTCTTTTTTTTTTCCCCCTTGGACTGGTTTGTCTCTGGAGGCCTGTTTGAGTCATGGCAAAGTGGGCATCTACTTGGCCACCTTCCTGAGCTCTGCGAGGACCCAGATGGCCAATGAGAGCAGGGCGACAGAGCCTGACTGGTGGGTCGCTGCCAGGGGAGTGGGCACGTAAAGAAGCAGGGTACTGATGCCCAGGGCAACCTGAGGATGGAAACACAGGGACAAATGAACACCCATTGTACATACTGATTTTCAAAAGCACTCTCCCCTCACAGAGTTAAAAGCATCAGTGTAAAAGAAAGCATTGGTGTATGACGTACTGTGTGTGTGTGTGTGTGTGTGTGTGTGTGTACCTGCGCATAGGCCATAGCTGTAAGGCAGGATATGGCTATCTTAGCTCTCCTAGGTAGCATCATCCTCCTGGAGAACATATAGAGACCTGTGATGGCCGTCAGAGACGAGATTGCCTGGAGGGAGAGGCAGGGAGTAACAGTTACTGTTTAGTTGTCATCTGTGGCTCAGGTGGTAGAGCACGGCGCTTGCAACGCCAGGATTGTGGATTCGATTGCCGCTGGGTCCATCCATACGAAAATGTATGCATGCATGCATGAGCGTAAGCTGCATTGTTTTGTAAAAGGTATGAAGTGCGAAATTAATCACCTACATAAATAACAGAAATCAGATTAATAAAACGAGGCTGTGTGCGTTATGTACCAGAACTCGATGGTCAAACTGAACAGTGGTGGGGTTCTCAAAGAAGTTCTTGAGTGTTGGTGAAAAGGCCAGAAGGTCGTCAGGGATCCATCTGTCTCCCATCATAGGGAACGAGTTATACACCAACCCAGCATCCAGCCCTGCTACAAACGCACCTGTAACACACAAACACGGACACACACCATAGTCAGTCATGTTAAGGTTATTATGGCTGGGATGATACCAGTATTGTGGCAAGGAAACAAAACTAGGGACGGGACGATACCAGCATGGCGATACGCATTGGTATCGTGGCAAGGAAACAAAACATGAAGCGTATTTAAAGTCTTTAGGAAAACAGCCCTAATGTTGGAAACATCATTATGTTTACATTTAAATGTTTTGTCATTTAGCAGACGCTCTTATCCAGAGTGACTTACAGAAGCAAGGGCACAACAACAGATTTTTCAACTAGTCGGCTCGAGGATTCGAACCAGCGACCTTTCGGTTACTGACCCAACGCTAGGCTACCTGCCGCCCTGTTGTCATCCAGAGTCACATTTATTTATTTTTCCCTTGGAAAAAAGTATTGTGATACTGGTCTCATCACAGCCTTACAATACTGGTCTCATCACTGATGTAAGAAGGGCTATATAAATAAATTTGATTTGATCACAGCCTTGACTCTTTCCATATTTTGTTACGTTACAGCCTTATTCTAAAATGTATTAAACACAAAAATCCTCAGCAATCTACACACAATACCCCATAATGACAAAGCATCTTGTTTCCATTGATCATCCTTGAGATGTTTCTACATCTTGATTGGAGTCCACCTGTGGTCAATTCAACTGACTGAACATATTTGGAAAGGCACACACCTGTCTATATAAAAGGTCCCACAGTTGACAGTGCATGTCAGAGCAAAAACCAAGTCATGAGGTCAAAGGAATTGTCTGTAGAGCTCTGAGACAGTGGCGTCCATCATTCTTAAATGGAACAAGTTTGGAACCACCAAGACTCTTCCTAGAGGTGGCCGCCCGGTCAAACTGAGCAATCCGGGGAGAAGGTCCTTGGTCAGGAAGGTGACCAAGAACCCGATGGTCACTCTGACAGAGTTCTAGAGGTCCTCTGTGGAGTTGGGAGAACCTTCCAGAAGGACAACCATCTCTGCAGCACTCCATATATCAGGCCTTTATGGTAAATTGGCCTAACGGAATATTGGCCAAACACTATTTACAATGACCATGAGAAACAAGATTCTATGGTCTGACGAAACCAAGATTGAACTCTTTGGTCTGAATGCCAAACGTCACATCTGGAGAAAACCTGGCACCGTCCCTAAGGTGAAGCATGGTGGTGGCAGAATCATGCTGTAGGGATGTTTTTCAGCGGCATGGACTGGGAGACTAGTCAGGATCGAGGCAAAGATGAACAGAGCAAAGTACAGAGAGATCCTTGATGAAAACCTGCTCCAGAGCTCTCAGGACCTCAGACTGGAGTGAAGGTTCACCTTCCAACAGGACAATGACCCTAAGCACACAGCCAAGACAACACAGGAGTGGCTTTGGGATAAGTCTCTGAATGTCCTTGAGTGTCCCAGCCAGAGCCCGGACTTAAACCTGATCAAATATCTCTGGAGAGACCTGAAAATAGCTGTGCAGCAACACTCCCCATCCAACCTGACAGAGTTTGAGAGGATCTGCAGAGAAGAATGGGAGAAACTCCCCAAATACAGGTGTGCCAGGCTTGTAGTGTCATACCGAAGAAGACTCGAGGCTGTAATCGCTGCCAAAGGTGCTTCAACAAAGTACTGAGTAAAGGGTCTGAATACTTACGTAAATGTAATATATTCTTTTTTTTTATTAGCGAAAATGTATAAAATCCTGTTTTGCTTTGTCATTATGGGGTATTGTGTGTAGATTGATGAGGAACAAAAATTATTTAATCAATTTTAGAATAAGGCTGTAACCTAACAAAATGTGGAAAAAGTCAAGGGGTCTCAATACTTGCCGAAGACACTGTATATACACAATGCACATCCAAACCTGCTACAACCGTCACTTTGGCACACACAGCACACACCATTACCTGAGAGTGCGGTGAGGAAGACCAATCCTACAGTGCCCTTAGCAAACCCCCTCAGCTGGTTCAGACGCTTAGTATTAGCCAACTAGGAATAGAGGAAGGGGACACGGATTCAAAACATGATTAATATGCAAAGTTTGAGCTTTCGCATGTGTGCGTGTTTCAGTACCTTGTGCGGCTCGACCATCAGTGTGAGTCCGGTCCATAGACTAGCACAATAGAGCAGCAGAGCTGACCCTAGGTGAGCAGACAAGCGATACTGACTGACTCGGGGGACATCATAGGACTCTGGCTTCTCCTCCAGACCACTCTTCACCATGTACCAGCCCAGGAGGCCCTACAAGAAGGGAATGGAAAGAGATGGGGAAACCATTTTAGACAACTTAAGACTGTAGAAGCCATGTACAGATTAGGTTCTCAGACAGTCCCAGAACATTTGTGTACTGTATCATCTGGAAGAGGCAAATCCAGACCTGCCAATCTTGAATAATTTGTATGAGTACCACTTCAGCATCGTGGCTTGTCCCCACAACTGCGCAAGCGACACTCACACTGCTCAAGTCATAGGCAAATGCACCTTTTTTTGCCTAATAATGATGTTGGCAGAAGACTGCCTCGGTAGGAATGGTAGGCTATAGAGTTATGGGTACTAGGTAATTGGCTGCTCTTCAGTAGCTAACTAGAAATACGTTTAAATGTACAATCAGGGCTCTCCCTAGGATTTTCAGACAAGGTGGTGCTGATGTAAGCCTAAGGTTGGGTAGGGTGGAGGTCCAGAGGTGGTCAGCATTAAATTATAGCAAAAGCCTTGTGTTTGATATTTAATGAAATTAAGGTGGTCTCCATGACACTTTCATAGGTAACATTTAGTGGTAATGATTATTCTAATTAATAGGTGTCTTTATGTGGATAGTCTAGTGAAAATATAAATTGTCTTATTCTTACATTTTGTTGGGGAGAAAATTCGGAATTAAATTACTGGATACCATCTTGAAGTCTAGCGTACTGTAGGTTACTTAGAATATGAAGCAACTGAACTAGGTCTATATGAGCTTGTTTCAGAGCTCCATCATCTTCATTTATTCAGTCATTGTCTCCATCCCTGACCTACTCCATCAAGTTAGGTCTGACTACTAGGCTCCCATTCATTCAACATGCCTTGTTGACATTGGTGAACTGACTATTATCACATCATTTGCAGCCTACTGTTGACATACAGCTGGATCAAGAGGACAGATCAAGAACCGATTAACTAACATAAGCCTCCTAAATCTTTAACAGTCTAACATAGCTCTCTGAAGGACGGTATCTGCCATGTTTGTTTCCATCCACGCAGCAATGCGCACTGAACTTTCGCAACACCGCATGTTACTGAATGGCCTCGCTACCGTTGCAGAGATAAAGCACGTGTGGGCAAGAACGTTTTTCGCTTAGTTGACTAACCGCTGTAGCTAACTACCTTCGTCATAATGTCGCCTTAGCTAAGGAGCAAATTACAAAAGAATTGTGGATATGTGCTTGACTAACACATACAATATGAGATGCCCCCCTGATTGGCTCAGCTCCAACTTCAGACGGTTGAGTCAAAAACCACAACGTGCCAACAATAAGCTTTTTTTTTTGCATATTTTAGAGTAGTTTTTTGTACCAGCATATTTTTACCTCAAATTGTGTGCATGATACGCAAAATGCCTGCAGGTTGTCAGGTCTGCGAATCCAGTGCTTCAGTACTACGCCATTCCCTTCATAGATCGGTTGACCTATCCTTTCCCTCTCACTCTGAGGGGGTTCGATTAATCTCGCCCGGGCGCCCGTGTAGGCATGTTTTGCACCGGCTGAAAGTTGATTGCATTCGATGTGGAACCAGGCTGTGTCGAGTGTGAGTCAGTTGCCATGCTCTGTCTGATGGCGAAGCCGGCTCAAAACAAAGTGGCGGAATTAGGCACATGTTGTAATTAGTAAGATTCTGTGTCTTCCCATGCAAAGTGAACACACTTTACATGCCTCCCCAATGAAAACGAGTTCAATTCCAGCATTTATTTTATGGAAAAGAGATGTACGTTTCTGGACGATACACCATGCTGCCTTGTTGACATCATGACCGAGTGGCGCAGATTACTTTTCGATTTGAGAAGGGCGCTCCTCCCTCCCTGCTTTCGCCCGTTCCAGGTTCAACCCAGGCAAGTATAAAATAAATCCCTCTCTCACCCTCAATCACATCCTTCTTTACCTGGAAGAAAACAAATCCCAGTGTATGTCCCTATCTGTTGAACTATCGTGTGCTCGCTCTCACTTTCTTTTTCTCCCTCTCCATCACTTCATCCTCCAACCCTCCTCCATACCTGGAAGATGACAAAATCTAGAGTCTCAGTGCGCATCCCTTCATAAATTTGTTGAACTATAACCCCCCCATCCTTACTCGCTTACCTGAAAGAAGACAAATCCACAGAGTCCCAGTGCACGTCCCTTCATAGATCTGTTGAAGTAGCCTTTCTTCCAGAAGTAGATGGTGGGGAGGACATAGGCCAGCCCTACCAGCCTGCCCCACATCCTGTGGCCCCACTCCATGTAAAATATGAACTTAAACTCTGGTAGGGTCATGTCATGGTTCATTCTGGAGAAAAACAGAGCGGACAGTGAGTCAACAATGAGATGAGTAGTCAAAAGTTAAGTAGTTTGCAACAAGCTATATTTGACAGAAAGGCTTGCTATTTTAGAGTGATTCCCAGGTGAAATTAAAACTAACCAATGGTTTGAGACAGTTAATTCCTTTAGCATTTTAAGAGGACATTTGGAGGACTTATTTTTTAAGGCAGCTATAAATTGAGCATTTTCACACCACTGTCAAGTATCTTAGAAAGGTCAGAAACAGGTTCTTAAAGGGATATTGCATGATTCTAAAATCAGATGAACTTGTGGATACCATTTGCATGTCTCTGTGTGCAGTATGAAGGAAGTCAGAGGAAGAATGCTAGCGTACCTGTAGACTTCCAGTCATTGCTCTAACACCACTTAGCATTGGCTCGCAAAACTACTGCTAACTTCCTTCATATCGCACGCAGAGACAATAAATTGTGTCCACGAGTTCATCAAACACTAAGTAGAAAAAAACAGGAGAATCTCCCAGTATCCCTTTAAAACATAATTATACATGTTCTGTTGATGTAGACTTTGAGGTAGCCTAACTATCAAGACTTATACATTCAGGCCAGGCACTCACATTTTGAACTCTGGGAACTGCCGGTACTTGGCAAACTCAGCCTCCCACTCGGCCCGAGTCTGAGGAGGCTTCATCTCTCTCACCAGGTGCCAGTCTACCATTGAGAGCCCTGACTCCGTCAGCCTGGATAGGGAGAACACACACAAACAGGATCTCTCAATACAATATATTACGTAGGAGTCGTCTTCACAACCATTACAGCTAACTAGCTAGGTCTTGCAGCTCCAAGTTTTTCATCTCACATTAAATCAAAGTAGGCCCATTCTCAGTTGTAATTCCCTTGAACACTGAAGATCCATTCAATGTGGTTACAACTACAGTACATAATACATTGCTTCACTTCCATGATGTGTTGCATTACCTTGTGACACCACCCAACACCACTGCCCCGACCACCAGTCCACTGCAGCCCAACAGCCATCGGCCGAGGATCCGATTGGTGGCCGCGTTTGGAAATGTAGCTGGAGCTGTGTTGACTCCTGCCTCTGCTGTGATGGAGTGCTGGCTTCTCTTCGCCAGCCATTGCCGCAAATGAGGAGTCCGCTGTTGTTATGGAAGAGAGGGATGTTAAACCTTCAGCTATACACTGAGTGTACAAAACATTAGGAAATTCCTACTCTATCCATGACAGACGGACGAGGTGAAAGCTATGATCCCTTATTGATGTCACCTGTTAAAATCCACTTTTAAAGAAAATCAGTGTAGATGAAGGAGAGGAGGCAGGTTAAAGTTTGTGTATGTGCGCCATTCAGAGGGTGAATGGCTAAGACAAAAGTTAAGTGCCTTTGAACGGGGTATGGTAGTTGGTGACAGGCGCACCGGTTTGAGTGTGTCAAGAACTGCAAAACTGCTGGGTTTTTCCACGCTCAACAGTTGACCATGTGTATCAAGAATGGTCCACCACCCAGAGGACATCCAGCCAACTTGACAACTGTGGGAAGCATTGGTGTCAACATGGGCCTGTGGAAGGCTTTTGACACCTTACAGAGTCCATGACCCAACAAATTGAGTCTGTTCTGAGGGCAAAAGGGGGTACAACTCAATATTAGGAAGGTGTTCCTAATGTTTTGTACACTCAGTACATACCATGGACAATTTTATGAATGTATACTGCGTTTTATTTTTTTACCCCCTTTTTCTCCCCAATTTCGTGATATCAAAATGTGATCTTGTCTCATCCCTGCAAGGTCGAGTCATGTGTCCTCCGAAACATGACCTGCCAAGCCACGCTGCTTAACACCTGCTCGTTTAACCCGGAAGCCAGCCAATGTGTCAGAGGAAATATTGATGACCGAAGTCAGCTTGCAGACGCCCGCCACAAGGAGTCGCTAGAGCACGATGAGCAAAGTAAAGCCTCCCGACCAAACCCTCCCCTAATCGAGACGACGCTGGGCCAATTGTACGCCGCCCTATGGAACTCCAGGTCACGGTCGGCTGTAACACAGCCTGGGATTGAACCCCAGGCTGTAGTGATGCCTCAACACGGCGATGCAGTGCCTTAGACCTCTGCACCACTCGGGAGGCCCTTGTTTCTCATACTAAGATGGACCAGGATGTGTTGTTTTTGCACATATTTGTTCATTGGTTTTGCAACAGTCGGTTGATTGGTCAGTTCATTGGTTTTGCAATATGTTGATGCCATTGATTAAAAGAGTAAGAATCGGATGTAATGTCCAGCTTGTTTTGGTAAACAATATAAGTGTACAAAACAATTATCAGTTTGTTGCATAAATAATAATGACTAAATGTTACATGAACTGAAAATTAGGTCAAAATAAAAAAAACTTTCTTAATATGTATTGGCAATAATTAAGTTAATAGTGAGGCATGGGAAAATGTTGTCTTTGTCATGCTGGATGTTTGAAATATGAGTAGGTACGATGATTTGAGTCATGCTTCTTCAGTGGAATAAAAACAATTAGCACTTGAATGTTGTAAAAAAATACTGGAGTGATGTATGATTGTTAATAAAATTGTTCATAAAAAAATATTCTATACTGCGTCCATGCGTATAGGTAACAAGTATATTGAAATTAAATTGTTTCAAGTCATTGAAACAACGACCTGAAAATTGTGTCCTTTAACTTTCACTTTCAACCAAAACTGAGAATAGATTGGATGTCAGGCAGTTGTCTTTACAACATTTTTTCTAGGTGGGATGCCTCTACTGCCATTCATTCCAATTAGACTGGTTTTGGATTTCTCCCTGACCAAGATGGCTCCCATTTTCACCCCATTATGGAACTTTTAGGGTTTATGACATAACCCCTCTAGTATTTAATAAGATCTCTATAGGATGCGGTAAGTGAAATTTCCTTTCGTAGGAAGGCTGGGGGCAATTTCATGAGTTACGACATAGGGCTAAACTAATCACCCGACAGATTCTCTTGGTTGCGTGACGTCTCTCTGAACCCTTATTAAAACATGACTGACAATTTCTGACAATTTGCCGGCGGCACGAGCTTGCTAAACAGAAGGCTTTGTAGAGCATCTGTGTGACGTCACGCACTCAAGAAGGCTCAACCAATCACACGGTGGGTTCTATGTCGAGACTCATGAATATTCATGAAATTGCCCTTTCCAGAGTAGCATTATTTTTGAGAGAAGACAGAGTGCCGAGTTGATTAATCCTTTTATACAATGGCTATAATTTAATACATTTGCAGGTAGAAATGTGTTCAACATTCACTGAAGTAGCTAGCACATTGCCTTGGTAACAAAACAAACCTGCTAGTTTAGCTAACCAAACCATCGGTCCTGGCTTGCTATTTTGAAAATAGAATTCAACAATGACAACGTTTTCAATTCGACTTATGCTTCTAAGGCAGCGCAAACATAGAACATGCAAGAATGAACTTTAGCCATTGAATTCTACTGTGCTGATATACCGGGATTATAAACTGGGTGTTTCAAGCTCTGAATGCTGCTGATTGGCTGACAGCCGTGCTATATCAGACCATATACCACGGATATGACAAAACATTTATTTTACTGCTCTAATTATGTTGGTAACCAGTTTATAATAGCAATAAGGCACCTCTGGGGTTTGTGGTATATGACCAATATACCACGGCTAAGGGTGTTGTGCCTAAGAACAGCCCTAAGCCGTGGTATAATGGCCATATACCACACCCCTCAGGTCTTATTGCTTAATTATACAATGGGTGGGTCTAATCCTGGATGCTGATTGGTTAAAACCGCATTCCAGCCGGTGTCTATTCCACAAGATAATGGATGGGCTGGACATGCCAGGAGATTAGTTTGGAGGATTGGTCTGCCATGTAGCCCGCTTCTGTCTATAATGTGAGCTGTTCAGTATGTGTTGATAGTCCTTTCTACCGCGCCGTTTTTCAAAGATATAACGTTAGCCATTGAGAATTACAAAAGTTTTGCTACTTTTCTCACCAACATTGATGCCCCGAATTTAGCAGGCGCTATCGACAGATCAGTAGCAAAAAGTGATGGGCTACTTGCTGCACATGCCACGGTCAGTGTGAACCGGAGTGACTTGACACAACGCTGGCCAAACAAGATGTAGCTACAAACAAAACATAGTTATATGGTTCCAGTCTGCCGTGAAGCGATCGTCTGTGTATATGGATAAGAGTCAAGCTACATTTTCAGATATTATAATTTCTAATTTTGTTTTCATTGCAAGTTAAAGCATACTGTTAGCTAGCTAGTGAACAGCATTATAGCATTTCCTTCATATGACCCATCAATTAAGACAAGTTCAATAATTATAAAAAAAATTATAAAATATTTTTATCTGGACACTTTCTGTTTTTGATATCGCTACTAATGCAAGTAACCATTTCACTGTACCATTTACACCTTCTGTATCCTGTGCAAATACACGTAGATTTTATTTGATATAGTGTGTTTACCAGAGACAAGAGTAATGTGAAGTACAATATACAGTTTAAGTCTGAAGTTTAGATACACCTTAGCCAAATACATTTAAACTCAGTGTTTCACAATTCCTGACATTTAATCCTAGTAAATATTCCCTGTCTTAGGTCAGTTTGGATCACCACTTTATTTTAAGAATCTGAAATGTCAGAAGAATAGTAGAGAGAATGATTTATTTCAGCTTTTATTTCTTTCATCACATTCCCAGTGGGTCAGAAGTTTGCATGATACCAAATACTAATTCAGGGTTTTGCCTTGGTAGCCTTCCACAAGCTACCTACAATAAGTTGGGTGAATTTTGGACCATTCCTCCTGACAGAGCTGGTGTAACTGAGTCAGGTTTGCAGGCCTCCTTGTTCCCACGCACTTTTCAGTTCTGCCCACAAATGTTCTATGGGATTGCGGTCAGGGCTTTGTGATGGCCACTCCAATACCTTGACTTTGTTGTTCTTAAGCCATTTTGCCACAACTTTGGAAGTATGCTTGGGGTCATTGTCCATTTGGAAGACCCATTTGCGACCAAGCTTTAACTTCCTGACTGATGTCTTGAGATGTTGCTTCAATATATCCACATAATTTTGCTCCTCATGATGCCATCTATTTTGTGAAGTGCACCAGTCCCTCCTGCAGCAAAGCACCCCCACAACATGATGGTGCCATCCCCGTGCTTCACGGTTGGGATGGTGTTCTTCGGCTTGCAAGCCACCCCCTTTTTCCTACAAACATAACGATGGTCATTACGGCCAAACAGTTCTATTATTTTATTTTTTTTCAGACCAGAGGACATTTCTCCAAAAAGTATGATCTTTGTCCCCATGTGCAGTTGTAAACCGTAGTCTGGATTTTTTTAATGGCGGTTTTGGAGCAGTGGCTTCTTCCTTGCTGAGCGGCATTTCAGGTTATGTCGACATAGGACTCCTTTTACTGTGGATATAGATACTTTGTACCGGTTTCCTCCAGCTTCTTCACAAGGTCCTTTGCTGTTGTTCTGGGATTGATTTGCACTTTTCACACCAAAGTACGATCATCTCTAGGAGACAGAACACATCTCCTTCCTGAGCGGTATGACAGGTGCGTGGTCCCATGGCGTTTATACTTGCGTACTATTGTTTGTACAGATGAATGTGGTACCTTCTGGCGTTTGGAAATTGCTCCCAAGGATGAACCAGACTTGTGGAGGTCTGCATTTTTTTCTGAGGTCTTGGCTGATTTCTTTTGATTTTCCAGTGATGTCAAGCAAAGAGGCACTGAGTTTGAAGGTAGGCCTAGAAATACATCCACAGGTACACCTCCAATTGACTGAAATTATGTCAATAAGCCTATCAGAAGATTCTAAAGCCATGACATCATTTTCTGGAATTTTCCAAGCTGTTAAAAGGCACAGTCAACTTTGTGTATGTAAACTTCTGACCCACTGGAATTGTGATACAGTGAATTATAAGTGAAATAATCTGTCTGTAAACAATTGTTGGAAAAATTACTTGTGTCATGCACAAAGTAGATGTCCTAACCGACTTGCCAAAACTATAGTTTGTTAACAAGAAATTTGTGAAGTGGTTGTAAAACGAGTTTTAATGACTCCAACCTAAGTGTATGTAAATGTCCAACTTCATGACCTGCAGTCAGATTAGGATGTAGGCTATGGGCTAGCTAAAGTGTATTTTTACCTGCAGTTTTTCCCTTATTGTAGGCTACTACTTTTACCACTTTTAGTTTTGAAATCTTTGGTTGTTTACTAAACTACTCACTCTGTTTAGCACATGGTCTCACATGTGAATCCTTAAAGAGACGGGCTGGGCTAAGGCTTAAGAGCATGTGAATGATGTTAAATGGGTGTAGACAAAGAAGAACGCTCCAGTAGATGTACCAAAACATTCAAGGATCATTTTCTCAAAAGCGGGGTTACAAGTTCATCAACTTTCAAAGCAGAATTACTTTCCCATTGTTCCTCAATTGCAGTGTATGATATACAATTTTCTAGCTCGGCGTCTCCACTTTTATCCAATGTAAATATTTGTAAAAATTAAATTGTTGCTACATAAGATCGAGGCGGTCGGTCACATGTACTCTCGTCCATCTGACTGCGCAATCCTCTAACACTCGCTGTCAGGGATTTCTTCGTCGTCAGACGATATGGCGAAATCATCGTCGGAAAATGAAGACCAATATGCAGCAAAGTTGAGATAGTTCATTTTCAACATTTAATAAACTCAAAATGAATATACAAAATAACAAAACGTACTCACGATATACTGGACAGTCCTGTTTGGTTCTTGTTTAGGCTCACTCACGCTATCTCCCACAATTACACAGACAAACACACCCAACTAATTTAGGACTTCCAATCAAAGGCAACACCACACAGCTGCCTTCAATTGGAAGTCCACCCCAATTAACCAAACATAGACATACAACTAACTAGATCAACATAGAAATACGTAAACAAGGAACAGTGCCCAAAAACCCCGGAATACTTAAATCAAATGCCCTTTTAGAAAAAACACCACCCCGAACCACATAAACCAAATACCCTCTGCCACGTCCTGACCAAACTACAATAACAATTAATCCTTATACTGGCCAGGACGTGACACTCGCTCTAGAATGCCGTAAAAAAAATATATAATAATTCAACCTTTATTTAACTAGGCAAGTCAGTTAAGAACAAATTCTTATTTACACTGACAGCCTAGGAACAGTGGGTTAACTGCCTTGTTCAGGGGCAGAATGACAAATGTTTACCTTGTCAGCTTGGGGATTCGATCTAGCAACCTCCGGATCCTGGCCCAACGCTCTACCTACTAGGCTACCTGCTGCCCCAAGCGAGGGTAGGTCAAGAAGGTGAGGTCTGGTTACACCTCTAAACACCATGAGAGTTCCAGATGGAATAGCATCAAAGACTATGGCGAACTCAAGGTGTAACAGGGATATTATAAACGAGATAAAAATTCCTCATAATTGAGTAACAATCCTTCTGCTTTAAAAGGTTGACTAACAAGCAGGATATGATTATTGAACCAGTTCAGACTTGTTTCTATACAAAATATCCTCATTGTTCCAAATGAAATACCTATGCTAGGAAATTTTGTTTATATATTAACGACCACACTAAGAACACTTGTCTATAAAAAGCAGATCATTTTGTAGGAATCTTATCAATGTTATACACTGCTCAAAAAAATAAAGGGAACACTTAAATAACACAATGTAACTCCAAGTCAATCCCACTTCTGTGAAATCAAACTGTCCACTTAGGAAGCAACACTGATTGACAATAAATTTCACATGCTGTTGTGCAAATGGAATAGACAACAGGTGGAAATTATAGGCAATTAGCAAGACACCCCCAATAAAGGAGTGGTTCTGCAGGTGGGGACCACAGACCACTTCAGTTCCTATGCTTCCTGGCTGATGTTTTGGTCACTTTTGAATGCTGGCAGTGCTTTCACTCTAGTAGTAGCATGAGACGGAGTCTACAACCCACACAAGTGGCTCAGGTAGTGCAGCTCATCCAGGATGGCACATCAATGCGAGCTGTGGCAAGAAGGTTTGCTGTGTCTGTCAGCGTAGTGTCCAGAGCATGGAGGCGCTACCAGGAGACAGGCCAGTACATCAGGAGACGTGGAGGAGGCCGTAGGAGGGCAACAACCCAGCAGCAGGAGCGCTACCTCCGCCTTTGTGCAAGGAGGAGCAGGAGAAGCACTGCCAGAGCCCTGCAAAATGACCTCCAGCAGGCTACAAATGTGCATGTGTCTGCTCAAACGGTCAGAAACAGACTCCATGAGGGTGGTATGAGGGCCCGACGTCCACAGGTGAGGGTTGTGCTTACAGCCCAACACCGTGCAGGACGTTTAGCATTTGCCAGAGAACACCAAGATTGGCAAATTCGCCACTGGCGCCCTGTGCTCTTCACAGATGAAAGCAGGTTCACACTGAGCACATGTGACAGACGTGACAGAGTCTGGAGACGCCGTGGAGAACGTTCTGCTGCCTGCAACATCCTCCAGCATGACCGGTTTGGCGGTGGGTCAGTCATGGTGTGGGGTGACATTTCTTTGGGGGCCGCACAGCCCTCCATGTGCTCGCCAGAGGTAGCCTGACTGCCATTAGGTACCGAGATGAGATCCTCAGACCCCTTGTGAGACCATATGCTGGTGCGGTTGGCCCTGGGTTTCTCCTAATGCAAGACAATGCTAGACCTCATGTGGCTGGAGTGTGTCAGCAGTTCCTGCAAGAGGAAGGCATTGATGCTATGGACTGGCCCGCCCGTTCCCCAGACCTGAATCCAATTGAGCACATCTGGGACATTATGTCTCGCTCCATCCACCAACGCCACGTTGCACCACAGACTGTCCAGGAGTTGGCGGATGCTTTAGTCCAGGTCTGGGAGGAGATCCCTCAGGAGACCATCCGCCACCTCATCAGGAGCATGTCCAGGCGTTGTAGGGAGGTCATACAGGCACGTGGAGGCCACACACACTACTGAGCCTCATTTTGACTTGTTTTAAGGACATTACATCAAAGTTGGATCAGCCTGTAGTGTGGTTTTCCACTTTAATTTTGAGTGTGACTCCAAATCCAGACCTCCATGGGTTGATAAATTGGATTTTCATTGATTATTTTTGTGTGATTTTGTTGTCAGCACATTCAACTATGTAAAGAAAAAAGTATTTAATAAGATTATTTCTTTCATTCAGATCTAGGATGTGTTGTTTAAGTGTTCCCTTTATTTTTTTGAGAGTATAGTTACAAAGTAACATGAAATTGAAGCCACCAAAACAGGAGAAGATATGAGGGATGAAATTCAAAATTGAAGTAGGATTCTTTAAGAAATGTTTAGCCCAATTTATCTTAAAAGCATTATTAAGAAAAAATTGAGACCACCATATTCATATATGTTCATAACGACAGATTTCCTAATATAATGTGTACGATTTTTCCAGATGAAGTTCAAAAACATCTGGACAACCGCTTTACCTATACTTGTAGGGACTGGGCTGCATAAGTAAGTCTTGAAATACCTTCAGCTTTAGAAAGCAATACTCAACCTTTCAAGGATAAATCCCTTCGCAACCTATGGTTCATCTTCTTTTCATTTTTTTCAATAATAGGTATGACATTTAATGAGCATCTTTCCTGTTGATTACCTTAGATACGGTAATCCCAAGGTATGTTACTTTTTCCTTGACTGGAACATTGCATATAGAGGGTATCACAGTGTTTAACAGCAAACAATTCACACTTAAGGTTTAGGCAAAGACCAGATGCTTTGGAAAAAATATTTATCACATCGACTGCTCTAGGAATCTGGTCAGCATCTTTCAAAAAGAGGGTGGTGTCATCTGCAAGCTGACTTATGATAATATCTCTGTCAGCAATAGAGATCCCTTTTAAAATTGCTGGATTTAACAGAACTTGTAAGAAGTTGGGTTGCAAGCAGGAAGAGGTAAGGCGAAATTGGGCAACCTTGCCTAATTCCTCTTTTCAAATCAAATCTAGGAGAAATACCATGCTTTAATTTAATGGAACTGTTCCCATTCATAGTACAACAAAATAATTCCCCCAAACAAAATTTCAAGGGAGAGAAATAGAAATGCATGTTCCAATGTATCGAAGGCTTTATAAAAGTCTAAGAAGACAAAACTATCTTCGATGATTAGATCAGAATAGTCAATAAGGTAACACCAATAACACCAGTCAGATCTTACTAGATATATGTCTATTTCTCATGAAGCCAGATTGGGTCTCTTATATAATTGAGTCCAATACTGCCTAATATTTTGTAGTCATTATTGAGCAGACAGACTGGACACCAATTACTGAGGAGAAGCAAGTATTTCTTGGGCTTAGATATTAATGTAATCAATCAGACCTTGAGTCAAACTGGGAGGGAAAGCATTATTTGCAATTCTTTCAGAAAAGACCAACAGAAATAGGGCTAACTGTTGAGAAGAAGTTTTGTAAAACTCAGCAGATATACCATCAGTCCCAGGAGACTTATTATTTTTAAGGTGTTCAATAGAATAAATTACCTCTTCAACTATAATAGGGTCATCACACCGTTCCTTCTCAGCCTCCTCCCCAATTGATTTCACATTCCCCAGAGTCAAAAAAAAGAGAGTTGAGGAAACCTCACAAAACTTAGAACTATATAAATTACTGTAGAAGTTGCAACTAAAGTTAGATTAATTTGGGATCATCTGTGATGAGAAAATTAACATTTAATTGTTGAATTGTATTATTTTTAGAGTGGTATTTTTCTAACCTGAAAAAAAGGAATTTTGTTCACCCTCTAGCCATTTCTTCCTAGATCTGAAAGGCTCCCTCTGCTTTAAGTTAATACATATCCTCCAACTTGTGTTGTAACTCAGAACATATTTATCCTCCTCTGAGAGACTTTCAACAGGCTTTTGAACAAGACAGGTGATATTTGTAATTACACTTCTTCAGCTCTCCTCGGCAAGAATACTCCCATAGTTTCGTAAATATTTTCCAACCTCATATTTAAAAATCTCCCAGTTATTACTGTATGAATTGTCATTTACAGCTTTGTTCCAGAAGTGTGTGATTAAATTGTTTATCTCCATCTTGACCAACTCATGTTTTAATATAGAGCCATTAAGCTTCCAGTAGGATGCTCTGCCAAGACCATAATCAGAGATTAAAAGTTGAATGTCAATATAAATAGCTCTGATCAGTAAGGGGAGTGGCAAGGATGTTAACAGAACTACCCTGTTAATCAACATATTTAGACACCAGCCAAAAATGTATGCCTGATTGTCTGGAGTGTGCCTTATTACTCCAGGTAAGACTTGTCATTAGGAAACTTTACTCTCCAAATACCTATAATATCAATGAGACCCAATGAGACCCATAAACTGCCTCAAACTTGTATTCGTAGAAGTGGACTGTCCCAGAGGCCATCTATAAATTTAATTATTCTGAGAAATATTAAAATCCCCACCTACTATAAGTAAAGCATTAGGGAACTTGGTTAGCCAATGGAGAATACGCTTTTCCAAAGATTCAACTAACTGATCATTTTCAAGTATGGAATTGTACCATAAATGTTGGTGATAATAATAATAATAATAATAATAATAATAATAATGTTGCAGTTAATAACAAGGCAAAGAAAGTGACCAAAAGAGTCAGTCAGAGTGAAAAATGCTTCCATTGAAATTATTCTTTAGAGTGATAACTCTAGCAGAGCGTTCAGAACCATGAGAGCCATACATAACTTCCCCACTGAGATCTCCAGAAGTTGACATCAGTAGAAACTGAATGAGACTCTTGAAAAAAACATAAATCTGTTTTAAACTGTTTGGCAAATAAAAATAAGGCTTTCCGCTTTACATTATTTCTTAACCCCCTAGCTTTATTGAGTAAAACTATAGACAACGACAAAGTGGAATACAGAACAGAAAGTACTACGAGCTAAACAATCGCAAATCGAGTCAGAATGAAAAGAAACCAGCATTGCACACCATATAGATATAAATGATTGAGTGAGAATAGTTTAGCATAAAAGATTAAAAAGAGCTTGCTCACTGCCTATACTGCAGATAAAAATATCAGAAATGAAATAGTAAATATCCATTACTCCAGTAGTCCTGTGCAGTTAGAATGAAAGTGAAATAACCTTAGAGCCGGGAATGGGATCTGATCACAGAGCTAGCTATCTAGGTAGCCTATGCTTATCACCAGGCACAGTCCATGACAGTCCTCATGGAGGAAGGTTGATTTCGGATCCGTTGATGAAAGCGCGCCCTCTGATGAAGTAAGCCGCTTTCCCCTTTTTTCGTGATTTTTCCATAGCTGGCCACAGTTTCTCTCTCCTTTCTCTGTCTGCCTTCGAGAGGTATTCAGCAAACCGCAGGTTGCGGTCACGTAGGAAGGTAGATTTCTTGGCTGCTTTCCCAAGTGGTATCCCTGTAGATCCGTGATGTGAACTGGAGAATGACACCTCTGGGCTTGGAGTCACCCTGCCTTCTCGTGTCGAGGCAATGTAGTGTCGACAACATCTGCTAGCTTAGCCTTCTCCTTAGGTAGGATAGCTTGGCAGACGTTGATGGTCTCTTGCCACACGTTCTCCCCATCTGCCTCGGGAACTCCATAGTCTCAGAATCCACCGTCTGGAGTAGCTTTCGAGTTCCGCGATTCTTCTTCAGCACAAGTCCATCTTTCCCTCCTTTTTGACATGCTTTTGATGTGGGTGACCTTAACATTCTTGATTTCCATGCATGCAAAGTCAACAGTTTTTTTTAAGCCCTCTATTTCATTGCGTTGTCACTGACCATTTTCTCTATGGCATCAGCCTTGCATTGATGAGCCTGGAAAGAGTGGTGATAACATCATTATTGCCAGTGGCATCTGGGCCCAGTTCAAACATGCCTTTCTTGAAAGCTGGAGGTTTGCGTGGGATTATACGCAAAGAAGGAAAATCCTCAGTCTGTCAGGCCAGTATAGCTGTGGCAGTTGTCAATCAAAGCACTTACCTCCTGTATAACGACCGAGGAGGTAGCCAAGATTTCTCTTTGTCACATTTTGGAAAATATAATCTTAAGTCATCAATAACCTGGTGTTTTTAGCAAACAAAGTATTAATTTGGTAGTTCAAAATAATACACTTTTCACTATCTTTCAAAAAAGTTGGTATGCAGAGCTCAGAAGGAAGCATGTGCTCAAGCTGCCATCTTGGAGTCTCCTGAACAGGCTTTTTTTCTATTGCCTACTTAAGTAGACGGTCTGACGTCACCTCGTTTTAGCTAATGTACTTGAAAATTGTCAGTCATGGGTCAATAATGTACGGATATTAGAAGCATGTCTATCTAATACATTTAATGACAAACCATCTAACTACTTGGTTAAACATATGAATTACCTGTTGCACAACGTAACGTTCGGCGCAGGTGTTGGTAACTGGTTTGCCATACACCTGTGCAACAGGTAATTCAGACCATCTACTTAAGTAGGCAATAGAAGAAAAAAGCCTGTCTATCATGTTCATTTGATTGGGTTAAGACGAACCGTCACTCCAAAACTAGCGGACCAATGGAGACTCATTGTCTACGCTTCCCTCTAAACCCCGCCCTTCACGGAAAAATAATGACAAAACTCGCAATCGAAAAGACTGGCAGTGAAAGCAAAGATACGAGTGGCGCAACCAAAAAGGTAGTACATGCAGGCAAGGGCGTAGGCAAAATGTATTCAATAGGATTGATTGCTGGGAAAGTTTAACCATAAACGACTTTGCATTCGTTTTCAAATATTTTTTAATCATGTCACAGAGTTTAAAATGATTTGCTAACAACATCATTATTTAACCCGTCCTCAAATGTTTACATTCAACTTTATTTTTCATGTTAACAATTAATGTATTTTTAATTCAATACATATGGCGTGAAATTGACCCCATAAATGTCATCGTCACCAATCAACTGCATTGCAGTTAAAAACGACTGCCTACCAGCACCGATTTCTGTATGCTAGCTATGCTACCAGTTTATATGAACTGGACTTAGCATTTAGCAGTCACTTCTAAATCTGAAAAGGAACAACTTCTAAATGTTATACAGCGAAAAACTGCCACATATCCAAATTTGACTTTAGTAACCACATTGTGGGCGTGTTACAATACATCAATCATGACGAATATCCACTTTGTTAGATCAGAGTTGTTTAATGTGCTTCAATCGAGCGTCCTTGTTCTATACCCCACGGTCTGCGTTCCATTGCCCTCTTTAGCTACCGCATCTACTGTGCTTCCTTCACCTTGGAGTGAAATTTATGCCGCGTTAAAAAAAAACAGGGAACTCGAAACTCCGATTTCAGTGCGTTCAAGACAACTGGGAACTCAGTTGAAAAACCAGGTCCGCCTGGGAACAATAGTTTTGAACGGTCATTCAACCTAGAATTCCAAGACGGGAAATCGGGCATCTTTCTAGAGCTCCGACTTTCCGACCTGAAAAATCACTGACGTCATGATATGACCATTTTTCCCGACATGATACAGGTTAGTCAGTCATGATAACGTTAGCAACTTGCTAGCTAGCCCATTTTCTCCACTTACATTGCTCTGCTGAAATCCTCTCCCAGCATTTCGACAGCCACACGACACCAACGTCCGTAACGAAGGGAGCAGCATCCTTATTTAAAATGGTCCTCTCACGCAACAGCGGTAGGAAGACGGGGCATCGATTAAAAAAAAAAACGTTACACAACCGTAAGTGTTTCCTAACAGAGCCATGCAATTCAACTCTGACCTCTGACGTCACATCGAGGCTACGCAAATAACATTTTACAGTTGTACTATTTAAAACATTTTTAACATCACAAACATACATGTATTGATACTTGTGGATTAAAAACCCATATTCAATCAACTCTTTCTATGATTGACGTTTCACCAGGACGATTAATCGATCACAGATAGGGCAAAACAGATGAGCGTGACCAATGGCCGAATGAAGGGTTGGATCTTGACTACTAGTGAAGGCTGAAACGGTGGAGAGTTGACGCGCACACAGAACAAGGAGCTAGTAATACAAATCTTTGGTTGACGGGTAGGTGAACACGGAAGTCGAAACTTGAAATAGCATAAAAGTTTGGTATTTGTCGACATATGCTGTGTGAATTGTTTTTGAGTAACGTTACACCAGTCTGGCATTTCATGGAAACAATATTTCTCTCCGTGTGTGTAGGATGGCAGAGGGCTTTTTGATGGAGGTGTGTGTGGACAGTGTGGAGTCTGCCATCAACGCCGAGAGGGGAGGTAGGCTGTAATACTATAGTGTAAACTAACCTCCCCTAAGTGAAGTTGACTTTAGACCAAGACTCTGCCATACTGTTCCTGGAGAGCTACCTTCCTGTAGGTTTTCAATCCAATCCCAGCTGTAACTAACCTGATTCAGCTTATCAACCAGCTAATTATTAGAATCAGGTGCATTAGATTAGATTAGGGTTGGGTGTGTGCTTGCCGAAGAGGAGTAGACTTGTGACGCTGAAAACAGTTTAAATGTTATTTACCTCATCAAAAACATGATAAGGCTGGCCCTTGTTTGAGTGTGAGAAAGGTCTTGACAACACGCTCGGGTTGGAAATGGCAGCCAGTACTGTGGACGACATGGAGGAAAGGTTGGAGAAGCAACAGCTGTGCTGGAATGCGAACAATATTGGTGTCAGTTCTGATTGCTATGGAGCGGGAGGATGAGGGTGAAGGAAGAAGAGCGATCATAAAGAAGGCCAAGGTAGGACGCACAAGTAATAATGTGTTGGAGTGGAAAGTGGTGATGGTGTTTGGTGAGACCACAAGGCCTCATTTACACCACATCTGACTAACCAATGTCATAGAGAAAGAGCGAGGTGAAGTCAAACTAGCCCGGTTCGTTGAAGGTAGATAGATAATATTTTGTGGTAGTCCGGCTCAGCAAGGGAAGATCCTGCCAATAAAAAAGATAAGATTAAAAGCCATGTCCCTGGTGCTTATGCTAGGTTGAGGGAGTCATCGCCGGGGTTCCAATATCTATGTCCATAGAATATATTAATGTGAAGGGAGGCAGTGATTGAGGCCAAAAGGTTGATCAGTAGGAAAGAGGGTCAAAGATGTGAAAGCGTATCAGTGCTGCTGAGGTTTGAGGTTTTGCCTGGACAAGTACAGATAGGATTCCGTAGTTTCAATGTCAGAGAATTTGTCGCCATTCCCATTGCTGTGTTTTAAATGTCAAAGAATGGGACATGTAGCTGTTCAGTGTAAAGGAAATAAAATATGTGCCAAGTGTGGAGGGGAACATGATTATGGTGAATATATGGGAGCAATGTGAAGGTTAAGTGTTGTAATTGTGGAGGGGAACATAGTGCAGTATTCAGTGGATACCAGGTGCAGAGAGGTTGAGATATATAATCAGTCATGATGTATCATATGCAGAGACTGTAAGACAGATTGGTGGAACTACAGTGCGGTTGTGGAAAGCAGAAATACCAGGTTGAAGGTTATAGTGGCACTCACTGTCATTGAGGGTACTTGTAGGAGTACAACTACCATTCGCTTTACGTCACTACATACCGCACCCACTAGCATTACGTCATTACATGCACGCTAGCTAATATACACTATCTAGCTAGTACTAGCTAGTGTGCATGTAATGATGTAATGCTTCTAGTGACGTAATGCTAGTGGGTGCGGCATGTAGTGATGTAATGCTAATAGCTAGCTAGGTAGTGCTAGCGTGTGCTAGCTAGCATGTACAACGCTAGCTAGCTAGCACACATGTCTGTTGAAGCCAGACCCTATTGAACCCAGCTCTTGCGTGGCTTAACTTGGCGGGCGCGGTATGTAGTTGATCATCGCTACACACCGTGGGCCGTCATTGTAAACAAGAATTTGTGCTTAACTGACTTGCCGAGTTAAAAAGGGAAACGTAACACCAATCTGCTCCTGAGTGGCGCAGTGGTCTAAGACACTGCATCTCAGTGCAAGAGGCGTCACTGCAGTACCTGGTTCGAATCCAGGCTGCATCACATGATTGGAAGTCCCATAGGGTAGCGCACAATTGGCCCAGCATTATCTAGAGTAGGCCATCATTGTAAATAAGAATTTGTTCTTAACTGACTTCCTAGTTAAATCAAAATAAATACTTGGTGTATGTTTATAACCCACAGGTGCTGGTCGGCTGGAGCTGTGTTCTAGTCTGCTAGAAGGAGGAATCACGCCCAGTATAGGTGAGGGTGAGACCCACAGCCTGTATATGGGTAAACCCATACAGATCTCAATTCATGTTTATGGGTGTCTGTCAACGGATGGCATAAAAGATTGCGTGCATGTAGGGCTTTTCACTGTCTGTGCTTTATGTTGTATGAAGGTAGTGTTTTTCACTTTTCATAACTTAAGTATCAATGCTGTGTTGTAACCTCTCTTTCCCCCTATCTCTCCATCACTTGGTTTGGCCCAGGTCTGCTGCAGGTGGTGAAGCAGTATGTACGTATCCCGGTCTATACCATGATCCGTCCACGCGGGGGGGATTTCCTGTACTCGGACCGTGAGGTGGAGGTGATGAGAAAGGACATTGAGCTGGTTAGGAGTCATGGGGCAGATGGACTGGTGCTGGGAGCTCTGACTGAGGATGGGAGAGTAGACGCTGAACTCTGTATGGAATTGCTAGGTAGGAGTGTGCGTGAGTGGGCACAGGGTCTTGGCCCTGCCATCTGAGGTTCCTGGGATCCTTGAGCGAGTGTTTGAAAATCAACAGAAACTGTCAGTGATGCGGATTATCATTTAATCCAATTTATTCCTTTATTCCCTCTCTCTCCACCAGCTGTTTCTCGTCCTCTACCTGTTACTTTTCACAGAGGTAAAACAGATTCCTATGGTTTCATGACTGATTGGTTTGGTCTGGTCTTGGTGACATTTATGTTAAGACATAGAAGCAACAGCTGACACATGAAAGAAATTCACCCCAACCCTGACCTTTGATTGCTGTGTTTTAGCCTTTGACATGGTGCACGACCCCATGGTTACCTTGGAGACGCTGGTGTCTTTGGGGTTTGAGCGTGTTCTGACCAGCGGATGTGACTGTTCCGCTCTGGAGGGACTGCCTCTCATCAAACGCCTGGTGGAACAGGTGAGAGTCTGGAACAATGGGCAGGGATCCAATCCTAAAACTTACTCCTCCTACCCAGTCCCAAAACAACCCCAAACTCCCTACACACAGGGTGCATCTCAATAGTCTGAAGAGACTTTCTCACCTAATATCCTCCCATTTACCTTCGAAGAAATAGGTTTCAAAACTAATTTCACACCTTATTTATCCAACCTATCATGCCCCTCTGTCCCCTTACATGTTTTCTGATCTGTCCTTTGCTACTTTTTCATCCAACAGGCTAAAGGGAGAATAACCATTATGCCTGGTAAGTGCCCTACATTTGTATAAGTAAAGTGAATTCCCCCTTTCAGCTGATCATCACTGGATACTGCATACAAGTCTGCAGTAACAATGTACCTAATGTTCTTATCTTTCTAATGTGTGTGTCTGTTCTAGGAGGGGGTATTACAGAGCGGAATCTCCAGAGGATTCTAGAAAGTTCTGGGGTTCTGGAATTCCATTGTTCTGCTCGCTCCAGTAAGGACTCTGCCATGAAGTTCAGGTGAGTCCTTGCCATAAAGCAAACCCGTTTACCCATAAAGCACTTGTGACAATGCGTTTAGTTAAAAGTGCTACATAAATGAAATTAGTACTTCATTTATTAGTTCTGTCTGTTCTCCGCTGCAGAAACTCCTGTGTGAACATGGGTGCCTCGCTGACAGCTCCCGAGTATGGCCTGAAGGTGGCAGACGTGAGCAAAGTCCGCTCTCTGAACGCTATAGCCAAGAACACCCTGTAGTGACGACAAGCACATACACACCTGAACTCCCTGTATGGCTGCTGGACAGCTGTCCTCAGCCCCTTTGGGTAGCAGGTCCTCCTGCTCCTATTGAGCCTGACCCAAAAATAGTGTACTATATAGGGAATAGTTCCGAGGCTCTCCTACCCTGTTCCTGGAGAGCTACCATCCTGTAGGTCTTCCCTCCAACCCTAATCTTGCTCACCTGATTCTTATAATGAGCTGGTTTATAAGCTGAATCAGGTAAATTACAACTGGGGTTCGATTGAAAAACTACAGGAGGGTAGCTGTCCAGGAACAGGGTTGGAGTACCCTGGAATAGGGTGTAAGTTGGAAGCTAATCAATGGGTTTTTGTAGTCATTTCTAAAAGTGAGGTCATGTTTACACAATGACTAAATAAAAAGGTAAATGGGCTATCATCAAATCCCTTAGGCATTGTAAGATGTGTGAGGTTTCATACAGCTTTGTATTCACAATAGTTGATTATGCATTGAATTATGCAATCGCAGAGTCATGTTTCCGGGAGGTTCAGCTTGATGTCATTACTTGATTGTTATGTGGAGAGTTCCCCTCCATACAATGAAAAGTGCTTTGAATATAGGGAAAAGCACAATATAAATCCAATTATTATTAGTTATTGATAGAAAAGAGAGACCTGCACACTGTTAATGATGAAAAATACATGTTTTTTATTATAAATTCATGTTTAAAATGTTCTTAGGGAGCAGTCGAAATTTACACAATTATCACCAGGAGGAAAATGGGGGAGGGTCATGCTTTTTATATTTCAATGGGGGCGTGTTTAGTATTTTTTTTAAATTTAGTCCAGGGGAGGGTCATGTAATTTGTAATCGATTAAATGTCATATTGCTCAATGTTTGGGAATTAGCTACTTATTATATCTCGACGTGTGCCCGACGCTGCCCCTCATTCCTGATTCCAATGTTGTAGTACTGGAGTCTGGTCTAGAGACAACGTTTTGAGTGTCTGGGTCTTGTCTCGATATCGGATACATTTGTAATTTCTACCTAAGACTTTATTTTACTTCTTTTTTTTCACCTTTATTTAACCAGGTAGGCCAGTTGAGGACAAGTTATCATTTACAACTGCGACCTGGCCAAGATAAAGCAAAGCAGTGTGACACAGAGTTACACATGGGATAAACAAACGTACAGTCAATAACACAATAGAAAAATCTGTATAGTGTGTGCAAATGAGGTAAGGCAATAAATCTGCCAATAGTGGTGAAGTAATTACAATTTAGCAATTTACACTGGAGTGATATGTGCAGATGAGGATGTGCAAGTAGAAATACTGGTGTGCAAAAGAGCAGAAAAACATATGGGGAGGAGGTAGGTAGTTGGTTAGATGGGCGGTGTACAGCTGCAGCGATCGGTAAGCTGCTCTGACAGCTGATGCTTAAATTTAGTGAGGGAGATATGTCTCCAGCTTCAGTGATTTATTTTTTTTCTCCAGTCATTGGCTTAAACTTATAGATGACCTGGAGCCAGTGGGTTTGGCAACGAATATGAAGCGAGGACCAGCCAACGAGAGCATACAGGTCGCAGTGGTGGGTAGTATATGGGGCTTTGGTGACAAAACGGATGACACTGATAGACTGCATCCAATTTGCTGAGTGGAGTGTTGGAGGCTAATTTGTAAATGACATCGCCGAAGTCAAGGATTGGTAGGATAGTCAGTTTTACGAGGGAAGTTTGGCAGCATGAGTGAAGGAGGCTTTGTTGCGAAATAGGAAGCCGATTCTAGATAACTTTAGATTGGAGATGCTTAATGTGAGTCTGGAAGGAGAGTTTACAGTCTAACCAGACACCTAGGTATTTATAGTTGTCCACATATTCTAAGTCAGAACCGTCCAGAGTAGTGATTCTAGTCGGGCGGGTGGGTACGGGCAGCCATCATTTGAAGAGCATGCATTTTAGTTTTACTAGCAAGAGCAGTTGGAGGCCACGGAAGGAGTGTTGTATGGCGTTGAAGCTCGTTTGGAGGTTTAACAGTGTTCAAAGAAGGGCCAGATGTATACAGAATGGTGTTGTCTGCATAGAGGTGGCTCAAAAAATCACCCGCAGCAAGAGTGACATCATTGATATATACAGAGAAAAGAGTCAGCCCGAGAATTGAACCCTGTCGCACCCCCCATAGACTGCCAGAGGTCCGGACAACAGGCCCTCCGATTTGACACACTGAACTCTGAGAAGTAGTTAGTGAGGCTGTCACTTGAGAAACCAAGGCTGTTGAGGCTGCCGATAAGAATACGGTGATTGACATAGTTGAAAGCCTTGGCCAGGTCGATGAAGACGGCTGCACAGTACTGTCTTTTATCGATGGCGGTTATATCGTTTAGGACCTTGAGTGTGGCTGAAGTGCACCCGTGACCAGCTCGGAAACCAGACTGCATAGCGGAGAAGGTATGGTGGGATTCGAAATGGTCTGATCTGTTTGTTCACTTGGCTTTCGAAGACTTTAGAAAGGCAGGGCAGGATGGATATAGGTCTGTAACAATTTGGGTCTAGAGTGTCTGCCCGTTTTGAAGAGACCAGCGGAGTAAATTCCTAAAACCGCTTCACCAGGCCAAATATATACACTCCTTTCTTGGGACATACCTGAACAGTCTTTATCTATTATTGACATGTTTACGCAGTGGCGAACCTATTGGACCTTGGTCGTCAGTGTGACTGGTTCGTGATGCTGAAAGGACAGCAACAATAAGATGAGCATACTCATGTAGGAGTGCACTTTTTGTAAAACACAAATGGCCAGTGGTGTAGTGGATGCTATATGCAGTTATAAGCCGTATACACACTTATTTTTCAGTGGGCATTGTGTATACTCCCTCAATCCCCACTGATTTATCAATGATGTAGTACAGTAGAGAAATCATGCACAAAGTAGCCTACACAATCACAAAGCATATGAAATATATTCACATGCGTGCAGCACACAGCCTGGTTTCAGCGGAATATCATCTGCTCGCAGTTCTCATCTGGTTTTGGCATGGAGCAGCTCACAGAAGAATGACATCGGTGGCCGGTAAGGTAGGTAGGAAAGACGTTTCAACTTATGATATCTACCAAGTACCAGGTATTGAAAAAGTTTGGTACAAAGTCTGGGTTAGTAGGCTATTTATGATGTGTAATTCAGTCATCATGTGCTGTTTGTATCAGGGACGTAGGCATGGCCCTGCCAGGCCCACCCAGGGGCGAAAATCTATCAACTTTGGAAGGGACAATTACATTACATTTTCTCAAGAGCAATTCCTGAGGGGAACACCAAAAGTAGTGCTGTAACACATAGCCTACATTGTAATAGGGTAAATGTATATTGAGGAACCAAAGAAATGTGTTTGCCGTACTCCTAACTACCGGTACCCAAAACTACACAACTAATCACAACAGCAATACCATTGCCTTTAACAAATCTTAGTTCAGTCACCAGTTTAAGTTGAGAGTGGGGGTATCCATGGCATTTTCCAATTATGTTCCTATTTTACAAGTTAAAAAAAGAGAACCTTTCATAATGTTGCCAAACAAAGACTCAACAAACTTACCTGAGACTCCCTGTCTCTGCCAGTCTGTCCCCAACTCTGCTGTCTGTGTGCCATCTGTTGCCTGCTCTGCCTAATGACATCATTGTGAAACATTTCCATTAGAATTTCATTTCTTTCTTATGAACATTTTATCAACTAGTCTTTGAGATATTAGGCTACTAGGGTTCTTACTTTGCGTTTTGGTGTACTGAAAAATACCCGTCTTTTATTTTTCTGCCATTTTTCTACCTGGCTGGCTGGCTACACACACACAGTGTGTAGGTTATTTACAGTAGGAGATGGGCTTCTATCATCTTTTATCATTCTATTTGGGCTTCGATCTAAAAGGTAGCTAGCAAATGTGAAACGGATTAAAATGACAAGAGTTGACAGCTGTATGAGTTCACCATTTACACAACATATGCTGCAACCATTTGTAATTGTAATAGTTTGTTTCATATTGGCTGGCTTCCAACAATAGCTGAATTTGCAAAGCTAGCGAGCACCAATTCCGTTTCAGTGGTGTTTGCTATAATCTTTGCTACCCGGGTTAAATAAAGGTGAAATAAAATAAATAAAAGTTCCCTTGCGACAATTTAGCTTTTGCAACGAGACCATTAAATATATTTAAGACGATGGTAGAAGAGTGTAGTTCTGTTCAGTTTGGATTTCAGTTTATCGCTAACCTTATCACAGGGACTTTGAAGCACTAACTTACATCATCTGCATGCTGATCTTGGAATAAATTGACGATAGCAAAGATTCCATCTTTGACGAGGCCACAAATGGAATAGGTACTAGCTAGCTTAATAGTTAATATTTGCGCGCTAGCTCTGCATATTCAGCTAGTGTGTGTGCGCGATTGACGGGATTAACCTCACGTCAGTTACGTTCATTGAGTGCCTTTCAGACAGAGGATACGACCCCTCTTACCTTGCCAACTAAGGAACTGGCAGTGGATCAAACCATTGAGGCAAAGGGTGGGGGGGTCGCAATCTTTTGAAACTTAAAAACGCGCTATTAAGTGTCTATAATCAGCACAATTGCTTTCATTGCGTATTATTAATATTATTTAAATTACATAGTTATGTTTCAGTGATATTGGGGGGGACAAATCATATTTTTCCCAGGATGGGGGGGGGTCGTGTGTCCCCCCCCCCCCCCGGGATTTCCGCCCCTGGGCCCACCCAATCAGATTGAGCAAAAACAAAATACATTATTATACCAAAAATACTCCTTAGTGTAATATTGGGATGCAAACTTAGTTGAAATGTATTCAGTTTTATCGCTCTGGATAAGAGCGTCTGCTAAATGACTTAAATGTAAATGTAATGGTACAGGTGCCAAGTCCATAACCATGTGTGAAGTGTATTCTTTCGTTTCAATGTAGAGTTGTTTAAGACTGCCAAGAATCACCCTGTGACCCTGATTCAGCCCATCGCAGTAAAACTCCTTGTTGAAAGTTATTCTTGAAAAGGGAGACGCTAACAAATGACCAAAAACATTATTTTCAATAAACACCTGCCGCCGCCACTGCAAACTAGCCTACAACAAAAGAAAGCTAGCTAGATCACGGGAGAACTACTGCTCGCTATTGCACAGTGACCTGTTGGCCTTTGAGAAGGCAGAAGTTTCCATACGTTTTTTTGTAAAAACAGTCCCACTCATTACAAGTCACATTGTGATTGGTTGATTCCACTGCCACAGTCTACTATCCATAGATTTTGTCAGCCAATTATTTCAGTCACCATGCATTCTTTAAATATCTCAGTATCAGTGAAGGGCTTGGTGTGTTAAGTTAAAACCAGGGCTCAAATTGTGAAGGTATTGTGGCTTTTGTTAAAGAAAATGGCTAAAAGCATAGGCCTACCCCTTGTTAGCTTTCGACAAAAAAAATTAAATAAATGTACCTGATTTATATAAAGAGATCTATAACAATGTTTTAGTCCACAATGCTTTATGCTAGAAACAAGTTTTAAAATGCCGGGGAAAGATGCGACTCAGAGGCTGCGCAACAACCTTTACAGCCGGGGGGCAAAAATGGACTTGGGAAGTAATGTGTGATTCTCTCACTATCAATTGACGTTCAACATTTCAACAGGCTATTAAACAACATACTAACTCTAAATAAGTCAGGAGCAAGCAGGTATCCTAAGAAAGAACGAAAATTAATTATTTAGGCAATATTATTATTTCAAGGCTATAGGATGCCATTTAATAAATTGTGAAGCATTTGTGATACACGAAAGCCTGGCAGAAACACAGCATTTAAACAACAAAAGCACTTCAACAGCATGCCTATACATTTTGCATTTAGGCTGTATAAAATTTCATTTAAATGACTTAGAACTAAACAACAATTAAACAACAAAATTAGGCTATACAGTCATTCTACAATGTCATTGAATTCACTTTTAGAAACACGAGTTTGGCCAGTCATTGGTTTGAGGGTCATGCGGTGAGCTATGCATGCCTAGTTTGTTAATTTAACCTTGCAGATGCTCTTCTATTCCTATTCCCCAATTTAGAGAATTATAGTCTCCCAAATAAAAAAGTTACCAGTGTACAGTGCCGTCAGAACTTGTGAGGCACAGCTAAGTGCTCATAATAGAAAAAATAAACATGTTTTTACTGAACTGATGGCCTGCATCTGATGGTCAGTCTGAGGGGAGGGAGCAGCGGTGAGGCTGCCTGTCACCCGACTCTGAGAAAAGGGGACAGTCTTCCAGCTGATGGCGAAACTCATGTCGCACAGCATTATTTTGTCTCATGCACAAATTCATGTTGTTACTCCTATGACTAAAGAATGTGAAATGTTCCTCGATATTAAAAAAGACACAAGCCACTAATAATAACAACGCAAGCTTATCGGAACACGTTCCTATACTCATTCATTGCAGCTGCGGTGCTGGTTGTAGCGTAGGGAGAACGCACATTTTATGGCTTATAAAGGTGTTGAACAAATTGCCGACAGTGCTGAATAAAAACTTAAACATGAACTTACACATAACAGCAGCTTTTTGTTGTATTCGTCTCGCTCTAGTCATGGTTTAAAAGTTTTGAAATCTCACCGTGTCAATTTCTGTGCGTTCGAGGCTTCTTTTTACAATATATAGCTTGAGGAAACTTTTTCAGACATGATCTGAGATATCTGATTGGCCAGCGGTAGAGCTATAGGTGCACTTGATTTGATCTCTGGGCCTGCCGGGTAGGCAGAGTTCTACCTTCAAACAAATGAAATTGTTAAAAATGGGAACACTTTGCCTTTCCGGGGTGCACCTACCGTCAACAGCGGGAAACGAATAACAAAAATATGAACGCAAGGCTTTATCGTTGGGTTTTTTACAGAAATGTTTGGTGATCGACTAGGAACGCGTTGGAGATAGACCAGTCGATGGCGATCAACCGGTGGGTGACCACAGCCCTAGAGAGACTGAGAGAAAGATATGGATATGTTGATGCCATCTCCCGACACCGACATGCATTTATTTATACTTGTCAGATAGTCTACTACGGCTATACAGATATAGGCGTAAATGAGGCTAATTTGTAAATGTTCAATCAGAATATTTTTTATAAAGATAAACATATTGTTAGATATATTCTGGTAGGCCTTCAACATTCTTCCTCACCTCAAGTTCAACTGTCTGGAGTCCGTTGTAACGCTGTTGCGCACTGCATTCTTAGGCATGCAGTAGCTAAGCCTAATAATAGCCATACCACACCAAACCTTCAAAAGTTTCTTAATTTTATTAGTTTAATATCAAAATTAAGTCAAGTCATTGTTTATAGAGAAAATATGAACAAGTTATATTGCGGCATCAAATTAAGTTTCCATCTCGCCCTCTTTAGTTTTGCCTTTTCATGTGTGCGAGTAGCCCTATAGTAGGCCTACCAGTAATTATTTATATTGCGTCAAACACATTACAGATGTGATTTAATTTGTCCAAAGAAAATGTCTCAAAAGTTTTGAACAGGCTTATATTGCAGCAATTACCAACAAAGGCAAACTACCCAACAAATGACAACAAGGCTAATGTTATTTATTTTAAAACAGGCCTACCTTTAACCTATCTTAAGCTAAATACGGCAACAAAATTAAAAAGAGTTCAAACTTAATTTAGCCAACGAAAATGTCTCAACAAAATGAAACAAAACACTTGCATATTTAAAGAACTGGTTTAACATTCTTAAATAGGCCTACAATACTAATAATATACAATAATAATAAAACAAATGATAAATATGGAAATAAATAAAAGTTAAGGCACACGTGAGTTGAGCAGCCAGACATACAGTGCATTCAGAAAGTATTCAGATCCCTTGGCTTTTCCCACATTTTGTTACATTACAACCTTATTCTAAAATTGATTAAATATTTGTTTTCCCTCATCAATCTACACACAATACCCCATAATGACAAAGCGAAAACAGGTTTAGAATTTTTGCAAATGTATTACATATGAAAAACAGATTCCTTATTTACTTTAAGTATTCAGACCCTTTGCTATGAGACTTCAAATTGAGCTCAAGTGCATCCTGTTTCCATTGATCATCCTTGATGTTTCTACAACTTGATTGGAGTCCACCCGTGGTAAATTAAATTGATTGAGCATGATTTGGAAAGACACACACCTGTCTATTTAAGTTCCCAAAGCTGACAGTGCATGTCAGAGGAAAAACCAAGCCATGAGGTCGAAGGAATTGTCTGTAGAGCTCCGACACAGGATGGTGTTGAGGTACAGATCTGGGGAAGGGTACCAAAACATTTCTGCAGCATTGAAGGTCCCCAAGAACACAGTGGCTTCCATCATTCTTAAATGGAACAAGTTTGGAAGCACCAAGACTCTTCCTAGAGCTGGCCATCTGGCCAAACTGAGCAATCGGGGCAGAAGGGCCTTGGTCAGGGAGGTAACCAAGAACCCTATAGTCACTCTAACAGAGATCCAGAGTTCCTCTGTGGAGATGGTAGAACCTTCCAGAAGGACAACCATCTCTGCAGCACTTCACCAATCAGGCCTTTATGGTAGAGCGGCCAGACGAAAGCCACTCCTCAGTAAAAGGCACATGACAGAACACTTGGAGTTTGCCAAAAGGCACATAAAGGACTCTCAGACCTCGAGAAACAAGATTCTCTGGTCTGACGAAGTCAAGATTGAACTCTTTGGCCTGAATGTCAAGTGTCACGGCTGTAGGAAACCTGGTAACATCCCTACGGTGAAGCATGGTGGTAGCAGCATCATGCTGTGAAGGTGTTTTTCAGTGGCAGGGACTGAGAGACAAGTCAGGATCGAGGGAAAGATGAACAGAGCAAAATACAGAGAGATCCTTGATGAAAACCTGCTCCAGAGTGCTCAGGACCTCAGACTGGGGCAAAGGTTCACCTTCCATCAGGACAATGACCCTAAGCACACAGCCAGGACAATGACGGAGTGGCTTCAGGACAAGTCTCTGAATGCCCTTGAGGGGCCCAGCCAGAGCCCGGACTTGAACCCGATCCAATATCTCTGGAAAGACCTGAAAATAGCTGTGCAGTGAGGCTCCCCATTCAACCTGACAGCTTGAGAGGATCTGCAGAGAAGAATGGGAGAAATCTTGTAGTGTCATACCCAAGAGGACTCGAGGCTATAATCGCTGCCAAAGGTGCTTCAACAAAGTGAATACTTATGTAAATGTGATAATTCAGTTACATTTTTTCTAAATTTGCAAACATTTCTAAAAACCTGCTTTTGCTTTGTAATTTTAGGGTATTGTGTGTAAATTGATGACGAAAAAAACAATTTAATCAATTTCAGAATAAGGCTGTAGCAAAATGTGGAAAAAGTCAAGGGTACTTTCCGAATGCACTCAACTATATGTTTTATTGAGATTCAATTGGCTGACACAGATAACAAGCTCGCACCGTTCTAATCACCTAACACACACACATTAAATGAACAGAGGGCGGGTCCAGTATATAAATGAATTATAATTTCCCATAACCGAGACCCGTGGCAATTATATCAGACCCAATGTAGATTCGAGACAATAGTCCGAATTTAGGACCCGGTCCCAGACTACAAAATTACATGGATTATTTCAGCATTACGTGCATTAAAAAAATCCCTTAAGACAACCAACTACCGAATGTATATAGTTTGATGGGGTTTTTTGTTGAAGTTTCGGCTTGCAGTGCTGCCTTGCTAACATCGGTTCGGCTGTTAACAGTTATGGAATCTGACGATGCTAATGTGACTGTAGCCCTGTGCTTAAATTGTACATCCGAAGGTGCCGGAACAAAAAGTGAGCGCGAGAGGGGGATGACCTGAGGAGCTCTGAGGTATTACATTTACATTTTAGTCATTTAGCAGACGCTCTTATCCAGAGTGACTTACAGTAGTGAATGCATACATTTCATACATTTTTTTTTTCTTTCCCGTACTGGTCCCCCGTGGGAATCAGAACACATGATTTAAAAAATATCACCTTTCTAATAAAGCATTGCATTCATATCATCACATTTGTGTAGTGGCATAGAGCAGCATTGTAGAGGCACTTACAGAAGTTGCATTCTACCTCATTTTACATGACTGGAGACTTTGGCATAATCTTTTTTTAATGCTGCGTTCAGAAAAACTGGGAACTCGGAGCTGTAAAATCTCCTACTTCCGAATTCAGTGCGTTCAAGACAACTGGGAAATTGGGGAAAATCTAGCTCTGACTGGGAAAATTTGTTTTGAACGGTCATCCAGCACGGAATTCCAAGTGGGGGACTCTTTTTAAAAATAAAAAAATATATAAAAAAATTAAAAAAAATATCCTTATTATGGTTAAGGACACCGAGCAGCACATTCTCCCATAAAACAAAAGTCTTCAAGAATATTAACAATTATAAAACTGTGAATATCTTTCCATAATTGTTTTACATGTAGACAATGCCAAAATAAATTCGAAACTGTTTCTGGATGCTCAACACAAAAAGTACAATCAATGTTGATGTCTTTTTTGAGTTTCTTCAGGTAATGATTCGCAGGGTAATACTTATGGATCATTCTGAAAGAGACCACTTTGACCTTGTTAACAAGCAAGTATTTGTGTGGTAATAACCAGACTTTTTCCCCCAACAGATATTAGTGACCAATGTATTCCAGTAACTTGTGACATAAGGAATGGATACAATATCCCTTTGAAACAAAGCACATATAGATCTGTTGTTCTGAGGGAGCAAAGAGAAAAATATTTTCCCTATTGGAGAGTCAACTAGATTAAGCGAGGGTAGGTCAAGAAGGTGAGGTCTGGCTACACCTCTAAATAACATGAGAGTTCCAGATGGAATAGCATCAAAGACTATGGCGAACTCTCTAAGTGTTACAGGGATATTGTAACGAGATAAAAATTCCTCATAATTAAGTAACAATCCTTGTGCATTAAAAAGTTGACTCACCAGCAGGATATGATTATTGAACCATTTCTTAAAAAATAAAGACTTGTTTCTATACAAAATGTCCTTATTGTTCCAAATGAAATACCTATGCGGGGAAAAATTGTTTATATTAACGACCACGCTATGAATACTTGTCTATGAAAAGCAGATAATTTTGCAGGAAACTTATATTTACAAAGTAACATAAAATGGAGGCCACCAAAACGTGAGAAGATATGAGGGATGAAATTCCAAATTGAAGTTGGATTCTTAAAAAAATGTTTAGCCCAATTTATCTTAAAATTATTATTCAAAGTATGAACATCAAAAAAATTGAGACCACCTTATTCATAGGAGTTCATAACGACAGATTTCCTAATATAATGTGTACGATTTTTCCAGATGAAGTTGAAAAGCACCTGGTCAACTGCTTTACCTATTTTGTTGTCAAGATATAGGGACTGGGCTGCATAAGAAAGTCTGGAGATACCTTCAGCTTTAGAAAGCAATACTCGACCTTTCAAGGATAAATCCCTCTGCAACCAATGGTTCAACTTATTATTTTTTTCAATAATAGGTATACAATTTAATGAGCATCTTTCCTGTTGATCCTTAGATATGGTAATAAGTGAAGGACTCTGGCAACTTCTAGAGCTCTGGCTTTCCGACCTGAAGATCACTGACGTCATGATTCGACCTAGTTTTTCTTACGAGTTCCCAGTTGTCTTGAAAGCACAAATTATCCAAATGACAGGCTACGTTGACACTGACAAACTGAGAATATTAAACCAAACAAAACGACCTTGTCTTGAATCCATCAATAGCCTAGGCCTAGGTGTGTGGAGACATTGTATGTTTACAATATGAGGAGGAAATTATAGTCCTAAAAATGCTTTCCAGTTTCACTGACTCACCCAATGATGCGCAGCTCTCTCCCTGGTGATGGCATACGCTCGTGCCAAAAGCCTCTCTCTCTCATTTTACTTTGTAAAACTATTTTTGGAAGACCAGTTGATCAAATGTTAAGGTAGCCTACAGTTGACAGATTAGTCTTCTTTTTTCAGCAGGCGCCATTTTCTTTCCAAACTGTGTTTTCCCGCTATTGCAGACTATTTGCAATATTGCGAAAGGCCGGTTTTGTCTGCTCACTGACAGATTTGCTGCGCGTTCCCGACTGTAGGCTATACTCCACAGTTAGGCTATTTCTTAAGAAAGCTATTTATACTCTGTAGCTACATTTGAGGCTTTCTCGTGGAGGCTATTATTTAATTAATTTCTGAACAGACAGCAGTAACTAACGTTGGCAAATGTATGTCAATTTATCAGGCGTGCTGCAGCTCCTCCAGAACCCTTCGGGCGGCTCTATAAGGAAATAAATGATGAAGTGCAGTGCTGGATAGATGAGTTGCAGGTTTATATCTATCAGAATACAGAGAGCGAGGGAGAGATAAAGTCAATCTGATTCTAGTTCTGAGAGAGATGGGGGGAATCTAACAAATGGGCAACTCGAATTACCTTTAGTTGCGTTTATTCGAATTTTTACATTGTAAAAACTGACAATTATTTTTCATGCCATGAGAAGTATCGGATTCGGCCACGAGTAGCGTACAGACATGAGACACATAGTCAATACTACCTGGTGAATGGAGCTAAGGGAGTGACATATATATATATATATATATATAGGGGAGGTAATCAGGGAAGTGATGGAGTCCAGCTGTACCTAATGATGAAGCGCAGGTGCGCGTAATGATGAATGCCAGGTCCGGTGGTTAGTCAACCGGCGACGTCGAACACCAGAGGGGAGTAGATGTGACAATTGGTGATATTTACAATGTTTGTGCTCCGCTGGTTGCCTTTTTCTAATGGCAACAGGACACAAACATTGCTGCTGTGATTATACACTGTGGTATTTCGCCTAACATATGGGAGTTTATCGATGTTTGATTTGTTTTCAAATTCTTTGTGGCTCTGTAGGAAATGTGTATTCCGTGTTGTCAAACATTTAGCATGAGGTTAGGAAGTGCAGCTTAGTTTCCACCTAATTGTGTGAGCAGTTGGCACATAGCCTGTCTTCTCAGAGACAGCCAGGTCTGCCTATGGTGGCCTCTCTCAATAGCAAGGCTATGCTCACTGTCAGTGCATAGTCAAGGATTTTCTTAATTTTGGGTTTAGTCACAGTTGTCAGGTATTCTGCCACTGTGTACTCTCTGTTTTGGGCCAGATAGCGTTCCAATTTGCTCAGGTTTTTAGTTGATTCTTTCCAGTGTGTCATATTTTTTGCTTCCTTTTTGCTTTCTCATCATTTGGTTGGGTCCAATTGTATTGCGCTCCTGGGGCTCTGTGGGGTCTGGTTGTGTTTGTGAACACAGCCCCAAAACCAGCTCTATCTCTCTCTGATATGCTCGTGGCACTGCGTCGTGGTCAGCTTCTCCGGCTCAGCAGTGTCCAATGGTTTGACAAACACTGTATAGCCTCATAACATGGTAAATACAATAATGTTGATATCATGGATGGTCAGGCCTTATATTTCTCCAGGCCAATCCCTCAGCTTTTAACCAAAACAGAGGCGGGGTGGCCGTTTTGTTATTGTTTCATCTGTAGATTTGCCCTTTAAATATTATCAAGATATCAAAGTGTCACAAACAAAAAGGTTAACAATAGGCCTATAGCAAATGCAGCATATGGCATTCATTTTTCACATGTAAATAGCATTTTTCAGTAGTGCTCAAGACATGCCATCCCATGAGCACAGCATTTATTTTTCAACTGGAATCAATGAGCAAAATCTGTCCTCCATGACATCAAAATCATAAACAACAGAGTATGGCTGGCTAATAAGTCCTTCATTTTGGGGTTATACTCAGGTAAAACAATATGGCTAACCTATACTTCCATATTTCCAAGTCCTATTCTTGAAGATCAAGGGGTATAACATTTATTGGAATGACTGGAATTCTGATAGACATTGGTTTTTAATGTAAAGTTATAATTTAATCGTATTACTATATGTAATAAAAAGCGATGGGTTAGAACAGGTATTCCCCAGGGGTACGAGCAACGCCGTCGGGGGTACGCCAAATAAAAATGTGATTAAAAAAAAAAAATTATATATATATTTTTTTTATATCAAACATTACATTTAAATTTTCCAACATTTGGGTGAAGTTTTTTCTCACCTGAGTAGCCTCGTTTCACTGCCAAAAATAAAATTAAACCATCTAGTGTTCAGCGAAATAACAACACAATGTCAAATACAGGTAGCCTAGTCAAATAATTAACATCCAATCACATAACTGTTACTCTCTCGTGGGAAACCTTCACTCTTGCGCATACGTTTAGAAACGAAACATGACAATTAGAAAAATAAGCCACGGGAGTTTTTTGAGCGAGAATAGAGACGAATTTTGAGTAGTACGACCTATAAAAGCAACAGATACCATTAAGAAGGGGCTAGGACAGGCAAGCCCCATACTATTGTGGAGGACTTAATTCTTCCTGCTGCTGCGGATATGGCTGGGACAATACTGGGGGAAAAGGCACAAAAAAACTATCCGGACAATTAGTGATGCACCGATATGACATTTTTGCCCAATACCATTATCCGATATTTTCCTTCCCAAAAAAAACGATACCGATAACTGATCCTTTTAAGCATTCTAATACAGTTAAATAGTTAAAACACACACACATTGACGCAGCGGTCTAAGCCACTGCATCTCAGTGCAAGTGGTGTCACGACAGTCCCTGGTTCGAATCCAGGCTGTATCACAACCAGCCGTGATTGGGAGTCCCGTAAGGTGGCACACAATTGGCCCAGCGTCGTCCAGGTTTGGCCGGGGTAGGTCATCATTGTAAATAAGAATGTGTTCTTAACTGTCTTGCCTAGTTAAATATAGGTTACACACACACACACACCACACTGACCAAAAATTTATTTTATTGGCATTTACATATGTCCCCATTACCAGTAAAACCTATTTCTTTCACTTACTTGCTGTGCTGTTTCATTGTTCATTTATTCAGTCATTTCATTCTCAACCAGGATTTCTGTGGAACGCTGTTTGGATCTTTGCATGTCAAAAAAAGATACAAGTCAAAACACTAATACGCTTGTTGACGAATCAGGACCTGAATATGGCTGCACGTCACATTAAAATTTAACGCCTTCATAAATTTTTTACGTAGTTATTACACATTGATTACACAATCAGTCATATTTCATATGTCACAACGATTCATCGATACATATGCTTTGATGCTGGTAAACTTGTCTCGCGCACCTACAGTGCTGGTCAAAAAAAGCTAGCTAGCTCATGGACGCAAACAATGTTCTTCCCCAATAACATAGCAAAATGACATCTGTTTCAGTTGTCAGTAGCTAGCTAACTATATAGCTAGGTGTCATCATCTAAAATAACCCTAATTTATATGGCAGTTATTGTTTTATTAATGGTGGTCGGACCCATCTATGTGAAGCTAGCCACAATAAGGATTAGGCACAATAGTGAACTTTGTGGTTAGCCTTTAAAATAAAAGTATGACACTGACAGTGATGCAAATGAATACAAATAGTAGAATTATGCCATAATTGAATAGATCATGCTAAACGAGTTTGGAATGTTGTTATATAAAATCAACAAAAGACAATAATTTGTTAATTTGACAAAATTCTGTTGAAATCACACTGGATGTATTATACTTTAAAATTGCATTGGGAGCATACTTATTTCACTGTACAACCTTACCTATGGATTGTGGATCAATGACATGAGGTATCAGTCTACTCAGTGACACCCAGAGAACATTAGCATCATAGCTCTTATTGCGGGACTCTGAAACAACTGTGAATTGAGCCACGTTTATTGTCAACCTGTGTGTATTAAACACTATTCCCAAGGAAAAGCATTACTGCGTGGATGTTTTGGAGTCTGATAACTCTAAAGAGGACGTTGGGGAAAAAATAGCGTGGGTATTGAGTAGACTGATACCCCATTTCATTGATACCCAATCCATAGTTAGAGCTGTACAGTGCTATATGAATGTCAATACACACAATAGGCTGACTGGGGAGGTGATTTCACACAGTCACAGTCCCGCGATAAGAGCTACAACGCTAATATTTGCGTAAACTCTTCACAGTTGTGTTCTCTGGGTGTCACCGAGTAAACTGATACCCCATTTCATTGCTTCACATTCCAACCTTATTTAACATTATCTAGTCTAAATGTGGCATGGTTCCACCAATTGTAACCTTCTGCGTCACTTTTTTTCTGCATCACTTTTATTTTGAAGGCAAACCGCAAATTCCACTATTGTGCCTAATCCTTATTGTGGCTAGCTTCACAACACATAACCCGGTCTGGTCAAGCCTTACGAGCCAGATGAAGCTAGCAGGCTGCTTATAACGTTAGCTTTCGGCAACAAGGCTAGCTGGCTAACTATTTATTTTCATGAACTGAAGTTCAATTTCAATAGGCGAACAACAAGTGGCTACCTAGCTAATACTTACTCACAAAGATTCCTGAATCATTGCTAATAATAATGAAAATGACTGCAGTTTCTACTGCAGCTAGCTAGGTACCCCTGAAGTTGCGGTTGTAAACACATCGTTCGTGCCTGGTGTTTGCTTGTTTGCAGACTTTTTTGTACAGCTTTGACAGTGCTACTGATAGTAGTGGTGGCGCTTGGCTTGCATGTGCAAATTCAGAACACTCAACATTCTATAATAGAACTGTGTTATTTGACGTGTCAAATTAAAATAGTATTTAACGCATCAAATAGTGTTATTTGACGTGTATGTTTTTCGGCACGCAAAGACCCAAACTGTGTTCCATAGTATGTCGTGAAGCTAATAGCAGTGACGCTATTACTGTGTGACTTCGGTAGTGCAACATCTGAAAAATAGCACACTTGGTTGGTTGTACTGGTGCTGGACCAGTCGCGAAAGCCAACATCACCCACGACAGAGAACAGTTCATTGTCAAGGGCAATGAATTCAATTATCGTGGCGTTAATGGATTTTGCATGAGTTGTTTGGCTGAAATTTTCTTACTCTCAAATGACTGTTCGACATGTTGAGTGCTCGATCCACACAGCAGACATTGTGAGCTAGGTTAGGAATGTTGTGTTGCACATGTAGCGCAACATTTTATGTGGCATCATTACGTTATGTACCTACGTTATATAGGTATGCACGTCAGCTTTGACATCGGTTTTGCACATCGGCGTTAAACTAGACATCGGGCCAATACCGATGTTGGCATTTTTAGCTAATATCGTCCGATTGTGATATGTTCACCGATATTTTGTGCATCCCAACAGACAATGCCTTCATCAAACAACACTGTTTCACGACGCATTAGTGACATGGCAGGAGATGTTTTGAAACAATTACTGCTTCGCATACAAGCCAGTGAATTCTATGTGTTACAGCTGGATGAGTCAACAGATGTGGCGGTCTGGCACAGCTCCTGGTATATGTCCGTTACGTTTATGGGGGTCAATTAAGGAAGATATTCTCTTCTGGAAACCAGGACAACAGGAGAGGATATTTTTAATGTACTGGACAGCTTTGTAACATCAAATGGACTTTGGTGGTCAAGATGTGTTAGTATCTGTACTGATGGCGCAAAAGCCATGACAGGGAGACACAGTGGAGTGGTAACGCGCCTGCAAGCAGTTGCTCCCGACGCCACTTGGGTACACTGCAGCATCCACCAAGAGGCTCTTGCTGCCAAGGGAATTCCTGACAGATTGAAAGATTGCTTGCATGATGATGAGTTTCTCACACGACTGGCCTATCTGGGTGATACTTTTTCTCACCTGAATGATCTGAATCTATGATTACAGGGCCTCTGCAACTATATTCAATGTGCGGGACAAAATTGAGGCTATGATTAAGAAATTCGAGCTCTTTTCTGTCTGCATTAACAAGGACAACACACAGGTCTTTCCATCATTGTATGATTTTTTGTGTGCAAATGAACTCAAGTTTTTTGTGTGTGTGTGCAAATGAACCCGCGCTTACGGACAATGTCAAATGTGATATAGTGGAGCACCTGAGTGGGCTGGGTGCGCAATTATGCAGGTACTTTCCCGAAACGGACGACACAAACAACTGGATTCGTTATTCCTGTCATGCCCTGCCTCCAGTCCACTTACCGATATCTGAACAAGAGGTTCTGTGAAAATTGAATTGAATCAGAAGCCACTGCCATATTTCTGGATAGGGCTGCGGTCAGAGTTTCTTGCCTTAGCAAATTGCGCTGTTAAGACACTGATGCCCTTTGCAAACATGTGCCTGTGTGAGAGTGGATTCTCGGCCCTCACTAGCATTAAAACTAAATACAGGCACAGACTGTGTGTGGAAAATGATTTAAGACTGAGACACTCCAATACAACCCAACATTGCACAGTTATGCGCATCCTTTCAAGCACACCCTTCTCATTAACCTGTGAGTTAATCACAATTTTCGATTAACAAATAGTTTTATATGTAAGATGGCTAAATGAAGAGTAAAATTATTTATTATTATTAGCGCCCTGGTCCTATAAGAGCTCTTTGTCACTTCCCACGAGCTGGGTTGTGACAAATGTATTTGTGTGTGTGTGGCAGGCTTACAATGATGGCAAAAAAGTGCACTGACCCTGGTACTAGAGGGGGTATGCAGCTGGAGGTTGAGTGTTTTGAAGGGGTACGGGACTATAAAAAGTTTTTGGGAGCCACTGGATTGGAGGAACGAATCGACGCAATATGATTCGATGCACTAACATATGTTGCATAAACTCACTATAGCTGGATCTGTCTTAACTGATCTCTCTCACTCTGATTTTTAAATAAATAGAAATGCAGATAAATAAAATTGGCACCAGCCAATTGTTCTGCAGAAGAGAAAATCCCATTGGGAAATAATGCTTTTTAGCCTATTCATTTATGGAAATACATTTGACTGGTGATGCTTATCGGTCTTTTGGTTCATTTGCATAATTGATTAGAATTACATTTGTGTGTAAAGTATATTTGTTCTATCTTTATCACATGCGTACAACGCTGTTAGTGTCTCACACTGCAAATGCATAGGCAACAGAAGGCAGGTTTCATCAGCACCTCACACAATGAGCTGGAGGCAATATGCATTTTGGGAACATGCTTAATTTTTAAAACCTGAATGTTTTACTACATATTGAGGCATAATAAAGTAACCTAACCAAAATCAGACCATCTGTGGAGGCAATTATTTTATATCAACTCTCTTTCATTGTCCAGTAGCCAAAGGTACAATCCTAGTCATTAGCAACCCAAGCTAGTTGTTGCATAGCCTATTAGATCTCCCATCTTTCTAAATATTTCATGGATATTTTCATCTGTCACATGAAATCGCTTCTGTGTGTGATGGTTAATTTCTTTACTATCAAATGAGGAGAGACAAACTTATCACACAAGTCAGTTATACATAAACAAAATCTTTATTGACTATTAAGGGAGCAGGTCAATACAACGCACACATATAAAGACAACCGATTGAGTGCTCTTCAATAATGATGGCTGGTCAACGAATCACCCTCAGATGATTCGTTGAGAGCCCAGAAACAAAAGTACAAAGGTCTTTTATAGCCAAGATGCACCCCTTTCAACCTACATGACGAACAACAGATGTATAGAATGGGTCACAAGGTGAAGATTGGTATGAAAGATACTGTCTGCGGTGAATTATAAGTATCTGCTGTAAAAACAGTTATCTTTGTGTAGAGACCAGGGTCTGGCCCTGGGGTCATCTCTCACTGGTACCATATAGAACAGAAACATTAACTCATGCTCTGGAATGTGGTCTCTAGGTTTTATCACCCAAAATACATTGTAAATCTCCTGTCAGTGTTATCTCCCAGAGGCCCATCCTCAGTAGAACACACACAGATGAACGTTCTAACAACCCCTTATTCTGTTGCATAAAACAACCATTTGATGCAATAAAAGTATTATAACATAATCTTGTTATTTCCAACATACATGTTTTCCCGCTAATTGCATTATGGAATGAACATTTGCGCGTTACCTACTGCCTTGTGCGCATTGTTGTTCTTATAATGTCAAGAAATATTAGTTTATCAATTTAAGTTGAATGTTCTAATTTGTTGAATCAGACTCATAACTTTTGAACTTTTAAATGTAGCCTAGGCCTTCCTTCTGGTTGTAAGAATACGGTCCACATTTTCAATCTTCAAAGTGCGCATCAGAATTGGGTAAGAAGGACCGCATATCATTGCATCCTCCACTTGTATGTTCTGTTAATATGAATGATCTAAATTTGATTTGTCATTCTGAGCACTGTGAGTGAATGCCCTAATCAGGTTACGCACCCAATGCATATGGGTCCGGTAAATTTCTCAAATGTGACCTGTTTCAGGAAACTAGGCGTATGTCGCTGGTCACTACTTCACAGGAGAGCCGTTTGAATGTAAACTTTTTTTTTATTTTAACAAAAATGTTATCGTGTTCCCTTCTGGAACATGTGAACTTTCATGTAACACTTGTATGCCATCTGTAAATACGAATGCAATTGTTAAATTACGAGGCAAATTGGTTTAGCCACAGAAAAAGCCAGCTACCTTCCCGCTAGCCATGATTGGCTAAGATAATGAGTCGGCTGGACATGCCGAGAGATGAGCTTGAATTGGTCTGCCATATAGCACGCTTCTGTCTATTTGAACAGGTTGGTATGTCTGAGTAATCCTGTCTAACGTGGCTTTTAAAAAAAAATGTATCGCGTAGTAAAACTTAACAAAAGACGCCACTATGCAAGTATCCATTTCAATAGAATGTCACTGCAACAACCGTTTCAGAGCACTCTCGTCTGAGTGTGCCAGAGTGCAGAATAACTGATGAATTTACATATGCTCAACACCGGTTGAATATGGCCGGTGTCAGTAAACCTCTGCAATAAAGCATAATTCAATTGTTGCCAGGAGCACAGTTAGTCACCAACGCTCTGGATAACATGAAAACAGCCTAACCAGCTCTGCTAGGGCGAGTAAAATGGTCGGTGCTTGGGTGGGGGCTAAAGCTTAAGATGATTCTTATGGCATTGCACACAGTCAGTGTGAACCAGAGTGACTTGACCCAACGGGCCAAGCAAGCTGTACAAACATAACGGAAACGACACAGGACGTCTTATTTAATGAACGGGGTTGCTGTCTGCCGTGAAGCATTCATCCATGTATACGGGTAAGAGTCTAGCTACAGTTTCAGATATAGGTTTCTAATTTTGTCTAAGTTATTTTCATTGCAAGTTAAAGCTTACTGTTAGCTAGCTGACATTTAGATGGCTGGCTCTCTAGCTAACATTACGTTTATGATCTGTGTGTAGTATCTCAAATGCAATTTGCATTTCAAGTTATTGCCTAATGTTAGCTAGCTAACATTGAAACTATTTGGGTAACTTTAGCTAGCTATGACAACCGGTTTGTATTGCTAGTCCTATGGATTAGGATTATGGCTCATTGTTTAGCTAGCATGTCTAAAAGACTCCACTTCTGACGGTGATTACGGCTATCGTATAATAATGCTGACATATTTGTATCTGGAATTTGTCTTTCAGCATCAGTAGAACATGCCTGACTCTCCTCCACCAGTCATACAAGGAGAATGGTCTCCCATCATTGCTTCCCATCAAAAAGAGAGTTGGCCCAAGCAAGCACAGGTTACACCTGAAGCATGAGGATTTGCAGCGAGTGGTGAACTTCATCAACAACTACGCAGAGGATAATGCAATAAATAGTATTACCAGGACACAATCCAGAACACAAACACTTGGTGGAAAGCTGCTGCCATCCAATGTGACGACAAGCAGCGGTGTGGCGTCTCTACAAGGAATCAATGACAATACTTGGTATGTAAAGCATAAACAACACGTTTTGATTATTTAATTTACCTCCAACTTGATTGGACCTACTTTTATTGATTTTACAGCCTATTTTTTGTTATTTCCTGTTTTACAGCTTCGATGCTCTGGAGCCTGGTGTTGTCGCCAAGGAGTGTTTGGACTCCGTCGGGACCAGGTTTCAGCTGCTGTGCAATGCTGATATCCTTCCTCCCATAGATGGTCTCCCTGTACAAGCACCACCTGGACTGGGCACAGCTAGTCAAACGTATCTTTTTGAGAAGATCAGGGAGTTTTGCGACGAAGAGGCTATGGACATCACAATTCCGGCTCCAATGTCAAGGGCAAAACAGAAACAGCCTCTCCGAATATAGATTATCTTGTTCATGCGTGGTTCGGATGGACCAGTTCATCACTGGGGGCGAGTTCCCAGTCATCAGCACTATCTGCAGTGCCTCTATTCAAATTACTCTCGCCTAACACACACGCCATATGTTGCTGCTTCAATTTTTTTATCCTGCTGCTCAACCACTTTACCCCTGATTGTATGCATATAACTACCTCATCAATCACTGATATCGTTATTGTTCTTGTACATACTCAATATTATTTTCTTTATTGACACAATCTGTTTCTGATATTGCTACTTTGCAAGTAACCATTTCGTTGTACCGTTTACACCTTCTGTAGAGACCCATCCACTTAGCAAGATGTTGCTGGAGATTATTTCTTTCAAATGACCCGTGGCTGAACGACAACATCAACATACAGCTGTCTGGTTACTCTGCGTCTTCCTTTCCTGTGACAGTCCTCATGAGAGCCAGTTTCATCATAGCACTTGATGGTTTTTGTGGCTGCACTTTAAGAAACTTTAAAAGTTCTTGATTTTCCTGATTGACTGCCCTTCATCTCTTAATGTAACGATGGATTGTTGTTTATCTTTGCTTATTTGAGCTATTCTTGCCATAATATGGACCCAGCCCTATTTGGTAAAATACCATCTTCTGTATACCGCCCCTACCTTGTCACAACACAGCTGATTGGCTCAAACGCATTAAGAAGGAAAGAAATTCCACAAATGAACTTTTAACAAGGCACACCTGTTAACTGAAATGCATTCAAGGGGATGCTGGTTGAGAGAATACCAATAGTGTGCAAATCTGTCATCAAGGGTGGCTACTTTGAAGAATCTCAAATATAAAATACATTTCGATTTAACATTATATATTTTTTGGTTAGTACATGATTCCATATGTGTTATTTCATAGTTTTGATGTCTTCACTATTCTACAATGTAGAAAATAGTAAAAATAAAGAAAAATCCTTGAATGAGAAGGTGTCCAAACTTTTGACTGGTACTGTATATAAAACAATTCTCTAATGTTCAGTGTGTGATAAATACTTTTGTGGTGGGGTTGCTCTTTCTGTAGTGTGGGCTACTTGACCCTTGTGGATGTTTTTGTACCTCTCACATGTGAGTTTCCCCAGAGTAAGGGAACCTGCCAGTAGGCATTCAGCCCAAAGGATTGTATTCATGTTGTGTCCCACAGGCGGAGGCCAGGCTGGCTGCAAAGAGAGCAGCCAGGGCGGAGGCGAGGGACATCCGAATGAGAGAACTTGAACGGCAACAGAAAGAGGTAGACACACACACACACACACACACACACACACACACACACAGGGCTGGGCATTATGGCCAAAATATCATTAAACATTATTTTTCCAAATTCTGATTGTATTTCACGGTATTTTATGTTTTTTAATAAAAGTTATATATCTACTTTGTGTATTGCAATGCCCTAGGGTGGCAACACATACATTGTAAATTATTTCAATGTGGATTTCTCCATTTGGATTGTTTTATACTGTTCAGTTAAACTTCAACTCACATTTTATTTCAGCATTTTCATACATTTCTGCATTTCCTGCATAACAACTGTGCTCTTTGAGTGACGGGGGCGGGGCTGGGTCTGTGGAATGCGGCATGGATAGAGGGAGCAGAGAGAGATTTTCTCAAGTAGCGGTGTAAACTCTAAAAATGGATGTTACACACGGTGAAGTAGCGTATCACATTTAACAAGCCAAACATTTAAAAAAAATGTATAGAAGGAAGGTAAAGGGAAAAACCCTAACTGGTCCGTGCATCAATACAGGGGGGGGGGATCCAGGGAGGGCCAGTGCCCCTGTGACAACAATTTTGGACCCCCTTGTGGCCCCCCTAAATGTGAAGTATGAAATCATTTTCTCATAATTAATTTTTGCTGTCGTTCTTTTTTTACATGGTCTTTTGCCTGCTAATGCCTGCAATGCAGTGAAGAAAACGATATGACAACAATAACGTCTAATGTAACTGCCCCCTCTAACAGTAGAACTGGCCCCAGCTTGGCCCCCCCAGTTGAAATGGTCTACAACCGCCACTGCCTACACACACTGTCACAATACCAGAATTTTGACTTCGATCCCGGGTTTAGTATTGCGATACTCAATACCAAAACGATTCTTGATACCACAGCAAAAAAAAATAATTATTGGCTTAAGTTACAGAATAACCACTAGGTTTAAAAAAACAAAAAAAACATTGAACAATATGTTTAACTGGTAGAAATAAAATAAAAAATAGAATATATTCTAAATTCAATCTCTTAAAATTTTTACAAAAAATACCATTAGTATTCGGTTAATTAATATCTTACATTTTCCTTATGCAAAACCATATCTGAGATTCAGAGCATTCACAATTTTCCAATGATATCTAATTTGGTAAATATCAAGGTTAAAAATGCTCATCTATAGTCATAATATTGGGTCAAATACATTAATTAGACCTATGATTCATTACAGCTAAATCATTTCACGTATTAAATTAATAGTTTTGGTCCCAAAATGACAAAAACACTTTGAAGCTCATATCTGAAGCTTCTATATTGCAATAAAGTCTATAAATCGTAGACACAATAGGTTTTACACTCGGAGTCATGATATGCTGTGTATTTCAACTCCCAGGGTGCAATACTCAACCAAGGGTTGCTGGCTGGCTACCGATAGTAAGCCCAGACAAACATGAAGTCTTCTAAATACACTGAACAAAAGTATACGCACAAGAAGCTTATTAATCTCAAGTGCAAACCTCCCTTGCACTGCTTTGTAACACCTTTTGAGGCTGGGCCTCATCTCCTCTGTTAGCAAAGTATTCCTATCGTTCGCTTCTGGAGCCAGTTTTGTCAACAAGCTGCGGGCGTGGAGGTATGTTTTCGTTAGCCATGCTGTCTGCATTTTCTCCTCTCGCTTGCTTCTCAAAAGTGGCTTGTGCTGTGTCCGCTGCAAGCGCAAGTAGCCAGCCTACTACTGCTCTCTTGAAAAGATTCCAACAAATTGCTAGACCGACTCAATCCTCTCAATTTGTGGATGACGTGAGACATTTGACAGAAGTACTGAAAGTAAAAAATTATCTAATACCAAACCTTTTTTATGTTCGAGTCTCAAAAGTAATTGAAGTTTCTGTATACCGTGCCACACATATACAGGTACAGTCAACTTTGATTCATTCAAGAAAGAGTTCCCGCCATTTCTGTTGAACCAGGAGATGCTGCATGTTCACAGATCAAATCCAGATCTGTATTTATTTTTCTTTCCCTTGTATGCAAATTATTAACCTTGTGACTGACTGAGTCTATATCATATAAGGTATTTGTATGTAAACTCCCTAGCACTCTCCCCCCCCCCCTGTTCTGTCCAGCTCTCCTCTCACCATTCCTCATCCAGCAGCAGGAAAAGCTGGGGCTCGATCCACCAATGGATGGTAACGCTAGGCCAAGGAGCATGGTCCTCTCTCTACTATCAGTCTGCTCTGTTGTGGAATTTGGCCTCTATCCCCCGGAAGAGTGCCCTCTGACAGAACCTTACATCACATTACAAATATTGTTCAGCCATATATTTGCTTTGGAGACGCCTTTATCTGTGCGTTTAGTTGGCTTTGGCGTCTTACCTTATTTTAGACTTATGCTATGTAATGAGGCAGTTTGGGGCTCATGTTGAATTTCATTGGAATGAGGCAGTTTGATCCTGTTTTCTGTTCTCTAACCACTATTGAGTGAGCATTGCTGAAATTGGGTGAGTTCCCAAAAACATGAAGATCATTTTTTGCACTAAGATTATTAAGTCCAGTGGTAAGCTAAAGATCTTTATGTTTTATGGAAACTTACCCCTGATGGGTTGCATAGGCCCCCAACCAAAACTCGGCCTTGGTTATGCTACTTGGAATGAACTGACTGTAGTATATTGTGATAGTCACATAGTGAAATTACAGGAGTGTTCAATATTGTATCTAGCTAGTAACCTTTCAAAGGTATTTCTTTGTGGAAACCTGGAGAATGCAAGCCCAGGTTTTCTCCCTTAAGTTCTGTCCATTTGTGGTTGAACAGCTCCTGTTGCAGTGTTTCTGATGGATTAATGGAGCTGCACAGCTTGTTGGCAATTTATTTGTGCCATCACATGTAGAGTATTAGCCTGTTGTATCTTCTTGTGTTTACCTTTACTGTGCTCCTTTTCCTTGCATTTCCTTGCATCTCCCTCATCTCTTTACCAACATTCTCCTCCATTACCAGGCTGACACAGAAATGGCCGACACTCTGGAGCACTAGTAGATCCAGTAGCCATCATTGCCGGGTTTGTATCCTTTACTTCATATCTCTTTCTCACCTTACGTCCTAACTTGTCCTGTCCTATTTCTGTCCCCCATGTTTCTCCGCAACAGGATGTCATGTTGGTCCACAGCACTGGAAGCTGCAGGGTGGGTACATTACATCTCGTTGACGATGTCATGCGATTTATTTTAGTCTATTTAATATGGATGTAGAATTTTATTGTAAAGGCCACACTGACGTTTGAAGCCATTGACCTTGTCAAAATTGCATTGGCTTATGTCTAATTGTTAGACTTTGATCATGTATAACATGGAAATTGGAATACTTCAATGTTCCTTGAGTAATTATGTTGTGATGTGTCTGTTCTGGTATTGAAGTCGGCCTCATTGCGAAACCTGGGCATCTCATTAAAGCCGGGCCAGCACCTCTTGTTGAAGAGACCTGGTGGTGTATGTTTCAGGATAAAGATTGGATGGGATGGATGGCATGACTGTTTGTGCAGAAAGGAAGCAGGGATGGGTTTGCTGGCCAAAAAAACCAGTGTTGAATTCACAGCTGGGTGACAGAAAGATAGCTGGACTATACTGAACAAAAACATGAACGCAACATGTAAAGTGTTGGTTCCATGATTTGAGCTTAAATAAAAGATCCCAGAAATGTCCCATAAGCACAAAAAGCTTATTTATCTCAAATTTTTGTGCACAAATTTGTATACAATCCTGTTAGTGAGCATTTCTCCTTTGCCAAGATAATCCATCCACTTGACAGGTGTGGGATATCAAGAAGCTGATTAAACAGCATGATCATAACACAGGTGCACCTGGTACTGGGGACAATAAAAGGCCACTCTAAAATGTGCAGTTTTGTCATACAACAATGTCACAGATGTCTAAAATAAGCTGCCCCGTCGTTTTAGAGAATTGGGCGGTACGTCCAAACTGCCTCACAACCGCAGACCACGTGTAACCACGGTAGCTCAGGAACTCCATTACCCGGCTTCTTCACCTGTGGGATTGTCTGAGACGAGACACTCGGACAGCTGATGAAACGGAGGAGTATTTATGTCTGTAATAAAGCCCTTTTGTGTGTAAAAACTCAATCGGATTCCTCCCTAGTGGATGGGCCTCGCTCGCAAATTATTTGAATTTTTTATTTCACCTTTATTTAACCAGGTAGGCCAGTTGAGAACAAGTTCTCATTTACAACTGCGACCTGGCCAAGATAAAGCAAAGCAGTGTGACACAAACAACAACACAGAGACACACAGAGGGATAAACACATTTTGTAAAAAACACAATAGAAAAATCTATACACAGTGTGTGCAAATGTGGTAAGATTAGCGGGGTAAGGCAATAAATACGCTATAGTGGTGAAATAATTACAATTTAGCATTAACACTGGAGTGATAGATGTGCAGATGATGTGCAAGTAGAGATACTGGGGTGAAAAACGACCAAAAATAAATAACAATTTGGGGAATGACGTAGTTGGGTGGGCTATTTACAGATGGGCTGTATACAGGTGCAGTGATCGGTAAGCTGCTCTGACAGCTGACGCTTAAAGTTAGTGAGGGAGATATGTCTCCAGCTTCAGTGAATTTTGCAATTCATTCCAGTCATTGGCAGCAGAAAACTGGAAGAAAAGGCGGCCAAAGGAGGAATTGGCTTTGGGGGTGACCAGTGAAATATACCTGCTGGAGCGCATGCTACGGGTGGGTGTTGCAATGGTGACCAGTGAGCTGAGATAAGGCGGGGCTTTACCTAGCAAAGACTTATAGATGACCTGGAGCCAGTGGGTTTGGTGATGAATATGAAGCGAGGGCCAGCCAACGAGAGCATACAGGTCGCAGTGGTGGGTAGTATATGGGGCTTTGGTGACAAAACGGATGGCACTGTGATAGACTGCATCCAATTTGCTGAGTAGAGCATTGGAGGCTATTTTGTAAATGACTTCGCCAAAGTCAAGGATCGGTAGGATAGTCAGTTTTACGAGGGTATGTTTAGCAGCATGAGTGAAGGAGGCTTTGTTGCGAAATAGGAAGCCAATTCTAGATTTAATTTTGGATTGGAGATGCTTAATGTGAGTCTGGAAGGAGAGTTTACACTATAACCAGACACCTAGGTAATTGTAGTTGTCCATATATAGTCCGAACCGTCCAGAGTAGTGATGCTAGTCAGTCAGGCAGGCGTGTGCGGGCAGCTATCGGTTGAAAAGCATGCATTTAGTTTCACGAGCATTTAAGAGCAGTTGGAGGCCACAGAGGGAGTGTTGTATGGCATTGAAGCTCGTCTGGAGGTTTGTTAACACAGTGTCCAAAGAAGGGGCAGAATGGTGTCATCTGCGTAGAGGTGGATCAGAGAATCACCAGCAGCAAGAGCAACATCATTGATATATACAGAGAAAAGAGTCGGCCCGAGAATTGAACCCTGTGGCACCCCCATAGAGACTGCCAGAGGTCCGGACAACAGGCCCTCCGATTTGACACACTGAACTCTGTCTGAGAAGTAGTTGGTGAACCAGGCGAGGCAGTCATTTGAGAAACCAAGGCTGTTGAGTCTGCCGATAAGAATGTCGAAAGCCTTGGCCAGGTCGATGAAGCAACTGCACAGTACTGTCTTTTATCGATGGGGGTTATGATATCATTTAGGACCTTGAGCATGGCTGAGGTGCACCCATGACCTGCTCGGAAACCAGATTCCCTAGCGGAGAAGCTACGGTGGGATTCGAAATGGTCGGGGATCTGTTTATTAACTTGGTTTTTGAAGACTTTAGAAAGGCAGGGCTGGATGGATATAGGTCTGTAACAGTTTGGGTCTAGAGTGTCTCCCCATTTGAAGAGGGGGATGACCGTGGCAGCTTTCCAATCTTTAGGGATCTCAAGATGATACGAAAGAGGTTGAACATGCTAGTAATGGGGGTTGCAACAATTGTGGCGGATAATTTTAGAAAGAGAGGGTCCAGATTGTCTAGCCCAGCTGATTTTTGGGATCCAGATTTTGTAGTTCTTTCAGAACATCAGCTATCTGGATTTGGGTGAAGGAGAAGAGAGGGGGGCTTGGGCAAGTTGCTGTGGGGGGTGCAGAGCTATTGGCCGTGGTAGGGGTAGCCAGGTGGAAAGCAAGGCCAGCCGTAGGAAAAATGCTTATTGAAATTTTCAATTATCGTGGATTTATTGGTGGTGACAGTGTTTCCTAGCCTCAGTGCAGTGGGCAGCTGGGAGGAGGTGCTCTTATTCTCAATGGACTTTAGTGTCCCCGAACTTTATGGAGTTTGTGCTACAGGATGCAAGTTTCTGTTAGGAAAGGAAAGGCTAGCTTTTTCAAACTGACTGTGTATATTGGTTCCTAACTTCCCTGAAAAGTTGTATATCGCGGGGGCTATTCGATGCTAATGCAATACGCCACAAAATGTTTTTGTGCTGGTCAAGAGCAGTCAAGTCTGGAGTGAACCAAGGGCTATATCTGTTCTTAGTTCTACATTTTTTGAAAGGGGCATGCTTATTTAAGATGACGAGGAAAGCACTTTTAAAGAATCACCAGGCATCCTCTACTGACACGATGAGGTCAGTATCCTTCCAGGATACCCGGGCCAGGTGAATTAGAAAGGCCTGCTCGCAGAAGTGTTTAGGGAGCTTTTGACAGTGATGAGGGGTGGTCGTTTGACCGCAGACCCATTACGGACGCAGGCAATGAGGCAGTGATCACTGAGATCCTGGTTGAAGACAGCAGAGGTGTATTTGGAGGGCAGGTTGGTTAGGATGATATCTGAGGATGTCTGTGTTTACGGATTTGGGGTTGTACCTGGTAGGTTCCTTGATGATTTGTGTGAGATTGAGGGCTGCGCCCCTGCCCAGTCGTGAAATCCATAGATTAGGGCCTTTATTAATTCATATCAATTGACTGATTTCCTTATATGAACAGTAACGCAGTAAAATCTTTAATTGTTGCATTTATCTTTTGTTCAGTGTATATATTAGGCAGTGCTATATTTTGTTATGGGGTAGGCTAAGATCCTATGGCTATGTGGCTCCTAACAACATTCAAACAGCTGAGATGGCGTTATTAAGACTAAAGTCTAAATATAGACAAATTACTTGGCTACCTCAAATGAATCGGCATGTTAGCAATGGACATTTTAATTGTTTATGAAACACTATCATATTTTCCTAACCAAAAAATCTATTCAACTTATTAACTGTTGAATTACTTTCTCAAAATGTAGCAATGACTTGGTGTGCCGTTCGTTTTCACGACTCTTGTAATCTGCATTGTGAACACGCATTCCCACAGCACGTCTGTCAGTCCGTTAGGGCTGTCCCCGACCGAGAGTCTTCTGTTCTTTTGACCAATGGATTGCTACATTTTTTAAAACCTATTTTCCCATATACACTGTGTACAAAACATTAGGAACACGTGCTTTTTCCATGACATAGACTGACCAGGTGAATCCATGTGAAAGCCATGATCCATTATTGATGTCACTTGTTAAATCCACTTCAATCAGTGTAGATGAAGGGGAGGATTTTATACATTATACAATGTAGAAAATAGTAAAAATAATGAAATAGTAAAAATAATGAAAAACCCTTATTATTAAGTGTCCAAATATTTGACTGGTTCTCGTAGGTAGGTAGGTATGTATGTATGTATTTTTGTTCTATTTTCAACTAGGTTAAAATGGTCTACATGAAGCCAACAAATAAAAACATTGCAGGTAGGAAATATCCTGATATTATAAATAAATATCCTATAAGTCACTGGCTATGCTTGGGGGTTTGTTCATGTTCTTCAATCGCATTCATCACTACTAAGCCTGTCTGCAAATAACTTGAAACATTGTATCAACTGGGTATAGCCAGCAGCTATCACTAGCAAACTTGCAACATTGTATAAACTATACTGGGCCCTCAGTCTCCTGTGCCAGTGAGCTCTGGAAAGACACACAAGTAATCTGGTATTTTATTATGTTTCTACTGAATCAGAGCATGACATTTTTTTTCTTTTTCATGCCAAAACCCAGTTATTGAAAGGGAAATGGCTGGATACATTGAGGAACTATTGTCATTCTCAATGAATGTGAAAATACTTTGTTTACTTGCTGTTTTTGAGGTGAAGTAAAAAATACTGGGACCTCCCTAAGGCACATTTATACATTTGCGCACAGGCCAGGTAGTCTATTTTTACTAATTTGCATAATCAGGTGCGCGTCCTTACTCAATATGACAGGAGCGCTCCAGGCAGGCAGATTCAGACCCTTTACACCGTTTGGCAGTTATTATAGCCTTGAGTATTCTTGGGTATGACGCTACAAGCTTGGCACACCTGTATTTGGGGAGTTTCTCCCATTCTTCTCTGCAGATCCTCTCAAGCTCTGTCAGGTTGGATGTGGAGCGTTGCAGCTCAGATATTTTCAGGTCTCCAGAGATGTTCGATCGGGTTGAAGTCCAGGCTCTGGCTGGGTCACTCAAGGACATTCAGAGACTTGTCCCAAAGCCACTCCTGCGTTGTCTTGGCTGTGTGCTTAGGGTTGTTGTCCTGTTGGAAGGTAAACCTTCGCCGCCATCTGAGGTCATGAGTGCTCTTTTAGAGTAGGGCTGTAACGTAACAATGTGGAAAAAGGGAAGGGATCTGAATACTTTCCGAATGCACTGTACAATGAATAAATGGACATCTCGCAAATATAATGAAATAAACCAAAAATTGGTTTCTTACAAGTGTAGCATAGGTTTTGTGCTCTGCAAACAATGTGTCATTCCGACAATGAGAAAGGTAAACGACTGTAATAACATATTGACATAAATGTCCGTAACCAAACATTGTAGATTGGGAATTAACGGTAAATGTAGTAGTGATATACAGTGCCATTGGAAAGTATTCAGACCCCTTGACTTGTTCCACATTTTGTTACGTTACAGCCTTATTCTAAAATGGATTAAAAAAGAACACAGACTCTGCAATCTACACACCATACCTGACAATGACAAAGCGAAAAACATGTTTTCAGAAATGTTTTAAATATATAAGCCAAAAAATAAGTATTCAGGACCTTAGCTATGAAACTCTAAATTGAGCTCTGGTACATCCTGTTTCCATTGATCATTCTTGAGATGTTTCTACAACTTGATTGGAGTTCACTTGTTGTAAATTCAATTGATTGGACATGATTTGGAAAGGCATACACCTGTCTAATATAATGTACCACAGGTGACAGTGCATGCCAAAGCAAAAACCAAGCCATGTCGAAGGAATTGTCCGTAGAGCTCCGAGACAAGATTGTGTCTAGGCACAACTAATTTCTAAAAACCACCTTAGGATTCAGGACCTACTTTAAAAGGCAAACGCATGCCATTCCGGTACACATGTCTGAACCGCCGTGCCTCCAGTTCGCCTAGCTACTCACTGGATCCTATGATCACTCGGCTACACATGCCTCTCAATAATGTCAATATGCCTTGTCTATTGCTGTTTTGGTTAGTCATTTTTGCCCTATTTCCCAGTAGAGCCTCCAGCCCTGCTCAATATGCCTTAGCTAGCCCTTATGTTCCACCCCCCACACATGCGGTGACCGCACCTGGCTTAAATGGTGCCTCTAGAGACGACAACCTCTCTCATCGTCACTCAATGCCTAGGCTTACCGCCACTGTACTCACATTCTACCATACCCTTGTCTGTACATTATGCCTTCAAATCAAATTTATTTGTCACATACACATGGTTAGCAGGTGTTAATGCAAGTGTAGTGAAATGCTTGTGCTTCTAGTTCCGACCGTGCAGTAATATCTAACAAGTAATATAACCTAACACTTTCACAACAACTACCTTATACACACAAGTGTAAAGGAATGAATACGAATATGTACATAAAATATATAAATGAGTGATGGCCGAACGGCATAGGCAAGATGCAGTAGATGGTATTGAGTACAGTATATACATATGAGATGAGCAATGCAGGGTATGAAAACATATGAAGTGACATTGTTTAAAGTGGCTAGTGATACATTACATCAAGATGGCAAGATGCAGTAGATGGTATAGCGTACAGTATATACATATGAGATGAGCAATGTAGGGTATGAGAACATTATATAAAGTGGCATTGTTTAAAGTGGCTAGTGATACATTTAATTACATCAGATGGCAAGATGCAGTAGATGGTATAGCGTACAGTATATACATAAGAGATGGGTAATGTAGGGTAAGTAAACATTATATAATATAAAGTGGCTAGTGATAAATTGATTACATCAATTTTACCAATTATTAAAGTGGGTGGAGTTGAGTAAGTATGTTGGCAGCAGCCACTCAATGTTAGTGATGGCTGTTTAACAGTCTGATGGCCTTGAGATAAAAGCTGTTTTTCAGTCTCTCGGTCCCCGCTTTGATGCACCTGTACTGACCTCGCCTTCTGGATGATAGTGGGGTGAACAGGCAGTGGCTCGGGTGGTTATTGTCCTTGATGATCTTTTTGGCCTTCCTGTGACATCGGGTGGTGTAGGTGTCCTGGAGGGCAGGTAGTTTGCACCCGGTGATGCGTTGTGCAGACCTCACTACCCTCTGGAGAGCCTTCCGGTTATGGGCGGAGCAGCTGCCGTACCAGGTGGTGATACAGCCCGACAGGATGCTCTCGATTGTGCATCTGTAAAAGTTTGTGAGTGTTTTTGGTGACAAGCCGAATTTCTTCAGCCTCCTGAGGTTGAAGAGGCGCTGCTGCGCTTTCTTCACCACGCTGTCTGTGTGGGTGGACCATTTCAGTTTGTCCGTGATGTGTACGCCGAGGAACTTAAAACTCTCCACCCTCTCCACTACTGTCCCGTCAATGTAGATAGGGGGCTGCTCCCTCTGCTGTTTCCTGAAGTCCACGATCATCTCCTTTGTTTTGTTGACATTGAGTGTGAGGTTATTTTCCTGACACCACACTCCAAGGGCCCTCACCTCCTCCCTGTAGGCCGTCTCATCGTTGTTGGTAATCAAGCCTACCACTGTAGTGTCATCTGCAAATTTGATGATTGAGTTGGAGGCATGCATGGCCACGCAGTCATGGGTGAACAGGGAGTACAGTAGAGGGCTGAGAACGCACCCTTGTGGGGTCCCAGTGTTGAGGATCAGCGGGGTGGAGATGTTGTTACCTACCCTCACCACCTGGGGGCGTCCCGTCAGGAAGTCCAGGACCCAGTTGCACAGGGCGGGGTCGAGACCCAGGGTCTCGAGCTTAGTGATGAGTTTGGAGGGTACTATGATGTTAAATGCTGAGCTGTAATCGATGAACAGCATTCTTACATAGGTATTCCTCTTGTCCAGATGGGTTAGGGCAGTGTGCAGTGTGATGGTGATTGCGTCGTCTGTAGACCTATTGTGGCGGTAAGCAAATTGGAGTGGGTCTAGGGTGTCAGGTAGGGTGGAGGTGATATGGTCCTTGACTAGTCTCTCAAAGCACTTCATGGTGACGGAAGTGAGTGCTACAGGGTGGTAGTCATTTAGCTCAGTTACCTTAGCTTTCTTGGGAACAGGAACAATGGTGGCCCTCTTGAAGCATGTGGGGACAGCAGACTGGGATAAGGATTGATTGAATATGTCTGTAAACACACCAGCCAGCTGGTCTGTGCATGCTCTGAGGACGCGGCCGGGGATGCCATCTGGGCCTGCAGCCTTGCGAGGGTTAACACGTTTAAATGTTTTACTCACGTTGGCTACAGTGAAGGAGAGCCCGCAGGTTTTGGTAGCGGGCCGTGTCAGTGGCACTGTATTGTCCTCAAAGCGAGCAAAAAAGTTGTTCAGTCTGTCTGGGAGCAAGGCATCGTGATCCGCGACGAGGCTGGTTTTTCTTTTGTAGTCCGTGATTGACTGTGGACCCTGCCACATACCTCTCGTGTCTGAGCCGTTGAATTGCGACTCCACTTTGTCTCTATACTGACGCTTAGCTTGTTTGATTGCCTTGCGGAGGGAATAGCTACACTGTTTGTATTCGGTCATGTTTCCGGTCACCTTGCCCTGATTAAAAGCAGTGGTTTGCGCGTTCAGTTTTGCGCGAATGCTGCCATCAATCCACGGTTTCTGGTTGGGGAATGTTTTAATAGACGCTGTGGGTACAACATCACCGATGCACTTGTTAATGAACTCGCACACCGAATCAGCGTATTCGTCAATGTTGTTGTTCGACGCAATGCGGAACATATCCCAGTCCACGTGATCGAAGCAATCTTGAAGTGTGGAATCCGATTGGTCGGACCAGCGTTGAACAGACCTGAGGGCGGGAGCTTCCTGTTTTAGTTTCTGTCTATAGGCTGGAAGCAACAAAATGGAGTCGTGGTCAGCTTTTCCGAAGGGAGGGCGGGGGAGGGCCTTATATGCGTCGCGGAAGTTAGAATAACAATGATCCAGGGTTTTGCTACCCCTGGTAGCACAATCGATATGCTGATAAAATTTGGGGAGCCTTGTTTTCAGATTAGCCTTGTTAAAATCCCCGGCTACAATAAATGCAGCCTCAGGATATGTGGTTTCCAGTTTACATAGAGTCCAATGAAGTTCTTTCAGGGCCGTCGATGTGTCTGCTTGGGGGGGATATACACGGCTGTGATTATAATCGAAGAGAATTCTCTTGGTAGATAATGCGGTCGGCATTTGATAGTGAGGAATTCTAAGTCAGGTGAACAAAAGGACTTGAGTTCCTGTATATTGTTATGATCACACCACGTCTCGTTAATCATAAGGCATACACCCCCGCCCTTCTTCTTACCAGAGAGATGCTTGTTTCTGTCGGTGCGATGCGTGAAGAAACCAGGTGGCGTACCGACTCAGATAGCGTGTCTCGAGTGAGCCATGTTTCCATGAAACAAAGAACGTTAGTCTCGGATGTCTCTCTGGAATGCTACCCTTGCTCGGATTTCGTCTACCTTGTTGTCAAGAGACTGGACATTGGCGAGTAGTATGCTCGGGAGCGGTGCACGATGTGCCCGTCTACGGAGCCTGACAAGAAGACCGCTTCGTCTGCCCCTTCTATGGCGTTGTTGTTTTGGGTCGCCGGCTGGGATCCGATCCATTGTCCTGGGTGGTAAGCCAAACAGAGGATCTGCTTCGGGAAAGTCGTATTCCTGGTCGTAATGTTGGTGAGTTGACGTTGCTCTTATATCCAATAGTTCCTCCTGACTGTATGTAATAAACCTAAGATTACCTGGGGTAACAATGTAAGAAATAATACATAAACAAAACAAAATACTGCATAGTTTCCTAGGAACGCGAAGCGAGGCGGCCATCTCTGTTGGCGCCGGAAGTACAATGAATTGAACCATTTCTTCCGCGCCCAGAAACCTGCTCCTTTTACTCTCTGTTCCGAACGCAGTGGACGACTAGTTCTTTTAGCATTTAGCCGTACTCTTATCCTAGTCCTCCTTTGTTCCTCTGGTGATGTAGAGGTTAACCCAGGCCCTGCAGCCCCCAGCATCACTCCCATTCCCCAGGCGCTCTCATTTGTTGACTTCTGTAATCGTTAAAGCCTTGGTTTCATGCATGTTAACATTAGTAGCCTCCTCCTTAAGTTTGTTTTATTTACTGCTTTAGCACACTCCGCCAGCCTGGATGTCCTAGCCGTGTCTGAATCCTGGCTTAGGAAGCCCACCAAAAATCCTGAAATTTCCTTCCCTAACTATAACATTTTCCGACAAGATACAACTACCAAAGGAGGCAGAGTTGCAATCTACTGCAGAGATTGACAGAACTCTGCAGGCTTACTATCCAGGTCTGTGTCCAAACAATTAGAGCTTCTACTTCTACTGGGACGTGCTTAACACCCCGGCCATCCTACAATCTAAGCTAGATGCCCTCAATCTCACACAAATCATCAATGAACCTACCAGGTACAACCCGAAATCTGTAACCATGGCCACCCTCTTAGATATCATCCTGACCAATCTGCCCTCTAAATACACCTCTGCTGTCTTCAACCAGGATCTCAGCGATCACTGCCTCGTTGCCTGCGTGCGTACTGGGTCCGTGGTCAAACGACCACCCGTCATCACTTTCAAACGCTTCCTAAAACACTTCAGCGAGCAGGCCTTTCTAATCGAACTGGCCCGGGTATCCTGGAAGGAAGGATACTGACCTCATCCCGTCAGTAGAGGATGCCTGGTTGCTCTTCACCCCAGACTTAACAGCCCCTGGTTCACCCCAGACTTGACTGCCCTTGACCAGCACAAAAACATCCTGTGGCGTTCTGCATTAGCATCGAATAGCCCCCGCGATATGCAACTTTTCAGGGAAGTCAGGAGCCAATATACTCAGTCAGTTAGGAAAGATAAGGCTAGCTTTTTCAAACAGAATTTTGCTTCCTGTAGCACTAATTCCAAAATGTTTTGGGACACTGTAAAGTCCATGGAGAATAAGAGCACCTCCTCCCATCTTCCCACTGCACTGAGGATAGGAAACACTGTCACCACTGAAAAATCTACGATAATCAATAATTTCAATAAACATTTTTCCACGGCTGGCCATGCTTTCCACCTGGCTACCCCTACCCTGGCCAACATTTTAACATCCAACATCCCCTGCAGCTGATGTTCTGAAAGAATTGCAAAAATCTGGATACCTACAAATCAGCTGAGCTAGACAATCTGGACCCTCTCTTTCTAAAATTATCAGCCGAAATTGTTGCAACCTCTACTACTAGCCTATTCAACCTCTCTTTCGTGTCGTCCGAGATCCCCAAAGATTGGAAAGCTGCCACGGTCATCCCCCTCTTCAAAGGTGGAGACACTCTAGACCCAAACTGTTACAGACCTATATCTATCCATCCTGCCTTTTCTAAAATCTTCAAAAGCCAAGTTCATAAAGAGATCCCCGACCATTTCGAATCCCACCGTACCTTCTCCGCTATGCAATCTGGTTTCCGAGCTGGTCATGGGTGCACCTCAGCTAAGCTCAAGGTCCTATACGATATCATAACCGCCATCGATAAAAGACAGTACTGTGCAGTTGCTTCATCGACCTGGCCAAGGCTTTCGAATCTGTCAATCACCGCATTCTTATCAGCAGACTCAATAGCCTTGGCTTCTCAAATGACTGCCTCGCCTGGTTCACCAACTACTTCTCAGATAGCATTCAGTGTGTCAAATCGGAGGGCCTGTTGTCCGGACCTCTGGCAGTCACAGGGTTCAATTCTCGGGCCGACTCGTTTCTCTGTATATATCAATGATGTTGCTTTAGCTGCTGGTGATTTTCTGATCCACATCTACGCAGACGACACCATTCTGTATACATCTGGCCCTTCTTTGGACACTGTGCTAACAAACCTCGAAACGAGCTTCAACGCCATACAACACTCCTTCCGTGGCCTCCAACTGCTTTTAAATGCTAGTAAAACTAAGTGCATGGTCTTCAACCGATTTCTGCCCGCACCCTCCCGTCCGACTAGCATAACTACTCTGGAAGGTTCTGACCTAGAATATGTGGACAACTACAAATACCTAGGTGTCTGGTTAGATTATCAACTCTCCTTCCAGACTCACATTAAGCATCTCCAATCTAGAATCGGCTTCCTATTTCGCAACAAAGCCTCCTTCACTCATGCCGCCAAACATACCCTCGTAAAACTGACTATCCTACCGATCCTTGACTTCGGCGATGTCATTTACAAAGTAGCCCCCAACACTCTACTCAGCAAACTGGATGTAGTCTATCACAGTGCCATCCGTTTTATCACCAAAGCCCCATACACTACCCACCACTGCGACCTGTATGCTCTCGTTGGCTGGCCCTCACTACGTATCCGTCGCCAAACCCACTGGCTCCAGGTCATCTATAAGTCTTTACTAGGTAAAGCTCCGCCTTATCTCAGCTTACTGGTCATGATAACAACACCCACCCGTAGCACATGCTCCAGCAGGTATATCTCACTGATCATCCCCAAAGCCAACACCTCCTTTGGCCGCCTTTCCTTCCAATTCTCTGCTGCCAATGACTGGAACGAATTGCAAAAATCGCTGAAGCTGGAGACTTATATTTCCCTCACTAACTTCAAACATCAGCTATCCGAGCAGCTAACCGATCACTGCAGCTGTACATAGCCCATCTGTAAATAGCCCATCCAATCTACCTACCTCATCCCCATAGTATTTAATTACTTTTCTGCTCTTTTGCACACCAGTATTTCTACTTGCACATCATCATCTGCACATCTATCACTCCAGTGTTCATTTTGCAAAATTGTAATTACTTGCTACTATGGCCTATTTATTGCCTTACCACCTCACGCCATTTGCACACACTGTATATAGACTTTCTTTTTTTTCTATTGTGTTATTGACTTTACGCTTTTTTATTCCATGTGTAACTCTGTGTTGTTGTTTGTGTCGCTTTGCTTTATCTTGGCCAGATCGCAGTTGTAAATGAGAACTTGTTCTCAACTAGCCTACCTGGTTAAATAAAGGTGAAATAAAAATCAGGGACTAGTTATGAATAGTATTATGGATATGTTTGTGTCTTAACAGCATGTGTTTGGTACAAATAAAGACAATTAAATAAAGTTATCTGTTCTGAATAACCTGTGTATGTTTTATTGGCTCATAATATGAGTGTGTGTGTGTGTGTGTGTGTGTTCGGTTGTCTATGCCTGGTGTGATCTATGAACATGCAGCAGTACCTTTTACTCATACTCTATCGACTAACTCTTTTTGATTTGCAGGCTATGAACGGATTTGGCATGTCTGTTAATAATTGTTTCCTTATTTTCAGCTGGAGGAAAAATGTGATAAGACCTTCGTAGACTACAGCCGGGTGAGTACGAGCAAGAGAGCTTTCTATTGTTCGTCTTTAGGCCATTTTATTTCTATCATTGATGAATATGACCAATGCAGGCCTAAATCATTAATGGCCCAGTGCAGTCAAAACCATGATTTACCTGTGCTTTAGTTGAGATATCATACACATATACATATATATATATATATATATATACACATTTAAACTCAGTTTTTCACAATTCCATTTTAATCCTAGTAAAAATTCCCTGTCTTAGGTCAGTTAGGATCACCACTTTAATTTAAGAATGTGAAATGTCAGAATAATAGTACAGAGAATGATTTATTTCAGCTTTTATTTCTTTCATCACATTCCCAGTGGGTCAGAAGTTTACACACTCAATTAGTATATGGTTCACTGCCTTTAAATTGTTTAACTTGGGTCAAATTGTTTAACTTGGGTTTAACTTCGGGTAGCTTTTCACAATAAGTTGGGTGAATGTTGGCTCATTCCTCCTGACAGAGCTGGTGTAACTGAGTCAGGTTTGTAGGCCTCCTTGCTTGCACACGCTTTTTCAGTTCTGCCCACACATATTCTATAGGTTTGAGGTCAGGGCTTTGTGATGGCCACTCCAATACCTTGACTTTGTTGTCCTTAAGCCATTTCGCCACAACTTTGGAAGTATGCTTGGGGTCATTGTCCATTTGGAAGACCCATTTGCGACCAGGCTTTAACTTCCTGACTGATGTCTTGAGATGTTACTTCAATATATCCACAATTTTCCTGCCTCATGGTGCCATCTATTTTGTGAATCGCACCAGTCCCTCCTGCAGCAAAGCACCCCCACAACATGATGCTGCCACCCCCATGCTTCAGGGTTGGGATGGTGTTTTTCGGTTTGCAAGCCTCCCCCTTTTTCCTCCAAACATAACGATGGTCATTATGGCCAAATAGTTCTGTTTTTGTTTCATCAGACCAGAGGACATTTCTCCAAAAAGTACGATCTTTCTTCCCATGTGCAGTTGCAAACCGTAATCTGTTTTTTTATGGCAGTTTTGGAGCACTGGTATCCTTCTTGTTGAGCGGCCTTTCAGGTTATGTCGATATAGGACTCGTTTTATTGTGGATATAGATACTTTTGTACCCGTTTGCTCCAGCGTCTTCACAGGGTCCTTTGCTGTTGTTCTGGGATTGATTTGCACTTTTCGCACCAAAGTACGTTCATCTCTAGTTGACAGAACGCGTCTCCTTCCTGAGCGGTATGACAGCTGCGTGGTCCCATGGTGTTTATACTTGAACGTGGTACCTTCAGGCATTCGGAAATTGCTCCCAAGGATGAATCACACTTGTGGAGGTCTACATTGTTGGCTGATTTCTTTTGATTTTCCCATGATGTCAAGCAAAGAGGCACTGAGTTTGAAGGTAGGCCTTGGAATACATCTACAGCTACACCTCCAATTGACTCAAATGATGTCAATTAGCCTATCAGAAACTTCTAAAGCCATGACATAATTTTCTGTTATTTTCCAAGCTGTTTAAAAGCACAGTCAACTTATTGTATGTAAACTTCTGACCCACTGGAATTGTGATACAGTGAATTATAAGTGAAATAATCTGTCTGTAAACAATTGTTGGAAAAATGACTTGTCATGCACAAAGTAGATGTCCTAACCGACTTGCCAAAACTATAGTTTTAACAAGAAATTTGTGGAGTGGTTGAAAAACGAGTTTTAATGACTCCAACCTAAGTGGATGTAAACTTCCGACTTCAACTGTACATGTGGTGGCCTTAATCAACTTTACCTCCTCTTGAGGTAACTCAGCACTGTATATACGTTTCAACATCAATCCCCTCAGAAAATGATATCCCAACTGTTACGGATACAGGTGTCCTGTGTGTGTGTGTATATCTTTTCTCTCCTTCTCCTCCTCACAGGTGACAATCATCACTCCCCAATCAGAAGACACCTGCTCCTTTTCCCTCAACCAATCACATCCCCTTTCCCTTGGTTTAAAAACCCAGTCAGTTGTTTTCTCCCCAGATCAATCTCTATGTAGTTAATTCTCTCTCTCTCTCCAGCTCTATCTATCTATCGCTATCTCTCTGTATTGATCTCTTTTGTTTTTGCAACTACATGTCACTTTGTCCATCCCACCTGTGAGTATTGTTTTTGTTAAAGTGTTGACTGTTTGTTTGTTGGGAAAAGGGGGTACCAAGACAAGTCGCCCATGTGCATACATTACCCGTAGGAATACTTTGTCTAAGTACCCTAGTTAGAACTGGGCGGACCACCCACTGTATTTTTGGTTAGTTAGCTGTTGAAGTAGGCTAGTCTAGCTTAGGGGTGTTTTGGATTATTGTTTCTTTGCTTGGGTCCAGCTCAGCCCCTTTTCTCACACCCCCATTACCGTGTGTTCATAAATAAACCCTAAGAGTTTGACGGTAGAGTTAAATTGTCTGTGGTTATTGGTTCTCACTGTTCTTTATCACTATTATAATTTGCATGGGTTATGTTACGGGTCTCGTCTCCATCCCCCCCTAGACTGCAGGGCCAAAGGGATTCGTAACACCAACAATGCTACTAAAGTAACCCCTGCTACTACTAACACTGCCCATGACTCATACCTTATAATCCCTAATTTGCGCCCTAGTCCAATTCCTTCCTGTTACCTTAGTATCCTTCAGTTACTACTATCCCACCAAACAAAACTCTGAGTCACAGGTTTCTTGAAAGTGGACAATATTGTCTGAAATGACAACACTATCTCTGCTACTCTCACCATGATCTGGGTATGTGTGACGTTCAATTTAACGTCATAGTAGTCTCTATATTGTACAGTTAGCTGTCCTTCCTCTCCTTCGAGCGATCCCCTCTAACAATATACATAGGAGTGGTATCGTACCCCAGAGACTCTATTACCCACTTCCTTAATTTATGAGCCCAGACTCTATGATTAACAGCCTTATGCAAACATTCTGTCTCAAACACAGGCTGCAAATACATTTGCACATAAATCATTCCATCTAGCCCGTAACACATTAGTCACTACTATGGTTATAGCCATACTAAAACATTCTCAAATCAATTAGTCAATATACACCAATCCCTCCTCTGGGGGGGGGGGGGGACTCTGTCCGCTCTGTTCTATGCCCATGGGTCCCCATGCCCGTCGCCTTCATTTTCATCCTTGGGTCTTAACGCAAGACACAGACTATGAGCCTTGTATGTAATTAATTGTACCGTATCATCCAGCAATCCATATGTATTGATGCACCTTAACATTAGAATTCCCTTCCTTTACTCAATACATTCCCCGTACAGATAACCATTAACTTCTTGTGTAGCAACTAGACTATGGCACTCAATATTCCAATAGGATACCTGATAACTAACAATATTTCAAGTTTAGAACTCAACTGTATATATTTAACAAAAATAAATGCAACAATTAACATTTTACTGAGTTTCAGTTCATTAAAGGAAATCTTTCAATTGAAATTCATTACGCCCTAATTTATGGATTTCACATGACTGGGAATACAGATATGGATCTCTTGGTTACAGATACCTTAAAAAAAAGGTAGGGGTGTGGATCAGAAAAATCAGTTAGTATCTGGTGTGACCACCATTTGCCTCATGCAGAGCGACATCTCCTTTGCATAGAGTTGATTGTGGCCTGTGGAATGTTGTCCCACTCCTCTTCAATGGCTTTGCGAAGTTGCTGGAATTGGCAGGAACTGGAACACGCTGTCATACACGTCAATCCAGAGCATCCCAAACATTCTCAATGGGTGACATGTCTGGTGACCATTTTCAGCATCCGGGAATTGTGTGCAAGATCCTTCAGGGCTCAATGCAAACTTTTTTTCCCTAAATGAAAAAATGTAGGAGCACAAAGACCTTTAGGAGCACAGTGACATTTAAAAAAAAAAAAAAAATTAACAAACAATTCATTACATACATATTTATACTGCGTGTGTGTGCGTGTACTAAGGGACACACATCTGTGCAACAGCACAAACCACCAAAATCACACATTGACCCATGCCTACTAGACACAAAGGATATCAGTTGTCCAGCTGCTTTTGTATGTTGGCCGTCTGGCATGCTTAGAGGTCAGCCAGCGGTCCACGGCAGGAGTGGGATTGAACTCCTCGACAGAAGGCCAATCCAGGCTGATCCTCATCAGGTCTTCGGTGGTGGAGGCCCCAAGGCAGCTTCTTGTCAAATTCTTAATCCGGTTCTGCGCAGAGAAGCCTCGCTCACACTGGGCAGCTGAAATGGGGAGCGCCAGCATAAACTCCAGTATGTTCTAGGGAAAAGATTATATCTTTCAATTGCATTTAAACTCTTACCATTAACTTCTTATGGATGGTGGCAGTATTGAGTAGCTTGGATGACTGACTTGCCCAGAGTAAACTGCCTGCTACTCACTCCTAGAAACTAAGATATGCATATTATTAGTATATTTGGATAGAAAACACTCTGAATTTTCTAAAACTGTTTGAATGATGTCTGTGTATAACAGAACTCATATGGCAGGCAAAAACCTGACAAAAAATCCAAACAGGAAGTGGTCTGTAGGACTTCAATTATTTCCCTATTCAAACTAGTGTCTGTGGGGTCATGTTGCACTTCCTAAGGCTTCCACTAGATGTCAACAGTCTTTAGAATCTTGTTTGAGGCTTCGACTGTAAAGTGATGAATAAGAGCTACTGGAGTCAGAACACTGCCAGCAGGGCATGAGCCTCAGGCATACACGCTCACGTGAGAGGTACCTCAGTTCCATTGCATTTCTGAAGACAAAGGATTTCTCCGGTTGAAACTTATTGCAGATTTACGATAAAAACATCCTAAAGATTGATTCTATACATCGTTTGACATGTTTCTACGAACTGTAATGGAAATTTGAGTTTTTGTCTGACATGTGCGTCCTGAATTTGGATTTGTGAACTGAAGGCGCAAACAAAAAGGAGGTATTTGGACATAAAGGATGGACTTTATCGAACAAAACAAACATTTATTGTGGACCTGGGAATCCTGGGAGTGCATTCTGATGAAGATCATCAAAGGTAAGTGAATATTTATAATGCTATTTCTGACTATTGTTGATTCCAACATGGCGGATATATTGTATGGCATGTTTTTGTGTCTGAGCGCCGTACTCAGATTATAGCTTTTTCGGTAAAGCTTTTTTGAAATCTGACACAATGGTTGCATTAAGGCAGTCCTTCTCAAATAGTGGGGCGCGCCCCCCTGGGGGGGCTCGGAGCGATGCCAGGGGGGCGCGTGTGACCCCGGGGAACATGCTTTTTTTTGCCTCAGGGAGTAGGGTTTTTTTGCACCAAACAAGAGCACACAGCACAGAGCAGAAGATATGAAGTGCAGATAACAAACCCTTAAGAGACACCATGGAAAAATATTTAACAGGGATGAAAAGAAAGGCGGAGAGAGACGGAGATAATGAGACAAACGTAAGTCTCCCGAAAGCTAAGACGAGGAAATATGACGAAGCGTATGTAGCGCTTGGCTTCACTGTGACTATGGTGGGAGACGAGGAGAGACCGGTATGTTTACTGTGTCTAAAAATGTTGGCAGCGGACAGCATGAAGCCAAATAAATTAAGGCGTTACTTAAAGACATTACACCCCAATCACGCTGATAAGCCGCTTGAGTTTTCAGTGAAAACGTGCCGAATATTGCCAACAATCGTCCCACTTTGTGAATGCTACTTCAGTAAACCAGCGAGCACTGTTAGCATCATATAAGGTGGCGTACCAAATTGCTCAGTGCAACAAAAAAAAAAACACTCCATAGCAGAGGAGCTGATACTGCCTGCAGCATTAGACATGGTCTCTGTCATGCTGGATGACGCAAGTGCTGCAAAAATAAAAACTATCCCTCTGTCCAATGACACTGTCGCCAGACGTATAAATGATATTGCTAACGATCTTAAAGAACAGCTGGTAGATAAAGACAAATGTTTTGCCTTACAGTTCGATGAAGCAACTGACAGCAACAAAGACTATTTGTTTATCGCTTATGTACGTTTTGTCATGACAAACTCCCTGTGTGAGGAGCTACTATTTTGTAAATATGTCAGAGACAGACCCACAGCTGAAGAGCTATTCAAAATGCTGGACTGCTTCCTGACTGAGAATGGGCTAAAGTGGGAGAACTGCATTGGTGTTTGCAGTGATGGTGCACAGACCATGGCAGGGATGAGAAAAGGACTTCGGGCACTCATCAAGAAGGCCTCACCTAATGCTGAGTGGACACACTGTGTTATACACAGAGAAGCACTGGCATCAAGGCACCTTTCCTCTGAATTAAGTGAGGTTATGACTGACATTGTAGGTGTAGTCAACTTTATAAAGACCAGACCACTAAAAACGAGTCTTCTCTGCTATCTGTGAGGAGACGGGAGCTGAACATCAAGCTGTGCTGTTTCACAGTGAAGCAAGGTGGCTGTCATGAGGAAAAGTATTGTCTTGAGTTTTTGAGCTCAGAGAGCAGAAAATAATGTTTTTGGGGCAGGAGCACAAGTATGACCTCGCAGAAAAATTTAGTGATGAGAACTTCCTGGCAAAACTGGCCTACCTGAGTGACATATTTGGAAAGCTAAATGAACTAAATCTACAGCTTCAAGGGAAAGATAAACACCTCCCTCAGGTCACAGACAAGATCAGCTCTTTCACTCGAAAGCTTGCAATGTGGGGCAGGCGACTTGATGAAGGAAATACTGATTCATTGGAGAACCTGCATGAATTTGTTGACACTACTGACTATGATGCCACCTCAGTGATTCCATATATTAAGGAGCATATTTCATCACTGATGGGATTCTTTAAAAAGTACTTCCCTGAAAACAGTTCCCAATATGACTGGGTGAGAGATCCTTTCAATGCACCAGCTCCAACTGGTTTCAGCTCTGCAGAGGAGGACCAGTTCATTGATATGACGTCTGACTCCACATTGAGACTGAGGTTCACATCACAGACACTGAGTGAATTCTGGCTGAGTGTAGAGGCAGTATCCACTCTTAGGGCAGAGGGCCATGGGCATTCTTCTTCCTTTTGCAACATCTTATCTTTGTGAGACTGGCTTCTCTGCTGTTGCTGCAGTGAAGACCAAGTGCAGGTCCCAGCTAAACATTGAGCAGGAGCTGACAGTTGCAGTATCATGCTTCAAACCCCGCTTCGAAAAGCTGTGCTCTGCAAAACGTGCTCATTGTAGCCATTAATCCTGACTTCCTCATTTTGATTTTTTTTTAAAAATCAGCACAAATTGTTTTCATTTTTGTTTTATAGGTCAAAGTGTTTCATATATTGTGCTCCTGAGTTAATGTTGCTGATCAATTTGAATTTATTTTATTTTTAATTTTATTTTTCAGTATCAAATGGTCAAAAAATGTTTACAGTTTAAATATATATTTTTTTGAATTTCAGGCAAATTGATGCACTTTAAGTCTTTTCTGTTACAGACTAAAAAACAATTAAAGTTATTCTTTGTTGTAAGTTGATCTATATTTCTTTCTTTTTTTGTTTTCTTTAATGTTAATAAGGATACAATGTTATTCAGAGGTGTACTTATAACAATTTTATAGACAAATGATACTATTTACAGTCGCGGCGGAGAGTTGGGGGGCGCGAAATGTTTACTTCTTCCTAGGGGGGGGAAGTTTATCTAAAGTTCCATGTATAACACTTGTATTTTCATGAACATTTATGATGAGTATTTCTGTAAATTGATGTGGCTCTCTGCAAAATCACCGGATGTTTTTGGAGGCAAAAGATTACTGAACATAACGCGCCAATGTAAACTGAGATTTTTGGATATAAATATGAACTTTATCGAACAAAACATACATGTATTGTGTAACATGAAGTCATATGAGTGTCATCTGATGAAGATCAAAGGTTAGTGATTCATTTTTCCTCTTTCTGCTTTTTGTGACTCCTCTCTAAGGCTGGAAAATGGCTGTGTTTTTGTGTGTGTTGGCGCTAACCTAACATAATCATATGGTTTGCTTTCGCCGTAAAGCATTTTTGAAATCAGACACTGTGGCTGGATTAACAAGAAGTAAAGCTTTCAAATGGTGTATAATACTTGTGTGTTTGAGGAATTTTAATTATGAGATTTTTGTTGTCTTGAATTTGCCGCCCTGCTCTTTCACTGGCTGTCGTCATATCGATCCCGCTAACGGGATCAAGCCATAACAGGTTTTAACTTATCAAAACCAACCATAGAAGGATACCATTCATAACCACTCGGGACTGTTAGCCTACCTTGTAAATCGTGCCTGTAGGGGTCCTTTGTCAACATGGTCTCCCACAGGCCACTGTAGGACTTGTGGCTGACCAGGATTTTCAGTCCCTGCCACTCATCCTGGATTGCAGCCATGTGACACCCCGATCTGCATGTCACACCCCGATTGAACAGAGCAAGTGAGTTTGAAAATATGCAAACATAACATTGTCTCATATGGCAATGCAGTGTGAAATAAATTCTTACCTCTCTAGGGCTCCTTGAAATGCCTCATCAGGTCTGCCACAACATCATCGCCATGGGTGAGAAGGCTGGCCTGGTCTTCTGGTCATGTGTCAGGGTTTATCACTCTGAAAGACTCCACTGGGGTCTGGACACCCTCATCCTTCAGCAAACCATCAATCCTGGCTTTGAGATCATCCATGTTGATGGCCGGCTCCATATGCTGCTTCAGCTGGGGATTGGTGAGGTCCATGAAGCCTTTCAGATTCCCCTTCAGTGTTATTTCCCTTTAACAGAACACACACACACACACCAACACACAATGAAATGTTTGGCCATTTGTCTGTCTCCCATAAAACCATTTTTTAAAGACTTCTCCACTGCATTTCCCTCCTTATCCTCAAATCATTATATTGGGCAACGTACATTGATTCTCACACCGAGAATCTGTCTTACCGTAATTTCCGGACTATAAGCCGCAACTTTTTTCCCACGCTTTGAACCTCGCGGCTTAAACAATGACGCGGCTAATATATGGATTTTTCCCGCTTTCAATTGAATTTTCTCCAAAAAAAACACATTCTGTGACGTGCTCAGTTTTTGGCGGCATGAATCTTTCATTAAACCAATGAAATTGCCAAACGGGTTAAGGTCAAACAACTTTTTTGTTTACTGTTTAGATTAAATCGAGCGCTCTCAAACTTCCCATCATTCTGATTACGGTAGTCATTTTGTCACCCTCATCATGGCAAAGACACGGAGAAATGCATATGATGCAGCTTTCAAGTTGAAGGCGATTGATCTGGCTGTTGGAAAAGGAAATAGAGCTGCTGCACGGGAGCTTGGTCTTAATGAGTCGATGATAAGACGTTGGAAACAGCAGTGTGAGGAATTGACTCAGTGCAAAAAGACAACTAAAGCTTACTGCTAATTTTTTATTTTAAGCCGTGTTTCGTTAAAGCCTATTTATTTTTGTTACAAGCCGTGTTTCGTTAAAGCCTATTTATTTTTGTTACAAGCCGTGTTTCGTTAAAGCCTGTGTAAAGTTCATTTGTTTCAATGTACCGGTAGGCACCTGCGGCTTATAGACATGTGCGGCTTATTTATGTTCAAAATATATATATATATTTTTTTATTCAGTGGGTGCGGCTTATATTCAGGTGCGCTCAATAGTCCGGAAATTACAGTAATCATCGATTTCTCTTACATCCTAACAAGCTCTCATCCTAACACACTTGGAATCTCCTCATCACCCTGCTGCTGAGCAAGCATGGTCTGGATATTCTCCAGCATGCCTCCTGCCTTTGCCCTAAGCTTTAGTGCTTCCTGTCTGGTCACAGTCTTCCTCAACTCTGATGTGGCTTGGGGGAGGATCAGGTCATTCCTTTGCAGAGTGAGGCTAGCTCCTCAAGCATGTCTGAGAGAAAATGGCAGAATACACAAGTGCATTCTCCATTTCCCGATGTATCTGTTAAGTAGTCAGTAAATAAACTGTCACCTGTCAATTACTTGATTCTTAAAGTTAATTTGAGTCTTGAACCTATTTTTTAAAACTAGTGTGGTATTACATTTCCTGTGTAAAACTGAACTTCTTTGCTCGCCCTTGAACTTCCGCTGTTGATACTACGGCCAGGTCCAGGTCCTGCAGAACAACGGAGTACTGGCCTTCGTCGGCAAGGTCCTTGTCTTGTCCATGCTGCAGGAACACTGAGTGTTCTGCGGACATGGGGTTCCAGTGAGTTCCCTTGACGTTAGACGGTGTGCAAATATCCACACCGAGCTCTTGCCCGAGAACATAGAGCTCTCATTTGGATCTTCCGCTGAAGTGATACATCTTCCATATCAGATTCAGAAGGTCGTACATGACAGACACCTTTGGATCTTTTTTCTGAATGGTCAGTATTGCCAGCTCTAGCCTGTGAAAGTCAGAACAGAATCTTCCAAACAATTCAACGTCTCCTTCCCCCCTGTCTCTTGTGCCAACAGAAAACAATTCTATGGTATTTACCATTCCAGCACTTAGCACACACACAGTATTGTTTAACATTCTCTGCAAGCAAATAAAACTAAATCATAGAGAATTTATTAGTTACAAACCTATGTGGCATATAGTGGATTGAGATTACAGTGTGCACAATTATTAGGCAAATTGTATTCCTCTGGATTAATTTTATTGATGAACAAATAAACACAATCCAAAACGTTATTGAACCTCAAACCTGAATGTTTAACAAAGGAGAAGTGAGTTTTGTCTTTCTCAGGGAAATATATGTGTGCACAATTATTAGGCAACTATTAGTGTGCAGAATTATTAGGCAACTAAGTTACAAAAACACTCAACTCACTTGTTGATTCTCCATTTTTAGAGTAAGTGTAACAGATAAGTAACACAAAATGACAATTGTATAACATTTTTGGCCTTTCACAAATATTCAGTGACCAATATAGCCACCCTTATTTTCAAGAACTGCCATGAGCCTTCCATGCATGGAGTCTGTCAGTTTATTGATCTGTTCACAATCAATTTTCACTGAAGCAGCAACCACAGCCTCCCAAATGCTGTTCAAAGAGGTGTATTGTCTTCCCTCACTGTAAATCTCAAGTTTGAGAAGTTCTCAATAGGATTTAAATCAGGTGAGGAAGGGGGCCAGGTCGTTATTCAGGCATCTTTGAGGCCCTTGCTGGCTAGCCAAGCAGTGGAGTACTTGGATGCATGTGATGGAGCATTGTCCTGCATAAAGATCATGGCCTTCTAGAGTGCTGAGAACTTCTTCCTGTACCCCTGTTTGACGAAAGAATCTTCCAGAAACTGGCAGTAGGTTTGGGAGTTGAGTTTCAGTCCATCTTCAACCCGAAAAGGTCCAACTACCTCATCCTCAATGATAGCAGCCCATACCAGTACCCCTCCTTCACCTTGCTGGCACCTAACTCAAAGTGGTGCCCTGTGTCCATTACTGATCCAGCCACGGGCACATCAATTTGGTCCATCAAGAGTCACTTTCATTTCATCTGTCCATAAAACCTTTGAAAAATCTGTCTTCAGGTATTTCTTTGCCCAATCTTGACGCTTCAACTTGTGAATCTTATTCAGTGGTGGTCTTGTTTCAGTCTTCTTGACCTTGGCCATGTCTCTGAGCACTTGACACCTTGTACTTTTGAACACTCCAGGTAGGTTGCAGTTCTGTAATACGGTGGCACTGGAGGATAATGGGTTCCTAGTAGTTTGATGTTTAATTCTTCTCAAGTCTTTTGCAGTTAATTGGCGCCTTTTCTTCCCCATGCGTTTTTGCGCCCCAGTTGACTATTCGCAACAAAACGTTTGATTGTCCGGTGGTCACGCCTCAATAGTTTAGCTATTTAAAGAGTGTTGCATCCGTCTGAAAGGCATTTTACATTTGGCTTTTCAGTGTCAGTTAAATCTCTTTTTTGGCCCATTTTACCTGAGGTAATGAGGCTGCCTAATAATTATGCACACCTTGATATAAGGTGATATTCACTTTTGCCACACCCTCCCTCATTACACAAATACATATCACCTGAAAATGATTAAATCCAATAAGCATTCAAGTTTATATGGTTTGGAGTTCGAAAATGTGAATAGAAATAATGATAAGATCAGAATACTTACTTGCCTAATAATTGTGCACGCAGTGTATATGCCCCCCTGCCTCTCTCTGCAGGTGGGCAATCACTCCCCCACGTTGGCACCATCTGCCCCGAAGGAGAGGCACTTTATCCATGACCCTCCATCCTTTGGACAAACAGCACGAAATGCAGCCTTGGTGGCATCCAAAACACAAAAAAACGATTATACAAAAGTATCTCCATTACAAATAATGATTAAACTTGACACAAGAATAAAGCCTATAAAGAGAAACAATTTACCAATGGCATGGGAGTGCTCAAGGGTCTGTTGTCCGACCAGGAGATTGACTGGCTTCCCATCCTCCAACAAGCGCATGTAGAAAATCTTGCATTTGGTGTTGGATAGAGGTGTCTATTAGAACGGCAAGATACTTTGCGTCTTTCAGCTTTGCTGACAGGCTCTCTCTCATTATGTCAGCAATTTGACCGATCATCTTCGCACATTTTACCTCATTGTCGTATGTGGGATTAATGTTAACTCCGTTTTTGTGGTGGAGTCTGATAAGCGGTCCAAATTTGACTGAAGTTTCTTCCTTCACAATGAATATGCGATGTTTATCTTCAATTTCAGCCGCCTCCTCTTCTCCTCCTCAGACAGCAGCACTTGCCTCCTCAATGCTGCTGATACGCTGACTGATGGTTTCTCCTGTCTCAACAGGTACAGATCTCTGCACTGGATAGGCCGCCGCGAAATGTTCTTTTCATATGCGAGTTTCCTGACACGAAGGACGAGCCTGTTTCTGCCCTCTACAATATTTGCAGAACATGACGTTGTTTTAGAACTCTAGCCATGGGTACATTTTGAGCCAATTCGCACTGAATCTATATGTTCTCCCTCCGCCGGCTACAGTGGACGTTGAAGTGACAGCGGGGGTCACGGTTGCTTCGCTAACATTGTTCTCAGCAGCTTCGCTAAAGTTGTTCTCAGCATCCCTAACGTTATCCACCTCAGGTAAACCTTGTGAAAAGGCTTCATTAGTTGAACCTTGCGAATTCCCCTCGCCGGATTCTTCTTTCTCGTCTCTTTTTCGCTTAAAATAAAATTGTATGGGCTTCATTTTTAGAGATGTCTTGCAAATTAATTTATAGCCTATACCGATACTTTTTTCCAGTGTTGTTCAACTTTCTCATTCTGACTGGACTGCGTCATCACATACAACTCTACTGTGATTGGCGCATGCCGCTTGTGGAATGTAGGGACCTGTAGTTTTTAAACAATTAGCAGCGGGGGGAATATATCACGGTAGGTTGTAATCTTTACTCCCACACTCTGCTCGCACATTTCTATTTTTAGGGGCAAATGCAAGTGAAATACTCGCACTGTAGAGCCCTGTCCTTGCAACATGGGGCTGTGCATTATCATGCTGAAACATGAGTTGATGGCGGTGGATGAATGGCACAACAATGGGCCTCAGGATCTCGTCACGGTATCTCTTTACATTCAAATTGCCATCGATAAAATGCAGATGATCCCGCAGGCGAAGAAACCGGATGTGGAGGTCCTGGGTTGGTGTGGTTACACTTGGTCTGCGGTTGTGAGGTCAGTTGGATGTAATGCCAAATTCTCTAAAACAACGAAGGCTTGTGGTAGAGAATTAACATTAAATTATCTGGTAACAACTCTGGTGGACATTCCTAGTCAGCATATCAATTGCACGCTCCCTCAACTTGACACACCTGTGGCATTGTGTTGTGTGGCAAAACTGCACGTTTTAGAGTGGCCTTTTATTGTCCCCAGCACAAAGTTGCACCTGTGTAATGATCATGCTGTTTAATCAGCTTCTTGATATGCCACACCTGTCAGGTGGATTGATTATCTTGACAAAGTAGAAATGCTTATTAACAGGGAGGTAAAAAAAGTGAGAAATTAGCTTTTTGTACATATGGAACATTTCTGAGATTTTTTTATTACATTTTACATTACATTTTAGTCATTTAGCAGACGCTCTTATCCAGAGCGACTTACAGTAGTGAATGCATACATTTCATTTTCCTTTCATACATTTTTTTTTTTTTTGGGGGGGGGGGGGTTTCGTACTTGGCCCACCGTGGGAATCGAACCCACAACCCTGGTGTTGCAAACACCATGCTCTACCAACTGAGCTCATGAAACATGGGACCAACACTTTACATGTTGCGTTCATATTTTTGTTCATTTTATTTCCGCACTATGAGGTTGGAATAATATTGTGAAAATGATAATGCCCTTTGTGTAAGAGCTGTTTGAAAAGGTTGCCTTAAATTTCAGCCTGTTTTGGTGGGATAGAGTTTTGGCCTGCCTGGTGACATCACCAGGTGGTAAATTAGTTAATAGACCAATAGGAAAGAGTTCCAAACCTCTCTGCCAATAACAGCTAATTTTCAGTTTCCTCCTCCCCACTCAGACCACTCCCAGATGGTCCTTGCAAAATTCTTGTTTGAGTTATTACTCTTTGCTAAGAAGTAGAGGCCTTGTAGTCAGACAAAATTAGTATCGTAACGGATATGGGCAATTTTCTGAATATGATTACGATCTAAATATATTTTGTAATGATCTGTGATCAGGGTGAAAAAAATATATTCTGGTGCCAGCACGCATCTTTCTCATGTTGGTCAGTCAAGTGAGGCTCTACATGGTCTAAATAACTCAACTGGCTAGTTTGCCTGTCTGTAAAGAGAAGGGCGGGGTGTACCTTGGTCCTGCTGCTCTGATTGGATAGTGAAGCTGTATTTCTCTGTCCACTCGTGTCATAATTTCACCTGATCATTTTCACTTCTGTTTCAGTCTGATCATTCAGACTGCTGTTGCCTCTTGTTAGCCTGCTACTATGATTAATCAAATGGCAAGGACATTTGCTATCAGTGTGCATAATATCTAAGAAGGGGGGCGAGGGTAAGAAAAAAAGGAGGTATTTCTGTCTGTAAAAAGGCCTTTTGTGGGGAGAAACTCATTCTGATTGGCTGAGCCTCTCCTCCCAGTGGGTGGGCCTGGCTGCCAAATGGGTGGGCCTGTGCCCTCCACTTGACACATCAATGCAGCCCAAGAAACGTTCTTGAATAAAGCCCTGATCATCCACATTACTGGCTATAACTTACAACTGCGAGCCACAGTTGATGTCTGTGGTTTCAGCCATGCGGGAAAAAAAAGCTTTTACATACTTTTACGGTCACTGACAAGCTAGCTAATTGTCTGTTTAGCTTGCTAGGACACCCACAAACTTGTTTTTAGACATATTAACCAGTAGGGATGTGCATCTTTTCCTTTCAAGACAATTCGATGTGTATCTAGATACATGGGTTACGATACAGGAACAATACATTTTAGTTTAAAACCATTTGGTTTGATTAGAGGAACGAATCGATGTGATTCGGTTCAATGCTATTTGATTCGATGCGCAAACATTTGTTGCATAAACACCTTAATTTTCCATTCTATATTAAAATCTGTTGCTAATGGAGCTTATGAGCTCTCTGAGCTGGATCTATCTGAGCTGTGTGTGTGTGTGTGTGTGTGTGTGTGTGTGTGTGTGTGTGTGTGTGTGTGTGTGTGTGTGTGTGTGTGTGTGTATGTAGGCACCTGAGCTGAGCCCCCCCCCCCCCATTTGATCTGAAATCACAATCACACACTAATTAATTTGTCAAATGTAAAAGTGTTTGAGCTAGTAATGTATCAATATTTATCTTCAAAAATTTGCACAACTTTGTATTTCGCCCTCATCTCATAATCGAATGGTTTAGACCAGGGGTGTCAAACTCATTCCATGGAGGGCCTAGTGTTTTTTCCTTTCAGTTAAGACTTAGACAACCACGTGACGAGTGTGTAAAGCTGTCATCAAGGCAAAAGGTGGCTACTTTAAAGAATCTCAAATATGAAATATATTTGGATTTGTTTAACAATTTCTTTGGAGTAGGTGTGCCCAAACTTTGGACTGGTACTATGTGTTGCCCAAAAATGCAGTAGTGTCAAAGTCTGTTTCTTCTTACCTTCTCGTTGAGTTGCAGTTTGAATATGCAGACCTTCATCCATTACCTGATTGATGCAGCTTTTTCAATAAAAAGGGTTCTTAAGAAAAAATAAAAATCCACTAAATTGTCATTAGCTAGCCATTCTGGTGGATATAACTGGATTCTGGTAGTTAGTTAGCTGCTTGCTACTACAAATTTGCTAACTTGACACGAAAATAAAGTTCTAAAACTAAGAAAACAATATATAATCTACCTCCTCCATCTCCTGTAGATTGAATAAACTAATTTGAATTGAATAATATCAAAAAATGCTTAACTATCTCAATCTATCCAACAATGTCATAATTTCACCAAGCTTCTAAATCCACATGCGTAATACTAGGTTCATTCTCTGATCCTCTAATTGGATGGACAACATATCAGTTCATACGGCAAAAGCTTTGATTGGTTAGAGAATGTCCTCCGGAACTCGTCATAGTTACCATGTAGGTCTATGGAAGGGGGCATAGCTTGAGCCCTGAGCTGGAGATAATTTATTTGGCACATCTTAGATAGTTAATTTATAATAAGCAGTGGCCACCAACCCCCCAAAATAGTTGGTATTTCAGAATACCCCAGTATACAGGGTATATACTGTATACTGCTCAAGCTTAGTGGGAGAATAAGTGAAGCCAGGGCCCGGTGGTGTCAGATGGCAGGGTTGGTGTTGAATGACAGTCCTGGGGTGTGTTGACTGTTTTTATTTGCTGTGTTGACTTGAGCTCTAACTAAGGTGCTTTGTTTTATATTGTTTTCCAGCCGTCTTCGTGCTGCACGACTCCCTGTCTCTCTGCGGGCAACTTGGCCTCCCTGGGGGGGACCTCCTCGAGACGGGGCAGTGCAAACACGGGCAGCATTGTCGATCCTGACACCAGTCTGAGTGAATTTAGGGTAAGATGCCTGCGCACCAACACACACCTCCACTTGCATAACCACCATTAACCACCATGAACCATTTGTGTAGTAGTTTACTCTTTTCCGCACTACTGTTTTATTTGAGGTCAGAGAATAATATCTGAAACATCCACAGTTCTCTCGGCTTTCCGTAGCAACAGTGATCAAAATTGTTCATGTTTTAAACAATTCTAATAAATGCAACAGTTGGACAATGATGAAAATACTCCAAACTGGTATGCATCTGGTATTGACTGAATTATAGCACATTAAAACGTTTTACTGGCACAGACTAAGAATGGAGTTCAGGGATTCTGGTGGGAATTCAGGTATTCATTTTGTCAAATTTCAGTTTTTTTTATTAGAATTCAGTCATACATTTTCTAATGGTATCAGGTATTTATTTTGTGTTAAAATAAAGACAATTAGATTTGCTTTATTTGCATAAATATACTGGATGTCCAGTGCCTTCAAAAAGTATTCAAACCCCTTGACTTTTTCCACATTTTGTGTTATAGCCTGAATTTAAAATGCATTAAATTGACATTTTCACACAATACCCAATAATGTCAAAGTGGAACTGAACTATGTTTTAAAAAAATGAAAAGCTAAAATGTTTTGAGTCTAAGTATTCAACCTCTTTGTTATGGCAAGCCTACATAAGTTCAAGAGTAAAGTCACATAAGTTCCATGGACTCACTCTGTGTGCAATAATAGTGTTTAACATTTAAAAAAAATGTATGACTACCTCATCTCTGTACCCCACACATACAATTATCTGAAAGGTCCCTCAGTTGAGCAGTGAATTTCAAACCACAAAGACCAGGGAGGTTTTCCAATGCCTCGCAAAAAAGACATTGATTATCCTTTTGAGAATGGCAAAGTTATTAATTGCACTTTGGGTGGTGTGTCAATAGACCCAGTCACTACAAAGATACAGGCGTCCTTCCTAACTCAGTTGCCGGAGAGGAAGGAAACCGCTTTAGGTATTTCCCCATGAGGCCAATGGTGACTTTAAAACAGTTAGTGTTTAATGGCTGTGATGGGAGAAAACTGAGGAAGGATCAACAACATTGTAGTTACTCCACAATACTAACCTAATTGACAGAGTGAAAAGAAGGAAGCCTGTACAGAATAAAAAATATTACAAAACATGCATCCTGTTTGCAACAGGGCAATAAAGTAATACTGCAAAAAATATGGTAAAGCAATTCACTTTTTGATCTGAATAACAAAGTGTTATGTTTGGAGAAAATTACTGAGTACCACTCTCCATATTGTCAAGCATAGTGGTGGCTGCATCATGTAATGGGTATGCTTGTAATCGTTAAGGATTGTAGAGTTTTTCAGAATAAAAAATCTATGGTATGGAGCAAAACACAGGCAAAGTCCTAGAGAAAAACCTGGTTGTCTGCTTTTCACCCGACACTGGGAGATTAATTCATCTTTCAGCAGGAAACACAAGGCCAAAATCTGCACTTTAGTTGCTTACCAAGAAGGCAGAGAATGTTCCTGAGTGGCCGAGTTAGAGTTTTGACTTAAATCTACTTAAAAATCTATGGCAAGACCGGAAAATGGTTGTCCAGCAATGATCTGCAACCAATTTGACAGAATTGAAAGAATTTTTAAAAGAATAATGGGCAAATGTTGCACTATCCTCTTGTGGAAGCTCTTAGACTTACCCAGAAAGGCACTCAGTTGTAATTGATGCCAAGGGTGCTTCTATAAAGTATTGACTCAGGTGTGAATACTTATGTATATTAGATATTTCTGTATTTCATTTTCAATCAATTTGCAAATATTCTAACATGTTTTCACTTTGTCATTATGGGGTATATTGTGTGTAGATTGGTAAAAAAATATATATATATATATAAATGATACATTTTGAATTCAGGCTGTAACATAACAAAATGTGGAATAAGTCAAGGGGTATGAATACATTAACATAGAGGGGTGGAACAGGGCTGGAACCACAAACTTTCTTTGTCTAGGCCTACCTGCACTCACCTGCACTGTCTAGATTTCCTCATTTAATTACTGTTGTCACGTTCTGTTGCATAATTCAACAAGCGTGTCAATAGCAAGATACCCTCGGATCAAAAATCAACATGCTTGGCTCTAGATTACACCTATCTATACATACTTTACATTGTGAGATCAGACATCACTATTATCCAAGTTTTCATTTTGGTGTTTGACAGGTCATTATAAACATATCCGCGTTCATAACTTTAACGGGGGAAAACAACAGGCACAAGCAAGAGTATGAAAGAGTCACTGGAGTAAAATGAAAGCAATCAATCCAGCGAGATTTAAGTGACAAGCGGATTTTGCGTCCCTCAAACACAGGAAATAGATTGCTTAAAAAGACAGATCCTCAGGTGGGCGGGGCATGTGCGTTGCTACTCAGCACCTCATTTAACATGTGGACTTCATGTATGCACGGGAAGATTGTATGTGACATGTTTTTTAAACTTCCTATAAAGCTGTCATCCTGTATGTCTGGGCCTACCGTTGGGTAAATGTTATGGGGAATTAAGTTATCAATGTTCTTAAACCGAACTTCAATTTAACTACTCAGTTTGTATACCAGAAGGTGTAAGGTTCCGGTTGAAAGAAACAGACTGAGACCCAGCCTACAATGATCAGAATGTTTATTTACGAGAGCTCTAAAATCCATACAATGCAAACAGCCTTTTATATTACACATTTCGTCATACAAATGTCCCTCCTCTTCTCTAACACTGACGATGCAGTTTACAAACTTTGCTACAACACATACATTGTTTCTCATATCTTGCACCTGGTACCCAATCCACTGTAAGCCTCAAGGTTTCTCCCCTCCCTGGGTGGGGAGACATTCTTCCTGTTATCAGTTCCTCCGTGGTCCCAAGTTGTCTGTTAACAGTTCCCCTTTTCCTTGAACGTCTCACTTACATTGCTAAATATTAAAGTCTCAGCTTGTCCCATGCCCACACATTAGTACATTAACATTATAATCACTTGGTTATACATTTTCAGGGTGAAATCATTTAGTCAAACCTTTAATCATATAATTTCCATTACAGTAAATTACTGTCTGGAGATGCCAACGGCATGGGTGCTTTGTTTGAAATCTGTCCTTAATTCTTCCTGGTTTCCCCCAATTCACCCCAACCCATGAACCCTTTCTTCCCATCTGCTCTACAGGATATCTATGATCTAAAGGACCAGATTCAGAATGTAGAGGGGCGGTACATGCAGGGACTTAAAGAGCTGAAGGTAGAGAGACCTGAGCTCAGTGTGCCTTCTCTTGTCCCCTGGTAGCGTTATGGCATCACTAACCCCACTGTACCTACAACTCACCCCCTCTAGGGCCCCACTGACTGTAACCGCTAACTGTAACACCAAAAACACTCAGTCTGATGGCATATTCCCTGCATGACCTTTCCTGCTCAGTTTGAAACGCACTGTTTATGGCATGGATTGAAAGCCTCGTTTGAACTCTAGCAGTGCTTGGGGAGTAAGAACAAGACCATGATTTGTCTTGTCTTTCAACAATCTTCTGTCTGTTGGATAGGTTTGTAGTCCTACGCTAAAATCTATAATTAGCTTTCATTCACACAGCTCTGAGGAACTCCTGGTTTCTTTTCTGTAGTCACTCTAAAAGCTCACTGTTCTCTGAATCTATTTGTGTTTAAAAGGGTAGTTGACTAACACACCTGATTCCTGGCATGTCCTGCACTTTGGTAGAACTGAAACACAATAGCTGAACTCACTCCAGTTTGATATATTTTTGTTCTTTGGAATTGAGAGTTCCTTATTTATAAATTTTTTATCAGTGGCTTGAATCATTCCGCCGACTGAATCAATGCACCATCGATATCAAGTGGATCAGTTTTATTACTTGTCGATCTCACTAGTGTCCTTTTATAATAAAAATAATAATAAATAGGTTTAGGCTATAGCCTAAATGCCCATGAATGGGAGAGAGAGAGAAATAATATTTTCTGAATGGACATTTTGCGCTGCTTTGGTGGAGTTCTCCGCTCTGTCTGGCCTACATTCCTCTCTTGCATTCTGTAGGCTATATAGAATATTTATTGAAATAGGCTATAGCAAAAAGAAATAGGAAAATTACTCGGAATGTCACTTGTGTGTTGCCCTGCTGTGCACTGCGAGACTGTTTTCTTTGCTGCGCGGCGCCGGTCAAGTTCAAATAAGCTAAACCATCGTCGTCTGTCACATCACGATGTTGTCACCATTGATGATGGCTGTCAATCATCGTCGACAGACGATACTATCGCCCAACCCTAGTGTGGTTGTGCAGAGCTGTACTATTATTACTGTAATTACTATAGTAATAATAGTAATTATTGTTCTGTGGTATCTCCCTCATGGTTCATTCTGTAAAGAGGTGTGTGTGTGTGTGTGTGTGTGTGTGTGTGTCTGGTAGGAGTCGCTGTCGGAGGTGGAGGAGAAGTATAAGAAAGCCATGGTGTCGAACGCACAGCTGGACAACGACAAAGCCAACCTCATCTATAACGTGGACACACTCAAAGATGTCATCGAGGAGATGGAAGAGCATATGGCCGAGCTGCGTAGGGAAACTGAGGACAAGTCTAAGGTGAAGTGTTAAACATTCTCTCACACACAGCATAGTAGATAACCGTTATCATCTGCTGTTAACATATGCAGACTCGGACAGAGGTGAGCATATGCAAATTGCAGCAAAGTCTCCAACCGCACTATCAACTTGCTCACATACTTTAACTCATTCATGTGTGCAGGTCTTATAATCAGCAAAGCAGCCAAGTCCAACTGCACCATTGTCTGTCTGACCATGAGATCCACTGCTCTTTGCTGACAATGGGTGTAGCTATATAATTCCAGAGGAAACAAGGCCAAATCTCTCTGATCCAATTACCTGGCTAGACTTAAATGCTATAAGTGTAAATGTCAATGGAATCTTGCTCACTGCCCATGACTGCACTCTTTTTTTGGGGTGGTTTTGAGATTTTTAACTTGTGTAATGAAGAATGGTTGCACTTTCTGATTGATTGTGACTCTTACAACGGCCCTCTTTCATTCCAGGAACTAGAAAGACAAAAGCACACATGCGCAATCCTGCAGCAAAAACAAGTGGAGTTAAAGGAGGGAATCCGCCGAAGAGATGAGCACTTTGCGGTATGGCTGCACTAAGAAAACCAACATTTGGTGGCCATCACTTCACACCTACACCTCTTTCTACACTTCCATTCTTTCCAGTCCTGTAGTCTGTGTACTGCAGTAGCTTAATGAAGATCCATAGTGTGAGACTATACTTCTCTCTCTCATAGTCTCACACTCATCCCAGTGTCTCCTCTCCTTTTTCATCGTTTTCTCTGTCTGGTCTTTGTCACTTTTCTTTGCCTCGTCTCTCTATACTGAAATTATCTCTATTCCAGATCATTTTCTGGCCACCTGTCTTTTTTTCTGCTCCCTTACTTTTCATCACTCTATCACTCACTTTCTATTCAAGGCCATCGACATTTTTATGTTTCATCCTGTCATTTCTCTTTCCATCCTTTTCATCTATTTTATTCTGTTTTTCATTCTATTTTACCCTGTATCCCGTATCTCACTCTCTGTACGCAATACCACTAAAGGAGAACCAGCAAATCCAGACTAAGTTAGATACCCTCACCAGAGAGGTGTTTGCCCTGCAGGAAACGATAAACTGGAAGGACAAAAACATTGGGGTAGGAGGTCACGCTTGGGGGGACTCTGAAGGATTGTGAGAGGCAATAGATATGCACAGACAGCTTGTATTGTTTTAGTTTGTATGTTTCTCTCTGACCAAATGGAAATTGAAGGTTTGTGTTTAGATTCAATACCCTTCACCCAGAAGTGTACAGTCGTTCACTCCCTTCCCGTGTATTTAAAAGCATTGGGTTGGTGCAAGCATGGCTGGAGGGAGTTTCCACCATATTCCTTACATCAGTCCAATTCCTTTTAAATCCATGAGGGGCAGTCATATGAGTGTACAATTCAGCAGAAGGCTATGGAATCGGACCACCCATATAAACCTCTAGAGTTTCCTGAAGGAAACTTGGTGCTGATTCACCGATCAATGAAATCTGTATCAGGTAATCGACTGGTCCTAAACAGTTTATTGCCTCTCATAGTTGCACGACAGGGACTCTGGATAATAGCCAGTAGTTGTTGGACCAATTCTAATTCACAGTTTGGAGTTTCCCTAAATTTGCATGTGATATGATGACTGTGGGCTCACTAATTTCATAAACCTTTGATGCTGTGGTCATTTTAGGTTAAGATGTAGGTTTTGTGTGCACTCCGTAAAGTTTAGTCAGTGCAAGGGAAACTGTGAACCTTCAAGCATTTGATGTGTATCGGGGAAAAAAATAGAAATTTCTCCCCTTTTAAAACTCATTTTATTTACCCTGAAATGACAGCATGAAATCCATTTAAGTTATATAGACCTAGACTTAAAGCTCTGCCTGTCTAGTGTCAGATTGATATTTTTATTTGGCCTTTAGCTCTCCCTTACAGAACTGTTTTGTCATGTGGTGTTTTATCTGTGAGCATGTGGTGGTTGTGTCAACATCTGTCGCTTTGCCTTTCCAACTCAACCTTACCATTCTGGTGTACCGTTTGCATGTCTATACAGACAAATGTGCATCTACAAAGGTCATTGTAGTGTGCATGCATATACTGTACGTATATCAGTCTTTCCAACCATTCCTCAACTTATTTTCTCTCCTTTCTCTTTCCTTTTGTCTTCTCTCCCTCCTGCGTGTGGTCACCAAGCCCTAGAAAGACAGAGTTATTTGATTGTATTAGGAATAAGAGGGATGAGCTGGCTGACATCAAGGCGAAGGCCAAAACAGGAGAGGTAGGTCTCACCACCAGAGGGCTGGGATTAGTCTATATCCCCATTGAATAGACGAAGTAGGTTCCAGGAATAAGCTTGCTAGAAACAACAGTGATAATAAAGCAACTTGTGGTATGTAGCTATGTATGTCTTCTTGTGTACCTAAGTTTGTTTTGTCTTTTTTCCTACTAGGTTGTTTCTTCCACAAATGTGTTGAACTACACAGAGTATAACAAACATTAGGAACACCTTCGTAATATTGAGTTGCACCCCCCTTTGCCCTCAGAACAGCCTCAATTTGTCAGGGCATGGACTCTACAGGGTGTCAAAAGCATTACACAGACGCATGTTTATACCAATGCTTCCCACATTAGTGTCAAGTTGGCTGGATGTCCTTTGGGTGGTGGACCATTCTTGATACACACGGGAAACTGTTGAGCGTGAAAAACCCAGCAGCGTTGCAGTTGTTGACACAAACTGGTGTGACTAGCACCTACTGCCATACCCAGTTCAAAGACACTGAAATATTTTGTCTTGTCCATTCACCCTCTGAATGGCACACATACACAATCCATGTCTCAATTGTCTCAAGGCTTAAAATCCTTATTTAATCTGTCGTCTCCCCTGAATTTACACTGAGTGAAGTGGATTTAACAAGTGACATCAATAAGGAATCATAGCTTTCACCTGTTCAATCTGTCATGGAAAGAGCAGGTGTTCTTAATGTTTTGTATACTAAGTGTATGCTGTGTGTCTGTCAGTCTGTGTACAAGCAATGGAAACCTCAGTAAACCGTTACTTCATACAGCTCTGTGGCTTATTGCATTTCAAACCGTGAAATACATTAAGTTGTAAACCCTCCTATGCTGCCTCACACTAGCCAAGTTTCAATAACCATACTATCATGGTCCAATTCACACTGAGTGGTATGCTAGTGTGGATATTGAGACATAGCCTCTCTGTGTTGAGATCCTCTTTTAACCCTGTGTCCCTTTGACTCCTTAGAAACACGGCCTGGCCATCATCCCAGAGGGAATGCCTAACGGGGACATCAACCATAATGACCCAGCCACAGGGATCACCGTGGTCACACAGGAGGCTGCCCAGGTCCTGGAGTCAGCAGGGGAAGGGTCTCTGGGTGAGTGGAGGGGACAGAACAGGTTCTCCTAAAGGGAGCAGTGGGAGAAATAAATGAATTAATATCTGTGATGTACATGTGTTATTCAGTCAATAATACACCAGGGGGCGAACTTCATTGTTATTTTAGCACAATGGTGCTGCGGTCATAGTTGCAAGGCACCTTTTTTATAATTATTATATTTTTTTCTCCTTTGCAGATGTTAGGATACAAAAGCTTGCGGATGAAAAGGACGAACTTTTAGCCCAGGTACATGTATAATTTTCCTCTTCGACCCCAGTGATGTCTGGCAGGGCTATACTAGTTTCCTCTTGACTATTTTCTCATGATCTTTTTTAACTGTCTGTTCAGCTATAATTAGTCATGCTGTCCATTCTGTGTGGTGTCCCTTAGATCAGGAAGTTGAAAATGCGTCTGGAGGATGAGAGGCAGAAGCACTCCAAGATGGAGAATGCCTTCACAGATGGAGCGAGGATGGAGAATGCCTTCACAGATGGAGAGAGGATGGAGAATGGCACTGACCTGCACTTCATTGAGATGCAAAGTAAGTCCCGTTCCTGCCCAAACCTACAAAAGTTCACACTACCATTCACACAAAACATACAAAGGCATACACGTCACCATTGATACAAAGCCTATGCACACTCACTAAAAGGCTTTCTCTTTACATTAAACATATACTGCCAAAAAGAAACTAACAGCAAGGCTCACATCTTAATTCCCTTGTCCTGTGTAATGTAAATGTACTAACTCAAATGTTCTAATGTTTTACTCTCTGCAGGAGATGCCAACAGACAGATAAGTGAATACAAGTTCAAGCTCTCAAAGGCAGAACAGGAAATGGGCACAATGGAACAAAACGTAAGTCACGGAAACACTGACATACTTTCCATATGTACCCTAGCTGACCAAATGCAAATTGCTGAACCAGACACATTAATATACATACATTTTAGTGTTTGAATGAGAAAATGAAAATAAATGTCAGCGTCAGATGTGAAGGTTGCATTTACTTTGTTTTTGTTTCATTATCCTCATATCTAGATCAACAGACTTGAAGGACAAGTGTCCAGATACAAGGCATCAGTGGATAACTCAGAGAAAATAGAAGATGAACTGAATATTGAAAAAAGGAAACTTCAAAGAGAGGTAAGGAACAAAACAATAGATAAAAAATGTCAGTGGCCGATGTTTGATTTGACATAAAACATAGTCTAATCTTTCATTTCTAACCATTCCCCTCTTTTTCCCACAGCTGCGTATTGCACTAGATAAGATTGAGGCGATGGAGATGACCAACAACCACCTAGTAAAGCGCCTTGAGAAGATGAAGGCCAATCGGAACGCCCTTCTGTCTCAGCAGTGAAGGCCGCTGGATTGCCACAGAAGCCGTTAAACTCGTACCTTTGACTGCCATATTGCGTCTGAGGCACGTTTCCATTCTTCCTCAGTAACACTTGTTGTGTAGCAAAACCAAAAACACTTACAGAAAAAAGCAACACTGGTAGCAGAGAGGCAAAAGTATTTTTTAAATAAAATATAGGCATTGGTTTGTCTTTTTTGTGTGCCAGTGTCTTTCGAAGGGAACCTCAAAAACCTATTAAACCATAGTTATTAGGGGATGATGATGAATCTAAGAAATTCGCAACTCATGACTTTATTTTTCAATGCTTTGGACTACATGTTATTCACAAGGTTTTACTTCTCTCTGGCTGGGTGATTGGCTATTTCTTTGTTTTGTATTTTTTGATAAGTTGCATGAATGAGTATTATGACTATTTTGAACTGTTAAACCCTCAAGGCTGCTCTCTCTGGCCTGCACCTATCTATAGTCCCTCACACAGTGAAGTGCCTTCTCACACCTAGAGACTGAGGGTTTTACATTATCTTAAGATTCTAAACAAATATAATAACTTGCACAAAATAATGTATTTAAAGGTGCAGTCATGATTTGATGAAATATATAGAACCAATTGTTTTGAGATTTCATAAAGAATTTAAAAAATATATATATTTAAAAAGATTTCTTGAAAATAAATGTGCAAATGACAGAACTGTGTGTATATATAAGGTGGATTTATTTTTTATTTTTTTGCATGGGTTATGGCACATTGAATTCCCTTTGGAAGAGGAGTGATGATTCAGGGTTCTTTGAGCTAAAAAAGAAAGGCAAGTACAGCAACAGAAGACGGCACTACATTCCACTTTGTCCTCAAACCTTGTTCATTGCTCTGAAAGCCAAGCAGTTTCAAGTCTCAGGACCACACAGTAATTGTGACTGGGGCACCTACTGCATTGAAATACTCTATGAATAAACTCTATACCAGATTTATACTGGCCTTTTTTTGTAACATTTTTCCATCAATCATGAACAAATTGTTAGATATTTTTTATTATTGTTATATAATTTTCCTTGTTTTGGGTCAACATCAAGAAATTGTACATACAGTATGTACATATATTTGAATTCCAAAACGGTAACATAAAACATAACCAACAAATACCAAAACAATGATTATACATTCCCTTTCAGTGCTCTGCTTTTTATTTTATTTTTTATTTTTACATTTCATTCCTTAGATACCTTTATTAATAATTTGACACGCAACACATGTGGCTGTAGTGTGTAAAATACCTACACAACAAGATATTTATTTTATACAAGAAAGTGACCAAGGTCCAGTTGACCCATAAATTAATCCAATTTTTATATTGACACTTCTCAGGGTATCTGCAAGATTAGGGGGAAGAGATAGCAAAAAGGGGTCCCATATTGTATAGAAATCTCCTTTGTTCCTAAATATAGCACTAATTTTCTCCAGTGGTAACACTTTGAAGATCTCACAATACACTGATTTATTGTTGGTGGGTGATCTTTTATCCAGTTAAGGAGAATGCATTTGCAGGCCACAAATAATACTTTTTTAAGAAGATTAAGCTGTGCTTAAGTAAGTGAGGGCCTGTTCCCGACGACACCCAGTACAAATAGCCATGGGTCCATTCTTATAGGACATATGAACATGCCCTCAAGCTCTGTTTTGACGTTTTCTCAGAAGATTTTACTCAATGGGTAAATCTTAATGAAATGGAGCAGGTTGAGAGTTTCAAGTTTCTTGGTGTCCACATCACCAACGAACTATCATGGTCCAAACACACCAAGACAGTTGTGAAGAGGGCACGACAACACCTTTTCACCCTTAAGAGACTGAAAAGATTTGGCATGGGTCCCCAGATCCTCAAAAAGTTCTACAGCTGCACCATCGGGAGCATCCTGACCGGTTGCATCACCGCCTGGTATGGCAAATGCTCGGCATCTGGCCGTAAGGCGCTACAGCGGGTAGTGCGTCCGGCCCAGTACATCACTAGGGCCAAGCTTCCTGACATCCAGGACCTATATTCTAGGCGGTGTCAGAGGAAGGCCCAAATAATTGTCAAAGACTCCAGTCACCCAAATCATAGACTGTTCTCTCTGCTAGGAACAAAAGGCTCCTTAACAGCTTTCACCCCCAAGCCATAAGACTGCTGAACAATTAATGAAATGGCCACCCAGACTATATGCATTGACACCCCCCCCCCCCCCCCCCCCCCCTTTAGTCAATTTACAAATTACCTCGACTAACCTGTACCCCCGCACATTGACTGGATACCGGTAACTCCTGTATATAGCCTTGTTATTATGCAATTTTCTTGTTACTTTTTGATTTTATTAAATCAGTGTAAAACAATATTCATATCTAAAACGGCAAAACGTACAGTCAAAATAAATGGTGAGCCAGGGCTACACACTGGCTAAAGACAACACAAAACTTATGAACTGACCAACCTTGAAAGACAATCAACAACCAAGTTGTCCTTACCACAGACTTGTCTGATTTCAAGGGGAAACTCCTACAATATTCTTAGTAACTTTTCTCTCTTTAAAGGGTTCACTCGATAGACATGTTGTTGGATCGGGGCAGAGTCCCCAATGTCAATGTCATGCTCGAGTACATTTGTTTGGGTTGGCACATCTGAGAATAAACCCTAGTATTCTAAAAGCAGTGCAACAATGTCGCCTTTTTCCTCCGCAGACAAGTATGCCAAAAATACATCAAGGTTTTCCAAAATCTCAGTTGCTCAACCGTCCAACTGGCACAGGGTGTATTGGGCTTTCCTCATACTATTGAGAAGACTATAGTCAACGGTGACAGCAATGGCCACAGGCAGAACATGATTACTGGTTTCCACCAACTTTGCCACCGATCGTAGTGGGTGAAGTGTGGTTTCAACATGTTGACATGACACAGTCGAGTTTCTCCTGTGCTCTGGTGTGGCAATGATGGAATCCAGATTACATTTTTTTTTCATTATGAGGTAAGGGCCTGAAAAGCGAACCTGCAACAGTGACCCCAGAACGGGCAACAAAACCAGGACTTGGTTACCCACATCGAAAGTGCGGTTTCGGGCCTTTCGATCATACCAAACTTTTATTTTCGTTTGTGCCTTCTCCAGATTCTCACTGGCAAACTCACAGGCATGGTGTAATCTGTATTGAAAAGCGCTTACATGCTCTGACAAATTTAAATAGGTTGTGCTCGAAATCATGCAGACAGAAATCATCACAAATATGTATACCCTTAGTTATCCTAGATACCTTCTGGTTGGGAGGTTTTTGATCGACCAGTGGGTTCAATGGACAATTCTAGTCTCCTCCTAAAACACAGAATGGTGTTGCCAGTGAGGCTACATCATTTACATGTTTTGCAATAAAGGTATTTTTATTAACATTAGGTGCATAAATTGATCCCAGCTGAATATGCTTGCCATATAGAAAACCAGTAATAATAAAATATCTACCTACAGAATCTTATCCAGTGTAAAAGGGAGATTTTTGTGAATAAGAATTGCAGCACCTCTGCTTTTAGAATTATAGGATGAGTAAAGCACTTTGCCAATCCAGTCTCGCTTTAGTTTCTCCTTTTCCAAGTCAGTCAAATCCAGTAGGAGCGCAATCTGTACCTTTTCTCTTTTAAGCTGAGTCAAAACTTTTTTTAACGTTTGATAGACAAATGAATTCCTTTCAAATTAATAGTAGTTATCTTTAAATCACTGGGGGTTTGCTGTTACAGAATTCGCAACATGTTTGCAGATATCCATAGACTTCCAGTCATTGTGCTAATGCTAGTTATTATTGGCGCGTGAAACTGGTATCCACGAGTTCATCTGACTCTGGGGAAGTAGACAAAGTGCCCAAAGTATCCCTTTAATCGGACCAAAAGTTTAAACTGAAAACACAAGACTACGTTCCTATTTGGCATTCTGGCAGTTCTTCTTCCATTTCAAAAAGATTTGCTCCTGAATCCTTTCATGGTACCTACTAAATGTAATCTAGATGCCATCAACTGCCCACTTATATTAGATTGACAAGTGCAAGGCCCATCCTAATCACTCAACAGGGTTGTGTTTATTAGGCATGCAATTGAAAACAAAAATAGTTTTATTGGCAAAGTCCAGTAGTCCTTCCATGTCAGTCCGTTTTCTTCTGTTTGGTGCCGAATGAACACAACCCAAGATGGTGCATGTGAAATACCTGCCCTCTCCTACCTCCACCTCCAGGACTTGCTGTTTCCTGATGGAATAGAACAGGATGCACTCCTTGCTGAAGTCTCTGAAGCAATCCTTATCATTGTCCCAGTTCACCTACGCAACATAACACAAACCTTCCAATTAGTCACTCTAGTCTAGAAGAACTTATTGATACATATTGATCAGATATTGATAGGTCATGGATAAGAATAGTTCACAGTTCACACCCCAGTAGCCAAATGTAGGATGAACATGGGCAGACCCTCCATAGGAGGGGTGTAGTTGTCAAGCAGCAATGGCAAACCAGAAAGATTTCCTTCCTGCAAACAAGACATACTGATCTTATGGCCTGGTCATAGAGTGGTGCAAGCTCCAGCAACAATACAACGTCACAAACTCACTCAGAGCCAAGTATTTGTGCATGTATTCTCAAAGTGCCTGCTCTAGAATCAGGTCCTTCCTGTCCTTATCTTATTTATTATGATCTGAATTGCTAAACTGATCCTAGATCAGAACTCCCACTCAAACTATTACTAAAAACAGGCCCAGAATCACAGCCTCTGGTTATAAGAAAAGTACCAATCTCGAGTATGGTACCTCAATTAATTTTCCAGGCATTGATGAGCACCATACTTATGTAACCGATGTGAAATGGCTAGCTAGTTAGCGGGGCGCGCACTAATAGCGTTTCAATCGGTGACGTCACTCGCTCTGAGACCTGGAAGTAGTTGTTCCCCTTGCTCTGCAAGGGCCACGGCTTTTGTGGAGCGATGGGTAACGATGCGTCGAGGGTGGCTGTTGTCTATGTGTGCAGAGGATCCCTGGTTCGAGCCCAGGTAGGGGCGAGGAGAGGGACGGAAGCTATACTGTTACATTTACAGAAAACCACAAGTTGCCGAAGTCGTATAATATTTTGGGGGAGAATAGCTCCTGGCTGAAAAAGAAAAAAAACTAAATATTCAGAACCTTGAGCAACCTCATATTAATACTTCTAACATGCATTTATATAGCAGAGAAATATAATTATTAAAGCACTTCTACATGCAACTCTGTACAACGAATGTGCCATGTACATTAAGATATGTGGTTTTGACCTACATTTGGTGGTGTTGAGCAGAGCACTGGGGGTTGATACAGCCCACAAACGATTGGTTCTGAAGCATCTCTTTGTAGACCTGAGGAAGACCAAACCTATATTTGACAGGCTCTCAAACCAAATCTTCTTTTTAAGTGTTTTTGCCATCCTTAATTTACTAGCTACAATCTCCCTTTTTTTGGAATGAAGTAATTACAACAGTTATGTTCGAGTAACTTTCTTCACCTGGTGGTGTCAGCAAAGACACAATCACTGAGTATAGTGGAATATCTATATGAACGACCGATAATCTTTTCTAGTCTATCGACTTTGACGATAGTACCACTACTGTACATAGCAAAACTGCTGCTATACCAGCCAACACTCACCGCCTGAGCCACGAACACTGGACAATACCGAGGAATGTCTAGTTGGGAAAATCAGCAGCAAGATAGCTCATTCTCCAACAGAAAGGTGCAGTATTGAGAAAATGATTAATTGACACAGTGACCAAAATCGAACTAATGTTGCAAATAAGGCTTGAGTCGACGTGCCCGGACATGCATGCAATAAGCAAGCTATGTGACCTGTCACCAAATATTACGATAACTAACCCATTCATATGTGGTGTTAGCTAGCTAGCTACATTAACTACTATGCTAGCTAGCCTGCTAGATAAACATGGTGCTATGATATTCGATAGGAGCTATTTAGCCAACGTAGCTAGCTAACATTAACTGGTTATCATTTTGAACATGCACCATTTTCAGCAACGAGCCATCTGACTGCGCTGTGCCATTAGCTATTTACTGGTGTGCTGATCTGACCAGCCGCAGTCGTACCCGTACATTGATAGTCGGATTAAATGATTGTCGTAATAGGGAAAGAAGTGTTTTAAAATGCCTAAATAAAGGTTGGCAATAGCTTTAGCATAGTAAGAATCTTCCTGCATGTTTATGGACCAAGAACGCTGTAGATCACCGTGTGTGTGTCCGTTCCCACTTAAACTATTGGAAGATTTGAGTCATCATAATCGCCTTTATTAGCCAAGTACTATACATTTATACATACTCAGAATTGTTCTTGGTGATATGGTGCTGCTACTGATAAACAACATTTAGAGACATAAAGACAACTGAGTTAAAACAAAGTTGACATACATTATATACTAGGTAGAGTGAGCATAGAGCTATAAGAGAATGAGCAGATATACACATTTACAGTGGGTATACGGTTGATATACAGTGGATGTACACATTTACAATATCAGTAAGAATACAGTATATCTAAACGCAGCGAGATGGACAGAGTGCAATGCAGTGTAGGGCAGTTATTTTGTGTACAGTTCACAGATGGCTTGATGCGGTGTTCAGCATAGAGTGCATAGTCCTTTAGTCTTTATAGGCCGGTTGGTGAGGGCCACAGCCCGGGGGAAGATACTTTTCAGGTGGCGGGAGGTTTTGATCATGAGTGACCTGAACCGCCTGCCAGAGGTGAATTTTTGGAGGAGGTGGTGACCAGGGTGGGATGGGTCTGCGATGATCTTTCCTGAACACTTCTTGCCCAATTGAGTTGTTTCGAATTTCGTCCTGGCAACCAAATTGTTTAGAGATGAGTCCTGACAGCAAAAAAAAATAAAAAATCTCCCAATCACAGAAAATGACTAAAAATACTTGTTTCATAAATTATCACAAATCATGATGTTAGTTGGACCCATTTGCATCGAATATTTTTTTTTTATTCTCAAACTAACAACAGAGCCTATATGATGTCCTTCCATACATGTGTGACACGCAAGAGTGATGCTTCTATGCAACAAAAAAAAGTGTTGATCAGTAGGCTAATATAAGTCCCCAAATGGAAGGCAAACAGATTGTTTGTCATCGGATGGGGCCACAGTGTCTTCTGATCCCTCCTGTCTCAGCCTCCAGTATTTATGCTGCAGTAGTTTGTGTCGGGGGGCTAGGGTCAGTCTGTTACATCTGGAGTATTCTCTTGTCTTATCCGGTGTCCTGTGTGAATGTAAATATGCTCTCTCTAATTCTCTCTTTCTCTCTTTCTTTCTTTCTCTCGGAGGACCTGAGCCCTAGGACCATGCCTCAGGACTACCTGGCATGATGACTCCTTGCTGTCCCCAGTCCACCTGGCCATGCTGCTGCTCCAGTTTCAACTGTTCTGCCTGCGGCTACGGAACCCTGACCTGTTCACCGGACGTGCTTGTTGCACCCTCGACAATTACTATGATTATTATTATTTGACCATGCTGGTCATTTACGAACATTTTAACATCTTGACCATGTTCTGTTATAATATCCACCCGGCACAGCCAGAAGAGGACTGGCCACCCCTCATAGCCTGGTTCCTCTCTAGGTTTCTTCCTAGGTTTTTGGCCTTTCTCAGGAGTTTTTCCTAGGGAGTTTTTCCCAGCCACCGTGCTTCTTTCACATGCATTGCTTGCTGTTTGGGGTTTTAGGCTGGGTTTCTGTACAGAACTTTGAGATTTCAGCTGATGTACAAAGGGCTATATAAATAAATTTGATTTGATTTGATTTGATTCATCTGTAGCACCATAGACTACGCTGATCAGCTAAAACAACTCAATAACTGCATTCACCTGTATTGTGAATAGGCCTATGCCATCTTAATTTACCCAGTTTATCAAGAGATTTACCTTTAAAAAGCATTATTACCATTATGTCGTTATGTAGTTAGATTGGTAAAAACAAAGTCAAATGTATAATTTGATTTTAAAATTGCTGCTTTAATTAATGCATACAGGGCCTTCAGAAAGTTTTCCACATTTTGTTGTGTTACAAAGTGGAATTAAAATTGATTTAATTGTATTTTTTTGTCAACTGTCTACACAAAATACTAATGTCAGTGGAAGAAAAAATTTTTTTTATGGAAAATAAAACACTAATGTATATTGGTTAGATAGGTATTAAACCCCCCTGAGTCATTACATGTTAGAATCACATTTGGTAGCAGTTACAGCTGTGAGTCTTTCTGGGTAAGTCTCTTAGAGCCTTGCACACCTAGATTGTACAATATTTGCCATTTATTCTTTTAACATTCTTCAAGCTCTGTCAAGTTGTTTGTTGTTTGTCTTGCCATAGATTTTCAACCCAATTTAAGTAAAAACTGTAACTAGGCCACTCAGGAACATTCAATGCCGTCTTGGTAAACAACTCCAGTGTATATTTGGCCTTGTGTTTTAGGTAATTGTCCTATTGTAAGGTGAGTTTGTCTCCCAGTGTCTGTTGGGAAGCAGAATGAACCATGTTTTCCTCTAGGATTTTGCCTGTGCTTAGGTCTATTCTGTTTCTTTTTATCCCCCCCAAAAACTCCCTTGCCGATGACAAGGATACCCATAACATGATGCAGCCACCACCATGCTTGAAATTATGAAGAGTGGTATTCAGTAACGTGTTGGATTAGCCCCAAACATAACGCTTTGTATTCAGGACAAAAAGTACATTTCTTTGACACATTTTTTATAGTATTACTTTTGTGCCTTATTGCAAACAGGATGCTTCCTTTTTACTCTGTAATTTATGTTAGTATTGTAGAGTAACTAACATGTTTATGATTCATCCTCAGTTATCCCCCCCATCTACCAATAGGTGCCCTTCTTTGTGAACCATTGGAAAACCTCCCTGATCTTTGTGCTTGAATCTGTGCTTAAAATTCACTGCTCAACTGAGTGACCTTACAGAGAATTGTATGTGGGGTACAGAGATGGGGTAGTCGTTTAAAAAATCATGTTAAACACTATTATTGCACACAGAGTGAGTCAAAACTGTAACTGTAAATCAAATCAAATGTATTTATATAACCCTTCTTACATCAGCTGATATCTCAAAGTGCTGTACAGAAACCCAGCCTAAAACCCCAAACAGCAAGCAATGCAGGTGTAGAAGCACGGTGGCTTGGAAAAACTCCCTAGAAAGGCCAAAACCTAGGAAGAAACCTAGAGAGGAACCAGACTATGAGGGGTGGCCAGTCCTCTTCTGGCTGTGCCGGGTGGAGATTATAACAGCACATGGCCAAGATGTTCAAATGTTCATAAATGACCAGCATGGTCAAATAATAATAATCATAGTAGTTGTCGAGGGTGCAACAAGTCAGCAACACAAGAGTAAGTGTCAGTTGGCTTTTTCATAGCCGATCTTTGAGAGTATCTCTACCGCTCCTGCTGTCTCTAGAGAGTTGAAAACAGCAGGTCTGGGACAGGTAGCACGTCCGGTGAACAGGTCAGAGTTCCAGCAGGTCTGGGACAGCAGGTCTGGGACAGGTAGCACGTCCTGTGAACAGGTTAGGGTTCCATAGCCGGAGGCAGACCAGTTGGAACTGGAACAGCAGCACGGCCAGGTGGACTGGGGACAGCAAGGAGTCATCATGCCAGGTAGTCCTGAGGCATGGTCCTAGGGCTCTGGTCCTCCGGGAGAGAGAGAAAGAGAGAATTAGAGAGAGCATATTTAAATTCACACAGGACACCGGATAAGACAAGAGAAACACTCCAGATGTGACAGACTGACCCTAGCCCCCCGACACATAAACTACTGCAGCATAAATACTGGAGGCTGAGACAGGAGGGGTCAGGAGACACTGTGGCCCCATTGTAAACATTTCTAAGAACATAATTCCACTTTGACATTATTATTTAATTCTTAAAAAATAAATGTAACCTTTATTTAACTAGGAATGTCAGTTAAGAAAAAAGTATTATTTACAATGACAGCCAAACCCAGACAACGCAGGGCCAATTGTGTGCCACCCTCTGGGACTCCCAATCATGGCCGGTTGTGATACAGGATTTGAACCAGGGTGTCTTTAGTGACGCCACTAGCACTGAGATGCAGTGCCTTAGACCGCTGCGCTACTCGGGAGACATGGGTTATTGTGTGTAGATCAGGTGACACAAAATCTAAATTTAATCCATTTTAATTCTGGGTTGTCCTCTGTCATAAGGGACCAACTGGTAGAACGACCTACTTCTCTTCCCCTTTTGTGTTTCTTTTGGATTGTCTTTGCTATATGAGAAGATGGCTACGGGCTGTTGGTGGGAGATGGTTGGGAGGCTTGACCAAATCTGTACATTCAATTGTATTTCTCTTTTGTGATTTATCATGGACTGGTGCTACTTGTATGACATTGTGTGGTGTTGACTGTGCTTGTTATACCTGTTTTGTTTGTTGATTTTTAATCTCAAAATAATACATTAGTCCATAAGTACTGAGAAAATACAACTTCATCAGTGTGCTGAAAGGGTACAGTTGCAAGTTGACTAGCCTGCTCCTCTTTTTATATATTTTTTTATTTAACCGTTATTTAACTAGGCAAGTCAGCTGGCGTCAATACCCTCCTCACACATTTGTCATGTTCTATGATCCTCTAAAGCCTAATTTCCATTGGCACTTTGAAGTCAACCCAGGTTGGGCTGGCCTTAGTGGGCAAGCTCGAATTGGGTTTCTACTTTCTAACATTACCTAGCTAGCTAAATGGTTAGTGTCGTTGCTAGCGTAACAAGTTATCTAGCTAGCTTAATTCCTACCTTGCTTGCCCTGGGATTGGATATTAGCTGTAAAAGTAAAGAGATTCACACACTCATATATATATATATATATATATATATATATATATATATATAAACTCCCAGTAATTTATTGGGTAAATCACCAACTTCTTGGCATCACTGTGCCTTCTTCAGGGTAATGTCATGAATGCTTGAACCAGGTTATGTAGACAAACAGTGCAATTAGTGCAACCAATGACAATAGTGAGGGGTGTGTCATAATTAAAGTTAATTAGAATGAATTGAGTGAAACTGTTAAACAATAGTTTATAGCATATTGAATATATTAGGCTATTGTTATCATATGGAAACATAAATATTGTACATAATATTAGCATCAACATACATTATTGTTTAATTCAATTTAACATATATATGTAATTGTTACCTATTTCATTACATTGTTTTGTTCCATGTAATCTTTTGGTTCAACCATAATGCATAATAAGCCTCATCAACAGGGGGGAACATATTGGGTGTATCCATTTATTATTTCTGTTCATAAAAGAGAGAATTGTTCATAAGAAGGGCCTGAGGTCAAAGTCAATATTCAGACCACTAGGGGTCAATATTTTTAGATATGATATCCAGTAAGCCTCCCTTTGTAGGATCTCAGTGTTAACTCCTCTCCTTGGTAGAGCAACATGCTCAATGCCTGTGTATTTGAGAGAAGAGATAGGATGGTCAGCTTCAACAAAGTGAGCTGCTACTGGATAGTCAATGTTCTTACACCTGATTGAGCTGCGGTGTTCAGCTATGCATTGTTTTAATTGTATTTTTGTTTGTCCTACATAGGCTTTCCCACATGAACAGGTGATGGAATAGATTACTCCCTTGGTCTTGCATGAGATGATACCCCTAACAGGGATTTTCGACTGGCTATTAGCTAGCCATCTAACCAAGCATACCAGATGACAGGTTTGATATTATGTAGCTAGCTAGCGAGCTAGCGTTCAATAAGACCTGGCCAGCTAAAATTCCTGCTAGCTAACATTAGCAAGCCAGCTTTTTTCAACTCTGATTTGCTAGCTAACGTTAGGTAGCTAGCATTCTACGACTGACTGTTCTCATAAAAGTTTATTTTGTAGTGCAAAAATGAATGAAGGATCCAGCTATGGTGGTAATTGGTATCATGTCTGACTACTGCAGTACTGCTTGTCCATGTACTAGCTAACGGCAACAGGCCCAGACGAGCTAGCAAAACATGGTGTCAGCATCCAGCAGTGATCAGCAGCTGGTGGTTGCATTCTAATCAAGCTAGCACAAGTTTTGAAAATGGGCTGCGCTGGCCTGTGTTTACCCCTGACTGAGCTCGATTTTGAGAATTCCATTCCAGTCAGCTCGAATTTGGCCCTAATTTTAAGTGCCAGTGGAAACGGGGCTTTATTCAGCTCAACTAAGGCCTTCTGCTGCTATATAAACACACACAGAGAAAATGTTTCCTGTTAATCTTTGAACTATTGATTCCAGATGTGTCTTACCTCTCACTGGCATCGCTCATGCCCTTTCTGGAGCTGCTCTACCTCCACATTCAGGCTGAGGGAAAACCAGGGGCGCAACTTTGGTTTTAGAAGTGGGGGGGGGCATTCATTTAAAAAAAGTGTCCAGTTGGATAAACACTCCAAACAGCCTACCCTTTCCGCTCGGAGGCGTCTGCATGGTCCTAAAGCACACCGTTACGTTGTTTTGTGTCACATTCCAATGATAAAACTGGGGGAGACAAAAATGTAATTTCAGAATGTGGGGGTGACATGTCCCCCCCCCCACCATCCCCAGTGAAAGTTGCGTAATGTTATGTTTGCACTGTTTCCCCACTATCAGTGAACAATGTGTGGGGAAATCATGGAGATGTGACTTAACAGGATCAACAAGCTGCTTTGTGAGCTCGAGAGTTTGGTTAAGGGGGAGGGGAAGTAGATATTACAAATAGTTAACACATTGCATCATACTGGGTGCATACGACATCTGATTTCTGGATAAGCTATTCAGTTTCTCTTAGTGTTCTGGATAGATTGTGTATCCTACTCTGTTCTTTATGCTGTACACATGAAACATGACCTAATTAGAATGTTTGGGAGCATGTACAGTGGCTTCGGAAAGTATTCAGACCACGACTTTTTCCACATTTTGTTACGTTACAGCCTTATTTGGAAATTGATTCAATTGTTTTTCCCCCTCAACAATCTACACACAATACCCCATAATGACAAAGCAAAAACATTTTAGCAAATGTATTACAAATTAAAAAAAATAGGGATGTTGCAAGGTTTCTTCCATACATGACACTTGGCATTCAGGCCAAAGTGTTCAATCTTGGTTTTATCAGACCAGATAATCTTGTTTCTCAGGGTCTGACTCCTAGCAGGCTGTCATGTGCCTTTTAGTAAGAAGTGGCTTCCGTCTGGCCAATCTACCACAAAGGCCTGATTGGTGGAGTGCTGCAGAGATGGTTGTCCTTTTGGAAGGTTTTTCCATCTCCACAGAGGAACTCTAGAGCTCTGTCAGAGTGACCATCGGGTTCTTGGTCACCTCCCTGACCAAGGCCCTTCTCCCACGATTGCTCGGTTTGGCCAGGCGGCCAGCTCTAGGAAGAGCCTTGGTGGTTGCAAACTTTTTCCATTTAAGAATGATGGAGGCCACTGTGTTCTTGGGGACCTTCAATGCCGCAGAAATGTTTTGGCACCCTTCACCAGATCTGTGCCTCGACACAATGCTGTATCGGAGCTCTACAGCCAATTCCTTCGACCTCATGGCTTGGTTTTTGCTCTGACATGCGCTGTCAACTGTGGGACCTTTTATATAGACAGGTGTTTGCCTTTCCAAATCATGTCCAATCAATTGAATTCACCTCAGGTGGACTCCAATCAAGTTGTAGAAACATCTCAAGGATGATCAATGGAAACAGGATGCATCTGAGCTCAATTTCAAGTCTCATAGCAAAGCCTCTGAATACCTATGTAAATAAGGTATATCTGTTTTTTGTATTTTTATACATTTGCTCAAATAAAAATAAACTTTTCGTTTTGTCATTATGGGGTATTGTGTGTAGATTGCTGAGGATTTTTTTTATTTAATCAACTTTAGAATAAGGCTGTAATGTACAAAATGTGGAAAAAGTGAACGGGTTGGAATACTTTCTGAATGCACTGTATGTTTTGAGTGTCAAACACTATGAAATGTCTCTTTTGAGTGGGTAGGGCTGAACTTTGAGTGGGTGGAGCTGAACAGTTTGGCGTTACCGGTCAGTTTCAGCCTCTTTCTGCTTTAGCTCCTCCTCTGTCCTACTCTGTTGCTCCGCCTTCATCTTCCTCAGCATGGATTCAATGGCACTCAGATCCCAGTTCCGTAAAGTGGCAATCACAGCCATCCCAAGAAGCCGCCTGGAACATGCCAACAAACACATAAGCCCAAACAAGGCTTGTAAAACACAAATAAACAGACACCCTCTGTCTCTCTCTCTCTCTTTCTCAAACACACACACACACACACACACACACATATATATAACCCTGATTATTGCATGCTTGCTCTGGAGTGCTGCCATCATCCGCGTGGGTCCTCGGGTCTGCCCCCAGCTGAACTGCTCCAAGGTGGCCCCCAAAAAGGAGCTCTGTAGATTGGCGGCCATCCAAACACACCCTAATAAAAACACACTACCTGACATACTTCTGCAATTGCTAAGGCCTTAGGCATGGACACCTAACGCCAATACTCAGAAGTTGTTTGCCTGCTGGAGGAAGTTTGTGTATGACCTAAGCTCCCCAAAGAAAGGGATTAAGTCAAGTCATGCTTGTTTGCCTATCAATAGTTTGTATATGTCAATGGGAATTGGTGGGGGAACACTCAATCTCACCTAACCAAGAGCTAATATTTCTGTTAGTGCTGTATTATCTCACCAGTGTGTTCTCTCCACCAATAGGGTGGTAACCTCCGGCTGACCCCACCTTCTGCTTCTGACACCGATGTGTTGCTGATGGCATCTGTGATGTTGATCATGCGAAGTTGGTTTAGCAGCCTGGCGTGTTTTGTGTCTCTGTTATAGACCTAGATAAGTACCAAAGCACAATTATGTTAGAAATGTCCTGTAAATGTACATAACATTAAGAACACTTGCTCTTTCCATGAAAGATATGATCCCTTATTGATGCCACTTGTTAAATCCACTTCAATCAGTGTAGATGAAGGGTTAAAGAACGATGTTTAAGCCTTCAGAAAATTGAGACATTGAATGGCACACTTACACAAGAGGGTGAATGGGCACAAACAGGGTTTGGTAGTACAGTAGGTGTCACGTATACTCCCTCTCTGACCTCTAGGTCATCAGGCTGCTGATTATACTCCCTCTCTGACCTCTAGGTCATCAGGCTGCTGATTATACTCCCTCTCCTTCCTCTAGGTCATCAGGCTGCTGATTATACTCCCTCTCCTTCCTCTAGGTCATCAGGCTGCTGATTATACTCCCTCTCTGACCTCTAGGTTATCAGGCTGCTGATTATAGTCCCTCTCTGACCTCTAGGTCATCAGGCTGCTGATTATACTCCCTCTCTGACCTCTAGGTTATCAGGCTGCTGATTATACTCCCTCTCCTTCCTCTAGGTCATCAGGCTGCTGATTATACTCCCTCTCCTTCCTCTAGGTCATCAAGCTGCTGATTATACTCCCTCTCCGACCTCTAGGTCATCAGGCTGCTGATTATACTCCCTCTCCTTCCTCTAGGTCATCAAGCTGCTGATTATACTCCCTCTCCTTCCTCTAGGTCATCAGGCTGCTGATTATACTCCCTCTCTGACCTCTAGGTCATCAGGCTGCTGATTATACTCCCTCTCCTTCCTCTAGGTCATCAGGCTGCTGATTATACTCCCTCTCCTTCCTCTAGGTCATCAGGCTGCTGATTATACTCCCTCTCTGACCTCTAGGTCATCAGGCTGCTGATTATCCTCCCTCTCTGACCTCTAGGTCATCAGGCTGCTGATTATCCTCCCTCTCCTTCGTCTAGGCCATCAGGCTGCTGATTATACTCCCTCTCCTTCCTCTAGGTCATCAGGCTGCTGATTATCCTCCCTCTCTGACCTCTAGGTCATCAGGCTGCTGATTATCCTCCCTCTCCTTCCTCTAGGCCATCAGGCTGCTGATTATACTCCCTCTCCTTCCTCTAGGTCATCAGGCTGCTGATTATACTCCCTCTCTGACCTCTAGGTCATCAGGCTGCTGATTATACTCCCTCTCTGACCTCTAGCTCATCAGGCTGCTGATTATAGTCCCTCTCTGACCTCTAGGTCATCAGGCTGCTGATTATCCTCCCTCTCCTTCCTCTAGGTCATCAGGCTGCTGATTATACTCCCTCTCCTTCCTCTAGGTCATCAGGCTGCTGATTATACTCCCTCTCCTTCCTCTAGGTCATCAGGCTGCTGATTATACTCCCTCTCCTTCCTCTAGGTCATCAGGCTGCTGATTATACTCCCTCTCCGACCTCTAGGTCATCAGGCTGCTGATTATACTCCCTCTCCTTCCTCTAGGTCATCAGGCTGCTGATTACACTCCCTCTCCTTCCTCTAGGTCATCAGGCTGCTGATTATACTCCCTCTCCTTCCTCTAGGTCATCAGGCTGCTGATTATACTCCCTCTCCTTCCTCTAGGTCATCAGGCTGCTGATTATACTCCCTCTCCTTCCTCTAGGTCATCAGGCTGCTGATTATACTCCCTCTCCTTCCTCTAGGTCATCAGGCTGCTGATTATACTCCCTCTCTGACCTCTAGGTCATCAGGCTGCTGATTATACTCCCTCTCTGACCTCTAGGTCATCAGGCTGCTGATTATCCTCCCTCTCTGACCTCTAGGTCATCAGGCTGCTGATTATACTCCCTCTCCTTCCTCTAGGTCATCAGGCTGCTGATTATACTCCCTCTCCTTCCTGTAGGTCATCAGGCTGCTGATTATACTCCCTCTCTGACCTCTAGGTCATCAGGCTGCTGATTATACTCCCTCTCCTTCCTGTAGGTCATCAGGCTGCTGATTATACTCCCTCTCCTTCCTCTAGGTCATCAGGCTGCTGATTATACTCCCTCTCTGACCTCTAGGTCATCAGGCTGCTGATTATACTCCCTCTCCTTCCTCTAGGTCATCAGGCTGCTGATTATACTCCCTCTCCTTCCTCTAGGTCATCAAGCTGCTGATTATACTCCCTCTCCGACCTCTAGGTCATCAGGCTGCTGATTATACTCCCTCTCCTTCCTCTAGGTCATCAAGCTGCTGATTATACTCCCTCTCCTTCCTCTAGGTCATCAGGCTGCTGATTATACTCCCTCTCTGACCTCTAGGTCATCAGGCTGCTGATTATACTCCCTCTCCTTCCTCTAGGTCATCAGGCTGCTGATTATACTCCCTCTCCTTCCTCTAGGTCATCAGGCTGCTGATTATACTCCCTCTCTGACCTCTAGGTCATCAGGCTGCTGATTATCCTCCCTCTCTGACCTCTAGGTCATCAGGCTGCTGATTATCCTCCCTCTCCTTCGTCTAGGCCATCAGGCTGCTGATTATACTCCCTCTCCTTCCTCTAGGTCATCAGGCTGCTGATTATCCTCCCTCTCTGACCTCTAGGTCATCAGGCTGCTGATTATCCTCCCTCTCCTTCCTCTAGGCCATCAGGCTGCTGATTATACTCCCTCTCCTTCCTCTAGGTCATCAGGCTGCTGATTATACTCCCTCTCTGACCTCTAGGTCATCAGGCTGCTGATTATACTCCCTCTCTGACCTCTAGCTCATCAGGCTGCTGATTATAGTCCCTCTCTGACCTCTAGGTCATCAGGCTGCTGATTATCCTCCCTCTCCTTCCTCTAGGTCATCAGGCTGCTGATTATACTCCCTCTCCTTCCTCTAGGTCATCAGGCTGCTGATTATACTCCCTCTCCTTCCTCTAGGTCATCAGGCTGCTGAATATACTCCCTCTCCTTCCTCTAGGTCATCAGGCTGCTGATTATACTCCCTCTCCGACCTCTAGGTCATCAGGCTGCTGATTATACTCCCTCTCCTTCCTCTAGGTCATCAGGCTGCTGATTACACTCCCTCTCCTTCCTCTAGGTCATCAGGCTGCTGATTATACTCCCTCTCCTTCCTCTAGGTCATCAGGCTGCTGATTATACTCCCTCTCCTTCCTCTAGGTCATCAGGCTGCTGATTATACTCCCTCTCCTTCCTCTAGGTCATCAGGCTGCTGATTATACTCCCTCTCCTTCCTCTAGGTCATCAGGCTGCTGATTATACTCCCTCTCCTTCCTCTAGGTCATCAGGCTGCTGATTATACTCCCTCTCTGACCTCTAGGTCATCAGGCTGCTGATTATACTCCCTCTCTGACCTCTAGGTCATCAGGCTGCTGATTATCCTCCCTCTCTGACCTCTAGGTCATCAGGCTGCTGATTATACTCCCTCTCCTTCCTCTAGGTCATCAGGCTGCTGATTATACTCCCTCTCCTTCCTGTAGGTCATCAGGCTGCTGATTATACTCCCTCTCTGACCTCTAGGTCATCAGGCTGCTGATTATACTCCCTCTCCTTCCTGTAGGTCATCAGGCTGCTGATTATACTCCCTCTCCTTCCTCTAGGTCATCAGGCTGCTGATTATACTCCCTCTCTGACCTCTAGGTCATCAGGCTGCTGATTATACTCCCTCTCCTTCCTCTAGGTCATCAGGCTGCTGATTATACTCCCTCTCCTTCCTCTAGGTCATCAGGCTGCTGATTATACTCCCTCTCTGACCTCTAGGTTATCAGGCTGCTGATTATACTCCCTCTCCTTCCTCTAGGTCATCAGGCTGCTGATTATACTCCCTCTCCTGCCTCTAGGTCATCAGGCTGCTGATTATACTCCCTCTCTGACCTCTAGGTCATCAGGCTGCTGATTACACTCCCTCTCTGACCTCTAGGTCATCAGGCTGCTGATTATACTCCCTCTCCTTCCTCTAGGTCATCAGGCTGCTGATTATACTCCCTCTCTGACCTCTAGGTCATCAGGCTGCTGATTATACTCCCTCTCCTTCCTCTAGGTCATCAGGCTGCTGATTATACTCCCTCTCCTGCCTCTAGGTCATCAGGCTGCTGATTATACTCCCTCTCTGACCTCTAGGTCATCAGGCTGCTGATTACACTCCCTCTCTGACCTCTAGGTCATCAGGCTGCTGATTATTCTCCCTCTCTTTCCTCTAGGTCATCAGGCTGCTGATTATACTCCCTCTCTGACCTCTAGGTCATCAGGCTGCTGATTATACTCCCTCTCCTTCCTCTAGGTCATCAGGCTGCTGATTATACTCCCTCTCCTTCCTCTAGGTCATCAGGCTGCTGATTATACTCCCTCTCTGACCTCTAGGTCATCAGGCTGCTGATTATACTCCCTCTCCGACCTCTAGGTCATCAGGCTGCTGATTATTCTCCCTCTCCTTCCTCTAGGTCATCAGGCTGCTGATTATACTCCCTCTCTGACCTCTAGGTCATCAGGCTGCTGATTATCCAGCACACCTGTCGCCATCGTCAAGCGCACCTGCGCCTCATGACACTCACCTGGACTCCATCACCTCCTTGAATATCTTCCCTGTATCTGTCACTCCTCTTGGTTCCTTCCTCAGGCGTTATTGATTCTGTTTTCATGTCAGTACGTTGTTTGTGTTCATTGTTTCTTTTATTTATTAAAACACTCACTCCCTGAACATGCTTCCAGACACCGGTTTGAGTGTGTCAAGAACTACAACGCTACTGGGTTTTTCATGCTCAACAGTTTCCCGTATTTATCAAGAATGGTCCACCACCCAAACAACATCCAGCCAACTTGACACAACTGGGAGAAGCATTGGAGTCAACATGGGCCAGCATCCCTATGGAATGCTTTCAACACCTTGTAGAGTCCATGCCTCAAAGAATTTAGGCTGTTCTGAGGGCAAAAGGGGGTGCAACATTATATTTGGAAGGTGTTCCTAATGTTTTGTACATTCTGTGTATACTATTGTGGATTATATTGATGCCACAATAATAAAGACAAAGAAAAACATTTTTCCAAGTTATGGATAAGTAAGTCATTGTCACTTGCCACATAAACATTTTTCACAACAGCTTTTTCACTTTAGTATGTGGCCCATGTGCATCTATAAAAAATGTTGTCAATTACTCATGTCTTCATTACACGTCCCCACAGATCTTACAGATATCAGTCACGCCACCTTTGGAATTGCTAACACTTCCTCTGCCTCTCCATCAAACACTGCTTCCAGAAGTCGGGTTCGTAGAAATTGCTCTTCCTTCTTTATCTTGTCTTCCTCCTTCCTTTCACGCTCTGCCTATTCCTGTTCTCTTCATAGTAGTGCCATAAAAGACTGCAGGCCAATCAAAACACACTTATCAGGGCACACACACTTCTAATTTTCAGAAACAATGGCGTCACATTGATTGTACGCTACAACAGACTCAGGCACACTCACGGATTCTTTCAAAGAAGAACAAAGGAGGAGATCTGAGTCAACGTGTAATGCCAAGAGTTCTATGACTCAGAATTTAACATTTTAAAATGTTAATATGCTTCATTAATCCAAACCTAACACCATTATCATAGCTAATTAGCTAAAGCCTATTTCTCAATGTGAGAAGGTAGGTTGGTAGCCTAGCGGTTAAAGAGTTGGGCCAGTACCCGAATGGTTGCTGGTTTGAATCCCGTGCCAGCTAAGCGAAAAATCTGTTGATGTGGCACTTAACCCTAATTGCTGCTGTAAGTTTCTCTGGCTAAGAGTGTCTGCTAAAGTGTAAATGATCCATAAGGTCTTCGTACTTCTGTTTTCCCTTCTGTCTCCGGCCCCGCTCTCACCTGGCCAGCAGGCCTTGAGTGGCCCACTGGATGGTCACTGCAGCTCCTTTGGAGTCGGCTCTACATCAACAATAAACATACAGTTAGGAAAAACAAGTCCCTATTATTATTCAAATATATAAATATGAAATAGTGTGTACGGTATCGTTTAGTCTCAGTGCAGACAGATTTTCTTTGTATGTCAAGATGTATTTCTTCATTGCCTTTGTAACCAGGTACATTATTGAGAACACATTGTCTTTTACAATAACAAGACCAAAACCGCAAAGCCATAGACTAACACAGCAACACCCGTGCAGACAATAGAGCATGACCACAGTATACATAAGATTGTACAGTCAACTTTACAGCCTAATCCTATCTGTACAGCCCAAATATTTATTTTACCTGGAGTATTCGGTTCCTTTGTGCTGTTCAATAAAGTGACCTTGACCTTTCTGTTATCATAATATCTCACATAGGCCTATGTGTTTATATATGTTTTTTGTTGTTGTTTTTTTAGATATTAAATGGTATTGAATTGAAATTTCGAATACATACAAGGTATGTGTTTCATATAACTTCATGAATATCATCAGATAGCTCCAGAAATAATTGCTAATTTGTTGACTAAAGTAGTATGGAAACAGTTGTCAAAACTATGAATCCTGCTTTATGGTATGTCGCGAGTCGACTATCTATCTACTGCTCCCCTGTGTGCCTTGGGTGGTGCCTGCAGGAAACAATGAGGGATTGTTTTCAAGCTTCCACTTGAGTGAGTTGCATCACTTCCTTTGACCACATCAGACTCCCTTGGGTTTACGAAGAGACAATTGTGTAATTTAGGCCCAAGTAATGTGTCCACTGACTTTCTCATAAATCATGTTTAATAAATAGAGTGCATTCTGTTCTGCCACAGGCGGGACACAAGCCACCAACCTTCTGCGCAACAACACATAATGCAACCGCGATAGACTATATTCCATTGCTCTTTTGGCTATCACGCCTTGAGCGATAGTAGCTTTTAAGATCTTAGGGAATGATGTCACCAATGTACCTCAGCCAACCTGCGAGTTTCACTTCTACTACACAAGCATTATGCACACAGATCTCAATTTAGGATTAGGGCCTAGGTGTATGAGGACATTCAAATCAGATCTTCTTTACATTGTTGCAATGGAAGTAAGACAAAGGTAAATTTCCCAATTGACTCATTTCGATTGTAAGAATGAGTAATACAGAGCAGTACTTTTCCTTGGTGGTTACACAGTCAGAGGGGGTGTTTTCTTATGCCTTGGCAGCAGCATTTCCTGTGGACTGGTCACCCGGTGTTCTGTCTGCGCTGTGGGGATACACCTTCCAGAGCACAAACAAAGAGTGGAAATTACACTACACATCAAAAGAAAGATCAGCACAACACATCACTATGTACAGAAGGCTAGGCTATCACATGTAATGGAATGGTAACTTAAACCAAAAAAAACAGGCCTGTTTGTGTTCAAAATGGGCTGGGATATTGGTAACTAAATGATGTAGTCTGTAATTGTTTTGCATCTTCACTTCAGACCACAAGCTTTTGCTAAGGCCTAAATTGTCACATTCAGAAGCAGATCGACATCGGCTGACTGCTTTAATCCTCCCATGCCATGCATGTCTTGCATACCTGCCTTTGATGATTGGGCTGCTCCCATTGACAGTGCCAGTTTTCCCCGGGCGTTTAATACCGCGTGAACTGGTATCTTGTCAAAATAATAGCTAGAGGAACCAATCTAGGGGCCCATGTACTGCAGTACAATTGTCCAGGGGCGGACTGGCTATCTGGCGTTTTGGGCAAATGCCAGATGGGCTGGTCCATTTTTAGCCAAGGGGCCTGTCTAGAAAACCTGGCACCATCCCTATGGTGAAGCATGGTGGTGGCAGCATCATGCTGTGGGGATGTTTATCAGCGGCAGGGACTTGGAGACTAGTCAGGATCAGGGGAAAGATGAATGGAGTGATGTACAAAGAGATTCTTGATGACAACCAGCGCTCAGGACCTCAGACTGGGGTGAAGGTTCACCTTCCAACAGGACATCTACCCCAAGCACATGCTAAGACAATGCAAGAGTGGCTTCCGGACAAGTCTCTGGAATGTCCTTGAGTGGCCAAGCCAGAGCCCGGACTTTAACCCGATCAAACATCTCTGGAGAGACCTGAAAATAGCTGTGTAGTGGCTCTCCCCTTCCAACCTGACAAAGCTTGAGAGGATCTGCAGAGAAGAATGGGAGAAACTCCCCAAATGAAGGTGTGCTAAGCTTGTAGCGTCATACCCAAGAGGACTCTAGGTTGTAATCGCTGCCAAAGGTGCTTCAACAAAGTACTGAGTAAAGGGTCTGAATACTTATGTAAATTAGATGTTTCAGTTTTGAAGTTTTAATACATTTGCAAAAATTTCTAAAAACCTGTTTTTGCTTTGTCATTATGTGTGTAGATTGAAGAGGGGGAAAAAACGATTTAATACATTTTAGAATAAGGCTGTAACATAACAAAATGTGTAAAGGTGTCTGAATACTCTCTGAATGCACTGTACATTTTCCCTGACACACAAAAGTTACATTTTGAATGCTTAGCAGGACAGGAAAATTGTCAAATTTACGCACTTATCAAGGGAACATCGCTGGTCAACCCTACTGCCTTTGATCTGGTGGATTCACTTAACACACATGCTTAGTTTGTAAATGATGTCTGAGTGTTGGAGTGTGCCTCAGGCTACACGTAAATAAAAAAAATCTAGAAAATTGGGCTGTCTGGTTTGCTTAATATAAGGAATTTGATATTATTCATAATTTTACTTTTACTTTTGATACTTAAGTATATTTAAAACCAAATACTTTTAGACTTTTACTCAAGTAGTATTTTACTGGGTGACTTTCACTTTTACTTTGTGTACTTTTTCCACCACTGCATGTATTGGGGTTGACATCTATACAAGCATTATACTCAGATTTGTACCTTAACATAGTATGAAATACACATATTAACAATAGCCTAAATGTAGGTCCATTTTTCTGGGGGGCAATGTGGAGATTTGGTATCTTTCCCCCACGCCTTTCCAAGGTACTTTACCGCAACTATTGGTTTCACGAGATGAACATAACACATACACTGAGTGTACAAAACATTAGGAACACCTTCCTAATATTGAGTTGCACCCATTTTGCCCTCAGAACAGCCTCAAGTCGTCAGAGCATGGACTCTACAAGGTGTTGAAAGCATTCGACAGGGATGCTGGCCGATGATGATTCCAATGCTTCCCACAGTTGTGTCAAGTTGGCTGGATGTCCTTTGGGTGGTGGACCATTCTTGATACACACGGGAAACAGTTGAGGTTGAAAAACCCAGCAGTGTTGCAGTTCTTGACACACTCAAACCGGTGCGCCTGGCACCTACTACCATTCAATGTTCAAAGATGCTTAAATCTTTTGTCTTGCCCATTCAACCTCTAAATGGCACACATATGCAATCCATGTCTCAATTGTCTCAAGGTTTAAAATCCTTCTTTAACCTGTCTTCTCCACTTCATCTACACTGATTGAAGTGGATTTATCAAGTGACATCAATAAGGGATCATATCTTTCACCTGGATTCACCTGGTCAGGTATGTCACGAAAGAGCAGGTGTTCCTAATATTTCTACATTCAGTGTGTGTCACCAGTAGTAGCCTAAATGTAACGTTAGTCCTTGTCATTTGGTTAAATTAATTTCTGTTAATGCATATATTAATTACAGTCATTTACCGTTCTCAATCTCAGAGTGGAAACGTTGTTTGCAGAGTTCACAGCCTTCTACACTTGAGGTTTTGGTTTATTTCATAACCATCATTTACAAGTTATCAATTTTTTTTATTGTTTTTTGTTTGGAGTTCTACATGTGAGCAGTGAGCATGTATGTGTCTGTCTGGTTTCTCTGTACTGATCATGTAGCTCGCACGTCTGACCACGCATAGAAGTACCTGGCCTGCTACGCGCAAATATAGGAAAGTGCCCATTTGTTAATGTCTGATATCTCACTACAACCACCCCTAATAAGCTTCTCAGACATTTTTTCTTCACCTCACCAAGTAAATCAACAATGTTTTTGTTTTTTTACGTCCATTGCGAGTAATAGGCTAATAGTTCTTCACAGAATTTGAAAAATATTTCCAACACTCTTCCGGCCTTGATAATCACCAAGCCTGAAAGAGCAAAATATGATCTGATGACCGAGGTAAAGTAGGTTTTATATCAGACATTCAACAGCCATTCGCTGTTAAATCTCTTGTTGGCAATAACTTTGGCTAACAAGTGCTAATTATTCTAAATGGGTCTGGCCTACTTTTATAACCTTTTGATTTGATACAAATGATGAAATCATATAAAAAAGCATTTTCATCTTTTGTTCACAATAACTTTTTCATTGGTTGTAATAGAAACATCAAAACCAGTACAAATTATTCTAAAAAGGTCTGGCTTACTTTTAAAACATTTGATTTGTATAAAAATGTGTGTGTTGATTTGATAGCAATAATCAAATTGTATATAAATGCATTAAAATCCTTTATTCTCAATCCATTTTTCATGGATTATCATAGTTTGACGTTTCTAAACCCAAATGATTTAAACCAACTGACGCTAGCCATCACCGCCATACCAATTTCAGCTTTACAAATGGTGTTACAGAATGACCTGCTGGTGACTCTTAGCACACCGTCTCACAGCCCTTCCCACGTCTGGCCCTAACCAAATCGATTGGTTGCTAGGGACCAGGTTGCCAGGTGTCTTGTCACACCGTGGGGTCAGCCAGTCACAGGCAGTCATCTTGGGTTCCAGATCTCCAATATCTGCCACCCGCTCTCAGTCTTTTTCAAGCAGCTTCAGAGAGAGCATCAAGCTCCTACACATCTTCCCTGCCCAACACAACTGGACTCACATATCTTGACATGTGGGATGGTGTTGGTGTATAAAGTAAGTAGAGGGAGGGAAATTGTATATGTGTATATTACTGCTGGTTGTTCAGTTGAATATTAGCTTTTAGTTTTATTCAGTTCTTTACCATTTGTTTCTGCTCTGTAAGGTTCTGTATCTGTGCATTCTTTCCCTGGTGTATTCATTTGGTATGTGAATATTCACTGCCTCTATTTTCTCCTGTTACAGAACCACTACCATTCTACTTTCCATGTATGTCAATAAAGTATCCCTGTGTGTAACTCTGAGGTTGAACCATTCCCCATCTCCTCTGATCAAAGGGTGGTGCTAGCAGGTCAACAGACTGGCAAAATACGGAGAGCCAGGTCGTTCTTTCAAATGGTTTGTAATTACTGAGTACAATGGTGTGCAATTATTGATGTATATAATTACATGATGTATAGGTCCCCTTGTCTGTCCAGTACCCTGACCACTGTTTTCTTCCATAGTACTTATGGAGACAACACTGAGTGAACTGTTCCTGCCAACATAACACCACAACCCTGAAGACCTCCACCTGGCTGCCACATTGAAGCTCACTCAGAACAAGCTGCAGAATGGGTAAAGTCCAGTGTGTGTGTATAGAGTCAAAAAGAGTAAGCGGGTCAATTCAGATAGTTTGGGTAGCTATTTGGTTAACTTTTTAGCAGTCTTATGGGTTGGGGGTAGAAGCTGTTCATAAGCCTTTTGCTCCCAGACTTAGTGCTCTGGTACCATTTGCCGTGCGGTAGCAGAGAGAACAGTCTATGACTTGGGTGGCTGTAGTCTGACCATTTTTAGGGCCTTCCTCTGACACCACCTGGTATAGAGGTCCTGGATGGCAGGGAGTTTGACCCCAGTGATGTACTGGGCCATACGCATTACTCTCTGTAGCGCCTTGCGGTCGGATGCCGAGCAGTTGCCATACCAAGCAGTGATGCAGCCAGTCCAGATGCTCTCAATGGTGCTGCTGTTGAAGTTTTTGAGGATCTGAGGGCCCATGCCAAATCTTTTCAGCCTCCTGAGGGGGAACAGGCATTGTCGTGGCCTCTTCACAACTGTGTTAGTGTGTTTGGACCATGATAGGTCCTTAGCGATGTGGACACTGAGGAACTTGAAGCTCTCAACCCGCTCCACTACACCCCTGTCGATGTGAATGGGGTGTGTTCGTCCCTCCTCCGTTTGGCCCTTCGTTTCCTCTAAATATGTCTAAATCCCGCCGGCGAACTCATGGGACTTTTATGTTTTTTTATGTCTCGGCCACTAGGGGGAGAATCATTGTTCTTATTCTGCATTAGGAAAAATGACAATCAATGAAAAATGTAGAAAAAAAATGCAAACAAGAGATTTAAATGCATTTCTATATGATATCTATATGAAGCTACGCAGGGTTTGTCCTGGTCAGTCCCTGGATGGGAGACCAGATGCTGCTGGAAGTGGTGTTGGAGGGCCAGTAGGAGGCACTCTTTCCTCTGGTCTAAAAAATATCCCAATGCCCCAGGGCAGTGATTGGGGACACTGCCCTGTGTAGGGTGCTGTCTTTCAGATGGGACGTGTCCTGACTCTCTGTGGTCATTAAAGTTCCCATGGCACTTATCGTAAGAGTAAGGGTGTTAACCCCGGTGTCCTGGCTAAATTCCCAATCTGGCCCTCAAACCATCATGGTCACCTAATCATCCCCAGTTTACAATTGGCTCATTCATCCCCCTCCTCTCCCCTGTAACTATTCCCCAGGTCGTTGCTGTAAATGAGAACGTGTTCTCAGTCAACTTACCTGGTAAAATAACGTATAAATAAAATAAATATCATTATTTTATCAAATCAACACTTGACTTGTTATGCAATTCAAAGATTGTAAAAATAGGCCAGACCTTTTAATAGTAATTAGCACTTGTTTTGATGTTTCTACGGCAATCAATGTAAAAGTCATTGTGAACAAGAGATTTAATGGAGAATGTCTGTTGAACGTCTAATAGAAAACATTCTTTACCTCGGTGATATACCGATCCCATACATCCAGTGGAAACGTCATAAAAGACGTGAAGATTTTTCCCCTGCACAAAAACAGCTGTCTGTCCCAAGCTCAATAGGCTACTTGATACAATGTTACAAGTTCGCTAGTGAGAGCTTCATGCTGGACACAGTTTATAAACGTTTATTAATTTGATACAATGTTGCACTTTACTAGCGATACCTCAAGTCAAGACAAATAGAAAGTGAGGCAGACAGGCGGAGTAGAGAAATGAATTCAACTGAAAGAACCTATTTTTTTTTCATCAGGATATTTTCTTCTGTTTTTATTTGTTGGCTTTAGGCCTAAATATTTTACTTAGTTGATGATGGAAGTTATAGGCCTACTGCTGCATTGGCCTATCTCTAAGTTTCATGAGCTCCTTTCTTTAGTGGCAAATGGATCAAGGTTTATCAGTGTGTATGGTGCTCCTGCATTACTTAAATGTACATGTTTTTATTTTTATCATGTTAATTCAGATTTGTATGATTAACCAGGTGACAATGATTTAGAAAAACGAAAACATTATTATTGAAATGAAACTTCCACTAAAAATGCGCATATGAAAATCAGAGCTGGCACCCAGATTGGTAGAACTGGTAGGATACATTGTAAGCTTCCCCAAACTTGAAACTCACTGGTCTTTACTATAACACCCATTAAACAAATTCGCATGAAAAAAACGTGCCTCTTTTAAAGAAATTCGCATGAAAAAAATGTGTCCCCCTATGGAAATCCAATGCCATCTATCTGTTCTGGCGCCGGCCATGATTATCGTTAACAGTTGACAAAGACTACCAAGACAATGACCAATATTTATACAGTCCTATCACCATATGACTGTTCTGCAGGGAAAGACACTCGACAGAGTTCAATGTACACCATATTCCAATTATATCCGCTTGTTGAAGGGTGAGGGCTGATATATCCATGCTACAAAATAACTGTAAAAAAAAAAAAAAAAAAATAGAACATTTGCAGTTGCAATCTGTAAAGTTGAGGCGGGGCAGAAGTCGTCAGCAATATGTGAGACTGGCGTTTTTCTCATTTATGCAACTCTTCCGTTCTCCCTAGCATGCCTCAAGCAAGCTTGAAAATAAACAGGTTCTGCCGGAGTAGGTGATAAAGCCAAGCAGCACGCTCTTTTTGACGAGTCCAGCACGGACTAGGAATACGATACAGTCTCATTGGAGAATAAGTTTCGAGAGAAGGACTAAATAGTAACAAACAGCCTAAACTGAAACCATGGACGTATTCAATTCATGAAGAATCTCAGTTGAGCCATAAAGTGAGTTCTCAAATTGTTTCAGTAAACATATGGGAAGATAATGTGTAACATTTCTCTCTTGGTTGATATTTAGGCTATACTCTTTTTTTAAATCAACATATTGATTTGTTCGTGGGATTTGTTTTGGGGATTTATACCTACTTTATTTAAACACCAAAATAGCAAGGTTATTTTGTTGAGCTGAGAAACATAATTGTCCCCGAAGTTATTGGTATTTCCTAGAAAAACTATTATGTTAAGTGTATGTTTGTTAATAGTCTCATTATCCTCAGCATTTTTGCATTATGTTGGGCTTCTGAGTACTGAGTTTCTAAACCCAGAGGCGCAACATCGCTAAACTTCCGGGAACGCTTGCGAAACAGACCAAACAGAACAGGATGGGGTTTGAGAAGTCAATCAGAGAAGTGAAAAATGATTCCTTAGTTGTTAATTTTCTCGTAATCTAAAAGGCACGACCTAGATTCTTAAGTAGTTGAACATGTTATTACTCAAACCTGAAAGTTACCTATATGGAAGGAGTGCCTGACGGCCTGCACATGCGCAGGTCGGCGCGAAACGACTTTTAGATCCGAAGACGTGTTTCGACGCATGAGCATTGCGAGCCAATGTCGCCATGACATCGCCTACAAGCGTGATCAGGGATTTCTATTGGAGAAGCAGTTTTAGCCTATCTTCTTCACACGTGTACGGTCTTTGGTATTACTGTCTTTTCATGTCAGCCTGCCTAAATATGAACTTGCAAATGGAGTAAGAATTGACTGTTGTGCCAGGGGGAGGAGCCACTCCATAAGCCTTTTTACCCTGTGGCATATATCCCCCTTTCCACTTTGTTTTAGTGTTGGGTTACACAGGGACATGCACAAGAGAATATGAATATGTAAATGGTGACATATTTTGTTTAAGGCTGATTTTGCAAATACGGGTGCTTTTGGATGTTAAATATTTTCGAAAATGAAATCTCTTGGAACTGCTTTTTATCTATCTGAATATTTTCTTTACTCTGTCTGGAAACAAGATCCAATAGTGGCTGAGACCATACTATTTCAGAATTTTATCAATTTCCCCATATACCCGAGGGGAAATATCATTACCACCACGTTATAAAATGTGCTATCTTAGTTGAAAAGGATATCACAGAAATTGTGCTTAAGGTATTTTATAAAACATTTCTCATGATTTTTTTAAATCATGTTTTTTTTTTACTATTTCGAAGTTTTCTTAATTATATGTATTAATCATGGTCATGTCTAATCGTCCATATATATTTTGATGATACTCAGAAACATGTATTTACCACATCAAAATCATATTATCTTAAGAACAAGCATAAGGTTCACCTATTGGAAAAATCATCAATATCAATTGTAATTTAATACACCGTTTCCTCAAAAATATGTACCGTGGTGGTAATGACTTAGCATTGTGGTAATGACAAATTACATTTCATATAAAACAACTGAAAAATACCTTTAAACATTTTAATGCCACAGTTGTACATGTTTAATTGTATTGTATGTTTCCCAAGTTTGTTCTTCAAATTGCATGTGAAGTCTTCCAGTAGAGTTTGAAGGCTACCGTACACCTTCTCCTTTACAGTCAAATGGACATTAAACTTCTCTTTTGTTCCATCTTTTGTTTTTTTCTCTCACTATTCTGCCTGGCATTCTACTCAAACCACCATGTTTGTCGTCCACCATCAAAAGCGGAAGTCTGCAGCTCTTTCTCTTTGCAAAGAGGGCACTCTCGATACATGCACTATTTGGTCACCTTCTCGCAACACAAAGACCCAACCAATTCTTAAATGTTGCTGCTTTTAACCACTCTGTGATATAACAACTTGTCTGCCATGAACTGAAGGTTGGCATGTGTCTTACACTGGCATGTCTCTGTCTTTCACTGATGGATTGACAATCCAAAAGGGACATCTTTTGGTGAACTCTGTATGACAGCTTGACCTCTGATAATTCTAACTTCTGATGGAGTTTTGCCAGTGTGTCGTTCAGTTATCGCTTCTGCATTTTATTCTTGTGTCTTGTCAATCTTTCCCTTTTTCCTGTTGATGCTCGACTGTTATCATCATATTCAAAGAGCATTTTTATTTAACCTTCTATTGCTGGGCTAATTAAATTCAAATGTTTCTTTCTTGAGTACTGCAGACAGGTTGGCCGTTTGTTGTTTCCACTCATTGTCTTCGCAGAGAATCCAAATTCTCTGTGGGCCATTTTCACCATGGAATACTTTTTAGTAATTTCCCAGCCAAAACCTTGGATATCACCTGTTGGTCTTTTGCACTCTGTTGCTTCTGATATTTATCTTGCGGCTCTGATATGATGGTGTTATGTTATTCTTCTCAGATTCTGTGGCTTTAACCGCATTTGGTGTTTTGTTTTTGTTCCGAGAGAATCCAAAATACGGATCTTCTCTGACAATCTATCATATATTTCTTGTAATACTTTCTCATTTTTCTTTCCCGTGGCCTCCAACAGCATATCTGCCATACATAGATCTCTGTAGACTTTGGATCAGGTTTTTTTTCACCTTCCTACGGCCTCTCTGTCTTGGGGTTTCCGAGTTTTAATAGGAGAGGGAATCCGGTGCCATTTGAGGGGCAGGTAGGCCATCATTCTCTAGCTGTAAGACTTCAGGTGAGTGATGTGGTGTGTTCCTTGACAAGTATGACTCCATAACCACTCATTTCTGGATAGTTGATCTTCTGTTTCTTTGGTTTACTTTCCATTGCCCCCCCCCCCCTTTTCTCACTGGGAAAGTTGTGAGATGGGTTTCAGTTCACCACTTTCTTTTCTCTTGAGGTATCTTTTTGTTTCTTAAGATACTCTTGGTATCTTATAGGATCTTGTTTGATTTTGTTAATACATGTCATTGTCCTCTCCTTGGTTGATTTAAGGGGGTATCTTATATAAAAAATTAAAATAATAACAATTAAAGTCAGTAATAACCATAGAAAAATCACATAAATAGACATCAAAATCACTCAATCATCCTAACATAATCCAAAATGTAATAGTCTTATTTAGCAAATAAGTGTTCAATTTCAACTTAACCATGATCATATATGTAATTTATGTTTCTTTTCAGGTCTTAAGGTAAGTAAAAATGTATGAACTAATACATTTTGTCATTACCACCACATTCTGTCCTTTGCATCACAGTTCATTATGTGGTGGTAATAAGATGTGGTGGGAATTACATTTTTACAGTATTTGGTCATAAATAGCAGGGATTCTAGCATGCTAAATCCAGTTGAACAGCTTGCATACAATTTATCCTAAATACACATAATTAAAACAATTTTTAAAAATCTAACATAATTTGATGACATTATAGCCTATTTGGTAATGACGTACAGTATTATCTTCTCCAGTCATATTTACCTTTATTTTTCTATAATTTCCTGGCATCAAAATTTGAATCTCTCTCCATGACATCATCCCTATTCATATCCATGGTAACCAAGTACACAAACTTTAAAAAAACGTTATCATGTAATTTGCTTGTCGTGGTGGTATTAACACACGTAGACGACTGTATTTTCTGTAAAAAAAAGTTACAAATGGCTTATGCGCATCTAATATGTATATTGTGTCCATTTATTTGCCTCTTTTTAAAAACAGGTGCATTAAATATTTTCTAATTATCAACACTTTTGTAAGTGTAATACATAGTAGAATGTCAAAAGTCTGGGTGTGAGACAGGACAAACCTGTGCAAAACAGTGAAATCCAGACATGAAAGGCTTTAGAAAATAAAACAAACAAAAAACATTGAAAGTTGGGAAAAAAAGTTTAAGATTATTTTAGTCTCTACTTAACATTTACATTACATTTACGTCATTTAGCAGACGCTCTTATCCAGAGCGACTTACAATGGATGTGATTTTTTGTTGTTGTTGAAATTAACATTTTATTTTACAAATCTAACCCTGAGACACAAAAAGGCCCGCATTTGCAAAATCACCCATAAATAAGCAGAATTGATCATAGCCTACACATCTGTCACCGTATAACTTTGTTTCCATCCCTCCTCACTACCAAGTTCTCATATTGTGTGTACCCTCTCAGGTTCTCTCTCAGGAATCAGTATGGCGCACCGCTCTCAGTGTTCCTCAGCCGATGATAACCCCCTGGACCCCAAATACCTGCCTTCCCACTTCCGCGAGGAGTACCGGCTGGCCATTGACGCACTTGTGGAGGATGACTTGGAGGGCTATTATGAATTCCTCCAGAGTGCGGATGTAGTGGACTTCCTCTCCAGACAGGAAATTGAGCACATTAGGTGCACAGTGCAAATTCCGTACCAGAGCACTCAGCCAGAGCTCCCGTATGTAGAGACTGAGGGAGATGGCTCTTCAGACACGTACTGGCCTGTGCACTCTGACTTGGATGCACCTGGTCTTGACCTTGGCTGGCCCCAACAGCATCACTTCATAGGCCCCACCGAGGTCACCACGCTGGTTAACCCCTCTGAGCCAGATATGCCCAGTATCAAGGTGCAGGCTCGTCGACTTATCAAGAATGCTCAACAAGTATGTCGATCAGCTCCTTATTATACTAACACTGATTCTGTTGGGCAATATGTTGTGTAGCAGAAAGGATATGCAATAGTACAATAGTAAATGTAGAATCAGGGGCATAGTCGGTTTTTGAACATGGGGGGGCCCAATTTAGGCGGGGTGTGGGGGTCCTCCCCTAGATTGTTTTAGCAAATGTAAAATTATTTTCCTGCATTGTAAAGGCCCAATGCAGCTGTTTTTGATCTCAATATCAAATAATTTTTGGTTAACAATTAAGTACCTTACTGTAATAGTTTTCCATTAAAGTGGTCAAAAAGAAAATAATTTTTTGTTGCAAAAAACTATTTCTAAAGCAAGAATGTCACTAGGACTGTCTGGGAGTGGTCTGAGTGGGGGTGGGGAGGGGGGAGGGGGGAATCAAAGTGGTGCATTAACCACAGTGTAAATCAATCCACCAGAGCAGAAGGGCCAAATGGGAGGGAAATATAACCAATAACCTCCACCCACGCAAAACCTGCTGATTAAAACATCCTGTGTTGATTTTATTTTCAACCAGCAACTATCAGGAAATAACAGTTGAAATGATAAGCTGTTATACAAAATTTGATATGATACAGAGTTTTGACTGCACTGGGCCTTTAACCAGCAACTATCAGGAAATAACAGTTGAAATGATAAGCTGTTATACAATATGATACAACATTTGATATGATACAGAGTTTTGACTGCACTGGGCCTTTAACAAGGTTTGCCATGACTCATGGCACCTCTGGAAGGTTTGTAGAAAACATAGTAAAAGAAAGGAAATAAAACATTTAGTGGAGTTTTAAGTACAATGTAGGAAATATAATTGTTGGCTTGCCGCTTTATATACAGAAAACATTCAAACATAAAAAACCTTTGTTTGTTTTTTGAGGTGCACATGAAGATGTCTATTCAAATATGCTCTGTTGGTGAATATTCTCAACATGTACAAATATTTTTGGGGCAGATACCTTGTACCAATCTGTCTGTACTGGTTTTATCCATAACAAGGCCCAGGCGTAAAACAAGCCTTGTCTGAGACAGAACGTCCAAGAGCCTATCTTCTGCTTCTGTAGCGTGAAGCAGCTTGATATACAAGTACCCCCCCCCTGGACAGGACACTAGTCTGTTGCAGGGCCTTACCCCTAATTCAACTCCGTAATGCTGAGTGTCAAGCAGAGATGCATCAGGTCCAATTCTCAACTGGGCATCGAACCCCCAACCTTTCAATCTCAGGGTGGACTTTTTAACCACAAGGCCAAGGCAGTTATTTCAAAATATTATATTTTTATCTGGTTTTAGACATTCAATAAGAGATGCACCAATGTGGATATTGCGGGCCGATACCGATATACTATTTTATTTAACATTTTATGGCCATTCTAGCACAGATAGATACTGTAACAAAGTTATGTTCATAAGGCTAATAAGAAAATATGTGAAATTATTTGATTACATTTTTTACTTGCATCACAAAGTGACTGAAATGCATTCAAAATGTTTTGCAAAGTTCACGAAAACATCAGGGAAGATCATCAGGTAGGAATTGTGTGTCTAGAAAATAAGATCTGCATTGCTTTCAATTGCGGTTATGTCACTGTCCCTTCTAATGAGACCTGCAAGGCTTATGAGCATCGTAGAAGGAAACAGAATACATGTGTTCCTGTGAGTTGTAACCTTCAGTGATGGGGTCATAATAGCTTATAGCTCTAAAAGTTAGAGCTAAAAAGTATTTTCCCCCTTTCTGATAATTTTATTTTTGCATATTTTTCTGCTGAACGTAATCAGATCTTCAACCAAAACCTAATATTAGATAAAGAGAACCTGATTTTACAAATACCAAAAAGATATACTTATTTCATTTATTTAATTAACAAAGTTATGCAACACCCAATTCCCCTGTGTGAAAAAATGTATTGCCCCCTTACACTCTGGGGGCAATAACTGACTGTGCCACCTTTAGCTGCAATGACTGCAACCAAATGCTTCCTGTAGTTGTTGATCAAATCAAATTGTATTGGTCACATACACATGTTTAGCAGATGTTATTGCGGGTGTAGAGAAATGCTTGTGCTTCTAGTTCCTTCTAGTGCAACAATATCTAACAAGTAATATCTAACAACTTCACAACAAATACCTAATACACACAAATCTAAGTAAAGGAATGGAACTAAGAATATATAAATATATGGATGAGTAATGTGAAAGCGGCATAGACTAAGTTACAGTAGATAGTATAGAATATAGTATATACATATGAGGTGAGTAGTGCAAGATATGTAAACATTATTAAAGTGACTAGTGTTCCATTTAGTAAAGTGGCCAATGATTTCAAGTCTGTGTATGTAGGCAGCAGCCTCTCTGTGCTAGTGATGGCTATTTAACAGTCTGATGACCTTGAGATAGAAGCTGTCTCTCGGTTCCAGATTTGATTCACCTGTACTGACCTCACATTCTGGAGGCAGTGGCTCGAGTGGTTGTTGTCCTTGATGATCTTTTTGGCCTTGCTTTGACATCTGGTGCTGTAGGTGTTCTGGAGGGCAGGTAATTTGCCCTCGGTGATGCGTTGTGCAGACCGCACCACCCTCTGGAGAGCCTTGTGGTTGTGGGCAGTGCAGTTGCCGTCCCAGGCGGTGATGCAGCCCGACAGGATGCTCTCAATTGAGCATCTGTAAAAGTTTGTGAGGGTTTTAGGTGACAAGCCAAATTTCTTCAGCCTCCTGAGGTTGAAGAGGCGCTGTTGCGCTTCCTTCACCAAACTTTCTGTGTGGGTGGATCATTTCAGTTTGTCAGTGATATGTATGCCAAGGAACTTAAAACTTTCGACCTTCTCCACTGCTGTCCCGTCGATGTGGATGGGGGGTGCACCCTCTACTGTTTCTGGAAGTCCAGGATCATATCCTTTGTTTTGTTGATGTTGAATGTGAGGTTATTTTTCTGACACCACACTCCCAGAGCCTTGTTTGTTGTTGTTTCCTACCTTCACCACCTGGGGGCGGCCCGTCAGGAAGTCTAGAACCTAACTGCACAGGGCGGAGTTCAGACCCAGAGTCTCGAGCTTAATGATGAGCATGGAGGGTACTATGGTGTTGAATGCTGAGCTATAGTCAATGAACAGCATTCTTACATGGGTATTCCTCTTGTCCAGATGGGATACGGCAGTGTGCAATGTGATGGCAATTGCATCGTCTGTGGACCTATTGGGGCGGTAAGCAAATTGAAGTGGGTCTAGGGTGACAGGTAAGGTGGAGGTGATATGATCTTTGACTAGTCTCTCAAAGCACTTCATGATGACAGAAGTGAGTGCTACGAGGTGATAGTTATTTAGTTCAGTTACCTTTGCATTCTTGGGTACAGGAACAATGGTGGCCATCTTGAAGCAAGTGGGGACAGCAGACTGCTTCAGTGTTACTTGCCTTGAAGCGAGCATAGAAGTCATTTAGCTCATCTGGTAGGCTCGTGTCATTGGGCAGCTCGCGGCTGTGCTTCCCTTTGTAGTCTGTAATAGTTTGCAAGCCCTGCCGACGAACGTCGGAGCCGGTGTAGTACGATTCAATCTTAGTCCTGCATTGACACATTGCCTGTTTGATGGTTCATCGGGGGGCATAGCGGGATGTCTTATAAGCTTCCGGGTTAGAGTCCTGCTCCTTGAAAGCAACAGCTCTACCCTTTAGCTCAGTGCGGATGTTGCCTGTAATCCATGGCTTCTGGTTGGAGTATGTATGTATGGTCACTGTGGGGATGACGTCATCGATGCACTTATTGATGAAGCCAGTGACTGATGTGGTGTACACCTCAATGCCATCGGAAGAATCCCAGAACATATTCCAGTCTGTGCTAGCAAAACAGTCCTGTAGCTTACCATCTGCTTCATCTGACCACTTTCTTATTGACCAAGTCACTGGTGCTTCCTGCTTTAGTTTTTGCGTGTAAGCAGGAATCAGGAGGATAGAATTATGGTCAGATTTGCCAAATGAGGGCGAGGGAGAGCTTTGTATGCATTTCTGTGTGTGGAGTAAAGGTGGTCTAGAGTTTTTTTCCCCTCTGGTTGCACATTTAACATGCTGGTAGAAATGAGATGAAACGTATTTGAGTGCGGTCTTAGTGCCAGCATCGGTTTGTGGTGGTATGTAGACCGCTACAAAAAATAGATAAAAACTCTCTTTGTAAATAGTGTGGTCTACAGCTTTTCATGAGATGTTTTTGTTTTTGTTTAATTTAACCTTTATTTAACTAGGCAAGACAGTTAAGAACACATTGTTATTTACAATGACGGCCTACCCCGGCCAAACCCGGATGAAGCTGGGCCAATTGTGCGCCACCCTATGGGACTCCCAATCACGGCCGGATGTGATACAGCCTGGATTCAAACCAGGGACTGTAGTGACGCCTCTTGCACTCAGGCGATGTCGTCGTTCAGCCATGACTCTGTGAAACATAAGATATTACAGTTGTTAATAAAAATGTAAAACATTTATTTAACCTTTATTTAACTAGGCAAGTCAGTTAAGAACAAACTTATTTGCAATGATGGCCTACCAAAAGGCAAAAGTCCTCCTGCGGTGACGGGGGCTGGGATTAAAAATAAAACAAATAAATAACATATAAATATAGGACAAAACACACATCACGACAAGAGAGACAACACAACACTACATAAAGAGAGACCTAGACAACAACATAGCAAGGCAGCAACACATGAAAACACAGCATGGTAACAACACAACATGACAACAACATGGTAGCAGCACAAAACATTATTAGGCACAGACAACAGCACAAAGGACAAGGTGGAGACAACAATACATCACGCAAAGCCGCCACAACTCTCAGTAAGAGTGTCCATGATTGAGTCTTTGAATGAAGAGATTGAGATAAAACTGTCCAGTTTGAGTGTTTGTTGCAGCTCGTTCCAGTCGCTAGCTGCAGCGATCTGAAAAGAGGAGCGACCCAGGGATGTGTGCTTTGGGGACATTTAACAGAATGTGACTGGCAGAATGGGTGTTGCATGTGGAGGATGAGGGCTGCAGTACATATCTCAGAAAGGGGGAGTGAGGCCTAAGAGGGTTTTATAAATAAGCAGAAACCTGTGGGTCTTGCGACGGGTATACAGAGATGACCAGTTTACAGAGGAGTATAGAGTGCAGTGATATGCCTTATAAGGAGCAGTGGTGGCAAATCTGATGGCCGAATGGTAAAGAACATCTAGCCATTCGAGAGCACCCTTACCTGCCGATCAATAAATTACGTCTCTGTAATCCATCATTGTTACGTGCCTCCTAGTAGGAGGGAGGTGCAGGAATCAGGAGCAGGAGAGCAAGAAAGTCCCAGTGGCACAATCATTTTATTTAAAGCTTTTTTACGAGAAAAATCGCATAAAAATGTATTTTAAACAGCGTTTGACATGCTTCGAAATACGGTAATGGAATATTTTGAAATTTTTTGTCACGAAACGCGTCGGGCGCGTCACCCTTCTTTACCCATCGGATAGTGTCTTGAACGCACGAACAAAACGCCGCTATTTGGATATAACTATGGATTATTTTGAACCAAACCAACATTTGTTATTGAAGTAGAAGTCCTGGGAGTGCATTCTGACGAAGACAGCAAAGGTAATCAAACTTTTCTAATAGTAAATCGGAGTTTGGTGAGTACCACACTTGGTGGGTGTCAAAATAGCTAGCCTGTGATGGCCGGGCTATCTACTCAGAATATTGCAAAATGTGCTTTCACCGAAAAGCTATTTTAAAATCGGACATAGCGAGTGCATAAAGGAGTTCTGTATCTATAATTCTTAAAATAATTGTTATGTTTTTTGTGAACGTTTATCGTGAGTAATTTAGTAAATTCACCGGAAGTGTTCGGTGGGAATGCTAGTCACATGCTAGTCACATGCTAATGTAAAAAGCTGGTTGTTGATATAAATATGAACTTGATTGAACAAAACATGCATGTATTGTATAACATAATGTCCTAGGATTGTCATCTGATGAAGATCATCAAAGGTTAGTGCTGCATTTAGCTGTGGTTTGGGTTTATGTGACATTATATGCTAGCTTGAAAAATGGGTGTCTGATTATTTCTGGCTGGGTACTCTGCTGACATAATCTAATGTTTTGCTTTCGTTGTAAAGCCTTTTTGAAATCGGACAGTGTGGTTAGATTAACGAGAGTCTTGTCTTTAAAATGGTGTAAAATAGTCATATGTTTGAGAAATTGAAGTAATAGCATTTCTAAGGTATTTGAATATCGCGCCACGGTATTAAACTGGCTGTTGAGAAGGTGGATAGAGGTTAACCCACCTGACCAAGTCCTAAAGCAATGGGACTCCCTAAATCTTCCTCAGATTATTGCCAATCCGACAAGGTATGACTCCAAACACCCAGAAAAGGCTACTCTCCTTGATGTTATCCTCACAAATAATCCTGATAGGTATCAGTCTGGCATTTTCTGTAATGACCTCAGTGATCACTGTTTTACAGCCTGTGTTCGTAATGGCTGCTCAGTGAAACGACCTGTCCTGATTTGTTAGACGCTTGCAAAAAACTTTAATGAGCAAGCCTTCCTTCATGAACTGGCCTCTGTAAAATGGTATAGAATCAGCTTGATCCCCTTTTTTTTATATTTTCAGTGGTATTGTTAACAAACACAAGATCTATGATAAAAACATCCTAAAGATTGATTATATACATTGTTTGACATGTTTCTACGAATTATAATGGAACTTTTTTGACTGTTCGTCTGGACTTTGTTAAGCATGTCCCAGTTTAGGTCACCTAGCAGAACAAATTCATACTTAGTGTAAGGGGCCAGGAGAGAGCTTAAGGCAGGCTGCTGCTGATGGAGGATGGTAGCACCCAGCAACAGTCAAAAAAGAGGTATTTGAAAGTTTAATGCTTAAAACCAGCAAATCAAATTGTTTGGGGACAGACTTGATGGAGACAACCGAGCACTGAAGATGATCCTTGGTAAAGATTGCCATTACCCCACCTTTGGAAGATCTGTCTTGCCGAAAAAGGTTATAACCAGAAAGGTTAACATCAGTATTCATAATACTCTTCCTTAACCATGTCTCACTAATGACCAACACATCTGGATTGGAGCTGTGAACCCACACTTTCAATTTATTATTTTTAGGTAATAAGCTTATGGTGTTAACGTGCAGAAAACCCAGGCTTTTACGAGAGCAGAAATCATTTAATGTCTCGGTGGTAGGATATACGTGATCGTAGTTTGTCTATTTTATTATCAATTGATTGTACGTTGGCTAATAGGATCGATGGCAAAGGTATATTACCCTCTTGGCGACGGATCCTAACAAGGCACCCAGGATCTTCGTCCACGATACCTCTGTCTCTTTCTCCTGTGAATGACGGGGATGAGGGCCTTGTCAGGCGTCTGAAGTAAATCCTTCCCGTCCGACTCATTGAAGAAAAAGTATTCTTCCAGTATGGGGTGAGTAATCGCTGTCCTGATATCTAGAAGCTCTTTCCGGTCATAAGACACAGTGGCAGAAACATTATGTACAAAATAACTTACAAATAATGCGAAAAAACATACACAATAGAAAAATTGGTTATGTGATCGTAAAACGGCGGCCAACTCCTTCGGCGCCATTGTCAAAAGATTTCCAGTTTGCATAAAGCCCAGTGAAGCTCTTGAGGGCTGTCGTGGTATCGGCTTGAGGGGGGGTATGCACGGCCGTGACAATAACCAAAGAGATGGGAGATATCTCATGGGAGATAACAGGGTCGGCATTTGATTACAAGGTATTCTAGATCGGGTGAACAAAAGGACTTGAGTTCCTGTATATTATTACAATTACACCATGAGTCATTAGCCATGACACATACACCCCCGCCCTTCTTCTACCCAGAGAGATGTTTATTCCTGTCAGTGCAATGAACTGAGAATCCAGATGGCTGGCCCGACTCCGACAGTATATCCAGAGAGAGACATGTTTCCGTGAAACAAAGTATGTTACAATCCCGGTTGTCTCTCTGGAAAGAAACCCTTGCCCTGATCTCGTCAACTTTGTTATCCAGGGACTGAACATTAGTGGTGGGTGCTGTGACTAGAAGACCTCTCCGAATTCTTCTTCTCCACCAGCGTTGTTTTGGGTCGGCCTCTGGAATCAGTTAATTTGCCCTGGGTGGTGCGAACAAAGGATCCGCTTCGGGAAAGTTGTATTCCTTGTTGTAATGCTGGTAGTGCTGGTGAGTTACCGTTGCTCTGATATCCAATAGTTCTTCCCGGCTGTATGTAATAACACACAACATTTTCTGGGCTAACAATGTAAGAAATAATACATAAAAAAAATACTGCTTAGTTTCCTAAGAACTAGAAGCGAGGCAGCCCTCTCAGTCTCTCACATCACTGTGGAGGAATTTTGGTCCACTCTTGCATGCAGAACTGCTTTAACTTAGCGATATTTGTGGATTTTCAAGCATGAACTGCTCATTTCAAGTCCTGCCACAACATCTCAACTGGGATAGGTCTTTGACTAGGCCAGTGGTTCCCAAACTTTTTGTAGTCCCGTACCCCTTCAAACATTCAACCTCCAGCTGCGTAACCCCTCTAGCACCAGGGTCAGCACACTCTCAAATGTTGTTTTTTGCCATCATTGTAAGCCTGCCACACACACACACTATACAATACAGTTATTAAACATAAGAATGAGTGTGAGTTTTTGTCACAACCCGGCTCGTGGGAAGTGACAAAGAGCTCTTAAAGAACCAGGGCACAAATAATAATAATCAATAATTTTGCTCTTTATTTGAACATCTTACATGTAAAATGTGTTCATTGAAAATGGTGAATAACTCAGGTTAATGAGAAGGGTGTGCTTGAAAGGATGCACATAACTCTGCAATGTTGGGTTGTATTGGAGAGAGTCTCAGTCTTAAATCATTTTCCACACACAGTCTGTGCATGTATTTCGTTTTCATGCTAGTGAGGGCCGAGAATCTACTCTCACCTAGGTACGTGGTTGCAGAGGGCAACAGTGTCTTAACAGCAATTTGCCAAGGCAGGATACTCTGAGTGCAGCCCAATCCAGAAATCTGGCAGTGGCTTCTGATTCCATTACATTTTCACAGAATCTCTTCTTCAGATATCGGTAAGTGGACTGGAGGCAGGGCATGAAAGGGATAACGAATCCAGTTGTTTGTGTCATGTGTTTCGGGAAAGTACCTGTGTAATTGCGCACCAAACTCACTCAGGTGCTTCGCTATATCACCTTTGACATTGTCCATAAGCTTGAGTTCATTTGCACACAAAAAATCATACAATGATGGGAAGACCTGTGTGTTGTTAATTCGTTAATCTCTCGTTAATCCAACCACATTGTCCAATTTCAAAAAGGCTTTACAGCGAAAGCAAAACATTAGATTATGTCAGGAGAGTACCCAGCCAAAAATAATCACACAGCCATTTTCAAAGCAAGCATATATGTCACAAAAACCCAAACCACAGCTAAATGCAGCACTAACCTTTGATGATCTTCATCAGATAACACTCCTAGGACATTATGTTATACAATACATGCATGTTTTGTTCAATCAAGTTCATATTTATATCAAAAACCAGCTTTTTACATTAGCATGTGATGTTCAGAACTAGCATACCCACCGAAAACTTCCGGTGAATTTACTAAATTACTCATCATAAACGTTGACAAAATACATAACAATTATTTTAAGAATTATAGATACAGACCTCCTTTATGCAACCGCTATGTCAGATTTTAAAATAGCTTTTCGGCGAAAGCACATTTTGCAATATTCTCAGTACATAGCTCAGCCATCACAGGCTAGCTATTCAGACATCCGCCAACATCAGGGCAACCTAAACTCAGAATTACTATTAGAAAAATTGGATTACCTTTGCTGTTCTTCGTCAGAATGCACTCCCAGGACTTCTACTTCAACAACAAATGTTGTTTTGGTTCCAAATAATCCATAGTTATATCCAAATACCTCCGTTTTGTTCGTGCGTTCAGGTCACTATCCAAAGGGTAACGCGCGAGCGCATTTCGTGACAAAAAAATTCAAAATATTCCATTACCGTACTTAGAAGCATGTCAAACGCTGTTTAAAATACATTTTTATGCTATTTTTCTTGTAAAATAGCAATAATATTCCAACCGGACAACGTTGTATTCATTCAAAGAGGGAAAGAAAAAAATGGCGAGGTCTCGTGAACGCGCATCTCCAGTCTCTCTGTCCCCAGGCAGACCACTGACAAACTCTGCTTCTGTTATCTGCCCAGAGACAGGAGACGCATCAATCCGCTTTCTGAAGGCTTTAGAGAGCCAATGGAAGCCTTAGAAAGTGTCACGTAACAGCTCAGATGCTGTAATTTCGATAGAGATGCAACAGAAGGACTACAAATTGTCAGACAGGCCACTTACTGCATGGAATCTTCTCAGGTTTTTGCCTGCCATATGAGTTCTGTTATACTCACAGACACCATTCAAACAGTTTTAGAAACGTTAGTGTTTTCTATCCAAATCTACTAATACTATGCATATTCTCGTTTCTGGGCAAGAGTAGTAACCAGTTTAAATCGGGTACGTTTTTTATCCGGACGTGAAAATACAAAGTTAGCCATTTTCACTGTAATGTCCAAAACGTCTTTCAAGCTGTCAGGCTTTCCCTTGGCAGCAAGAGCCTCTCATGGATGCTGCAGTGTACCCAAGTGGCGTCGGGAGCAACTGCTTGCACGTGCGTTACAACTCCACTATGTCTCCCTGGCATGGCTTTTGCGCCATCAGTACAGATACCAACACATCTTGACCACCAAAGTCCATTTGATGTCACAAAGCTGTCCAGTACTTTAAAAAATCCTCTCCTGTTGTCCTGGTTTCCAGTGATTTGCAGAAGAGGATGTCTTCCTTAATTGACCCCCTATAAATGTAACGGACATACACCAGGAGCTGTGCCAGGCCCGCCATGTCTTTTGACTCATACAGCTGTAACACATAGAATTCACTGGCTTGAATGCGAAGCAGTAATTGTTTTAAAACATCTCCTGCCATGTCACTGATGCTTCGTGAAACAGTGTTGTTTGATGGAGGCATTGTCTGTATAGTTTTTTGGGCCTTTTCCCCCAGCATTGTCCCAGCCATATCCGCGGCAGCAGGAAGAATTAAGTCCTCCACAATAGTATGGGGCTTCCCTGTCCTAGCCACTCGGTAGCGCACCATATAAGACGCTTCTAGCCCCTTGTTATTAATGGTATCTGTTGCTTTTACATATGTCTTACTACTCAAAAGTCGTCTTAATTGTCGCTCCAAAAACTCCTGTGGCTTATTTTTGTTTAATTTAATTTTTATGTCTGCGCAAAAGTGAAGGTTTCTGTCACGGTTGTCGTCGGTTAAGGAGGACCAAAACGCAGCAGGTATGTGCAGGCTCATCTTGACTTTTATTAACTATCAAAAATGAACACAAAAATAACAAACAGAAATACGATCGACAAAAAACAGTCTGGTAAGGCACAAGGCTAAACACAGAACAATCACCCACCAATAACAAACACAAACACACCCTAATTTATGAGACTCTCAATCAAAGGCAGATAGACAACACCTGCCTTCAACTGAGAGTCCCAACCCCAATTAACCAAACATAGAAACAGACATACTAGACTAAACATAGAATACCTGAAAACCAAACAGTGCCCAAAAACCCCGGAATACTTAAACCAAATGCCCCTTCAACAAAACACACCACCCCGAACCACATAAAACAAATACCCTCTGCCACGTCCTGACCAAACTACAATACTAATTAACCCTTATACTGGCCAGGACGTGACAGTACCCCCCCCTTAAAAACAAAAAAACAACAACCCCAAACAACAAAACAAATTTCCCCTCTACTAAAAGGGAGGGAATGGAGGGTGGCTGCCGTCAACGACGGCACTGTGCTACACCCCCCCTCCCCAACCCACCTATATCAGGAGGTGGCTCCGGTTCTGGCCGTTCCGGGCAGTCGGGCCACTCTGGCAGTTCGGGGCAGTCTGGCCAGTCTGGCAGCTCGGGGCAGTCTGGCAGCTCGGTGCAGTCTGGCAGCTCGGTGCAGTCTGGGCAGTCTGGCAGCTCGGGGCAGTCTGGGCAGTCTGGCAGCTCGGGGCAGTCTGGGCAGTCTGGCAGCTCGGGGCAGTCTGGGCAGTCTGGCAGCTCGGGGCAGTCTGGCAGTTCGGGGCAGTCTGGGCAGTCTGGGCAGTCTGGGCAGTCTGGCAGTTCGGGGCAGTCTGGCCACTCCGGCAGTTCGGGGCAGTCTGGCCACTCCGGCAGTTCGGGGCAGTCTGGCCACTCCGGCAGTTCGGGGCAGTCTGGCCACTCCGGCAGTTCGGCGCAGTCTGGCCACTCCGGCAGTTCGGCGCAGTCTGGCTACTCCGGCAGTTCGGCGCAGTCTGGCCACTCCGGCGACTGTTGACTGGCGGGCAGCTCCGACGACTGTTGACTGGCGGGCAGCTCCGACGACTGTTGACTGGCGGGCAGCTCCGACGACTGTTGACTGGCGGGCAGCTCCGACGACTGTTGACTGGCGGGCAGCTCCGACGACTGTTGACTGGCGGGCAGCTCCGACGACTGTTGACTGGCGGGCAGCTCTGACGACTGTTGACTGGCGAGGCTGGGTTTACGCACTTGAAGGCTAGTGCGGGGAGCGGGAACAGGACGAGTCGGACTGGGTTGACGCACTTCCGGGTCCGCACGAGAGACAGGAGCTGGAAACCTAGGGCTATGGAGGCGCACAGTCGGTCTAGATCTTACCTCCTGCACAACCCGCCTTGGCTGGATGGAACTAGTAGCCCTGTACGAGCGGGGTGCTCGTACAGGGCAGACTGGGCTGTGCAGGGGCCTGATGGTAGCTGTGCGTAGAGCGGGAGTTGGGTAGCCTGGTCCTCGGAGGCGTACCGGCGACCAGATGCGCTGCGCAGGCATCCTCCTACCAGGCTGGATGCCCGCTCTAGCACGGCACCTGCGAGGGGCTGGAATAACTCGCACCGGACTGTGCGTGCGTATGGGTGAGAGTGCGCTCCTCAGCGAAACATAGCGCTCTCCACCCCATACGCTCCTCCATATAACCACGGGTAGCTGGCTTCCGGCTCTTCCTACGCCTAGCCAAACTACCCGTGTGCCCCCCCAAAAAAAATTCTTGGGGGTGCCTCTCGTGCTTCTCCCTCAGCGCGTCCATGGCCTCGTACCTCCGCCTCTCTGCCTTGGCTGCCTCAATTTCCCACTGCGGGTGGCGATAATCCCCAGCCTGGTGCCAAGGTTCGGCCCCGTCCAGAACTTCCTCCCAGGTCCACTTCTCCCGCCAGTCCAACTCGAAGTCCCTCTGCTCCTTCCTCTGCTGCTTGGTCCATAGTTGGTGGGTGATTCTGTCACGGTTGTCGTCGGTTAAGGAGGACCAAAACGCAGCAGGTATGTGCAGGCTCATCTTGACTTTTATTAACTATCAAAAATGAACACAAAAATAACAAACAGAAATACGATCGACAAAAAACAGTCTGGTAAGGCACAAGGCTAAACACAGAACAATCACCCACCAATAACAAACACAAACACACCCTAATTTATGAGACTCTCAATCAAAGGCAGATAGACAACACCTGCCTTCAACTGAGAGTCCCAACCCCAATTAACCAAACATAGAAACAGACATACTAGACTAAACATAGAATACCTGAAAACCAAACAGTGCCCAAAAACCCCGGAATACTTAAACCAAATGCCCCTTCAACAAAACACACCACCCCGAACCACATAAAACGAATACCCTCTGCCACGTCCTGACCAAACTACAATACTAATTAACCCTTATACTGGCCAGGACGTGACAGTTTCATTGAGTTGTGAGATAGTACTTTTGCACATAGACTACCATTCAAAAGTTTGGCGTCACTTAGAAATGCCCTTGTTTTTGAAAGAAAAGCTATTTTTTTTGTCCATTAAAATAACATAAAATTGATCAGAAATACAGTGTAGACATTGTTAATGTTGTAAATGACTATTGTAGCTGGAAAAGAGAATAGACTGATGAGTTTCAGAAGAATGTTCTTTGTTTCTGGCAATTTTGAGCCTGTAATCGAACACAAAAATGCTGATGCTCCAGATACTCAACTAGTCTAAAGAAGGCCAGTTTTATTGCTTCTTTAATCAGGACAACAGTGTTCAGCTGTGCTAACATAATTACACAAGGGTTTTCTAAGTATCAATTAGCCTTTTAAAATGAAAAATTTGGATTCGCTAACACAACGTGCTATTGGAACACATAAGTGATGGTTGCTGATAATGTGCCTCTGTACGCCTACAGTATGTAGATATTCCATAAAAATCTGCCATTTCCAGCTACAATAGTCATTTACAACATTAATAATGTCTACACTGTATTTTTGATCAATTTTATGTTATTTTAATGGACCAAAAAATTTGCTTTTCTTTCAAAAACAAGGACCCCAATCTTTTGAACGGTAGTGTAAGGGAACACCAAATCAATGTAGTTCTCACCATATTTGCACCTCTTCGATGGTCCAACGTCCCTGTCTGTTGTTCGGTGCTTTCACGGGTAAGGGGGCAGTAGCTCTTCCACTGCATCAGATTCACAACTGTCAGTGTACATGCTAGCTGGGCTAACAACAAATGTAGAATTACTGATGCTAGCATTGGATGTGCTCGTGGAAGCAGAACAACTTGTGTTGTCGACAGGTGCAGGTGTAGTACTGCTGGTAGTTGCAGTACTACCAGTAGAGCTGGTATGTGTCTATATGGACGTGGTTCTTACTAAATGGACTGTCTGAAAACTAAAATAATTCTTCACCGTTTTTTTTAACAAATGTTATTTATTTTTAAATGGGAAAAAAATGGAATCACATTTTTATTTGGCATACCCCCGACGGCAGGTAGTCCAGGTATGCCCCCCAAGTTTGGGAATACCTGGACTAGGCCATTCCAAATCTTCAAATGTGTTGCTTTTTAGCCATTTTCATGTAGACTTGATTGTGAGTTTAATTATTCTCTTGCTGTATGACTCAGCTGCGCTTCAGCTTCAGCTCACAGATGGATGGCCTGGTCGTCCAGGTCCAGGTCCTGAGGCAGAAAAGCATCCCCAAGCTTGACCGTTGGTATAAGGTTGTTTTATTTTTTATTTTTTACCCCTTTTTCTCTCCAATTGGTTGTTACAATCGTGTCCCATCGCTGCAACTCACATACGGACTTGGGAGAGGCGAAGGTTGAGAGCCATGTGTCCTCTGAAACACGACACTGCTAAGCCGCACTGTTTCTTGACACACTGCTCGGTTAACCCGGAAGCCAGCCACACCAATGTGTCAGAGAAAACACAGTCCAACTGGCAACCATGTCAGCGTGCATGCACCCAGCCCTCCACAGGAGTCGCTAGAGCGAGATGGAACAAGGACATCCCGGCCGGCTGAACCCTCCCCAAACCCGGACAATGCTGGGCCAATTGTGCGCAACCTCATGAGTCTCTCAGTTGTGGCCAGCTGTGACACTGCCGGGAACGAACCCGGATCTGTAGTGATGCCTCTAGCGCTACAATGCAGTGCCTTAAACCGCTGCGCCACTCAGGAGTGTTTGGTTTTCACCAGGCATAAATGGGACCCATGTCATCCAAAAAGTGATACTTTTGACTCATCTGTCCATAGAACATTCTTCCAAGAGTCTTAATGATCATCCAGGTGCTTCCAGGTGATTTTTTTAGCAAACTTGAGTCAACGTTTTGGACGAGATGGGTTCCATTATGTCTGGCGAAAACCAAACAGCGATGTGAGAGACTGATCAGCAACTACAGGAAGCATATGGTTATAGTCATTGTAGCTAAAGGTGGCACAGACAGTTATTGTGTGTAAGAGGGCAATTACTTTTTCACCCAATGGAATTGGGTGTTGTATGACTTTGTTAATTAAATAAATATTTATTTGATAATAATATTTTTTTGTTGTTGTTTGTAAACTCAGGTTCCCTTTATCTAATATTAGGTTTTGGTTGAAGATCTGATAACATTCAGTATAATAAACTATGCAAAAATAGAGAAATAAATCAGAAAGGGGGCAAATACTTTTTCACCGTAGTGTATGTGCCGACTACGCCTATGTGTAGAATAATTGCACAGCATGTAATGTGTGTATAATGCCTCACTATTGCATGCTTTACCATTTGAAATGAATGTAGGCCTAATCTTAGTGTGCTCTGTTGTCCTCACCAGGTGATTGCTGTGGTAATGGACACCTTTACAGATGTGGACATCTTCGCTGATATTCTGGATGCTGCCATGCGAAATGTTGCAGTGTATATCATTCTGGATGAACAGAATGCACACCACTTTACTACCATGGCTTCCAACTGCCGGGTCAATCTGGAGAGCATACAAGTGAGTCTATGAAGTGGTGTAATATCTTGAATATATGTGCTGGAGTTTTTCAATTAAGACACGTTTATAATTTTGTCTTTGATACTTGATGGATTTTAGGGCATTTTCCCTTATAAGGCTTTCCTCTGGAAGTTCATATTCAGTAAGGAACTTAAACGGAAAGGAAACTAGAGGTCAAAAAGTTGGACCCGTACCAAAATGGACCTGGGCTGTCCCATCCAGACCCGATATGCATAAATACATTTTTTAAATATAGATACCCATTCTGAACGGACCCGAAGACAACTAGACCCGTTCCGTATAAACCTGGTCGAATCCAGACCCGGTCCGATCAGCAGTAAAGCAGCAGAAAAGTCATTTTTTAAAGCTCTTAGGGATCGGATCCCGCTAGAGGGTTCAAATTCGGCAACACCGTTGTAATTGCAGAGCGCCAAATTCCCCCCAAAAATCGTAATATTAAACATTCATGGAAATACAAGTGTCTTACATCATTCAAAAGCTTAGGTTCTTGGTAATCGAACTGCGTTGTCCGATTTACAATAGGCTTTACGGCGAAAGCATAGCATTCCATTATCTGAGGACAGCGCCCCACATCAACATATTTTTCAAACCAGCACAGGCGTCACAAAATTCACGAATAGCGATAAAATAAATCACTTACCTTTGAAGATCGTCCTCTGTTTGCAATCCGAAGGGTCCCAGCTACACAATGAATGGTCGTTGTGTTAGATAAAGTCCTTCTTTAACTCCAAAAAAGTCTGTTTAGTTGGCGCCATTGATTTCAGTAATCCACTTGTTCAACATGCAGACAAATGAATCCAAAAAGTTACCGGTAAAGTTCGTCCAAACAAGTCAAACAATGTTTCTCATTAACCTCTATGGGACCGGCGAGACGAATTCGTCCCACCTACGTAACAGCCAGTGCAATCCTGTGGCGCGATTTTTAAAACAATTGAAATGCTATTACTTCAATTTCTCAAACATATGACTATTTTACAGCTATTTAAAGACAAGACTCTCGTTAATCTAACCACACTGTCCGATTTCAAAAAGGCTTTACAACGAAAGCAAAACATTAGATTATGTCAGCAGAGTACCCAGCCAGAAATAATCAGACACCCATTTTTCAAGCTAGCATATAATGTCACAAAAACCTAAACCACAGCTAAATGCAGCACTAACCTTTTATGATCTTCATCAGATGACATACCTAGGACATTATGTTATACAATACATGCATGTCTGTTCAATCAAGTTCATATTTATATCAAAAACCAGCTTTTTACATTAGCATGTGACGTTCAGAAAAAGCATACCCTCCGCAAACTTCCGGGGAATTTACTAACAATTTTCTAAATTACTCACGATAAACATTCACAAAAAGCATAACAATTATTTTAAGAATTATAGATACATTACTCCTCTATGCACTCGATATGTCCGATTTTAAAATAGCTTTTCGGATGAAGCACATTTTGCAATATTCTAAGTACATAGCCCAGCCATCACGGGCTAGCTATTTAGACACCCGGCAAGATTAGCCTTCACCAAAATCACATTTCCTATAAGAAAAATGGTCTTACCTTTCCTGTTCTTCGTCAGAATGCACTCCCAGGACTTCTACTTCAATAACAAATGTAGGTTTGGTCCCAAATAATCCATCGTTATATCCAAACAGCGGCGTTTTGTTCGTGCGTTCTAGACACTATCAGAATGCTAAATCACGGTCGTGCGCATGGCGCAGAACGTGACAAAAAAATTCTAAATATTCCATTACCGTACTTCGAAGCATGTCAACCGCTGTTTAAAATCAATTTTTATGCAATTTATCTCGTAGAAAAGCGATAATTTTCCGACCGGGAATCTGCAATTAGCTAAACAGCCGAATGAAAATACTCCACGGGGGCGAATCGCGCACGCGCCTAATTCTATTGTCCCCTGATGGGACACTTGGAAAAGGAGATAATGTGTTTCAGCCTGAGGCTGCCTCGTCATCGTTCAGGTTTTTCCCGGGTTCTGAGAGCCTATTGGAGCCCTAGGAATTGTCACGTTACAGCTAAGATCCTGACTCTTCAATAAACAGAAGCAAGAACAACAACACCTTGTCAGACAGGGTACTTCCTGCATGAAACCTTCTCAGGTTTTTGCCTGCCATAGGAGTTCTGTTATACTCACAGACACCATTCAAACAGTTTTAGAAACTTTAGGGTGTTTTCTATCCAAACCTGAACAATAATATGCATATTCTATCTTCTGAGTTGGTGTAGGAGGCAGTTAAAAATGGGCACATATTTTTTCCAAAATTCTCAATGCTGCCCCCTAGCCCTTAGAGGTTTATCCTTAGGTACTCTAATATCTAAATAAATGATCATATTTAATACGGAGATTAGTATGTTCAATAGGGAAGATAAATAACGAAGAGCGCGCCCTCATTCCCGCGCGCCACAAGAATACTTTCCTAATGAGCGTCACCTTGGATAAACTACAACCACTTGTTAGTTTTTCAAGAAACAAGCCTGAAACCTTGTATAAAGACTGTTGACATCTAGTGGAAGCCATAGGTACTGCAATCTGGGAGCTATTTATTTGTATATCCCATAGGGTTCCATTGAAAAGGCCTGTGAAATTTTTTTTACGGATGGATTTTCCTCGGCTTTTCGCCTGCCATATCAGTTCTGTTATACTCACATACATTATTTTAACCGTTTTAGAAACTTCAAAGTGTTTTTTATCCAATTCCACCAATTATATGCATATCCTAGCTTCTGGGCCTGAGTAACAGGCAGTTTACCTTGGGCACGTCAGACAGGCGGAAATTCAGGAAACTGCCCCCTAGCCCTAAGAAGTTTTTTAAGCTCCTTTATTAACCAGAGCTGATAAAGCATGAGAAAAGGGAGAGAGGTGCAGGGGAGGGGCTGTACTGTGAGCGAGTGACACTGGAAGCAGGGAGAGACAAGAGACAGCAACCAACCAAGTCGACTTGTGCTATAGTAGATTAATAGCTTCAATAGCTTGGTTATTTATCATCAAATATGATTACATAGTACCTGTCTTGACTGCATCAAACCGGGAGAAGCTAGCTAACGTTAGCTAGCTAGGCTAATTGAGCCTGTAGTGCATGTGCTTTCTCATCCTACAGTTACAAATAACAACAACTCCACTCAGAATATTAAGAAGCAGTCTACCTGTTGGCTCTTGGTCATTGTAGCCTATTCTTCTTTAACTTTTAATTCTGTAATTTTAATTCCATCTTCCATTGATTAGATATCTCCTAACTTTTGCGAAACATGGAGGCTCTATGACTGTGGCATTTTGCCGTTTTGATGACTTATGATTGGCCAACAACAAGCGCCATGCACCATGCTCCACTCTCTTGAAAAGCAAGAGCAGCAGTATGAGTGATTAAAAAAAAATATCTCTCTCGACTGTTGCATTCGGATCTGTGCGGGCCCTTCCAGACAAGTCAGTTAAAATTGCACATACCTGAGACCCGTGGCAATCATATCAGATCCGACCCAGACCCGTGACATTATTTATAATTCTGGATCCGGACCCGCTCGGGTCCCAGATCGTGTCTTGGGCATTCGGGTACTTGTGGATCCGTGAAGACCAATAAAGGAAACCTGTAGGCTTGGGATATGAATAGCTCTTCCTCTCAACCGTGAATATGAAGACCCACTGGCTCCTCCCTCATTTGTTCCCATTCAATGAACAACAACTACTCAAAGTCAATCATTATTCATGTGGAACCAATTCAGTTCTTTTTGGAGAACATCTAATGAGAACATCATGTTTTTATCTTGCAGTTCATGCGTGTCAGAACTGTGTCAGGCATCACCTATCGCTGTCGCTCTGGAAAGTCCTTCAAGGGTCAGATGCTGGATCGCTTCTTGCTGACAGACTGCAGGGCTGTCCTGAGTGGAAACTATAGGTGAGGGTTCAAAAATGAAGAACGTGGTATAAAGTGTTTTAAAATTGTACAAATGTTGCATGATTTCTCAAGCAGACCTGACATTAGTAATGTGGATTTAAGAAACTGTACATTAAGTTTATCTTACACCTGTGTAGTAACATTATTGTTGCATTGTAATTTAGCAATTGCTTTGCATTTGCATAGTAAGGGAGTTAAGAGTTCCTTATTCCATTGTAATATGTATATTTTGCTACATTATGCTGTGTAATGAAATTCCATGAATCTCTCTGCCCACAGCTTCATGTGGTCTTTTGAGAAGATTCACCGTTGCATGGCTCACCTCTTTCTTGGACAGCTTGTGACTACTTTTGATGAGGAGTTCCGGATCCTGTTTGCACAGTCCCAACCTTTGGTACCTGAAAATGTCCTTGTTCCAGTGCCAGACTACAGCAGTTTATCTGACAGCCAATACAGCACTGATAGGCCACCATTGTTCAGAGATCCCAGAAAGTTCCTGCCCATAGAGAGCTCTCGTCCTAAAGAATGGGCTAGACATTCCTTTGATGATCAGAAAAGAATGCCCCCTGGAAGGCACGAGCACATCCACAGGTCACTAGATCAGGGTTCACTTGATATGTACAGAAACAAGTACTCCTCACAGCAATTTAGAATAGAGCAGCAGTATTTTATGGAACAAGGTCACCCTATGATGCAGTCGAACACAATGGATTTTGCTGGCTCTAAAAGGCCCAGTTATGCAGAGGGCACTTATGCCAGACACTCCTCCTCTCAATTCATGCAGCACCAAGCCAACTTTGAGGAGGGTATGGCAACCCAGAGCAGGAAGATACATAGGGAACAGCATCACTACCAGAGAACAGGGCCAGAGCCTGGTTATGGTAGCTACGATCAATTCAGGGACCAAAGGTACCCTCCAATGGATCAGTATTCTGAGTCTGGGTACCCACATGGAATAGAGATAGAGCCACCAGACAACTATGACCCTGTAGTGAATTATTTATCGTTATCGAAACTTGCTGTGGAGATGGGACATGGCTCAGACAAATTATCACATCCAGGAGAGGGTCCCTTTTGTCATTCAAACGCAAAAAGACTGAGCGTGGGCCATCCTTATGCCTGTCAGACCTCCCCAACACAACAAAACCCGTCTGAACAGAAGCAGTTTTTTGTTGGGTCTGGTTCGGACCGTAAAACACAGAATCCCAGTGCAAAGCAGGGGATGCGAGATTGGAGGATCAGCTCATACCTCAGTGCATATGATGATGCTGGAGAAGAAGACATTTCACAGCCTTTTGGAAATGACCCCTTTGAAGAGCCCCTTAATCCCTCACAAGGAATAATATTTGCTCCACTGGTATCAGATCCCGAGTTTAATGCCAAAGAGTTACCCAAGATTGCAGGGCTCAGGTTAAAGACCACACGCCCAGAACATTCAAGAACACCAGATATTATTGTTAGCATGGCTACAGATGAAGGCGACAAATCAGAGGACATGGAGGTAAAAGAGCCCAAAAGAGAAGAGTCATTCCGTAGGAGGATCAACCCTGCTATCCAAAGGACCTCAAGGCTAAGATCCTCACTAATCTTCAGCTCACAACTAGAACAGCATATCTCTCAAGAACTGAACCTTACCTCAGGCCAACATTGCGAGGAAACTGCCAACGAGGAAGATGACCAATCTAGATTATCCTTGACCGCTCAGATTTTGGGAAAACGAAGATCCATAACAAGAGAACATTTTGAATGGAGATGTAATAAGCCAGCAACAGTTGATAAGTCAACCATAGAGTCTTTGAAATCTGAGGACATCACTACTGATGCCAGTGATAAGGAATTGCAAAATAATCCTCCTGTGGGCACCGACATGGCCACTTCAAAGGAACAACCTAAACCTGACCATGAAGAAGAAAGCAAAACGGTACAATGTGCACATCCATCCAAATCTGCTCAAATTGAGCAACCCAAAACCATACAAACAGCACACCTGCCATCTTCATTGAGCAATACATTCTATACAGATATGAATGATCCAGACAGTAGGTTCAAGTTTTTTAAAGCGTTGGCTGCCAAACGAAAAGCTGCAAAGGCTTCAGAGTCTGAGAGCAGCGCTGAAAAAGCTCCTCTAAATCCAGTGACTCCATTTGACTTGAAAACAAAGGACCCAGTCACAAGTGTAGAACCTACTCTTCCAGTGGCTCCACTAAATCCAGCAGATACTTCCACCAAAAAGCCATCTACATCAACAGAGGGACCTCTTAAACCAGAAGATACATCAAACAAAAAGACAGAAACATCAACAGAGGCCCTACTTAATCCAGCAGATACTTCAACCAAAAAGCCAGCAACATCAACAGAGACCCCACCTAATCCAGCAGACACTTCCACCAAAAAGCCATCTACATCAACAGAGGGACCTCTTAAACCAGAAGATACATCAAACAAAAAGACAGAAACATCAACAGAGGCCCTACTTAATCCAGCAGATACTTCAACCAAAAAGCCAGCAACATCAACAGAGACCCCACCTAATCCAGCAGACATTTCCACCAAAAAGCCAGCTACATCAACACAGGCCTCTTCAGAAACACTGGAGACCTCACCAGTCTCACAGGAGAACAAAACATCCATGGCAACACATGGCTCATTACATCTTGATGTCAAAGACAAGGCTTCTAAAAATAAAGAACAGGAAGAACTTAATCTTTCCAAAAGTGACTCCAAATCATTCCTCGGGCGTAGATTATCTTGTGACGATGGGCTACTTAGAGTCTCTACGGATGCTGAGAAGATTGAGCTGAAGAACAGTCAGAACCAAAGTGTGTCTGAAGTTAACCCTAGAGATACAAGTGCATTTCTTGAGCACACCTCAAAAGAGCGTAGCTTTAACATCGCTCCAAAGGAGTTTAGTTTATATAAACTATCACCAAAGGAACCAAAGTGCTCAAATCCTGCTTCAAAGGAGCTGAGCCCATCTCTTCCACTCACCCTAACAGAAGTTAGCTCGTCGTTATCTCCGACATCAACGAGTTTCAGTTTAACTAATCTCACTTCATTTAAACATGCAGCAAAAGATTTCAGCTCAGCCCTTACCCCCACCCTTAATGAGTCCAGTTCATCTAACCCCCCGTCAAAGCAACAATTACTATCCTCTAAACCAGTCACAGTAGAGTCCAACAAACCTCTGAGCCCCACCCAATCCGAATCAAGTGTCTCTTCTCATCCCATTCCATCAAAATCCAGCACCTCCGCTCATACCATCCCATTGCAATCAAGTCCCCCCATTATTCCTGGTCTAGTTGAACCAGTTGTGTCTCCCAAGCCTGACAAAACTGATTCCAAGGAATCTCTTAGCCCTACCCCAATGCAATCTTGCTCATCCTCAATCCCTGCAACAGATCTTAGCCTTCTGCCAAGCTCTACCCAAACAAAATCCAGTTCCTTACCTACATCCACCTTAGTTGGGTCCACTTCATCAACACCAATAGACTCTAACATCTCTCCCAATCCCTCCACAAAGGAGTCATTGTTTACAATTGCCACAACTGAGTTGAAGTCACCCTCTCCAAAGACCAACCCAATAAAACCCTACTCCTCTCCTAGTCCTGGCCAAGATGAGTTTGTTTTATCCCCCAAACCCTCCAAAACAGCATCCAACTCCTCTCCAAAGCCCACCACAGCAGAGTTTAATGACTCTCCCAACTCCTCACTTCCATCGACAAAGCATGTCACGGAACAAACCAACAAATCTCCCATCCTAACACCAACACAATCTACTTCTTCTTCCAATCCAACAAGAGAACCCAACCCTCTTCCTAACAACACCCCAACGGAACCAGGTGCATCTCCTGACCCCACCCCAACAGATTCCAGTGCATTTTCTAACCCTACCCAAACAAAATCACATTCCTCCCCTATGTCTGCATCAGGTGGATCAGTTTTGTGCCCCATGTCTGGCCAAACAAAATCTATCACTTCTCCAAACATCACACCAACAGAATATTGTTCCTCTCCTAATCATACCCCAACTGAGTCTACCTCACCATTCAACCCTGTCCTTGTAGAATCCAGCCCATCAAGTAACTCAAACCCAACTCATTCTACTGCCTCTCATGACACTGTCCCAGCTTCATCTGTCATTGTGGATAACAGTAAGAAGGGCAAACTAAGTAACCTTATCAAAGAGCAAAAATCTGGAAGTTCTCCTGCCGCTAAAGGTGACAAGAAAGCAGGTGATGCTGAGACAATGAGCAAAAGTGCTCCTGGAGAATCCGCCTCCCATGGACCTCAGAGTCCTGATGAAACCAAAGAGAATGATAGCACTATGAAACCAGACAGCCCTACAGATCAAACTAATCCCATATCACCCCCAGTGAAGCAAGCTAAAGTAAGCCAGTCCCACTACCATTTATCTACTGTCAATGTACTCTCAAGCAGCAACCTAAGAGATGACACAAAGCTCCTTTTAGGGCAGATTTCCGCTAACAGCCAGAGCCGGACAGAACTCACTACAGAATCTGCTGTCACTGATGATGCCAAACAGGATGAGGCTGACCGGGGTGTTAGTGGTAAGGACGAAGCATCAGCCCAAGGACAGAGCAGAGGCCCGACTAGAACTTCTCAGGAGCGGGAGAAGCTACTTCAGAGAATCGAGAGCATGCGGAAGGAGAGGAAGGTATACAGCCGCTTTGAGGTAAAGTACCATACTGTATCAAAAGGCCAGTAGCAATTTACAAAATACAATTTTAAGGTACCGATTGTACCCAAGGTACCCACTGTATTGTGTTTTCACTCACACTTGCTTTCCTTCATGTGAGCTCATGTTTTCTGTTTATTATTCTGTATTTTGATAGATGGCGCCTTAACCAGGGATCGGAAGGATGAGTGAGTATGGAGAAAGACCATCGCTAATTCTCCTCTAAAACTTGTCCTTTAACTATGTCCATTCCCCAAAAGTCTAAAACCACAGGTCGGAGAGGCACAGCTAGCTAACCAACAGAGAGGTATTATTCTCAGGTTTCTATATTAGAGTGTTCCTCTGAATGGACTGTCTGCATGTAAATGATTAAGGTTTATGGGAACATGAACAGAAGTTTGTCTAAGTTGACTAAGTTTACCAACATGGACTACTGTATAAGTAAACAGACTCTACAGTGTGGACAATGGACTACTGCTATCTACAAGGTGGGACTGAAACATGCAATCTCATCAGATAAATACACAACTAAATGTGCAATTTATTTGAAAAGTATTGTGTTCATAGACACATAGGCATTGTTGACTGTATGGGTCAAGTGCAATGTAATATCTGTTAGTCTCATGGCTGTTTAATTATTATCTGTTTGAGGATCTGTTTTATATACTAACAGACATTTCAAAATACTAAAATTAGAATCACCATTAATCATCATAGAAAATGTAATCATCATAAACAGTGCAAGTATAGCTTTCAAGTAGTTAATGGACCACTTTCTTCATTTCAGTAGGTTAGTAGGTGTAACAAATCAGGATGACAATGTGCTAGATAAACCAAATGCAAATAACTGCCAAAATAATGTAAACACATATGTAAATGAGGGATACAAAGTATATTGAAGGCATGTGCTTCCACACAGGTGTGGTTCCTGAATTAATTAAGCAATTAACATCATGCTTTGGGGTCATGTATAAAACTGCTGGGGCGGCCATTATTTTGGATACTATTGTTATACACCCATAGGATGACAATGCCCCCGTCCGCAGGGCACAAGTGGTTACTGAATGGTTTGATGAGCATGAAAACGATGTAAACCATATGCCATGTTTGCCTCAGTCACCAGATCTCAACCCAATTGAACACTTCTGGGAGATTCTGGAGTGGCGCCTGAGACAGCGTTTTCCACCACCATCAACAAAACACAAATGATGGAATTTCTCGTGGAAGAATGGTGTTGCATCCCTCCAATAGAGTTCCAGACACTTGCAGAATCTGTGCCAAGGTGCATTGAAGCTGTTCATGGTGGCCCAACACCCTATTAAGAAACATTATGTTGGTGATTATTTTTGGCAGTTACCTGTGTATGCATGAATAATCATGTGTATTTGCACTAAAATGTTAATGCCATGGGACATTGCTATCTCCAGTTTGGACTTTCGAAAGTATGTGGACACCTGGTCGTCGAAAATCTCATTCCAAAATCATGGGAAATAGTATGGAGTCGGTCCCTCCTTTGCTGCTCTCAGTCGGCGTTCCAATTCATCCCAAAGGTGTTCGATGGGGTTGAGGTCAGGGCTCTGTGCAGGCCAGTCAAGTTCTTCCACACCAATCTCGACAAACCATTTCTGTATGGATTTCGCTTTGTGCAAGGAGGCATTGTCATGCTGAAACAGGAAAGGGTCTTCCCGAAACTGTTGCCACAAAGTTGGAAGCACAGAATTGTCTAGAATGTTATGTATTCTGTAGCGTTAAGATTTCCCCTCATTGGAACTAAGGGGCCTAGACCGAACCATGAAAAACAGCCCCAGACCATTATTCCTCATCCACCAAACTTTACAGTTGGCATTATGCATTCGGCAGGTATCGTTCTCCTGGCATCTGACAAACCCAGATTTGTCCGTCTGACTGCCACATGGTGAAGCATGACTCATCACTCCAGAGAACGCTTTTCCACTGCTCCGGCGTCCAATTGGCGGCGAGTTTTACACCACTCCAGCTGATGCTTGGCTTTGCACATGGTGATCTTAGGCTTGTGTGCGGCTGCTTTCATGAATCTCCCGACGAACAGTTCTTATGCTGACATTGCTTCCAGAGGCAGTTTGGAACTCTGTAGTGAGTGAAGATTTTTACACGCTTCACCACTTGGCGGTCCGTTTCTGTGAGCTTGTGTGGCCTACCACTTCGTGGCTGAGCCATTGTTGCTTCTAGACGTTTCCACTTCACAATAACAGCACTGACGGTTGACCAGGGCAGCTCTAGCAGGGAAGAAATTTGAAGAACTGATTTGTTGGAAAGGTGGCATCCTATGACGGTGCCACATTGAAAGTCATTGAGCTCTTCAGTACAGGCCATTCCACTTCCAATGTTTGTCTATGGAGATTGCATGGTGGTGTGCTTGATTTTATACACCTGTTAGCAACAGCTGTGGCTGAAATGGCTGAATCCACTCATTTGAAGGGGTGTCCACATACTTTTGGCCATGTAGTGTAAATATACAGTGCATTTGGAAGGTTTTCAGACCCCTTGACTTTTTCCACATTTTGTTACGTTGGAGCCATATTCTAAAATGGATAAAATGTTTCTTTCCTCATCAATCTACACACAGTACCCCTTAATGACAAAGCAAAAACAGGTTTTTAGACATTTTTGTAAATGTATTCAAAATAAAAAACTGAAAAACTTTATTTACATAAGTATTCAGACCCTTTGCTATGAGACACGAAATTGAGCTCTGGTGCATCCTGTTTCCATTGATCATCCTTGAGATGTTTCTACAACAAGATTGAAGTCCATCTGTGGTAAATTCAATTGATTGGACATGATTTGGAAAGGCACACACCTGTCTATATAAGGTCCCACAGTTGACAGTGCAAGTCACAGCAAAAACCAAGCCATGAGATCGAAGGAATTGTCCGTAGAGCTCCAATACAGGATTGTTTGAGGCACAGATCTGAGGAAGGGTACCAAAAATGTCTGCAGCATTGAAGGCCAAGAACACAGTGGCCTCCATTGTTCTTGAATGGAAGAAGTTTGGAACCACCAAGACTCTTCCTAGAGCTGGCCGCCCCGCCAAACTGAAACGTGGCACCATCCCTATGGTGAAGCATGGTCGTGGCAGCATATGGGGATGTTTTTCAGAGGCAGGGACTGTGAGACTAGTCTGGATCAAGGGAATGATGAACGGAGCAATGTACAGAGAGATCCTTGATAAAAACCTGCTCCAGAGCGCTCAGGACCTCAGACAGGACCTCAGACTGTTCACCTTCCTACAGGACAACGACCCTAAGCACACAGGCAAGTCAACACAGGAGTGGCTTTGGGACAAGTCTCTGAATGTCCTTGAGTGGCCCAGCCAGAGCCCGGACTTGAACCCGATCGAACATCTCTGGAGAGACTTTAAAATAGCTGTGCAGCGACGCTCCCTATCCAACCTGACAGAGCTTGAGAGGATCTGCAGAAAAGAATGAGTTAAACTCCCCAAATACCAATTGTATTTGTGTGCCAAGCTTGTAGCGACATACCCAAGAAGACTCAAGGCTGTAATCGCTGCCAACAGTGCTTCAACAAAGTGCTGCGTAAAGGGTCTGAATACTTATGTAAATGTGACATTTCTGGGGTTTTTGTACTCTGTATAAATGTAATAAGCTAAATAAAGTGTGTAAATTAACGGCATTTGCTTGACAGTGTTGTCCGTTTCATTTTTTGGGGAAATAAACTCTTTGATTTGTTTTCATGTTTCACAAAAAGACTGGAATAACCATGTGCTTTTTACCTTTTGAGGGAGAGGAGGACATGTTTACATGCAGAATTGGGCTCTTGCACACCCAGAGGTCAAAGTAGAAGTAGTAGCCTGCTTTGCTCGTCACTTGGATTGAGGAATGTTTCATTCATAAAGGAGAAAGGATTAGTGGTTCAGGTTTGCTCTGTCTCTGCTCCAAACATCAATTCATTTGGTGGCTTAAATGCACAATCATTGTCAGGATTTTCAGGGGAATGAGCACAACTCTATCTAGCCAATCAGAGTGCAAGATGGAGTTTTATACTACTTCTTATACCTGTTCCCTCAGATCTCAACAACTGCTCATGGGTAGGGGTGATGCCACGTGGTTAGTGTTTCCGTCCTTCAATGTTCAACGTCTTTTGCTCGTTCATGGTTTGGGGCTCTCATGGTTTTGCTTTTAAACCTCATTCTGAAGACCAGATCTCTAGGTGTTTACTTCAGAAATGGATCCGCAAAAAAGTTTGTACCTGGAGTAGTGTCATACAAAGGACTTAAGCTCATAAACAAATGTGCATGAGGAATGTTATCTAGACACTCTGAAGGACTTTGAGATCTGGGACAGTGACATTTTTGCTGTTACATACCCAAAATCAGGTAAATCCACCCACTCTCCTAATCCATATATAATACCAAAACATGTTCTTATTGTTTGGATAGGGTATTTTACAAATGTTAAGATGAGAATTCTGTCAATTATTTGGTATGAAAAAAAAATATTGCATAATATTCAACAGGGACAAATGGATGCAGTACATTATAGCATTGTTGTTTCGTCCTACTGTATTCGAGGGTAAAAACAAACACCATGGAAATTGTACCATGGATTGAGGTGGAGATGAAAACAGTGGACTATGGCTCAATGCCCTCACCCCGATTATTTGCCTCTCACCTTCTCCCCAATCTACTGCCACCAGGTTTAAGAAAGAGAGTGAAGGTAAGATAAAGATGATTGTGGGGGTCTGAGGTGTGGTCATTGCTTACAAAACTTTTTTAAAGGCAAAAAAAGGTAGCAATGAAGCTGTCACATTGTTTGCAGTCAACTGCTTTTAACATGATTGTGTCCCTATTGGTTATGTACATCGGAAGGAACCCCAAAGATGTTGCATGTTCATTTTACCACTTCCACAATGTAAATAGACTACTAGAGGACAAAGAGGACTTCAACACATTTCTGGAGGAATTTCTTGAGGGAAAAGGTGGGTATGTTTTCCCAATAGCTTACATATAATTTTATGGAAGTGTAGTACTGTGGGATTTTTTGTAAGCCAATGTTTTCGATGCGATACTTCGATGCGATACTTCATTTGTGCTTGTAACATTCTTTGATTCAATTTTGTTTAACAGTTTTTGATGGTTCTTGGTTTAATCATGTTAAAGATTGGTACAGCGAAAAGGAAGACTTTGACATACTGTTTCTGAGATATGAAGAAATTAAAAAGGTATAGATCAGTTCGATTCATTTTCAATACGTTTGTTATTATTAGTGTTTAAGAAATTAAGAGTTTGTATTTTGATAAATACTTTTTTGTGTACTCTTTCTTGTGTAACAGGACATGAAAGGCGTAATTGTCAAGATTTCAAACTTTCTGAACAAGAGACTTGATATTAGCTGTCTTTTCGGCTGCGATCTGAATAGGTCTGTCGGACACTTTTCTTGGGCCACTATAACTAACTATTTTGCCAACTTGGACAGGTCCCCCCTTCCACACGGAACCCCACTAACCCACAGACGGAAACGCACGAGGCGGCTAAAAACAGACCTCCCTCCCATCTTCCACCAGCTTGCTACCTATGGCCCGGCTAGCTGTCTGAATCTCACTGGACCCTCTGATCACTCGGCTAAGCATGCCTCTCCTTAATGTCAATATGCCTTGTCCATTGCTGTTCTGGTTAGTGTTTATTGGCTTATTTCACTGTAGAGCCTCTAGCCCTGCTCATTATACCTTATCCAACCTTTCAGTTCCTCCACCCACACATGCTATGACATCTTCTGGTTTCAATGATGTTTCTAGAGACAATATCTCTCTCATAATCACTAAATGCCTAGGTTTACCTCCTCTGTACTCACATCCCACCATACCTTTGTCTGTACATTATACCTTGAAGCTATTTTATCGCCCCCAGATACCTGCTCCTTTTTCTCTCTATTCTGGACGTCACAGACGACCAATTCTTATAGCTTTTAGCCGTACCCTCATACTTATTCTTCTCTGCTCCGCTGGGGATGTAGAGGTGAATCCAGGCCCTGCAGTGCCTGGCTCCACACCTACTCCCCAGGCGCTCTCTTTTGATGACTTCTGTAACCGTAATAGCCTTGGTTTCATGCATGTTAACATTAGAAGCCTCCTCCCTAAGTTTGTTTTATTCACTGCTTTAGCACACTCTGCCAACCCGGATGTCCTAGCTGTGTCTGAATCTTGGCTTAGGAAGTCCACCAAAAACTGTGAAATCTTCATCCCTAACTACAACGTTTTCAGACAAGATAGAACGACCAAAGGGGGCGGTGTTGCAATCTACTGCAGAGATAGCTTGCAGAGTTCTGTCCTGCTATCCAGGTCTGTACCCAAACAATTTGAACTTCTACTTTTAAAAATCCACCTCTCCAAAAACAAGTCTCTCACCGTTGCCGCCTGCTATAGACCCCCCTCGGCCCCTAGCTGTGCTCTGGACACCATATGTGAACTGATTGCCCCCCATCTATCTTCAGAGCTCGTGCTACTAGGCGACCTAAACTGGGACATGCTTAACACCCCAGCCATTCTACAATCCAAGCTTGATGCCCTCAATCTCACACAAATTATTAATGAACCCACCAGGTACAACCCCAAAGCCGCAAACACTGGCACCCTCATAGATATCATCCTAACCAATGTGCCCTCTAATTACACCTCTGCTGTTTTCAACCAAGATCTCAGCGATCACTGCCTCATTGCCTGCACCCGTAATGGGTCAGCGGTCAAACGACCTCCACCCATCACTGTCAAACGCTCCCTGAAACATTTCAACGAGCAAGCCTTTCTAATCGACCTGGCCCTGGTATCCTGGAAGGATATTGACCTCATCCCGTCAGTAGAGGATGCCTGGTTATTTTTTTAAAATGCCTTCCTCTCCATCTTAAATAAGCATGCCCCTTTCAAGAAATTTAGAACCAGGAACAGATATAGCCCTTGGTTCTCCCCAGACCTGACTGCCCTTAACCAACACAAAAATATCCTGTGGCGTTCTGCATTAGCATCGAACTGCCCCCGCGATATGCAACTTTTTAGGGAAGTTAGAAACCAATACACACAGGCAGTTAGAAACGCCAAGGCTAGCTTTTTCAAACAGAAATTTGCTTCGTGCAACTCCAACTCTAAAAAGTTCTGGGACATTGTAAAGTCCATGGAGAATAAGAACACCTCCTCCCAACTGCCCACTGCACTGAGGATAGGAAACTCTGTCACCACCGATAAGCCCACTATAATTGAGAATTTCAACAAGCATTTTTCTACGGCTGGCCATGCTTTCCACCTAACTACCCCTACTGCATTCAACAGCACTGCACCCCCCACAGCTACTCGCCCAAGCCTCCCCCATTTCTCCTTCTCCCAAATCCATTCAGCTGATGTTCTGAAAGAGCTGCAAAATCTGGACCCCTACAAATCAGCTGGGCTTGACAATCTGGACCCTTTCTTTCTAAAATTATCTGCCAAAATTATTGCAACCCCTATTACTAGCCTGTTCAACCTCTCTTTCGTGTCGTCTGAGATTCCCATAGATTGGAAAGCAGCTGCTGTCATCCCCCTCTTCAAAGGAGGTGACACTCTTGACCCAAATTGCTACAGACCTATATCCATCCTACCCTGCCTTTCTAAGGTCTTCGAAAGCCAAGTCAACAAACAGATTACCGACTATTTTGAATCCCACCGCACCCTCTCCGCTATGCAATCTGGTTTCAGAGCTGGTCATGGGTGCACCTCAGCCACGCTCAAGGTCCTAAACGACATCGTAACCGCCATCGATAAGAAACATTACTGTGCTGCCGTATTCATTGACCTGGCCAAAGCTTTTGACTCTGTTAATCACCACATCCTCATCGGCAGACTTAGTAGCCTTGGTTTCTCAAACGATTGCGTCGCCTGGTTCACCAACTACTTCTCTGACAGAGTTCAGTGTGTCAAATCGGAGGGCCTACTGTCTGGACCTCTGGCAGTCTCTATGGGGGTACCACAGGGTTCAATTCTTGGGCCAACTCTTTTCTCTGTATACATAAATGATGTCGCTCTTGCTGCTGGTGAATCTCTGATCCACCTCTACGCAGACGACACCATTCTGTATACTTCTGGCCCTTCTTTGGACACTGTGTTAACAACCCTCGAGACGAGCTTCAATGCCATTCAACTCTCCTTCCGTGGTCTCCAACTGCTCCTAAACACAAGTAAAACTAAATGCATGCTCTTCAACCGATCGCTGCCTGCACCTGCCCGCCCATCCAGCATAACTTCTCTGGACGGTTCTAACTTAGAATTTGTGGACAACTACAAATACCTAGGTGTCTGGTTAGACTGTAAACTCTCCTTCCAGACTCACATCAATCATCTCCAATCCAAAGTGAAATCTAGAATTGGCTTCCTATTTCGCAACAAAGCATCCTTCACTCATGCTGCCAAACATACCCTCGTAAAACTGACCATCCTACCAATCCTCGACTTCGGCGATGTCATTTACAAAATAGCCTCCAATACCCTACTCAACAAGCTGGATGCAGTCTATCACAGTGCCATCCGTTTTGTCACCAAAGCCCCATATACAACCCACCACTGCGACCTGTATGCTCTCGTTGGCTGGCCTTCACTTCATAATCGTCGCCAAACACATTGGCTCCAGGTCATCTACAAGACCCTGCTAGGTAAAGTCCCCCCTTATCTCCGCTCACTGGTCACCATAGCAGCACCCACCTGTAGCACGCGCTCCAGCAGGTATATCTCTCTGGTCACCCCTAAAGCCAACTCCTCCTTTGGTCGTCTCTCCTTCCAGTTCTCAGCTGCCAATGACTGGAACGAACTACAAAAATCTCTAAAACTGGAAACACTTATCTCCCTCACTAGCTTTAAGCACCAGCTGTCAGAGCAGCTCACAGATCTCTGCACCTGTACATAGCCCATCTTTAATTGAGCCCAAACTACTACCTTTTCCCCTACTGTATTTATTTATTTTTTTTATTTTGCTCCTTTGCACCATATTATTTATATTTTAACTTTTAACTTTCTTCAAACTACAAATCTACCATTCCAGTGTTTTTCTTGCCATACTTTATTTACTTTGCCACCATGGCATTTTTTTGCCTTTACCTCCATTATCTCACATCATTTGCTCACATTGTATATAGTCTTATTTTTTTTCTACTGCATCATTGATTGTATGTTGTTTTACTCCATGTGTAACTCTGTGTTTTTGTATGTTGTCGAACTGCTTTGCTTTATCTTGGCCAGGTCGCAATTGTAAATGAGAACTTGTTCTCAACTTGCCTACCTGGTTAAATAAAGGTGAAATAAAATAAATAAATAAAAATAAAACACTCAACATGATTGTTGAAAAGAGTATTTTCAGTAACATGCGACATACCCCAAATGCCAATTTGGATACTGTGGCTCCTGACCTTTTTGACAGCAGCAAGGGATTAATGCTGCGAAAAGGTAACACTTTGTACATCGTTTTGTGTTATTCCTATCTCCCTTATTCATCATAACAATCAGACTATGAGCTCCCCTAGGTGTAGACATTTCAACATTTTCCAGTTCAAAAACAATTTCTACGAGCTGATTATAGTGTTTTACATTTCAATGAGCTTACTCACATTCCTTTTGTCGCTTCACAGGAACAGTTTTCCATCACCCAGAGTGAAAGGTTTGACACCATCTACAAGGAGGGGGTGAAAGGTTTCCCTTTGGAGTTCCATTGGGATCTATGAACTGTGAATTATAGCAGGCCTATTGTTGATAAATAACTAAGATCTTGCAATGCACATGGTCAGCTATATCCACGAGCGCTCTAACCGAAAAGTTTCTTTGGGTCAACAAAAAAAGCTACAGAAAATCTCTTTGAATTCTTAGAAACAGATTATTTATTTCCTATAATAAACTCCTAGAGTGACACAAATTGATTAGCTACAGCACTGAGCGAATCTTCCATTTCTGTACTAATTAGAGAAATGTGCTGTGTATTTTTTCTTAACTGACTTCCCTAGTTAAATAAAGGCGAATGTCAATACTCTCTAGGAGTGGGGCGGGAGGGGGGGGGGGGGGGGGGGGGTGAAGTCAGGCGCAGGAGACCAAATTTGTAGTAGCAGAGTGTTTATTCCTGAGTCCAAAACTCCATGAACAGGCTTAAAAAACAGACAAAATAATCCACCCAAAAGGGCCGGAACGCAGTCCAGAAAGAAACGCCAGTCCACATAAGACAAAGAAAATATAACGCAACCCCAAAACCACGACAGGTAAAACAAAACAATCCCGCACGAACCTCACCTGGTAGGGCGAGACTAAATAACCCACTAATGAACCTAACTCAAAACAGGTGAAACACAGGACAGACAAAACCAAACGAAAAGGGAAAATGGGATCGGTGGCAGCTAGTAGACCGGCGACGACGACCGCCGAGCGCCGCCCGAACAGGGAGAGCTGCGGTATAAGTCGTGACAGTACCCCCCCGACGCGCGGCTCCCACAGCGCGCCGACGCCGGCCTCGAGGACGACCCGGAGGGCGAGGCGCAGGGCAATCCGGATGGAGGCTGTGGAACTCACGCAGCAGTGATGGGTCCAAGATATCCCCCACCAGTACCCAGCACCTCTCCTCCGGGCCGTACCCCTCCCAATCCATGAGGTACTGCAGGCCCCCCACCCGACGCCTAGAGTCCAAGATGGAACGGACTGTGTACGCCGGGGCACCCTCGATGTCCAGGGGGGGCGGAGGGACTTCCCGCACCTCAACGTCCTGCAGTGGACCAGCTACCACCGGCCTGAGGAGAGACACATGAAACGAGGGGTTAATATGGTAGTAAGGGGGGAGCTGTAACCTATAACATACCTAATTTATTCTCCTCAGGACTTTAACCTGTTGGGGGTAGGGGGCAGTATTTACACGGCCGGATAAAAAACGTACCCGATTTAATTTGGTTATTACTACTGCCCAGAAACTAGAATATGCATATAATTATTGGCTTTGGATAGAAAACACCCTAAAGTTTCTAAAACTGTTTGAATGGTGTCTGTGAGTATAAGAGAACTCATATGGCAGGCAAAAACCTGAGAAGATTTCTTACAGGAAGTGGCCTGTCTGACCATTCCTTGAGCTTCTTGCCTCTGTTTATTGAAGACTGAGGATCTTTGCTGTAACGTGACACTTCCTATGGCTCCCATAGGCTCTCAGAAGGCGGGAAAAAGCTGAATGATGTCATTCCAGCCCCAGGCTGAAACATATTTGCGCTTTTGGCAAGTGGCCGATCAGAGGACAATGGGCTTAGGCGCGTGCACGAGTCCACCCCATGCTTTATTTTCTTTCGTCTTTTTACCTAAACGCAGATTCCCGGTCGGAATATTATCGCATTTTTACGAGAAAAATGGCATAAAAATTGATTTTAAACAGCGGTTGACATGCTTCGAAGTACGGTGAAGATCATCAAAGGTTAGTGCTGCATTTAGCTGTCTTCTGGGTTTTTGTGACATTATATGCTAGCTTGAAAAATGGGTGTCTGATTATTTCTGGCTGGGTACTCTGCTGACATAATCTAATGTTTTGCTTTCGTTGTAAAGCCTTTTTGAAATCGGACAGTGTGGTTAGATTAACGAGAGTCTTGTCTTTAAAATGCTGTAAAATAGTCATATGTTTGAGAAATTGAAGTAATAGCATTTCTAAGGTATTTGAATAACGCGCCACAGGATTCCACTGGCTGTTACGTAGGTGGGACGATTTCGTCCCACATACCCTAGAGAGGTTAAATGGCCCCACAAACCGCGGACCCAGCTTCCGGCAGGGCAGGCGGAGGGGCAGGTTTCGGGTCGAGAGCCAGACCCGGTCCCCCGGCGCGAACACGGGGGCCTCACTGCGGTGGCGGTCAGCACTCTCCTTCTGCCGTTCACCGGCCCGTTTCAGGGATTCCTGGACGGCTCTCCAGGTCTCCTTTGAGCGTTGCACCCATTCCTCCACCGCAGGAGCCTCGGTCTGGCTCTGAAGCCATGGTACCAGGACCGGCTGCTAACCCAACATGCACTGAAACGGCGACAGGCTCGTAGAGGAGTGACGGAGAGAATTCTGAGCCATCTCGGCCCATGGCACGAACCTCGCCCACTCTCTGGGCCGGTCGTGGCAATAGGACCGCAGAAACCTGCCCACATCCTGATTAACTCTCTCCACCTGCCCATTACTCTCAGGGTGAAAACCCGAGGTCAAGCTGATCGAGACCCCCAGACGCTCCATAAACACCCTCCACACCCGGACGTAAACTGGGGACCCCGATCAGAAACTATGTCCTCAGGCACCCCATAGTGCCGGAAGACGTGAGTAAACAGGGCCTCCACGGTCTGTAGGGCCGTAGGAAGACCGGGCAAAGGGAGGAGACGGCAGGACTTAGAAAACCGATCTACAACGACCAGGATCGTGGTGTTCCCCTGTGACGGAGGGAGATCGGTGAGGAAGTCCACCGACAGGTGGGACCAAGGCCGCTGTGGGTACGGGGAGGGGCTGTAACTTCCCTCTAGGCAGGTGTCTAGAAGCCTTACACTGGGCACACACCGAACAGGTGGAGACATAAAACCTCACGTCCTTCGCCAACGTGGGCCACCAATACCTCCGTCTAAGACCCCGCACCGTTCGCTCAATACCCGGATGGCCAGAGGAGGGTAGCGTGTGCACCCACCTGATCAATCGATCGCGAACACCAAGCGGGACGTACCTCCGACCCGCAGGACACTTAAGTGGAGTAGGTTCTGACCGTGACGCCCGCTCGATGTCCACGTCCACCTCCCATACCACCGGTGCCACCAGACAAGAGGCCGGAAGTATGGGAGTGGGATCGATGGACCGCTCCTCGGTATCGTAGAGACGAGACAGTGCGTCGGCCTTGGCGTTACGGGAACCTGGTATATAAGAAATAGTGAAACAGAATCTGATGAAAAACATCGCCCACCTAGCCTGACGAGGATTCAGTCTCCTCGCCGCCCGGATGTACTCCACATTACGGTGGTTAGTCCAGATGAGAAAAAGAGGGTTGCGCCCCCTCAAGCCAATGTCTCCACACCTTCAGAGCCTTTACCACAGCCAGCAGCTCCCTGTCCCCCACATCATAGTTTCACTCCGCCGGACTGAGCTTCCTTGAAAAGAAAGCGCAGGGGCGAAGCTTCGGGGGCATGCCCGAGCGCTGTGATAGCACGGCTCCAACACCAGCCTCGGACGCGTCCACCTCCACTATGAATGGCAAAGAGATGTCCAGATGCGCCAGCACGGGAGCATCGGTAAACAGAGTCTTCAGATGACCAAAAGCTCTGTCCGCCTCCGCTGACCACCGCAAACGCACCGGCCCCCCCTTCAACAGTGAGGTAATGGGAGCCGCCACCTGCCCAAAACCCCGGATAAACCTCCGGTAGTAATTGGCAAACCCTAAAAACCGCTGCACCTCCTTTACCGTGGTCGGAGTCGGCCAATTTCGCACGGCCGAAATGCGGTCACACTCCATCACCACCCCAGATGTGGAAATGCGATACCCCAGAAAAGAGACGGCTTGTTTGGAGAACACACATTTCTCGGCCTTGACGTACAGGTCATGCTCCAACAGTCGCCCAAGCACCTTGCGCACCAGAGACACATGCGTGGCGCGTGTGGCGGAGTAGATCAGAATGTCATCGATGTACACCACCACACCCTGCCTGTGCAGGTCCCCTGAGAATCTCGTCTACAAAGGATTGGAACACGGCTGGAGCATTCTTCAACCCATACGGCATGACGAGGTACTCATAATGGCCAGATGTGGTACTAAACGCGGCCTTCCACTCATCTCCATCTCGGATACGCACCAAGTTATATGCGCTCCTGAGATCCAGTTTTGTGAAGAAGCGTGTTCCGTGAAATGACTCCACTGCCGTGGCGATGAGAGGTAGCGGGTAACTGAATCCCACTGTTATGGAATTTAGACCTCTATAGTCAATGCACGGACGCAAACCTCCCTCCTTCTTCACAAAAAAGAAACTCGAGGAGACGGGTGACGTGGATGGCCGAATGCATCCCTGCCTCAGAGATTCAGTGACATATGTCTCCATAGCCACCGTCTCCTCCTGTGACAGGGGATACATGTGACTCCTGGGAAGTGCAGCATTAACCTGGAGGTTTATCGCACAATCTCCTCGTCGATGAGGTGGTAATTGAGTCGCCTTCTTTTTACAGAAGGCGATAGCCAAATCGGCATATTCAGAGGGAATGCGCACAGTGGAGACTTGGTCCAGACTCTCCACCGTAGTCGCACCGATGGAAACTCCCACACATCTACCCGAGCACTCCTCTGATCACCCCTTAAGAGCCCCCTGTTTCCACAAAATGTTGGGATTGTGATAAGCTAACCAGGGAATCCCCAGCACCACCGGAAATGCAGGAGAATCAATAAGGAAGAGGCTAATCCGCTCGTCATGACTCCCCCGCGTTACCATGACCAATGAAACTGTGGCCTCCCTGACCAGCCCTGACCCAAGTGGTCGACTATCTAAGGCGTGCATGGGGAAGGGTTGGTCCAACTGAACCAAGGGAATCCCTACCTTAATCGCGAACCCACGGTCCATAAAACTCCCAGCTGCGACTGAATCGACTACCGCCTTATGCTGGGAATGAGGGGAAAACTCAGGAAAAGAAACCAACACATACATATGGCCGACAGGGAGCTCTGGGTGAGCCTGGTGCTGACTCACCTGAGGTGTCCGAGTAGTGCTCTGCCTGCCCTCTCGACTCCCAGACGAGCTCCTCCAGCACCGGTCAGCAGTGTGTCCTCTCTGACTACAACTGGTGCAGGAGGAGACTCCTCCTCCAGTCGTCCTAGCTGCAGCACCCCCTAACTCCATGGGCGTCGGAGCAGGAGTGCTGGGAGGTGGAACGAACAGGGCCCGATCAGGACGCCCACGAGCAGCCAGCAAGTTGTCCAATCTGATGGACATGTCGATAAGTTGGTCCAGAGTTAGGGTGGTGTCCCGACACGCTAGCTCCCTGCGGACGTCCTCTCTAAGGCTGCACCTATAATGGTCCATCAGGGCCCTGTCATTCCACCCCGCGCCAGCGGCCAGGGTCCGGAACTCCAGCGCTTCTCGTCTCAGGTGCGCTTCTTGTCTCCTGCCTCAGATGAAATAGCCGTTCACCTGCCGCTCTGCCTTCCGGTGGATGGTCGAACACAGCCCGGAAGCGGCGGGTGAACTCTGGGTAATGGTCCCTCGCTGAATCTGGATCCTCCCAGACTGTGTTGGCCCACTCCAGGGCTTTACCCGAAAGGCAGGAGACGAGGACGTTGACGCTCTCCTCTCCCGAGGGAGTTGGGTGAACGGTCGCCTGGAAAAGCTCCAACTGGAGCAGGAACCCCTTACACCCGGCGGCCGTCCCATTGTATTCCCTCGGAAGCGCAAGCCGAATCCCGCTGGGGCAGGGCGCCGGCGGAGATGGTGGTGGTGCAGGTTGGAGAGTGGCGGAAGACGGGGTAGGGAGACCGCTCCTCTCCCATCTCTCCATTCTCGCCAACACTTGATCCATGGCCGTCCCCAGACGGTGTAGCACGGCTGTATGCTGTGAGACACGCTCCTCCATGGATGGGAGGGGCGCGTCCGCCTCTGCTGACTCCATAATATTGGGTGCGGGATTCTGTCAATACTCTCTAGGAGTGGTGGTGGGGGGGGGGGGGAGTCAGGCACAGGAGACCAAATATGCACTAGCAGAGCGTTTATTCCTGAGTCCAAAACTCCATGAAGAGGCATAAAAACCAGACAAAATAATCCACCCAAAAAGGCCGGAACGCAGTCCAGAAAGAAATGCCAGTCCACATAAGACAAAGAAAATATAACGCAACCCCAAAACCACGACAGGTAAAACAAAACAATCCCGCACGAACCCAACGTGGTAGGGCGAGACTAAATAACCCACTAATGAACCTAACTCAAAACAGGTAAAACACAGGACAGACAAAACCAAACGAAAAGGGAAAATGGGATCGGTGGCAGCTAGTAGACCGGCGACGACGACCGCCGAGCGCCGCCCGAACAGGGAGAGGAGCCACCTTCGGTAGAAGTTGTGACAGCAAAATATATATTTTTTAACAATTGTAATGTAGGCTATTACATGAGACATACTAACAAGGTGTTCTAAACCCATTATGTATCTTAGCAAATACCAGAGACATAATAATAACACATTCTTTTTCCATTACTCATGCTACTTTTTACGCTAATTAATCATCCTTTGACATCACTAAACCAAATCAGTGTGTGTGAACTCACCGTCCAATCACATGCCAGGTTGGACTGATTATGAAAGAAGAAAACCCCCAAATGTTACCAGCAACAGTGGGCTGCTTGTCTAGGAATGTGCTTTTGAAACCTTTTACTGCCAATTGTCTAAACAAGCCCATGCTGAATCATAATCTTGTAATAAAGAGCTTTTCTCTGCCAAAACCCCTTCTTTCTTTCTAGCAACATTGTGTACTACATCAGATGGGAAAGCAGCACCTTCAGTTTTCTGGTACAGTTTGTGCCAATGCCACATTCAGTGTTTGTTTTGTTTATTTCTCTTAGTGTTTGCTAGTATTTCTGTTATAGAATAGTATCAATCTATCAATCTAGTGTCAATCTATCATAGTTCATCATGATTGCAAAAGTGACAATAGTTTACCATATCACAGCTTTCAGCTGGTATGCCTTTGTCATTATTAAGTTCATGGTTGCTTAGGATCGGGAGAAGTTACCACCTGGGATGTTTCAGTATGGTGGAACCTGGAACTACCTTACTTTCCTCAACCTGGTGAGCTTAATTGGCATTTTGATTACAATTGGGAGTTGGATTCTAATGGATTGAAAGGTGATTAAAAATCAACAACATTAATGACCAAATTTTATTGTGAATTTAATTGATTTGAGATAGTCAGATAAAATTGATTATACTGTACGTGTTGTATTTGATCTGAACAGTAAACTAACTGTCCAGTGGAAATATCACTTTTAAAAGTTCATATTCTGTTAACTCATTCCTAAATAATGTTGTTGACTTATGCTATACTCGTATTTGTGGCCAAAGCATACATTTGAGAAAAAGATGTTTCAAAACCCCCTTCAAACTTATAACTCAAATAGTAAATTGTTTTCCTCATCAATCTACACACAATACCCCATAATGACAAAGCAAATTATACTTAAAAAAAAAACATAAGTATTCAGACTCTTTTCTATGAGACTCAAAATTGAGCTCAGGTGCATCCTGTTTCCATTGATCATGTCACATAAGTTGTCATGGAGAGAAGACCAAGGCGCAGCAGGTATGTGAATACTCATATTTAATTTTTAAAAAAGTAGTAAAATATCCACTGACAAAACAAATAACACGACAGCAACAGTTTGCAGGCTAATCAAACGCAGTGCAAAACAACTACCCACAAAACCAAGTGACAAACATACTCCTACATATATGACTCCCAATCAGGAACAACGATCCCCAGCTGTTCCTGATCAGGAGTCACAAGACCAACACAGAACATTCACACACACACAAGACTGCCACGTCTTGACCCCAAAACTACTACAACAGCTCCATCTGCTGGTCAGGACGTGACAGTACCCCCCCCCCCCCCTCAAGGTGCAGACCCCGGAATGCACCTAACAACAAAAAACAGCAACAAACAAAATCCCCAACAAAACCCATAAACAATAACCCCTAAACAATAAGGGAGGGAAGGGAGGGTGGCTGCCATCAACGACGGCACTGTGCTACACCCTCCCTCCCCAACCCACCTATACTGGAGGTGGCTCAGGTGCAGGACGTGGACCTTGCTCCACCCTCGGCGTCGCCCACTTCGGTGGAGCCGATAGCTGCGCCAGGCAGACAGGCCACTCGGGCTGGGCCGGAGGACAGGAGGGCCCCTCGGGCTGGGCCGGAGGACGGGCTGGGCCGGGGGGCAGTTGGGCCACTCTGGCAGCTCGGGGCAGTCGGGCCACTCTGGCAGCTCCGGGCAGTCGGGCCACTCTGGCAGCTCCGGGCAGTCGGGTCACTCTGGCAGCTCCGGGCAGTCGGGCCACTCTGGCAGCTCCGGGCAGTCGGGCCACTCTGGCAGCTCCGGGCAGTCGGGCCACTCTGGCAGCTCCGGGCAGTCGGGCCACTCTGGCAGCTCCGGGCAGTCGGGCCACTCTGGCAATTCCGGGCAGTCGGGCCACTCTGGCAGCTCCGCGCAGTCGGGCCACTCTGGCAATTTCGGGCAGTCGGGCCACTCTGGCAATTCCGGGCAGTCGGGCCACTCTGGCAGTTCCGGGCAGTCGGGCCACTCTGGCAGTTCCGGGCAGTCGGGCCACTCTGGCAGTTCCGGGCAGTCGGGCCACTCTGGCAGTTCCGGGCAGTCGGGCCACTCTGGCAGCTTCTGACTAGCGGGCGGCTGTGGCGGCTCCTGACTAGCGGGCGGCTGTGGTGACGTACGACTGGCTGACAGCTCTGGCGACTGTTGACTGGCGGGCAGCTCTGGCGACTGTTGACTGGCGGGCAGCTCTGGCGACTGTTGACTGGCGGGCAGCTCTGGCGACTATTGACTGGCGGGCAGCTCTGACGACTGTTGACTGGCGGGCAGCTCTGGCGACTGTTGACTGGCGGGCAGCTCTGGCGACTTACGACTGACGGGCAGCTCTGGCGACTTACGACTGGCGGGCAGCTCTGGCGACTTACGACTGGCGGGCAGCTCTGGCGACTTACGACTGGCGGGCAGCTCTGGCGACTTACGACTGGCGGGCAGCTCTGGCGACTTACGACTGGCGGGCAGCTCTGGTGACTGTTGACTGGCGAGGCTGGGCTGACGCACTAGACTCCTGATGCGTGGGGCTGGTACTGGACGTGCCATTCTGGAGACACGCACCTCCATGCTAGTGCGTCTAGCGGGAAACACCGGACCGAAAGGGCGCACTGGCGGTCTTGAGCGCAGGGTTGGCATCACCCCTTCCAGCTCGATGCCTACTTCGCCCTGGCACATGCGGGGCACTGGTACTGTGCCTACCGGCCTGAAAATCCCAGGCCTCACCACAGCCCCAACCCCAAAGCACGGGACCTGTCCAGTCTGCCCTACAAGGGTACGGGGAGCTGGCCTGGGGCTCCAATCTCGCCCCGCCAAATAGCCCTTGTGCCCCCCCCTAAAAAATTATTGGGGCTGCCTCTCGGGTTCTACCTGCCTCCCAGGCAGGTTGTCACAGTGGACCCGCAACTGCTCCCATGTCCAGTCAATCCTTTCCGTCAATACTTCCAGCGACCAGGAATCCATCACTCCCGAGCGCGCTGCTTCCAACATTCCTCCCTCACTTGCCTCTGTCCTCTTCTCCGCTGCATGGTCCTTTGGTGGTGGGTAGTTCTGTCACATAAGTTGTCATGGAGAGAAGACCAAGGCGCAGCAGGTATGTGAATACTCATATTTAATTTTTTTAAAAGTAGTAAAGTATCCACTGACAAAACAAATAACACGACAGCAACAGTTTGCAGGCTAATCAAACGCAGTGCAAAACAACTACCCACAAAACCAAGTGACAAACATACTCCTACATATATGACTCCCAATCAGGAACAACGATCCCCAGCTGTTCCTGATCAGGAGTCACAAGACCAACACAGAACATTCACACACACACAAGACTGCCACGTCCTGACCCCAAAACTACTACAACAGCTCCATCTGCTGGTCAGGACGTGACAGATCATCCTTGAGATGTTTCTACAACTTGATTGGAGTCCACATGTGGTAAATTCAATTGATTGGACATGATTTGGAAAGGCACACACCTGTCTATATAAGGTCCCACAGTTGACAGTGCAAGTCAGAGCAAAAACCAAGCCATAAGGTCGAAGCAATTGTCTGTAGAACACAGGATTGTGTCGAGGCACAGATCTGGTGAAGGGTACCAAAAATGTCTGCAGCATTGAAGGTCCCCAAGAACAGTGGCCTCCATTATTATTAAATGGAAGAAGTTTGGAACAACCAAGACTCTTCCTAGAGCTAGCCGCCCCACCAAACTGAGTAATCGGGGGAGAAGGTCAGGGAGGTGACTAAGAACCCGATGGTCACTCTGATAGAACTCCAGAGTTCCTCTGTGGAGATGGGAGAACCTTCCAGAAGGACAACTATCTCTGCAGCACTGCACAAATCAGGCCTTTATGGTAGTGGCCAGACGGAAGTCACTCCTCAGTAAAAGGCACATGACAGCCCACTTGGAGTCTGCCAAAAGGCACCTAAAGGACTCTCAGACCATGAGAAACAAGATTCTCTGGTCTGATGAAACCAAGATTGAACTCTTTGGCCTAAATGCCAAGCGTCATGTCTGGAGGAAACCATTTTTTCCTATGACAGATACCTTGTCTACCCAGAATAGCTAAATGTCTTCTTTCCTCTCTGAATGAACAATGCTATGGTCAGTACATTTAAATTACAGACACATGATTGTGAATGTAAAAGTTATGAATGTGGAAGTTGGCTGTTAAAACAGTACATATTGTACTATGTATTTACAATGTTTTTTTGTAGCACATTGTTGTTATGCCTATCTTACTTGGGGAGATATTGCTTCAATGTCATGTACCAAAAATGGCTTAGCTGCCTTAATGACCCTACACACTGCAGTAAACTACGTAAACGCAGCGACAGAGCGTAGTTTTCACACTTAGTTCTGCATACATATGTGTGGCTCAAATTTTGGAACGGACGGTATACGAGGTCGCTCTGTTTGAGCGAAATATGTAGCGGCCTTTAGGGGTCTTGGGCTTGGCTTACTTGGTCTGGTAAGTAAGGTAATTTATTAATCAGATACAAATGTATGTATGTATTGTTGATTTTAGCCTGGCTTGAAAAAAGAGGAGGCTGGATTTGGAACGGCGGCGTGTTTCAAACTTGTGGATTAGCCAAATGTGATCTGCAGGTGTCTTTATTCACACATTCAAGGCTGAAGGTGGCTGTGCAATGACCGGGCTGTGAATGGTGGAGACATGACGGAGGAGGGGGGTGAAAGCGAGGAGTTTGAGGACAGTGAGGAGAACCTCGTTAAATATGTCAGGACATAGCAATACGGATGGTGCGGGAGTGGTCCAGGAGTGGTCCAGGAGTGGTCCAGGAGTGGTCCAGGAGTGGTCGTGGGAACCACAGTACTGTTAACAGTGGCAACATGTCATTCAGGTTGAGCCCCACCTGTTTAGCTAAAAAAAAGTGCCTGTTTTGCATTTTATTTTGGCATTAATATGTGTCACATATCAGTTTGCAAGCAATGTAAAAAAAAAAAGATTGAGTTAATAAAGCCACATACGAACATGGTCTCTTTTTTGCTTTTGCCAAAATGCAGGTGTTTCAGCCTAGCTCAGTGCTTTCTGAGGTGGAGGGGCAGCCAGCGGAAAATACAGAGCGTAGGGGTTGGTCATCTTCTCTAGTTGTGCTGTGATTGGCTCAGTGTTCTGTCACTCATGGGGACACTACGTCATCTCAAAATCTACAGGAAGAGCTAGACAGTTCAAGCCCCCTTGTGTGGTGCCATAGAATTACATTAGAAGTGCTCATCCAAGAAGGCTCAAGGTCATTGGCAACAGGTAAAATGACGTCAAATCACATTATATCTACCATAGCTTTGATTGGACATCATACTTTCAAAATCTTAGCAAGCAAGCTAGACAAGCAGTCATCATGAATCGCGTCAACAATCTACTGGCAAATCCTTTTCAATCCTCGTCATATGAAGAGAAATTATACATACTGTATAATGTATCGGTGCTCATCGGCCATTGAACATAAACATTACACAACAAGTTGGAAATCACATCTTCAACAAGGAGTGGTTTGGAAGGAATATGTGGCTAACTGCAAAGCAATCACTACTTCCCTTGCCTGCTATTCGGTGGAGAGGGTGTGTGCTCCAAGTCTGGGTTTAAGGGTCTCTTTTCCAGGCTTAAAAGGACTGACGTCATGATACGACCTTGTTTTTTTTAGTAGTTCCCAGTTGTCTTAAAAGCACCATAAATCCAGAGAATGACAGACTTTGTTGACAACGTTTCATGACAAAATTTTCCCCCAAGAAGGACTGCTGCGCCACCTTGCTGTTCAAGTGAGCACAGCACAGTGGTGAGTCCAAAAATGTATTGTATGCTGCTGCATAAATTATGTGGTATGTAATGGAGATATGTATACTGTAGCTAAGAAAGTAATACTAAGTATATGTTGTGTAGTAAACTGTTAGTAGACAATGTGCCTCACCCTAATAATTTGGTACCTTTCCCCCTCATAACTTAGCCTACTGTTCTGACTTGGTGGTGCACATGTAGCCTATAGCCTGTTTTAGAGAAATGTCATAATTTAATATTGTAAGAGCATTGTCTACTTATTGTAAGATTCATTGTCTACTTATATGCCCCCTTAACTTATGCTACAGTTCTGACTTGGTGTACAGGGAGAACACTGTAAGAACGGCCCATGTTCTGAATTCTGTCGTTGTACATTTCAAAAGTGCTGAACAAATAGACATTAATGTCTTAATTGAAATTACGGATTGCCTCTTATCCGCACATCGTTCCTTTATGCCATCGTTTGTACATCTCAATTGTCAGTAGAAACCACATTTGATTAAGCAAGTCAGCCATCTTAGCTATGTTTTTTAAAAAGGCAGTAAATGAGGCTGAACTAATTGTTTTGCCGCCAGACAAGACTCTGCTGATAGCCAGGTGTAGCGGTGGTAAGGATTTTAAAAATATATATTTTTTACCTTTATTTAACTAGGCAAGTGTGAGGGAAAATTATGTATTCACCTTATTTGTTGGCTATGTAACAATTATTTACTTAACGAACAGTAAGATATTTCTGTCCTGCTAATGCTGTGTTTTATGGTCTCCACTCTAGCACCCTGCAGCTAGTCTGGGTGTTGACATGGGTTCTTGTTGGCATGTGGACTAATATGTTGTTGAGTTGTGTTCTTACACTGGTACAGTCATGCCCTATGAGAGATGTATGACTGCGCATGTGCGAAAATAAATAAAAGTGCATTTTCCCCCGTTCTGGTTAAGACACCAATGATGAACATGTGTGTTTATTCCTCCGTTAAGTAAACCGGTATTCCTGTCCTGAAGATGTCAGCACCAACAGGTTATGGGCCCAGGAGGGAACATGGAAGCCGATGGAATAGATTATATTTCGACGGAGATGAAAAAAACTACGAGTTATGGGAGACAAAGTTTTTGGGGCACTTGCGTTTGCTTGGGCTAAAGGCCGCCATATTGAGCGTGGATGAAGATGAAGAAGACAGAGAGAAAAATGAAGAAGCCTACGCCGAATTGATACAGGTTTTGGATGATAAAAGCCTTTCCCTGATAATGAGAGAAGCAGCAGATGATGGGAGAAAAGCGTTGAAGATATTGAGGGAACATTATGCAGGTAAAGGGAAGCCACGTGTGATTAGCCTCTACACTGAACTAACTTCTCTTCAGAAAGCCGCTGACGAAAGTGTTACGGACTATATCATTCGTGCTGAGACGGCTATTACAGCACTGAGAAATGCTGAAGAGACTTTGAGTGACGGGCTGTTGATTGCAATGGTTCTGAAAGGTTTGCCCGAATCATTTAAGCCGTTTGCCATCCACATAACGCAGAGTGACGAGCCGACAACTTTTGGCGAGTTCAAAACCAAGTTGAGGAGCTATGAAAGCACCGAGAAGTTTAGCGCCATTTCCACTGACGACAACGTGATGAAGGCAAGTAACATTAAAGTTAGCTGGCCAAGAGGGAGAGATAAAGGGACCGAGATAACCTGCTTCAACTGTGGCCAGAAAGGGCACAAGGCCCGGGAATGTACCGTTACTGGAGAGCGCAAAGAACGGAGAAAGTGGTGTAGTTTTTGCAAGAGCTCCACTCATACTGACGCAAATTGCAGACGAAAAAGAAGAGACAATGTGAAACAAGCAACAGATGCTGAAAGCCACTCATTTGCATTCAGAATAAGTGACTGTCAGGTTAGTGGACTGAAACAGAAAGGGCTGATGGTTGATACGGGAGCAACGTCACATATAGTCACGGACATCGGGAAGTTTAAGGAGTTTGACGAGACTTTCAAACCGGAAAAACATTCCGTGGAGCTGGCTGACGGAACAAGAACGAATGGTGTCGCGGAGAGGAGAGGTGCAGCGGAGGTTTACCTGAGAGACAACACGGGTCGTCGGGTAAAAACAACGCTGATGAAGGCGCTGTACGTGCCGTCGTTTCCACAGGACATTTTCTCTGTTAAAGCAGCGACAGCCAACGGAGCTTCAGTCAACTTTCGACAGGGGTGTAACAAGCTCATCCACAAGAACGGTACCACTTTTGACATCGAGGAGTACGATAGACTTTACTATCTTAACACTGTAAGTGATGAATATGATGATGGATGTCATGGGTGCTATGATATTCACACATGGCACAAAATTCTTGGACAATGTAATTTTGAGGATGTGTCAAAGTTAGAAAATGTGACAGAGGGAATGAAAATCACAGGTAAAATTGACAAATCTACCCTCAACTGTGAAATCTGCACTCAGGGAAAATTTGTTCAGAGCAGAAACAGAGAGCCTGATGAAAAAGCAAAAGCGGCTCTTGAGCTTGTGCACACTGATTTGGCTGGCCCTATTGAGCCAGAGGCGAAAGATGGGTTCAGATATACTCTAGCATTTACGGATGATTATTCAGGGGCAGTTTTTGTGTATTTCCTAAAAGCAAAGAGTGATACTGTAAAAGCTACTGAGAAGTTTATTGCTGATGTGGCCCCTTATGGGAAAATAAAGTGTGTCAGGTCAGATAATGGCACAGAATTCACAGCCAAAGAGTTCCAGTCACTGCTCAGTAAGAACGCCATAAGACATGAAACTTCAGCCCCTTACTCACCCCATCAAAATGGGACGGCTGAGAGAAATTGGAGAACATTGTTCGAAATGGCAAGATGCATGCTACTTGAAAGCAACCTACCAAAGAACTTGTGGACATATGCTGTAATGACTGCTGCAGTAATTCGCAATAGGTGTTACAATAAGCGTGTAGGACAGACTCCACACTACATGTTTACTGGGAGAAAGCCTGATCTTTCAAAGATGAAAGAATTTGGATCTGTTTGCTATGCATATAGACAGAACAAGAAAAAGTTAGACTCAAGATGTGAAAAGGGTATTTTTGTCGGGTATGATAAAAATAGTCCAGCATACCTAGTCTACTACCCAGACACTGGGAAAGTTCTTAAAAACAGATTAGTCAAGTGTGTTACAAAAGGTGTAGTCGAACACCAAACTCAGACAGATTTGGAAATCAGTGATGATCTTCATGGGGAGAGATTTGAAAACCCCATGCTGAAAGCCAAGATGGCAGATCAAAACTCAGAAGAGACACAAGATGTGCAAATTGAGACTTCAGATGGTCAGAGTCCACGCTATCCAGACAGAGCGAGGATGAAACCCCAGTACTTAAAAGACTATGAGTGTAAAGTGAAATGTGATGACCAGATACCACCTAGTGTTGACTACTGCTACAGAGTAATGTGCAATGCACCACAAACCTTCAAAGAAGCAACGATTTCACCAAAATCAGAGATTTGGGCTACTGCTATGAAGGAGGAGATGGATTCCCTTAGGGAAAATGATACATTCACATTAACCACACTGCCAGAGGGTAAAAATGCAGTGGGGGGCAGGTGGGTCTATGCGGTCAAAAACAATTCAGATGAGACTGAGACATACAAGGCAAGATATGTTGCAAAGGGGTATAGTCAAGTGGCAGGAATAGACTATAAGGAGACTTTTTCTCCAACTGCAAATATGACATCAGTACGCTGTTTGATGCAGCTAGCAGCTCAGTATGACTTAGAGTTACATCAGATGGATGTCAAAACAGCATATCTACATGCTCCTATTGACTGTGAAGTGTACATGGAGCAACCAGAGGGTTTTGAAGTCAGGTCAGATACAGGTGAGCAACTAGTCTGCAAACTGAACAAGTCACTGTACGGCCTGAAACAGTCAGGAAGGAACTGGAACAAAATGTTGCATGATCACCTTAGTGAAAATGGTTTTACACAGAACCCAGCTGATCACTGTGTTTATAACAAACAAACTGCAACAGAAAGGATCATTTTGATAATTTGGGTCGATGATCTAATTATCGCTGCTAGTGATAGTGACTCACTCACAAGTGTAAAAGAAATGTTACGTGAAAAATTTAAGATGAAAGATCTTGGGAGGCTTGGACATTTCCTAGGCATTGATTTTACACAAAGTGAAGGGAAAATAACGATGAACCAAACAAGGTATATAACCAAGATACTGGAAAGGTTTGGTATGTCAGACTGTAAAACAAGGTCAACACCATGTGAACAAAAACCAAACTTTGATGGTGATGGTGAACTTATTGATTCAAAAAGGTATCGTGAAGTGATAGGCAGCTTGATATATGTGATGACATGTACAAGACCGGATATCAGTTGGATTGTCAGCAAGCTGTCACAATACCTATCAGAACCAAAAGAGCAACACTGGATAGCAGCTAAACATGTGTTGAGGTACTTAAAGGGAACAATGAATCAGGAGTTGTGTTACAAAAAGGGGGTGGAAAAACTCAACCTCATAGCATATAGTGATGCTGATTGGGCAGCAGATCAAAGTGACAGACGAAGCATAACAGGGTATTGTTTTAGTTTAACTAAATGTGGACCTGTCATTTCATGGAGGTCTAAGAAGCAGCCAACAGTAGCTTTATCTACATGTGAAGCAGAGTACATGGCACTGGCTGCTACTACACAAGAAAGTTTGTACCTTGTACAGTTATTGGGCGAGATGGATAGTGAGTGCCAATATACACCAGTAACAATCTTTGAAGATAACCAAGGTGCAATTGCTCTGTCAAAGAACCCAGTGTGTCGTCAGAGATGTAAACATGTCGACATCAGATATCATTTCATTCGATCTGCACTCAGTGATGGTAAAATAAGTATTGAATATTGTCCAACGGCAGACATGGCTGCAGATGTTTTGACTAAACCTGTAACGAAGTTCAAAAATGAAAAATTCTTGGGTTACATGTTTGGAATATAAACTGACATTTGTGAGATGTATAACTGTAAGCTAAATGTGTTGATAAAGTTAGGTTGAATACGACTTGTACAGTATAAGAGCAAGTGGGGGTGTTGGCATGTGGACTAATATGTTGTTGAGTTGTGTTCTTACACTGGTACAGTCATGCCCTATGAGAGATGTATGACTGCGCATGTGCGAAAATAAATAAAAGTGCATTTTCCCCCGTTCTGGTTAAGACACCAATGATGAACATGTGTGTTTATTCCTCCGTTAAGTAAACCGGTATTCCTGTCCTGAAGATGTCAGCACCAACAGTTCTACTAGAGATGGCTTGAAGCTGACAATTGACTTGTGTTCGTCACGTCTGCTCCCGCTCTTCCCTTCCTCTGGCGCTTGAGGGCGCCAGATTATCCTGCATCACGCACTCCTGCCATCCATCACGCACACCTGCCTTCCCTTGTCACGCGCATCAGCGTTATTGGACTCACCTGGACTCACTTATCTCCTGTTTATTTCCTCCCCTATATTTGACAGTTCCCCAGCTCTGTTCCCGGCTGCTGCATTGATTGTCTTTTGTCTTAGTTTCTGTTTGCTGACGCTGTGCTTGTCTTGTTATATGTCCGTCATTTATTAAATGTTACTCCCCGTACCTGCTTCGTCTCTCCAGCGTCAATACATGTGACAGAATGCAGCAGCCACATACGAAGCATCGAGGAGTACTGGCGTTCCGGTTGGAATGGTGGCAGCGGCTCTGGGTCACCACCGATGGAACCGGGGAAGCCTAGCCATCTCATCGGTCTTTCACGCCCTAGCTGGCTCGAGAGGTTTCCTTGCCCCGGTTGGCTCGGAGGGCGTCCATCCCACGTCCGGCCTCAGCCGGATCGTCAGTTCTTGTTCGCCCAGCTAGTCCAGGAGTTTTTGTCTTTTGTGTTGTTGGTGACGTCGGGGTGGATCCCGCCGCCGATGGAACTGGGGGTGCCTAAGCCAGCCCGTCGGGCTTTCACGCCCAGGCTGGCTCGAGAGGTTTTCCGGCTCGGCGGCTTCCCATCCCACGTCACATTTTGTGGGCACCGTTTATCAGTTATAGTGCAATTCATGTATTGTTTAGTGTTGTGTAGTGGCTTTGCTGGCATGCATAAAAACATGTTTTATTTTAGTTTGCCCCACCAAGATTTACATGCTAAAATTGCCACTGAGCGTTACGTTAAGCATGTGTAAAAAACTATCTCGCAGCCAGCGCAGTAGCTATGAAAATGAGCAAGGACAAGAAGCAAAGCAAAGGAAACTTGCTTTGAGCTCCAAGACTACAGTGGTGAGTAGGGCTACAGAGCCCGACTTTAAAGTCCATATGCGGTTTTCAGGCGGATACGATGGGAAGATCAACCCTCAGACTGTCAGCAGCATTAAAATCTCAACTCGGGGAAATAAAAAATGCACGAATATTTCCGGATGGCAATGTCCTTCTCACATGTGCTTCCGAAGAACAACGCAGTAAGGCCTTAACCCTCACATTTGTGGCCAAACAAACCGTATTGTACCAAATATGGTGACCAGAAGTGGAGTAAAGGAGTTATATAGGCTACGGAGTTGCTACCGAGGTCAATGATGATGAGTTGAAACGTAACCTTGTTGGTGGGACTGTAGTTAAAGTAAAGAGATTCCAAAACAGCTGTGGTGAAGACCAGGTGCCAAGCACCACTGTAATGATTGTATTTGAAGATGATCTGCTGCCCGATTGTGTACATTTAGGATTCATGAGCTTCAGTGTGAGACCCTACATCCCACCCACTATGCGTTGCTACACGTGTCAAAGGTTTGGGGACGTTGCCACCTACTGCAAAGGAAAAGTCTGGTGCCCTAGGTGTGATGGGAGCCATGAGTACAATCAATGTGTAGAAGGGACTGAACCGAAATGCTGCAGTTGTGGTGGAAATCATAGCGTGGCATATGGCGGCTGCCTCGCCATGAAGAAAGCAAAAGTAATACAGCATTACAGAGTTACTGAAAGTGTCTCAAGCAATTTGCCAGTCATGCAGAACGACTCTCTCCTGACCATAGATAAACTGATCTTTGTAAGCCTTCTAACAGAAATAATAACATGCACTAGCTTTGTTGAGACCAAGACCGAGAAGACCCAACTTAGTCTCAATTGCCAGGAGGTATCTAGACATGCCAGAACTCACCCATGAGTTAATCAAACAGATCGTAGAAGAATATAGGCCTTCATGCACAGGAGCACACTTAACACATCCAGGATAAATGGGCCTACGGGTCCTGCAGTGCAATGCCAGGAGTCTCATTTCCAATAGACAAGAATAAAAAAATACATTGAGAACCAGAACATTAAACCAGATGTAATGCGTATCCAAGAAGCATGGCTTCCCCCCACCTTGACTACAACATTTCTGCTTATGTCAGAATGGAAAAAGACAGACAGAATGGTCATAGCGGAGGATGTGCTACCTTTTTAAGAGATGGCCTTGCATACAAAGAGATCCCCACTGTCACTCCCCTGGAATGTATAGTGGTGGAGGTGTGGTTAAATGTAGGCGCTTTGGTAGTGGTAAACTTTTACAACTCATGTATGAATCTTTCACAGGAAGAACTATAGAGGGTGGTAGTGGTGGTGGGCACCAATCACAATATAATATTGTGGTGTGGTGATTTTAACGCACATGACATTCTGTGGGCAAGTTTGGCAACAGATGGTAATGGTCGGGTGGTAGAGGATGTCATGGAGTCCTGTGACTTAGTCTGCCTAAATGACGGCTCAGGCACCCAAATTAATGTAGCCACCTCAACAATGTCTTGTATAGATCTTACACTGGTATCAAGTAGGTTAGTGGGAATATGTAGATGGGGAGTCCTAGCTAAATCCTTGGTAGGAAGTGACCATTTTCCTATATCATGCACTATCAGGTAGTGTGAAACAAGGGGTTGGTAACAACATGGTGGTGCTTCCATAGAGCCAAATGGGAAGAGCTCCAAAACAAGGCCAATGAAGAACTTAGCTCTTTCCCTAAACGCGGCAACTCTGATCAATATAATGAAACTCTAGTACCCAGTTTAATGAGAGCGGCTGAAGAATCCATCCCAAAGTGAGTGCCGTACGGCTGTCGAGGACAGAAACTGAGCCTTTAAAGCATTAAAAAACTCACATACTGTAGGTTCACAAAACTAATAGAGTATCAAAAAAAAAGAGCAATTGCAAGAAGAATCATACAGGTGGCAATGCTGACTTATTGGAGAAAGTAATGTGACAGCATTGGCCGGGAGACAAACATAAGGGACGTGGGGAATGATCAGGAAAATGAACGGCATCAATAGAAGACGGACCATCCCGACACTAACATCTGACGAGAAGACTGCATGCACAGATGAGGAGAAAGCAGAAATGTTAGTGCAGGCCTTTGCAGGTATCCACAACACTGCTGCATCTCTATGCCCAGAACACCTAAGAAGCAGGGAGATCATGCTGGAGACAAACTCAACAACACATTAGAGGAGGGCCATTAACACCAACCCGTTGGATGCAGAATTCTCTTTGGCTGAGATGAAGAAGGTGATTAAAGCAGCTGGCTGCTCAAGCCTGGGACCAGACCGAATATGCTATGAAATGTTCCGACACCTATCAGACAATTCCATACAAATGGTTCTCAGATTATGGGAAGGCCTGGAAACACACTGTAGTAGTACCCTAAACTGGGAAAAGACTCATCATCTGCAACTGCTTAAAAACTAATGGAACGTATGGTCACAGACAGACTGTCCAATGTCCTGGAGAGCAGAAATCTGTTACGAGGCAGTCAAAGTGGATTCTGAAAAGGTCGGCCCACTCTAGATGGAATAATGTGCTTAGAAACGTATACAGTATCCGTAAAGCACAGACCAACTGTCTTCTTTGACAACAACAAAAAAGCCTATGACTTATTGTGGCAAGAAGAACTTCTAATGAAGTTACATTTACTAGGTATAGGGGGGAAATTGAATAATTGATCGGTTCAACTCCATCAACCAGTCATGAGGTGGAGAATGGGACCGCCCAGGAAAGTGTGATCAGTCCAGCCTTTTTAACATTATGTTTAAGTATATTTTTGACTCTATCGAACCTAGAATTAAGACATCACTGTATGCTGACGTAGCAATATGGATGAGAAGCCACAATGTCTCCTTTGTGGCACAAAAAAATACAGGAAGATCACAGGAGTGGAAGAATGGTCTAAAAAATAGCTTTTTAATTTTTCTGCATTTGAAACCAAGTCTCTCTTTTTCACCGGGAGGAGCATTCCAGCAAACGTGACCAGCAAACGGGTTCCAGTAATGACATTTTTAGGGATGTGGTTTGACAGCACACTAACATGGAAACACCACATAGAACAAAAACTATTATAGTAAAAAGAAAGCTCTAAATGCAATGAGATGTCTTACCGGGTAGTCATGGGGGTACCCACTTATGAATGTATATTTCACTCTCATCAGATCTAAATTTGATTATAGCGCAGTGACCCAAGGGATATTAGAAAAGTTGGACGTTATCCAAGCCGCCGCCCTAAGAATAAGCTGTGGCGCATTTAAATCATCCCCTATATCCTCCCTACAAGTGAAAATGGGTGAGATGCCCTTATAAGACTACAACGACAAAAACTCTATTGCTTACTGGGCAACACTAAAAGGACACACCTGCACTCACATGGAGAAGTCTATCTTGGAGGACTGCTGGGAATACTCAACCCCGATAAAGAATATTTGGATGGAAGATCAAAAAATGTACTCAGGACCTAGGGGTGGAGGAGACCTGTGTGGGACCAACGGTATCCCTACCTTTGGTGCCACCCTGGCTCTTGACACCCCAAAAGTAGATTTTAACTTACAGGAGATGATTCGGGAAGGAGAGGATAAAGGGGTGGTAGGACTGCTGACAGCAGGGTATGTAAGGTCACAATACAACTTTGCAACACACATTTACACTGATGGCTCCAAGGATCCGGTGACAGGACACGTCTCAGCAGCCTTCTCTATCCCAGACATACAGTTCACTCAGAAAAAAAGACAAACAAATAACCTTTCAGTATTCACCTCCGAACTTATAGCCTCTCATCTGTACAGACTCTACCTCAGTCCTACAAACACTGGACTGAGGAAACAACCACAGCAGGCCAGACCTAGTATTCAAAATCTTACAGGCACCTCTTAGGATGCAACACCAAGCCATTACAGTCAACTTTCTTTAGGTCCCGGCTCACATGGGGGTGCCTGGGAATGACAGCGGCATAAGGAGCACTACATGACGACATCAACGTCATAGTTCCAATGTCAAAATCTGAAATAAAGTCAGTCATTAGAATCAAAATCACAGACAAATGGCAAAAAGGAATGGACAGAAGGGGAAAAGGAGGGCATCTATACTCCATCCACCCAATCTACAATAACCACAAAATACTCTCAAGACAATCAGAAACCATAATCACCCGTCTGCATATAGAACACAATGGCCTCAATCACTCTGTTCAAAAGATAGGAAAACACAACACAGGTTCAAGTCCTAACTGTCCAGCAGCAGAAACTACAGATCACATCCTCCTTCACCGCCATAAAACCCAAACGAAGAAGAAGAAATGTTATTGATCATGTGATTGAAGTTTTAACCCCCATTCCAAAGTCATTTGATCATTGAGTTATAATTCTGATTTGAAAATGCATGCTGACCCACTACACATACGATATATTGACAATAAGAATCAGACATTGTTCTGTATGTTGTTACACTGATGCACCTCCATTCTCCATCTCTCTTGTTCTGTAGGGGGATATTTATCTACTTGGCGGAAGGTCTTTGGGTGTATCCTCTCCTCAGGCTCCTTAGCACCTCTGGTGTGTTGGGGTTATTCCTCTTCAACATAACGGTGGTGAAAATGTTGACCTTCTGAGACACACCCTGAACAACTGCATCTGGGGAGTGACCTCAGCAGGCTAGAGCCATGAAGTCAGAAGTAGAAATGCCGTGCTAATGTTATAATAACCTCTCTTATTACTTTAGGAAATGGCAAGACAGTTACTAAAAGGAAATGAAACTCCAGTGGATGCTGCTGAGGGGAGAACGACTCATAATCATGTATGAAATGGTGTAAATGGAATGGCATCAAACCATGTGATTGATACCATTCAAATTATTCCGCTCCAGCCATTACCACGGGCCCGTCTTCCCCAATTAAGGTGCCATCAACCTTTTGTGAATTCAGCCCATGTTCCTCTTTCAAACCACCGGGGCCTGATACATTGTTGTCACTTTGATTTCCCCAACATACCTCAAGAAATACTGTATGTGTATGAATAGATATAGCACACAGGGTCTTGGGATATGTACTGTCCTCTGACAACATAGTTTCTAACTAACAAATCTGTCTGTAAGATATTGTGGGAAAACAGTGATATGATACTCTACCAAAAGTATTTAAAGAGATTGAAATTACTTAAACTTATGATGTTTGTGTTTCATGAAGATAGAGTTGTTCTTTTTAAAATAAATGTAATCAGCATATCACAATTAAAAAATAGAACTCAGTTGATCGGTTTAGTCCTTTCCTACCAGGAAGTTATCACATTTTCAAAACAATAATTTTCCACTTTCTAATTCTCTGGCTACAACTTGACCAAATGAGAATATGAGAGTATACACGAGGTGATAAAATATCTTAACAAGTGTTTTAACTTTTTGTCTTGAGATTGGAATATCATTATGTTTCCAGAAGCTGTATGAACACTTTTATATCGTACATATCTGTTAAGTGGAAATCATGAACAGTATGTGAGCTAAACCACAGTTTTTTCTGGGGGGGGGGGAAAGCAGCTAAATTCCTACAATTCTACCCATTTTGCCATGGGGCAAAGACTAATATGTGCAGTTTTATAACTAATCATTTCATTATTCAATAATTAACTAATAAATAAAAGGGCAGCACATCACTCCAATGACAACTGTGGGCCCATGAGTGGATCCTTCTTCATTCTCACATTGTCCGTTCATGTTTTTTGATATAGCTTGAACTTGCGTAGAAATAAATATTTTCCAGGGTACCAAATGTGATTGGCTCCAGAAATAACTGTGCCGTACATTTCCTGGTGCATTTCCTTGTGTGGATCCTTCAGGAAGTGCTACCACGCAGGTCCCTGTAGTCCTTGAGGTGTTGAAGATAATTGGGGTCTGCGTCTACCAATCCAACTGACAGGACTTTGGCCAACAAGTGATAGTCTTGTTCAGTTAACTGCAGAAGAAACTAATGTCAATTGATGATATTAAAGGATATATGAACCAGTTTTATTATCTAGTGTGTTATCAGAATATATACGTGGCCTGCATCAACTCCGCACCTTTTTCTTGTTGGCTTCCTTGTGTTCAGGATTTTGAGGATTTCCACCTTTATTTCTGCGCATCAAAGCATTTCTCTGTGAAAAAAGGTTACATGGACTTTTAGGATGAAGACTAGTGAACTGTGATTAGGACGACAATAATAATTTTACAAAGCTTTACTAATTTCAAAATGAGGTCACTCTCATGCTATGGGCCATAAATGGCTCTGTCTGTCATTTATCAAAATATGAATCTCTTTGTTGTCAAGACAGGGAACCATTTCCAAACATTTGAGCAAGCTGACACAATATATCCAAGTGTTGCATAATCTAACGATTAAAAAAAAACCCATGGCACTTTCAGTCAGTGTTAAGTCAAGGAATTATATAGGTAAATGGTAATGCACAATACATGATTTACAGATGTGTCAATTAAGCTCCCAATGATTACAGGAGAAAAAATGTAAAGATAAAAATGTTAAGGCTTAACAGTAAAATTGGAAGACACTGAAAATGTGTAATCTGAAAATCTAGAGTTAAGATGAGGTTGATAAGGAATCCTTTTCTGGTTTACACTTCCTTCTTAGGAAACATTTGATTTGCATACCCTGGAGGTTTCAAGAAACAAGTAGGGAAAATTATACTTCGAGAATTAATTATTTTGGGAATGCATTAACAGCAGTTTTAAATACAATATCACTAGTTTTGGTATTGGCAGTGAAACTTGTGATGTAGGAAATAAAGAGTACTCGCCTCTTTTAGGCCATTTGAAAAGCATATAATGATGCAAATGAGGCCAATGGTAATCTGTAAAGGTTTAATGGAAAAGAAACATTAGGTCAACATTTTATTTTCCCACATAAGGGCCTACGCCTTGTTATGATGAAGGATCTTAAAGAAAAAATACAGGTTGCACAATAGTCTAGCACTGCTTACCAAATCCAGAAGAAAGTATAGGTAATACCTAGCATGAACTACAATAGGAAGCTCAAATAAATGGTCCTTGTTTTTTGAGTAAAGAGTTTGAACTTACCCCTAATATGTACAACATGTGTCTCTCTCTGTAAATCCTTCATGTGAGGTATTCTTATCTTAAGTGAAGTGAAGTTTCCTGCTCCTACGCTTTAACAGACTACTCTCGCAATATGAAACTCCTACAAATAACCAGTAATACAGGTTTAACCGCATTTGTTAGGTATTGTTAAACCACAAAAGGCTCTAGTTATGCGTAGTGAGCTGGGCTATTACGTAAATAAATGTCAACTGATTGAATCAGGGTTATTTAATGATACACTCAACATAGCTATTGATTTTTTTGAATAGGCTACACCTAGAAACAATGCCTGCATAAGGTTAGGCTACTGTTATTTTGTGGAAAATCTTCACACCCATGTATATATAGACCCATTGGAAACGTTATAAAACCAAGTATGCAGTTACTCAAGGAATTCTTATAAAACCATAAAGTCTCAGGTGCAACTGAACCAAACCCCTAATTAATTGCTTTGTAATGATAAATGTACAATTTTAAATGCCCACATTTAATGCTGTCTCAAATCAGGGAGAGGAATGTAGCTTACATTAAAACGACATTAAAAACATTACATTTAGACTACATTAAATCCTATTTAAATGATTGTGTGCAGGTTTAATTGTCTATTTAGTTTTTATTATTTTGACTGTAAGTCGCTCTAGATAAGAGCATCTGCTAAATGACTTAAATGTAATGTAAATGACTGTGTAGTCTGTGCCTACACCCTTCATCACCATACCACTCATAGTGCTTGGGGTAGAAGTTGATACAGTATTCGGCACAGATGTAATATCCTCAGTTTGTCCTCAATGTCCTAAATATGTTATTGTTAGGAGGGAAACACAAAACGGACCTTAGATCAGTCTAATGGATCAGTGTCAAGGCGCAACGAGACATATTACAGAAAGGAGGATATATCAGAGAGGAGACAATCCCATTGGGCAATGAATGGAGGAACGTATAACGCCTCACCAAGCAGACTGTCGACCAATCGCGTTCACGTTGTCAAATATGCGTCACGCATTTGCTAAACTATCGTCATGAAATCACTTCTTAATTAAAAGTCAGGGTAGGAGGCGAGAAAACCTGCCTATTTTCTTCGATAGCATGTAATGTGACGATTCTAAAGCTTATACGATATTACAGAGAACAAGTTAATTATCTCACATCTCGGAAAATAATTGCAATGTACTTCTTGTTGACCAAGTCCATTCTAATTTTGGGTTTTGGAGCAGCGCCAATTGAACCATTCACGCCCTGATTCACCCAGAATGCACCGTGCGGCCCATTGACGATGAATGGGCAACATTCAATGTGCGTTAATACGATTCCAATGGAGTTTCCCGTCTCCTCAAAAATATCTCTGGTGCAACTTCTGCCGCATTCATGCGCTAGTAGAAACTAGGAAACTCTGAAATGTCCGACTTGCTAGGTGGCAGTAGTTATACACGTGCTGCTTCCAGTAAACCAACAACACAGAAATGTCTGAGTTTTCTAGTTCCGACTAGTAACATGTGAACGTTTGTTTTCCTTCTGTGTGTGTGACAGCCCATAGCAAACTAGTTTGGAATGTGGTGCTAGCAGTTGTCTGGTCTCAATAACTACCTACAATTTACACCTTCCGAGCAAATCTGGTCATCGACATTTAACTAATACAAGAAAAACATTTCAGACTTCTCGTGGCAACGTTCAAGTACCCCTGACTGCAGTTAGGGGCTGGGATCAATGTTTGACCCTGCCCACCAGTGTTTTTTGTCCATCTGTGGTTTGACAGTCACACTGAATACAAACACACACGTTTGCGCAAGGCACACATTGAATACAAACGTATTTCATTTTTGAAGATCATAAGAAATATTATATAAAGTGGTACCGGCACATGTGCTGTAACACTTTTTGTTTCATGCTATATTTGAGACAAGCTAATGATATTGTTGCAGTGAACAACAAACTTGTTATGTACGGTATGTCATGTACTTTGTTGATAAATGTTCTAAGTTTGTAATTATATTATTTCATTGAGCATATATACAGTTACTACCTATCCTGATTTATAATGCTATTTACTTTCCTTATGAGAATGGAGACAGACTATACAATATAGACATACTGACAAGCTGAATGTGTTAAGCTATACCAGCTCCAGTAGAGGTCAGAGACTCGGGTGACTTCTACGTCATCTTTACTAAACAAAATAACACAATTAACAATTGAACAATTAACACAGCAGACAAAAACAAGGTTTGACCCCTCCTCAAAAATGGCTTCACTCCTGCTCCTCAAAAGAGGCAAAGACAGTAATTTTCTTGTTGTCAACTGCCTCCACATAGAACATCTCTCCTGGTAACTGGAACAGGAATGGTTCCTTGAGGATAATATTTTGCTCTTCATCCAGTCCATCATACAACCATAGTTCCTTAAGGGTTGTAATGTGGTCTTCCCCGTCCATCCCAATTACTCTAGGGAGGGAAACAGTGCCTTTAAATGTTTGGAGTTCGCACCACCTTGCTGCCTCTAGGGTGTCCCTTAGAAGAACATCTGCTTCCATGAAGAAAAAGGAAGAATAAATATTAAGAGTAGTGCCTCATTGTGTGATTAAGACAAATTACACCCCACTTTCACAATACCACCATGCAAACAAAAGCCAGTATTACTAAAGGGGTTTTCAGTGATATCTATAACTACTCAACAAGTCATCACAACTATTATATCTTGCTATGCATCAAGCCTTCAGTATTACACACAGTAGACTGACTACATACCCAGTTCACAGATCCCAGTTCGCAGTGCATTTTGTTTTCAGTATCGTCTAGAAAGAAAACAGATTGTGGTCATTAAGAATGTAAAGAAACCTCGAGGGATGTGTGTACAAGAATGTACCTTACTTTAGCTAATAGCCTGTACAGTACCTGATCCTGCAGAGCTGGATGCTGATGTGACATGCTGTGACTTCTTGGGGGGACGTCTTCTACATCATCCTGAAATATATTGGCGAGGAAGGGGGGGGGTTAAGTCTTTAAACATTGGTTTAAGACTATACCACTCATCATATGAAACCTACCTGTAGTGTGTTTTGTTTTCGCCGCCTTTTTCGATCTTTCGCCGCCTTTTTCGATCTTTCTTTTTCGATCTTCTTCAGACCTTAGTGAGTGAATGACATACATTAAATATATTCAGGTCAGTCTGGCTACGGTGAAACAAGTGATTTTAAGGATGCCAATGAAAAGGTTTTATATTGTTCAAGACTTACGGCATTGGAAAGTTCTGCAGGGGAACTAGGCACCACCATCGCCTAATTTGCTGCATGTTTTCCTTTGAAAAAGAAAATCACACAATCGGATGAGTATCCCAAAAAACTCTTATGGTGATGAGAATTTAATAATTTATACATACCTCAGTGAAATCACACTCTGCTTCCATTGCAATGTGCAGAGCGTACTGTAAGATAAGAAAGAGTAGGTTGTTAAGTTTGATAGTTAGGATAACAACAATAATAATGATAATAGTAAATAATAATAATAATCCCCCCCCCCCCCCCAGGAATATATTTCAGGATGCAGAAGGCATCCCCCCCAAGAAGTAACAACGTCACATCAGCGTCCAGCTCTGTAGGAGTTTGATGTATGAATTGTGTATGTAGTGTAAAAACTGTAGGAAATAGGTCCCAAAAAGTGTCAAGAATAATAAACAAGAAAAATATGAGAAATAAAAATAGTGTGGTTTGGATGCTACAAGCACATAAATAATAATACACTTTTCATATGTTATAACAACAGAAAATAGGACTAATATCATATACTGAGTAGCCAGCATCTTACCATCAAAACAAACACCCCACAGCTGTTGAGAAACCTTGCTTTGGTAGGCCCTGTGGTGTGAACAAGGTACCATTTTCAATAAAGGAATGACAATCAAATGGTACAGTTCAGTGGAATAATTTAAAGAATGATCTAACCTGAACATCATCCACAACAAAAGTCCTCCAAGGTCCAGGGGACAAAATCTTGAGGGGCGAAGCTCGAGGGGCCTCTGGGGACTGTTTAAGGGCCTCTGGGTGCTCTTGAGGGGCCAATAGATGCTGATGGTATGTCATGTGCTTCAGAAACTGCTCTGTTGATTATTGTTGCCGTGTGTAACCGATGTGAAATGGCTAGCTAGTTAGCGGGGTGCGCGCTAATAGCATTTTAAACAGTGACGTCACTCACTCTGAGACCTTGAAGTAGTTGTTCCCCTTGCTCTGCAAAGGCCGCGGCTTTTGTGTAGCGATGGGTAATGATGCTTCGTGGGTGTCTGTCACGTCCTGACCAGTAGAGGGGGTAGTGGGGTCAGGACGTGACAGTTTTTGTGTAGGTGAATGTTTGATTGTTGATTTGGGACTTCCAATTGAAGGCAGGTGTGTTGAGTTGCCTTTGATTGGAAGTCCTATATAGGTGTGTGTGTTTTTCTTTGGGGTTGTGGGTGGTTGTTTTTGCACTGCTTTTATAGCCTGCAGAACTGTCACTGGTGTCACCCTTTTGTGTTGTTCCTGTGGATGCTCTACTCCTTTTGTTTTGGTAATAAAAAATGAGTATTCACATACCTGCTGCGCCTTGGTTCATTTCAGAAGACAGCCGTTACAGTGTCGGTTATTGATGTGTGCAGAGGGTCCCTGGTTCGAGCCCAGGTAGTGGCGAGGAGAGGGACGGAAGCTATACTGTTACGCGTGCAATAGCAACAATGAAAGTGTCACGTCCTGACCATATACTTAGGTATTTTTGTATTATATTTGGTCAGGACGTGGCAGAGTTATGTTTGGTTATGGTATAGTGGGGTTGTGAGTGTTGGGTTAGGTTCTAGGTTAGGTTTTCTATGTGTAGGTGGTATTTCTATGTGGAGTCTAGTGAGTGTATGTCTATGTTTGGTTAATTGGGGTTGTGACTCTCAGTTGAAGGCAGGTGTTGTCTATCTGCCTTTGATTGAGAGTCCCATATAGTGGGGTGTGTTTGTGTTTGGTATTTGTGGGTAATTGTATTTTGCACTGTGTTTCGTTTCACCTGTGAAACTGTCACCTTTCTCCTTTGCGTGTTTATTTTGTTTTGTCGTTTCCATCTATAATAAATATGATGTGGAACAGTCAACCCGCTGCGTATTGGTCATCGAGTGATTTCGACATATCTTCCGATGAGGGAGAATATGAGGAGCGTGACAGAATTACCCACCAACAACGGACCAAGCAGCAGAGGAAGGAGCAGCACAAGGAGAGGCACCAGGAGAAAGGCTATCTGGAGTCATGGACTTGGGAGGAAATCCTGGACGGGAAAGGACCATGGACTAAAGCTGGGGATTATCGCCGCCCACAGTGGGAGATCGAGGCGGCGAGAGCTGAGAGGCGCTGGTATGAGGAGAGGGAGCGCAACGGACACGGGAGGCAGCCCCACAATTTTTTTGGGGGGGGGCACACGGGGAGATTGGCGGAGTCAGGTGGTAGACCTAAGCCAACTCCCCGTGCTTACCGGAAGCAGCGTGGTACTGGTAAGACACCGTGTTATGCTGTGGAGCGCACGGTGTCCCCAGTGCGCGTTCAAAGCCCGGTGCGCTACATACCAGCCCCCCGCAAGTGCTATGCGAGTGCAGGCATCGAGCCAGGGCGGATGGTGCCAGCTCAGCGCGTCTGGTCTCCAGTGCGCCTCCTCGGTCCAGGTTATCCTGCGCCAGCGTTGCGCACTGTGTCTCCAGAGCGCTGGGAGGGTCCAGTTCGCCCAATGCCTGCTCTCCGCCCGTGCCGGGCCAAAGTGGGCATTCAGCCTGGAGTGTGGGTAAAGAGTGTCCGTACCAGAACTCCAGTGCTCCCCCACAGCCCGGTTTATCCTGTGCCTCCTCCTCGGACCAGGCCTCCAGTGGGTCTCCCCATCCTGGTCCATCCTGTGCCACCTCCCAGGACCAGGCCTTCAGTGGGTCTCCCCATCCTGGTCCATCCTGTGCCACCTCACAGGACTAGACCTCCAGTGGGTCTCCCCATCCTGTTCCGTCCTGTGCCACCTCCCAGGACTAGGCCTCCAGTGGGTCTCGCCAGTCAACAGTCGTCAGAGCTGCCCGCCAGTCAACAGTCGTCAGAGCTGCCCGCCAGTCAACAGTCGTCAGAGCTGCCCGCCAGTCAACAGTCGTCAGAGCTGCCCGCCAGTCAACAGTCGCCAGAGAGGTCAGACTGCGCTGAACTGCTGGAGTGGCCAGACTGCGCTGAACTGCCGGAGTGGCCAGAATGCGCTGAACTGCCGGAGTGGCCAGACTGCGCTGAACTGCCGGAGTGGCCAGACTGCGCTGAACTGCCAGAGTGGCCAGGGACGCCCGCCAGCCCGGTGAGTCCTGTGCCTACGCCTAGGGCCAGGCCTCTGTCATGTCTCCCCAGCCTGGTGAGTCCTGTGCCTGTGCCCAGGGCCAGGCATCCATCATGTCTCCCCAGCCTGGTGAATCCTGGGTCAGTGCCGTCGGAGCCGCCAGGGACGCCCGCCAGCCGGGCGCCGCCAGGGACGCCCGCCAGCCGGGCTCCGCCAGGGACGCCCGCCAGCCGGGCGCAGCCAGGGACGCCAGGGTGCGGTCCAGAGTATCCGACACCGGTGTGCGGCCCAGAGGATCCGACACCGGGGTGCGACCCAGAGGATCCGACACCGGGGTGCGGCCCAGAGGATCCGACACCGGTGTGCGGACCAGAGTATCCGACAACAGCTTGCGACCCGGGACTGAGGGGAGCTGCCTGTGACCCAGAACCGGGTGAGTCTGGTCACAATTCTAAAGTAAAGTTGATTAACTATGACTGTGATGATTCTGCCTACAACCCAGAACCGAAGGAGTCTGCTTACAGCCTGGGACCGAAGGAGTCGGCCCACGAACCAGAACCAAAGAAGTCTGCCTACTGTCCTAAGCCCAACAGGTCTGTCTACGGTCTGTTGGACAGTAGGCCAGAACCGGAGCCACCTCCAATATAGGTGGGTTGGGGAGGGGGGGTGTAGCACTGTGCCGTCGTTGACGGCAGCCACCCTCCCTTCCCTCCCTTTAGTTAGGGGGTTAATTGTGTGTTGTTGTTTATTTTTTCTGTTGGTTTGGTGCATTCAGTGTATGCACCTTTGGGGGGGGGGGGTAATGTCACGTCCTGACCATATACTTAGGTATTTTTGTATTATATTTGGTCAGGACGTGGCAGAGTTATGTTTGGTTATGGTATAGTGGGGTTGTGAGTGTTGGGTTAGGTTCTAGGTTAGGTTTTCTATGTGTAGGTGGTATTTCTATGTGGAGTCTAGTGAGTGTATGTCTATGTTTGGTTAATTGGGGTTGGGACTCTCAGTTGAAGGCAGGTGTTGTCTATCTGCCTTTGATTGAGAGTCCCATATAGTGGGGTGTGTTTGTGTTTGGTATTTGTGGGTAATTGTATTTTGCACTGTGTTTCGTTTCACCTGTGAAACTGTCACCTTTCTCCTTTGCGTGTTTATTTTGTTTTGTCGTTTCCATCTATAATAAATATGATGTGGAACAGTCAACCCGCTGCGTATTGGTCATCGAGTGATTTCGACATATCTTCCGATGAGGGAGAATACGAGGAGCGTGACAGAAAGTGTGTCGCATTTCTACAACTGAAGCCACACTTTATGATTATGAACTCTGAAAAAGAGGAATAACAGTAAAGTAGCAAGTTATAAAATTAAATTAAATACCCTGATGTAACTGGAAAAATAGGGCAAATTCAAAAACGTGAAAATCAAATATATTCAATAAACAAAGAAAGAAAGAAATAGTACCTCTGTGCTTCACTGAAGCATGACCTTTGATGTGGTTGTTGACCATATATTGTTCGGTCTTATATGTGCAGAAGGGGCAGTGATTGTCACACCCTGATCTGTTTCACCTGTCCTTGTGCTTGTCTCCACCCCCTCCAGGTGTCACCCATCTTCCCCTGGGTGTTTATACAGTTGAAGTCGGAAGCCAAATACATTCAAACTCAGTTTTTCACAATTCCTGAGATTTAATCCTAGTAAAAATGCATTTCTGAACATAACGGGCCAATTTCAAATGAGATTTTTGAACATAAAGATGAACTTTATCGAACAAAACACACATTTATTGTCTAACATGGAGTCCTGGGTGTGCCATCCGGTGAAGATCATCAAAGGTTAGTAATTAATTTGAATGCTATTTCTGTCTTTTGTGACACCTCTCCTTCTTTGGAAAATGGCTGTATGGTTTTCTGTGGCTAGGCGCTGACCTAACATAATCACATGGTGTGCTTTTTGCTGTAAAGCCTTTTTGAAATCAGACACTGTGGCTGGATTAACAAGACGTTTATCTTTAAAATGGTGTATAATACTTGCATGTTTGAGGAATTTTAATTGTGAGATTTCTGTTTGAATTTGGCGCCCTGCAATTTCACTGGCTGTTGGCGAGGTGGGACGCTTTTTAACTTATTCTGGGGAGGTTCCCATTGCTTGGAAGGCAGCCACGGTTCGTCCTTTATTTAAAGGGGGAGATCAAGCTGATCCCAACTGTTTATAGGCCAATTTCTATTTTGCCCATATTATCAAAAGTGTTGGAAAAACTTGTCAATAATCAAGAGATTGGCTTTCTTGATGTCTGTAGTATTCTCTCTGTTATGCAATCTGGTTTCCGCTCAGGTTATGGATGTGTCACTGCAACCTTAAAGGTCCTCAATGATGTCACTATTGCCCTTGATTCTAAGCAATGTTGTGCTGCTGTTTTTATTGACTTGGCCAAAGCTTTTGATACGGTAGACCATTCCATTCTTGTAGGCCGGCTAAGGAGTATTAGTGTCTATGAGGGGCCTTTGACTTGGTTTGCTAACTACCTCTCTCAAAGGGTGCAGTGTATAAAGTCAGGATCTGCTGTCTCAGTCACTGCCTTTCACCAAGGGAGTAACCCAAGGCTCAATCCTAGGCCCCACGCTCTTCTCAATTTACATCAACAACATAGCTCAGGTAGTAGGATGCTCTCTCATCCATTTATATACAGTCTTATACACAGCTGGCCCCTCCGCGGATCTTCCCAATGCTCTACAACAAAGCTTTCTTAGTGTCCAACAAGCTTTCTCTATCCTTAACCATGTTCTGAACGTCTCCAAAACAAAGGTCATGTGGTTTGGTAAGAAGAATACCCCTCTCCCCACAGGTGTGATTACTACCTTTGAGGGTTTAGAGCTTGAGGTAGTCACCTCATACAAGTACTTGGGAGTATGGCTAGACGGTACACTGTCCTTCTCTCAGCACATACAGGTGAAGTCTTAGCCAAATACATTTAAACTCAGTTTTTCACATTTGCTGACATTTAATCCTAGTAAAAATTCCAGTTAGGATCACCACTTTATTTTAAGAATGTGAAATGTCAGAATAATAGTTATTTATTTCAGCTTTTATTTATTTATTTCAGCTTTTATTTCTTTCATCACATTCCCAGTGGGTCAGAAGTTTACATACACTCAATTAGTATTTGGTAGCATTGCCTTTAAATTGTTTAACTTGGGTCAAACGTTTCGAGTACCCTTCCACAAGCTTCCCACAATAAGTTGGGTGAATTATTTTGCCCATTCCTCCTGACAGAGCTGGTGTAACTGAGTCAGGTTAGTAGGCCTCCTTGCTCGCACACGCTTTTTCAGTTCTGCCCACAAATATTCTACAGGCTGGAGGTCAGGGCTTTGTGATGACCACTCCAATACTTTGACTTTGTTGTCCTTAAGCCATTTTGACCTTAACTTTGGAAGTTTGCTTGGGGTCATTGTCCATTTGGAAGACCCATTTGCGACCAAGCTTTAACTTCCTGACTGATGTCTTGAGATGTTGCTTCAATATATCCACATAATTTTCCTGCCTCATGATGCCATCTATTTTGTGACGTGCACCAGTCCATCCTGTAGCAAAGCACCCCCACAACATGATGTTGCCACTCCCGTGCTTCACGGTTGGGATGGTGTTCTTCGGCTTGCAAGCCTCACACTTTTTCCTCCAAACATAATGATGGTCATTATGGCCAAACAGTTCTATTTTTGTTTCAGCAGACCAGAGGACATTTCTCCAAAAAGTACGAAGTTTGTCCCCATATGCAGTTGCAAACCGTAGTCTGGCTTTTTTATGGCGGTTTTGGAGCAGTGGCTTCTTCCTTGCTGAGCGGCCTTTCAGGTTATGCCGATATAGGACTCGTTTTACTGTGGATATAGATAGTGTTATACCCGTTACCTCCAGCATCTTCACAAGGTCCTTTGCTGTTCTGGGATTGATTTGCACTTTTCGCACCAAAGTACATTCATATCTAAGAGACAGAATGCGTCTCTTCCTGGGCGGTATGATGGCTGCGTGATCCCATGGTGTTTATACTTGCGTACTATTGTTTGTACAGATGAACGTGGTACCTTCAGGCATTTGAAAATTGATTTTCCCATGATGTCAAGCAAAGAGGCACTGGGTTTGAACGTCAGCCTTAAAATACATCCACAGGTACACCTCCAATTGACTCAAATTATGTAAATTAGTTTTATCAGAGCTTCTAAAGCCATGACATCATGTTCTGGAATTTTCCAAGCTGTTTAAAGGCACAGTCAACTTAGCGGAACGCCTCACCAATATCCAATAGTATAGCGTGGCGCGAAATACAAACACCTCAAAAATGCTATAACTTCAATTTCTCAAACATATGACTATTTTACACCATTTTAAAGATAAGATTCTCGTTAATCTAACCCCACTGTCCGATTTCAAAAAGGCTTTACAGCGAAAGCAAAACATTAGATTATGTCAGGAGAGTACCCTCCCAAAAATAATCACACAGCCATTTTCAAAGCAAGCATATATGTCACAAAAACCAAAACCACAGCTAAATGCAGCACTAACCTTTGATGATCTTCATCAGATGACACTCCTAGGACATTATGTTATACAATACATGCCTGTTTTGTTCAATCAAGTTCATATTTATATCAAAAACCAGCTTTTTACATTAGCATGTGATGCTCAGAACTAGCATACCCACCGCAAACCTTCGGTGAATTTACTAAATTACTCACGATTAACATTCACAAAATACATAACAATTATTTTAAGAATTATAGATACAGAACTCCTTTATGCAATCGCGGTGTCCGATTTTAAAATAGCTTTTCGGTGAAAGCACATTTTGCAATATTCTGAGTACATAGCCCGGCCATCACGGCTAGGTATTTTGACACCCACCAAGTTTGACCCTCACCAAACTCAGATTTACTATAAGAAAAATTGGATTACCTTTGCTGTTCTTCGTCAGAATGCACTCCCAGGACTTCTACTTCAACAACAAATGTTGTTTTGGTTCGAAATAATCCATAGTTATATTGAAATGGCTCCGTTTTGTTCATGCGTTCAGGTAACTATCCGAAGGGTGACGCGCCGGCGTATTTCGTGACAAAAAATGTCTAAATATTCCATTACCGTACTTCGAAGCATGTCAAACGCTGTTTAAAATAAATTTTTATGCGATTTTTCTCGTAAAATAGCGATAATATTCCAACCGGGCGATGTTGTATTCGTTCAAACACTGAAAGTAAAACATGGAGTCGTCTCGTGCACGAGTGCTCCAGTGTCATTGTTCTCAGAAGGACCACTCACAAAAACACCTGCTGTTTTTCGCCCAGAGACTGGAGAGCTCTCATTCCACTATCTGGCGCCTTCCTAGAGCCAATGGAAGCCTTGGAAAATGTCACGTTACAGCAGAGATGCTGTATTTTTGATAGAGATGCCCTAGTAGGAGAACAAATTGTCAGACGGGGCACTTCCTGTATAGAATCTTCTCAAGTTTTGGCCTGGCATATGAGTTCTGTTATACTCACAGACACCATTCAAACAGTTTTAGAAACTTTAGAGTGTTTTCTATCCAAATCTACTAATTATATGCATATTCTAGTTTCTGGGCAGGAGTAGTAACCAGATTAAATCGGGTACGTTTTTATCCGGCCGTGAAAATACTGCCCCTATCCCTAACAGGTTTTAAAGGCACGGTCAACTTAGTGTATGTAAACTTCTGACCCACTGGAATTGTGAAACAGTGAATTATAAGTGAAATAATCTGTCTGTAAACAATTGTTGGGAAAGTTACTTGTGTCATGCGCAAAGTAGATGTCCTAACCGACTTGCCAAAACTATAGTTTGTTAACAAGAAATTGGTGGAGTTGTTGAAAAATGAGATTTAATAACTCCAACCTAAGTGTATGTAAACTTCCGACTTCAACTGTACCTGTTTTCTGTCTCTGTGCCAGTTCGTCTTGTATGTTCCAAGTCAACCAGCGTGTTTTTCCCTTGTGCCTGCCTTTGCTATTCTCTTCGATAGTCCTCCCGGTTTTGACCCTTGCCTGTTTTCTGGACTCTGTAGCTGCCTGCCCTGACCTCAATCCTGCCTGCCACACTGTACCTCCTGGACTCTGAACCAGTTTTTACCTTTTGCCTGTCCTCGACAATTCTCTAGCCTACTCCTTTTGGATTATTAATAAATATCAAAGACTCAAACCATCTGCCTCCCATGTCTGCATCTGGGTCTTGCCTTGTGCCCTAATAGTGATGAAGTTGACTGCTGCTGCATTTAAACATTTTGGGACTCTCGCCTTCCAATAACACTCTAACGTGTCTCTATACATCAAAGAAAATAAGTATAGACATAAAAGGCATGATAATTAGAAAGGCATAAAATAAGCAATAGGCATTTAATTTCATTATTGTATATACTATGTGTAGGCTGTGTAGACCCGCTGTGTAGACTCGCTATGTGTAACTTAGGAATGGGCGTCGGCATCAACGATACACATTTAGAGCCAGCCAAACACAACAAGGCATACATTGAAGAAACACAGAAAACCAACGATCAAATTGATTACATAACTGTACAGTCGTGGCAAAAGGTTGAGAATGACACAAATATTAATTTTCACAAAGTCTGCTGCCTCAGTGTCTTTAGATATTTTTGTCAGATATTACTATGGAATACTGAAGTATAATTACAAGCATTTCATAAGTGTCAAAGGCTTTTATTGACAATTACATAAAGTTGATGCAAAGAGTCAATATTTAGTGTTGACCCTTCTTTTTCAAGACCTCTGCAATCTTCTCTGGCATGCTGTCAATGAACTTCTGGTCCACATCCTGACTGATGGCAGCCCATTCTTGCATAATCAATGCTTGAAGTTTGTCAGAATTTGTGGGTTTTTGTTTGCCCACCCGCCTCTTGAGGATTGACTACACGTTCTCAATGGGATTAAGGTCTGGGGAGTTTCCTGGCCATGTACCCAAAATATCGATGTTTTGTTCCCCGAGCCACTTAGTTATCACTTTTGCCTTATGGCAAGGTGCTCCATCATGCTGGAAAAGGCATTGTTCGTCACCAAACTGATCCTGGATGATTGAGAGAAGTTGCTCTCAGAGGATGTGTTGGTACCATTCTTTATTCATGGCTGTGTTCTTAGGCAAAATTGTGAGTGAGCCCACTCCCTTGGCTGAGAAGCAACCCCACACATGAATGGATGCTTTACTGTTGGCATGACACAGGACTGATGGTAGCGCTCACCATGTCTTCTCCGGACAAGCTTTTTTCCAGATGCCCCAAACAATCGGAAAGGGAATTCATCAGAGAAAATTACTTTACACCAGTCCTCAGCAGTCCAACCCCTGTACCTTTTGCAGAATATCAGTCTGTCCCTGATGTTTTTTCTGGAGAGAAGTGGCTTCTTTGCTGGCCTTGACACCAGGCCATCCTCAGTCTTCGCCTCACTGTGCATGCAGATGCAATCACTCCTGCCTGCTGCCATTCCTGAGCAAGCTCTGTATTGGTGATGCCCTGATCCCGCAGCTGAATCAACTTTAGGAGACGGTCCTGGCGCTTGCTGGACTTTCTTAGGCGCCCTGAAGCCTTCTTCACAATTGAACCGCTCTCCTTGAAGTTCTTGATGATCCGATAAATGGTTGATTTAGGTGCAATCTTACTGGCAGCAATATCCTTGCCTGTGAAGCCCTTTTTGTGCAAAGCAATGATGACGGCACGTGTTTCCTTGCAGGTAACCATGGATGAGAGGAAGAACAATGATTCCAAGCACCACCCTCCTTTTGAAGCTTACAGTCTGTTATTCGAACTCAATCAGCATGACAGATTGATCTCCAGCCTTGTCCTCGTCAACACTCACACCTGTGTTAACGAGAAAATCACTGACATGATGTCAGCTGGTCCTTTTGTGGCAGGGTTGAAATGCAGTGGAAATGTTTTTTGGGGGATTCAGTTAATTTGCATGGCAAAGAGGGACTTTGCAATTCATCTGATTACTCTTCATAACATTCTGCAGTATTTGCAAATTGCCATCACACAAACTGAGGCAGCAGACTTTGTGAAAATTAATATTTGTGTCATTCTCAAAACTTTTGGCCACAACTGTACATGTAAACCTAGGCTTACTGCTCAAGTAGGCAAATTTGTCCAAATAAGATTCCCTCGTTGTAAGCAATTAGCTAGCTCACATGCAAAAAGGTGCTATTGCTAATTAGCTAGCTCACGTGCAAATGGGTGCGAATTAACGCTATGCTAATATCGGTGCAGTAATTGGTTGCAAAAAAATATACCACTGCGCTGGTATAACATGAATATTACAAAGTACATTATGCATAATGACAGTCTCACTTACTTCGGTGGTTTATATTTTTATCCATGTAGGTTAGGTTCAATTAAGTTTTGCTTTCGTTGACGTTGATACCTTTGACGTGAACCACAACTTGGGTGACCTTGAAGGAGACGGGAAGGGTTTGCAACCATTGAATTGTCTAACAACAGGTAAGCTGAACCCATTTGCGGCACACAAAGCCGGGTATGGGCACCTGCTAGTTAGTTAAAGACATGAATAACCTGTGAATGTCTGTCCTGATTAACAGCCAGTTTGTTAGCATGCAGACCCTCCCTGGCTGCATGCTGACAGCTGAACGGTGGACAGCTGCAGCTAGCTAGCTGCCTTATGTTGTGAAATAATAATGAAGCAGCATAATTGGAGGCTTCATGTGCCCTCTTAGATGGTAAGTTACCTCTGTACTTTAATTTGAATTACTTGTTTACTCAATTTCCAAGTGTGTGATGTCCCCTTGACACTTGCCCTAGAATATTTGTATAATTCCATGTTGTAGATACTAGTAGAATCAGTCATTAATTCATCCCCTTCATCTAGTGTAGGTATTGTTCAATGTTGGTCCTGGAGGGCCAAAACACTTATTTTTTTGTTGTATTTTACCCCCTTTTTGAATTACAATATTGTTTCATCGCTGCAACTCCCCAACAGGTTTGGGAGACGCGAAGGTCGAGTCATGCGTCCTCCAAACCATGACCCGCCAAACCGCGCTCCTTAACAGCTGCCCACCAGCTGCACAAATGTGTAGGAGGAAACACCATTAAACTGACAACCGAGGTCAGCCTGCAGGCACCCGGCCCGCCAGAGCGCAATGACCCAAGTAAAGCCTCCCCTAACCCGGACGACGCTGGGCCAATTTTGCACCGCCTTATGGTACTCCCGGTCACGGCCAGTTGTGAATCAAACCCAGGTCTGTAGTCTGCGATGCAGTGCCTTAGACCACGCTGCCACTTGGGAGGACCCTGGTTTTTATCTTCTAATTAGGGACTGATTCACCTGGGAGACCAGGTGAGCTCAATTAACTACCAGGTAGAAACAAAAAGTGTTTCGGCCCTACAGGACCGGAATTAAACAGCCCTGACCTAGTGGGAAAACCTATTGGGAAATCCACTTACTCACCCATTTTTGTGCTGTGTAATTGCCCATGATAACACACTAAACACGCACACCTGGCGGTCAGAGGAATTCCAATCTCATAGCATTCACTTGGATTAGATTCCTGACTTGCTCAATGGCAATGTATTGAAATAATTTTGCAAGTAAACTTGGACTAATCCTTTTGAAAACAGACAACTGACACTTTAGTGACATTTTAACTGGCATCTATAACACATTTGAGATAATAACCTAACTGCACTGAGGTGTAGATGTTCTTCCAGTCCTTTCTATCTAGAGCAGTGGTTCCCAAACTGTGGAACTCAGTCCGGCTTTCAACATACTCTTCAAAGTTGTAATAGAATGCACATTGTGCAATTTCGAAATTGGGTAGTGCATCATCAGTTTTCTTCTTGTCATGTCAGTCTTTGCATACCTAGAGAACTATTTATAATTTGTCTGAAATGTCCATATCAAAATCATATACTGCACAACACTAGATTATCAGATTCGTATAAGTAAATAAGTCAGTTCATGAATATATATTTGATCAGATCATATACAGTTGAAGTCGGAAGTTTACATACACTTGGAGTCATTAACTTGTTTTTCAACCACTCCACAAATGTCTTGTTAACAAACTATAGTTTTGGCAAGTCGGTTAGGACATCTACTTTGTGCATGACACAAGTAATTTCCCAACAATTGTTTACAGACAGATTATTCACTGTATCACAATTCCAGTGGGTCAGAAGTTTACATGCACTAAGTTGACTGTGCCTTTAAACAGCTTGGAAAATTCCAGAAAATGATGTCATGGCTTTAGAAACTTCTGACAGGCTAATTAACATCATTTGAGTCAATTGGAGGTGTACCTGTGGATGTATTTCAAGGCCTACCTACATTCAAACTCAGTGCCTCTTTGCTTGACATCATGGGAAAATCAAAAGAAATCAGCCAAGACCTCAGAAAAACATTTGTAAACCTCCAAGTCTGGTTCATCCTTGGGAGCAATTTCCAAACCCCTGAAGGTACCACGTTCATCTGTACAAACAATAGTACGCAAGTATAAACACCATGGGACCAGGCAGCCGTCATACCACTCAGGAAGGAGACACGTTCCATCTCCTAGAGATGAACGTACTTTGGTGCGAAAGTGAAAATCAATCCCAGAACAACAGCAAACGACCTTGTGAAGATGCTGGAGGAAACAGGTACAAAAACATCTATATCCACAGTAAAGCGAGTCCTATATTAACATAACCTGAAAGGCCGCTCAGCAAGGAAGAAGCCACTGCTCCAAAACTGCCATAAAAAAGCCAGACTACGGTTTGTAACTGCACATGGGGACAAAAATCGTACTTTTTGGAGGAATGTCCTCTGGTCTGGTGAAACCAAAATAGAACTGTTTGGCCATAATGACCATCGTTATGTTTTGAGGAAAAACTGAGGCTTGCAAGCCGAAGAACACCATCCCAACCGTGAAGCACAGGAGTGGCAGCATCATGTTGTGGGGGTGCTTTGCTGCAAGAGGGACTGGTGCACGTCACAAAATAGATAGCATCATGAGGCAGGAAAATTGTGGATATATTGAAGCAACATCTCAAGACATCAGTCAGGAAGTTAAAGCTTGGTCGCAAATGGGTCTTCCAAATGGACAATGACCCCAAGCAAACTTCCAAAGTTATGGCAAAATGGCTTAAGGACAACAAAGCCAAAGTATTGGAGTGGTCATCACAAAGCCCTGACCTCCAGCCTGTACAATATTTGTGGGCAGAACTGAAAAAGCGTGTGCGAGCAAGGAGGCCTACTAACCTGACTCAGTTACACCAGCTCTGTCAGGAGGAATGGGCAAAAAAATTCACCCAACTTATTGTGGGAAGCTTGTGGAAGGGTACTCGAAACGTTTGACCCAAGTTAAACAATTTAAAGGCAATGCTACCAAATACTAATTGAGTGTATGTAAACTTCTGACCCACTGGGAATGTGATGAAAGAAATAAAAACTGAAATAAATCATTCTCTCTACTATTATTCTGACATTTCACATTCTTAAAATAGTGGTGATCCTAACTGACCTAAAACAGGGAATTTTTACTAGGATTAAATGTCAGGAATTGTGAAAACTGAGTTTAAATGTATTTGGCTAAGGTGTATGTAAACTTCCGACTTCAACTGTAATAGTGCTTTAAACATTCCTCATCAGCAGAAGGTGGGTCATTTCTTCTTCTGAGGAAGTTGCCTAAATGCAGGCTGTTACAGGAGTGAGTTATGGGATTAGCAGGGTAAGAGAACAAGAGGCGAAGCGCAAGGTTTTGCTCTGCCGGAAATCTGTCAACGAAGTGAGGTATTTTCGATTGGAGGTTAATGAGAGAGGGTCAATTTTGGTCAACAAAAGATGTAATTGTTAATTTTCTACATGATGCTTATTTGGTAGAATAGACATTTCGGAATGTTTAGGTTATGATGCTCTGATATAAGTGGATGCACGTGGCATTTCGGCAAATTTAAAAAATAATATAGAGAAGTTGTGCCTAATGTCATAGAGATAGGGACATCATGGATAAAACCCGTTTTAGCATGGGCATTGCCATTAAGGTGCTTCCACCATTTTAAAACTAGTCAACTGGGTGGGGATTCGTGGGAGCAATCTGCCAATGAAGAAGAAAAGTGACTACTTTAAAATGGAGATAGCCTCAATGGCACAGATACAAAGATGAGTCCTCTGTCTCTATGGCCTGTTTACACGCGTATCTGCCCTCATTGGCTATAATGGTCCCACCTGATCACGCCTCCTCCTGCATGCCTTCCATCTTTGAGGAGATGTATTTTGTTAGATTGGTCACTTAATGATCTTGTCAATACAATAGACAATCTTTGGTATTCCTTAATCCCAGGTAAAAAAAAAATGGTACCCTCACTGTCGTGGATTGAAGAGTTAATTTAGCACACTGCACAGAATTATATCAGTTGGTCACACAAACACTTAGAGCTGAAAGAAATAAATGATCTTACTCCAATACATTTTTATAGAAAGTTTATATAATGAATATGAATTCGTAGGGCAGAAATTATTAAATATTAAAGCATTAGACCTCTCACTAACGGCTTCAGTCATACAAAAGTTATACTTAAATTCCAACTGGTTCTCTAGCAAATTTGTAAGAATGTCTCATCCCATGTTCAAGAATGGCCCTTTTCCCTTTGTTCAGATTACAACCACTCACTTTCAGTTATTTGAAAAGGAAGTCGTCTCCCAAGTATCACAATTTTTAAACAAGCCATAGAAAGTTGGTTGCAATTTCAATTTAATCCACCAGAAAAGACAGAACAAATAATATAACAAATATTGTTGTTAAACTCAAATATTTGAATTGATAATATACCATTATTTTTAAGAATATTTTAAAAAGTGTATAATCTTTGTAAATGATTTCATTTAAAGTGCTGGTGGAGTTGTGTCACACATGCAGCTAACAAAAACATATGGAAATGTCTGCTCTACCCAAAATTACAACCAAATAATTGCATCATTACCACAAATGGAAGAGAAAAGTGGAAGGGGGGAAAAAGTAAGGAACTTGTCGGTCAGCCCTGCATTAAAGGCCGTAATTGGTTAAAGAAAATTGTGATAAAGTATACCAGTTTCATCTAAATCTCCATCTTGTGTAACACGTGTCATATTGTGTTGGTCCGCTAGGGACCTGTTGTCATCGTATTAAGTTTCTCATCAATAACCAATACCGTGTATGTGTATCATTTAGCTTTATGTAAATAAATAATCAAATCAATTTGTGTGGTACGGAATGATCAGTGAGATTCGGGTTTGTGCAGATTTACGGATTATGAGACTGACATAAGGAAATGATTAATTGACGACTGGTATGATATCTATATTCTTAAGTTAATTCGGGAAATTGTAACTCATTAAATAAACTTTTCCGTGGTGCCCCAGATTCCTAATGAGTTAATTGTTACATGATTTATTTAAAATCGGGTAATAATTAAATGTTAGGTAATTATTTGATAATTAGCATGTCATCACATTAATGATAGTCATGTCACGACACCTTAGGGGGGGACATGTTAGATGAAATAGCTTACTTTTTGAATCAGGCTACAATCTCAGTTTTTTTATTTACTTGGCAATACATTTTTTGGGGTCTAGAGCCCTGCTGCTAATGTAGCCTAAAGTAACTGCCCATAAAAATAAATGATTGAATTTATTGTTATCGAGCAAAATGGTTACATTTATCACAATTACTTTTTGTCCATATCGCCCAGCTCTAGCATCTCCCCAAACAACTATCGTAATTTATCGCAAATTTACTTTTTTTGCATTAACAATAAATTAATCTTGATGGATTTTTGTCCATATCACCCAGTGTCACGTCCTGACCAGTAAAAGGGGTTGTTTGTTATTATTAGTTCTGTCAGGACGTGGCAGGGGGTGTTTGTTTTTATGTTCTTTTGGTTTATGTTCTGTTAGAAATAGACTATGTTTCGTTTATTGGGTTGACCTTCAATTGGAGGCAGCTGTTCCTCATTGCCTCTTATTGAAGGTCCTATTTAGTAGGTGTTTTTTCATGGGTTTTTGTGGGTAGTTGTTCCATGCGTAGCTGTGTGCCTCACAGGACTGTTTCTTCGTCGTTGTTTTGATTCAAGTGTTTTGTTTCGTTTTCTTCTCAATAAATAAGAAGATGAGTTTACACATTCCCGCTGCGCCTTGGTCCCATCTTTACGACGAACGTGACAGAACTACCCACCACCAATGGACCAAGCAGCGGAGGAAGGAGTAGCGGAGGGTTCTGAAGTCATGGACATGGGAGGAAATTTTGGATGGGGCAGGACCTTGGCACCAGGCTGGGGAGTACCGGCAACCTAAGGAGGAGCTGGAGGCAGCCAAGGCGGAGCGACGTCATTACGAGGCATTATACACGCATATTGGCAAGTGAGAGGCAGCCCCAAGACATTTTTTGGGGGGGCACACGGGAAGAGTGGCAAGGTTAGGTAATAGACCTAAGCTAACTCCCCGTGCTTAATATGGAGCAGCGGATCATGAGTGCGCACGATCTTGCCCATGCGCATGCACAGTCCGGTGCGAGCGATCCCAGCCCCTCGCAAGTGCCGTGCTAGAGTGGGCATCCAGCCAGGTAGGGGTATGCCTGCGCAGCACATCTGGCCACCAGTGAGTCTCCTAGCCCAGGCTACCCTACGCCTGCTCTACGCATGGCAGCCATCAGGCCTCTGCACAGCCCAGTTCGCCCTGTGCCAGCACTCCGCTCGTGCAGGGCTACTGTTACCATCCAGCCAGGACGGGTTGTGCAGGCTGTGCGCTCCAGACCTCCAGTGCATGTTCATGGCCCAGTGTATCCAGTTCCTGCTCCTCGCACTAGCCTTGAGGTGCGTGTCTCCAGTCTGGCACCTCCCAAGCCAGCACCACGCACTGGGCCTCCAGTGCGTTAGCCCAGTCCAGTACGTCTTGTTCCCGCTCCTCGCACTAGCCTTGGGGTGCGTGTCTTCAGTCTGGTACCTCCAGTACCAGCCCCACGCACTAGGCCTCCAGTGAGTCAGCCCAGTCCAGTTCGTCCTGCTCCTCGCACTAGCCCTGTGGTGCGTGAAAATAGTCTGGCGCCTCCAAAGCCAGCCCCACGCATCAGGCCTTCAGTGCGCAGTCCCCGTCCAGAGCTTCCGGCGACAGTTCCCCATCCAGAGCTTCCGGTGACAATTCCCCGTCCAGAGCTTCCGGCGATGTCCTACAGTCCAGAGCCTGCAGAGACGGTGTCGCCCTACAGTCCGGAACCGGCGCAGCCGGCGTCGCCCTACAGTCCGGAACCGGCGCTGCAACGCACCTCAGCCCTGAGCCTTCAGCGGGGGGGGACAGGTTAGGTTGGGGACTAGGGCCAGAGTCTGAGCCACCTCCATAGTGGAGGATTGGGGAGGGGGGGGGGGGGGGTGTAGCACAAGAACCGTCGGTGACGGTGGCCACCCTCCCTTTAGTTTGGGGTTTATTGTTGTGTTTTTTGTTTGAGGTGCATCCGGGGTCTGCACCTTTGGGGGGTGGGGGTACTGTCACGTCCTGACCAGTAAAAGGGGTTGTTTGTTATTATTAGTTCGGTCAGGACGTGGCAGGGGGTGTTTGTTTTATGTGTGTCGTTTTTATTTTGGTTTATGTTCTATGTTAGTCTATTTCTATGTTTAGTTTATTGGGTTGACCTTCAATTGGAGGCAGCTGTTCCTCGTTGCCTCTAATTGAAGATCCTATTTAGTAGGGGTGTTTTTTCATGGGTTTTTGTGGGTAGTTGTTCAATGTGTAGCTGTGTGCCTCACAGGACTGTTTCTTCGTCGTTGTTTTGATTCAAGTGTTTTGTTTCATTTTCTTCTCAATAAATAAGATGAGTTTACGCATTCCCGCTGCGCCTTGGTCCCATCTTTACGACGAACGTGACACCCAGCTCTAAGAGTATTTTTTTACAGTTGTTTTGGGGGGGGGTTAGATCAGCTTTAATATTGCAGATAGATTGTAGTTTGCATCAATGTAATTGTCTACATCACTTCCAATACCCCATATATTTTTGGCAAATACACACACACACATACACACATACACATATACACATATATATTATACACACTACCGGTCAAAAGTTTTAGAACACCTACTCATTCAAGGGTTTTTCTTTATTTTTACATCAAAACTAAGAAATAACACATGCGGAATCATGTAGTAACCAAAACAGTGTTAAACAAATCCAAATATATTTTATACTTCAAATAGCCACCCTTTGCCTTGATGACAGCTTTGCACACTCTTGGCATTCTCTCAACAAGAGTCATGAGGTAGTCACCTAGAATGCATTTCAATTAACAGGTGTGCTGTGTTAAGTCATTTTTTGGAGTTTCTTTCCTTCTTACTGCGTTTTAGCCAAGCAGTTATATTGTGACAAGGTAGGGGGGCTATATACAGAAGAGAGCCCTATTTGGTAAAATACCAATTCCATATTATGGCATGAACAGCTCAAATAAGCAAAGAGAAAAACAGTCCATTACTTTAAGACATGAAGGTAAGTCAATCTCAAAATTTCAAGAACTTTGAAGGTTTCTTCAAGTGCAGTCGCAAAACCAATCAAGCGCTATGATGAAACTAGCTCTCATGAGGACCGCCACAGGAATGGAAGACCCAGAGTTACCTCTGCTGCAGAGGATAAGTTCATTAGAGTTACCAGCATCAGAAATTGCAGCCCAAATAAATGCTTCACAGAGTTCAAGTAACAGAAACATCTCAACATCAACTGTTCAGTGGAGACTGTGTGAATCAGGCCTTCATGGTCGAATTGCTGCAAAGAAACCACTACTAAGGACACCAATAAGAAGAGACACGAGCAATGGGCATTAGACCGGTGGAAACTTGTCCTTTGGTGGTCTGGAGTTCAAATTGGAGATTTTTGATTCCAACTGCCGTGTCTTTGTGAGATGTGGTGTGGGTGAACGGATGATCTCCGCATGTGTATTTCCCACCGTAAAGCATGGAGGTGTTATGGTATGGGGGTGCTTTGCTGGTGACACTGTCTGTGATTTATTTAGAATTAAATTCACGCTTAACCAGCATGGCTATCACAGCATTCTGCAGCGATAGGCCATCCCATCTGGTTTGGGGATAGTGGGACTTAGTGGGACTATCATTTGTTGTTCAACAGGACAATGACCCAACATACCTCCAGGCTGTGTAAGGGCTATTTCACCAAGAAGGAGAGTGATGGAGTGCTGCGTCAGATGACCTGGCCTCCACAATCCCCCGACCTCTACCAAATTGAGATGGTTTGGGATGAGGCGGACCGCAGAGTGAAGGAAAAGCAGCCAACAAGTGCTCAGCATATGTGGGAACTCCTTCAAGACTTTTTGAAAACATTCCAGGTGAAGTTGGTTGAGAGAATGCCAAGAGTGTGCAAAAGACAAAGTGTGGCTATTTGAAGAATCTCAAATATACAATATTTTCATTTGTTTAACACTTTTTTGGTTACTACATGATTCCATGTGTGTTATTTCATAGTTTTAATGTCTTCACTATTATTCTACAATGTAGAAAATACATAAAGAAAACACTCTTGTTTGGTTTGTTTTTATTCCTGTCCTTCCTCTACCCTCAACCTCTCCCATCTATTTCTGATGTCCATCCGGTTTGATTTCTATTTGCCATATCTTTCAAACTGTGCTCTTTCAAAAAAGTTCTTAACCCATATACGTTTTTACGACAAAGTATTTTTTTACATTAGTTATCTTGTTATTAGTCCCAAACTTCAGCTCCATTCAACCCCTCCCATATTGGATTTCTATTTCCCTGTCACGTGTGCTCCCTCTCCGGCATCGAGGTACCAGGCTGCTCGTTATAGCGCACAACTGTCACCATCGTTACCCGCACCTGCACGTCATCAGACTCACCTGGACTCCATCACTTCCCTGATTACCTTCCATATATATGTCACTCCCTTTGTTTCCTTCCCCAGATGTTTCTGTTTCTTGTCTGTGTGCTGTTCAAGTTTCTTGTTTTGAATTATGTTCCGTTTATTTATTAAAACACTCACTCCCTGAACTTGCTTCCTGACTCTCAGCGCACATTGTTACATTCCCATATTTTTCAATTGTGCTGTGATGTTTCACAAAAGTTCTGAACCTTTCTTTTGTCATTGTAGAAACAATCTAAATTGAAAATATTTTTTGGGGTTGCTAAAAGTATTATTATATTATTGATCAATTGACTATGACTTTTCAGATCACCCAGTAGTGCTATCAGCTGGGTTAGCTCCAGGTAAATATTGGAATTCTAGAGCCATTCCTGGACCTGTGACCAAAAACAGGCTACATATGGACAGTACCAAAATGAATGATCTAATGATTCGGTCTCTTCACAGGAAAATCTACAGAGTTGGGAAGGTTGTATCCCCCATAGAATTTTATTTATATTGGTTGCAAGAATATTGTAGAATTTAAAATGGAAAAATTCTACGTTTGGAATCTGCCGTCGCTTTGAGTATCCGTTCATAAACCATGTGCCATGGAACCGGTACATCAATCTCTTCCCAACTACTTTGAAATCTATTTGGCATGGCTGTCAATTTTCTGGTCCTTAAATATAGCCCCCTTTTTTACATTTTTGCCTAAAATAACATACCCAAATCGAACTGCCTGTAGCACAGGCCCTGACGCAAGGATATGCATATTCTTGGTACCATTTGGAAGGAAACACTTTGAAGTTTGAAATGTGAATTGAATGTATGAGAATATAACACAATAGATCTGGTAGAAGAAAATACAAAGAAAATAACAACCGGTTTTTTTCTACCACCATCTTTGAAATGCAACAGAAAGGTCCCAAATCCAGCCATCGCTCTGGTTGTAATTCTGTTTACAATCATTACAAACATTCTGGTTGTAATGGTGTCCACAAGATGGCAGCAGTGTATGTGTAAAGATTCAGACAGAACTTGAAGTATGAGCAAACTACATGACATTTAGTGTGAAGTCACCCAGGTACATTAGGGCAAATCGTGAAGGAGACATTTACATTCACATTACATTTTTCTGCAAGAATTGTCAAATCTGTATACTTGGACTTTGATTTAGTTTTTCAAGTATTAGTAGCCATATTATAAGTTCAACATATAAAAACTGGGTGTTTTGCAAAACTTCATAACTCTCCATATTCTTATAATTTTTGTCCAAAAGGAAAAGGCTTGCTGTTGCACAAAGTTAGCAGCAACATTTACTCCCGTAAAGCCCAGCCCATTGGCTATCTAGCTAGCTTTGTTTGACCCTGATTGGTGCTTATTTGTCAAAGTTACAGTCAATCAAGTGAAGACCGCCCGTGTCATTGGCGTGTGTCACGTCCTGACCAGTAGAGGGGGTAGTGGGGTCAGGACGTGACAGTTTTTGTGTAGGTGAATGTTTGATTGTTGATTTGGGACTTCCAATTGAAGGCAGGTGTGTTGAGTTGCCTTTGATTGGAAGTCCTATATAGGTGTGTGTGTTTTTCTTTGGGGTTGTGGGTGGTTGTTTTTTGCACTGCTTTTATAGCCTGCAGAACTGTCACTGGTGTCACCCTTTTGTGTTGTTCCTGTGGATGCTCTACTCCTTTTGTTTTGGTAATAAAAAATGAGTATTCACATACCTGCTGCGCCTTGGTTCATTTCAGAAGACAGCCGTTACAGCGTGCCATGAAGATGTCGCTCTCTGACCAAATTTGGTGTCCTATAGGATATACTACACTCCTAATGATATAGTAAGGTCTGGTTATGTTCTAAGATCTCTGAAGAATAAACATGAACGTGATTTGACTGGTTGAAACAACATTTAGGGTTATATTTTCACAGATTCCTTTCTTTGCAAATTGAGTGGAAATACAAAATCGATCGTGCATGCTATATGGACCTTTTTTAGGATATGAAAAATGATTTGTATCTAACAAAACGACACTTCATGTTATCTCTGGGACCGTTCGCATGATAAACCAGAGCAAGATTTCAGAATGTAAGTACACATTTCACCTTCAGAGGTGAATTTATCAAACCTATCGCGGTTAAAAAAGTGTTTTTTTTGTTGTTAGGAGCTCTCCTCAAACAATAGCATGGCATTTTTTCGCAGTAATAGCTACTGTAAATTGGACAGTGCAGTTATATTAACAAGAATTTAAGCTTTCAGCCGATATAAGACACTTATATGTACCGACATTTGTTGTTTCTCTAAAATCTGCGATCGTGACACACGGCGCTGCATGATTTATAACTGTCCCGTTGACGGGACGCCTATCCCTAAGAATTAAAGAGAGAGAGAGAAAAACAATACTTGGATACATTTGTAAACTACTCTTAGTTTAGCCCAAATACCTTGTCCCGAAATGCCACTCTTATGGGTAAGAAGTATAATGCATATATTTACGTGTTGAAGGTCTTCGTTGGGTATCTCTGTTGGACCCAAGCCTTTGTGGGCCGAGTTCCGCTTAGTGAGGCCTTGTTCTTCAGATGGCCATCTCCTTCATTCTCGGGTGTAAGTCTCTGATTGTCCACAAGATGTCACAATGTTCTTCCTCTTAGTTGTCTGTTTCCTTGTACTCGGTCTGGAAGAGTGGTCTTCTGAGGATGGCTAATCAGCTGTGTTGATGACCCCAGCGGGGGGATGAAAGCCGTGTAGACAATCGATGATCAAATCGAGTCCACATAGGCTGTTTTCAAAACGAGAAGTTGCTTTTTAGGGGTAGTCTGTGATAACTGTGATAGCTGTTCATAGACTACAGCTCAGCTTTCAACACCATAGTCCCCTCCAAGCTCATCACCAAGTTAGGGACCCTGGGACTGAACCCCTCCCTCTGCAACTGGATTCTGGACTTCTTGACAGACCAGCCCCAGGAGGTGAGGGTATTTTTAGACCCTTGTTTTACCAGGTAAGTTGACTGAGAACACATTCTCATTTACAGCAACGACCTTGGGAATAGTTACAGGGGAGCGGAGGGGGATGAATGAGCCAATTGGAAACTAGCGACAATTTGGGACATGATGGTATGAAGGCCAGATTGGGTATTTAGCCAGGACACCAGGGTTAACACCCCTACTCTTACAATAAGTGCCATGGGATCTTTAGTGGCCACAGAGAGTCAGGACACCCGTTTTTCATCCCATCTGAAAGACAGCACCTTACACATGGCAATGTCCCCAATCACTGCCCTGAGGCATTGGGATATTTGTTTTTTAGACCAGAGGAAAAAGTTATTCCAACTGGCCCTCCAACACCACTTCCAGCAGCATCTGGTCTCCCATCTAGGGATCGACTAGGACCAACCCTGCTTAGCTTCAGAGGCAAGCCAGCAGTGGGATGCAGGGTGGTATGCTGCTGGTCAACAACAACTCTGCCACGCTGACCGTCAACATCGGGGGCCCCTCAGGAGTGTGGGCTTAGTCCCCTACTGTACTCCCTGTTTACCCACGACTGCGTGGCCACGCACAACTTCAACACCATTGTCAAGTTTGCTCGCAACACGACGGTGTTAGGCCTGACCAATGACGGCGATGAGTTAGCCTACAGGGAGGAGGTCAGAGACTTAGCAGAGGAAATCTGGAGCTCTGTTAGTTACCACTGGGTTCTTGGTCACCTCCCTGACCAAGGCCCTTCTCCCCCGTTTGCTCAGTTTGGCCGGGCTGCCAGCGCTAGGGACAGTCTTGGTGGTTCAAAACTTCTTCCATTTAAGAATGATGGAAGCCACTGTGTTCTTGGGGACCTTCAGTGCTGCAGAAATGTTTTGGTACCCTTCACCAGATCTGTGCCTCGACACAATCCTGTCTCATAGCTCTACAGACAATTCCTTAGACCTCATGGCTTAGTTTTTGCTCTGACATGTACTGTCAACTGTGGGACCTTATATAGACAAGTGTACCTTTCCAAATCATTTCCAATCAATTGAATTTACCACAGGTGGACTACAAATTGTAGAAATATCTCAAGGATCATCAATGGAAACAGGATGCACCTGATTCCATATGTGTTATTTCATAGTTGTGATGTCTTCACTATTATTCTATGATGTAGAAAATAGTAAAGTGTGTCCAAACTTTTGACTGGTAGTTGCTTAATTAATTTGATTAATATTATGGTGTTTTTATTCCATGAAAAATGGGGGAAAAAACCTGTGTAAATTCAGACTGTTTCGCTCTCGGAGCGCACACTGGAAGTTCGGGTCAAGGAGTAGGGTTGATTTGAGATTTCTGGCCTGACAACGGCAGTCAAGCACCCAAGCTAACGTTGGCTAGCTACTTCCAGACACAAATGAGACCACTCTGACCATTTTACCCACCCTAGCCGTGCTGGTTAGGCAGTTTTCGTGTTAACCAGAGCGTTGGCGACTAACTGTGCTGCTGGAAACAATTTAATTACGCTTTTCTTGCCGACGTTTCCTGACACCGGCCATATTCAACAGGTGTTGAGCGCTCGTAAATTCATTATTCTGCGCTCTGACACACTCAGACGAGAGTGCTCTGAAATCGGAGTAGATAGCCAGGGCGAATTTGCGAAAGCACCCGAATGTCCATTGAGAACGCACAACGACTATACCATTTAGCTAAGCTAAGAATTACGGGAATAATCAAGTCAATAAACGTTGGGTAGTTAGAAAGCCTATAGTTAATATACTGTCAAGTTTGATGTATAACTACTAACGTTAGGTAGCTGGCTAACATACCGGTACATACTGCTGTAATGAAATGCTATGTGGTTTGTACGGACAGCGTAGCTAACAAATTGTCAGCAAACATAACATGTGAGGTAACTTATTTGAAAAGTCATTACTTTATTACATTGAGTAGCAAGCTACCGAGAGGAAGCACTCTATCTACTCTGCAGCTTGAGCATGCTTTTGGTGCACAGTCGATAGCGCGCTGGACTTCAGGCAAGAATGTTGAGGGTTCGAAACCTGCTCCCTGCTTGTTTCATTTGAAGTTGTGCACATTTATCAGTTTATTATTTGGTTTATATTGCCCATTCATTGTCAGTTAGAGACACAGTAGTGCATTGAGACCCAAAAAGCATAATCAGAGCTCTAACTCCCCCTTGGTCGTTAGAACAAATCTGGTCTGTGATAGGATGGGGGTTTTTCACACCTAGCTTGGCTATTAGACTATTCTTCAGTAAAGGTTGAATAGTCTATTGTTCAGCTATTAGTCCCCCTCCCCAACATGCAACAAATGGATGTGTTTGTGTCGAGAGCAAAACTTGTTTATTTTCAATCGAAAATATTTGTTCTGAAAGCAAAAACGAGGCTTGAAAGTAAAAAAAAAAAAAAAGTGCAGTCAAATATTTTGTAATAGAGCGCATACCTTTATGCATTTTATTCCCCAAAATATTTCCTAAATATTTGCAACCAATACTGTTCAGCCTTTCTTTCCGACACAAAATAAGTCATAGCGGACACCTACGAAGGACTGTGTGATGAGGGCCTCTCAGGTAAGCAGCACTGGGCGTTCTTCCGTCCAACTTCTAACGTTACATAGCTAGAAGTTAGCTCCTACTATTCAGTGTTGGTTCATAACATTTTACTATATTACAATCATACCGTAGAATGATAAATCATGCAATTATTATTCTCAAGCTAACCAAAAACATTTAGCTATGAACGCCTGTTCTCACCATTTTCTGTTGAATTCATCTAACTTTCTTTCATGGCAACTCATAAGCAGGCCATGTCCTATTTGTTTCATAGTCGATATATAATCACCTTCCATGACAGTGTAACGGTTAGCTTTTTTTATAGAAGGATGAAAGAACACAATATGTCTGTCAGGGAATGCTATTCTGATATGTCAGATATAGAGTTAGACCAGAAAGTCAGCACCATTAAGACAAGGATGCCCCATGCGGGCTTTAGAATGGTCAAAGGAAGTCTCAGAGCAATGGACTATCGTGTACAATGGCAAAGAGTTAGGGAGTCTTTGCAGCGTGTAGATGGTGCAGGTATCATTGCCAGAATGATCCAGCTTCGTTGCATTGCTCGGCAAAAATACTCAGTTCCTGCTCCCCTGTCTCTCGTTCACATTGATACAAATCATAAATTGATAAGGTACTAAGACGTATAATGTCTACATCAAATCTTAGAAGTTATTTAAACTTTTTTATTCTTACTTATTCGTAGACAAATTTTCAATGATGTATGAAATTGGAATTGTTCTTCATCAACTGGTAATACATAAATAATGAAGCAGGTTAATAGGTTAAACCTTTCACTTTTCATTCCAATGCTTTTTTTCAAGATACAACATTGTCATCTTTGGCGGTGTAGATGGATTTTCAAGGAAGGTAAGTATATTATTTTGTATGCATATTGCATATTTCCCATCACCTAATGAACAACCACAATACCAGTCTGGTGTTAAGCTTTCTGTGCTGTATTGACGTATCCTGAAAATGACATCTGCTGCTTTAGATTGAACGGTCATATCTTAGTTATTGATTTCATATCTACCAAAAATAAGCTATTAGTGTGAGCTGATCAAGGGGCCAAAAATGTAGATATTGCTAGATGTATGTTCACTGCCCGAGGAACAGGCCGTGGAAGCTTTATTTCTGGCAAAAGTGTCCAAAACCAGAGGTAATTAAACTATTCGGTGTTCTTTTTCTCTCTTCCTCTCTGCCTGTCTTGTTGTACATGGAACCTGTCTCACATGCATTAATTAAAAACCCTTAAGATGTCAGCTACTAATTTTTATATTTACACCACAATCATTTTCACTGGGCTTTCAAGCCCCTGTTGCTGCCAAATTTATCAGCACCAATACAGATTTATTTCTTTTGAACATTCCTGTTACGCCCTGACCTTAGAGAGCCGTGTTTTTTCTCTATTTGGTTAGGTCAGGGTGTGGGGTGGGCATTCTATGCTATCTATCTTTCCCACCTGTGTTTGTGGGTAGTTGTTTTCTGTTTTGTATAGTGTACCTGACGGAACTGTTTGGCTTTTCGTTTTGTTATTTTTGTTTGTGTTTTTGATAATAAAAATCATGAACACGTTCCACGCTGCGCTTTGGTCCCATTCTTCCGAAGAAAGCCGTTACAGAACTACCCACCAAAAACGGACCAAGCAGCGTGGGCAGGAGAGGTGGACATGGGAGGACATACTAGACGGAAAGGGATCCTGGACGTGGGAGGAGATCCAGGCCGGATGGGATCTCCTCCCATGCGAACAGGTGGAAGCAGCGAGAGAGGAACACGAGACCGGGAGTCACGGAAGCCCGAGAGGCAGCACCAAAACCATATTAGGGGGGGGCACATGGGGAGATTGGCAGAGTCAGGGTGGAGACCTGAGCCAACTCCCGTGTTTACCGTGGGGAGAATAGGACTGGTCAAGCACCGTGTTATGCGGTGAAGCGCACGGTGTCTCCAGTACGCAGCCACAGCCCGGTGCGCTCTGTGAAAGCTCCCCGCAGTTGCCGTGCTAGAGTGGGCATCCAGCCAGGAAGGATTGTGCCGACTCAGCGTTCCTGGTCTCCAGTGCGTCCTTTCGGCCCAGGTTATCCTGCGCCAGCTCTACGCACGGTAACCCCAGTTCGCCAGCACAAACCAGTGTGGACTGTTCCAACTTCCCGCACTTGCCAGGCTACGGGGGGGGGGATCTAGCCAGGAAGAGTTGTGCCAGCACTGTGCTCTAGACCTCCGGTGCGCCTCCACGGTCCAGTGTGTTCTGCGCTGGCTCTACGCACTATGCCTTCAGTGCGCCTTCATAGCCCAGTGCGTCCAGTGACAGCTCTCCACACTCACCGAGCTAAAATGGGCATCCAGCCAGGGCGGGTTGTGCCAGCCCTACGCTCCAGACCTCCAGTGCGTCTCCTCAGTCTGATGAGACCTGTTCCGGCTCCACGTAAGAAGCCTCCAGTGATGATCCATGGTCCGAAGTCTCGAGTGATGATCCATGGTCCGAAGCCTCGAGTGATGATCCATGGCACGATGCCTCCAGTGATAATCCATGGCCCGGAGCCTGTAGGGATGATCCATGGCCTGGAGCCTGTAGGGATGATCCATGGCACGAAGCCTGTAGGGATGATCCTTGGCATGAAGCCTCCAGTGATAATCCATGGCCCGGAGCCTGTAGGGATGATCCATGGCACGAAGCCTGTAGGGATGATCCATGGCCCAAAGCCTGTAGGGATGATCCATGGCATAAAGCCTCCAGTGATGATCCATGGCACGGAGCCTGCAGCGACGGTCCCCAGTAAGGATCCTCCAGAGACGGCCCGCAGTCCGGAGCCTCCAGAGACCGCCCGCAGTCCGGAGCCTCCAGAGACGGACCGAAGCCTCCAGCGGCGGTCGGCAGTCCGGAACCTCCAGCGGGGGTTCCCAGTTCAGAGCCTCCAGCGTTGATCCACAGTCCGGTTCCTCCGACGACGATCCACAGTCCGGTGATACAAAAGCGGAGGGATCAGCTGGCGGAGTCGGGGCTACGCCCTGAAACGGAGCCGCCACCTAAATTTGATGCCCACCCAGACCCTCCCCTATAGGTTCAGGTTTGCTGCCGGGAGTCTGCACCTTTGGGGGGGGGGGGGGGGGTACTGTCATGCCCTGACCTTAGAGATCCGTGTTTTTTCTCTCTTTGTTTAGGTCAGGGTGTGGGGTGGGCATTCTATGCTATCTATTTCTTTGTTTTGGCCGAGTATGGTTTCCAATCAGAGACAGCTGTCTATCGTTGTCTCTGATTGGGAATCATACGTAGGCAGCCTTTTTCCCACCTGTGTTTGTGGGGAGTTGTTTTCTGTTTTGTATAGTGTACCTGACGGAACTGTTTGGCTTTTCGTTTTGTTATTTTTGTTTGAGTGTTTTTGATAATAAAAATCATGAACACGTTCCACGCTGCGCTTTGGTCCCATTCTTCCGAAGAAAGCCGTTACATTTCCAGATTCAGCAGGTGGAGGACCTGCTTTATCAGGAGCATAATCTGGAATCTGGAAACACTGACAATGGGATCATTGTTCCTGACATCCCATGCCCCCTGTCTACTGAGAATATTGGTGTGCTGCAACGTCAAGTGAACAGTGCCACTGACTCCATCTTTTGGTCAGGACATATACATGCATACACTTCGATTAGTTGAGTCTCCAGCCTTTTTAGGTGAAGTCCTCCCACACTATGTAGGAAATTGTTTTAGCCCCAGTGCCACTCTTGATAATGGCAAACATTTATATTTTTTTGGAGAAGGGTGAAAGGATAGCAGGCCCAGTTGTCAAAGTGAGAGAGTAGGCTATTCTGGATAGAGCAGATTTTTGCCTTAGCACTACACAGCTGATTCAAATGATCAAGTCATCATCAAGCTTTAATTGGTATTTATGTGTTCATTTGTGACGCTATCCTTGACATGATCCTGCTATTGTCACATGCTACACATGCACATATATCTATCTATCCAATGTTATCATGTTTTATTATAAAGGATATTATACTTATATTATACAGGAATTATTATTAAAGAGATGCTTTACATTGAAATGCAGATAGAGATGTAGTAGTCCCAGAGTTAATGATCCAAGGTCAGTTTTGCATTTCACCTCCTAGTGATTATGATGACTGAACATGTTAGAATTTTAAAAAACAAAGCTTAATCATGCGTTCTCTCTATCCATTTGTCTCTCGTCTGCAGGTATGTTTTGATGTGAGAGAGGAAGCCAGTCCCGTCATCGCTACCTCACCCGCTCTTAAGATAACCTTCGGACCGACTGGGAGCCCAGGGCTGGTTGGGAGACACCACAAGAGACACTATGTAATTGTGATAAACTGAGAGAATATTAGGGTAGCACTGTAATTCATTAATCATATGCTGTCTTCGCTGCTCCTCTGTCTTACCTCTTTCCTTTTCTGTCTTCTACACCTTTCTCCCCACCTCCTCTTTTTTTATAATGCACACCATATGTGCATTGAAGTACAGATTGAACTTGTATTTATAATAGAATTTTACAATTATCATATTTATAATGTATGTATTTATAGCACCTGGATAATGAACTTTCAATAAAGCGTTTCACCTTCTCCACTGGTTGAAATTAAGTATCTCATTGGAATACTACACCTATCCTGTGTCCTCAGATTTTAATGCAGATGAAGGGAGTTAGATATACATGGGTGTATTTCTGTATATATGAATAACAAATCAGCCTTTACTTAAATCCTGTTTCTAGTCTATTGCATAGTTACAATGTGTAATCATTGATGTCCCAGGAGCAGGAGTGGTAAACACTGTTGAAGTGTATAATTGTAATACATACATGCAGACACAGCATCATTAAATAAATGGAGTTTGATACACCTGGTATTGGATATGACTGAAAAAGAATGTCTCACAGATTCATACCTGAACCGTACCTTAATTTACCAAGGAAGAGTACATGATCAGTGAATATATTCAATGTACAGGCTACAATGTGGGGATCTCATGCGTGGTAATAACTACAGTACATGTATATAGGACTTGTATCCTTGGCACAATAAAGTTATTATTTCTACTCAATCCATAGGCTTCATTAATGCCACTCAGACTTGAAGTTGATACAACAACTATGATAGCTGAGGTTCATAGATTGGTATGAATATTAGTTCAGAACCTAACATTTTAGGGTCCATACACAGACCGGCTACATACTGTAGCTAGCTACACATCCATAGGCATACAGTTATTTTCATCCTCCACTACACAATAAGCAAATAAATAGTTTGCTAGCTATGTTACTTTAGCTGTATTGCATGGCAAGTATAAGCAAGGCAAGCTTACACAATTGTACATTCAATTTGCAGTAAATGCTTTAGCTTGCTAGATTCTTTACATCCACTGTTTCAGAAGACCACAGCCTGGTTTTTTGGTTTTCTCAGGAGTCCCTAAAACATTAAACAACACGAATTACAAATTCATTCTCATGTCATAACACTAGCTAGCTGGCTAATGTTAGCTCGTCAGCTAACTTGCTAAATAGTAAGGAACTTTGTGTCATTGAGCTTCGTGGCTGTTACAGTGGGGCAGCTCATGACGAACAAACTCGTACTACTCTTTTGAACAAAATGTAATTTAGATGTAGAGCATGACAGTATGGTACGTACACAGACAGCCTACCAGCCGTTTGTCACTAATGCCTGGGATAATTTCAGAGTCTTATTTGGTTCCAGTATGCTCCTTGGGTTTCAGAATGCTCCAAGGATCCTCCAGTTTTTTTCCTTCATAAAAAGGACTTCAAATCAATCTTATTTGAATTGAATGAAATATCACAATAGGTTGAAAAAAATGTATGGTATTATTTAGATATTACCTTTCCCTTCTTCAGTGCCTGCAAGGCATGTCGCTCCAGTCCCGTGGCCTGTTCCTCATCAGTTGGAATTCCTGAAAGGAGACTATCACTAGGGTGACACCTGTGACTTTACAAACTACTTGACATTCAGATGATGGGCATTTTGTTGTTTATGTGAACAATAATTGAATGTTACTTCTAACAGAATGCATGTAATAGCAATGAGTCAAACTTCACGTCCACAAGCACACACAACTCATGTCCTCCATATTAAGATATACCTGGCACCAAATCAACGAATGTCGGCAAAGAAGATGGGTCTGTCAAGGGGCCTTCCACTGCTTAAAATCCAAATGACCTTAATTTATTCACAAATGTAGTAGGTGTTGTGTGTTTAATAGAGCAACATAATTGTACAATTCGTAATTACTGTCAAATGGATAGTTTTCCTTTTATGAATGTGTGCGTCATGCACATTTGGTTGTTCCGTGATTTTACTTTCAATTTTTACAAATGACGTGCCTAGGCGAAGTGTGCCTTGTAGGATTTATTTGCAGAGCACATTCATATAATAATTGTTAACTACTTAAAACAGACTAATTATTAGATTTGACGGATATGTCGATATATTTTACTTGGGTAAAATAACCGATTCAATGTATTTTCCACACACAAATTAACTTTACACACACACACACACTGACCTTTTAATGTGCCCATTGCGCGTGGCAGTGATCTTGCCAGAACATTGTTTATTGGCAATTGCAAGGATGTACAGGTATGGCGTAAAAGTCTGCCTGCCATAATGAATTCCCTTTCGCTTACTGCTAGTGACCTGAAACAATCTTCTGGACTGAAGTGAAGCCATTTATTTCCAGCTGTCACACCCTGATCTGTTTCACCTGTCTTTGTGATTGTTTCCACCCCCCTCCAGGTGTCGCCCATCTTCCCCATTATCCCCTGTGTACTTATACCGGTGTTTTCTGTTTGTCTGTTGCCAGTTCGTCTTGTTTGTCAAGTCAATCAGCGGTTTTCATCTCAGCGCCTGCTTCTCCCCAGTCTCTATTTTTCTCGCCCTCCTGGTTTTTACCCTTGCCTGTCCTGCCTCTGAGCCCTCCTGCCTGACCACTCTGCCTGCCCCTGAGCCTGCCTGCCGTCCTGTACCTTTGCCCCACCTCTGGATTACCGACCTCTGCCTGACCCGACCCTGAGCCTGCCTGCTGTCCTGTACCTTTCCCCTACTACTCTAGTTATCTACCCCTGCCTGCCATGACCGTTTGTTTGCCTGCCCTGTTACTGTAATAAACATTGTTACTCTGACACAGTCTGCATCTATGGCTTACCTTCAAACCTGATACCAGCCGTGACTTAATTGACAGACTCAACGGTCCACTAATAAAGTAACGATATTATGAATTGGCCAATTAAACAAGAGTGAGGAAGGCAAGCGAACAGATGCACAGTTTATAGATGGTATTTTCTTTAGCGTTTTATAATAGACCAGTGCCAATTTTAGCATGTAAATCTTGGTGGGGCAAACCAACACATTTTGGGGATGTATGCCAGCAAAGACACTACACAACACTAAACAATATATTAATTGCACTATAACGGTGACAAACGGTGCCCACAAACTGTTAGGGCCTACATAAAGCTGTCCCAACAGCTGAGTCCCAACAGCAGTCCCAACACCTTACCACTGCTGCACCTGGCTATCAGCGGAGCCTTGTTGTCACGTCCTGACCAGGAGATGGAGCTGTTGTAGTAGTTTTGGGGTCAGGACGTGGCAGTCTTGTGTGTGTGAATGTTCTGTGTTGGTCTTGTGACTCCTGATCAGGAACAGCTGGGGATCATTGTTCCTGATTGGGAGTCATATATGTAGGAGTATGTTTGTCACTTGGTTTTGTGGGTAGTTGTTTTTGCACTGCGTTTGTGAGCCTGCAAAACTGTTCGTGTCGTGAGTACTGTCTATTATTTAGTTTTTCCTGTGGATGCCCTTTCGTTTTACCATTAAAAGCATGAGTATCCACAAACCTGCTGCGCCTTGGTCCTATTCTCTCCCATATGACATTTTCTGTGAGGAGTACGACATTTTTTGTGACAGAACTACCCACCACCAAAGGACCAAGCAGCGGAAGAGGAGGAAGCCACAGGAGAACAAAATGGAGGAATGGACATGGGAGGACGTCCTGGACGGCAAGGGAGCCTACACCTGGGAGGAGATCCTGGCCGGAAGTGATCACCTCCCATGGGAACAGGTGGAGGCACTCAGGAGAGTGGAGGCAGCTGGACAGAGGAACCAACGCGAACGTTATGCTGGAACACGGCTGGCGAGGAAGCCGGAGAGGCACCCCCAATAAAAAAAAATTGGGGGGGCACACGGGTAGTTTGGCCAGGCCAAGGAAGAGCCGTAGCCAGCTACCCGTGACTACAGGGAGGTGCGTATGAGGTGGAGGGCTCCATGTTACGCTGAGGTACGCACCATCTCGCCTATACGGACGCACAACCCAGTCCGCCCGGTACCAGCGCCCCGCAGGTGCCAGGGCAAGGTGAGCATCGAGCCGGAAGGGGTGATGCCAACCCTGCACTCAAGACCGCCAGTGCGCCCTTTAGGTCCGGTGTTTCCCGCTAGACGCACTAGCATGGAGGTGCGTGTCTCCAGGCTGGCACGTCCAATACCAGCCCCACGCATCAGGAGTCTAGTGCGTCAGCCCAGCCTCGCCAGTCAAGAGTCACCAGAAATGCCCGCCAGTCGTAAGTCACCAGAGCTGCCCGCCAGTCGTAAGTCGCCAGAGCTGCCCGCCAGTCGTAAGTCGCCAGAGCTGCCCGCCAGTCAGGAGTCACCAGAGCTGCCCGCCAGTCAGGAGTCACCAGAGCCGCCCGCCAGTCGTAAGTCGCCAGAGCCGCCTGCTAGTCAGGAGCCGCCAGAGCCGCCCGCTAGTCAGGAGCTGCCAGAGTGGCCCGTCTGCCCGGAGATGCCAGAGTGGCCCGTCTGCCCGGAACTGCCAGAGTGGCCGACTTCCCGGAACTGCCAGAGTGGCCCGACTTCCCGGAACTGCCAGAGTGGCCCGACTTCCCGGAACTGCCAGAGTGGCCCGACTGCCCGGAGCTGCCAGAGTGGCCCGACGCCCGGAGCTGCCAGAGTGGCCCAACTGCCCGGAGCTGCCAGAGTGGCCCAACTGCCCGGAGCTGCCAGAGTTACCAGACTGCCCGGAGCTGCCAGAGTGGCCAGACTGTACGGAGCTGCCAGAGCGGCCCGTCAGTCAGGATCAGCCCGAGTGGCCTTCCTGTCCTCCGGCCCAGCCCGAGTGGCCCTCCTGTCCTCCGGCCCAGCCCGAGTGGCCCTCCGGTCCTCCGGCCCAGCCCGAGTGGCCCTCCGGTCCTCCGGCCCAGCCCGAGTGGCCCTCCTGTCCTCCGGCCCAGCCCGAGTGGCCCTCCTGTCCTCCGGCCCAGCCCGAGTGGCCCTCCGGTCCTCCGGCCCAGCCCGAGTGGCCCTCCGGTCCTCCGGCCCAGCCCGAGTGGCCCTCCTGTCCTCCGGCCCAGCCCGAGTGGCCCTCCTGTCCTCCGGCCCAGCCCGAGTGGCCCTCCTGTCCTCCGGCCCAGCCCGAGTGGCCCTCCGGTCCTCCGGCCCAGCCCGAGTGGCCCTCCTGTCCTCCGGCCCAGCCCGAGTGGCCCGCATGTCTTCCGACCCAGCCAGAGTGGTCCGTCTGCCAGGGTCAGCCCGAGTGGCCCGTCTGCCCGGCGCAGCTATCGGCGCCACCAAAGTGGGCGACGCCGAAGGTGGAGCGAGGTCCACGTCCTGCACCTGAGCCACCTCCAGGATAGGTGGGTTGGGGAGGGAGGGTGTAGCACAGTGCCGTCGGTGACGGTAGCCACCCTCCCTTCCCTCCCTTATTGTTTAGGGGTTATTGTTTATGGGTTTTGTTGGGGATTTTGTTTGTTGGTGTTTTCTGTTGTTAGGTGCATTCCGGGGTCTGCACCTTGAGGGGGGGGGGGGTACTGTCACGTCCTGACCAGCAGATGGAGCTGTTGTAGTAGTTTTGGGGTCAAGATGTGGCAGTCTTGTGTGTGTGAATGTTCTGTGTTGGTCTTGTGACTCCTGATCAGGAACAGCTGGGGATCGTTGTTCCTGATTGGGAGTCATATATGTAGGAGTATGTTTGTCACTTGGTTTTGTGGGTAGTTGTTTTTGCACTACGTTTGTGAGCCTGCAAAACTGTTTGTGTTGTGAGTACTGTCTATTATTTTGTTTTTCCTGTGGATGCCCTTTCGTTTTACCATTAAAAGCATGAGTATCCACAAACCTGCTGCGCCTTGGTCCTATTCTCTCCCATACGACATTTTCTGTGAGGAGTACGACATTTTTTGTGACACTTGTCTGGAAGTGAAACCACTAGAAACCAGATGTGATTTTGACTGACAATTGAGATGTACAAATTATGGCATAAGGGGACGATAAGCGGATAAAATATCATCTGTAATTTCGATTAAGACATTTATGGGCGAGCTTGGACGGACATAGTCAATATAACTATTTGTTCAGCACTTTTGAAATGTACAGCGACAGAATTCAGAACATGGGCCGTTCTTACAGTGTTCTTCCTGTACACCAAGTGGGAACGTAGCATAAATAAAGGGGGCATATAAGCAGAAAATGAAAGCTCTTACAATATTTGATGATTCAATTTCTCTAAAACACGTTATAGGCTACATGTGCACCACCAAGTCAGAACAGTATGGAAAATAGACCAAATGGTTAGGGTGAGGCACATGGGCTACTAACAGCTTACCACGCAACATACACTTAGTATTACTTTCTTAACTACAGTATACATATCTCCCTGACATATTACATAATTTATGCAGCAGCACACAGGACATTTTTGGACTCACCTTGTTGTCCTGTGCTCACTTGAAGAGGAAGGTGGCGCGGCGGCCCTTCGTGGGCAGATTTTGTCATCAAACTTTGTCATCAAAATCTGGCATTCTCTGGATTCATGGTGCTTTCAAGACAAATGGGGACTCGGAAAAAAACTAGGTTGAATTATGAGGATGTCAGTGATCCTCAGGTCGTAGCTCTAGAAAGATGCAGAGTTCCTGACTTACAATTCTGAGTTGGATGACCGTTCAAAGCGTATTTTCCCAGTCGGAGTTCCCAGTTTTCTTGAACTCAGTGAAGTCAGATTTCGTAGTTCTGAGTTAACAGTTGTTTTGAGCGTGACATAAATCATGCTGGATTGACAGCATGGCCAATGTTGAATGTTAATCATTTTAAACTTGGAAAAAATAACCTTAAACTGAGAATTGGGACCACACACCCACTCCACTGAATAGCAGGCTAGTGATTACTTTGTAATGCTTGCAGTTAGCCACTGATTCCTTCCAAACCACTCATTGTTGAATTTGCGATTTCCAACTTTTTGTGTAATGTTCATGTCCAATGGCCGATGAGCACCGATATGTTTAATCTATAATCTTTAATCTATTTCTCTTCATGATTTCTCTTCTTATGACAAGGATTGAAAAAGATTTGACAGTAGATTGTCGACTTAATTCATGATGGTGACTGCTAGCTAAGATTTTGAAAGTATGATGTTGACATGATCAATCCAATCAAATCTACTGTAGATATAACATCATTTGACATCATTTTATCTGTGGCAAATGACCTTGAGCCTTCCTGGATGGGTACTTCTAATGTAACTCTATGGCAGCACCCAAGAAGCTTGAATTTTCGAGCGCTACCCTTGGATTTGGCAGTGACGTAGTGTCCCCATGAATGACAGAACACTGATCCAATCACGGCGCAACTAGAGAACATTACCAACCCCTATGCTCTGTATTTTCCTCTGGCTGCCCCACCACAGAAAGCACTGAGCTAGGCTGAAACCCCTTCATTTTGGAGCTGCCTTACTCAAGAAAGCAAAAAAGAGACCATGTTTGTATGGAGGCTTTATTAACTCAAATATTATAATATATTTTTTACATTTGATCTTCTTATCCAAGATGGCGTAGCAGTCAGGCGTCTTTGTCTTCATCTTGTCGTGTCCCGTGGATATATCTTTTCTCTTCACATTTTCTTCTCATATATTTCGTATATATTTTTACAATATTTTTTAAACCTCAACTCCAACATACTCTCCTGCAACCCGCCTCACCCAATGTGGTATGGATCTGCTATTTTCTTTACTTTAGAACCGGAACCCCCAACAGAAGCTAGCCAGCAAACTAGCTAGTAGTCAGCTAGCCACTGCTAGCGGTCATCAACTAACCTTAAGCCCAGACAACTCCTGCTAGTCTGCACAGCGCGATTCAACCCAGAGCATACAGGACTCTTTTTCCCCACATCTCCGGATTCCTACCGCAAGCTCTGAACCTTTCCACCTGGATCATCACAGCTAGCTAGCTGCTATCCGAGTGGCTACTCCTGGCTAACATCTCTGTCCCGAAGCAAGCGCCAATTAGCCTGTAGCTAGCCTATGCTAGGCCAAACTCCCGGCTAGCTGAAGAGGTCCATCAGCCACTTCTTGTGCTACAATACCTATTTTGCCAATTGGCCTGGACCCCTTTTTACTGCCGATACGGAGCCCCGCCGATCCTTCACGACTGGTCTGCCGACGTAATCCACCCGAGGGGGTTTTCAACAGGCTCCTCTGTCACGACGTCCCCTGAATGCCCATCTGCTAGCCATGGCCCACTAGCTGTCTAGAGCATATCGGACTGTTAGCTGAAGAAGTCCATCAGCCAATTTTCTTGGGCTACAATACCTATTTTGCAAATTGGCCTGGACCCTTTACTACATGGAGCCCTGCCGATCCATCCCGACTGGTCTGCCAACATAACCGCCTGAGGGGGCTACAACTGACTCTTCCATCGCGACGTCCCCCTAAGGCCCTTCTGCTAGCCTGCTAGCCCCGGCCCGCTAACTGTCTGAATCGCCGTGTCTCCAGCCTGCCTAGCTACTCACTAGACCCCATGATCACTCGGCTACGCATGCCTCTCCCTAATGTTAATATACCTTGTCCATTGCTGTTTTGGTTAGTGATTATTGTCTTATTTCACTGTAGAGCCTCCAGCCCTGCTCAATATGCCCTAGCTAGCCCTTTTGTTCCACCTCCCAAACATGCGGTGACCTCACCTGGTTTAAATGGTGTCTCTTGAGACAATACCTCTCTCATCGTCACTCAATGCCTAGGTTTATCTCCACTGTATTCACATCCTACCTTGAATCTATTCTTCCATGCCCAGAAACCTGCTCTTTTACTCTCTGTTCCAAACGCACTAGATGACCATTTCTTATAGCCTTTAGCCGTACCCTTATCCTACTCCTCCTCTGTTCCTCTGGTGATGTAGAGGTTAATCCTGGCCCTGCAGTGCCTAGCTCCACTCCCATTCTCCAGGTGCTCTCATTTGTTGACTTCTGTAACCGTAAAAGCCTTGCTTTCATGCATGTTAACATTAGAAGCCTCCTCCCTAAGTTTGTTTTATTCACTGCTTTAGCACACTCTGCCAACCCGGATGTCTTAGTCGTGTCTGAATCCTGGCTTAGGAAGGCCACCTAAAACCCTGAAATTTCCATCCCTACACTATAACATTTTCCAACAAGATAGAACTGCCAAAGGGGGCAGAGTTGCAATCTACTGCAGAGCTAGCCTGCAGAGTTTTGTCATACTATCCAGGTCTGTGCCCAAACAATTTGAGCTTCTACTTTTAAAAATCCACCTTTCCAGAAACAAGTCTCTCACAGTTGCCCCTTGCTATAGACGACCTTCTGCCCCCAGCTGTGCCCTGGACACCATATGTGGATTGATTGCCCCCCAGCTATCGTCAGAGCTCGTATTGTTAGGTGACCTAAACTGGGATATGCTTAACACCCCGGCTGTCCTACAATCTAAGCTAGATGCCCTCAATCGCACACAAATGATCAATGAACCTACCTGGTACAACCCCAAATCTGAAAATACAGGCACCCTCATAGATATCATCTTAATCAACCTGCCCTCCAAATACACCTCTGCTGTCTTCAACCAGGATCTCAGTGATCACTGCCTCATTGTCTGCGTCCGTAATGGGTCTGCGGTCAAACGACCACCCCCATCACTGTCAAACACTCCCTAAAACACTTCATTGAGCAGGCCTTTCTAATCGACCTGGCCTGGGTATCATGGAAGGATATTGACTTCATTCCATCAGTAGAGGATGCCTGGTTATTCTTTAAAAGTGCTTTCCTCACCATAAGCATGCCCCATTCAAAAAAATGCCAGGAACAGGAACAGATATAGCCCTTGGTTCAATCCAGACCTGACTGCCCTTGACCAGCACAAAAACATAATGTGGCATACTGCGTTCGCATTGAATAGCCCCTGCGATATGCAACTTTTCAGGGAAGTTAGGAACCAATATACACAGGCAGTTAGGAAAGCAAAGGCCAGCTTTTTCAAACAGAAATGTGCATCCTGTAGCACAAACTCCAAAAAGTTCTAGGACACTGTAAAGTCCATTGAGAATAAGAGCACCTCCTCCCAGCTGCCCACTGCACTGAGGCTAGAAAACACTGTCACCACCAATAAATGCAATAAATCCGTTACAGTGCATCATGATTCATAGGAAATTTCACTCCTGGGAGAAAGCATAAGCTTATGTTGTAGGGTTGTATACCTCACGTCTTCAAAACATTGGTAGGGTCTTCTCGCAGGAAGTATGGCAAGCCTCGGAGCACAGCCTCTCTCTTCCTTTTATTGGAACTCGAACAACAAAAGCACAATTGACTGTTTTACGACTTTGTTAATGTGGTTGTCAATGATAAGGTCTCATCCCCAATATTGACATGTACTTAAAAAAGTAGCAATTATCAATACACCAAAACGTAAGTTACCACTGTACAGAAGACTATAATGTCAACATAATCGAACTTACGTCTTTGTCAAGACTGTCCATAAGGTGTTTTAGCTCCATCCCTCTACCACTCTTGGCCCGGTAGAATTCAAGGAGCTTGGAAAGATGACTGTCCAGGCCTTCATAAAATGTCTTCTTGAGGTCCACAGACACCAGTCTTATGAACTCCAGAGCAACCTGTTTGAAGAGCATAACATACCAGGGAAGGAATTTTAGAGACACGGCCACTATGCCTTAAGGGGGTGCCTAATCTGCCAGTGCACCAAAACAATCAGGCAGGGCACTAAGGCCATCAAGCAATTACATTTCTACAATTGTTATTAACATTTGTTAAAAAATCCTATAAGCATTTAAAATAGGAAAGTGATTAAAATGATCCGCTGCCACTTTCAGACCAAAGGGTTACCATGGTAATGGAGCTACGGTACTTATACTGATTTGGGGGAAATATATCTTGATTTTGCAGTTTAAGCATGTGATTAAAATATACATAGCTAGTTATCATATTTAAAATGTATCTATGACAGCCTGTGGCTGCCTCTACGCTCATTGTTAAATATAGTTAAGGGATTCAGAGTCAGGCTATGAAACTAAATGACAGAAATACTTTGAAAACAATGGTTTATATCCATAATTGACTTCAGAAAATGTGAAACACTTACACTGTATAGAGCCCTGCATTTGTGTGACCTATAAACAGTCAGAGTTAGGATTTTTACACCCAGCCTAAGAGCACTACAGATAAAAGGAATACATTTTTGAAAAGCGTATTACATTAATAACTTTTGTAGTTCCTTGTGTCCTCTAATCACTTTCATCTAAAAATGCACAAAGGTCTGAGAGACAAGCTCTTGAGATATGAGAAACTGTGTATATTATTAATTTCAACAACCACAGAAAATCTTATTGGACCTTTCGCAGATTTTAAATAAGCACTTACTTGTCTGTCTGTGAACAGCGCTGGCCATCTAGATTTGATGTCAATCACAAGGGGCTCATCTTCCACAGTCTCCTTTCTTCTGAAAGCTAATGAGAAAGTAGTCATCATTGCTGCATCAACAGTTACCCAGTCAGGACTTATTTTCTGAATCTCTTCTTGCATAAAATCCTTATTGTTGAAATGACTTCTCCAATGAGAAAAGTACTGCTTAACATGACAGGGCTCAGAAAAAGTACAGAGGTCACATTTTATACAAGCAGTAACTGTTTCATGAACATTTCTTCCGTGTTGAGCCAAATGCTTCTTGAGTGCTATTTCTGTTTTAAAGGTGCACCGACAGTCTTGATGGATACATGGCAATGTATCCACCAATATCCACCAATCCACCAACCAGGAACAGATATAGTCCTTGGTTCTCTCCAGACCTGACTGCCCTTAACCAACACAAAACATCCTGTGGCGTTCTGCATTAGCATCGAACAGCCCCCCGTGATATGCAACTTTTCAGGGAAGTTAGAAGCCAATATACACAGGCAGTTAGAAAAGCAAAGGCCAGCTTTTTCAAACAGAAATTTGCATCCTGTAGCACAAACTCCAAAAAGTTCTGGGACACTGTAAAGTCCATTGAGAATAAGAGCACCTCCTCCCAGCTGCCCACTGCACTGAGGCTAGAAAACACTGTCACCACCAATAAATCCATGATAATTGAGAATTTCAATAAGCATTTTTCTACGGCTGGCCATGCTTTCCACCTGGCTACCCCTACCCCGTTCAACAGCCCTGCACCCCCCACAGCAACTTGCCCAAGCCTCCCCTACTTCTCCTTCACCCAAATTCAGATAGCCGATGTTCTGAAAGAGCTGCCAAGTCTGGACCCCTAAAAATCAGCCGGGCTAGACAATCTGGACCCTCTCTTTCTAAAATTATCCGCCGCAATTATTGCAACCCCATTACTAGCCTGTTCAACCTCTCTTTCGTATCGTCTGAGATACCCAAAGATTGTAAAGCTGCCGCGGTCATCCCCCTCTTCAAAGGGGGAGACACTCTAGACCCAAACTGTTACAGACCTATATCTATCCTACCCAGCCTTTCTAAGGTCTTCAAAAGCCAAGTTAACAAACAGATCACCGACCATTTCGTATCTCACCGTCCCTTCTCCGCTATGCAATCTAGTTTCCGAGCTGGTCATGGGTGCACCTCAGCCACACTCAAGGTCCTAAACGATATCATAACCGTCATCGATAAAAGACAATACTGTGCAGCTGTATTCATCGACCTGGCCAAGGTTTTCGACTCTGTCAATCACCACATTCTTATCGGCAGACTCAACAGCCTTGGTTTCTCAAATGACTGCCTCGGCTGGTTCACCAACTACTTCTCAGTGAGTTCAATGTGTCAAATCGGAGGTCTCTGGCAGTCTCTATGGGTGTACCACAGGGTTCAATTGTCAGACCGACTCTTTTCTCTGTATTCATTAATGATGTCGCTCTTGCTGCAGGTGATTTTCTGATCCACCTCTACGCAGATGACACCATTCTGTATACTTCTGGCCCTTCTTTGGACACTGTGTTAACTAACCTCCAGACGAGCTTCAATGCCACACAACTCTCCTTCCGTGGCCTCCAACTGCTCTTAAATGCATTTAAATCTAAATGCATGCTCTTCAACCGATCGCTGCCCGCACCTGTCTGCCCGTCCAGCATCACTACTCTGGACGGTTCTGACTTAGAATATGTGGACAACTACAAATACCTAGGTGTCTGGTTAGATTGTCAACTCTCCTTACAGACTCACATTAAGCATCTCCAATCCAAAAAATTAAATCTAGAATCGGCTTCCTATTTCGCAACAAAGCATCCTTCACTCATGCTGCCAAACTTACCCTCGTAAAACTGACTATCCTACCGATCCTTGACTTCCGCGATGTCATTTATAAAATAGCCTCCAACACTCTACTCAGCAAATTGGAGGCTGTCTATCACAGTGCCATCCATTTTGTCACCAAAGCCCCATATACTACCCACCACTGCGACCTGTATGCTCTCACTGGCTGGCCCTCGCTTCATATTCGTCACCAAACCCACTGGCTCCAGTTCATCTATAAGTCTTTGTTAGGTAAAGCCCCACTTTATCTCAGCTCACTGGTCACCATAGCCGCACCCACCCGTAGCGCGCGCTCCAGCAGGTATATTTCACTGGTCACCCCCAAAGCCAATTCCTCCTTTGGCCGCCTTTTCTTACAGTTTTCTGCTGCCAATGACTGGAACGAATTGCAAAAATCACTGAAGCTGGAGACTCATATCTCCCTCTCTAAATTTAAGCACCAGCTGTCAGAGCAGCTCATAGATCACTGCACCTGTACATAGCCCATCTGTAAATAGCCCATCCAACTACCTCATCCCCATACTGTTATTTATTTTTTGCTCCTTTTCACCCCAGTATCTCTACTTGCACATTCATCTTCTGCACATCTATCACTCCAGTGTTTAATTGCTAAATTGTAATTATTTCGCCACTATGGCCTATTTATTGCCTTACCTCCCTTATCTTACCTCATTTGCACACACTGTATGTAGACTTTTCTATTGTGTTATTGACTGTGTTTGTTTATTCCATGTGTAACTCTGTGTTGCTGTTTGTGTCGCACTGCTTTGCTTTATCTTGGCCAAGTCGCAGTTGTAAATGAGAACTTGTTCTCAACTGGCCTACCTGGTTAAATAAAGGTGAAATAAAAAATAAATAAAAAATTGTTTGCAAACTGATATGTGAAACGTATTAATGCCAAAAATAACATTCAAAAGAGGCAACCCAATTTTGTTAGTTATTTATTTTGTTGCTAAAAATGTGGCACTGCCCCACCTGCCCTGAGTGATATGTTGCTACTGTAGTAGACAATGTTCAACAACAGTGTGGACATCCTTCACACATCAAGGTCTCCGTATGACCTTTAATCTGAACCTATGCTCAAAACAATTGAGTGACCCCCAGTCTTAATGTGTTAAATTACTAATGAACTTCAGAGTAGTTTAAATGTTACATGGCCCTGTAATAAGTCTACACCAGGCAGTGACAGTTGAATGGATGCAGGATGCAAATGGTTTTAGTTGTTTGTTTTTAATTCACACTTTCAATGCAATACTTCATAAATGTTTTGTCATACACGTGGTATACGGTCTGAAGTTTAAGTCTGAGTTTAAATTATAAACTCTGTGGTTAGAGATCTGAATGCTGATTGGCTGACAGCCGTGATATCAGACCGTATACAGGGTATGACGAAACATTTATTTTTACAGCTCTAATTACGTTGATAGCAGTTTATAATAGCAATAAGGCAACTCGGGGATTTGTGGTATATGGCCAAAATACCACGGCTAAGGGCTGTGTCCAGGCGCTCCGAGATGCGTCGTGCATAAGAACAGCCCTTAGCCGTGGTATATGGCCCCTTTCGTGCGTTATTGCTTAAATATAATCCATTCTGATAAATATTATGCAAGCTTTGAAAATAACTGATTATGCTAGCCTGGCTCCTCTGCAAGGCTTCAGTGGTGTTGCGCGTTCCAGGTCGACTTTATTTTAGGTCGCGCTGTGCAGCTGGCAGTCTCAAGAACCAGAACGACAATGTGACATTGAATATTGCAATATTATCCAGGTTAACGCTAGTAGCTTTAGTTGATTTGAAATGTGACATTTGCTCAAATTAATATCAATCAAAGTTCATAGCGAAACATGAATCACGATACGTGTTCTTGTGGTTGACGTCATTGACGTGCTGAAGTGGCGCTCGGGCCGCAACTACTGGTGGAGTGGAGAGCGAGTCACATGCGCCATTTAAATACCCAGCTGTCGACAGACAAATATTTCTTCTTTTACCACAGCGGATTTTTTCCCCCTGCTGAAGATGGCGGACGGGGAGAATATCCTTGTTGGAGCCAGTTCCAGCACTTCAAGTATGGAAGAACCCGTTTCAAAAAAGTCCAAAATGAGCATGGCCATAGAATGTGGGCTCAAAATTGTTCAGACTGAGCAAGCTACATACGAGCTAGGGGCTTGTGAGAGTTGGGCTGCGGCGATTTCTGTGCGGCCAGATGAGGAGATTGAGCCGGTGATGGCGTTAGGACAGGCCCCAGCAGCAGCAGCAGCAGCAGCACTAGGCGGAGACAATGGGCTGCTGGTCTTGGAACCTCGGGAAAGCGTAACAAACTTAAAAGAGGCGTCTGGACCCGCTGCGGAGCCTGCAGGTAGGCTAATTTAGCTAGCTAGCTGCTGTAGCTAGTATGCCAAGTTTTTTTTTTTTTTTTTTTTTTTTTTTTTTTTTTTGCGGACTCGAGCGTTGCATGTCTGGTTCGATTACTCCACCTTGGATAGCCAATTCAATTGGGCTCGCTAGCGTTTCAGCTAACTTGCTGCACGCTAGTTCAGCAGTACGTCAACCTGAAGGTTGAAACTAGCAAACTTTAGCCGACTTGTTTTATTTTTTTTAAAGGTAGCCAGCTATGAACATTAGCTTTTTGGCTAGTAATGTTATGCAATTCAGGTTTTTGGGTTGCACGTTTTTTGCACATTTCAGGGAATGCAAAAATGCAGTAATATTTTCAAGTCCTTTGCAGAATAGTTAACTAGGTAAATTACTGTTCAACACATTGCCTGAGTGATCTGTTATGAAGAGACAGCTAGTCATATTAAAGATGCAGAAATCGCTCCGCCATTTCTTGGTTGCTAAAATTCTAAAAGTTACAACATACGCGTGTAGATAATAATGTACCATTTAAGCCGCTGTGAAATCTAATTTTACATAACCAAAAATATTGTATTTTCAGCTGTTTGAAGCTGGTGTATAAAACCGAAAGTACAAGACGCGAAAGTGAAATTTAAGAACGGGAAGAATAGAAAAAGCGCACACAGAACAGATCTACTGCTTGCTTTCAATGAGTGACAGATATTTAGCACATTTCTATATGAATTTGGTCGGGTACATATTGCAGCTTTAAATTAATTGGCGAAACTGTATCAATTCCCACACTCATGTCCTCTTTATTGCTTGTCCAGAGTGTCTTGACACCGATGAGGAGTTTCACCAAAATGGCTTTGCCTTCCCGGATGGCGTCAATGAGGATGATGACAGATCCTCACATGCAAGTTCCAGTGACTGGACCCCTCAACCACAGATAGGTACAAGATGTCTAATAATCCATTTTATTTTTACCAGGTGTATTGAAAATGAATTTTTCAAACTACAAAAGACAACATGCAGACGCACAACTACCAACGACATCACACCTGCCCAGAGACCTACCTGTTTTCACCCCTATCTCCAGTGCCGGTTGAGAGAATAACAAGAGTGTGCAACGCTGTCATCAAGGAAAAGGGTGGCTACTTTGAACAAACTCAAATATAAAATATATTTTGATATAACACATTATTTTGGTTACAACATGATGCCCTATATGTTATTTCATAGTTGTCTTCACTATTATTCTACAATGTAGAAAATAGTGAAAATATAGAAAAACTCCTGAATGAGTCGGTGTGTCCAAACCTTTGATTGGTACTGTACATTTTAAGATAATTTACGAAGTGTATCGTCCAGCCTATCAGGTATCTCACTGCACCCTCATGACAATTCTTGAAATATGCAGACAAGTAAATTTACATTGCAACACTCTGACAGCCAACTTTCTCCACCCATAACATTTTGACTTTATAGCATTTCCAGGGGGCATGGGTTATTTAGTCATTATTAGGTTTACACTTTAGACATTACTCTGTCGTTGTGCTGTAAATTGTTTCTTATATAATACATTCTATACATTCACTTAATCCAGTATAAACTAAAGGTTCATTAAGAATCCATTCATTAGTTATGTTCAAACATTCCCTCCATCTTGTGCCAATATCAGTTATTTTTGTCTTGGTACCAGTAGTTTATAAACTCAGCAAAAAAAGAAACGCCCCTTTTTCAGGACCCTGGTTTTTCAAAGATAATTAGTAAAAATCCAAGTAACTTCACAGATCTTAATTGTAAAGGGTTTTAAAACTGTTTCCCATGCTTGTTCAATGAACCATAAACAATTAATGAACATGCACCTGTGACTAACAGCTTACAGACGGTAGGCAATTAAGGTCACAGTTATGGAAACTTAGGACACTAAAGAGGCCTTTCTACTGACTCTGAAAAACACAAAGAAAGATGCCCAGGGTCCCTGCTCATCTGTGTGAATGTGCCTTAGGCATGCTGCAAGGAGGCATGAGGACTGCAGATGTGGCCAGGGCAATAAATTGCAATGTCTGTATTGTGAGACGCTTAAGACAGCGCTACAGGGAGACAGGACGGACAGCTGATCGTCCTCGCAGTGGCAGACCACGTGTAACCACACAGGATTAGTAAATCTGAACGTCACACCTGCGGGACAGGTACAGGATGGCAACAACTGCCCGAGTTACACCAGGAACGCACAATCCCTCCATCAGTGCTCAGACTGTCCGCAATAGGCTGAGAGAGGCTGGACTGAGGGCTTGTAGGCCTGTTGTAAGGCAGGTCCTCATCAGACATCACCAGCAACAACTTTGCCTATGGGCACAAACCCACCATCGCTGGACCAGACAGGACTGGCAAAAAGTGCTCTTCACTGATGAGTTGCGGTTTTGTCTCACTAGTGGTGATGGTCGGATTTGCGTTTTATTGTCGAAGGAATGAGTGTTACACCGAGGCCTGCGCGGGATCGAGGTGGAGGGTCTGTCATGGTCTGGGGTGGTGTGTCACAGCATCATCAGACTGAGCTTGTCATTGCAGGCAATCTCCACGCTGTGCCTTACAGGGAAGACATCCTCCTCCCTCATGTGGTACCCTTCCTGCAGGCTCATTCTGACATGACCCTCCAGCATGACAATGCCACCAGCCATACTGCTTGTTCTGTGTGTGATTTCCTGCATGACAGGAATGTCAGTGTTCTGCCATGGCCAGTGAAGAGCCCAGATCTCAATCCCATTGAGCACGTCTGGGACCTGTTGGATCGGAAGGTGAGCCCCCCCTCCCCCCCCCACCAGAAATGTCCGGGAACTTGCAGGTGCCCTGGTGGAAGAGTGGGGTAACCTCTCACAGCAAGAACTGGCAAATCTGGTGCAGTCCATGTGGAGGAGATGCACTGCAGTACTTAATGCAGCTGGTGGCCACACCAGATACTGACTGTTACTTTTGATTTTGACCCCCCCTTTGTTCAGGGACACATTATTCCATTTCAGTTAGTCACATGTCTGTGGAACTTGTTCCGTTTGTCTCAGTTGTTGAATCTTATGTTCATAGAAATATTTACACATGTTAAGTTTGCTGAAAATAAATGCAGTTGACAGAGGACTTTTTTTGCTGAGTAATTTTTTTCCTAAGAGGTTGTCATTTCCATAGGCTCTCTGCAAGGGTTTGAATATCATACCTATAATATGAAGATCCTTTTCTAACTCAAATAGAATTCCCTTAAGATTGCTCTAATGTCCCCAAAGATTTCAAATCAACATTTTGTGATATTAAACTTAAATTGCATGTATTTGAAAATATCGACATTGGTCAATCCAAAATTGCTTTTTATTTCTGTCATGGAAATAGATTTCCTATTACAAAGTAATTTGTTTCTTAGACCTTTGTTTCCATGTGAACCAATTTATCGGTGCATTCTGAAAAGCTATTCAAGGATTTTTCCCTAGGCTTGTGTTTTTTGGGAGTAACATTGGTTCTTGTAGAATCTGTTTTAATTTTCTTCCATATTGTTAGTGTTAATGTTCTTAGTTTATCGTTTGAAAATAGACAAGTGAAAAGATTGAGGGTGAATGCGCATCTTCTATAATTACACATTGTTCCTCTTTAGTGCATTTAACGATGTCTCAAGTAAAAGCCTTGGGTGGCGAGTTGATGCAATTCCAATCAGAGGTTAAAAAGATTAGGGAGAGGTAACTTTCCTTTTTGAGTTTTATTTGCCCGTATAAAGTCTAATGGCTGAGGTATACTTTTTTAAAGAATGTCTTTGGTGGGGTTATTGGTATTACTGAGAATAAATATAAGAACTTTGGGAACCATGCCATTCTGAAGAGGTTTATTCTGCCTTTACGATTTATGGGAAGATTGTTGCATTTAAGACATCTGCTGTAATACACAAAATTGCATGCAACCCAGGTAATGTTCAAGATACAATAACATGTTTAAAGCTATTTGAATGTGCAGTATTTCTGTTTTTATTAGGTTCCTACAGTTTTATTCAGCAACACATTATGAGAGAGACCAATCCGAGAACAATACTAAAAGACTTGCTTCCTGAGACTGTGCTTCCGCCCGACTTGGATGATATGACACTGTGGCAGATCATCATCAACATCTCGGAGCCTCCTAAAAGAAAGAAGCGCAAAGACATAAACACCCTGGAGGATGTGGTTCGGCTACTCCAGGAGAGCAAAAAGATCCTTGTGCTGACTGGTGCTGGGGTATGTATTGCAGGGAACAATTAAGTTTTGCTGTGTCTTTGTATAGCTTTCACAGTTGCCTTATTAGGACTGATTTATTTTTCCTCAGGTGTCTGTTTCTTGTGGCATACCAGACTTTCGATCCAGAGATGGCATTTATGCAAGGCTGGCAATCGATTTCCCAGATCTTCCAGACCCTCAAGCAATGTTTGATATCGAGTACTTCAGAAGAGACCCAAGGCCATTTTTCAAGTTTGCTAAGGTTTGTGGACAGAAAGCATATCTGTATAGTATTTGTTTAAGCGATGATGAATATCTGTAAATGACCACTTGTTGGATATGTCAGACGGTTTTGATTGCTCTGTTCTCTTGCAGGAGATCTATCCAGGACAGTTCCAACCTTCGCCTTGTCACAAATTCATATCTATGCTGGACAAGCAGGGGAAGCTACTACGCAACTACACCCAGAACATTGACACTCTTGAACAAGTGGCTGGGGTTCAGAGGATCATCCAATGTCATGGTACATACTGTAATGCATGTTAACTTTAATCAAGTGTTTGTGGTTCCGGGTCTAATATTCACTCTTATGACCCACACTCTTCTGTATTTCAGGGTCTTTTGCAACAGCTTCCTGTCTCGTCTGTAAACACAAGGTTGACTGTGAGGCCGTAAGGGAAGACATTTTTTATCAGGTATTGGCAAGAATGGTTCCTATTAATATTCACCAGTGTCAAATCTGTGAATTGATGTGTACTCCTGGACAGACTTGTGGCTTTTTTTCAGTCATTCACGGATTATCTTGTACAGTAGCATCCATTGTCTGATTTGTTTCCATAATGAATTCAAATCTCTGTTCAAGGTTGTCCCTCACTGTCCACGGTGTCCAGATATCCCCATGGCAATCATGAAGCCAGATATTGTCTTCTTTGGAGAGAATCTTCCAGAACTATTCCACAGAGCAATGAGGCAGGATAAGGATGAAGTGGACCTCCTTATTGTCATTGGGTCCTCACTGAAAGTGCGACCCGTGGCTCTCATCCCAAGTATGTTAAATGTTTTTTTTAGATGCCCAAGATTAGCAATGCTATTACCAATGTTATTGTCATGTTATTACCGGTATTATGCTTTCTCGAGCCATGCGTATATAACAGGTGACCTCTTTCCATCCAGCCTCTATTCCTCATGACGTGCCTCAAGTCTTGATAAATCGGGAGCAGCTGCCTCACCTCAACTTTGATGTGGAGCTACTTGGGGACTGTGATGTCATCGTTAACGAGCTCTGCCATCGGTTGGGTGGAGACTTTGAGCAACTGTGCTACAACTCCTTAAGACTCAATGAGATCACAGAAAACCCCCCGCGGTTAGCGACTTCCGCAGAGCAGCCATCTTGCAAGGCATTGTCTACTCACAGTAAGCCAACAGAAAAAGAACAGAAGCACCGTCACACAGATTCATCGGTCAGTGCCTCAGAGGAGACGAACACTCATATGGTGTCAGACACTCCCGTACGCGACAGAGTACCAACAGAACCTTGTCCGACGGCTCAGAATGTCACCGACACACCTGAAGTCGATGGAGTACCACCGGAGCCCTGTCCAAAAGGGCAGATTGTCCAAGACACTCCAGAAGTAGTAGCACAACCAGAGCCCTGTCCAAAGGCTCCAAGCCCCAATGAGGAGAGAATGGAGTATTCCGTCTCTCCATCAACAGACACGCGGAGTGAAGAAGGCTCTGGATTAAATGATCAACACATCAACCTTGAAGTTCGCAGACTATGCTGGATGAGTCGAATCTGTAGAAGTCCTATCAGCAAGCGCCTTGAGAGTAAGATTTCAAGTGTTCGTTTACCTCCGATTTTGTGCAAAACTTCTTTATTTTTTTTTATGCAAAACCTTCTGATGGTAATAACTTTTCCATGTCGTTTCATTAAATCATGTCCTGTAATTTCCATGTTATAACAACTTGTTGATGTGAAATTCACCCAAAGTGTGATGTCTTTTACCCAGCTTCTCAATACCTTTTCCGAGCACCAAATCGCTACATCTTTCACGGGGCAGAAGTGTACTCCAACTCGGAGGACGAGACGTCCAGCTCCTGCGAGAGCGAGGACTCCAGCCTGGAGATGGAGGAAGACAGCGATGCAGAGGACGAGCCGAGCACACCAACAGAGGAGGTCGAGGGCTGTCTCATAGACACAGTGACACACAAGAAAGCCTGCGAGGGCACGTTGAGTGTGAAGCAGACAGACAATACAGAAACAAATGTTCAGAACACCACAGCCCTTTAAAAAAAAAAAAAAGAATTACCCTGTCTTGACAAGGCACTTTTCTTTTTTGTTTTTATTATCTTGTTTTGTATCATTTTTTGACACACTTGTGTGCTTGTGCAGAAAATTCATTGTCTTTCTGCATCCAACCACATTACTGAGCTGCAGGGGAGTTGAGTACATGTTTTGTGTACTACCATTAGCAGCTTAACCAAGAAAGGAACAGCAGACTTAGACCAAAGAACACTTTTCCCCCCCCATACTCCAAATGTTTTTCAATTTTGCCATAAAGTCCTAAAAGGTTTGTTTTTGACTTACCCACCACTGAAGTGTAAAGATTATATTTAATGGTGGCATTGTTTTCCTTACAATATTTGGCAGCTACTTTTTACTGTCACGTTCAAGCTTTTATTATTTTTGTATTTTGTAAGACATACTCAACGAGTAGGTGATGGTTTTCTAAATCAAATTGAAGTTATACATTGTGCAAACATAAAGCCTTATAACCATGTTCAATATGCTTTCATTTGAGCAAATAGCACTTTTTTTCATCTTCCATTTCCAGCAGTTTGATGCATTTGTACTTATGTCCTTGGTTGCATGAGCTATTTGGAGGATGTGACTGGTTGTGGAGGTGCAAATCTATAGAGCTCGTATTCACTTGTCTGGAGAAATGTCCAGCCCGAACACAGACATTGTGCTCTGGGATCAGTTTAACATGAGCTGAATTTAGTGTTTTAAGAGCCTCATTCGTATGTTTAAATGGTTTTTGTTTTGATATTGATCTTGGTAGTAAAATAGCTAACATTTTCAACATTCGTGGTAGGCATTTTTTTTTGTTTTCATGACACAACATAAATAGCCTTTATTAATCACAAGGTGTAACACACTTGTGTAAGAAATGGATAGAGATATGAGAGTTGCATGCTATTTGAAGGCCACGTTTAGTTTGAGAAGACCACTTTACAGGTAAGTGCATGCAGTTCAGATCCTGCAGCAGTGCCAAGGGGGTGTTTTACACACATGAAGGGACATTTACAGAAATGAACTGAAGATGATTCAAATGAAATTTGAGTTTTTAGAATTAGTATGTCATCCCTTGTGATGTTGGTGTGTCAGCTTTTATGCTCTGCATTATTTTTTACATCATTAAAAACGTACTAACCGTTTCTGTTTTCTTTAAAAACGTTACATTTTATTTGCTAGATTTATATTAGGCTTAATGACACCATGCACCAACAAATAGCCCATGACATAGCAGATAATCTCATTTGAGGTTATTTATGTAAATGTGCCATTATTTACCCATATTGATAATGTATACTGTATTTATGGTATAGCCCTATACCTATGTTTTTAAAGTTATTATGCCTGCAAAAGTCACACACAGCTGTGTTTTTGTCTAAAATTGTACTAAGATTATTTTTCAAAGAATGTAATTCCAATCCAGCTTCAGTGATAAAAACGAACCTGCAGTCATTGCATGATTTTAACTACATTGTCCTGATACCCCAGTCGCAGTTCTTTTCACGCCATTTCGTGCGATAGGTCATGTGGACGTACATTTCAGTGCGTATATAGGTGCACACAGTGTCGAGAACGAGCCAACCACTCTCAAATGAGGTTAAGGTTAGGCAAAGGATTAAAGTTTAGCTACAACGATAGTTTGTCATCAACTGTTGTTCCAGACGCGACCACTAGATGAAGCTGTATGCTTACTTCATCTAGCCACAATGGTAGAAGCGTAAACGAACCAACTGGCAGAAAAATAATCAGTATCATAACACCGGATCGTGGACTCTATTCAACACATCGCTAAGCCATTATAGAGTACAGGTTGGGAGCCACAAAGATGAAGTAAACAAATGTAATCGCTGAATTCCCGTAATGTTTGCTATTTCATGAAGCTACAAAATGGAAAGAAGCTAAACAAATTATTTTATATTTGAATTTCGCATTGTTTAAAGTTGAGAGATATCATTCAGCAAAGTAATGAGACTGGGTGTGTAAGTATGCCTCCAGGGTAATATGGTAAAGTTGGCCTCAAGTAAAGGCCTTGAACAAAAAAGACAAAGGAGAGAGAGAGTGCTTCATCAGCTTTTAGATTGCTTAGAATACAAGTAAAATAAAATATGCTAAGAGTGAAACACATGCAATATAATCAGCAGAGATTAACTAGAGATGGGGGTTTAACCAAACATTACTTGTACCTGCCATGGTAGAGAGAGAGAATGAGATAGTCCCCTTGTCCAGTAGAAGTCAATAATCAAACAACACACCAAAAACTTGATCAGTCATAACATGTTGCAGCATCATCATGTGTTATGATCCTATAGGCTGCAAAGACTTAACATTATAGTAAATAAGACTACAATGCTGAATTGTTAGTAAACGTTCGGGGGAGAGAGGCTAATCTTCACAGCATCAGCCTACAGATACCTGCCAGACTTGAGAGACAGAGAGAGTGTGTGTGAGACGGTTACCTGACTTTTTGTAGAGCAAAACTTTTTGTGGAAGGTACTACAGACCTCGTGCACATAATGTCGTTGAGTTACACTACATGACCAACATTCTTTGTGGAACATCTCATTCCAATATCATGAGCCCATGATATGAAGTTGGTCCCCCCTTTTTCTGCTCCACTCTTCTGGGAAGTCTTTCCACCAGATGTTGGAACATTGCTGCGGGGACTTGCTTCCATTCAGCCACAAGGGCATTAGTGAGGCTGGCGCTGATATTGGGTGATTAGGCCTAGCTCGCAGTCGGCGTTCCCAAATCATCCCAAAGGTGTTCAATAGGGTTGAGGTCAGGGCTCTGTGCAGGCCAGTCAAGTTCTTCCACACCTATCTCAACAAACCATTTTTTTAAACCCCTTTTTCTCCCCAATTTTGTGGTATCCAATTGGTAGTAGTTACAGTCTTGTCTCATCACTGCAACTCCCGTACAGACTCAGGAGAGGCAAAGGTCAAGAGCCATGCATCCTCCAAAACCCAAATCAACCAAGCCACACTGCTTCTTGACACAATGCACATCCAACCCGGAAGCCAGCCGCACCAATGTGTTGGAAGAAACACCGTACACCAGGCGACCTGGTCAGCATGCACTGTGCCCAGCTCGCCACAGGAGTCACTAGTGCACGATGAGACAAGGATATCCCTGCCGACCTAACCCGGACAATGCTGGGCCAATTGTGCACCGCCACATGGGCCTCCCAGTCACGGCTGGCTGCGACAGAGCCTGGGCGCAAACCCAGAATCTCTGGTGGCACAGCTTGTACTGCGATGCAGTGCCTTAGACCACTGTGCCACCCAGGAGCCCTAACAAACCATTTCTGTATGGACCTCGCTTTGTGCATGGGGGGATTGTCATGCTGAAACAGGAAAGGGCCTTCCCCAAACTGTTGCTACAAAGTTGGAAGCACAGAATTGTCTAGAATGTATGCTGTAGTGTTAAGATTTCCCTTCACTGGAACTAAAGGGCCTAGCCCGAACCATGAAAACCAGCCCCAGACCATTATTCCTCTTCCACCAAACTTTACAGCTGTCAGTATGCATTGGGGCAGGTAGTGTTCTCCTGGCAACCACCAAACACAGATTAGTTTGTCGGACTGCCAGATGTTGAAGCGTGATGCATCACTCCAAATAACACATTTCCACTGCTCCAGAGTCCAATGTCGGCGAGTTTTACATCACTCCAGCCGACGCTTGGCATTGCATATGGTGATCTTAGGCTTGTGCTCTGCCATGGAAACCTATTTAATTAATGAATAGTTAATGAATAGCTGATGTTGCTTCCAGAGGCAGTTTGTAACTCGGTAGTGAGTGTTGCAACCCAGACGATTTTTACCGTACTAGGCGCTTCAGCACTTGGCGGTCCCGTTCTGTGAGCTTGTGTGGCCTACCACTTCACAGGCTGAGCCCTTGATGCTCCTAGATGTTTCCACTTCGCAATAACATCACTTACAGTTGACCGGGGTAGCTCTAACATGGCAGAAATTTGACGAACTGACTTGTTGGAAAGGTGGTATCCTGTGACGGTCCCACATTGAAAGTCACTGAGCTGTTCAGGAAGGCCATTCTACTGCCAATGTTTGTCTATGGCGATTGCATGGCTGTGTGCCTGATTTTACACACCTGTGGCTGACAGGTGTGGCTGAAATACACTCTAAAAATGAGGGATTCTTCTAAAAGGATTCTTGACACTGAAAATTGCCCCCAAAAGCTTCTTCCAAGAACCCCATAGGAGGTGGGGTTCATCGAGGAAGCTCCTTAGCTGGTGTTTTTTTTTGTAGGAACCTAACTGCCCAACTGAAACATTTGGATTTGAATTTGAAAGGACAACAGCTGCAAGCACTTAACTGAAAAATATAAAGATCTCCTCAATTTAAGGTAAGGTGTGTCCCTTGTATGATCTAAATTGATATTGTTTTATGATGATACCATCTATCTTCTCATATTTGTGCAAATCTTTCTAAAACAGAAAATTGACAATTGAATGGATATCGAATCAACAAAGAGGTAAGAATATGTAGGCTATAAGAACATGTTGAAGGCTAGCTGTATTGGGTGCAGATGACTGAACTGCTCACCTTTGTGTCTGTAGGTACACAGAGGAGGAGGCATACAAAGGTATGTCATTTTACATTTTAGTCATTTAGCAGACGCTCTTATCCAGAGTGACTTACAGTAGTGAATGCATACATTTCGTTTCATAATGTTTTTTTTTCTGTGCTGGCCCCCCGTGGGAATCGAACCCACAACCCTGGCGTTGTAAACATCGTGCTCTACCAACTGAGCTACAGGGAAGGCCCGATTGGTATTGGTATGTTATGCAGATCACATTTACCATCCTCCTCCCTTACCTCTTCAACGAATATCCCATAGACCTCTACATTATGGACAAGGTATGTGTATGAAAACCATTATAAAAACAGTTTTTTAAATTCACATTTACCACAAAAACCAAGGTATGAATACTGTTGTGTGCATGTTTTGTTAACCATCTGTATAATTACTATTTTTTGGATTCACAGACTTCACCCTCCCTACACCGCTGATGAATATAACAGGGAACTTGTTTGATCATCATGCACTGCACATTCATTCTGGCTATGGACACGGAGAACATCAACACATTAACATCAACAGGCCAGAGGATGTACACACTGGACTTGGGTCTCTGCTGGGAGTTTACCTCATATTTAGATTTTCTTTATTTCACTTTGCCACTAAAATCATAATAAACACTGACAACTAAAATATAGTGTTATTGTTGTTATTGTTATGCTTATTATTAATAAATAATAGGGGAGGGGGGGGGTAGTTAAAAAATGAACCCCAAAAGGTTATTCAAAGAACCCTTTTATAGGGTTCTTCGAAGAACTTATAGAGCTTCCCCCACAGTTTCAATTTGAAGAACTCCTGAAGGATACTCCAGGAACCTTTTCTTTTTAGAGTGTAGCCGAATCCCCTAATTTGAAGGGGCGTCCACATACTTTTGTATATATGGTGTTTGTCGAGTTTCCTTGTAGGCCTATTTGGCGAGGAAACTGTGAAGCCAGCTCTATAGCCTATTGCCTGTTTCTGTTTATGAGTCTTTTATTAAAGAATATGAAACGATGTGTATGTTTGCTGCTTTTAATCAAATCATGCAGAGCTGTTCTTTATATGGCCTAAAATAAATGTGTTCATATAGGGAGAATATTATATATAGGCTGTAGCATAGCGAATTTTGAGTCAGTTATGAAAATAGAACATGTAATGAATGCTGTAATTGTTTCATGTGGTAGGCCTAAAAGGCCAACATTTGGAAGTTTCAATAAAAAAATACTTTGTAGCATGACTATAGAAATGAAACATTGTGATTTTAGAGACACATTTACAGTATCCTATGATTAAAGGGTTAGGCTATATTGGGCTCTCACCATCATCATCCTTAGCATTATTCACATAATTCCAATTCAACCCATCACAATTATCGGCTTGGGTATTGACATCAATGAGCAGGCTTTCCAAGTGGGCTCCCTACATTTACATTTTAGTCATTTAGCAGACGCTCTTATCCAGAGCGACTTACAGTAGTGAATGCGTACATTTCATTTTAATTTCACACATTTTTTTCCCCCCCTCCTGACAGAGCTGGTGTAAGTGAGTCAGGTTTGTAGACCTCCATGCTCGCGCACACGCCTTTTCAGTTCTGCCCACAAATTTTCTATGGGATTGAGGTCAGGGCTTTGTGATGGCCACTCCAAAACCTTGACTTTGTTGTCCTTAAGCCATTTTGCCACAAATGTGGAAGTATGCTTGGTGTCATTGTCCATTTGGAAGACCCATTTGTGACCAAGCTTTAACTTCCTGACTGATGTCTTGAGATGTTGCTTCAATATAACCACATCATTTTCCTACCTCATGATGCCATATATTTTGTGAAGTGCACCACTCCCTCCTGCAGCAAAGCACCCCCACAACATGATGCTGCCACCCCCGTGCTTCACGGTTGGGATGGTGTTTTCTTCGGCTTGCAAGCCTCCCCCTTTTTCCTCCAAACATAACGATGGTCATTTTGGCCAAACAGTTCTATTTTTGTTTCTTTAGACCAGAGGACATTTCTCCAAAAAGTAAAATTTTTGTCCCCATGTGCAGTTGCAAACCGTAGTCTGGCTTTTTTATGACAGTTTTGGAGCAGTGGCTTCTTCCTTGCTAAGCGGCCTTTCAGGTTATGTCGATATAGGACTCGTTTTACTGTGGATATAGATACTTTTGTACCCGTTTCCTCCAGCATCTTCACAAGGTCCTTTGCAGTTGTTCTGGGATTGATTTGACCTCTTCGCACCAAAGTACGTTCATCTCTAGGAGACAGAACGTGTCTCCTTCCAGTGGCGCAGCGGTCTAAGGCACTGCATCTCATTGCAAGAGGTGTCACTTCAGTCCCTGGTTTGAATCCAGGCTGTATCACATCCGGCTGTGATTGGGAGTCACATAGGGCAGTGCACAATTGGCCCAGCGTTGTCCAGGTTTGGCCGGAGTAGGCCGTCATTGTAAACAAGAATTAGTTCTTAACTGAAAGGTTAAATAAAAAAATATTAAAAGTGAGGAGAGACACATTGGTAGGCATCCCAACAGAAAAAGTCTTAAAATGATTATGACATTTGGACCACAGAAATCCAATGTTTATATAAAATGTATGCCTTTTCCCCCTACATTGTAACAGTCTAATAGGTTAATTTAAAATATAACAACATCACAAAATCCATTTGGCCTGTCGTTTAATTTAGTCTCAATATGATACAAAAAATGTTGGCTATATTGATAATATGAATGAGAATGTAGTCCATTTCATTTTGAAATCAGTATCTGTCCATCTCTCCCATAGATCCCAGTTGTTGGCATGAGAGATTCACAAGACTATAACATTGGAATGTTGTAAAATGCTTCCCTGCCTGGACACTCACATTCAAATAATTTTCACCTCAAAATCATGTTCACCTCCCATTTTCAATAAAAAAATATGCATGAGAGATTCACAAGACTATATCATTGGAATGTTGTTAAGTGCTGCCGTACCATGCATGGTTGGCGAGGACACAGATTGAATAAAATGAATTACATGGAAATAATGTTTTTTAGCTTTTGAACCTGTATAGGCTACATTTTTAGCCTGTATAGTTTGTTGGACTATCCTTTTTGTAACATATGAGACATCAAAACGTTCTAGAAAAACCTTGCATGTTATCACAACAGCTGTTCACTTTACTGTTATCCTGCAAATTATTTCTGAATCAGCTGATGATTGTTGAAACAGGGTTCAAGTTTTATGTCTACTTTCACAGATAAATGCTTATTATATTGATAGGCAAACATTGTCACTAATACAAGGAACAAAAAGTGTTTGTCACACGATTTCGACAAGTAAAATGTTATCAGAATATTAAAATGGTATATTTCCAAGTCGCCCAAAATATGGTTCTAGTTTTAGGAGGTCATACTTAAATGTAAAATAATAACATGCAAACAAACTAAATAATACTATTTTATTAAGATTATCACCAAGACAGGCAGACAGTCCAGACAGACAAACAGTATATTAGGCTATACATTGCACAAGAAGAGTATAGGCTATTTTATGAGATTTAAGAGAATGAATGCAAATAGATCCATTTGATTACCTTTAAAACTATCGTCTGAACTGCCGGATCTGAATAAATGGCTGGATGGATGGCTTCAATAGTCCAGCAATCTGTCAAGGCTTTCAGACGGATCGGACCAATATGCAGCGTGATCGTAGGTCCACATCTTTATTTCAATCATGAAACTCATGCAATAAACAATAAACTTGAAATACAAAAAAACAAGAAAGCCGTGACGCAGAGAAGAAAACACACTACTCAACATATAATCACCCACAAGGACAGGTGGGACAAACATCAACTTAAATATGACCTCCAATTAGAGACAACGACAACCGGCTGCCTCTAATTGGAGGTCATGCCAAAACCAAAACCAACCAAAACCAACATAGAAATACAAAACTAGAAACTGAACATAGACATACAAAAAACAGATAAACACCCCCTGTCACGCCCTGACCACTCTACCATAGAAAATACCAACTTCCTATGGTCAGGACGTGACACAATCGAATTGCAAGTCGTTCATATACTTATAATCCAAAGATTCTGCTTAAAAAGATCTTGTACTGCTACCCTCAGCATTCATTATTCTTAGAAAAAAATTCCTGGCACATGAATGCTACATCTACAGACGGGAACAACCGACCGCAAATAAGACCTTCTGGAAGTGCCCCGAATATGATGCTTTCGAATGCCAAGGTCGCATAACCCTCACTGACGGAGTTATCTCCAAATTATGCTGGATAGCTGGTTCTTTCAGCACCCGGAACATCAACTGGAGGAGCTCCTGGCACTTTCAGGCAACATGAGTTGCAGAGAAGGTCGGACGCCTTGGAGAATGCCAATGTTTTCCATAGGTAGGCCATTGTGTTGTTTAACATAATAATGGCTTTATTATTTGTATTCTTATTGTTGATGACAGCATGCTCAATGCCAATAACATGGTTGCTAATCTGCTTCTATCTCTTTGATTTATGTTCAGAATGGAACTGCCACTATGCTGTCCTGCAAGACTTGTCGAAGACCGACAACGGGGGTGGAGGGATGTTATCCTCTTTTTTCCGCGAATCTTGGCGCTACCCATCCCACCATTTGGAAGATCATTGAGGCATTGCAATGATAGCAGCAAAGAAGTGAAATGAGAATGGAGCAGCAACTTCTGGGGTACCACCGCCATGCCAAAGACCCCGCTACCACAAGAAACAGAAGGATCTGAAGTCACTGGTTAATTAAGAAGTAGCCTACACCATGACTTAACAACTGGAGTCTGACCTAATGAGCGTTGCCTAATGAAGTAGCATGTAAATACTCCAAAATCCATCTATTCAAGTCAACTAAATGTGCAAAATGTGTTGATTTGACAAATAATGTTTTGTTAAGTTGACTTCAACTCAATAAAAGCTGTAAACATAAAAAATAAAGATCAGTTAGCAAAGAACAATTTGCTCAGTCAACTTTCAAATCAAAACTAATAAGTCAAATAAACTAAAACAAGATCCTAGTTGTGTTGACGAAATATGACAAGTTATAATAACTACAAGTCATCACATTGTCTTAACTTATAAAATCAAGTTGAATCAGCTATAAACTGTGTTCCCTCAACTTTCAAATTAGATCCAATAAGTAAAACGAACTAAATAAAGACAACAGTTGTTTTGATTTAAATGTCAAGTTAGGATAACTATAAATCTTGACATGAACTTTACTTACAAAATGAAGTTAAATCAGCTAAGACCTGTGTGTTAATTTAACTTTTAAGTCAGAACCAAGAAGTCAAATCAGTGGTCTGTGCAACTGCCTCCGGTGCACATGTACTGTCGTGTGGGTTTGAGTCTGGGTTTGAACTTCTTAATTATTGACCTAATAGTGTACCTATTGTTTAATAGTGGAAACCATTTTTTTATTTTTTAATTTGTGAGTGTTTTTGCCTTTCCACATTGTGATTGATGAAAAAGGCATATTCCATGCGGGTTACCTTATTTTTATACCCCAGTTAAAGGGAGCCATGTAAGGCCACAATACAGCTCATTTTTTCATAAGTAAGAATCCATATGGGGTGCCAACAATTGTCACAATTGTCATTTTGTTGATCTGTTTGTTTTAAATGGAATTTGATTGGTGCAACTTTCCTGCAGTGACTTCCCCCATATTCCTTGCAGCCAATAAATTCAGCTTTTGTCTTTGAGGGCAAAGGTCACGTGCAATATCTCATGTTCTAATTTCTGACACCAATGCAGCAAATGTTAAAGAATATGGGGCCACATAGCATGAACTGTGTCAATTGTATGGGCTATGGGTTCATATTGTGTTAGCTGAGGGTTACAGGTTTTTACTGCATGAAGGTCTACACATGTGTAACTAAGGCCAAGCTGCTTGCTTAGCAAGTAGGCCTATTGCTTATTCCTGTAAGAGTAATTGTAAATCGCTCTGGATAAGAGTGTCTGCTAACTTACTAAACTGTAGGAGAATGATTTACATATACTATTTCTATTTCTATACATGCACACGTATTAGTGATCCTAATATTGGGCCTAAGCTTTCATGGCTAACCATCTAACAATTCGTGTTTGGTGAGGCCAATGTAGTGAAAGTAATATGTGTAACTTTACAATTGGTTATAAAAGAGATTAACTACAAAAAACACTCGGAATGCATCAGATCACCTATCCCATTGTGTGATGTTTGTGTAGAATTTACTCCTTGTTTGCGCATTGATAGGGGATATAAATCAAACTTAATTTGGTTTAGCATTTACAAGAACTCCTTGTAATTCTAGTAATCAATTAATTCTTAAACAAAAGTGTATAATGTTTAGAATCAAACATAATTTTTATTTACTTAAGCCTTGTCGTAGTAGCACAATTTATTTTAGAACTCATTGTTAATTTATAGGCGGCGGCATCATTTCAGGAAGTGGCTTGATCAAGACTGTGCTTTTGAAACTCTACTTCATTCAACAGCTTTCCAAGCTGGAGTGAGTAGCTTGGCAAAATGTGAGCATCTCCTTTAAAAAAAATACAACCACTAGCATATTATTGACCTACTTTTCAGCACAAGAATAGCAAGGACATTAGCCACTATGTTACATGCTAGCTAGCTAGCTAGCTGGTTAGCACCGCACACACGCCATGTTAAAATGGTAATTTGGTTAAATTAAGAAAGAAAAACATATTTGGCTACGTTTGGCAAATAGTATTTTACTATATAAGTTTAAATCGGATTACTTGTACAATTCTGCTATGTGTACTGTAGTATAATTGTAGCTAAGCTTGCTGTTATCATGCTGTTAAATAGTACCGCTCTAGCTAGCAGCACACATGGCGCCAAATTGCAGACATGCTGACTGACTTTGTTTGATAACCTGTATGATAACCTGTATAAACAGTAGCTAGCAACAAAAGCCAACTGTAGCTGTGCTTTTAGTTATAATTACTATTATATTGGGTGGTAATGAGCTGTTACAGTTTATTTTACTATTGTGGTTGTATTCAGTGACTTGCCAGCCAAACATTAGATATAGGCATGTGTAGCTAAGTAAATTCTCCAGGGTATGTTGTGCCATTTAGCTAGGATGCTGTTAGCTAGCATCGCACTTTCTAGCATGGTGTTAGCTAGCATAGTGTTAGTTAGGACCGTTAGGACACGTGGCCGAATTTGCACATGTGCTGGTTAGTTAAAGTGCGTTTAGTAAGCATGGCGTTAGATAGCATGTGGTCGGAATTGCACATGTGCTGATAAAAGCTGCTTGTTGACTAGCTTGGAAATAGTTTGATAACTTGCATAATAGTACAAAGGAAAGATGTTTGCTAGCCATGCTTCTAGTTAGTATTGGATTTTAAACCCTCATTTTTTTCAAAATATATTATTTAAAAACCTAAGAATGTTCTAATGATTTATTTAGCCTAATCTTGCAAGTAGTAATGTTGGCATATATTTTGATATTTTACAATTGTTAGTTTGGGTGTATTGAGATGTTATGTTAAACAAACCATGTTATAAAAATGAATTTTGTAGTTAGTAAACAGGTTTACATAGACAGCACTTATATCTTGAATTTTTAACCAATTTCAGAATTTGTTAATTAACATTAACTAAAGTGAATAAAAAAAAAGGTTTATGTAAACATAATTTTTTAGATTCTTGGAAATCCAAAAGAATAATTCTTCAATGGATAAAGTGGAACTGTAAGTATTGCAGATTTGACACATCAAATCAACGCATCCTTATTAGACATTACAAATTGAAGCATGGACATTATGCAAGATACATTGGTGGATACATTGCCATGTATCATCAAGACTGTCGGTGCACCTTTAAAACAGAAATAGCACTCAAGAAGCATTTGGCTCAACACGGAAGAAATGTTCATGAAACAGTTACTGCTTGTATAAAATGTGACCTCTGTACTTTTTCTGAGCCCTGTCATGTTAAGCAGTACTTTTCTCATTGGAGAAGTCATTTCAACAATAAGGATTTTATGCAAGAAGAGATTCAGAAAATAAGTCCTGACTGGGTAACTGTTGATGCAGCAATGATGACTACTTTCTCATTAGCTTTCAGAAGAAAGGAGACTGTGGAAGATGAGCCCCTTGTGATTGACATCAAATCTAGATGGCCAGCGCTGTTCACAGACAGACAAGTAAGTGCTTATTTAAAATCTGCGAAAGGTCCAATAAGATTTTCTGTGGTTGTTGAAATTAATAATATACACAGTTTCTCATATCTCAAGAGCTTGTCTCTCTTCAGACCTTTGTGCATTTTTAGATGAAGGTGATTAGAGGACACAAGGAACTACATAAGTTATTAATGTAATACGCTTTTCAAAAATGTATTCCTTTTATCTGTAGTGCTCTTAGGCTGGGTGTAAAAATCCTAACTCTGACTGTTTATAGGTCACACAAATGCAGGGCTCTATACAGTGTAAGTGTTTCACATTTTCTGAAGTCAATTATGGATATAAACCATTGTTTTCAAAGTATTTCTGTCATTTAGTTTCATAGCTTGACTATGAATCCCTTAACTATATTTAACAATGAGCGCAGAGGCAGCCACAGGCTGTCATAGATACATTTTAAATATCGCAACTAAGACTTAGCTAGGAAACATGAAAACTAGCTATGTATATTTTAATCACATGCTTAAACTGCAAAATCAAGATATATTTCCCCCAAATCAGTATAAGTACTGTAGCTCCATTACCATGGTAACCCTTTGGTCTGAAAGTGGCAGCAGATAATTTTAATCACTTTCCTATTTTAAATGCTTATAGGGTTTTTTAACAAATGTACAAAAAAATGTAGCAATGTAATTGGTTATTTTGCTTAATGGCCTTAGTGCCCTGCCTGATTGTTTTGGTGCACTGGCAGATTAGGCAACCCCTTAACCTGTCTGGGCTAGGGGGCAGTATTTTCACGGCCGGATAAAAAACATACCCGATTTAAACTGGTTACTACTCTTTCCCAGAAACGAGAATATGCATATTATTCGTAGATTTGGGTAGAAAACACTCTGAAGTTTCTAAAACTGTTTGAATGGTGTCTGTGAGTATAACATGGCCTGTCTGAGAAATTGTAGTTCTTCTTTCTAGTCCCTTTCGAAACTACAGTATCTCTGGGGTTACGTTTCACTTTCTAAGGCTTCCATTGGCTCTCTAAAGCCTTCATAAAGCGGATTGAGGCGTCTCCTGTCTCTGGGCAGAGTATACTAGCACAGTTTGTCAGTGGTCTGCCTAGTGACAAAGAGATTGGAGATGCGCGGTCCCACGACCATGCTGTTTTTTCTTTTTGTCTTTGAATGAATACACTATTGTCCGGTTGGAATATTATCGCTATTTTACAAGAGAAATACCATAAAAATTGATTTTAAACAGCGTTTGACATGCTTCTATGTATGGTAAAGGAACATTTAGATTTTTTTTGTCTCGAAATGCGCTCGCGCGTTACCCTTTGGATAGTGACCTGAACGCACGAACAAAACGGAGGTATTTGGACATAACTATGGATTATTTGGAACAAAAACAACATTTCTTGTGGAAGTAGCAGTCCTGGGAGTGCATTCTGACGAAGATCAGCAAAGGTAATACAATTTTTCTAATAGTAATTCTGAGTTTAGTGTGCCTCGAAGTTGGCGGGTGTCAAAATAGCTAGCCGTGATGGCTGAGCTATGTACTCAGAATATTGCAAAATGTTCTTTCACCGAAAAGCTATTTTAAAATCTGACATAGAAATTGCATAAAGGAGTTCTGTATCTATAATTCTTAAAATAATTGTTATGTATTTTGTCAATGTTTATGATGAGTAATATAGTCAATTCACCGGAAGTTTTGGGTGGGAATGCATGTTCTGAACATCACATGGCAATGTAAAAAGCTGTTTTTGGATATAAATATGAACTTGATTGAACAAAACATGCATGTATTGTATAACATAATGTCCTAGGAGTGTCATCTGATGAAGATCATCAAAGGTTAGTGCTTCATTTAGCTGTGTTTTGGGTTTATGTGACATATATGCTTGCTTGAAAAATGGCTGTGTGATTATTTGTAGCTATGTACTCTCCTAACATAATCTAATGTTTTGCTTTCGCTGTAAAGCCTTTTGAAATCGGACAATGTGTTTAGATTAACGAGTCTTGTCTTAAAATGGTGTAAAATAGTTGTTTGAAAAAAAATATTATTGCATTTTTGAGGTTTTGTATTTCACGCCACGCTCTTCCACTGGCTGTTGAATAGAGTGGGACGGTGACGTGCCACCTAGCGCATAGAAGTTAAGGCATCGTGGCCTTGTCCCTAATATTCCTTCCCTGGTATGTTATGCTCTTCAAACAAGTTGCTCTGGAGTTCATAAGACTGGTGTCTGTGGACCTCAAGAAGACATTTTATGAAGGCCTGGACAGTCATCTTTCCAAGCTCCTTGAATTCTACCGGGCCAAGAGTGGTAGAGGGATGGAGCTAAAACACCTTATGGACAGTCTTGACAAAGACGTAAGTTCGATTATGTTGACATTAAAGTCTTCTGTACAGTTGTTACTTACGTTTTGGTGTATTGATAATTGCTACTTTTTTAAGTACCTGTCAATATTGGGGATGAGACCTTATCATTGACAACCACATTAACAATGTCGTAAAACAGTCAATTGTGCTTTTGTTGTTCGAGTTCCAATCAAAGGAAGAGAAACGCTGTGCTCCGAGGCTTGCCATACTTCCTGCGAGAAGACCCTACCAATGTTTTGAAGACGTGAGGTATACAACCCTACAACATAACCTTATGCTTTCTCCCAGGGGTGACATTTCCTATGAATCATGATGCACTGTAACGTTCAATGGAGTCAAGTTGAATGTCTGTCACCATCTGAAGTGATTATAACACACAGGCCAAATCAAATGTGAACCAAATCAAATTTTATTGGTCACATACACATGGTTAGCAGATGTTAATGCGAGTGTAGCGAAATGCTTGTGCTTCTAGTTCCGACCGTGCAGTAATATCTAACAAGTAATCTAACAATTTCACAACAACTACTGTATACACACAAGTGTAAAAGAATGATTAAGAATATGTACATATAAATATATGGATGAGAGATGGCCGAACGGCATAGGCAGGATGCAGTAGATGGTATAAAGTACGGTATATACATATGAGATGAGTAATGTATAAAGTGGCATTGTTTTAGTGACTAGTGATACATTTATTACATCCAGATGTTAATTATAAAAGTGGCTAGAGATTGAGTCTCAATGTTGGCAGAAGCCTCTCAATGTTAGTGATGGCATTGGGCGGCAGGGTAGCCTAGTGGTTAGAGTGTTGGGCTAGTAACCAAAAGGTTGCAAGTTTGAATCCTTGAGCTGACAAGGTAAAAATCTGTCATTCTGCCCCTGAGCAAGGCAGTTAACCCCACTGTTCCCCAGGTGCCGTGGATGTCGATTAAGGCAGCCCTCTGCACCTGTCTGAGGGGTTGGGTTAAATGAGAAGGACACATTTCAGTTGAATGTTTTCAGTTTTACAACTGACTAGGTATCCCCTTTCCCTAAAATGCCGTCAAATCATCATCAAAAAAAACAAAACATGAATCAAGTCAACAGTCTACTGGCAAAGCCTTTTCAATCCTTGTCAAATAAAGAAAAATAATGAATAAAAATTGTAGATAAAACGTATCGGTGCTCATCGGCCATTGGACATAAACATTACACAACAAGTTTGAAATCGCAAATTCAACAATGAGTGGTTTGGAAGGAATCACTGGCTAACTGCAAGCATTGCAAAGCAATCACTAGCCTGATATTCAGTGGAGTGGATGTGTGGTCCGAAGTCTGGGTTTAAGTGTCTCTTTTTGAAGCTTAAAAGGATAAACAAACAACATTGGCCATGCTGTCAATCCTGCATGACTTCTGCCGAGCTCAAAACAACTGGAAACTCAGAACTGGGAAATCTGACTTCAGTGAGTTCAAAACAACTGGGTTTCCTCATCGGCTCAGAGGGCGTGCACCCTCAAGTGGACAAAGTAGCAGCCATCCAAAACAATCCTACGCCACGGGCTGAGGTGAAGTCCTTTCTGGGACAAGTTGGCTGGTACCGCCGTTTTGTGCCAGACTTCTCAGATGTTGCCTACACGTAGGGTTGGGCCATGTTTGGAATGACACATTGTCCCATCGACCTGTCCAAACATCGTTGATATACAATTGTATTGTCAATTTTTTTTTCTGGGCAGGGGGAGCACTTCATTGCATTTCCGAGCAATGCAGTAAACGATCTGTAATGCAGCCTGTGTCATGCTGTAACGACAGTTGTCATGGAGAGAAGACCAAGGCGCAGCAGGTATGTGAATACTCATATTTAATTTCAAATAAGGAGTAAAGCATCCACTTAACAAAAACAATAAAGGTGACAACAGCAACAGTTCTGCAGGCTATGAAACGCAGTGCAAAAACAACCACCCACAACCCCAAAGAAAAACACACACACCTATATAGGACTTCCAATCAAAGGCAACTCAACACACCTGCCTTCAATTGGAAGTCCCAAATCAACAATCAAACATTCACATACACAAAAACTGTCACGTCCTGACCCCACTACCCCCTCTACTGGTCAGGACGTGACATATGCACAAACCACCGATTTAAAGTCTCATCATTAGACTACAATATAGAAATCACCTTACCAATATTGTATTTTCTTGTATGCAACCGCTCTGGGATACGATACAGCCACTGTCGGATTGGAGCGGTGTGCTCTTTAAGATGGATCGTGTGCTCTACCTAGCATATTTTTCACCTGCGCCTCCCTCTTCCTTGACAGATGGCTGATGTCCGGCTTAGTCTACTCGCTGTCCTCACAAGGAAAACCTCCTTCAGCAGCCTCCTCGACCTCCACTTTTCTTACTAAGGCCACCGTCCTCTTCCCCTCCTTCCACTCCTTTAGTGGGTTCACATGGAAGATATGGTGTGATCTCCCCTGCTCTGTCATGTCGATCTCATATATGTGACACGCCCAGGTCTCCGGACAACTTCAAACGGCCCCTACCACTTGGCCAACAGCTTGTGCTCTGTGGAGGGTAGCAGCAATAGCACCTTCTGGCCACGTATGTACTCCCTCTCTCTGCTGTGGTGGTCATACCAGCACTTTTGAGCCTGAGTCTTGTTCTCTCTCACCAGAATAGCGTAGTAGGCAAGCCTGTCCCTCATCTGCAGCACATGAGAAACAACATTCTTGAGACCAACTGCAGTTGGCTTATCCCACGCTTCCCTCAACACATCAAGAGTGCCCCATACATTTTTGCCATACAAGAGTTCAAATGGGGAGAAACCTGTAGATGCCTGTGGCACCTCACAGTATATAGGGCAGCCACGCGTCCCAATCCTTACCAGACTAATCCACAAATCTTTGGAGCATCCTCTTCAGGGTCTGGTTGAAATGTTCCACTAACCCATTGGTTTCTGGATGATAAGGAGTACTACGTATGGGCTTTATACCTAAGAACTTGTACATGTGTTTCAGGAAATTATACATAAAATTGCTGCCCTGATCTGTGATTGCTTCTCAAGGTAGGCCTACACGTGATAAAATGACCTAGAGTTTTGGCTACCTGCTTAGCTTTGATGTTCCTCAGAGGAAAAGCCTCAGGGGAATGTGTTGCATAATCACATATAATTAGTATGTACTTGTTTCCTAAGCTGCTTGGTACAAAAGCCCCACAATATCCATGACAATATGTGAAAATGGCTCCTCAATCACTGGCAGCAGATACAAAGGTCCCCTCTCTGAGATCCTGACAAGAGCTGTAGCGTGACACACTGGACATGACTGGCAAACATCTGTGTTATCCATGCCAATAAAACAGTTGCTGTATGCGAGCAAGGGTCTTTACTCTCCCTAGATGACCAGCCATAGGGATAATATGGCCCAACTCCATAACACTGGCCCTGCATTGCACTAGCAACACCAACTGGTTGCCCTTCTATACTACTCTGTACAACTTCTCGTCAACAACAGTGAAGTCCCTCACCACACCAGACTGCTGCTTTCCCGCCTTCTCAAACAGCTTAGCTAGGCTAGCATCCTCCCTCTGAAGCTTCACAATATCCCTCGGCACCAGCCACGGAGACGGTAGCTTCCCATCTAGCTTCTGCAAAGCGGCCTGCTGCTTAGCTTCTCTGCACTGTCGCTTTGACTTGTGAGCCCTCACTGGGGTCCCTTCCCCGTCTATCTCACTCACTATCACTTTAAGAAAACTCATCCCACCACTGCCACCAAATGTCACAGACAGGCCGTTGCCTGGACTGTATTGAATGAAACTCAGGACCACGTGGTATCATGCGAAAAGTAAAGGGAGATTTAAGCTTCTTACGTGGCCCTCAGGCTGAAAATAATAAACTAATTATGGTACTGATGGCAATACAGAAGGGCTCCTCACGGAGACACCCTCACACATATTTTCCCAGGCCCAGAACCCAGGAGACTTGAAGGCCCACCCTATAGCACCCAAATAAATACAATTCCCCTCTGTCACAGGTGCAACTCAGGCACAAAAAAGAGAACAAAATGATAATACAACAAAATTACATCACATACTGTCATTCACACAACTACTTAAAAATAACGATCATGTATGCATATAACTGGTATTCATAAAAGTATGCATATAACTGTAAGTTGATGACATATGGATTATGATACTGGCCAGTATATCAAAGGATAAATACAAACACATCAATACTTCCACTCTCTCCTACTTAGCTCTCCAATCTAGGCAGTGATGGCAGGCACCCATTGAAGGCCCCCCTTCACAGATATTGGAGTAAACCTATTTTGGGTAACTTTGAGTAAGGGCAAATATATATATATTTTTAATTGAACCTTTATTTAACTAGACAAGTCAGTTAAGAACAAATTCTTATTTACAATGACGGCCTACCCCGGCCAAACCCTAATGACGCTGGCCGATTGTGCGCTGCCTTATGGGACTCCCAATCATGGCCGGTTGTGATACAGCCAAGAAACCAGGGTCTGTAGTGACACCTCTAGCACTGAGATGCAGTACCTTAGACCGCTGCGCCACTTGGGAGCCCAACATCATGGTAAGCTTGCAAGCTGAGTTTGAATAAGACATCTGATTAGCACTTTGCATTTATAACGGTTGGTTTTACCTTATCTAATAAATAACCAAATCATTGGTGGATTAATAAATGAATGAAAAGCATGTTTCTCATCCCCCCCAAAGACAGTACAGTTTATAAACTCTGTGACTAGGCCCTTGAGAGCCAGTCGGCATACGAGTCATCAAACTGCCTCAACTGATGTGCGTTCATTGGTCGTTTCTTTTTTTTATTTTCTTTTTTTTCTCAATTTTTTATTTAGAAAAACCAGTATACATACAAGAAGTATACAGATAGACAATGATAACATATGCTAGGGGGTACAACAAATTACAGATTATACAAAGACCTTAAAAGAAACACACATATTGATTGTTTTAACAGATTTCTTATTAGAAGAATGTTGAATGGTCTCGAATTCCCTATAGAAAACACAGTGTTTTTTTCTTAGTGAATTTACTTTTATGAATATGAAAGTTTACCATTAGCACAGTTAGATTTATGAGGTAAAATGTTTTTTCTTTATAGTTATTATGGTTAAGGAAACCGAGCAGCACATTCTCCCATAAAAATTAAAAAAAAGTCATCAAGAATAATAACAATTATAAAACTGTCATTGGTCGTTTCCAACGAACCGGAAACCGGCATACGCGTCACCACATTCCCTCATCTGATTGGTTTATGTAGGTGGGCCTTCTGACTTTGTGGCTGTGGTAACTAGTGACGATCGCCAGTTAAGGCTCTGCCTAAAAGCAAATGTTGCAAAGTGTCGTAAAACATTTAATTTACTTCCCCATACAGCAGCTAGCGTGTACAAGGTGCAAAAGCGATGGTGCTCTAAAAACAACATTCTTCTTACCGAACTTCAAATTCATGAAGATTTTCATTAGACAACTTGAAAGGTTAAAGCATGGAGGACATGGAAGAAGAAAGTTCTGGTCTAAATGACGACCACAACCATAACTACTGTGAAAACCGTGCCAGTGGACAAGTCCACTATCTCAGGACCGAACTGTCAAATGAACCCCAGACCCTACCAATTTTTCCGGTTCTGGGCACGCGAGATGTAGCGGCGCAGGAGAACCACGCAAATATTTGTTCCAGTTCCAGCAGTGGTTCAAAGTTCGTGGATTCAGACTCTAGCAGCGTGAACAGTGACACCAGCGAGACTGACAGTGCATCGCCAGCTTCCATCGCAGGGAAACTGACCCTGAACTCCGCCTCAAAGTTTCGTAAGTTGAAAGCATCGTGTTTAATGTTTGTCATGTTTTTGACTTACTGATATGGGATGGGAATGTAGTTGGTCATGCAAATATTCCATGGCTTTGCCTTTGGCCTAAACGTCAGTGGAGTAAGTTGGCTACTTACTATATGACCTTTTAACTGAGGAACGCTCAACTACGTTCTCTTATATCGAGGCGAAGTTTTGATATTAGGTGAAGAGATTTGTTAGCAACAACAGTAGCTATGTTTCCATTAACTTGTCGAGTGATTATTATTTATTTTTTTGGCGACATTTTGAAAACAGATGCGCTAATTGCTTGCTACGGTGCGTTTCTATTGAACTGTCTTGTCGATAAAAACAGCTAGACGTAATGACGTCACACCAACAATAACCAGGTGTCAAATAAAAATGTAGTGGTTGAAGTGTTTCCATTATCCGTTTATGCAAATTGTGCATTAATAAATTTGCGACCGCCTGCATGTCCTATCTGTTTCATGTCTCGGGTATCCCGCGAAAGCGAGCATGGATAGAATGCATTAATTGACTAATATTTCCCATGTTCTAAATTCTCATACGCCAACATATCGACACGGTTCGTGCCATGGTGGCACTTGCACTCCTGTAGATCTGAAATAATTGGATGGTGAAACTTGCCAACCAACCATAAAAGCAATTTAGGCGTCAGGATAATCGTTGTACAACAAAGAAACATTATTTGTATAGTTGAAAAAGTAGATTTTGCATGTAGTTGGCATTTAGAATTCAAGCTGCAATATGTGATTTTTGGGGGATCTGACCAAAATTCACAGAAATGTGTGTTATAGATTTGTCATTCTCATTGAAAGCAAGTCTAAGAAGCAATGGATCTGTTCTATGTTGGATATTAATATGCTTCCCCTTAAGTTTCGTTTTTGTACTTTCAGTTTTGTACACCAGCTGAAAGTACAATATTATTGGTTAAGGGAAAATATTTCACAGTGGTTTAGATGGTGCAATGATTATCTACACTGTACTTGCTTGTTTTCTCACAAACTGAAAATAGGTGAACTTTTAGCAACCAGGAAATGGCGGAGCGATTTCTTCAGTGCATTTTTTTATAATTATTTTATTTATTTTTTGTGGGTGGCAGGAAAGGGATTTATTCTCTGTGTGTGTGTGTGTGGGGGGGGTCATTGGCCTTGATCTTGTATTTTATTTTTTATTTTTATTTTATTAACAACATCAATACAGAGTACATGAGGGAACGCAAGTGTATATATAGATTATATACAATGGACAATTGAGCTAGGGGGTACAATATCACAAAGACCTTAAGGGACATACATACACTTAGAATTCTAACAGCTTTTTTTGTTAGTAGAGTATTTAATTGTCTTAAAATAGCTACATTTCTTTTTGTAGGGTAAGAAAATGTAAATTTACAACAACAAAAAACACATTTCTGAATATGAAATTTGGCCAAAAGAAGAATGAAATTAATTACATAAAAAATGTCAGCTTATTCCTATCGTAGGTAAAGAATCCAAGCAGTACATCTCTCCACAATAGTGTAAGACCTTCATAAAAGTGTTCAATTATAAATCTACTGATGTCTTGCCACAGTTTTCTTACATGAATACAATGTCAAAAAAGACACAACACTGTTTCTGGGTGATCATTACAAAAGGAGCAATTTGAGTTGATGTTTTCCTTAAACTTCTTCATATAGTGGTTGGCAGGATAATATTTATGAATAATTTTAAAGGAAACTTCCTTAATTTTGTTAACAAGTAGGTATGTGTGTGGCAACATCCAAACTTTTTCCCAACCGATATTATCAATAAATCCATTCCAATAAGGCATGACATAAGGTATAGATACAACATCCTGCTGAAACAAGGTTTGTATCGCTCTGTTGTTGACTAGACCAAAAGAGAAACAAATCTTTCCTACTGATGAGTCAACAGGGTCAATAGAAGGTAGGCTCTGAGGGTCAGGTCTTGACACGTTCCTGAATAACAGAGCAACACCTGAGGGAATGGCATCTAAAACAATTGCGAAATCTTTAGGTGTTACAGGGACCTTGTAAAGTGATAAGAATTCCTTATAACTGAGTAAAAGACCTTCAGAATTTACCAGTTGGCTCACCAATAGGATATTATTTACCAGTTGGCTTACCAATAGGATATTATTTCGGAACCAATATTCTAAAAACAAAGAAGTATTTTTATTCAATATATCCCGATTATTCCATATATAATATATGTGTGGAGAAAAATTGTGTTTATAAATTAAGCACCATGACAAGAAAACCTGCCGATGAAAAGCAGAAAGTTTCACTGGAACTTAGTCAATAGTATAATTGCAAAACAACATGAAGTTAAGCCCACCAAAAGTAGAGAAGACATGATGAGGAATAAAATTCCAGATAGAAGTGGGTCTTCTTAGGAATTGTTTTATCCAATTGATCTTAAAAGTATTATTTAAGGTAGTAAAGTCCAGAAAATTCAGCCCACCATTCTCATAAGTGTTCATTACAACAGTTTTCGTAATGTAATGTTGTATGGTTTCTCCACAGAAAGTTGAAAAGCATCTGGTCTATCTCCTTGCTTATTTTACTGTCAAGATATAAAGATAGAGCGCCAAATGTTACTCTAGAGATACCTTCAGCCTTGGTTATTAGGACTCTACCCTTTTAAAGATAAGTCCCTCTGTAGCCATTGATTTAGCTTCTTCTGTTTTTTTTAATAAGAGGGTTAAAATTTAGTAAGCCTCTAGACTTCTGATCCTTTGTAATGGTTATGCCTAAATATGTAAGTTCTTCTTTTACTGGAATACCATAATATGAAGGTGTCACACAATCTTTGACAGCTATGAGTTCACATTTATTAATGTTAAGATATAGACCAGACGCTTTGGAAAAGGATTGTATCACATTGATCGATATGGGAATTTGGTTAGCGTCTTTCAGAAAAAGTGTAGTATTGTCAGCCAGCTGGCTGATAATAATTTCTTTACCAGCTATGGAAAAACCTTGTACAGGACTATTATTTAAAGAATTTGCAAGAAGTTGGGTGATAAATAAAAACAGGTATGGAGAGACTGGACAACCTTACCTAATTCCTCTCTTTAACTCAAATCTAGGTGAGGTGCCATATTTCAATTTGATAGAGTTGTTCATAGTGCATCTTTAAATGTGGAGTAGAGTTTATAGTTAAGTCACGTGCCCCACGTACCTTCAGAAGTATTCGGCAATCATCATTTATTAGAAAAACAGTTTCCATCACTTTTCACAGTAAAGTAAGTTAGACAAAAGAAAAAACACCCCTGTCCCACAGTTAAAATGTTGTTTGTCTTTAGAAAATGTCTCCTGTATCTGCCGTCTCAATTACACATGTTGCAAATAATTTTTTTGCCACATTGCTTTTGTCGAATTAACCTGGGTCAATTAGAAACCTTCAGTCGGTACTTGTAAATTCTGAAAACGCTTACCTATGATTGACCTGTACAATTGTGGTCCATACTGGGAGCTGAAATTCATACTTTAATAAACTTTTGTTGAATACAACCACTGACTTTTTCCTAATTTGTGTTGCTCGTACTACGTACGATGAGATTCAATTGGCTCTAGCTGAGGAACCCTCAACTCCGTTCTCTTATATAGAGGCTTACTTGAGTTTCGATGACTGGTCGTAGGATTTGCTAGCAACAACATTGAGTCACCGTCAGTAAATTCTTACCTTTACCTATATTTGACCTCTACAACTGTGGTCCTTCCTCATGGTGCAGAAATTCCAAGTTTTAACAAAAACTTTTAGTGCATACAACCACCAACTTTTTCCTTGTTGAGAATCAATTGGGTCCGTGCTATCCGGGATCCTTGATGTCCCTACCCCATTGAAGTTTAAATATTTAAGTGGTTACGGTAAGGGTTAAGGTACGGATTAAAGTTAGGTTTAGGGTAGAGACGTCCCAAGGATACTGGATTGCACGGACCCAATTGAATCTCGGCTTACGTAGTACGAGCAACGAGGAAACATTCGGTGGTTGTATTCAATAAAAGTTTATTAGAAGTTTGTATTTCACCACACTGTGGAAGCACTGCAGTTGTACAGGACAAGGATGGGTACAGCGAAGTGTGTTCAGAATTTAAATTTTTACAAGAATCGACGGATGTTGATGACTCAAAGTTGTTGCTAGCAAATCCCGTGACCAGTAATTAAAACTCATCTCCGCCTAAATATAAGACAAATGAGTTAAGGGTTCCTCAGCTAAATTGGCACATGCGCTGAGCAACACAAATGAGGAAAAATTCGGTGGTTGTATTAAATACGTTTTTATTAGAAGTATGAATTTCAGCACCCCGCAGAAGCATTTTCAGATTTGATATTTTTAGAGGAATTGGCTGAATTTGACTAAATGTTGTTGCTATCAAATCCCACAACCAGTTATTAAAGCTCAACTCTGCCTCGATATATAGAGAACAGAGTTGAGCATTCCTCAGCTAATGACCCTTGTACTGTTCAGTCGGACAGTCCTTGTTTGGAATTCATTTTATTGTCAGGGCAGAGCTAGGGCTAGGGCTCGTGTTGTTATGGAAATAACCTAATCTTTATCATTTTGTGGTTCAGTAATGAATGCAATGACCGAAGAGGACTATAGAACCACATACTGGCCGAACCTGGAGAAAGCCATTGACCACCTGCTGATCCAAAACCCCATGGACCACATCTCCATTTCATATGAGCAGATATACAGGTGAGAGACAAACTGTCTGACTGTATTGATATCTTATGTAGCTTTGAAAGAAATGAAGACAAGGAACTGCTGTACTACTCATGTGTGAGACTTCTGAGGGGAGATATTGCCATTTGTGACTCGTTTCAGGAAACTAGACATATGTCACTCATCACTACTTCACAGGAAAGCCATTTGAATGTAAATTTAGTTTAAAAAAAAATCTAAATACATTTTTGGGCAGAAATGCCTTGTAGAACATGTGAACTTTCATGTGCCCTAATAACAAACATGTATGCCATCTGTAAATACAAATAAAATTGTTAAATTACAGGCCTAGTTAGTTTAGCCACAGAAAAAGTCTGAGGGGGCTGGACATGCCGAGAGATGAGTTTTGGATTGGTCTGCCATGTAGCATGCTTCTGTCTATAACATGAGCTGGTCAGTATGTGTAGGTCATTCTTTCTAACGCAGCTTTAAAAAAAATATTTAAAAAAAATCACGTAGCAGAACTGCATAAGTGTTGCTCTCTACTTTCTGGAGGACCAAGTTTTAGAATTAGAGTGATGGCTAAGGAGATTGATTTGATTTCAAATATGCAGATATATAAAACGTCTCTCTCCGGATTCAAACTAAGGACAACCATAGCATCCATGACAGAGAGGGAGAAGCGTCCATCCATGTATACCGGTAAAAGTCTAGCTAGCTACATTTTCAGATATTGCACATTTCTAATTTTGTCAAAGTTTTTTCATTTCAAGTTAGTGTACTGTTAGCTAGCTAGCTAATGTTAGCTGGCTGGCTCACTACTTAACATTGTGTATGTTCTGTGTAGTTATATTATTTTATCTCAGAGCCATTTACATTGCTAGTTATAGCCTAATGTTAGCTAGCTAACATTGAACCTGGCTGGTTAGCTACATGCAGATTCATACAGGGTAGTGACATTAGGAGTTGGGATTATGATTCATTGTTTAGCTAGCAAGCAAAATGTCTAAACAAAAGACTCCACTATTCAAGTAACCATTTCCGTAGAATGTTAATGATGTCACTGCGTCAACTGTCGATAGACATAGCTAGAGCACTCTCGTCTGAGTGTGCCAGAGCGCAGAATAACTGACAGATTTACAAACGCTCAACACCAGTTGAATATGTCCTGTGTCAGTAAACGTTGGCAAAAAGGCCTGATTTAAATTGTTGTCAGCAGAACAGTTGCAGTTATCAATGCTCTGGATAACATAAAAACAGCCTAACCAGCTCTGCTAGGGCGAGTACAATGGTCAGAGTGAGCTGTTCTCTCATTTGTGTTTGGAAGTAGCTAGCCAACGTTGCCAATTAGCTTGGGTGCTTGAATGCTGCTGTTAGGTCAGAACACTCAGATCAACCCAACTCCTCGGCCAGAGCGTCTAGTGTGCTCTCTGAACGCTCCGAATTTACGAACTGACAATCTGACAACGCTCTGCGTTTACAAGCGTCTTGAAATATTTGTTTGCTTAGCACATGGCCTCATATGTGAATCCTTAAAGAGATGGGTGGGGCTAAGGCTTTAGAGGCTGTGAACGATGCTGAATGGGTGTAGACAAAGAAGAGCTCTCCAGTAGGTGTACCAAAATATTCAAGGGCCATTTTCTCAAAAGTGAGGTTACAAGTTTATCAACTTTAAAAGCAGAATTACTTTCCCGTTGTTCCTCAACTGTGTTGTATGATATACCAATTTCTAGCTCTGATCCCTACTTTTATCCAATGTAAAAAAACACCATTTCAAATTTTGCTCATAAGACCGAATCGAGCTGGTTGGTCACATATGTTAAAGTTTTAATGGTCATTTTCCTTTCCCTTTTTCAGCTACGTGTACAAGTGTGTTTGTCAACAGCACTCAGAGCTACTGTACAAAGACTTGATGCTAAAGATTACTACCCATCTTCAACAAGTCTCATCTGATTTACAAGTAAGTGAAAACAGAACCTAGGTCTTGTTCAAAGATTTGCAATGGAAAACAAAAACGAGTGTTTCTTATTGTACAGATAGTATGCCCCTTTCACTGCATCTTTTGTTGTTGTGTGAATACCTAAAAAGTAAATTAACCCTGATCATTTATTCTCTTTAATCAGATTGTTCCACCAGGGAATTTCATTGAGTATTTCAACATTGCTCTGACTCAGTACACAGATGCTCTTCAATGCATAGTTCCTGTATTCATCTACATGGTATGTATCCTGATGAAGTGCTCATCTTTTGAATATTCCTTCCATAAATTTTTTTTGGGCCTGTTTCCTGGATACAGATGAAGCCTACTCCGTCAATACTCAGGGCAGACCTTAATCATATACTCCTTTCATACAAGTAGGGTTGCAAAGGGTCGGAAAGCTTCCAGGTAAATTTGCTGAATTTTTCCGGACATTTTCCATGAAGTTAAGCCCGGAATTTTGCTTTAATTCATCAAAAGTTTGCTTATAACAGTGAACCTTTTTTTGTGGGATACACATAAGGCAATTCTAGGTTTTGTGGCATATTTTGGTTAAACTATCCCCAATTCAATGGAATTGCAACCCTCTGCATGCACAGTGCATTCTTCCATCACATCACATGGATCTTGATTCTCAAGATCTTGCACACTAATTAAATGCTATTGAGCCCACACTACTACACTGTCTGAGCCAAGGACTACATGCTTTCTGGTAAGTTTTGATTACAATACTGGGTGGGATGATTATATTTTAATGACATGATTTCTTTGTTAACTTGTAAATAGTAGCCTACTGCAAAGTGTGTATAAATCATTTCTAACTTGTTAACAATTTCTGCTAGTTAGTTTTTGCTACCATGTGGGTTTTAGCTTGCTTCAGCCTGCTAACTGGGGAGTGTTAATTCACCTGTTTCCATACATGTTTTATTTTAAAACGGGTATCTTACAAAGGAGTTGTTTAATCTAACTGCTTAACTATTTATCTGTACATGGAATTGTATTCGGTTTTTTTTTTTTACTCAATTTTTCTAATCTTTACAGGAAAATGCCACGGGCACTATCTGATGTGTGGAGACATTTCACTGCAGCTAATGTAGAAGGAAAGCTATGTACATTTGCAAATACTGTGCCAAATCATATGTGAAGAATGCTACAAAGATGCAGAATCATCTGGCCAAGCGCATAAAGTTCCCTCATGGCTCACAACAAGCGACCTCTGACAAAAGTCCCTCTACTTCTATTCGAGGTGAAAATGATGAATCGGACACCTTATCGATAGCAACAGCTCATGGTCCTCCTGGAATCAGAAGTTTTTTTACTCAATGGAGGAACGTAGTCAGAGAAATGCTGATGAATGTCTTGCTCGAGCTGTGTATGCAACTAGTTCACCTCTTATGCTCACAGGCAATGTGTATTGGAAAATATTTATGGATGTTCTTTGCCCAGCATACACCCCTCCAACCAGACATGCTATATCTACTCATTTCCTGGATGCAGAGTTCAAGTGAAGGTCAAGCAAATCATAGAGAAAGCAGTCTGTATTGCAATCATCTCTGATGGGTGGTCGATTTTTCGTGGGCAAGGAATAATTAACTACATCTCATCCCCTCAACCAGTATTCTACAAGAGCACAGACACAAGGGACAACATACACACTGGTCCCTACATTGCAGATGAGCTGAAGGCAGTCATCAATGACCTTGGATCACAGAGGGTATTTGCGCTGGTGACAGACAATGCTGTGAACATGAAGGCTGCTTGGTCTAAAATGGAGAAGTCCTACCCTCACATCACACCCATTGGCTGTGCTGCTCATGCATTGAATCTGCTCCTCAAGGATATCATGGCACTGCAAACAATGGATACACTCTACAAGAGAGCCAAGGAAAGGGTTAGGTATATAAAGGGTCATCAAGTTAGCGATCTACCTCTCCAAGCAAAGTGAGAAGAATAAGAGCACCACATTGAAGCTGCCCAGCAACACCCGTTGGGGTGGTGTTGTCATCATGTTTGAAAGTCTCCTGGAGGAGGAGTCTCTCCAAGAAATGGCCATATCAGTCTGCCGATATGGACAGCCCCATCAAGAGGATCCTCCTGGATGATGTATTTTGGGAGGGAGTGGTAAGTAGCTTTAAACTCCTGAAACCTATAGCAGTAGCCATTGCACGGATTGTGGGAGACAATGCCATCCTGTCTGATGCTCAGACTGCTTGCAGAGGAAAGAGAAGAAATCCGTACTGCCCTGCCCACTTCACTGTTGCTCAAAGCAGAGGAAACTGCAGTTCTGAAATACATAAAAAAGCGTGAAGACTTCTACCTGAAGCCCATACACGCCGCAGTGTACATGTTGGACCCCAAGTATGCTGGCAAGAACATCCTGTCTGGTGCTGAGATCAACAAGGCCTATGGTGTCTTCACTACCGTGTCTCGCCACCTTGGCCTGGATGAGGGCATGGTTCTTGGCAGTCTGGCGAAGTACAGTACACTTCCAAGCAAGGGCTTTGGGATGGAGATGCAATATGGCAGTCGTGCCAACATATCTCATCAGCCACATGGTGGAAGGGACTTTGTGGATTTGAGGCTCTTTCCCCTGTTGCCTCCATCAACCTCCAAATCCCACCATCAGCCGCCTCAGAGCGCAACTGGTCTCTGTTTGGGAACACACACGCCAAAGCATGCAACAGGCTGACCAATAAAAGGGTTGAAAAATTGGTGGCCATCCGGCCAAATATGAGGCTTTTTGAGCCTGACAACGAGTTGTCTTTAACAAGGTTGGAAAGTGACAGTGAAGATGAGGCCTCAGAGACTGATATTCAAGAGGTGGACATTGAGGAGATCCAGGGAGAAGACATGGAAGCCTGAGAGGAAGACAACCAAAGCTTTAGTTTCTGGACTTTCATTTTACAGATGTCTGTTGAGAATGTTTTTGGGAGATGCAGTGGATCATTCAATATTCCCTTTCTTTTGTTGTTCAGTGAAATCATCCCATGTGAAGAGTCAACTAATTTAATTAAAGTTCAATTCGTAACTAAATGGGTTTTTTATTTCTATTGAAAGGATTGAATCATTTGCCATTTGTCTACTTATGATAAAGGTAAAAGGTTTATGTTTGTCTCCCATATAATATGGTAAATATATCCAATGCAAAAAACATCTACATTTAAATGGTATTCATTTTCATTTCCATATTTTCCTGTTAATTCCCATATATTTCTGTTTATTCCCATGGAAAGTTTCCACCTCCATTTCCCCAAATGTGCAACCCTACATACGAGCATGTTTTTCTTCTTCATTTCTAAGAATAAGTTCTACATTGAAACGAAGCTAAACCGACACCTGCGAGAAGATCTCATGAAGCTTTTTACTGATCATGTTGCAGAAAAACATGTGAACACGCTGATACGTGAGTACAGTGGACTGGTGAACTGTGCAGGCCAAACCCAAACTATTTAGCTTATTACTCATCTTGTCAAATTGTGTTGATGCTTAATTATTTTATTCTGTTTTTCCTTTAGCTCTTCTCCGCGAAGCCCATTCCATGCCTTTTCAAGTCAGACCTTCAACAATGGCCAGTGTCGTGAAAGGCCTGTATACTCTTCGGCCAGGTGCCCTTTCCTTTCTGTCTTTTTTAAAATCCCACAACACATGCTGCTACCTAAATAGTTACATCCACTAGTGAAATGTTTAACTACTGTAACTGTCAAACACGAGTGTAGCACTAATCAAAACTGAGAAATATAGATTACTTTGATTAGCACTATTTGTGTCTCCCACTTGAAGTTGGAGAGGTAAACATTCACTATAAAACACCTGCCCTGTATGTGTTATGACCTCCATTATAATGACTATTGGCTACCTGTTTCAGATTGGGCACATTTAGCCCCAGCTCTCTTCTCTGGATTCATTCCTCAAATTAACCCGCCGACAGTGGAATCCCAGCTCTCTGACTATGCTGCTCATGACCAGAAGCTACAAATGGAGCTCTCTCTGAATGGCTTTCCCAGGTGAGTGTTATAAGGCAGAGTTTAGCAAAAATAATAATAATACTTCCACCAGGGTAGTGTCCTTTAGGAAAACATTAATGAGCGTTTCTTATTAGACAAGTTCAGATAGTACATCCCTGTTTTGGACCGTTTTCTTGTGTTTTGTGCCTAATGAACACAACCCTGTTTTTTGACGATGCTTCCTTTTATTTTGCAGAGGTGACCAGTCTCGCAAGAGAGCCAGCGAGGAGTCTGCATAGAGTAAGGATGATGCATACATGCATTGCTTGCTATTGAATAGGAAAATGTCACCTCATTTGCATATGACTTATAATTGGCCTATTGAAGAATATGTGCAAAAATATGAATAACTTTTGTTGTTTTTTGCAGGTGCTCAGACAGTCATTGACCTGGCTCAACCCAAATTCACAAAACACTGAACGATTAAGATTCTCTAAAGAGTGCAGTGGGTGAGCATAATAAGCATGGGCTCGTTTTTGACCCGCAAGAGTCGTAGTGGACACTGCTTTCTTTGCCTCTTTTGAAAAGCACAGTGAATTCATAATGGTGCATAATGATTCTGTCAGCTTTTGGTGATGAATCCATCTTCTTTATTGTTAAGGTATTATGTGGTTTAATGTCTTTGTTCTTATTTTCTCCATTGAAGTGTGCCTTCTGCTCTGCTTTGTTGGGATATTCAAGTTGCCATTAACCAGGTGGATGGGGCATGATTCCCAGCTTGACCACATACTGTGTCAATCATGGGTCGTGTTCATTAGGATATGCCGTGGAAAACAAAAGGAGTGTTTCTGATTGGACAAATACAGGTAGTTCCTCTGTTTGTCCGTTTTCTTCCACTTTGTGCCTAATGAACACGATCTCTAACCTGGACCTCCCTGATCTGTTATTGGTCGGATTGATCTGATTCAGTAACTGACAGTCTGCTGCTATTCCTCATCTGTTGTTGTGTAGAACACTTGATTTTTGTCTGTCTGGTCTGTGTAACTAAATATTGACAGTTGTTTGGATAGGAACAAATTGTGTCACTTTGTATCAGTCAGATATGTTAATGTCTGTAATGAAAGACTAGGGTCTGAGAGTGGGAACATTTCCTCTTGATTTTAAGAAAGTCCTACAGTGGCACATACCCAATTAGGTATGCATTTGATTCTATTTTAATGTTTAGGCAACTTTAAGCAATGGTTTATCTGGAACTTACAGGATAAAATATGTCCTGTATAACAATTTCTTTCTCAATGGGTATGAAACAAACAAAGCTTGTTCTGTTCAATTTTGCAAATGTGTGAGCATTAGCATACAAAATAGGAGTATTTTTAATTTAACTAGGCAAGTCAGTTAAGAACACATTCTTATTGACAATGACGGCCTAAAGTTTAGGTTATAACTGAATAGGTTATGTAGGTAATTGTTTAATTAAAGGACTACTTTCTACAACATTTATATTTTATTGCGTTTGTTTTTTTAACCAGATCCTATTTCCCAAGCATGCCAAAGATGATTCACAATGTTTTTATTCCCTGTTCTAAAAAATTGCATTGGGACTCCAGAAATGATGGTGTCAGTCTCTCCATGTTGCTGCTGTATCTGCATTAGCTCACCCGTTGTACCAAGTCACTGAGCCAATTGATTAGGATCAATTATTGAAACTGTTGCGAATTTGGTGACAGTAATTATGTCAAATGATGTAGGTGGAGTTAAAATGATCCCTGTGTTCTCTCCAGTTCCTGATGACGTAAACAGATCCTGTCTCATTGTGATGATCAATGTACGGTAGTTACTGTCACAGATTTACCTTTGTTACATGTGGTTTATGTTAAATGGAAGTATTTGATACAGCTCTTTGCACTGTTTTAAGTGTAATGTGATGCTCATCTTTGAAGATGTTGGAGATGGCACACTCATTGTCTTATGTACAGTTTTACTTTCAATAAACAAATCTTGAAAAGGATGTATATTATCACCTGTGGAATCACTGGGGGTGGTGGCAGCAGTTGGATCTTGTGGGCAGAGTAATGATGGACTAATGACACCAGGCAGAGTTTCTCTTTCAAAGTTAATTAGTACCGTGAATAAAGGCTTTTCACTGACAAGCTTAAACAATGCAGGAGAAAGGAGAAAATCAACACCCTCAACACGACACTCGGGTGCAGGTAATTGTTGCATTCATTAAGTAGTAATTAATGTGTTAGTATCTCAGAAGAGGTCCAGCAACATGCCTTTATTTCAGTGATCTCCCTTGAACAATGCTTGATCTTTGTTTATGAATGCTGATACATTTGTGCATGCATGTCTGAGTTGAATGATGCATTATGTGTATATAATCATTAGTCAAGATATTTATGAGATCAAATGGTGACAGGGCTCTATGATAATTCCCCTTCAGCTAGTTCACAGAGAGCACTGTTAATAAACACCAGTAATCTGCTGTGTTAACCCTAGTGTGTCGGAGGCTCAACAAGGGGCTTCAGTGGAGTGGTCGTGCTTTGACAGGTGCTTCTCTTCCGGAGGAGGAATCACTTTCCAGAACGCCCCCACTGGCCAATGAGCTGGGATGCCACTCAGGCACATGGTCCTGGTCACCCCAAAATAACTTGTGACTAGTGTGCTGACAAATGTCACTACTTTTACTGGAGACCGGTTGCCCTAGCTACTTGCACCCATATTTTCCAGTAAACTCCAAGGTTAACTCTATGCAATAAATTGGGAATCCATCCTGGCCAGCTGCCCCGTGTCCACATTTTCTCAGGTGGCCACCACTGGAAGACTGGAATCCCCTCTCTTTGAGCACAGGTGCGCGCCGAGGATTACCGCCAGCTCCAGCCGGGGCCCGCTGGGGTTTATTTGAAGGTAAAACACCCAACCCCAATTACCTGTTGATCGTTATTTGGGTCCATACATCAACTGTGTGTGTGTGTGTAAAATATATATGTATATATATATTTTTTTACCTTTTATTTAACTAGGCAAGTCAGTTAAGAACAAATTCTTATTTACAATGACAGCCTAGCAGGGAACAGTGGGTTTACTGCCTTGTTCAGGGGCAGAATTTTTACCTTGTCAGCTCGGGGATTCGATCCAGCAACCTTTCGGTTACTGGCCCAACGCTCTAACCACTAGGCTACATGCTGCCCCACATATTAATTGGTGTGTACAGTAAACTCAGCAAGTCTGACATAAATCTACTTCATTGGTCAAGCATGGGCTTATATCATTGAATTTGAAGTGACTTATGTGTTTTATTCATTTTACCATGAACCTGGGTAGGTAGTGCTGCTGATTTAAGCCAGGGTCTGTATTTCCAGTCTGTGAGGGGGGTGACGTAGTGTTTTTCTATGTGTTCAGTGTCACCCTCATAAACTCACACAAAATTATTTGTGTCATTTGAGGTTTGGTAGGTGATCAAATCCTTGTTGAGTGCACAGAAGACCAGGAGGACTGCGTTTTTTTGTTTGTTTGTTTTTCATGTAAACTGAGCCCTTACTATAATTAGATATGACTTGGGGGGCTTGGAGGCTGTTTGCAAAGGATTCACGTACACAGCAGCTGCAGGTCTATTAGAAGGGCATTGCTGCCTCTCTTAATTGCACAGATTTGAGTGTCAGTAGCATCTGTGTACCATATCCCATTTCTGGATTCAATAACTACTCAGAGCCAAAAAGCTGTTTAAAGGCTGGACATGATGAAAGAAACGTATCTTAAATACACTGAAAGAAGCTACTCTTGTCCATGTTGGGCAATATCCAATGTTCATGCATGAAACTAATCTCTGTCTGGGGCCACGGAGTTTAAGATGTTTTGAAATTAAAATAGAGTACTATTTTAAGTCGTATTGAACGCATCGTGGTTTCGAACTGGGTTAACACATTTTTCTGCATTGGCAGGCTTTTATTATTCAAATGGGAATGATGCTCGAGGGTCTTTTTTTCAGGTTTGTTGCTGTGTCCTTATTCCAAGCCATGTGGCTGCTTGCTGATTTTTGTGGGAGATTTATGACCCAACGAATGTTGAGCCCAGCAAACCGATTCCAAAAAGTTTTTTGGGGGGTGGGATTTGTGCATGGTATAGTGTGCATTTTCGTTGCAATTGAAAGACAGAAGATTGGGAAAAGCAAGGTAATAATGCATCCTAAAATAGGAATTTATTATGACCCACAAGTGGAACACAGATTGTTATTGAATTATTTGCGATAACTTGCAAAGTATTCTGTGATCTTACCAATATTTAATTATTTCTGTCAAATATTCAATGAATGTAGAAGCATTGATTTATTATGAGTTTCTAAATGATTAATGGCTGAACTAATTTAAATTGAAGTGTAATTTTAAATCTTCACAGGGGGAATACATTATGCACTGACTCACATAAATGAAAGTCACAATCAGTTAAAGTTTGAAACCCTCTTATTTCCCAACAGCATGCAAGAGAACAATGTGAACCAGCCTACATCGTCTCAGCCCTTGAGAGAGAACTACTTGGCTGAAGCGCAGGCGCACCAGAGACACAGCGGCATGAGCCGTTCCGACTCCTCGCGGCACCTGGTCTACGCGCCCCTCAAAGGCAAGGCGGAGGACTCCGCGGGGCAGGACGAGCCCCAACCCAAGGTCCCAGACCTCTCAGCCTTCCTGAGCCAGGAAGAACTAGATAAGAGTGTCAACCTGGCTTGTCAGGCTATCGGACACGAGGCCCGCGAGGAGAGGACAGAGTTCAAGGCCCCGGTCGCCCCTTCTGCCACCTCCACTGCATCCAACACTCCCGACACCCAGCCTGACCTGGAACTAAAAGAACCCCTACCAACACACGCAACATTCTTCCCAGAGAGACGGTCATTCTCACCTCTGTCCGTACAGGACAATGTGATAAGGATAGACAAACAGATATATCAGCCATCCCAACTGTCCATTCAGGACAACGCAATAAGGACCGACAGACAGAAATATTCACTGTCCCAACCATCCATCCAGGACAACGACATGAGGACAGACAGAGAGTTGTACCCACTGTCCATGCAGGACAATGGAATGAGGACAGACAGACAGACGTTCCCACCGTCCATCATCCAGGACATTACAATGAAGAACAACTGGGTGGCCAGGGAGGCCTTTGAGGACTTTAAGAGGCCAGGGGCTAGGGGGATGAACACCCCAGCGTACGGCCTGGGGACCCAGTCCAAGAAGGAGTTCCTCAACAAGGCAGCAGACTTCATCGAGGAGCTCTCCTCTCTGTTCAAGGCTAACAGCTCCAAAAGGATACGGCCCAGATCATGCAAAACTCATAGGAGCAGAGCCAACAAGGGTCAAGTGGATGGGAGCGTTTACTCCCTGAATGCAGACGACAGGGAACGAACCATTCTTCTCCAAGACTTCGAAATGGAGATAGAGAGGCCTGCTAATCCTTTCAGCATTCAGCCATCAGAAGTCCAGGGTTTGGGCATGGAACCAGGGTTTGGGCATGCTTACTTCCCCATGCAGGACTGGAGGACTACTGAGGAGCAGTATGATGAGTCTGGGGTGCTGGAGGCAAAAGGGGTGGATGAGGCTGAAAGCCCTGCCCTGGTGGAGATCACCCCTGGGGTGTACACAGCCGACCCCATCTGTGAGCCCCCTCACTTCATACAAAAACTGAAAAGCAGGGAGGTGCTGGAGGGCAGCAAGGTTCAGCTGGACTGCATTGTTCGCGGACTCCCCATGCCCGCAGTCCGGTAAGGCTACCCAAACGGTCAACCTCACTGAATGTTAGTGTTTTTGTAGCCAAAGTTTCATATCTTCTTAATTTAAAGGATATCTTCACTTTTCTTCTTTTTTTTTTACACTTACCTCTATTTTTACGCTTTGTCTGAAAGAAGTTTATGGGGCAAAGAGAAACTGTCATCCGTAGTTAAAATTTGTTTAAATAGCCACTGCTAACTTTAGGTAACTTTAGCTAATGCTATCTAAAAAACAATGTGAGTTACAGTGGCTAAAGTCAGCTTAAAGGCCCAGTGCAGTCAAATTTCAAAGTTTTGTATCATATTATACAACAGCTGATGAAACTAACACTGTAAAAGTGTGACAACATTTGATCAGTGTTAATTCCTGATAGTTGCTTGTTGAAAATTCAATCTACACAGGACCTTCTAATCAGCGGGTTTGCATAGGCAAGGGTTTCGGCTTTCCATAGTGACATCGCCATGCAGTCAATTGGTTAATAGACCAATAACAAAGAGTTCCAAACCTGTCTGCCAATAACAGCTAGTTTTCAGTTTTCGCCTCCCCACTCAGACAGTCCTAGCAAAATTCTTGCTTGAGAAATAGTTTTTTGCTAAAAAGCTACTTTTGCCCATTTTAATGGAACTCTATTACAGTAAGGTACTTACAGTGAGGGGAAAAATTTATTTGATCCCCTGCTGATTTTGCACGTTTGCCCACTGACAAAGAAATGATCAGTCTATAATTTTAATGGTAGGTTTATTTGAACAGTGAGAGACAGAATAACAACAAAAAAATCCAGAAAAACGCATGTCAAAAATGTTATAAATTGATTTGCATTTTAATGAGGGAAATAAGTATTTGACCCCCTCTCAATCAGAAGGATTTCTGGCTCCCAGGTGTCTTTTTATGCAGGTAATGAGCTGAGATTAGGAGTACACTCTTAAAGGGAGTGCTCCTAATCTCAGCTTGTTACCTGTATAAAAGACACCTGTCCACAGAAGCAATCAGTCAATCAGATTCCAAACTCTCCACCATGGGCAAGACCAAAGAGCTCTCCAAGGATGTCAGGGACAAGATTGTAGACCTACACAAGGCTGGAATGGGCTACAAGACCATCGCCAAGCAGCTTGGTGAGAAGGTGACAACAGTTGGTGCGATTATTCACAAATGGAAGAAACACAAAAGAACTGTCAATCTCCCTCAGCCTAGGGCTCCATGCAAGATCTCACCTCGTGGAGTTGCAATGATCATGAGAACGGTGAGGAATCAGCCCAGAACTACACAGGAGGATCTTGTCAACGATCTCAAGGCAGCTGGGACCATAGTCACCAAGAAAACAATTGGTAACACACAACGCCGTGAAGGACTGAAATCCTGCAGCGCCCACAAGGTCCCCCTGCTCAAGAAAGCACCGTCTGAAGTTTGCCAATGAACATCTGAATGATTCAGAGGACAACTGGGTGAAAGTGTTGTGGTCAGATGAGACCAAAATGGAGCTCTTTGGCATCAACTCAACTCGATGTGTTTGGAGGAGGAGGAATGCTGCCTATGACCCCAAGAATACCATCCCCACCGTCAAACATGGAGGTGGAAACATTATGCTTTGGGTGTGTTTTTCTGCTAAGGGGACAGGACAACTTCACCGCATCAAAGGGACGATGGACGGGGCCATGTACCGTCAAATCTTGGGTGAGAACCTCCTTCCCTCAGCCAGGGCATTGAAAATGGGTCGTGGATGGTTATTCCAGCATAACAGTGACCCAAAACACACGGCCAAGGCAACAAAGGAGTGGCTCAAGAAGAAGCACATTAAGGTCCTAGAGTGGCCTAGCCAGTCTCCAGACCTTAATCCCGTAGAAAATCTGTGGAGGGAGCTGAAGGTTCGAGTTGCCAAACGTCAGCCTCGAAACCTTAATGACTTGGAGAAGATCTGCAAAGAGGAGTGGGATAAAATCCCTCCTGAGATGTGTGCAAACCTGGTGGCCAACTACAAGAAACGTCTGACCTCTGTGATTGCCAGCAAGGGTTTTGCCACCAAGTACTAAGTCATGTTTTGCAGAGGGGTCAAAAACTTATTTCCCTCATTAAAATGCAAATAATTTTATAACATTTTTGACATGCGTTTTTCTGGATTTTTTTGTTGTTATTCTGTCTCACTGTTCAAATAAACCTACCATTAAAATTATAGGCTGATCATTTCTTTGTCAGTGGGCAAATGTACAAAATCAGCAGGGGATCAAATACTTTTTTCCCTCACTGTAATTGCTACCCAGAAATTATATTGATATAACAATGGCTGCATTGGGCCTTTAAAGGACCCCCACAGAGGAAGTTGCCGCCACTATTTTGACGTAATTTCCTGTCCTATAGAGGAAACACACGTTTAGGTTTCACCTACAAAGAATGACGAAGGTTACTTATACATACTCACGAATTGGGTATGGGAATTTCCACTTGGAGTTGATAAACATTAAAAAAAAATAGGGCACTGTCAGCTGTGAGTATAGCTACTGTAGCTAGTAGGGCTGGGAATTGCCAGGGACCTCACGATACGATATTATCACTATACTTAGGTGCAGATTTTGTTGTGCTACAGCCTGAATTAAAAATTTATAAAATGTTGTTTTTGTGTCACGGATCTACACACAATACCCCATAATGTCAAAGTGGAATTATGTTTTTAGAAATGATTACTAATTAATAAAAAATGAAAAGGAGAAATGTCTTGAGTCACTAAGTATTCAACCCCTTTGTTATGGCAAGCCTAAATAAGTTCAGGAGTAAAAATGTGCTTAACAAGTCAGATAACAAGTTGCATGGACTCACTCTGTGTGCAATAATGGTGTTTGACATGCTTTTTGAACCTCTGTACTCCATCTCTGTACTCCACACATACAATTATCTGTAAGCTAATTGTAGTTACTCTACAATGCTAACCTAAATGACAGAGTGAAAAGAAGGAAGCCTGTACATAATACAAATATTCCAAAACATACATCCTGTTTGAAATAAAGCACTAAAGTAATACTGCAAAAAATGTGGCAAAGAAATGAATACAAAGCATTATGTTTGGGGCAAATCCAACACAACGCATCATTGAGTACCAGTCTTCATGGTGGTGGCTGCATCATGTTATGGGTATGCTTGTCATCGGCAAGGACTAGGGAGTTTTTTAGGATAAAAAGAAAAGGAACAGAGCTAAGCACAGGCAAAGTCCTAGAGGAAAACCTGGTTGTCTGCTTTCCAACAGACACTGGGATACAAATCCACATTTCAGCAGGACCATAACCTAAAACTCAAGGCCAAATATACACTGGAGTTACTTACCAAGATGACATTAAATGTTCCTGAGTGTCCTAGTTACAGTTTTGATTTAATTTGGCTTGAAAATCTATGTCAAGACTTGAAAATGGCTGTGAAGCAATGATCTGTGGTGGAAAAAGTACCCAATTGTCATACTTGAGTAAAAGTCAAGATACCTTAATCGAAAATTACTAAAGTAAACGTTAGTCACCCAGTAAAATACTCCTTATATAAAAGTATTTGGTTTTAAATATACTTAAGAATCAAAAGTAAAGGGTGCACTATTTTCTTGTTTTAAAATTTTTTTCCAGATAGCCAGGGGCACACTCCAACACTCGACATAATTTACAACAAAACATTTGTGTTTAGTGAGTTCGCCAGATCAGAGACAATAGGGATGACCAAGGATGTTCTCTTGATAAGTGAGTGAATTGGACCATTTTCCTCTCCTGCTAAGTATTCAAAATGTAACGAGTACTTTTGGACGTCAGGGAAAATGTAATGAGTAAAAAGTACAGTATTTTCTTTAGGAATGTAGCGAAGTAAAAGTAGTCAAACATATAAATAGTAAAGTACAGATACCCCCCAAAAAATGACTTAAATGGTACTTTAAAGTATGTTTTACTTAAATACATGCATTATAATTATAATAATTGAAATATTATATTATAAATACAAGTTCAATCTGTACTTCAATGCACATATGGTGTGCATTATAAAACGAGGAAGAAAGACGAGGTGGGGAGAGAGGTGTAGAAGACAGAAAGGGAAAGAGGTAAGAACAGCAGCAGACAGCATATGATTCATGAATTACAGTGCTACCCTAATATTCTCTCAGTTCATCACAATTGCGGTGTCTCCTAACCAGCCTTAGGCCCCCAGTTGGCCCGAAGGTTATCTTAAGAGCGGGTGAGGTGCCGATGATGGGACTGGCTTCCTCTCTCACATCAAAACATACCTGCAGACGAGAGACGGATGGATAGAGAGAAAGCATGATTAAGCAAAACTGACATTGGATCATTAATTCTGGGACTACTACATCTCTGTTTCTATTTCAATGTAAAGCATCTCTTTAATAATACTTCCTGTTGACACAAAAACATGGTCCCTTCTTGTTTGCTTAGTATTAGACATTTTAAATGATTCATACTTTTACTTTTGATACTTAAGTATATTTGAGCAATTACATTTAATTTTGATACTTAAGTATATTTAAACCCAAATACTTTTGACTTTTACTCAAGTAGTATTTTACTCAGTGACTTTCACTTTTACTAATGTCATTTTCTAATAAGGTATCTTTACTTTTACTCAAGTACTTTTTACACCACTGTGTAATGGACATGGTGCAACCTTTGGTAGGTAGGCTTGCTGGCAGGTTTTGGTTGTGGTACAGCAAAGCCAAATCAGGCCATACTCATGGTCCTCACAGGGGAAGTGAAATGATTGGCTACAATAACTTTGCTCATGATCATGCAGGTGCACATTATATGTAACTATAAGTTCCTTGTATTTTCATTCGCGGGTGCCTTTTCATTATCTGGATAGACACTTGTGGTTTCTAGTTAACGTTACACCAATCAAAGCAGTGGAGTATACAGTGCATTCGGAAAGTATTCAGACCCCTTTACTTTTTCCACATTTGTTACGTTACAGCTTTATTCTGAACTGGATTAAATAGTTTTTTCCCCTCATCAATCTACATACAATACCCCATAATGTCTAAGCAAAAACAGGTTTTAAAATGAATGGAAAAATCACATTTTACATAAGAATTCAGACCCTTTAAGCAGTACTTTGTTGAAACACCTTTGGCAGCAATTACAGTCTTGAGTCTTCTTGGGTATGACGCTTCAAGCTTGGCACATCTGTATTTGGGAAGTTTCTCCCATTCTTCTCTGCAGATCCTCTCAAGCTCTGCCATTTTGGATGAGGAGCGTTGCTGCACAGCTATTTTCAGGTCTCTCCAGACATGTTAGATCGGGTTCAAGTCCGGGCTCTGGCTGGGCCACTCAAGGACATTCAGAGACTTGTCCCGAAGCCCCTCCTGCATTGTCTTGACTGTGTGGTTAGGGTCGTTGTCCTGTTGGGAGGTGAACCTTCACCCCAGTCTGAGGTCCTCAGTGCTCTGGAGCAGGTTTTCATCAAGGATCTCTCTGGACTTTTTCCCGTTAATCTTTCCCTCGATTCTGACTAGTCTCCCAGTCCCTGCCGCTGAAAAACATCCCCACAGCATGATGCTGACACCACAATGCTTCACTGTAGGGATGGTGCCAGGTTTCCTCCAAACGCGATGCTTGGCATTCAGGCCAAGGAGTTCAAACTTGGTTTCATTAAGAGAGTCCTTTAGGTGCCTTTTGGCAAACTCCAAGCAGGCTGTCATGTGTGCCTTTTACTGAAGAGTGGCTTTCGTCTGGCCACTCTACCAGAAAGGCCTGATTTGGTGGAGTGCAACCGAGATGGTTATCCTTCTGGAAAGTTCTCCCAACTCCACAGAGGAATTCTGGAGCTTTGTCAGAGTGACCATTGGGTTCTTGGTCACCTCCCTGACCAAGGCCCTTCTCCCCCAATTGCTCAGTTTGCCCGGGCTGCCAGCTCTAGGAAGAGTCTTGGTGGGTCCATACTTCTTCCATTTAAGAATGATGAAGTTCACTGTCTTCTTGGTGACCTTCAATGCTGCAGAAATGTCTTGGTACCCTTCCATAGATCTGTGCCTCGACACAATCCTGTCTCCGAGCTCTACAGACAATTCCTTCGACCTCATGGCATGGTCTTTGCTCTGACATGCACTGTCAACTGTGGGACCTAATATAGACAGGTGTGTGCCTTTCCAAATCATGTCCAATCAATTTGAATAAACATCTCAAGGATGATCAATGGAAACAGGATGCACCTGAGCACAATTTCGAGTCTCATAGCAAAGGGGCTGAATACTAATGTAAATAAGGTATTTATTTTTATTTTCTTTCCGAAAAATTCTAAAAACCTGTTTTCACTTTGTCATTATGGGGTACTGAGTGTAGATTTGCTGAGGATGTTTTTTTTAAATCCATTTTAGAATAAGACTAACGGGTCTGAATACTTTCCAAAGGCAATGTATGAGCCTGAAAACAGGAGATTACTCACCACATAGCAGGATCTGAGTACAATTTGATTATTTTGAAGACAATTGAAGACAATTTAACTTATTTTTATTGAACCTTTATTTAACTAGGCAAGTCAGGTTAAGAACACATTCTTATTTACAATGACGACCAAACCCGGACGACGCTGGGCCAATTGTGAGCCGCCCTATGGGACTCCCAATCACGGTCAGATATGATGCAGCCTGGATGCGAACCAGGTACTGCAGTGACGCCTCTTGTACTGGGATGCAGTGTCTTAGACCACTGCGCCACTCGGGAGCTCAATCTAAATGGACGTATGAAAGAAGTGCAGGAATCAAGGGTGAGTGAGCAATAAGATGCAAAGTGAGACAATTAAGATATTCAGAATGTTGTTGACATTGTCGAATATGAACACCAGTATTTTGTTGGAGTAGCTATTTAACACATTTTGAAATGTATAGCTTTCTTTTGTTTCAAAGATAAGAAGGCCAGTAAGAAAATCTGTTTTTACAGGTATTTTGTAAATGATCTCAGGGTGATATTTGCTTGTTTGGGCTTGAATTTGCAAATATTCAGATATGCCTCGGGGTATTCATGATACTGAGCTGGTATTTACATACTGATACCCATGGACTCCAGTACTTTTAGTGAGAGGGTACAGTAAACTCAGAGAAGTGTCACAATTCCTAAGTATAGATCATCTATTGGTTAGACAATACAACTGTCACTGTGTTTGTCATAAGATATATTGATTGTGACAATGCTCTGTGTGGGATAGTCAAGACAAAGTTTGCCGTTTTCTAAGACGTCAAGGGAGATCTGCATGTTTGACAGGTGATTTTAGCAAACAGCTGACAAAGTGCTGTGTGTATTCTGTTTTATGTCTGTAACATTAGATCATTGCAGTGTTTGTGTGCAGCATTCAAATGCCAGTGGATTTTTATCAGCTCATAATAATGTTCTTAAATATCAGATTGTGTCCTATTTGCCAAGAAATAACAGTAACAGAATGTGGTGTAGTAGTTTGAACCGTTGTCAGGGTTTGAGACTGAACTAGATTCCTGCTTGAATTGATAGACAGAGAGGTCACCTGAGCGGTCCGAATAAGCGGGGGCCAGGTGAAGGTCCCACTAGACAATGCTAACGTACTGACACGCTCCTGTCACTGATGTTTCTCTCCACCATTTTGGGAATGGCACATTAGTGTCTTGTGGTGGAATGGAATTGGCTGAGTTGTTAGAAACGTTAAAGTAGGATTTGGTAAAACAGTTGATAGGCGTGTATTTGAAATGTTATATTGTGTTTTATGTCAGTTCTTAGTGCTGTTATGTTGTCTGATGTATTTGTATTGTGTGAATGGTGTCAATGTATTAAGGGTCTATAGATTGTCCGTGTATTGTGCTTGTGTATGAGTTCATGTTTTGCTCACTCTCCCTGCTAGATGTTTTAGCGTTATCAGTATATTAAGGAGCATTTGCCTCTTCGCTTAGTATTTCATATGGTGTGTCATGTAATTTTGATAGAGCTGTACACAGTTGCTATCTGTCAGTTGGTGTGTTAACTTGGGTTTGTTCTTGATGTCGTGGTTATGTTCTCTCAGTATTAAAACTAGAATCCTTAGTTGCTACATCCATTTTTGACTTATAAATTAATTATATATATATATACACCCACTGATATATCTTATAAATGCCTCATGAGCTTAGTTCAACTGTCGTACCCCATCAGAACCCAAAATACAAGCTTTTTTTACTACAATGTTTTTGAACAATGTAAATGTAAACAAACACTGTATAGCCTCAAAACATGGTTAAAACTATCATTTTGATATCATGGATGGTCAGTCCTTGCATCCATATATGTCAATTAAATTGAAAGTGGTTACATTTCTCCAGGCCCCTGCCTCCGCTTTTTACCAAAACAAAGGCAGGGTGACTGCTTTGTTATTGTTTCATTTAAGGATTCTAGCTTTAAAAGTGTGCTCTGTATCACCTCCTAGGATTTAGTAGCGCTGGTGTGTCAGGGAATGGTATTGTGTGTGTTCTCAGTCTGTTTAATATTGTGTGTATGCGATTGGGACACCCAGTCATAGCCTCCCTAGGCTTTGGGGCGTTCTGTTGGGGGGGCTTTCCTCTCTAGGGCTGGAGTCTGGAGGGAAAATAGCCTTGACAGGTGCAGCAGCCAGGCAGTCTAGTAGAGATTAGCTAGCTACTCTACTACTCATACTTTCAAATTAGACCCTTACTCATTAGAACTGACATGCTTTGCCAGATGGACCTTAGGCAGTACATTCCAGTGATGTCTCCTATATGTCAATTGCGCCCAAGTATCAGCCACACATCAGGAGTAAAGTGGGTGATTGCATCAGGGACATTTTGGACACTGGATCATCTTTCTTGATAAGAATCTCAGTTGGGATTTTCTATCTTCTCTAGGGGGCACACCAAAGAGGACCACCTCTCTTTGGAATAAACTCAAACCTTTGCTGAACTATCCAGCAAATCCTTTTGATAGGCTCCCTGGTTTGTTAGAGATTGGGTAGCAGACTTGCAATCCTAGAAAAGGGTTCAGAACATCCTCCGCTTATACTGTGTATTGCATGCTGATTTGTTTGATTTTAAACTTTGTCCAATATTGAGTGAAAGAGAGCGTCCTGTCTCTACGTATTTTACTGGTTTGTGACTCACTGACACCGCCCCTGGTTAGAGGGGAATAAAGCAGCTCAAAAGTTAACACACACAGGAGAAGATAAACATGGAGATGTACATGGGGATGGTTTTGTAGTCACGCATCCTATGCACATAAACTCAGCAAGTAAAGAAACGTCCCTTTTTCAGGACCCTGTCGTTCAAAGATAATTCGTAAAAATCCAAATAACTTCACAGATCTTCATTGTAAAGGGTTTAAACACTGTTTCCCATGCTTGTTCAATGAACCATAAACAATTAATGAACATGCACCTGTGGAACGGTCGTTAAGACACTAACAGCTTACAGATGGTAGGCAATTAAGGTCACAGTTATGAAAACTTACGACACTAAAGAGGCCTTTCTACTGACTCTGAAAAACACCAAAAGAAAGCTGCCCAGGGTCCCTGCTCATCTGCGTGAATGTGCCTTAGGCATGCTGCAAGGAGGCATGAGGACTGCAGATGTGGCCAGGGCAATAAATTGCAATGTCTGTACTGTGAGATGCCTAAGACAGCGCTACAGGGAGACAGGATGGACAGCTGATCGTCCTCGCAGTAAGGCAGGTCCTCACCAGACATCACCGGCCACAACGTCACCTATGGGCACAAACCCACCGTCGCTGGACCAGACAGGACTGGCAAAAAGTGCTCTTAACTGACGAGTCGCGGTTTTGTCTCACCAGGGGTGATGGTCGGATTCACGTTTATCGTCGAAGGAATGAGCGTTACACCGAAGCCTGTACTCTGGAGCGGTATCGATTTGGAGGTGGAGGGTCCGTCATGGTCTCGTGCGGTGTGTCACAGCATCATCGGACTGAGCTTGTTGTCATTGCAGGCAATCTCAACGCTGTGCGTTACAGGGAAAACATCCTCCTCCCTCGTCGTACCCTTCCTGCAGGCTCCATCCTGACATGACCCTCCAGCATGACAATGCCACCAGCCATACTGCTCGTTCTGTGCGTGATTTCATGCAAGACAGGAATGTCAGTGTTCTGCCATGGCCAGCGAAGAGCCCGGATCTCAATCCCATTGAGCACGTCTGGGACCTGTTTGATCGGAGGGTGAGGGCTAGGGCCATTCCCCCCAGAAATGTCCGGGAACTTGCAGGTGCCTTGGTGGAAGAGTGGGGTAACATCTCACAGCAAGAACTGGCAAATCTGGTGCAGTCCACGAGGAGGAGATGCACTGCAGTACTTAATGCAGCTGGTGGCCACACCAGATACTGACTGTTACTTTTGGTTTTGACCCCCCTCCCTTTGTTCAGGGACACATTATTCCATTTCTGTTAGTCACATGTCTGTGGAACTTGTTCAGTTTGTCTGAGTTGTTGAATCTTGTCATGTTCATACAAATATTTACACATGTTAAGTTTGCTGAAAATAAAAGCAGTTGACAGTGAGAGGACGTTTACTTTTTTCTGAGTTTATGTCTATCCACACTCACAGACTGGAATAACACCGTTCAGGTAATATTTACTCCCTTGGAGAGTGTGGGTCAAGTTGGCTAGCCAATCAGGGCCTGGAGAGACTGCATAGCTAGAGCGTGCACAGTGTTGAGACACATGGTTATTGTCCAATTTGGCTGAAGCCATGAGCTGAAGGAGATGTCAATCTCTCACCTGAGGGGGAGAAAGGGTAAGGATGGGTGAGAGTCAGACCGCACAGCTCCAGCCAGACATAAACAATAACACACACGCTAGAAATTAGTCCCTCAGCGCTCTCGGCAGGGGGATTCTGTAACACTGAGTATTTATATTTGACTGCATAGTCTCAACTTCATTTATTTTTTTCTGTGTATGCAGAACATTCATTCATGCTGGATCGTTTAGGCCCATATCTGTCTGAAGGCTTTGTAGCTGACTTATACATATGTCTGGTGACCTCTGCTAAGAGATCGCATAGACACTCTTGTCTACATGTCTATCTGATATATTTTACACTGCATCATTGCCGCATCCTCCCAAAATAGATCTACAGTACAGAGACATGGTGGCTGGTCGGCTTTTTAGTACAGAAGGTATGAGAGGATACCAGTTAGTACAGTAATAAAGGGTTAGTATTTGGCCGTTAAATCATTTCTGATTTAACAAGTGTCTTTATAGAGTTGCCAATCTAGCAGATCAAGGACTCCATCGATGCCATACTGGAAATACAAGCCATTTTTTACACGAAGCCTGAAAGACAACTTCATGTAAATTCACAAATGAACATCTTTAACTGAATGTTGTAGTAGAGAATACAAAACTAGAAATACTTTTGCTATATCAAATCTGTAAACTTTTGGGGGTATTTACAGAAAATCGTTAAGTTAGTGGAGGTGGTTTTGAACTAGTAACAGTCAGGAACAGTAGTGTATATTTTTCATCTTCAGAACATCATTCCTTTAGATTTTACATCAATCCCTATTGGCATATAGCAAGTGGTAACTAAGGGCTCATTTGGCATGGTAAGGTGGTGTGGTGGTGGCTTGTTTTAAGGTGTAAGAGAGCTCACCAGAACTTCTTCCCCTGACCTGATTGTAGCTACACTTACATGTCGTTGGACAGACATACATAATGGGAGGGAGCTGGGTCAAGACACTCACCACATACACTAATGAGTTATGACTGGAAGAGAGTTGCCAATACAGAATTTTTTATTTTTTTTTCCTTTTGTCAACTCAACTTGATCTTCATTTAACTTACACTGAGTGTACAAACCATTAGGAACACCTGCTCTTTTTCCCTGACAGACTGACCAGGTGGAAGCTATGATCCCTTATTGATGTCACCTGTTAAATCCACTTGAATCACTGTAGATGATTTTTAGGAGACAGGTTAAAGAAGGATTTTTAAGCCTTGAGACAATTGAGACATGGATTTTGTATGTGTGCCATTCAGAGGGTGAATGGTCAAGACCAAAGTTTTAAGTGCCTTTGAACGGGGTATGGTAGTAGGTGCCAGGCGCACCAGTTTGAGTGTGTCAAGAACTGCAACGCTGCTGGTTTTTCACGCTCAACAGTTTCCCGTGTGTATCGGGAATGGTCCACCACCCTAGGACATCCAGCCAACTTGACACAACTCCGGGAAGCATTGAAGTCGAAAGGGGGTGCGACTCTGTGTTCCTACTGTTTTGTACACTCTGTGTATATTTTGAAGTTGGAAGCAGTTAATGTTATACAGTGGTTATGCACAATGGGCTGAATACCTAATGTGCTGACACTAAAAGGAGCATATGTATTGTGTGGCTTTCCAGGTGGTTTTGTGAGGGGAAGGAGATGGAGAACTGCCCTGACTTTCAGATCCTCAACAACGGCGAGTTGCACTCTCTGATCATTGCCGAGGCATTCGAGGAAGACACAGGGCGGTACTCTTGCTTTGCATCCAACTTCTACGGCACAGACTCTACGTCTGCCGAAATCTACGTCGAAGGTGACCATTGAGTTTCGACCTTCAAGTCAAGTGACCGATCTAGAGTGCATCGTCACATAAATACTTACTATACAACCTAAAAAGTACTACTGCTGATTAATTAGTATCTCCTCTGGTACAAATGTTTAATTTGAAGTTAAAACATTAATATAGACAATCATACTTGAGATCATCCCTGCTAGTGTGCTGCATATCACCCTCTGTTATATGTTATACAGGTGCCGCCTCTACAGATTCGGAGGGGGAACAACATTTTGAACTTGCACAGTGAGTACTCTTCCTCTACTCAAAATATAATTGGAAAACATTACAGGTTTACATTCTGTAATGTAACAGGCCTCAGTGTAGCACATACGGTGCCTTCAGAAAGTATTCACGCCCCTTTACTTTTTCCAGCCTGCATTTAAAATTTATTAAATTGATATTTTTTTGTCACTGGCCTACACACAATACCCCATAATGTCAAAGTTGAATTATGTTTTTAGAATTTCTTACAAATTAATATAAAATGAAAAGCTGACATGTCTTGAGTCACTAAGTATTCAACCCCTTTGTTATGACAAGCTAAATAAGTTCAGGAGTAAAACTGTGCTTAACAAGTCACATAATAAGTTGCATGGACTCACTCTGTGTGCAATAATAGTGTTTAACATGATTTTTGAATGACTACCTCATCTTTGTACCCTATACATACAATTATTTGTAAGGCCACTCAGTCAAGCAATGAATTTCAAACAGATTCGACCACTAAGACCAGGGAGGTTTTCCAATGCCTCGCAAAGAAGGGCACCTATTGGTAAAAAAAAGCAAACATTGAATATTCCTTTGAGCATGGTGAAGTTATTAATTACACTTCGGAGGATGTATCAATTCACCCAGTCACTACAAAGACACAGGCATCCTTCCCAACTCAGTTGCCATAGAGGAAGGAAACCGCTCAGGGATTTCACTATTAGGCCAATGGTGACTTCAAAACAGTTAGAGTTTAATGGCTGTGATAGAACTGAGGATGGCTCAACAACATTGTATTTACTCCACAGTACTAACCTAATTGACAGAGTGAAAAGAAGGAAGCCTGTACAAAATAAAAAATATTCCAAAACATGCCTCTTGTTTACAAGTAGGCCCTAACGTATTACTGCAAAAAAAGCAATTCACTTTTTGTCCTGAATACAAAGTGTTGTGTTTGAGGCAAATCCAATACAACACATTACTGAGGACCACTCTCCATATTGTCAAGCATAGTGGTGACTGAATCATGTTATGGGTATGCTTGTAATTGTTAAGGACTGGGGAGTTTTTCAGGATAAAAAAGAAATGGCGCTAAGCACAGGCAAAATCCTAGAGGAAAACCTGGTTCAGTCTGCTTTCCAGCAGACACTGGGAGATTAATTCACCTCCCAGTAGGACAATTACAAAAGACACAAGGCCAAATCCACACTGAGGTTTCTTACCAAGGATACAGTGATTGTTCCTGAGTGGCCAAGTTACAGTTTTGACTTAAATCTACTTGAAAATCTATGGCAAGACCTGAAAATGGTTCTCTAGCAATGATCAACAACAATCCAGATGTGGACAGGTCTTAGAGACTTAACCAGAAAGACTCACAGCTGTGATTGCTGCCAAAGGTGCTTCCACAAAGTATTGACTCGGGGATGTGAATACTTATGTAAATGAGATATCTCTGTATTTCATTTTCAATAAATTTCCACAAATTGTTTTAATTAAGTCATTATGGGGTATTGTGTGTAGATGGGTGAAGAAATAAACAACAATTGTATTCATTTTGAATTCAGGCTGCAACACAACAAAATGTGGAATAAGTCAAGGAGTATGAATACTTTCTGAAGCTACTGTATGTAACTTTAACACTGTAAAAATCATTGGGACCTGGTTAGTAACAAACCAGTGGGACCTGGTTAGTAACAATGTATCCTGTTTCTCTTGTAAACCTAAAGACTACAGAGGACCCGAGCTCAGCCGGGTGCCCCATCTTTACCTCCAGTGGTCAGCGTTGTGTCTCTGTGTGAGGATGACACAACCATCTGCACTGAAGAACAGCCACAGGAGGCCACCTCACTGCCTTCTAGCCAGGTAGTCACTGCATCTGTACCTGTCCAGGTAGCTACTAATGTCCTTCCTGCTACAGAGGTGACAACAGCACCATCCACCCAGGTGGCATTTACATTGGTCCCTGCCCAGGAGATGTCAGCACCGTTACCTGTCCAGGTAGTTTCTACTCTAGATCTACCACCTGTGGACACAGCGTCAGTACTGGCGCAGGAGGTGCCAACACTGTCACTGCCAACACCGTCACATGTCCCAGTGACATCCACACCATTACCAACACAGACAGTCTCTACCACGGCACTACCGCTGACCCAGGTGGTCTCCTCTACGCTGTCTGCCCAGGTTGCTGCCATACAGACGACTCTAGCTGAGGTAATAATCTGCTCATAAAGCTCTGGCTCCTGAATGTACTGCAAACATTTCAATGTAAATTAATGATATCTGAAATACTGCATGTGTCAAAAACGTTCCTTTCTGCTCAGTAATATTTATTCAAGACCCACACAGTACTTGACAATGTGTATTTGTGTTTGGTTACTTAAAGTGGAACTGACACCAATTTAGTAACATTAAATGGTATTAAAATCTGTTCATATACGCCCTCAGGAAGAATATGATGCATTTTTTTGTGTGTGTGACAAGCGAGCACACACAGATATGCTAATCTTCATGTTTTCGTACATTCATAAAATGTTTGGAAATGACAGAGTCCGGTATTTGTGACAATTCTATAGTAATATGAAAGGGAAAGTGGCCGTGCGTTTGGGCAAATAAGAGACAGTGCAGTAAATAAATAAAACGAATAAAACCTTGTCAGTCTTGTCCAGTCCAGGGGGCTCATTTGTAAACCGTGCGTATGTATCTATTAATTTTATTTTCATAACCATTGCAGAATAAATTCCTCATCTGTTGTGGCCGTGATGGGTTCATATTCCAGAAGTAGCCATACAACAAATTACCAGGCACATCTCTCATTTAATTGGCCTAGTATAGATAGGCTACTGTATATTTCAAGTTTTGCAATCCCATAGGTAGCGCGGTTTAGGCTATAACATACAGTCGAATTTAACAGGTGAACAGTTGACGTTTTACATTGAAGTAGGCCTATATGTATGCTACTGTAAATACTGCAATTGTTTCAGAATTCACGGACAGTCCATATTTAGGTTGGAGGAAAAGTTGATGCGAAACATTGTTGAATTCAAATGTTCTGCTGACAGGTACACAACAATTTGCCGTTGTTTTATCCTATAGAAATGGACACAGTCCTTACCTGATACAGCATAAATGACTGCAGAACATTTAAAAAAATTGCCAACACAGTAAATCGACCGGTAGCCTATGTAAAATAGTTGACAGTAAGGGTAGGCTACAGTATTGTTGTGCGACATCATTACCTATTTAATATCAGAGCCTATACCAAGGCAGGACATAGAAACCCAATGTTGATAAACTAAATATTGAACAACAATTAGTATTTTGCATAGAAGTGTGGGCTGTAGCATTTAGCCTACTAGCCTAAATTGTTTTGAATATACAATCAATCTTGCAGAATGCGCAGGCATTCGCTCTATAGGCAGCGTGCATTTAGTTTGAAATGATCACTGCAAAATATCAAAACATTCTGCGCACACCTCTACAGCAGGGGTTCCCAAACCTTTACACTCAGGCCCCCCTTCCAGCATTCGGGATCATCCCATGCACGTCGACTTCAATGGGCACAAGCACTGTTCATGACACAAACTGTTCACACCCCTCTTGTTGACGGAGAGAACATTTTGCGGGTTGAAAGGTTATTTCTTGCATAAAAAGGAAAAGGATAGGGGAACACCTAGTCAGTTGTCCAACTGAATGTATGTGTCTTCCGCATTTAACCCAAACCCATATGCTGCACTGCACCCGAATTCTGAAACATTGTCTACTTAGATGGGTTTTTTTTAGCCTACACACTTCAAAGCAAAATATCAACTGTCTGTTCACCTGTTTAATTCTACTGTATGTTATAAACCGCGCTCACTTTCAGATCAAAACAATGAAATTATAATAGCTTATCTAATAGAGCCAATGGAAACGGCATGTGCATGATCTAAAGTTTGCGGAAGAATAAGCACATTCTCACTTCTAGTTCCGTTTTTATAAATACCCATGCGTGTTTTAGGGCATATTTTGTGCGTACGGAATGCTTATGAGGCCCTTGGTGATAACATGACATCCTTCCAGCTGCTAGCTAGCAATTACATTTTTTGTCAAATATGACCTATTTTTTAAAACTCTTATAAAGTTGGTTTTGAAGCATAAAATGTGAATTTGATATTTTAGACCGTTATTATGATTGCGTTTGTATGATTATGTGTTTGGTTAATGTCATTTCTGCAAAGTAGTTAAAACGGTGTCAGTTCCACTTGAATTGATGGAATCCTTTTGTTTTCAAAACCTAAATGGAGACAGCTATACTCTAAGTCTAGACATCTATCCTCAAGGTCTAGACGGGAGGCCTATCATGGCTGCCCCTGTTTTCACAAAGGTTCCCCACTAATATTATATCCACACTATTAATATTTAGAAGACATGTACAATGTCAACGTCATCATCAAACATCGAACAAAATATGATATTGTCTTATATGGTACATCTTTTAAAGCTCATGTACTTAAGAAACTGCATGTTTTGTGTGTGATGATAAACTTATGATGGCTGTGCACTCTACTTGGCCCCTCAGAGTCTGCAGGACCTAGAGTGCCGTGTTAAAGGAGTGCCCTCCCCCAAGGTGGACTGGTACAGAGAAGGAACTGTCACAGAGGACTCCCCTGACTTCAGGATCCTGCAGAAGAGTAAGACCTTCCTTCCTTTACTATGTGTCGGAATAAAGTACATTAATCTTATGGTGCGTTCCGTGATTTACCTCAATTCTCTTGTATTAGTTTATTAGTACATTTTCACTTTATCTTTGAAGTTAAAAAATGTAAGCATTTTGAAAACTGTTAAAGTATCCCAAAAAAAACTGAGATCAAGTTTTTTTTTTTAGAAGGCATCATGAAGAACAGAAAGCTCTGATTTCATACAATTAAATATATATTAGCAGTTTCTTCATTTTTAGATCCTCGATCCACGGATAAATCAGGTGCGTATTATGCAAAGGAGAGACTGTCATGGTACAATTAATACATTGTAAAATCTTAAGATGCAGCATATTTCTGCATGTATCAAAATATTTTGTGTTATGTGTTACTGAAATGTAAATTGTATTCACAATATTCAAGCATTAGATACAATCATTTAAAAATTAAAAAAAAACCTGACTGGCCTCAGAAAGTCAAAGTCCTACTGTAGCCTAGGTGATGTTTTCTATGAACCAATGTACACCATTACTCTTTCCAGATGTTTAGAGTATCTGGCTGGGGTTGTAGCTTCTGTAACTCCTCTGCGTAAAAGCCCGTTTACTTCTCCTCCTAAAACTCAACCTTATAAGGAACCTTAACAACCTGTGTCTGTTGAACTATCATGGTTACAGAGCCTTTCAGAGTGTCTGAAACACAGGGAAGCACTCGTGAATGGAAGCAAATGTAGCTGCTATGCCATTGGAAAAATAGCTCACTTACAGCATAAGCATTTTATGAATGCTTATTAGTTCTCTATCTTAGAAAAGACAATCTATTGAGCAATAATTATACAGTATATAGAAATGAAGACATATTTTACAATGCAGAGGCTTACTGTCTTTTTCACTATGCATATACTGTACATACAGTAGGTTAGCTACATAGTACAGCTACCATGCTGTTATACAGTGAACAAAAAGCAACAGGCAACAATTTCAAAGATTTTACAGAGTTTTGTATTTGTATTTATTATGGAACCCCATTAGGTGCTGCCAAAGCAGCAGCTACTGTTCCTGGGGTCCAGCAAAATTAAGGCAGTTTATACAATTTTTTAAACATTACAGATTCCACAACACACTGTGTGCCCTCAGGCCCCTACTCCACCACTACCATATATCTACAGTACTAAATCCATGTGTATGTATAGTGCGTATGTTATCGTGTGTGTGTGTGTGTATGCATTTGTCTGTGCCAATGTTTGTGTTGCTTCACAGTCCCCACTGTTCCATGAGGTGTTTTCATCTGTTTTTTAAATCTAATTTTACTGCTTGTGTCAGTTACTTGATGTGGAAAAGAGTTCCATGTAGTCATGGTTCTATGTAGTACTGTGTGCCTCCCATAGTCTGTTCTGGACTTGGGGACTGTGAAGAGACCTCTTGTGGCATGTCTTGTGGAGTATGCATGGGTGTCCGAGCTGTGTGCCAGTAGTTTAGACAGACAGCTCGGTTCATTCAATATGTCAATACCTCCACTTTGAGCCAGGAGAGATTGACATGCATATTATTAATATTAGCTCTCTGTGTACATCCAAGGACCAGCCGTGCCACCCTGTTCTGAGCTAATTGCAATTTTCCCATGTCCTTTTTGTGGCACCTGACCACACGACTGAACGTTAGTCAAGGTGCGACAAAACCAGGGCCTGTAGGACCTGCCTTGTTGGTAGTGTTGTTAAGAAGGCAGAGCATCGCTTTATTGTAGACAGACTTCTCCCCATCTTAGCTACTACTGCATCAATATGTTTTGACCATGACAGTTTACAATCTAGTGTTACTCCAAGCAGTTTAGTCATCTCAACTTGCTCAATTTCCACATTATTTATTAAAAAATGTAGTTGAGGTTTAGGGTTTAGTGAGTGTTTTGTTCCAAATACAATGCTTTTAGTTTTAAAAACAGCTCTGGTGGACATTCCTGCAGTCAGAATGCCAATTGCATGCTCCCTTAACTTGAGACATATGTGGCATGGCGTAACAAAACTGCATGTTTTATATTGGCCTTTTATTGTCCCCAACACAAGGTGCACCTGTGTAATGATCATGCTGTTTAATCAGCTTCTTGATATGCCACACCTGTTAGGTAGATGGATTATCTTGGAAAAGGATAAATGCTTACTGACAGGGATGTAAACACATTTGTGCACAAAATTGGGACCAACACTTTACATGTTGCATTTTATATTTTAGTTCAGTATAGTAACTTCTCTGCACTTTAATCTATCAGTCATGTTGCCTGAACTTCAACAATGATATTCAGGTCATTGGTGCTCATCTCCCTAATTTTGACAACATTGCAAATAAATTTACTTTTTGGCCTAAATGTAAAAAAAATGTTTGTGTCAAATACAACCCATCGCAGAGTGAAACCCTCTGCATTTTCAAGTATTGTGGTGGAAGCATCATGTTATGGGTATCCTTGTCACCGACAGGGACTGGGGAGTTTGTCAGGAACAAAATAAATATGATAGGATCAAAGCCCAGGTAAAAAAGTAAGAGGAAAACCGACTTCAGTCTTCTGAATACCTAACCCTGGAATTTAGTTTTCTTTTTCAGCGGGTCAATAACACAAATTGTAATGCCAAAGACACAACATAAGGGCTTTCCAAGAGGTGTTAAGTGCTTCTGAGTGGTCCAGCCTCAGCCCTGACTTAAATCTGATGTTAAAAGCAGGTTTGACTATTGCTGTCCATCAATTTTTCTGAACTTGAGCAATAAAATACAATAAAAAAAGACAATGGATAAATGTTTCCCTATTAGTTGTGCGAAGTTGGTAGAATCTTATTCAAATGAATTCACACAGCTGTAATTGCTGGCAAAGGTGCTTCCACCAAGTATTAACTCGGGGGTGTAAAGACGAACGCAATCAAGCCATGTTTGTTTTACATTTTTGTATTAATTTAGAACATATTCTATCATTTTTCTTTCAATTTGAAAATGTGGAGAAGGTTGTGTAGATTAGTATGGGAAAATCCAATGCAATCCCATTTTAGAGGTAATTTCAAGGCAGCAAAATGTGAAAACTGTGAAAGGGATGTTTAGACTTACACTAGGCTTTGAACCTATCCTTCTCCCTGTACCTTATTAGGAAATGAAAACACCAACAACAACCACGTGAAAACTCTCGTAGGCACTTTAACAATGGAGTCCACACAAGTCCCAGAGCCTTCTTCATCAGATCTCACTCTGCCCAGTCTAAAGCCTCAAGCTGAGGCTCTTGTCACCAACAGCATCAAGCCTCACTCCAGCACCATCCGCCTGGATCCTCTCAGCTCCAGCGCTTTACGACTGGAACCTCTGAGCACCAGTACCCTCCGTCTAGACCCTCTGAGCTCCAGCATGCTGCGCCAGGTGCCTGTTAGCCCCAGCATGCCCAGCCTGGACCCACTAAGCCTGGGCAACAGCCTCCGTATAGGCACCCGTAGCTCCAGCACATCTCATCTGGACTCACTCTACCTGAGCACCCCTCACCCAGACCTGCCTACTAGCTCCAGCGAGCCCCAGAGCAATGGTGAGATGCCCAAGACTGACCAGGAAGACTCCAGAGCCTTTTCAGTGTTACCTAACCCTCCCGTTGGTCTTTGGCCTAAGGTGGAAGGGACTCCTATCCATAAACCTGAGCCCCCTCCCCATGTAAACCTCCCTGATCCCCCCAACTCCTCCTGCCTTAAGCCTGGGGTTCTGGTTAACCACAACGGACCCAGGTCCAGCTCCAGGGCTGGCCTCCGTGTGCACTTTAAACTGCCTGAGGATGAAACGGAAAACCAGAGTGAAGCATCCAATAGCCATTCATATGAAGATATGTCACAGTTGGCCAATAAGGAACCACCTCCAGTACTGGCCAAGCCCAAACTGTGAGTATTCTAATTCTCAAGTATTTTTCAACTTATCTAGTATCACTTAACTTAATAATGCAATGAAAAGTCTTATACCAAGCTTGATACAGAACATTACTGACATTTCCAATTGCAGGTCTGAGTGTGTTTAGAGTCTGGATACTCCTATACGTTAAAAGGGCAGACTATTTCCCCAACCTGCCCCGGAAAGACACATTGTGCTCATTACTTTTTACGGAACTGTGTCTCGAGTATTTGTAGTTATTCGGGTGAGGAACACATTAAGACAAACATATGGTTTTATTATGGCCTGGTCTCAGATCTGTTTATACTGTCTTTCCAACTCCTATGGTTTGGCGTGACAAGGATTTATGAATTGGCAAGACCACATAAACAGATCTTGGACCAGGCTAGTTTTATTATATAAAGTTTTCAACATATTCCATCTCTGTTTTCTCAGAGACCCTGTCCAGCTGCAGCTTCTGCACAACCAGGTGCTTATGGAGCAGCAGGAGACTGAGTCAACCGGAGCCATCAAGAGCCAACCGGAGGCATCTGCCTGGCCAGTCCAGACACACCACGAGTCCCAGGCACAGACCCAAGCCCAGCCTCAGTCAAACCTGCCCCGTTCATCTACCCCCATGCCCCTGCAGACCACCCACGCCGCACCCATACTGACCACATCCCCAACACCCTTTCTCAACTCCGCCCCTGTGACAAGATTGAACACTACCCCTACACCCCAGCTAAACACTAGTCCCCCTGCCCACCTGCTAAACATTGCCTCTGCACCACTAATGAACCCATACACCCCCCATTCCTATTCTACTTCTTCAGCCCTGCTAAACACAAGCTCTGCACCACCAAAGAACACTACCTCTGCACCGTTACTGAACACAGCCCCTCCTACACCCGTTATAGGTACCCTGCCGTCCCTTCCTCAACTGAAGACAGCTCCTTCTTGTATGAGCTCCCCTTCATCTGCCTCTCTGCTGAGAACCGTTCCTGCACCACACCTGTACACCAGCCCTGCATCCCCACCCTATATGACCCAGCAAAACACCACCCATTCTTCCCAGCTGAATTTAGCACACTCATCCCAGCCTAAAGCCATTCACGTACCCAAGTTTAGCACACCTCCCGCACCTCATCTGAATACAGCCCCCACAGCATCCCTCAGCTCCATCCCTGCAGCTTTCAACAAGGCCCCCACAACCATGCAGAACACCTCCCCCTCTCCCCTGCTCAGATCAACCCACGCCTCCCTCCTCAACCTGGCCCCTACGTCACAGAGCTTCAACTACGCTAGGCCAAGGGAGTTCATCACTGCCCAGACTCTCCTCTCTCCATTTAGGAGTCCCTCTCCTACAGAGTCCCCCGTTCCGTTGCTCCACAAGCTGGCTGCCGAGCTCAACTCCTCCAACCCCAACCAGTTCTCTGCGCAACCCAGAGTCTTACCCACCAGAGTCCTCAAGTCACCCACCAGCCCCCCTCCCTTCATGTCCTCCCCCACCTCACCCACCCTGTCGCCTGCTGCCTACCTAAACTCTGCGTTCGCCCTGCCACAGCAGTCGCCTCCGCAGGCAGCGTCCCCGACCTCCAGTACCTCCACCCCCAGCCCCATCCAGAACCATGTGGCCTTCCTCAGCTCTGTCCTGCCCTCTCTACACACTACACAAGCCACCAACTCTATGGGCCTGCCCAGGAGTGCTCATAGGTAAGACCCTATGGTTCCTGAATTCCAGAAAGTTCACAGTTTAAAAAAAAAAAAATCCTGATTGGAGGATTACTAGAGGGGCGGAATCCTTCAACTCTGAATCCTCCGACCCGGATTTTGGGAAAAACCCGGGAACTTTGGACCTCTTACTTCACCATTCAATTCATCGTGTTTCAGTTTTATATATTGTAAAAATACATTTTTGCTAATTAATTTGTTTTGATCCACAGGCCACCTCAAGGCATACTGAAGAAGTTGCCTACAAGCACTCGTCCTATTTTAGATGATGACATTCGTAGCAGCCAACAAACTCTCCTCCACGATATTGAGAAAAAGCTTAGGTTCAATGAAGATTTAATGCGTGGTCATGTACAACAGGTATAGGATATATCCCTTCAGTTGTACTGTTATGCCGTGAGGCACATACCTTCCATGATAGATTGGGTGAATGACTGAATATGGAACTAAATGAATGAGTTATGCAGTAATAATATGGCTTGGAGTGGAACCAACAAATGAACAGAGGGATCTCAAATACATAAAGCATTCTTCTTCTACAAATTCTTTTCAACCCAACACCTGTTTGAATACCACGTTCTTCAAACATTTGAAAAGAACACAAAGTGGAGACTGCATGGTGAATTCTCACTTGCTTCCAATTTGCTATTCTGGAATTCTTATTATAAATCCATTTTGTTCTCCTTTAACATTGGAAATTGGGTAAAGTGACAATGTGAAACAATCTGGAAGCATTGAGAACATGCATTCATCTAAACTGAGAGATCAGCAGAGCATCAGCGAGCAATCCTTTTCCAATCATTCACTTTCCATATTCATTCATCATGTACTGTATGTGTCCCAGATAACGCCATGCTTATCATATTAATCACACATTACTCACACATTCGCGGTAGTGATGCCTCTGTGTCTCTGTGTGTGTCCATGGGTGTGTGTGTGTGTGTTTGTTCATTAGTGTGTGTGCATTTGTGTTGGTGTTCATCATTCATCCCTATCCTCTCACAGAAGCCGACTACTTATGACGGGAAAACAGAAAGCCGAAACCTCGGACCAAACATTCCTGCCACTGTCTTTAATTATGACGAGGTACAGCGAACATCTCTCTCCAAAGCATTGCTTTGCTCAGAACATTCGGTAACACTTTACATTAAGTTGCTCTTATACCTATGCAGAAACACTGTATTTACGCCAGTAACGACATTGGATTAAAATGTTCATTCCTAGTACTTCAGTAATTGCATAATGGGGTTGAATGTTTTTTGTAACCCTTGCAAAAAAAGATTGCAGTTTTGAAACTGCCTTAACTGCAATTGACTGTGGTATTTTGGATGCGGTAATTGCAGAATAACTGCAGTGTACTGCACACTAACTGCAGTTACACTGCAAAATTAGTGTAGTAAAAAAAACGTATTTTGGGCACAGTAATTGCAGCATACTGCAATTATATTTCACTCTAACTGCTGTAATACTGCACTCTGACTGCAATCATTTTTCGTAAGAGAGGAATAGGGACTGTTCCTTATTCCACTTGCATAATAACTAAAACCACTCAAGCCCATTATATATATTTTTTAAATAATTTTTTGCATTTTTTAATATTTAAAACATACAATATGCTCGCAGTGAAGCCGCTCAACAACTACATCACTTAGTGATCTAACAGCCTCCCATCCAGAGCGACACACGTCGACAGATCTCCTACCGGCCCTCCAAGATTCCCGCCACAGTTCCCCAAGACCCCCGCACAGAAAAAATAATACAATAATTCCATGTTACATATTGTGAGTGTAGTAATTACAGCATTACTACACAGGTATAAGAGCAACTTAATGTAAAGTATTACTGAATGTTGAAAACAGGTTTTAATTAATAAGTAGTATGGATGCATACTCATATATCCAAACACTAACCAGGTTTCCGTCCAAACTTTTTATGCAAGTAAAATACGTCGGATAAAAAATGTCCTGACAGGCCTGATGGAAACAGAAAATGTTTCTGTAAACTTTATAAATGTAGACAAAACAAAATACGCTAGACAAAGTGGAATCTTTTGGTATCGGTAAAATGAATTATGCGAGAAATGTCGGTAGAAAAGCTTTTATGAGCAAATATTGATATATTAACCTTCATATCAAAGTAAACTTGGAGTCACGCGATGACATGTTTTGTGGTCCTGCCACAACGACTTGTCAGGAAAGCATGCAGTTTATTAGGCTATAGATGAAATAAATGATGAACTTTACAGAGTGGTGAAAGTGCAAGGTGATGATGAGCTTGATGCTCATTTCCAATAAATATCGAGCGTCTTATTCTGGTGACATGATCATTGATGCTTGACTGCCGTTTAACAAATAAAAATAATCTCGCTCTTTAATCCATAATATTGTTATCATGTAGACTATACGCGATCGCACGTATACTGTGGCGCGCTGTTGGATGGAGCGCACGTTCCAATACCAGAGTGGGCACAACGTCATTACGCACAGTTTTATCGGCAACAAGTCAATTTGACATAAACATATCTGGTGGGGAAATATACATATTGTTTTTATGCGGAATCTGTCGCCAATTAATCATAAGTCATGCACTTTTAAAGTATTTGTAAACTAATATCCATTTCATGAATAATCTAAAGCAGTGGGCACCAACCCCTCGTGATAGACTGGTCAATCTCCAAACAATTCCTAGCTAATCACCAAACATGAAAAAAAACAATTATAAAGCCTTGCATTCCTATTTATTTTATCTGTTTCACACTGTTGGCGGTAGGTGCACTTCATTCAGCAGCCCGAGCACCAGGATGGCAAGGTGTTCCCATTTTGAACCATTTCATGTGTCTGAATGTAGACCTCCGCCTATCCGGCAGTTCCAGGGAGCAAATCAAGTGCAACCTATAGGACTCTAACGCTGGCCAATCAGATAGCTCAGATCAAGAGTCTGCAGTTTCCTTGTGCCAGATAATGTAAAATGATGCCTGGAATGCACAGAAAAGTTGATAATGTGAGATTTAAAAGCATTTACAACCATGACTAGAGAGAGACTCAATGAATACAGCAAACAGCTGCTGTTTTTAATGATTAAGTTCATGTTTAAGTTGTTATTCAGCACTGTTAATACTTTTGTTCAAAACTTTAAAAGCCATAAAATGTGCATTCTCCCTACTTCCACTCACACTACAACCAACACTGCAGCTGCAATTAATGAGTATCGCGAAGTGTTTCGATAAGCTTGCATTGTTATTATTTGCGGCTTGTGTCTTTTTTAATATCGAGGAACATTTCACTTTCTTTAGTCATAGGAGTAACAACATGAATTGGTGCATGATGCAGAAATGATGCAGTGCGACATACACTACATGACCAAAAGTATGTGGACACCGGCTCGTCAAACATCTCATTCCAAAATCCTCAGTATTAATCCGGAGTTGGTCCCCCCTCTGCTGCTATAAAAGCTTCCACTCTTCTGGAAGGCTTTCCAATATATGTTAGAACATTGCTGCGGCGACTTGCTTCCATTCAGCCACGAGCATTAGTGAGGTCGGGCACTGATGTTGGGCGATTAGGCCTGCCAGATGGTGAAGCGTGATGCAACCAAGGACAGATGATTTTTATGTACTTCAGCACTCACCAATCCCGTTCTGTGAGCTTGTGTAGCCTACCACTTCGCGGCTGAGCCGTTGTTGCTCCTAGATGTTTCCACTTCACAATAACAGCACTTACAGTTGACCTGGGCAGCTCTAGCAGGGAAGAAATTTGAGGAACTGACTTGTTAGAAAGGTGGCATCCCATGACGGTGCCAGGTTGAAAGTCACTGGGCTCTTCAGTAAGGCCATTCTACTGCCAAAGTTTGTCTATGGAAATTGCATGGCTGTGTGCTCGATTTTATACACCTGTCAGCAACGGGTGTGGCTGAAATAGCCGAATCCACTAATTTGAAGGGGGTGTCCACATACTTTTGTATTTTGTATATATGTTTCGCATCAGTTGAAAGACTGTGTCCCCTTTTCTCAGCGGAGAGAGGGAGGGAGAGAGGAGGGACGTTGAGTCGGGTGAAAGGCAGTCTCACCACTGCTCCCTCCCCGCAGACTGACCATCAGATGCAGGCCATCAGTCCAGTAAAAAAAGCTCATTATTATGCTCACTGAGCTGTGCCTCACAAGTAATAGAACAAATTATCTCTTACCAGTGTGATCATAGACCAACAATTTTGAAATATAATTTCTAAATGGTCTGAGAAGAACAACATTAGCAGGGCAATTCAAGTGTAGCCAATGTGCAGCGATAATGTATTGGGCCGCTCTATAGCCTGGTTAATGTTGCATAGGCTTGTTTAAAATTAATCTGAGCGGTAGATCTTGGCTTGCATTTTGACTCAGGGATCTTGACTCAGAAAAGGTTGGTGACCACTGATTTAAATGATTTCTAAACTGAAATATCGACCAAACTCATGTTATGTCCTAAATAGGCTAGGAAGTAGTATGAAGTAGTACACAGTGTTGTATGAGATCTTAAATTTCTTGGCAATTTCTTGCATGGAATAGCCTTCATTTCTTAGAACAAGAACAGACTGACGAGTTTCAGAAGAAAGATCTTTGTTTCTGGCCATTTTGAGCCTGTAATCGAACTTACAAATACTGATGCTCCAGATACTCAACTATTCTAAAGAAGGCCAGTTTAATTGCTTCTTTAATCAGAACAACAGGTTTCAGCTGTACTAACATAATTGCAAAAGGGTTTTCTAATGATCAATTAGCCTTTTAAAATGATAAACTTGGATTAGCTAACACAACGTGCCATTGGAACACAGGACTGATGGTTGCTGATGGGCCTCTGTACGCCTATGTAGATATTCCATAAAAAAATATGCCATTTCCAGCTACAATAGTCATTTACAACATTAACAATGTCTACACTGTATTTCTGATCAATTTGGACGAAAAATGTGCTTTTCTTTCAAAAACAAGGACATTTCTAAATGACCCCAAACTTTTGAATGGTAGTGTACATATACACTGAAATTCCACACTATACACTGACTCTGTGACTGGGTTCATCAGGAAGTGCATAGAGGATATTGTTCCCACTGTGGCGATTAGAATTGATCCAGACCCCAAAAAACGTGGATAGATGGCAGCAACACCTTCTTCACCCGCTTCGAGGAAAACAACATTGAGCTACGACGTGGGCCCCCTCTGATCACGAGGACTGTGTGCTCTCGTTGTCCGTGGCTGATGTGAGTAAGTCATTTAAGCGTGTTAACCCTCGCAAGGCTGCCGGCCCAGACGGCATCCCAAGCCGCGTCCTCAGAGCATGTGCAGACCAGCTGGCTAGAGTATTCACGGACATGTTCAATCTCTCTATATCCCAGTCTGTTGTCCCGACTTGCTTCAAGATATCCACCGTTGTTCCTGTACCCAATAAAGCGAAACTGAACTAAATGACTATCACTCACTTCTGTCATCATGAAGTACTTTGAGAGGCTAGTTAAGGACCATATCACCTCCACCTTACCGACCACCTAGTCCCACTACAATTCGCATACTGCCCCAACAGAACAACGGACAATGGAATCTCCACTTCACTGCACACAGCCTTATCCCACTTGGACAAGAGAAATACTGTACCTAAGTAAGAATGCAGTTCATCGACTACAGCTCAGCCTTCGACACCATAATGCCCTCCAAGCTCATCACTGAGCTCCGTGCCCTGGGTCTGAACCCCTCTCTGTGCAACTGGGTCCTGGACGGGCAGACCCCAAGTGGGGAAGGTAGGCAACAACACCTCCGGCACGCTGATCCTCAACTCGGGGGCCCCACAGGAGTGCGTGCTCAGCCCAATCATTTACTCACTGTTCACCCATGACTGCGTGCACATCACTGATGACCTGAAATAAATACACTGTGGTGAAGGGGGCGCAATAGCGCTTCTTCAACCTCAGGAGGCTGAAGAAATTCGGTTTGGCCCCTAAGACCCTCACAAACCTCTACACCATTAAGAGCATCCTGTTGGCTTGGTATGGCAATTGCACTGCTTACACCAGCCTCTCCAGAGGCTGGTGTGGGCAGCCCAACACATCAGCAGGGGCACACTGCCTGCCCTCCAGGACATCTACAGCACCCGGTGTCACAGGAAGGCCAAGTAGATCATCAAGGACTTCAACCATCCGAGCCACGGCCTGTTCACCACGCTACCATCTAGGAGGAGATGGTACAGGTGCATCAAAGCTGGGACAGAAAGACTGATTAACAACTTCTATCTCCAGGCCATCAGACTGTTAAACAGTCACCACTAGCCGGCCTCCCAGTACCCTGCCCTGAACTTAAGTCACTGTTACTAGCCAGCTACCATCCGTTACTCTACCCTGCACCTTACAGACTGCTGCCCGATAGTCATTGAACACTGATCACATTACATTTTACATTTACATCATTTAGCAGACGCTCTTATCCAAAGCGACTTACAAATTGGTGCATTCACCTTATGATATCCAGTGGAACAACCACTTTACAATAGTACATCTATATCTTTTTGGGGGGGGGGGGTTAGATGGATTACTTAATCCTATCCCAGGTATTCCTTAAAGAGGTGTGGTTTCAGGTGTCTCCGGAAGGTGGTGATTGACTCCGCTGTCCTGGCGTCGTGAGGGAGCTTGTTCCACCATTGGGGTGCCAGAGCAGCGAACAGTTTTGACTGGGCTGAGCGGGAACTGTGCTTCCGCAGAGGTAGGGTGGCGAGCAGGCCAGAGGTGGATGAACGCAGTGCCCTTCTTTGGGTGTAGGGACTGATCAGAGCCTGAAGGTATGGAGGTGCCGTTCCCCTCACAGCTCCGTAGGCAAGCACCATGGTCTTGTAGCAGATGCGAGCTTCAACTGGAAGCCAGTGGAGTGAGCGGGGTGACGTGAGAGAACTTGGGAAGGTTGAACACCGGACGGGCTGCGACATTCTGGATGAGTTGTAGGGGTTTGATGGCACAGGCAGGGAGCCCCGCCAACAGCGAGTTGCAGTAATCCAGACGGGAGATGACAAGTGCCTGGATTAGGACCTGCGCCGCTTCCTGTGTGAGGCAGGGTCGTACTCTGCGAATGTTGTAGAGCATGAACCTACAGGATCGGGTCACCGCCTCGTTGTTAGCGGAGAACGACAGGGTGTTGTCCAGGGTCACGCCAAGGCTCTTAGCACTCTGGGAGGAGGACACAATGGAGTTGTCAACCGTGATGGCGAGATCATGGAACGGCAGTCCTTCCCCGGGAGGAAGAGCAGCTCCGTCTTGCCGAGGTTCAGCTTGAGGTGGTGATCCGTCATCCACACTGATATGTCTGCCAGACATGCAGAGATGCGATTCACCACCTGGTTATCAGAAGGGGGAAAGGAGAAGATTAATTGTGTGTCGTCTGCGTAGCAATGATAGGAGAGACCATGTGAGGATATGACAGAGCCAAGTGACTTGGTGTATAGCGAGAATAGGAGAGGGCCTAGAACTGAGCCCTGGGGGACACCAGTGGTGAGAGCACGTGGTGCGGAGACGGATTCTCGCCATGCCACCTGGTAGGAGCGACCTGTCAGGTAGGACGCAATCCAAGAGTGAGCCGCGCCGGAGATGCCCAACTCGGAGAGGGTGGAGAGGAGGATCTGATGGTTCACAGTATCAAAGGCAGCAGATAGGTCTAGAAGGATGAGAGCAGAGCAGAGGAGAGAGAGTTAGCTTTAGCAGTGCGGAGAGCCTCCGTGACACAGAGAAGAGCAGTCTCAGTTGAATGACCAGTCTTGAAACCTGACTGATTTGGATCAAGAAGGTCATTCTGAGAGAGATAGCAAGAGAGCTGGCCAAGGACGGCACGCTCAAGAGTTTTGGAGAGGAAAGAAAGAAGGGATACTGGTCTGTAGTTGTTGACATCGGAGGGATCGAGTGTAGGTTTTTTGAGAAGGGGTGCAACTCTCGCTCTCTTGAAGATGGAAGGGACGTAGCCAGCGGTCAAGGATGAGTTTAGAGTGGTAGAAAGTGGCTTTAGCAGCAGAAACAGAGGAAGAAAATGTGGAGAGGAGGGAGTGAAAAGATGCCAGGTCCGCAGAGAGGCTAGTTTTCCTCCATTTCCGCTCGGCTGCCCGGAGCCCTGTTCTGTGAGCTCGCAATGAGTCGTCAAGCCACGGAGCAGGAGTGGAGGACCGAGCCAGCCGGGAGGATAGGGGACATAGAGAGTCAAAGGATGCAGAAAGGGAGGAGAGGAGGGTTAAGGAGGCAGAATCAGGAGATTGGTTGGAGAAGGGTTGAGCAGAGGGAAGAGATGATAGGATGGAAGAGGAGAGAGTAGCAGGAGAGAGAGAGCGAAGGTTGCGACGGCGCAATACCATCTGAGTAGGGGCAGAGTGAGTAGTGTTGGAGGTGAGCGAGAGGGAAAAGGATACAAGGTAGTGGTCGGAGACTTGGAGGGGAGTTGCAGTGAGATTGGTAGAAGAACAGCATCTAGTAAATATGAGGTCAAGCGTATTGCATGCCTTGTGAGTAGGGGGGGACGGTGAGAGGGTGAGGCCAAAAGAGGAGAGGAGTGGAAAGAAGGAGGCAGAGAGAAATGAGTCAAAGGTAGACGTAGGGAGGTTAAAGTCACCCAGAATTGTGAGGGGTGAGCCATCCTCAGGAAAGGAACTTATCAAGGCGTCAAGCTCATTGATGAACTCTCCAAGGGAACCTGGAGGGCGATAAATGATAAGGATGTTAAGCTTGAATGGGCATACATTTAATAATGTTAACATACAGTTTTTATATGTATTCTAGTCATGGCTCATCCTATATCACTACTGCTGTGCACACCTTTTCTATTCATAAACTGACCTTACTGCCTATACCATTTTATATGTACAGTGCATTCGGAAAGTATTCAGACCCCTTGACTTTTTCTACATTTTGTTACGTTACAGCCTTATTCAAAAATTCATTAAATCGTTTTTTTCCCTCATCAATCTGCACACAATACCCCATTAGAAAAAGGAAATGATTATAAAATAAACATCATATAAGCATTCAGACCCTTTTCTCAGTACTTTGTTGAAGCACCTTGGGCAGCGATTACAGCCTTGAGTCTTATTGGGTATGACACTACAAGCTTGGCACACCTGTATTTGGGGAGTTTCTCCCATTCTTCTATGCAGATCCTCTCAAGCTCTGTCAGGTTGGATGGGGAGCGTCGCTGCACAGCTATTTCAGGTCTCTCCAGAGATGTTTGATCGGGTACAAGTCTGGACTCTGGCTGGTCCACTCAAGGACATTCAGAGACTTGTCCCGAAGCCACTCCTGTGTTGTCTTGACTGTATGGTTAGAGTCGTTGTCCTGTTGGGAGGTGAACCTTCACCCCAGTCTGAAGTCCTGAGTGCTCTGGAGCAGGTTTTCATCAAGGATCTCTGTACTTTGCTCCGTTAATCTTTTCCCGGATCCTGACTAGTCTCCCAGTCCCTGCCACTGAAAAACATCCCCACAGCATGATGCTGCCACCACCATGCTTCACCGTAGAGATGGTGCCAGGTTTCCTCCATACGTGATGCTTGGCATTCAGACCAAATAGTTTTTGGTTTCATCAGAACAGAGAAAGAATCTTGTTTCTCATGGTCTGAAAGTCCTTTACGTGGCTTTTGGCAAACTCCAAGCAGGCTGTCATGTACCTTATACTGAGGAGTGGCTTCCGTCTCGCCACTATATCATAAAGGCCTGATTGGTGGAGTGCTGCAGAGATGGTTGTCCTTCTGGAAGGTTCTCCCATCTCCACAGAGGAACTCTGGAGCTCTGTCAGAGTGACCATCGGGTTCTTGGTCACCTCCCTGACAAAGGCCCTTCTCCCTCAATTGCTGAGTTTGACTGGGCGGCCAGCTCTAGGGAAAGTCTTAGTGGTTCCAAACTTATTCCATTTAAGAATGGAGGCCACTGTGTTTTGGGGACTTCCAATGCTGCAGACATTTTTTGGTACCCTTCCCCAGATCTGTACCTTGACACAATCCTGTCTCGGAGTTCTATGGACAATTCCTTCGACCTCATGGCTTGGTTTTTGCTCTGGCATGCGCTGTCAACTGTGGGACCTTATATAGACAGGTGTGTGCCTACCAAATCATGTCCAATCAATTGACTTTACCACAGGTGGACTCCAAGTTGATCAATGGAAACAGGATGTACCCGAGCTCAATTTTGAGTGTCATAGAAAAGGGTCTGAATACCCTTTGTAAGGTATTTCTGTTTTTTGCAAACATTTCTAAAAAACGTTTTGCTTTATCATTATGTGGTATTGTGTGTAGATGGATGAGGAAAAACATATTTAATCAATTATAGAATAAGGCTGTAACGTAACAAAAACATTTGGGAAAAGGGAAGGGGTCTGAATTGTTTCCGAATACACTGTACATTTATATTCTGGACTGACGTTGCTCGTTCTGATATTTCTTAATTTATTTATTTAAACTTTTTTTGTGCATATTGTTGTGTATTGCCAGGTATTATTACTGCACTGTTGGCGCTAGAGACACAAGCATTTGCAATAACGTCTGCAAATCTGTGTATTCGACCAATAAACTTTGATTTGATTCCAATGTTCTTCATTGCATCTCAATTAGGAAAATTGGAATTGGATTGACTCCCACCATGCCTTTAACACAATATCGCCATTGCTGAATGGTGCTCTGGGTCTGACTCCTCTGTAAATCTACTCAAGTACTGTAACACTCTCCAAAACTGTTTCTGTAATGTATCCCCATTCCATCTCGGTGAAGTATTTGATACAATATTTCAATTGGTAAATATGTTTCCTTCACTACATGCAGGAGTCTCTGCCATTATATCAGGTGTCATACTATTTTTATTCCTGCCATAGTATTATTTGCAGCATCTTGATTTAAATCTGTTTATTATAATTACTTACATTCTATATTGTCGCATGATATGATACCTAGATATTTATTATAACATTGATGCTCTTTTTAGTTTTGCTTAAATTTAACCTACACAAGGAAAGCACTTTAATGACTTACACTATTGGCATGACTACTGCAATTATTTTTATACAGCGGTCTTACTTTATTTTAGGAGTACAAAGTGTCCAACTTTGAGCAGAGGCTGATGAGTGAGATAGAGTTCCGTCTGGAGCGCACGCCAGTCGAGGAGTCAGATGACGAGGTACAACACGATGAGATCCCAACAGGGAAGTGCATTGCTCCCATGTTTGACAAAAAACTGAAGAACTTCAGGGCCATGGAGGGTGTGCCTATGACGTTCTCCTGTAAAGTGGTGGGGATCCCTGTACCTAAGGTGAGACAGCACATTTATGTTTTTTTAAATATGTTATGTCACCCAGAATGTTTTTTTTTAGCAGAGGTTTTCATCCAAATTGCCTTATAGTATAATGATAACAAAGATTTTTAGTATGTGATCCTGTCAGGATTTTATCTGCCAATGGCAGGGAGGAAGGACAGAGGGCTCTGCTTGATTGGGTCTCTCTTTTGTATTATATTCGTGGGGTCATCCGGGATCTGGACTTTGATATGGCAGTTCATTTGTATGTTCACCATACAGTGAGTGGACATGTACTCAACATTTGTTAGAAATCTTCCTCGGTCTTCAACCCATTTCAGGTTTACTGGTTCAAGGATGGCAAGCAGATCTTGAGGAAAAATGATCATTATAAGAAGATAAGAGAGGGGGACGGAACCTGTGTCCTACACATAGAGGTCACCAATAACGACGATGATGGCAACTACACTGTCCTGGCAGCTAACCCCCAGGTAACCTAACCACCTGTAATTGTTTCACTCTTATAAACCTTTCTTACCCCTTTGCCAAATCTGATTTGCTAATGAATTAATTGATGATCACCAGGGACGAATCAGCTGCTCCGGTCATTTGATCATCCAAACGGGTCCTCTCCGAAACCGAATGACACCTATGATTCACTCTCAGAGGTGAGAATTTATTTTTTTTTATAATTATTTTTATTTAACCAGGTAGGCTAGTTGAGAACAAGTTCTCATTTACAACTGCGACCTGGCCAAGATTAAGCATAGCAATTCAACACATACAACAACACAGAGTTACACATGGAATAAACAAAACATACAGTCAATAATACAGTAGAACAAAAGAAAACAAAAAGTCTATATACAGTGAGTGCAAATGAGGTAAGTTAAGGCAATAAATAGGACATGGTGGCGAAGTAATTACAATATAGCAATTAAACAATGGAATGGTAGATGTGCAGAAGATGAATGTGCAAGTAGAGATACTGGGGTGCAAAGGAGCAAGATAAATAAATAAATAAATACAGTATGGGGATGAGGTAGGTAGATAGATGGGCTGTTTACAGATGGGCTATGTGCAGTGATCTGTGAGCTGTTCTGACAGCTGGTGCTTAAAGCTAGTGAGGGAGATATGAGTCTCCAGCTTCAGAGATTTCTGCAGTTCGTTCCAGTCATTGGCAGCAGAGAACTGGAAGGAAAGACGACCAAAGGAGGAATTGGCTTTGGGGGTGACCAGTGAGATATACCTGCTGGAGCGCGTGCTACGAGTGGGTGCTGCTATGGTGACCAGTGAGCTAAGATAAGACGGGGCTTTACCTAGCAGGGTCTTGTAGATAACCTGTAGCCAGTGGGTTTGGCGACGAGTATGAAGCGAGGGCCAACCAACGAGAGCGTACAGGTCGCAATGGTGGGTAGTGTATGGGGCTATGGTGACAAAACGGATGGCACTGTGATAGACTGCATCCAGTTTGTTGAGTAGAGTGTTGGAGGCTATTTTATAGATGACATCACCGATGTCGAGGATCGGTAGAATGGTCAGTGTTACGAGGGTATGTTTGGCAGCATGAGTGAAGGGTGCTTTGTTGCGATATAGGAAGCCGATTCTAGATTTAATTTTGGATTGGAGATGCTTAATGTGAGTCTGGAAGGAGAGTTTACAGTCTAACCAGACACCCAGGTATTTGTAGTTGTCCATGTATTCTAAGTCAGAGCCGTCCAGAGTATTGATGCTGGACGGGCGAGCAGGTGCGGGCAGTGATCGATTGAATAGCATGCATTTAGTTTTACTTGTGTTTAAGAGCAGTTGGAGGCCACAGAAGGAGAGTTGTATGGCATTCAAGCTCGTCTGGAGGTTAGTAACACAGGGGCCAGAAGTATACAGAATGGTGTTGTCTGCGTAGAGGTGGATCAGAGAATCACCAGCAGCAAGAGCAACATCATTGATGTATACAGAGAAGAGTCGGCCCGAGAATTGAACCCTGTGGCACACCAATAGAGACTGCCAGAGGTCCGGACAACAGGCCCTCCGATTTGACACATTGAACTCTATCAGAGAAGTAGTTGATAAACCAGGCGAGGCAATCATTTGAGAAACCAAGGCTGTCGAGTCTGCCAATAGGAATGTGGTGATTGACAGAGTCGAAAGCCTTGGCCAGGTCTATGAATACAGCTGCACAGTAATGTCTCTTATCGATGGCGGTTATGATGTCATTTAGGACCTTGAGCGTGGTTGAGGTGCACCCATGACCAGCTCTGAAACCAGATTGCATAGCGGAGAAGGTACGGTGGGATTCGAAATGGTCGGTAATCTGTTTGTTAACTTGGCTTTCGAAAACCTTAGAAAGACAGGGTAGGATAGATATAGGTCTGTAGCAGTTTGGGTCTAGAGTGTCACCCCCTTTGAAGAGGGGGATGACCGCGCCAGCTTTCCAATCTTTGGGAATCTCAGACGATACGAAAGAGAGGTTGAACAGGCTAGTAATAGGGGTTGCAACAATTTCGGCAGATAATGTTAGAAAGAGAGGGTCCAGATTGTCTAGCCCGGCTGATTTGTATGGGTCCAGATTTTGCAGCTCTTTCAGAACATCAGCTATCTGGATTTGGGTGAAGGAGAAATGGTGGGGCCTTTGGCGGGTTTCTGTGGAGGGTCCCGGGCAGTTGACCGGGGTAGGGGTAGCCAGGTGGAAAGCATGGCCAGCCGTAGAGAAATGCTTATTGAAATTCTCAATTATAGTGGATTTATCGGTGGTAGCAGTGTTTCCTAGCCTCAGCGCAATGGGCAGATGGGAGGAGGTGCTCTTATTCTCCATGGACTTTAGTGTCCCAGAACTTTTTTGAGTTAGTACTACAGGATGCAAATTTCTGTTTGAAAAAGCTAGCCTTAGCTTTTCTAACTGCCTGTGTATATTTGTTCCTAACTTCCCTGAAAAGTTGCATATCACGGGGGCTATTCGATGCTAATGCAGAATGCCACAGGATGTTTTTGTGCTGGTCAAGGGCAGACCGGTCTGGAGTGAACCAAGGACTATATCTATTCCTAGTTCTACATTTTTTGAGTGGGGCATGCTTATTTAAGATAGTGAGGAAGGCACTTTTAAAGAATAGCCAGGCATCATCTACTGACGGGATGAGGTCAATGTCATTCCAGGATACCCCGGCCAGGTCGATTAGAAAGGCCTGCTCGCAGAAGTGTTTTAGGGAGCGTTTGACAGTGATGAGGGGTGGTCGTTTGGTGGCAGACCCATTACGGATGCAGGCAATGAGGCAGTGATCGCTGAGATCTTGATTGAAAAAAGCAGAGGTGTATTTGGAGGGAGAGTTAGTTAGGATGACATCTATGAGGGTGCCCGTGTTTACGGATTTGGGGTTGTACCTGGTAGGTTCATTGATAATTTGTGTGAGATTGAGGGCATCAAGCTTCGATTGTAGGATGTTCGATTGCGTGTTAAGCATGTCCCAGTTTAGGTCACCTAGTAGCACGAGCTCAGAAGATAGATGGGGGGGCAATCAATTCACATATGGTATTGAGGGCACAGCTGGGGGCAGAGGGAGGTCTATAGCAAGCGGCAACAGTGAGAGACTTGTTTCTGGAAAGGTGCATTTTTAGAAGTAGAAGCTCGAATTGTTTGGGTACAGACTTGGATAGTAATACAGAACTCTGCAGGCTATATTTGCAGTAGATTGCAACACTGCCCCCTTTGGCAGTTCTATCTTGGCAGAAAATGTTATAGTTAGCGATGGAGATTTCAGGGTTTTTGGTGGTTTTCCTAAGCCAGGATTCAGACACGGCTAAGACATCCGGGTTGGCAGAGTGTGCTAAAGCAGTGAGTAAAACAAACTTAGGGAGTAGGCTTCTAATGTTAACATGCATGAAACCAAGGCTTTTACGGTTACAGAAGTCAACAAATGAGAGCACCTGTGGAGTGGGAGTGGAGCTAGGTACTGCAGGACCTGGATTAACCTCCACATCACCAGAGGAATAGAGGAGAAGTAGGATAAGGGTACGGCTAAAGGCTTTCCGAACTGGCAGTCTAGCACGTTCGAAACAGAGAGTAAAAGGAGCAGGTTTCTGGGCACGATAGCATAGATTCAAGGCATAGTGTACAGACAAAGGTAAGGTAGGATGTGAGTACATTGGAGGTAAACCTAGGCATTGAGTAATGATGAGAGATATAGTTTCTAGAGACGTTTAAACCAGGTGATGTCATCGCATATGTAGGAGGTGGAACAACATGGTTGGTTAAGGCATATTGAGCAGGGCTAGAGGCTCTACAGTGAAATAAGACAGTAATCACTAACCAGGACAGTAATGGACGAGGCATATTGATATTAGAGAGAGGCATGCGTAGCCAAGTGAACATATGGGTCCAGTGAGCGGTTGGGCTGACTGGGGACACGGCGATTCAGACAGTTAGCAGGCCGATGCTAACAGGCTAACAGTTAGTAGGCCGGGGCTAAACAAGCTAGCAGTTAGCAGACCGGGGCTGGCAAGCTAGCAGTTAGCAGACCGGGGCAAGCAAGCTAGCAGTTAACAGACTGGGGCTAGAAAGTTAGCCTTTGGGGGATGTCGCGATGGGGGTAAGTCTGTTTTTGCCTCTTCGTGCGGTGCCGTCGATATTAGTCATGGAATTAGTAGGTTTCCAAGTAGCTCAAGGTAGCTAGTAGGCCGCGGTTAGCAGAATGGGCCTTCAGCGGACGTCATGCCTGAGGGGCCTGTTGGAATCCTCGGGCAGATTATGTCAGTATTCCAGTCGTAGAGGATCGGCGGGGTTCAGTGCCCCGTACCGGCAGTAGAAGGGGTCCGGATATTGTAGCCCAGGAGTGGGCTTCGGTGGTAGCACAGGAGCCCTGGCCACGCTAGCTTCAGACTAATTGGTGCTTGCTCCGGGATGGAAACGCTAGCCAGGAGTAGTCACCCGGGATTGCTGTTAGCAACTTGCGAAAATCCAGATGAAAATGTTCAGAGTTTGCGATAGGAATCCAGGGATATAGGAAAAATAAATAAAAAATAGGTAAAAATACTAATAGGTCCGTTATGCTCTGGTTTGAGTCACGTTGTTCGAACTGGCGAGAGCTTTCCGAGCTAAAGGTTAGCTGGTGACCGCTAGCAATGGTTTGCTGACTGATAGCTGGTAGGTAGTTAGCTGGCTAGCTTCAGTTGAGGGATTCCAGATCCGAAGTAAATAGAAATACTTTAGAAAAAAAAAACTGATCCACGCCACATTGAGTGAGGCGGGTTGCAGGAGAGTATTTAGAAGTTGAGGTTTAGGAAAATATTTTAAAAAGATATGCGAAGAAAAATAAGTAAAAAGATATATACAAGGAAGGACTGACTGAGTGTGCATTGTGATCTGCAGAGGTAAGAAGAACCCTCAGCATGGAGAGCCAGCATGATTGCAGCTCTTACTGTTGTTTGTAGAGGTTACTAACAGTAAGATCGCAGATGTAGATATTGCCCAGACTACTGTTGAACAGACACAAACCCTCATAGCAACCATAAACCCATATAGAGATAAACCAATCAGAGAGTTTTATCCCTATGATAGCAACACTAATCTCATACATCATGGTCTTAGCGATTGCAGATGACAAGATATCTCAGCAATACCAGGGCCAATATACATGTACTGTAACATGTTCTGCACATCCCGACATGCCTACAGAGTGCGGGCCCGCATACAGGAAGTGGAAGAGGGTGAAACAACCCAGGAACGCTTCTTCCAACCTCACTTCCTCCAGGCTCCAGGGGACATGGTGGCTCATGAGGGCAGAGTCTGTAGATTAGACTGCAAGGTATGTGACATTTACCATGGACTGTAAAATAACTGAATAGAATGATTTAAGCAATGGTCATTTAATACATTTTAGATTTACTATAACAAAATCGGTGCTAAATATCAGTCAGGATAGCCTTTGAAGATAGATAGCACTTCTTGTGAGATGTGTACAGTACGATGTGTTTCTCTGTTTTCCAGGTTAGTGGCCTTCCAAACCCAGAGCTGATGTGGCTGATCAACGGGAGGCCCATCTACCCAGACTTCTACCACCGGATGCTGGTGAGGGAGAACGGCATCCATTCCCTTGTCATAGACCCTCTAAAACAGGACGACGCCGGGACATACACTTGCATTGCCAGCAACAAAGCAGGACAGAGCTCCTTCAGTCTAGAGTTAAGAGTTGTGGGTAAGAGTTCTCAAAACAAGTATTTTCAATAAATATTTAGAAGCATTTATGATGACTTATTATTGAAAGTTAGTATAAAATGTAACATTTATATAATGTAGGTAATCAATGATAGGTTTTGAATAAGTAACGACAAAAACATAAATTTGTTATAGTGACGTATGCCATGACAATTAATAAGTATTATAGTAATTGTACATGACAGAGAATAACTATTATTTTCCCATTCAGAAAAAGAGATGAAGCAGGTCCCCCAGTTTGTGGAGAAGCTCCAGAACACAGGCATCGCAGAGGGCACCCCCGTCCGACTGGAGTGCAGGGTGCTGGGCATGCCTCCACCTGTCATCTACTGGAAGAAAGACAATGACACCATTCCTCACACCAAGGCCAGAGTCAGGTTAATATTCCCTAACTAACCTCTCACCCTCCAACCAGAAAGTTGACTGCCCACTTATATTCAAACTCATGTAGACAAGAGGTAACACACAAAACCCATGCACATTCCAATTCAGCCAGATTAGATTAAAAAATTAATGCTTGTTATTCACCAAAAACATTTAATTAGAACACAGTTGATAAACACATTTAGTTTAGTGTGATGATTTAATTGAAGATATGTTTTTTGATTCTAGCTTACACCAGGATGCCACTGGATATGTTTTCCTCCTGATTCAGCCAACCAGGAAAGAGGATGCTGGCTGGTACACCGTATCAGCAAAGAATGAGGCTGGAATTGTTTCTTGCACAGCGAGACTAGATATCTATGGTAAATTCAATACCACTTTTAACAGCTTTCTCTTACCTGTCACAGTGTTTATTGTGATAGTTTTGAATGACTCAATAGTTGCTAATGATTGTGTTTTAAGTATATCAATATATCAAATGCATGGACTACAATACCCAGAGCCATCTCTGTTCTTTGCAGCCCAGTGGCATCAACATGTTCTTCTGCCTATGAAGAAGGCTCCGCGGTAAGGCAGTCGCTATGCAGCACTGACTGGCCAAGGCCTAGACATCAAGTCTGCCTTTCCCACGACGGACAACAGCCCCATCCTGTTCTCCAGCTCCCCTATGGAGGCACAGTTGGAGAGCGAGGAGCTGTGAGATGCTAGCTGTGTAAGAAGCAGACATACTCTGCCACAGGGTTGTAAAAGTCTGTAAACTTCCCCATAATGCACAGGTTTTTCAGAAATTCTAGTTGAACGTTTTGGAAAGTTTATGGAATTTTGCCAACCTAATTACCACTGGCCCTTTGAACCCACAAACTACTCTTCTCTGGAATCTCGTAGGGCCGGTTTCCCAGAAACAGATTCAAGCCAAGTACTGGACTAAAAAGCATGCCCAAATAGAGAATCTCCATTGAAATGGTCTAATCTACTAGTCAATCTAATCTGTGGTGGCCAGTAGGATTAAGAGATGGAAGAGCAGGACTATAATCTGAGCAGTTTGTTTCATCTGGTTTGTGTGATACATTTGAAGTGATACATTAAAGTTAGAATGACAAAAACGGTTAGATTTTAAACTGTCAACCTAATGCTGTGTTTGCTTGTCCGCCATTCCTATTGAATTGTATCATTTGAAGTGTCTGATTCACAAAAAACAGACACAATCGCCAAGTCTTAGTTCACGAGCCACCAAGTCAACTATAATCTTCCAATAGATCAGATGTATTATTTTATTTATTTTTGATTATTTAGATTGATATGGCGGCAGGTAGACTAACGGTTAGAGCGTTGGGCCAGTAACTAAAATGTTGCTAGTTCGAATCCTCAAGCCAACAAGGTGAAATATCTGCAATGTGCCCTTGAGCAAGGCACTTAACCCTAATTGCTCCAGCAACAATGTGATAATGGCAGACCCTGGCCTTGACCCCGCTCTCTGAGGGTGTCTCAGGGGGAGAGTTGGGATGTACAAAAAACACATTTCCAATTCACACATGCATATTAGTACACACTTGTACATGTGTTAAATAGGATAAATATAATATAACTTCTGACCCACTGGAATTGTGATACAGTGAATTATAATTGAAATAATCTGTCTGTAAACAATTGTTGGAAAAATTACTTGTCATGCACAAAGTAGATGTCCTAACCGACTTGCCAAAACTATAGTTTGTTAACAAGAAATTTGTGGAGTGGTTGAAAAACGAGTTCTAATGCACTTACAACCTAAGTGTATGTAAACTTCCGACTTCAACTATATATATATATATATAGTACCAGTCAAAAGTTTGGACACACCTACTCATTCAAGGGTTTTTCTTTATTTTTACTATTTTCTACATTGTAGAATAATAGTGAAGACATCCAAACTATGAAATAACACATATGGAATCATGTAGTCACCAAAAAAAAGAGTTACACACATTATTCAAAGTAGCCACCCTTTGCCTTGATGACATCTTTGCACACTCTTGGCATTCTCTCAACCAGCTTCATGAGATAGTCACCTGGAATGCCTTTCAATTAACCTGTTGGGGATAGGGGGCAGTATTTTCACGGCCGGATAAAAAACGTACCCGATTTAATCTGGTTACTACTCCTGCCCAGTAACTAGAATATGCATATGCGCGAATGACAAATTCCTCAAAAATACAAAAACTTCAATTTTTCAAACATATGACTATTTTACACCATTTTAAAGACAAGACTCTCCTTTATCTAACCAAACTGTCCGATTTCAAAAAGGTTTTACAACGAAAGCAAAACATTAGATTATGTCAGCAGAGTACCCAGACAGAAATAATCAGACACCCATTTTTCAAGCTAGCATATAATGTCACATAAATCCAAACCACAGCTAAATGCAGCACTAACCTTTGATGATCTTCATCAGATGACACCCCTAGGACATTATGTTATACAATACATGCATGTTTTGTTCAATCAAGTTCATATTTATATCAAAAAACAGCTTTTTACATTAGCATGTGACGTTCAGAACTAGCATACCCCCCGCAAACTTCCAGTGAATTTACTAAATGACTCACGATAAACGTTCACAAAAAACATAACAATTATTTTAAGAATTATAGATACAGAACTCCTCTATGCACTCGCTATGTCCGATTTTAAAATAGCTTTTCGGTGAAAGCACATTTTGCAATATTCTAAGTAGATAGCCCGGCATCACAGGGCTAGCTATTTACACACCCACCAAGTTTAGCACTCACCAAAGTCAGATTTTCTATAAGAAAAATGTTATTACCTTTGCTGTTCTTCGTCAGAATGCACTCCCAGGACTTCTACTTCAATAACAAATGTTGGTTTGGTCCCAAATAATCCATAGTTGTATCCAAATAGCGGCGTTTTGTTTGTGCGTTCAAGACACTATCCGAAAGGGTAAATAAGGGTTACGCGCCCGACGCGTTTCGTGACAAAAAAATTCTAAATATTCCATTACCGTACTTCGAAGCATGTCAACCGCTGTTTAAAATCATTTTTTATGCCATTTTTCTCGTAAAAAAGCAATAATATTCCGACCGGGAACGCGTGTTTACGTTCAAAGAGAGAGAAAGTAAAAACATGGGATCCCCTCGTGCACGAGCCTCAGTCTGATGGTCCCCTGATAGAGCACTTACCAAAGGCGCTAATGTTTTTCAGCCAGCGGCTGGAATTACATCATTCAGCTTTTTCCCGGGTTCTGAGAGCCGTAGGAAGTGTCACGTTACAGCAAAGATCCTAAGTTTTCAATAAACAGATCCAAGAAGCTCAAGGAATGGTCAGAGAGGGTACTTCCTGTTTGGAATCTTCTCAGGTTTTTGCCTGCCATATGAGTTCTGTTATACTCACAGACACCATTCAAACAGTTTTAGAAACTTTAGGGTGTTTTCTATCCAAAGCCAATAATTATATGCATATTCAAGTTTCTGGGCAGGAGTATTAATCAGATTAAATCGGGTACGTTTTTTTATCCGGCCGTGAAAATACTGCCCCCTAGCCATAACAGGTTAATGCATTTGAGCCAATCAGTTGTGTTGTGACAAGGTAGGGGTGGTATACAGAGAGAGCCCTATTTGGTAAAAGAGTCCATATTTTGGCAAGAACAGCTCAAATGAGCAAAGACATGAAGGTCAGTCAATCTGGAAAATGTCAAGAACTTTGAAAGTTTCTTCAAGTGCAGTTGCAAAAACCATCAAGAGCTATGATGAAACTAGCTCTCATGAGGACCGCCACAGGAAAGGAAGACACAGAGTTACCTCTGCTTCAGAGGAAAAGTTAGAGTTAACTGCTCCTCAGATTGCAGCCCAAGTAAATGCTTCATAGAGTTAAAGCAACGGACATATCTCCACATCAACTGTTCAGAGGAGACTGCATGAATCAGGCCCTCATGGTCGAATTTCTGCAAAGAAACCACTACTAAAGGACACCAATAAGAAGAAGAGACTTGCTTGGGCCAAGAAACACGAGCAATGGACATTAGACCAGTGGAAATCTGTCCTTTGGTCTGATGAGTCCAAATCTGAGATTTTTGATCCCAACCGCCGTGTCTTTGTGAGACACAGAGTAGCGGAACTGATAATATCCGCTTGTGTGGTTCCCACCGTGAAGCATGGAGGAGCAGGTGTGATGGTGTGGGGGTGCTTTGCTGGTGACACTGTCTGTGTTTTATTTAGAATTCAAGTCACACTTAACCAGCATGGCTACCACAGCATTCAGCAGTGTTACGCCATCCCATCTGGTTTGTGCTTAGTGGGACTATCATTTGTTTTTGAACATGACAATGACCCAAAACACACCTCCAGGCTGTGTATGGGCCATTTGACCAAGAAGGAGAGTGCATAAAATGAACTAGCCTCCACAATTACCGGACCTCAACCTAATTGAGATAGTTTGGGATGAGTTGGACCGCAGAGTGAAGGAAAATCAGCCAACAAGTTCTCAGCATATGTGAGAACTCCTTCAAGACTGTTGGAAAAACATTCCTCATGATGCTGGTTGAGAGAATACCAAGAGTGTGTAAAGCTGTCATCAAGGCAAAGAGTGGCTACTTTGAAGAATCTAAAATGTATTTTGATTTAAAAAAAAAATTGGTTACTACATGATTCCATATGTGTTATTTCATAGTTTTGATGTCTTTACTATTATTCTACAATGTAGAAAATAGTAAAAATAAAGAAAAACCCTTGAACGAGTAGTTGTGTGCAAACTTATGATTGGTATAATACTGTATATCTTTACAATTCTATCAAGAATTGGTTTGACAATATGATTGAATTTCCCTTGATATTCAGATAAAACAGAATATTTCACAAGGAATACATTATTTTTAAATGCACACCTTTGCACCGTAGTTGTGTTGGGAGAGCATATTGATAGCAGCTGGAAAAGCAAGTGAACTACTGTAAGCAAAGGGTGCAAGAGCATTGGGCAAAGTGTAAAAAAAACTAACAGTACAGATAGCAATAAAAACTGTACCATAGAGGCAGCTAAAAACACTTTTGTTTGTTCCTGTTTTGCATGTTATTTTGGTATTAATACATCTGAGGAAAAAGGAAACCGCACAGTGCTCTTGATAGTATCACTGATCTTTAATAAGCTTTACGTATCGGCCTCATGTGCGGTTTCCTTTTTCCTCATCTTATCCAACTCTTACCATGCACCTGCACAAAAGATAGCTCAGATGTGCGAGTGCCTTTTTGAATTTTGGCATTAATACGTCTCACATATCTGTTTGCAAACAATGTCATATAATAATAATTGAGTTAATAAATCCGAATACAAACTTGGTCTCTTTTTTGCTTTCTTGAGAAAGGCGGCTCCAAATCAAATGTTATGGGTCGCATACACATTTTTAGCAGATGTTATTGCGGGTGTAGCGAAATGCTTGTAGGCTCAGTGCTTTCTGTGGTGGTGGGGCAGCCAGCAGGAAATACTGTGCATAGGGGTTGGTAATGTTCTCTAGTTGCGCCATGATTGGCTCAGTGTTCTGTCACTCATGGTTACACTACGTCACTGCAAAATCTAAGGTCGAGCTAAAAACATCAAGCCCCTTAGGTACTGCCATAGAGTTACATTAGAATTGCCCATCCAAGAAGGCTTAAGGTCATTGGCCACAGATAAAATGACATCAAATTACGTTATATCTACAGTTGCTTTGATTGGACTGACATGTCAACATCATACTTTCAAGACCTTAGCTCGCAAGCTACTGTAGCAGTCATCATCGTGAATCATGTCGACAATCTGCTGGCAAATCCTTTTCAATCCTAGTCATATGAAGAGAAATTGTAGATGAAACGTATTGGTGCTCACTGGACATAAACATTTCACAAGTTGGAAATCGCAAATTTAACAATGAGTGGTTTGGAAGGAGTCAGTGGCTAACTGCAACCATTGCAAAGCAATCACTAGCCTACTATTCAGTGGAGTAGGTGTGTGGTCCCAAGTCTGGGTTTAAGTGTCTCTTTTTATCCCTTAAAAGGATAAACATTCAACATTGGCCATGCTGTCAATCCAGCATGATTTCTGCCATGCTCAAAACAACTGGAAACTCTGAACTGGGAAATCTGACTTCAGTGAGTTCAAGACAACTGAACTGGGAAAATACGTTTTGAACGGTCATCCAACTCAGAATTGCAAGTCAGGAACTCTGGCCTCTTTCTAGAGTTCCGACCTGAAGATCCCTGAGGTCATCATGATTCGACCTTGTTTTTTTCCAGAGTTCCCAGTTGTCTTGAAAGAACCATAAATCCAGAGAATGCCAGACTTTGATGACAAAATTTTCCATGAAGGACCGACGCACCACCTTCCTGTTCAAGTGAGCACAGCACGACAAGGATAGTGCAAAAATGTATTGTATGCTGCTGCATAAATGTTGTAATATGCCAGGGAGATATGTATACTGTTTGTAGCTAAGAAAGTAATACTATGTGTATGTTGTGTAGTAAGCTGTTAGTAGCCCATGTGGCTCACACAAAAAATGTGGTCACTTTCCCCCCTCATAATTTAACCTACTGTTCTGACTTGGTAGTTCACATGTGGCCTATATCCTGTTTTAGAGCAATGTAATCATCGAATATTGTAAGAGCTTTCATTGTCTGCTTATATGCCCCCTTTATTTATCCTACGTTTCTGACTTGGTGTACAGGGAGAACACTGTAAGAACGGCCCATGTTCTGAATTCTGTCACTGTACATTTTAAAAGTGCTGAACAAATAGTTATGACAACGTCCGTCCTAGATCGCTCATTAATGTCTTAATCGAAATGACGGAGTGCCTCGTCGTCCCCTTATGCCATAGTTTGTCTGTGGAAACCACATTTGTTTAAATTGGTTAAAGACAACTGTGATAAATAAAGTATACCAGTTTCATTTAAGGAACAAAATTTGACAGCTGTGCCATACAGATTGCCAAATATTTGGGAAGAGATTTTCAATGTACCGATTTCATGGCACATAGTTTATCTACTGATACACAAAATAACGCCTGATTCAAAACTTATTGCAACCAATAGAATGTTATATATATACCATCCCAGCTCTGCAGATTTTGCTGCGAAGAGACAGAATTATTAGATCATTTGTTTTGGTACTGTCCATATGTAGCATGTTTTTGGTCGCAGGTTCAGGAATGGCTGAAGAATTGCAACATTTACTTGGAGTATCTCTGCAAATAGCACTGCTGGGTGATCTGAAAAGTCATAGTCAGTTGATCAATAATATAATAATACTCTTAGCAAACATTTCTATCTTTAATTTACAATCTGTAGAAACTATGAGAATAGAACAGGTCAGAACTTTTGTGGAACATCACAGCACAATTGAAAAATAGAAACTGGATGGTGTTCAGAGATAGATGTGAGGGGTGGAGGGGAGCTGAAGGATGGGACTAAAAACAAATTAAAGATAACTAATGTAAAATATACTGTGTCTGTAAAATGTATATAGTATGTATAAGCTGGGTGTAGAAGCCTAAGTGTTTTTGTCTGTCCATTTGTTTTCTACAATTAGGGGAGGGGTGGTAGGATCAGGGGCAAATAATAGTCAGTCCTTGCATAAATAGCTCGGTCTATGAATTTGAGAGTAGTTACATTTCTCCACCCCCATCCCTCAGCTGTTTACCGAAACAACAGCAGCCGGGGGGTGACCACTTTGGTGTAGATTCAGTACGGACCTTGGAAGATCCGCGCTATATCGCGTTTGAAATTTGAAGGCAATGTTCCCATGTTCGCAGAGATTGCATTCACGGTAAACGTTGCATATGTCGGATCAATCGGACATTACCTCTACATTTCAATCACCCTATAACGCGGATCTTCCTCGGTCCGGATTGAATCTAGCCCTTCGTTTGAATTGCAGATTGCCCCTTTAAAAGCCACAGTCTGTAAGACTTCCAGTAATTTCAACTAATGATATATAGCCTACCCTTAGAGATTGAGATTAATACAAAAACAATTCTTACCATACACCAAAACATGGGACCTATGACTCTACTGTTTATGTTTCTGTTGTTATGAGACTTGTATAGCTTACCATCATGTTTAGAAAAGTAATGTTGCATTCTCATGGAATGGCATTCATTGACCCCTACATATAAATCATATAAATCAATAGATGTGCATGTGAACATGTCATAGGATGCACGTGCTCCATTGTTAACATTTTTGTTGGTGGCCCACTCTTTGATGGTACAGTATGCACATAAGTGTATGCCTAGCCCTAGTCTATGTTCATTGTCAAAATACATTTTATTCTAACTCGATGAGTTAATTTAATAAACAATGAATTATTTGATGATACAGAGTGTCTTCAGAGTAGCTTGTCATTACACATTAACCAAGCCAGAGTGAAGATGGCTTGATTTTATGTATTATTTCGTCTGAGTGTGTCACATCCTTTGCATTCAATTGTACTCTATATGTGCTTTCAACTGCAATCAATCAACATACATGTATTAGTATATGCTAATTACATGGCCAGGGTCTATTATACTATAGGTCTTTGGGCAGAAGATCAGAGGAACACTTGCAGTTATATTCTGATTGATTCCACCACAAGCACTCAACAGTTGTCAATGGAACATGTTAAATAGAAGTTTGTCATGCTGAATGACTGAGTGGTTAACAGGTTGATAAATGTGATTTATCAGCATTACTCTCACATTTTCGAATGAAAACATGTACTTTTTTATTTTACCCATTTTTTTCCTGTCAGTTTGTAGTAACATCAGGCAGGCCAAACAAATGATCAAAAACATTTTCTCAGCATCCCCATGGCTGAAGAAAATGAACATGAGCGAAGTGCACAATTCTTATAACTCTGCGTAATATGCTGCCTTTTATAAAAGAATGAGCAGTTTGTGTCATATATTTCATGTTAAACTGAGCAGTTTATGGCGCACAAGAAAGCACCAGCTCCTCTCTCTTAGATGCCTATGTCATCGGCCCTTTTAAAATGATCCCACCAACAGGTGATGGTTAACTTGCTAGACTGGTCTTGCCTCACTACCATGTTGGTTGAGAACCTACAGTAATAGGATCCCATATCGGAGTATAGAGAGCAAGGTGATCCCAACCAGGCACCAATGCAGCACTTCAACAACCAGTCGGAGAACTACTTCAGTGGACAGGTGAGTTGCACAGCCTGGGGAAATGTTCCTGGGTGAACCAGAGGTACTGTGGCTCTCCTCCATACATTACTCGGGCCATCCGCACCGTCTACAACCCCCAGTCCCTCTACCACCAAGGCTCATTTGACAGCATCTGCAAACTTACCACAAATGAAGGAAGGGAAAGGGGGGCTACCTAGTCAGTTGTACAACTGAATGCATTCAACTGAAATGTGTCTTCTGCGTTTAACCCAACCCCTATGAGCCTTTTCCCAACCGAGATCAAGCGACTGGAGACAGGTTCAGAGACAAAACGTGGTGGATGCTGCTTGTTTTTCAAAGGTATGATTTGGTTCAACACAGTTTGTTGTTGTATTTGCGTTTGCTTAATTTTTACTATATTACCTTGTAAGGATATGTAGTTGAAATGATGTACAGACTAATGCTGTGTTGGAAATCCCTTCCTTGTTATCTCATTAAAGGAAATGGGTACTGTCTTAAATTAGTATATAATTTAAGAATTATCTGAAATTATGGGATGATCTTCAATTATGTAGGACTGTGGGTCACTACACTGACCTAGAATACATTGGACAACTGGGAACTGTTTGTTAGGACTAAATGAGATAGGGTGCAGGCCAGGCAGCAAGCTGTTGGCCAGCCTAAACATGGCGGTGTTCGCTTAGCAATCTCACTGGAGAAAAGACCTCCTACATTCCTGTCATTATTGAAAGAGATTGTAATATCTCACATCTCAAAATAGGGCTACTTAACCACTTTTTATTTTACACACAGAGACTGATCATTTAGATCATATTCTTTGTTTAATTAGTTAAAATGCATTTCCCCATAGCAGGGATTTTTTTGCATGTTTCAGTGCAACAAAAAAAGTGTCACCTTTTTGGGCCCTCACCAGTTTGCATCCCTGAGAATGATGAATTTAGGAATGCTCAACACCGGTTGAATATGACCGGTGTCGGTAAACGTCAGCAAAATAAAAAGTAATTATGTTGTTGCCAGCAGCACAGTTACAGTCACCAACGCTCTAGATAACATAAAAACAGCCTAACCAGCTCTGCTAGGGTGTGTAAAATGGTCAGAGTGAGGTGTTCTCTCAGTCTCATTTCTGCCTGGAAGTAGCTAGCCAATGTTAGCTAGTTAGCTTGGGTGCTTGACTGTGTTGAAGGCTCGGATCAACACTACTCTGCGCTCTGAAACGCTCAGAATTTATGAACGGACAATCTGACAATCAGTGGTGTAAAGTACTTAAGTAAAAATACTTTAAAGTAATACTTTTTTTTATATATATATTTTTGACTTGTTCACTTTCACTTCACTACATTCCTCAATGAAATAATGTACTTTTTACTACAAACATTTTCTCTGACACCTAAAAGTAATCTTACATTTTGAATGCTTAGCAGGAAAGGAAAATTGTCACGTTCACGCACTTATTAAAGAGAACATCCCTGGTCATCCCTATTGCCTCTGATCTGGTGGACTAACTAAACACAAACACTTTATTTGTAAATTATGTCTGAGTGTTGGAGAGTGCCCCTGGCTATCTGTAAATTAAAAAACAAGAAAATTATTCCGTCTGGTTTGCTTAATATAAGGAATATTAAATTATTTTGATACTTAAAGAAAATGTAAAACCAAATACTTTTAGACTTTTACTCAAGTAGTATTTTACTGGGTGACTTTCACTTTTACTTGTGTAATTTTCTATTAAGGTATCTTTACTTTTACTCAAGTATGACAATTGGGTACTTTTTACACCACTGCTGACAATGCTCTGGATTTACGAACGTCCAGAGCGCACTCTGGCACTCAAGATTTGAATTTATGAACACAACCGAAATCGTAAAATGTTTAGCTAGTCATTTGTTATGCTAACAAGCTAGCAAGAGCATCAACTTCCGGTAGGCAGGCGAAGCTTTAGTAAGCTCAACTGAAACAACACGGTTTGTTTACAGTATACTAAAATGTACTAATATTATATAGTATATACTCATTAAGTATGTGGTATACAGTATGTTAGTATGGGTATTCGAACACAGCTATGGACTGTATATGTGTGCCATTCAGAGGGTGAATGGGCAAGACAAAAGATTTAAGTGCCTCTGAAAAGGGTGTGGTAGTAGGTGCCAGGCGCATCAGTGTGTCAAGAACGGCAATGCTGCTGGGTTTTTCATGCTCAACAGATTCCCCTGCGTATCAAGAATGATCCACCACCCAAAGGACATCCAGTCAACTTGACACAACTGTGGGAAGCATTTTAGTCAACATGGGTCAGCATCCCTGTGGAACGCTTTCGACGCCTTCTAAAGTCCATGTCCTGACTAATTGAGGTTGTTCTGAGGTCAAAATTGGATGCAACTAAATTTTAGGATGGTGTTTCTAATGTTTTGTACTCTGTGTAGGTGTGCTCTACCTCTAACCAATAGCGCTGTTGGCTAGAGCTAGAGCACACATGCCAATACCAGAGTAGGCTCACTCGCTCAATACATTTTTTGTGAGAAAATCAGTTGAGTTGAAAATGCTATGGAAGTCATTTAACATGTATTTTTTATTCGGTACATGGAAATTTACTGCAAAATGTATTTTTATGTGCACTTTATCATCACACATCACATATCTGCAAGAAGTCAATCTGATGGAAACACGTCTCTGGTGGGAATATGCACATATTGTTTTTATGTGGATTTTAAAATATCTCCATAAAACATTTTTGCCAAAAAGACGCTCGCTGCAGATTACACTATATTCTGCAAAACATGGCTACCTTACTACCAGTGGCGATTTTAGCACGTAAATCTAGGTGGGGAAAAAATAAATATATAATGGGATGCTTGCCAGCAAAGCCACTACACAACACTAAACAATACATTAATTGCACTATACCACTGTTACACCTGGCTATCAGCGGAGCCTTGTCTGACGGTGAAACAGTTCCTTCAGCCTCATTTACTGCCATTTATAAAAACATAGCTGATATGGCTGACTTGCTTAATTAAACAAATGTGGTTTCTACTGACAATTGAGATGTACAAACTATGGCATAAGTGGATGACAAGCGCATAAGAGGCAATCCATAATTTAGACTAAGACAATGAGCGTATTTTCTGCTGGCTTGTCCCACCACCACAGAAAGCACTGAGCTAGGCTGAAACACCTGCATTTTGGAGCTGCCTTACTCAAGAAAACAAAAAAAGAGTCCATGTTTGTATGCTGCTTTATTAACTCAACGAAATATATTTTTTTACATTGTTTGCAAACTGATATGTGACTGGTATTAATGCCAAAATAACATTCAAAACAGGCAAACCCTCCAAAAATATACATAATAATTTTTATTTTATTTTTTTTGTTGCTCAAAACAGGTGAGGCTCTGCCCTGAATGACGGGTCTCCACTATTTACTACAAACGAAAATGCGCAATAGACCACGACTGGAATCAAACAATGAAAAAGCATATGCATAATAATGGACGAATCCACTGACACAGACAGCCAATATGTTCTTCATATTTAGTTTGTCTTGCAAAGGAGCTCTACTGAAGAAGTTGTTCTGGCTGATAGTGTATTTACAGCGAGTTAACTGGGTCGTTCCACGAAATGAGTCCCTTTTGGTAGTGTAACTTGGTGAGATGTTTTATTTTTTCACATAATTTTTTACATTTTGTCATGAAGAGCACATGTTCAACTTAATAAAAAACATGTTTTCGCGTCTCATGAGATTAAATTAAAAAAAATATTAATGGGTTGCATGTTTCTTCACAATATGGTTTTGAACATTCGTTTTGGACTGATGCCATACTGAGCATTCTACTCAATGCATCGTCAATGAGCGCTGATGAAGATTTTCATCAAAAGTGCATTACAGTGGCTTGGAAATACAAGGCAAATAATTAATAGGAAAACCTTTCGTCATCATTTTGATGTCCCCAGATTGCTAGCCAACTATAATTTTGGCTAACTAAGATTGAGGGGAGGCCACCGGGTTGTAGCTAGCTAACGTTAGCATTGCTAGCTATTTTTCACAAAATTTGCTAGCTAATGTCAACATTGCCATCTATCTGAAGTAAATTTGACAACATGATAATGCTGGCAAAGTGTAGTCCTACTAAATATCTGACTACTTTAGCAATGTCATCGTATCTCCATGCACTATAGTGTAATTAGACAAAACAGTAGTCCATCCAGAATGACTGGGCTTATCACCACTTCACGGCCCCACTATGGCGCCGCCGATAAAGGGTGGCTTGAGAACGTTCATAACAATAGCATGGCGCAACCCAGTGATGGAGGTGCAACCTATGAATAGTAAGTGCCTATAAAGTGTCAACTAAAGTAACATGGTTGACTGTAACAAGGTTGATGATTTCATCTTAAATCAGATAAAAATTCCCTTGGGGGGAATGGAAGCTTGTTGTGTGCAACCAGTGGAGGCTCCTCAGAGGAGGAAGGGGAGGACCATCCTCAGTAAATTTCATAAAAATAGTGAAACATTAAATAAGTTATCCTTTTTAGATAAAACTATACTAAATACATTCACTTCACCAAATAATTGATTGATAATTGAAACACACTGTTGTAGAGTAGCACCATGATGTAGCTGGAGGACAGCTAGTTTCTGTCCTCCTCTGGGTACATTGATTTCAATACAAAACCTAGGAGGCTCATGGTTCTCACCCCCTTCCACAGACTTACACAGTAATTATGACAATTTCTGGAGGACGTCCTCCAACCTATCAGAGCTCTTGCAGCATGAACTGACATGCTGTCCACCCAATCAAAGGATCAGAGAATGTATAAGTTACAGCTAGCTAGCATTGGAGTGCATAAAATGTGGTGAGCAGTTGACTCAAAGAGAAAGAAAGACAGTTTTGAACAAATTAATCTCTTCAAAAATGAAGGAGAAGCAAGGGAGAGAGCTAGCTATATTTTGTTGTATTCTTTTCCCACTTTCAGCTAGTTTAACCTACTCAAACACCTGGCTCAAACAGAGAGGGATGCTATGTTGGATAGCCATAGCCAGCTAGCTAACACTGGAACTCTTCCAAGTCAAGGTAAGCTTTTGGTTGTATTAATTTATTTCCACTGGGGCATGCCGGTGTAACTGCTAAACTGCTTGCTGACTGTACACTATATTGCATGATTGTAGGGGGTTTACTAACGCTTTAGTTCTAGTAGCTATGTTGACTATGACTTTAGCTAATAATGGTGACAGCGATTGTAGGCTGTGTATAGTGGTTATGATATGAAGGTTATGGCTTGGAAAAGTTTTTCTCCTGGTCACAGACAGCTGATGTTTTGTGCACTGAATTCCACAAGCGAAGGTAAAAGGTGACAGGAGGAGAGCATGTCGATGCGAGAAGGAATTATAGCTACAATGATCAAAGTGATCATGCTGTTTGTATGTGGCTGCTATGAAAGTGAACTGTGTTTGAGTGTGATCAGGGGTGTATTCATTCTGCCGATTCTGTTGAAAAACATTCTTAAACGGAAGCAGACGGAACGAAACAGGGATAAACATACCTGAATTCGTCCAATAGAAACCATTGTTTGCGACTGTTGGACTAATGATTACACCCTAGATCAGCTAGATGCAGGCAAGAATGTGTAAGGTGGTATTGAATGTATTTCCATCTGTCACCTTGATTACTCAAATTTCTTTCAACATCTGCACTGTCGTACAAGTTGATCCAGAGCATCCCAAACGTACTCAATGGGTGGCATGTCTGGTGAGTATGCAGGCCATGGATTAACTGGAACATTTTCAGCTTCCAGAAATTGTGTACAGATCCTTGCGACATGGGGCCATGCATTATCATGCTGAAACATGAGGTGAAGGCAGTGGATGAATGGCATGACAATGGGCCTCAGGATCTCGTCATGGTATCTCTGTGCATTCAAATTGTCACCTATAAAATGCAATTGTGTTTGTTGTCCGTAGCTTATGCCTGCCCATACCATAACCCCACAGCCACCATGGGGCACTCTTTTCACAACATTGACATCAGCAAACCGCTCGCCCACTCATCCATAAAGACCCCAATTCTCCAGCGTGCCAGTGGCCATTGAAGGTGAGCATTTGCCTAGTGAAGTCAGTTACGACGCCGAACTGCAGTCAGGTTAAGACCCTGGTGAGGACGATGAGCATGCAGATGAGCTTCCCTGAGGTTTCTAACAGTTTGTGCAGACATTCTTCATTTGTGCAAACCCACAGTTTCATCAGCTATCCAGGTGGCTGGTCTCAGACGATCCCGCAGGTGAAGAAGCCGGATGTGGAGATCCTGGGCTGGCGTGCTTACACGTGGTCTATGGTTGTGATGCCGGTTCTCTAAAACGACGTTGGAGGCAGTTGATGGTTGAGAAATTAATATCAATTCTCCATCAAAACTTGAGACATCTGTGACATTGTGTTGTGTGACAAAACTGCACATTTTAGAGTGGCCTTTTATTATCCCCAGCACAAGGTGCACCTGTGTAATGATCATGCTATATAATCAGCTTCTTGATATTCCACACCTGTCAGGTATATGGATTACCTTGGCAAAGGAGAAATGCTCACTAACAGTGATGTAAACAAATTTGTGCACAACATTTGAGAGAAATACGTTTTTTTGTGTGCGTACAGAACATTTATTCTTTTACATAAATGCACTGTAATTTAAGTTTTTAAAAATTCACTGTAATTTAAGCTTAAAACAGCAGTTTTCTCTCTGCCTCATGAAAAAAAGAGAATGCCAAAAAAAAGAGAATGCCAAGAGCGTGCAAAGCTGTCATCAAGGCAAAGGGTTTTAAAAAACTAAAATATAAATTATAACACTTTTTTTGGTTACTACATGATTACATATGTGTTATTTCATAGTTTTAATGTCTTCATTATTATTATACAATGTAGAATAGTAAAAATAAAGAAAAACCCCTGAATGAGTAGGTGTTCTAAAACTTTTGACCGGTTATGTATATCACACTGTACCGCAGCTCTTCAGCACTACAGATTGAATTATAGAGCCCTAAGATTACTTTTCCTTCTTGAGCTCTAACCCCATGAGGGCTAATCATAACACTTTACAATCACTGTAAATTGACCACTTTTTAGGTTACACTATTATAATAATGTATAGTGTAAGCTATTATAAATGCTTATGTTTATAAATGCTTTAAAAAGCTTTAAATTCATTCATGAAACTTTACTTAATAACTTCCTTTTCTTTTTTTCAACTCAATTTATCACTGTGTTCCAACAAAGTCTTTAAAATATATATATATATATTTGTTCCTTTGTCAATTTCGAAATATTTAATTACTTAATAAAAACAATTCAGCTAACGTAATCTAATTTTAACCATCATGAAAGGTCCCGCAGTCCAAATCATGTTTTTCATCAAATTAGATAATATTTGGATGAAACCAAATCAAAGTAGTATGGAGAATGACTGTTGCTGGTACATTGATAAAGTGTGATCATAAAGTTACTGGATTCCTCCTCTGTATCAAAACTTGATAATTTAGGCTTTGTGTGAAAGATAATTTAGGCTTTGTGTGACATCACATATAGCCACTCATTTTAATACACCAATGGTAACGTCTTATTCTCTTACCTAATTTAAATAAGTACTGTCTGTAACCATCATCGTAGAGGGCGTATTCACAGAGGGGTGTGGTTTACATAGCTAGCTAGCTAGTCAACTGGTGCCAAGATTTGACTGTGGGGTGTCAGCAAATACAATTACAGGTTTCCCCTATTCATCTAAGGCAAAGATACTTATAGGTTTCCCCTTTCATCTAAATTATTAATAATGGATTTATTTTATATAGCGCTTTTCATTACAAGAATAATCTCAGTAACTTTAAAAAATAAAAACAAAACAAAAACACATTTTGTGATCTGGCAGTTCTTGGGCGATGGTCATCTTCAGATGATATGCAGTTCAGAAAGGTAGTATCTTGAGTGGAGGGAGCATTGATGCTACTGTCTTTGGCGTTAGCTGGTTACTGGCTAGCTAGGTCTTCAGCCAGCATGGAACCAAATTGGGGAGGGTAGTTTAAACTGCAACACAAAAGACATGGCAAACAGGAGCTGTATAAAACATTTATAGTCATTGATCATTGGTAGTCATGGTTTATGGACATGGCCTGGGAGTTAATATACACTGAGTATACAAAACATTAAGAAAACCTGCTCTTTCCATGACATAGACTGACCAGGTGAAAGCTATGATTCCTTATTAAATCCACTTCAAATCAGTGTAGATGAAGGGGAGGAGACAGGTTAAAGAAGGATTTTTAAGCCTTGAGACAATTGAGACATTCAGAGGCACACATAAACAATCTGGTGCGTCTGGCACCTACTACCATACCCTGTTCAAGTGCCTTTGAACAGGGTATGGTTGTAGGTGCCAGGCGCACCTGTTTGTGTCAAGAACTGTAACGCTCCTGGGTTTTTCTCGCTAAACCGTTTCCTGTGTGTATGTGTCCACCCCCCAAAGGACATCCAGCCAACTTAACACAACTGTGGGAAGCATTGCAGTCAACATGGGCATCCCTGTGGAATGCTTCCAACACATTGTAGAGTCCATGCCTCAAATTGAGTCTGTTCTGAGGGCAAAGGGGGGGTTGTGGGGGGGTGCAACTTCATATTAGGAAGGTGTTCCTAATGTTCGGTATACTCTGTATAGAACTTTCAGTCAAGGTGAGCTCCCCACCCGCTCAGCCTATTAGCTCCCACCCACACAGCCTGTCTTTTCAGCCTTACTGATAGTTAGACATGAGAGAAAAAGTAAATTCTCAAATTCAGAGTATTTATTTATCTGGAACAAATATTAAGGGTGACGTTTTGGTAACTCAAAAGGCTATTTTACATGGGAATCAGGATGACTGCGTGGGACCTTTTAAGAACAAGTACAACACTATTCCAATAAAATATCTGGTGTGGTGAAGGGATCAGTGTATGAGGGGCGCAAAATCCTCCAATGAAATAACTTTTAGAGAAGTAAAAAATTAAAAATAAATTACAAAGAACTTAGTTATGAAGCAAAAAAAACAACTTTCTAATCTATTGTATCTATGACTGATATGCCAGTGCTTTCTACAATCTCTTGAAGTGCACATAGAAGATCCCCTTTCCATAAGTGTACTACTTTGATGATTGTTTTCTTTCCATGTCCATTACTGTATTCAAAAAGGGGAGAGTGCATGTACAGCCTGTAATTTCACAGATCATGCGTTGTTAGCTATGATATCAGTATATCTGTTTGGGTAGGTTACTCACTCCACTCACATAAAGAGAACAATCTGTCACTCACACTTGAGGGATACACAGTAAGGTTTTTTCAAATGTATTCAATTCATATTACTGGTATTATTATTTCTAATGTTTAACAGACCAATTTTATGGTTATGATATTAGTGCAATTTCCAGATTTTAGTTACTCGTAACATTGATTGCATCAGTAGTGGACATGCAGGCACAGACACGGATGCACGGGCATGCAACATGTTCTCTCTTTCACCTCCTCTCGTCCACAGACACCCATGGAGGACCTAGCTACTACCTGAATGTGGTTGTACTGATGGTCATCACCTTGTTAGCTAACAGCCTTATCATGTCTGGTAGACTGTTGTACCTATCTGGAGCGCTACCTGGCCATGGTCCACACTGTCGCTCAGAGTTCCCCGGTACAAGTGGGCCCAGGCTGGTGTCGTCTGGCTAATCAGTCTGGTCTGGGTGGGAGTGATGGGATGGTACTTTTTATCCTTTCCAAACAAAGCTTTTTTTTGGTCTGTTCCTACTGGCTATTATGATCATGTGCTTCTGCAGCGTGACTATTCTGACAGCTTTAAAAAATAATAATTATACTTTGTTTTTATTGTAGGAACACAAAGAAAGCACAAATAAAGTAAAATAAAAGAACAACAAAAAAGATCTGGCAGTTATAGTACACGTCATACCTTCATCATATTATGTTACATCTTTGAATTAGACCTTTTCCAAGTTCGAAACCCATTTTTCCCAGTATTCCTGACCTCTCCTCTTGTGTTCTTAAAGCAAAGGTCATACGCTCCATGTGGTGTATTTCTTTTACAATGTCTATCCATTGTGTCACTGTGGGAGGGTCTTTTTGTAGCCATTTCCTAGTGATTGCCTTTTTACTGGCTGCCAGTAGGACCTTCCAAGAGGTACTTTTCTCTATTGTGTAAGTTATCAGGTATTTCACCCAAGGACAAAGAAATTAATGTTTGTTTTTTGTCAAATCCCATTATTTTTCCAATGTTAGATCTTATTTCTCCCCAGTAGGTTTCGATTGCGGGGCAAGTCCAAAAGATATGAGAGTGATCCACCCACGATAGGCCGCATTCTCTGCATCAAGGATGTAGGGAGCCAGTCTGTTTTGATTTCAGTTTAGGTGTTATGAAGAAACGTACAACATTCTTCCAACAGAATTCTCTCCATGACTTTGACTTGGTGGTGCCTTGTTGAGTCACTAATATGTTCAACCATGTTTCATCAGTTATTTCAATGTTAAGTTCCTCCTCCCGTTTCTTTTTAATATAGTCTAAAATAGTCTAACCTGGAGTATTCAGTGTGGCGGGCTGAGTAAAAAGTATATTCCTTATTGGTCTTGTGGGTGTCACGCCATACATTGAGCAGTCCTAGATCCTGCAATATCCTATTGATCTTTTTAGCAACTAGACTCATTTTCCTATTTTGATTTGTGCTGTCCAATTTTGAGTTTAAAATCGTGTTAAAATCCCCTCCACAGATAAGAGTGCCAGAGGTTTCTGTGGCAATTAAATCAAACACCTTCCCGTAGAAGACCCTGTCACTCCCTGGGGGTACGCATACATTAAATAATGTAACTTCCTTGTTATCCAGTTTACATTTAACAAGTATAAATCTACCCTCCTTGTCTTTTATTTCTGACAAACTCAAAATGAACTGAATTTGGGATCAAGATTGCAACTCCCCTTCCAACCCTTTTGTAAGAAAAAAAAAAAGTATTCCTATATCCCATTTTCTTGAGTTTCTTGTGTTCAGGTGTGGATAAGTGAGTTTCCTGCCAGAATTGTATGTCAACTCTCTCCCGTTTCATCGTTGCTATTACCTTACTTCTCTTGATGGCACTCCCCAGTCTGTTTACATTGAGACTTATGACCTTAAATTTCCAATGATGCATCGATATTAAAAAAAAAACGGTGCACCATATCTGCCTGCTTATCTTGAGCCTAAAAATGAACGAAAAATCAAGAACGATAATAAAGTAAACCAAAGTGGGAAAATACTTTGGTATTTAGACTCTCATGTCAGAGGACTGCCTCTGGGGTTTGAGGGGATGAGCTTGTCCGCTGGAGGGGCCCCTCGCTCAGATATGAAAATGCGTGACGTAGTCATAAACAAGACCTGTTGGAACCGAAGATTATAAGGGTGCCTACTTCGTCGCTTATACACATCGGTTAATTACAAGTGAAAACTATATCGGTCATGCGTGCATATCATGAATCCTCCCCTTCTGTCACCCCGTTGTATTCTGACAGCTCTGATTGGTCGGGGGCGGGACAGGGAGCGGAGGGACCAATCAAAGATGAGGGCATTCAGAATCATCATGGTCATCCTGGCAGTGCTGGTGGTCAGTATTGGTCGTGTCTATTGAATGAAGTGCTTTTGTACAACGAGATGTGCATAGCTCGCTCAGTCACCTATGTCAGTGTCTGAATCCCAAATCACCCCTTTCCCCTCACATTTGCACAAATATCCCAAAGCTGAGGGAGTGAAAATTATTGAGAGTGAAGGGCTAATTAGACCCTCAGCCACTTTGACCAAGCCAGCAAGGCTGCAGGCTTCAGAGCAGAGCAAAGTGCTATTCCAAGACACACTGCAATATGTTTGGAGTTTGCGCAATTCCACACAAAATAATTGGGAGGCTTTCCTAATTAAATGTAATATGCATCTGTTTGTCTAATTTCGAGACTTGGCACATGTAACAGATCAAACACCACCCAAATGAAATGTTTAACTGTTACTGAGGTTTGTGTCTTGTAAAACGACAAGGGGGATATGTTCATTTGAATTTGAAGCTCGTTTTATTATTTAAAAATGAACATGAATTGCATCATTCAAGTCAGGAGTATGTCCCGAAGTTGATGGGTTTATCAATCCCATCGCCACTCTCTGGAAGTCACCCTCTGAGTTTTTCAGCAACACGTGACAACAGAAGTCACTCCCAAGAGAGTTGGTAGGGGAGAGGGGGTGGTTTGGGATTCACTGTCTGTTTCCCAACTTCGGTACTCAAGTACCCCCAACATTACATTTTTGTTGTGGCACCAGACAAGCACAACTGATTCTACTTGTCAACTAATCATCAAGCTCTTGACAAGTTGAATCATGTGATCTTTGTCTGGGGCTACAACAACAAATGTGTTGTTGGGGCCTTGGGGGTACTCGAGGACCAGAGTGGGGAATACGAGATTGGGAAACTGCCTTGTCTTCAAAACCCTAGGTCTAGTGACTAATAATTAGGTTTTATTTTAAAAGGTGTCCAAACCTTTCTTTTCACTAGAAATTGTATTGTTTTAAAAGGAGCATTTGGCTATTTTAAGGATCATAAGTCATTAATTATTCATGTATTAATTGTACAGTTTTTAGTGTCAAGTAATATGTAGTATTTTGAGTAATGTAATTCATGAAAATTATTATAAAGCATTAGCTTTACATTATTTGCTCCCCGTTTAGGCAAACATAGCTCAAGACTTATATTAGACTTCAGTAAATGCACTGAACACAAACAAGAGGGGGGGAGAGAGAAATCTGCTTATTTTCTTCCAATAATCATTTTTATTGAGACCCTTTTACATTGAAGAGGGAATTTTGTCAATCGCTGAGCTTTATTCATCATTAAAACAATTCTGCCATTTACATTCAATACTTTGAGCAACCAAGATAATACATTATCAAAAACGTGCAATACACCCTCAATGTTTCCAGGAAATGTTCATTCCTCGTCGCCTGCTATTAGCTGAAAATGGCACACAACTTTAAATGGTAAAAACATCAGTTCTAAAATCTAGAGTTCAGGTTTCTAACAGGGCTTCAGGGAGTAAAATAATAAATGGTGCAGTAACTGACATTTAAATTAAGGCTTCTTTGTAAATGTTATTGAATAAATTCAATATGTCAGCCCTGCATTGCACACCCATCTACAGTATATACAGAATTAGGTTTGTGGAGGTCCTGTGTTACTAAAGAGTACATGCTTTGAAATCCTTATTTTAAATCAGGTTGAGGGTTATATAAATGTTTGCCCTTCCTGACCCTTTTCCTTTATAAGTGACATTTACAGGTATAATCAAATAATAGCATACAGATTTACACGCATTTTCAAGAAATTCGGCTAGTACAATGTCAAGAGATGAAGAGAGTGAAGCAAATAAAACGGAAATATACATAATGGCACGCAAATCCATATTCATTTGAAGATTTACAGCTAACATGTGAACCCTAAAAGTGCTTCAAAACAGGAGACTGAAAATGTGTTTACTCACATCTGTCAAAAGTTCAGAAAGTGATTTAAAAATCAGCAAATGCACAATCAGAGTTGATGGGGAGAAACTAACAATTTAAAGAGCTTTATGTTCAGAAAATGTACATTATGTACCTATGCAATGTCCTGTGACAAACTAGGGTATTCAAATGACCTTTTAAGTCAGTTTTAGGCTACATTAAGTAGTAAACAAAAACTTTTTTTATTTTTATTAAAGATATCCCCTATATAAAAGCATGAAAATTCAGTCCAAGTTGTTTCAACCACCTGTTGACATTTCATTTGTACATAACTTCAGCCAATAAAAACAGCCCCCTCCCCTCACTAATTGTCTTTATAAATAACATTTGCTTCCTCATATATCTGAGAGTTAAGCTATTGTTCCTGATCTTCTCTGCTTTATCACAATCTCTCCAGATGATTAGATTACAATGCTAATTTCTTTATGTTCTCCTAACTGAAAGTCCACTAATTCTGACTTGGTGACATGCCTGTGTTATTGATATGAGTGAGAGCCTGCTCACTGTGTCTGGTAGCCAGCCATGTTGAAGTTTCCCTGGTTGGGCATCACAGGACCGGTCTGGGGCTGGGACGGTGCCGGGGATCCAAACCCTCCAACCCAGGCTGGGGACTGGGACTGTCTGCAAGAGAGAAGACAACCACAACAAGGGTCTCAGAATGATACAGAGGCTGGTAAGTGAAAGCTTTGGGCTATAAAACACTGATTGCATTTGTCACCTTGAAAGGTTCTGTGCTGCTGCAGCCAGAATGGAGTCCCTGTGAACAAGATCTCATAGTTTAGTGTAGCTCTGGAGTCAAACCATTTCACCAGGTTTGCTATGACACTAGATATAGGCCTATGCTTGCAAATGTCAACAAGAAACTGTGGTTGAGAAGAATATTGCTGACAGAAAAGTAGTAATAGTGTTAAATAGATACTGTTGAGGAAAGCAAAGTCTTGATAAAAATGTTCTGAATCTAACCAGCAGAGTGAGCCTCTTTTGTGCAATCATACCAGGAAGCCTACAGTATATAGTCTGAAAAAAAGAACCCTAATGAACAAGCGCTACAAACAACTGAACGGGTTTGGATACTAAGGAAATAATTCTCCTTTCAAGAGCATTTCACAATGTGCATGATCTGAGTAATTAGTTTATACTTACTCTACACCAAATCCTTGCTGATTCCAAGACTGTCCATAAGACACTCCATAAGAGGGCACTTGCCAACCATTTGCCATGTACTGTTGTCCATACTGCTGGGCCTGGGGGCTCCCATACATTTGGCTCCATTGTCCCCACTGACCCTGACCATACTCCATCTGTTTAAAAGATACAATTGATCATAATACAATCATTTTCTGGGTGACTAAAGAAAAAAAAGTATGTGCACTAGGAAATGTCAATATTTTAATTGAGCAGTGTCTCAATTAAAGATACTTGTGTCCTACCTGTGGTACGCTTTTGGCAATGTCGGGGGATTCTTTTCCCCAGTAGCACTTCACTATGTGGCATTCGATGGACGTTCCATTTACAGAAACAATTGCATGGGCAGCACTTTCATGGGAGGAGAACCTGTCAGAAGAACACAAATGTCGGCAAGAAACAGTGGTCAAGAAAAGTAATTCAGCACTGCAATCACAATGTAAAATAAAAATTTGCAACATGAGAGGAATTTTGTTTTTTATGGTTGACAGTGTTAAGTAATAAGTACCGTTTCAAGAATACCAATCATAGGAAAACACACTGTAATAAGTTATGAATAAACAAACTATTTATAGAAAGAGTGTACATACTATTCATAAATTAGTATTTCATTCATGAGCATTTATACCATTTAAAACATGCTTAAAATAATTTATAAGGATATATAATAATAATAATATCCAAGTTATTATAAAGCATAACCAAAAAAGGATGTAATAAAACCATTTAACTACTTCCACAAATAAATCTGATTGGATTCTACAGTAGACATTATTATTGGGGGCTTTTGGTGTAGTAGTAGAAGATTTATTATTGAGTCATGTACCGGTACTGTCATCTACAGGCAGAATGAGGCAATACATAGTGTTGTACATAAACAAAATAGGGAATCTTTGCTCAGAACAAAACGGTACCTGATGAAAGAGTAACCTTTCTCTGGGAAAACTCTTATTTCCATGATTTGTCCAAAGGGCGAAAATGTCTGTCGCATGAGATGCTCTGCAAGGAAAAATACTTCAATTAAACAATCATACACCTTTGTCTGCCAACCCAGTCTTTGTTTCTCAAACTCTATTTGTTGGGAACATCTAACGATTGATTCTAAACCGTCTGAGTAACTTTTCATGTTTAAATGAACTTGCCTGATAGTCCGGACTGGATTCCTCCACAGTACACAGTGCAGTTCTGGGGACTGGATTGGTTCACTACATCTTCAAACCTCAGCTGCTTCGAGCCATCTGGTGTAAACATACAAAAGGAGATAAATATGAACATTCAGCCTCGTAACTCCCATTTCAACTCTATTAAATCAACACAGTCTTATCTCACTCATACTTACTGTCTTGCACATTCTTTGGGGCAGGTGGCTTGCGAGTTGCCCAGTTGGTCCTTATCTGGCGTCCCCCTAACCACTGTCCCCCCATGTGCACAATGGCATTCTCTGCATCCTGTTGTTTAAAACAAAACACAACGTTTCCTCTCCAGATTCTACATTGTTCTATAAACGATGTGCTATTATTATGTCATTTAAAACATGTTTTGCATCCTAAATGGATGCATAAGAATATATATATATATTCAACAGGAATAATTAACTATCAAATAAACTACAACTTCTACTTAAGTTACAAAACGACCAACAGAGAACACAAAATGTGCATTTACAGTGTACTTATTTATAAAACTTAAAAATTGTCTAAAAGATCAAATCTACTGAAAATAGAAAATAGTAAACAGAAATAGAAATAACCTTCATCTTGTGTTCCTGCACCGGAGCCTTACCAGTTTGTTATAGAAGGACACAAATCCATACCCCTTAGATTTCCCTGTAGTCATGTCCTTCACAACACGAGCATCCCTGGAAGGACACAAGACAATAGCATCAGACCATTGCGCCACTGTATAACATGCATAAATTAAAAGGAACCACACACACACACACACACACACACACACTGAACTTCGAAACGACTACATTGTCCCCTAAAATCCCAATAAATATCTGAAAGGTGCTACACATAGGATTTGTTTTAATTTTGCATTGTAATTTCAGAAAAGGTCCATAATATATCTGCCATAATATATCGGCATTAACAGTGTAATGATAGTGTTTTACAGTATTACTTACTGTACCTGCCAGTGTTGTGTTTGGCTGTGATATCAGTCTATTGATTTCTCCCGCCGGAGCAGCATCTGTCGTCAAAATGGGAAAGCTGTTCTGACTTTGTGGCATTGTTATCTAGTGGAAATCGCTATGTCATCTCCTGGTTGCTACAGTTCTACACTGTTCACTCAACTTCAGTTTATGTGAGAAAACAAGCACTGAATCGGTAATCATTTTACAATCTAAATCGCTGTGAAATACATTTTCAATAACAATAAATACCGTTTTTACAGCTGTCTGAAACCGTTTCGGTTTTGGTCCACCAGCTTCAAACAGCAGAAGAAAAAAACAAAACATTTTGTTGTTGAAAAGGTAAATAACACAGCGATTTAGATGGTACAATGATTCCCTACACTATTCAGTGCTAGTATTCTCACTTCAACTGTAATTTTGTGAACAGCGGAGAATTTTTGCAACCAGGAAATGGCAGAGCGATTACCACTAGATAACACAGCCACAAAGTCAGAACAGCTTTCCCATTTTGACAACAGATGTCGCTCTTGTGGGAGAAATCAATAGGCGAATATCACAGCATATCAGGTCACCGTTGGGTCGGTAATACTGTGAAACACTCCACTATTAGCGGCAGACATACTATGGACATTTTCTGAAATTACATTACAAAATTCAAGCACCTTTAACTACCTTAAAAACCCTCAACTGATTACTGATAAAAAGGCAGCATTTGAAAACAAAAACAAGTACAAAGAAATGCAACATACACTGATAGTTTAACTGCTTCTTTCTCCAGATTCATTTTCAGTTAAGGGTTCCCTGTCAAACAGTGCACCAATTATAATCCACAACACTTATGGACTACCATGCATTCCTAATATCTGCTGATGGTGTTCATCCTACCAATATAAATATATATATAAATATCAAAGAGAAAAAAGGAATTAAATGGCATACATGGCCTGTTAACAGATTTCTTTATTTTTCCTGGTAAATTCTTTACCACCATTATGGAGTTTGGGGAGCTGCAAATTTGAAAACATTTTCAGATTTTTAGGAAAGGAGCATAAAACTATCAACATTAACAAACCAGAATCAGTTTTACACAAATCTTAAGTATATGTATTTAATATTGGAGTGTTATACTAAACTAGGTCATGTTAATACAAAAACACAAAAAGAAAGGTATAGAACAAATAGATATGAGAAAAATGTCTACATCTGAGTTTCCAGTGTGCACAGTTCCTTGCTGTTAGACTTCAAGCTCCTGTCCAATCCTATGAGCATTTCTGTAAAATAACCAGAACGCTATTACTTAACTGAGACTCACAACTACTGAAAGGCTGAATGCTTTTCAGGGTTACACATACAAAGCTTGACCTGCAATCTTATATTTGACATCCCAAACTACTTACCATTTCCTACATTTATCAAAAAAGCACGAGGGGAAAATAGAAAGCTGACATTCAATGTTGGCTGTGAAATTAGTGTGGTTTTAGATACAGACTGAAAGTCAATATCTATGAATTACAATTGAATTACAATTACAACTTTGTCACCTGTTCTGTCATCCTGCTTTTCACAAATGATCAAAACAGGGATAGAGATGCATGTATCAAGACTGGGTGTGATGTGCTTTAAAATGTCATTTCAACCAATAGTCAAAGGAATTACATCTACAGTATACAACACATTCGGAAAGTATTCAGACCCCTTGACTTTTTCCAAATGTTCTTACGTTACAGCCTTATTCTATAATTGATTAAAGAAAAAAATGTCCTCATCAACCTATACACAATACCCCATAATGACAAAGCGAAAACAAGATTAGAAACTTTTGCAAATGTATTACAAATAAAACACAGAAATATCTTATTTACATAAGTATTCAGACCCTTTGCTATTAGACTCGAAATTGAGCTCAGGTACATCCTGTTTCCATTGATCATCCTTGAGATGTTTCTCCAACTTGGAGTCCACCTGTGGTAAATTCTATTGATTGGACATGATTTGGAAAGGCACACACCTGTCTATATAAGGTCCAACAGCTGACAGTGCATGTCAGAGCAAAAACCACCCCAAGGGGTCGAAGGAATTGTCCGTATAGCTCCGAGACAGGATTGTGTCGTGGCACAGATCTGGGGAAGGGTACCAAAGAATTTCTGCCACATTGAAAGTTCCCAAGAACCCTGTGGCCTACATCATTCTTAAATGGAAGAAGTTAGAACCACCAAGACTCTTCCTAGAGCTGGCCGCCACTCCTCAGTAAAAGGCACATGATAGCCCACTTGGAGTTTGCCAAAAGGCACCAAAAGGACTCTCAGACCATGAGAAACAAGATTCTCTGGTCTCATGAAACCGAGATTGAACTTTTTGCCCTGAATGCCAAGTGTCATGTCTGGAGGAAACCTGGCACGATCCCTACGGTGAAGCATGGTGGTGGCAGCATCATGATGTGGGGATGTTTTTCAGCAGCAGGGACTGGGAGACTAGTCAGGATCGAGGGAAAGATGAACGGAGCAAAGTACAGAGAAATCCTTGATGAAAACCTGCTCCAGAGCGCTCGGGAAGCGCTGGTGTGAAGGTTCACCTTCCAACTGGACAACGACGCTAAGTACACAGCCAAGACAACGCAGGAGTGGCTTAGGGACAAAGTCTCTGAATTTCCTTGAGTGGCCCAGCCAGAGCCCGGACTCGATCAAACATCTCTAGAGACCTGAAAATAGCTGTGCAGCAACTCTCCCCATCCAACCTGACAGAGATTGAGAGGATCTGCAGAGAAGAATGGGAGAAACTCCCCAAATACAGTTGTGCCAAGCTTGTAGCGTCATACCCAAGAAGACTCGAGGCTGTAATCGCTGCCAAAAGTGCTTCAACAGAGTACTAGGTAAAGGAATACTTAAGTAAATGTGATATATTTCAGTTATTTTATTTAATAAATTTGCAAAACATTTTAAATAACTGTTTTTGCTTTGTCATTGTGGGGTATTGTGTGTAGATTGATGAGGGGGAAAAACAATTTAATAGATTTTAGAATAAGGCTGTAACGTAACAAAATGTAGAAAAAGTCATGGGGTCTGAATACTTTCCGAATGCACTGTATATACTGTATGTGGTTACACATCTATTCTGTTCATGGACCTCTTACAAACACATTTATTATGAGAAGAACTCTAAAGGTACTCGAATGACTCGACAAAATAACAGAGAAAAACTATTTCCAGGGGATGTCAAGTCTGGAAACAACATACTAAATCCGACAAGCTTAAAACACAAAGCAACTTACGAGATTTTCCCAAAAGGTGCAAATGCAGCTTTGATATCCTCAGTGGTGATCTCAGGGCTCAGGTCTCCAACAAATACATGGAAGTGATCTGAAATGATCAAGACAGAATAACTATTATTCTCTAATGTGGGTTGCAGGTAGCCTAGCAGTTAGAGCAGTGGGCCAGTAACTGAAAGGTCCCTGGTTCGAATACCCGAGCCGACAACGTCAAAAATCTGTTGATGCATCCTTGAACAAGGCATTTAAAGCGTTGCTTGTCCATATATTTATATATTCTTAATTCCATTCCTTTACTTAGATGTGTACTTAGATGTGTGTATTGGGTATATGTTATGTATTTGTTAGATATTACTTGTTAGATATTACTGCACTGTCGGAGCTAGAAGCACAAGCATTTCGCTACACCCACTAAACACGTATGTGACTGTACCACTAAATTTCACTGCACTTATCCGGTGTATGTGACAATAAATCATCAGATTTTTTAATGAGAAAAAATAAACAAAGATAGCTCAGATCTGCGAGTACCTTTAGAATTGTCTTTATTATTTTGTACTGCCTTTGTAGTAAAAGATGAAAAAGTTCAAATGTAAACACTTACTAGATGTGTCTTTCTTCTGGCTACTTGGAGTGGTTGCCCAATTTACTTTGACCTCCTGAAGAAAAAAACAGTTCACAAAACAATGAAACGTAAGTAGAGCAAATACATTCATTCCATGTCCCTTAAAGCAACTGTGAAAGGTTTACAACTAGGGTTGAATATTATTCCGGTATTTTACAGATGTTACATCCTGAGAATAAATCCCTTTTCTCCCAGGTGACCCGGTGTTTCCCACCAAAACCGGAAGTGTCATTCAAAAGCATTATAAGGCATATACATATGTCTGGAGCTTTGATCAGCAAGAACATTCTAACCTGATGCTACCTGAGCCTGATGAGCCATATATTAAATACATTTTATGATCCCTACATTAACAATATTTAATGAGCCCAAGCCCAAAAATGGCCAAATGATTGTGCAGTTTTCCAATATATACAGTTGAAGTCGGAAGTTTACATCCATCTTAGCCAAATACATTTAAACTCAGTTTTTCGCAATTCCTGAAATTTAATCCCAGTAAAAATTCCCTGTCTTAGGTCAGTTAGGATCACCACTTTATTTTAAGAATGTGAAAACGTCAGAATAATAGTAGAGATAATGATTTATTTCAGCATTAATTTTTTTCGTCACATTCCCAGTCAGTCAGAAGTTTACATACACTAAATTAGTATTTGGTAGCATTGACTTTAAATTGTTTAACTTGGGTCAAACATTTTGGGTAGCCTTCCACAAGCTTCACACAATAAGTTGGGTGAAATTTGGCCCATTCCTCCGGACAGAGCTGGTGTACCTTAGTCATGTTTGTAGGCCTCCTTGCTCGCACACGCTTTTTCAGTTCTGCCCACAAATTTTCTAAAGGATTGAGGTCCGGGCTTAGTGATGGCCCGGACTTTGTTGTCCTTAAGCCATTTTGTCACAACTTTGGAAGTATGCTTGGGGTCATTGTCCATTTGGAAGACCCATTTGCAACCAAGCTTTAATTTCCTGACTGATGTCTTGAGATGTTTCTTCAATATATCCACATAATTTTCCTCCTCATGATTCTATCTATTTTATGAAGCACACCAGTCCCTCCTGCAGCAAAGCACCCCCACAACATGATGCTGCCACCCCCGTGGTTCATGGTTGGGATGGTGTTCTTCGGCTTGCAAGCATCCCCCTTTTTCCTCCAAACATAACAATAGTCATTGTGGCCAATCAGTTCTATTTTTGTTTCATCAGACCAGAGGACATTTCTCCAAAAAGTACGATCTTTGTCCCCGTGTGCAGTTGCAAACCGTAGTCTGGCTTTTTTATAGCAGTTTTGGAGCAGTGGCTTCTTCCTTGCTGAGCGGCCTTTCAGGTTATGTCGAAATAAGACTCATTTTACTGTGGATATAGATAATTTTGTACCAGTTTCCTCCAGCATATTCACAAGGTCCTTTGCTGTTGTTCTGGGATTGATTTGCACTTTTCGCACCAAAGTACATTAATCTCTAGGCGACAGAACGCGTCTCCTTCCTGAGCGGTGTGACGGCTGCGAGGTCCCATGGTATTTATACTTGCATACTATTGTTTGTACAGATGAACGTGGTACCTTCAGGCGTTTGGAAATTGCTCCCAAGGATGAACCAGACTTGTGGAGGTCTACAATTTTTTGTCTGAGGTCTTGGCTGATTTCTTTTGATTTTCCCATGATGTCAAGCAAAGAGGCACTGAGTTTGAAGGTAGGCCTTGAAATACATCCACAGGTACACCTCCAATTGACTCAAATGATGTCAATTAGCCTATCAGACGCTTCTAAAGCCATGACATCATTTTCTGGAAATGTCCAAGCTGTTTAAAGGCACAGTCAACTTAGTGTATGTAAACTTCTGACCCACTGGAATTGTGATAAAGTGAATTATAAGTGAAATAATCTGTCTGTAAACAATTGTTGGAAAAATTACTTGTGTCATGCGCAAAGTAGATGTCCTAACCAACTTTCTAAAACTATAGTTTGTTAACAAGAAATTTGTGGAGTGGTTGAAAAACGAGTTTTAATGACTCCAACCTAAGTGTATGTAAACTTCCGACTTCAACTATACATGATATAGGCTACAACACATTACGCACGACAGAAAAACATAAAAGCCCATAGACGTCGTTAGCTATATGCTCTCTTGTGTAAATAAATTAAACTAGCTCCAGAAGGCTAATCTTTGAGTGTGAACTGTATTACTGTACTTTATTGTATTATATGGACTGAAATTGTCGCACCTCGTTCAAACCATGTATGATTCTGGTGCAGCATAGGTATAGGCTTCCGTATTTCATATTTTTTAAATTATATAATAGGGCCTATTTGTATAGTTAGTAGGCTGACACATATACAGTGCATTCGGAAAGTATTCAGACCCCTTGACTTTTTCCACATTTTGTTATGTTACAGCCTTATTATAACATTTATTACATTTAATTTTTTTGCCTCAATCTATACACATTACCCCATAATGTCAAAGCAAAAACAGGTTTTTAGAAATGTTTGCATATATATATATATATATATAAAAACTGATATCACATTAACATAAGTATTCAGACTTTACTCCTTTGGCGGCAATTACGGTCTCGAGTCATAATGAGTATGACGCTACAAGCTTGGCACACCTGTATTTGGAGAGTTTCTCCCATTCTTCTCTGCAGATCCTCTCAAGCTCTGTCAGGTTGGATGGGGAGCGTTGCTGCACAGCTATTTTCAAGTCTCTCCAGAGATGTTTGATCGAGTTCAAGTCCTAGCTCTGGCTGGGCCACTCAAGGACATTCAGAGACTTGTCCCAAAGCTACTCCTGCGTCGTCTTCGCTGTATGCTTAGTGTCGTTGTCCTGTTGGAAGGTGACCCTTCGCCCCAGTCTGAGGGCCTGAGCGATCTGGAGTAGTTTTTAATCAAGGATCTCTCTACACTTTTCTCCATTCATATTTGCCTCGATCCTGACTAGTCTCCCAGTCCCTGCCGCTGAAAAACATCCCCACAGCATGATGCAACCACCACCATGCTTCCCCGTAGGGATGGTGCCAGGTTTCCTCCAAATGTGACGCTTGGCATTCAGGTCAAAGAGTTCAATCTTGGTTTCCTCAGACCAGAGAATCTTGTTTCTCATGGTCTGAGAGTCTTTAGGTGCCTTTTGGCAAACTCCAAGCAGGCTGTCATGTGCCTTTTACTGAGGAGTGGCTTCGTCTGGCTTCACTCTACTATAATGGCCTGATTGATGGATTGCTGCAGATGGTTGTCCTTTGGGAAGGTTCTCCCATCTCCACAGAGGAACTCTGGATCCCTGTCAGAGTGACCATCGGGTTCTTGGTCACCTCCTTGACCAAAGCCCTTCTCCCCCGATTGCTCAGTTTGCCAGTGTTGCCAGCTCTAGGAAGAGTCTTGGTGGTTACAAACGTCTTCCATTTAAGAATGATGGAGGCCACTGTGTCCTTGGTGACCTTCAATACTGCAGAAATGTTTTGGTACCCTTCCCCAGATCTGTGCCTCGACACAAACCTGTCTCGGAGCTCTACAGACAATTCCTTCAACCTCATGGCTTGGTTTTTGCTCTGACATGCACTGTCAACTGTGGGACCTTATATAGACAGGTGTTTGCATTTCCAAATCTTGTCCAATACATTGAATTTACCACAGGTAGATTCCAATCAAGTAGTAGAAACATCAAGGATGATCAATGGAAACAGGATGCACCAGAGCTCGACTTCGAGTCTAATAGCAAAGGGTCTGAATACTTATGTAAATAAGGTATTTCAGCTTTTATTTTATACTTTAGCAAAAATGTCTAAAAATCTGCTTTCGCTTCGTCATCATGGGGTATATGGTGTGTAGATTGCTGAGGAAATTGTTTTATTTAATCAATTTTAGAATAAGGCTGGAACATAACAAAATGTGGAAAAAGTCAAGGGGTCTGAATCATTTCCGAATGCACTCTATATACCTTTCATAATATTTCCCCTAATGTTATTAGCCTACCTCCTCAAACTCTATTGTTGCTTCATTCCTTCCTCGCTTTCAAAAGTAAAATGAAATAAGTTTTGTCCTCATCTTCATCATTCTAATGGCATCCATGAATAACATAGGTCTAGAATTAGATGCAGAAGGCTTTCACTTCTCTTCAAGAATGGTCATGGGTATGAATAAATAACTGCTATAGCCTACCGCCATTGCGCGTTCGCTCTTCTTTCAAACTACCCATGAGTTCTATTGGCTGCTGTATTTAACATTCAGCAAAAAAGAGCTTGCGTCCCTCTTCAAATAGTCTACTGGTATAAAAAAATGCTCAAAAGAAGTATGTCCAGCAAGCTATTCTAGTCTAGCTTTTCCTGCATGGGACTACAAGAGCTAAGTAGCATTTTTAAGGAGAGGCCAGCGGGGCACAGGTCTCTTGCACAATACGCACACAGAGGTTATAAGTTAAAAGCTTATTATGCACAACCCATCATTAATTAGCTAAATATAAGGCTGATACTGCATTGAATGTATTACCTGAGAGGTAGGCTAGGACATCTAAATATAGGGCTATATATCAATGTAGAACAGGATTATCTATTTGGATGGAATTTGAATGGAGTTGATAGAGAGAAAGACTGTGAGAAGAGTGCTTGCAAGTGCACTAATTTATAGCAACGACATTCGAGTGACAGGCTGTTTAAAAACTCTGCAGCGGAAATAAAATGTTTTTTATCTTCACTATGAAAAAAACAAGGTCACCCACAAAAGCCAGAGATGGGTAAATTAGACGTTCTGTCTTTATATTACTGTAGCATAGGCTATGCTGCAGCAAACGTAGGCCTACCTGTCACAAGAACAAAAGTTACCATGATGAGCTGATACGTCTACATGCAATCTCGATTTAGACATGGCATGTAATTTAACAGTTCCATTTCACGCTATCCTGTTCATATAAATAATCTCCCGGTTTCTTGCAGTTATTTATCCCGGGGAAAAGGGAGTGGTGCTGTGCGGTAAATCTCAGTAACTGGGTTCCTGCCATTCAACCCTAGCTATAACCAGCACTTCTTAGAAAGAAAACTGCCTCCACACAGAGTACTACATTTGAATGGAAAAATTACCTTTCCCAATATCTTCCTCCCGTTCATGGCTGCTAGGGCAGCAGCAGCATCTCTATGTTCAAAGAACTCCACAAAGCAATACGGGTCATTGCTTGATTGCTGCAAAACAGAAAATCCGACAGAAGAGTTCATCCTCCTGCTATCGGGTTGCTGAGAAAAAAAAAGTTGGGAGAGTATATTATTGCCAAACATATAACATTATTTGGAATACAACTGCAAGAACTGAGTAACCATGTTACTCTATTGGGGGGGATTACCATGTATCATCAACATTGTGTTGCAATATGTAACATTGTTTAAAAGGCTGGGATTCAATAACCCTAACTTTCCTCTTTGGGACAGGTATGCCAAAGGCTAACCTAAAGGCTGTTTTAAAAAAGCAATCTAGATATAACCCACTATAATAGTAGAGGACTCAGTTACCATTTTGGAGGCATTTGAAAAAGGCCTAATTATACATTTACTAAAGGGGAGAGAAAAGTAGCCGAAACAGAAAACACCCCATTTAGAATAGTAAATATCCCCTGATATATCTGACTAAACAAGACATTCAGGACAAAAAAAAAGAGATCAAAACAAAGACTGTCATCTAGTTCATATAGATGGTAGCCTATACCGTCTCACCCAGCTACGCTGGAGATGTCGAGAAACTCGAGGACAGGTCCACTAGAGGCCATTACATCAGCATCCCATGGTAGACCATGTTTACCCTTCTCCCCCTGTAACTACGGTAAATGCAAGGAGGATATTAGAAAGGTTTACTCCCAAGTTAGGGGAGGTGCTGAATCCGATCCCTTTTGGGTGACGATGAAATTATTTAAAGATACATTTTAGGTTCTGCAAAGATCTAGGCTAAATACTTTATGAAAGAGTAGGCCTATCCTAATTACAAATGACATTTTCTCTACTTGATGTGTCAAGGCAATTACAAAAAATAAAGGAGAGCCGCACACTAGGAGCTCAGATGCAAAAATATTTATGTACAATGCTGACAGACAAGCGGTCTTCATCAGGGTATAATGACAAACACTGCGGGATGACTAATTTATATAGTGTCAAAAGACACACAGGTGTCTGTAATCATGGCCGGGTGTAGTCTGATATCATTGGTTAATTCTCATATATTAAAATAGCATACAAAAAACATAGCTTACACCCGGCCATGATTACAGACACCTGTGTGTATCTTTTAACACTATATAAATGAGTCATCCCGCAGTGGTAATGCACCTTAAAGTTGGTTGCCAACCGCCATATAAAGTCCGAAGAAGAAGCCTGAAGGAGGAGAGATTACTAGAAACAAACTTTGACCCTTTTATCTGTGGATTAATTGTCGGAGTAGAGGACCTTGTGCATTTCAGGGAAAATAAACAACCCAATGTTTATATCCCAGGACAAATTAGCTAGCAACTGCAAGCTAGCTAGCTAAATGTTTAATGCTTTTCGACCTGTCCCCAAATTAATATAGTTGGTTCAGAGTTTGTTTTGATATTTCAACCTGCGTGTCCTGAACGCTTCTGGTGTGGGTGGACAAAATCAACATGTGGACGCACACACACGAGCGCTCTGGTCAGCAAGTTATCCATAATAATCTCATGTAGACTAGCCTACCCGCACTGTATCTGCGAGCTGTTGGCTAGTGTGCATGTGCCAAGACCAGAGCTGGAACATTTGCTATTTAACACAGAAAGTTGTCGTCACAAAACTATCAGTAGTTGAAAATGCAATGGAAACACATTGAACTTTAGATTTTATTCAGTACATGAAAACTTAAGTGAAAAAGGACATTGTGTGCACTACGTCATCACGCACTGATTTTTCTCCGCAACAACTCCATTTGGTGGAAACACACCACTGCTGGGAAAATGAATATATTTTCTATATGCAGATTTTTGCGTATTTGCATGAAAATCTGTCACCAATTGGATGGAAACCTAGCTAATGTTACAGTCAAAGGTTAACCATAGTAGGTACCCTGTATACTGACTTGAATTCCTAGACCTAGTACATAATCCATTAAACTAATTGTCTCCATAAATCATCAAAGTTAATAGAGCAGAATACATCTTACCTCAGTTATCATTTTACAACTTTTGCAAGGTCCAATTTGGGTGAACAGCTGAAGAATCAAAATTTCTGTTACATCTCTGGACAGGTTACCAACATACCTAGGAAAAAGATGGGGTAAATTAGTGATCTTAGAAGGTTGGAAGCTGATGATTTAAGGATAGTTGCTTAAAATGTTGCTTTGAATGTTATTTATGGAATAATCTCTCATGAATCTTTAGTTTTAGGCACACAAATCTGCCTTTGTTAATGGTTGTGTGAAGGCGTAGCCCTGCCTGTACAATGAGGACATATCTGGAAAAACATTATGTCCATTTAGGGGACTTTCGGTTCTAGGCCTAGGAGACCCCTTTTAGCAATAGAGCACCCCCAAAGGCAAAAGTTCCATATAGGCATTTTAAAGTTTAGCCTATAGGTCTGTATAGCTTCTAGATCTGACAAAATGTAGATTGAAAGAGTTATTTCAAATGTTATTAGTCACATGCTATGTAAACAATAGGTGTAGACTAACAGTGAAATGCTTTATGGTCCCTTCTCAACAATGTAGAGAGACAAAAATGAGAAATAATAGAAAAATAATAACACGAGGAATAAATACACAATGAGTAACGATAACTTGGCTATATACACGGGGTACCGTTACCGAGTCGATGTGCAGAGGTACGAAGTAGTTGAGGTAGATTTGTACATATAGGTATTGATAAAGTGACTAGGCAACTGAATAGGTAATAAACAGTAACAGCAGTGTATGTGATGGGTTAATGCAGGTAGTTAAATAGTTAACCAATAGCTACCCGACAAACTATTTAGCAGTCTTATGGCTTGGGGTAGAAGCAGTTAAGGGTCCTGTTAGGTCCCGACTTGGTGCATCGGTACCGCTTGCCGTGCGGTAGCAGAGAGAACAGTCTATGACTTGGGTGGCTGAACTCTGAACATTTTTAGGGCCTTCCTCTGTTCCTGGATGGCAGGGAGCTTGGCCTCAGTGATGTACTGGGCCGTACGCACTACCCTCTGTAGCACTTTGCGGTCAGATGGAAAGCAGTTGCCATACCAAGCGGTGATGCAGCCAGTCAAGATGCTCTTAATGGTGCAGCTGTAGAACTTTTTGAGGATCTGAGGGCCCATGCCAAATCTTTTCAGCCTCCTGAGGAGGACACGGCGTTGTCGTGCCCTCTTCACAACTGTGTTGGTGTGTGTGGACCATGATTATTCCTTAGTGATGTGGACACAGAGGAACTCTAACTGCTCCACTACAGCCCTGTCGATGTGGAAGTGCTCTGCCCTCTGTAGTGCACGATCAGTTTCTTTGTCTTGCTGATGTTGAGGGAGAGGTTGTTGGAACCACATTGCCAGGTTTCTGACCTCATCCCTGTAGGCTCTCTCATTGTTGTCGGTGATCAGGCCTACCACCGTTGTGTCGTCTGGTGTTGGAGTAGTGGCGGTCACACAGTCGTGGGTGAACAAGGAGTACAGGAGGGGACTAAGCACGGACCCCTGGGAGCGCCGCCTCTGGGTGAACATTTTATTATGGTTATGGCCATATAGAGTCCCACAGTGGAGGTGTCATAATACCCTTAAAACCTAGTTGTCAAACAGGGAAATGGTTCCAATCGTTTCCCCACCATACATTTTTCCCATAGGGGATTTTAGAAACACTTAAAATAAGGGCTGCGTTTCAAGTAGGCTTACCCTGAAGTGACATGTTGATAACCATGTAAATCTCTCTCGGACAAGGTGAGTTTTATCAATATATTCGGCTCTATTTACTCTCAGATTCGAAAATTCTAATAAGCATCAAAGTAGACATCATTCAAAACCTGCACGTCATCTCTAGCTGACACCTTTGCTAACAGGTATTGTGTCAATTGAAAACTTGCATAAGACAGTTCACAGAATTTTCAATTTAAATTAATGTAGCCAATTTATTAATTACCACATTTAGCTAACATTAGATAGTTAATCCAGAGATTCTTACCATTGCCTCGATTTGGCAGTCTCGTTCAGATCATCATGGCATTTGTAGTTCATTATGATAGCCACATTAGCATTTCCTTTTTTTTGAGAGAGAAGGGGGGTAACTACAGGCGAATATATTAATAAAAGTCACCTTGTCCTAGATAGATTTACATGGTTATCAAAACGTCACGCCAGGGTAAGCCTACTTGAAACGCAGCCCTTATTTTAAGTATTTCTAAAATGAATGGTGGAAAAATGATTAGAACCATTTCTCTGTTTGACCACTAGCTTTTATGGGTATTATGACTCATACTCTGGTACTCTATACAGCTCATTGAGTGAGGTCTTAGCTGTCTATTTACCACCACAAACCAATGTTGGCACTAAGAAAAATATAGATGAAAACTCTCTTGGTAAATAGTATGGTCTACAGCTTATCATGAGGTATTCTAACTTATGCAAGCAGAACCTTGAGACTTGCATAATATTAGAGATTGCGCACCAGCTGTTAACAAGTAAGACCTAAATTGGTTAAACAAGAAGGACCAAGGCACTCTGTTTGCAATTAATTATAGCCTAATTATTTATTATAGCTAGCTAGACCAACCAAAGTAGAATAGTTACAGCTGTAGCTAGCTAACATATCTACTTGAGTTGATACTAGCTAACATTAGATAATTAATTTCAAATAACACACTTTCACCTCACCACTTCAGTATGGAGACAAGAGGAAGGCATGACTTAACACCAATGTATGTATAGTTAGCTGACGCACTTTTGTACATCGTGTTGTAACATACAATTGTCCTTATTTTAGTGCCCAAAAAAACATAATACTTCTAGGTCAACTGTAATATGAACACCATTGTAAAGCACAATTTCTCCCCTTTCCAGCAAAATCAATGACGAGACCTTCATGCTGCACGTCTCTGCATGGTTGAAGAAGGCCATGAGCTCCATCTGGTCTTTTTTTAAATGACGGGTGGGGAAGCGAAACCTACTGTGTGAAAGGGAAAGGGGGAGATAGGGTGAAAAAAGCAGTTTCCCACATGGCTTATCTGTCCAATTTATCACCTCTAAGTTGTAAATAAAACACTATAAAGAGTTTATATAAAATGTCATTACATACCTATTTGAAGATTTGTGTCGAATATGAATCGGGATTTTAGGGCGGCGCTAAAGTTATCTTCAGAAGTAAACAGCGTCTGTCGCAGCTTGAGAGTCATGTTGGCTTACAGTGATGACGCAAAAATGAATACATTCAGTTGTACAATTGACTAGGTATCCCCCTTACCCTGTCCCTTTCTTGTTTTTAATCTGCGAGAGAAGAGCTACACACCAGGTGGCGTGAGACTATGACACAGAATGAGTTGCATTATGCGTGCTGTATGTTATGTCACGAGAAGTCACAATTTAACGTACAGCGTCAGAGGATTCAATTTTTTCAACTTTTCTCCAATACAATCGGGCAATTACCATGTCAATCAAAGCATGAATAGAAACATAGTCCGCACCCCAGATTTTGAAGCCAACACAGTCCCATTTGTTTTCATTGCTGCCTCGTTTGAGCAAGTTTGTACGGAATGGGGTTAGTCAACAGTAAATACACCTGCGTTGCTAAAAACAATTAGTTGGTCGCGGGGAGATTTACATACATTAGCTTTGCTTTCAATTGTATTAGGTTGGACAAAAACAGTCCATGGGAAGCCAGAAGTTAAATACAATTTAATTAATTTACTGCACTGATGGGCAGGACGGTTGATCATTATAACGGGGGAATTTGAGAAAGATTTAAAGGATCGTATTATTAAAACAGATTGAAACGTGAGTCTGTTGGAGACCCACTTCCTCTGTTTACCTGATAACAAAATAAAAGTCACCACAAATTATTCACTTATTGTCCACATATGGCGTACGAGCAGGACTTTTATTTTGAAATGTTTAAAAGCACCTCGCTGACAGCTAACGTTATCCAAAGCCAGCCAAGCTGAGGAACGTTCAACTCCGTTCTCGATATAAGAACGAAGTTGAGCGTGCCGACTTCAGCTTAGACCAGCCATGATTGGGACATTTCAACAAGATAGCTAGCTAAGAAGATACCAATAGCTTGCTAGCTAAGTAGTTCTAACTAGCTGATGTGTCATGTAATATATTATTGCATAGGTTTATGTATATAGTTTGGTCAGCCTACTTGATCGTTTTGTAACCTTTGTTTCACTTGGAGAGAAACAGTATGCTGATGAGTTGAGAGGTTGAAATGAGGAAGCTGTTGAGGTCGATAGCTAACTAACATTAGCAAGCTAACTTGGCGACGTCGTGATTGTTGTGTTGACTACTTACAGGGTTTTGGGGTGGCTTTCGTCTTCCATGTTCAGAAATCGATTGGCATAAATGTCGACTAACTAACTGGGTGTGCTGAATTAAATAAGAAGAGGGCCTAAATCAAATTTATTTCCACGGTATCTAAGCTAGCTAGCTAAGAGAAAGAAAATGGCGCAAACCGGAGAGCCAGGAAGCTGACTGATGCGCATGTCGCCTACAGAGGGACTGGGAGTGAAAAAGAAAGTTGAGTCAGCACTAGAATAAAACAAGCCAACAGTGAACACTCACAAATGATGCAGCGCCCGAATGAGGCAGCGGGGACATAGTTAAAAAGAGTAGCCTACACAGCAAATTGACCGCAAGAATCTCAAACAGACTGTTGACATAAACAGAACCGTTTCATACCTTACAGTGGGATATGATCACATAAACCTCTATTTATGTATGGGAGTACCTGGGAACAGATTTTCTAAATTAAAACTACTTTGAGCTAATTTCCTGCGGATTTGTACAGTATTTGATGTCCTATATATATCTATATATATCTATCATTCAACTAATTATTTATTTTAACCATTTTCAACATTGTAGAATAATAGTGAGGGCATCAAAACTGAAATAACACATGGATTATTAAACAAATAAAAAATATATTTTATATTTGAGATTCTTCTTTGCCTTGATGACAGCTTTGGCATTTTCTCAATCAGCTTTTTAAAAATGTTTTTTATTAAATGTAACTTTTATTTAACTAGGCAAGTCAATTAAGAACACATTCTTATTTACAATGACAGCCCACACGGGCCAAACCCAGATGATGCTGGGCCAATTGTGCACCGCCCTATGGGACTCCCAAGCACAGCCAGTTGTAATACAACCTGGATTTGAACCAGGGTGTCTGTAGCGACACATCTAGCACTGAGATGCAGTTGCCTTAGACCACTGCACCACTCGAGAGCCCCATGAGGTGGTCACCTGGAATGCATTTCAATGAACAGGTGTGCCTTGTTAAAAGTTAATTTGTGGAATTTCTTTCTTTCTTAATGCTTTTGAGCCAATCAGTTGTGTTGTGACAAAGTAGGGGTGGTATACAGAAGAAAGCCCTATTTGGTAAAAGACCAAATCCAAGCAAGAACAGCTCAAATAAGCAAAGAGAAACGACAGCCCATCATTACTTTAAGACATGAAGGTCAGTCAATATGGATAATTTCAAGAACTTTGAAAGTTTCTTCAAGTGCAGTCGCAAAAACCATCAAGCACTATGATGAAACTGGCTCTCATGAGGACCGCCACAGGAAAGGAAGACCCAGAGTTACCTCTGCTGCAGAGGATACGTTCATTAGAGTTACCAGCCTCAGAAATTGCAGCCCAAATAAATGCTTCAGAGTTAAAGGAAGAGACACATCTCAACATCAACTGTTCAGAAGAGACTGTGTGAATCAGGCCTTCATGGTGGAATTGCTGCAAAGAAACCACTAATAAAGGACACCAATAATAAGAAGAGACTTGTTGCGGTGGAAATCTGACATTTGGTCTGATGAGTCCAAATTTGAGATTTTTGGTTCCAACCGCTGTCTTTGTGAGACTCAGAGTAGGTGAACAGATGATCTTTTAATGTGTGGTTCCCACTGTAAAGCATGGGGGAGGAGCTGTGACGGTGCTTTGCTGGTGACACTGTCAGTGATTTTTTTTAGAATTCAAGGCACACTTAACCAGCATGGCTACCACAGCATTCTGCAACGATTCACCATCCCATCTGGTTTGCGCTTAGTGGGACTACACACTTCCAGGCTGTGTAAGGGCTATTTGACCAAGAAGGAGAGTGATGGAGTGCTGCATTCGATGACCTGGCCTCCAAGATCACCCGACCTCAAACCAATTGAGATGATTTGGGATGTCGCTCTTGCTGCTGGTTATTCTCTGATCCACCTCTACACCATTCTGCATACTTCTGGCCCTTCTTTGGGCACTGTTAATTAACCTCCAGACGAGCTTCAATGCCATACAACTCTCCTTCCGTGGCCTCCAACTGCTCTTAAATGCAAGTAAAACTAAATGCATGCTCTTCAACCGATCGCTGCCCACACCTGCCCGCCCGTCCAGCATCACTACTCTGGACGGTTCTGACTTAGAATATGTGGACAACTACAAAGACCTAGGTGTCTGGTTAGATTACATACCTCGTAAAACTGACTATCCTACCGATCCTTGACTTCGGCGGTGTCATTTACAAAATTGCCTCCAACACTCTACTCAGCAAATTGGATGCAGTCTATCACAGTGCCATCCGTTTTGTCACCAAAGCCCCATATACTACCCACCACTGCGACCTGTATGCTCTCGTTGGCTGGCCCTCACTTCATATTCGTCGCCAAACCCACTGGCTCCAGGTCATCTGTATGTCTTTGCTAGGTAAAGCCCCGCCTTATCTCAGCTCACTGGTCACCATAGCAGCATGCGCTCCAGCAGGAATATTTCACTGGTCACCCCCAAAGCCGATTCCTCCTTTGGCTGCCTTTCCTTCCAGTTCTTTGCTGCCAATGACTGGAATGAACTGCAAAAATTACTGAAGCTGGAGACTCATATCTCCCTCACTAACTTTAAGCACCAGCTGTCAGAGCAGCTCAAAGATCACTGCACCTGTACTTAGCCCATCTGTAAATAGCCCATCCAACTACCTCATCCCTATACTGTTATTTATTTGATTTATTTTGCTCCTTTGCACCCCAGTATCTCTACTTGCACGTTCATCTTCTACACATCTATCACTCCAGTGTTTAATTGCTATATTGTAATTATTTAGCCACTATGGCCTATTTATTGCCTTACCTCCCTTATCCTACCTCATTTGCACACACTGTATATAGACTTTTTCTATTGTATTATTGACTGTATGTTTGTTTATTCCATGTGTAACTCTGTGTTGTTGTTTGTGACGCACTGCTTTGCTTTATCTTGGACAGGTCGCAGTTGTAAATGAGAACTTGTTCTCAACTAGCCTACCTGGTTATATAAAGGTGAAATAAAATAAAAAATTAGTTTGACCACAGAGTGAAGGAAAAGCAGCCAACAAGTGCTCAGCATATGTGAGAACCCCTTAAAGGCGGTTGAAAAAGCATTCCAGGTAAAGCTGGTTGAGACAATGCCAAAAGTGTGCAAAGCTGTCATCAATTCGAAGGGTGGCTACTTTGAAGCATCTAAAATATATTTTTGATTTGTTTAACACTTTTTTGGTTACTACATGATCCATATGTGTTATTTCATAGTTTTGATGTCTTCACTATTATTCTACAATGTAGAAAATAGTCAAAATAAAGAAAAACCCTTGAATGAGTAGATGTTCTAAAACTTTTGACTGGTAGTGTGTATATATATACACTACTGGTCAAAAGTTTGGGGTCACTTAGAAATGTCCTTGTTTTCCTCTGTCCAGTGTATGTTTTTTTTGCCCATCTTAATCTTTTATTTTTATTGACCAGTCTGAGATATGGCTTTTTCTTTGCAACTCTGCCTAGAAGGCCAGCATCCCGGAGTCACCTCTTCGCTGTTGACGTTGAGACTAGTGTTATGCGGGTACTATTTAATGAAGCTGCCAGTCGAGACTTGTGAGGCATCTGTTTTTCAAACTAGACGCTCTAATGTACTTGTCTTCTTGCTCAGTTGTGCACCAGGGCGAGTTTCAGGAGAAATGTCTTTGTTTCTGGCCCCTTTGAGCCTGTAATCAAACCCACAAATGCTGATGCTCCAGATACTCAACTAGTCTAAAGAAGGCCAGTTTTATTGCTTCTCAAATCAGAACAACAGTTCTCAGCTGGGCTAACAAAATTGAAAAAGGGTTTTCTAATGATCAATTAGCCTTTTAAAATGATAAACTTGGATTAGCTAACACAACGTCCGATTGGAACGTAGGAGTGATGGTTGCTGATAATGGGCCTATGTACGCCTATGTAGATATTCCATAAAAAAATCTGCCGTTTCCAACTACAATAGTCATTTACAACTAACAATATCTACACTGTATTTCTTATCAATTTGATGTTATTTTAATGGACGAAAAATGTGCTTTTCTTTCAAAAACAAGGACATTTTTAAGTGACCCCAAATTGGCTCCAATTAAGCGCCGTCCACAGGGTATGGCATGAAGTTGCAAAATGGAGTGATTGACTTCCTTCCTCAAGATCCCTTTTACCTTGTACAAATCTCCCACTTTACCACCACCAAATCACCCCCAGACCATCACATTGCTTCCACCATGCTTGACAGATGGCGTCAAGCACTCCTCCAGCATCTTTTTATTTTTTCTGTCTCAACTAAGGTTCTTCTTTGTGATCCAAACACCTCAAACTTAGGAAAAAAGTGTCATTGACAATTAATCTATCTTCCTCTGTCCAGTGTCTGTGTTATTTTGCCCATCTTAATCTTTTCTTTTCATTGGCCAGTCTGAGATATGGCTTTTACTTGCTTTGCCTTAGACCACTGCGCCACACGGGAGGCCCGCAAATGAACTTTTAACAAGGCACACTTGTTAATTGAAATATATTCCAGGTGACTACCTCTTGAAACTGGTTGAGAGAATGCCAAGAGTGTGCAAAGCTGTCATCAAGGCAAAGGGTGGCTACTTTGAAGAATCTCAAATCTCAAATATATTTAGATTTGTTTAACACTTTTTTTTGGTTACTACATGATTCCATATGTGTTATTTCATAGTTTTGATGTCTTTACTATTATTCTACAATGTAGAAAATAGTAAGAGTAAAGAAAAACCCTTGAATGAGTAGGTGTTCTAAAACGTTTGACCGGTAGTGTATATATATTGTCAATTATAACGTTACTTTATCAACATTGACCGACGATACATTTGTAACTGTAGCCACCATCTGAGCTGAAACAGTGTGAAGGATACATACAAACAGAACTTTGAGGTTCCTGACTGAAATGCCAGTCGCCTCACTGTCAGGCTGGAACCCTTTGAATCTCGAGACACACTGGCAACTTTTACGCGACATTTACCGTGCTATTTATTTCGAGAAACTTCCAGCCCCATCTCCCACACGTCACCGTGCGGAATCTTTAAAGGGTCCGTTGACTGAATAAAATGTCACGGTATATAGGATCAAGGAGTTTGAGCAGCATGAACACACAGTCACCAATGGTGGATATGGTCAATAATAACGATCCTCTACCGCCAGGATGGGAAATAAAAATTGACCCACAGACAGGATGGCATTTTTTTGTGGATCACATTAATCGCACAACAAGCTGGAATGACCCAAGACACGATTTCAAAAAGGTAGGCTCATGGATGTGTAGTAACATGATGTGTACCGTGGGAGGGCTCGTGTGATATATATTCAAAGTTGGAGTGAAATGTCATGTCTGCTTGACAGCATGGCAGACACAACACATCATCTCTCTAATATATGGCACGGTCCTCGATCAAGCGCTTCAGTGGTTAATAATGATGGTCACCGCTTCTGATACGCACTGACTTATATTATAGGGGAGACAGAGTGGGCATATTCTATTTATAGTAGGCTATGCTTCTATACATTTTTATTTACTTTAAAAACATGAGCTACAAATTGCCTCTGCTAAGACTTAATATACGCCAACGCAATGGAATGTTGTCTATTGTAGGCTCCAGCGCTCTCCCACATGCATTAAAACGGGTTAACTAACAATAGCAATAGCTGTTATAAACGGCTATGTTCTTGTGTAATGGACTAAGCTGAGCAACGGCTGTTATAAAAGGCTATGATCTTGTGTTATGATCTAAGCTGGCAGGTTTGTTGATGACGCACTGCAGTCATATGTAAAGCCATGCCTTTGAGCGTTTGACCATTTCCATAATGTTTATTTAAAGCCTATTAGGCCAAGCAGACTCCAGACTGCATTTGTTCATATTTCGTACACTCTTAGAAAATAGGGGTTCCAAAAGGGTCATTTGGCTGTCCCCACATAGGATAACCCTTTTTTGGTTCCAGGCAGAATTCTTTTGGGTTCCATGTAGAAAAAGGTTGTGTGTAGGGTTCAACTTGAACTCAAATGGGATCTACCTGGAATCAAAAGGGATTCTTCAAAGGGTTCTTCTACCAGGACAGCCAACGAATCCATTTAGGTTTTTAGATAGCACCTTTTTCTTACAAAAACGTTTCCTTACAAGGGATTTGAAGGTGTTCATCACCCACCCATATATAACAGCTCCAAGGAACCTACAATAGCCTACATTAAATGAACAAATCACTGAATTTGTTGATATGGTTTTACACCATTGAACTGTGCAGAAGTACGATGTGTCAACTTTAAATGTTGAAGGGTTGGAGGAGCAGACCCTAGGCTGCCAGTTGGCGTCTTGCATTAGGAAGATCAACACTTTCTGCTGTCCGAAGTTAGTGTCACTAAGAATCTGCTGGAAAGACACAGCTGTCAGGGGATAAAATTGGTGCAATGCTGGCAATAAACAGGGACCCTGCCAAAATGGCAGAGGGCAAAGGGTCGTTCAGAGCTATTTGCTGTGTCATAACTACTTTTGTTGTATAAAAAAAGTCAAGGAATGATGTAAAGAAAAGGTAGAATATACCCCACACAGCACTCTTAAGTCATATTTCATTGTAATTGTTATTACCATGCAATATACAGCAATTTTGTTATTACATAGTCATGGCAGCTTGAGACTGTTCCAATACAGTGAGTCCAATGGGCCGACAGTCTTGTGGACAAACTTTTGTCTTTGTCGTATCAAACTGTGTGGACTTATACTGAACAAATATATACACGGAAGATGTAGTGTTGTTCCCATGTTTCATGAGCTGAAATAAAAGATCCCAGAAGAGTTCCATACGCACAAAAAGCGTATTTCTCTCAACTTTTGTACACAAATTTGTTTACATGCCTGTTAGTGAGCATTTCTCCTTTGCCAAGATAATCCATCCACCTGACAGTGGTGGCATATCAAGAAGCGGATTAAACAGCATGATCATTACAAAGGTGCACTTTGTGCTGGGGACAAGAAAAGACCACTCTAAAATGTGCAGTTTTGTCACACAACACAATGCCACAGATATCTCCAAGTTTTGAGGGAGCGTGCAATTGGCATGCCTCCAACGTTGTTTTTGAGAATTTGGCAGTACGTTCAACCGGCCTCACAACCGCAGACCACGTGTAACCACACCAGCCCAGGACCTCCACCTCCGGCTTCTTCACCTGCGGGATCGTCTGAGACCAGTCACCAGGACAGCTGATGAAACTATGGGTTTGCACAACTGAAGAATTTCTGCACAAACTGTCAGAAACCGTCTTAGGGAAGCTCATCTGCGTGCTCGTCGTCCTCACCAGGGTGTTGACCTGACTGCAGTTCGCCATCGTAACCGATGTCAGTGGGCAAATGCTCACCTTCGATGGCCACTGGCACGCTTCTAAGATTAATCCCAAAACTGGTCATGTAGTGATATCACAGAGAAACTGTTCCCTGCTGTCACAGTCAGATGTCTCACTCTGACAGTTGACTGCTTAATTGGTTGTCTTGGTGATCACCAAGACAGCATCATGGAGTTTTTTTGTCTCCACTGTGAGTTAAGATCAACATACATGTGAGGACATGAGACAACTATGATTTGTTATGTTTTATGATAGTAAACACTGCCTAGCAAACCAACAAATGCAGAGCCTACATACCCACATGTAGTGATGGCTTGCTTCTTCTGACAGGCACATACTTGCAATTGGATAAGAACTACACTCTTAGAAAAAACGGTTCCAAAAGGGTTCTTTGGCTGTCCCCATAGCAGAACCCTTTTTGGTTCCAGGTAGAACCGTTTTGGGTTTCATTTAGAAGAGAACCCTCTGTGGAAAGGGTTCTACATGGAGTCCAAAATGGTTCTTCCTGGAACCAAAAAGGGTTATTCAAAGGGTTTTCTTATGGGCACAGCTGAAGAACCCTTTTTGGTTCTAAATAGCACCTTTTTTTTCCTAAGAGTGTAGTTTCCTCTTCCAAGTGGTCAGAGAAGTGATACTTTTGACATCTCCCGGGGATATTTCACAATGTACCGAATGCTTTTTGCTTATAGATACCAGAGTAGATTCCAGAGCAGACATATTTCTTTCAGCCTCTAGCAAATGGCTCTTTTCAGTCAATCTCAATTTAATCTTAATAGCCTAATGGTCTTAGTTTGGAAAAAATAGCAAATCTTTCCGGGATGTTGGACATCATTCCCTCATAGAAAACACATTTTATGATAGATTGGCAGTAATTGCTTGCCTCTGGGGCTAGGGTTTCACTCACATACTTATTTGCATGCCTTGGATATGTATTAATTCAGACTTTTTTTCTTCTTCAGGTCAGCCAGCTGTCTCAAAATGGCCCCAGTGTGCCCCCAGAGCCGAGTCCTCAGGATATACAGAAGGCCTTCGTGAGAGACATGAAGCACCCCACCCTCCGTCAGGGTTACATCCCAATCCCAGTCTGCCATGAAGGTGGAGACATCCGTCAGCAACAGCAACACCAATGTTTCCCGTACATTCAGCCGACTGCTCTGCAAAATGTACGAGCAGACGGGCGGACACCCTCCCCCACCCCGACGCTCCACTGCAGGCCTAGATCTCCTTTGCAGGGTCCCGCCGAGAGCACTACCCCTGAGCCCTACATGTCCTGTTCGCCTAGCTCACAAGGACCTGAGGTGAGATTGATTTAGCTAATGAGATTACTATCCTCCAATGACTGATGTGTGGAGGATTTGCAGAGAAAGTTGTAGTTACATGCAGGTGTTTGATGTCGGAATCAAACTAAACCTCTAGCTACTTCTAGAGCTACTTGTAATATTGAATATACAATTGTACTTCCTCTGATTCATGCTAGACTTTCATTCCTTAGGGCCACCCCCTCCACCAGCCCCCACGACCCAGTAGCACAGGCCTCCAGGCAGGTTACATCACCATACCAGTGATCCACGAGAGGGCCGGAGGTCACCCACAACAAGCCCCTGTCAACTCCACTCTCTACACCCAGCGCTTTCCGGCTTACTCAGAGCTCCAGCCCTCCTTCCACCACCTACAACCAGAGGACTGGAGCGGTCATCATGGGCCCATGCCTTCTTCCCGGGACCGTGCCTCCCCCTCCCCGAGCGTGCTTCCCCACCACCGTGAGACTGCCGCCATCCATATCCCTCCGCATATGAGGAGCCAGTCTCCCCTCAGTGCACAGGTCATTACAGAGAGACCACAGGTACCTTTTTTCCATCATCGCTTCACCTATTGCCAGTCCAATGACAGAAGGATTAATCTATATAAAAAGTATAATATACGTACATAGCCATAAATGCCAGAATAGCAAATTTTACATTATTCCTGATGAATAATTAGCAGGTTGACATTTATTGTCATGAATCTTGCCCAAGAGGTAGAACTGAGTGATTTCCGCTAGATAGGCCAGCTGCAACATCAAAATTGCCTATATCGTAAACATTTAAGGTTAAGGTTAGCAGTGTGGTTAAGGTTAGGCATAAAATCAGATGATGTAGCTGTGCTAGTTAGTGACCACTGCAGAGCAGTGTCAAGGTCAAGATTCATGACAATAAATAGCAACATGCAAATAATTCCTTCTTCCTTCCCCAGGTCCACCACCACCACCATGTCCCACAGAGAGAATCACCCCACAGAATGGAGCAGGAGCAGGAGATCTCTCAGTATCCCCAAACAGTGCAGAGAGAGGCTGACACACAGCAGCTTCAACAGCCACAGATGTCACAACGACCACAACAGCCACAGCAGCCACAACAATACCAACAACACCAACAACCACAACAGTACCAACAGCCACAACAATACCAACAATCTGAACAGTACCAACAACCACAACAGTATCAAAAGCCAGAAAAATACCAACAACCTGAACAGTACCAACAACAACCACAACCTCCACAACAGCCACAGCCGCAACCGCAGCCGAAACAGACAGCAAACATCACGGTCCAGATGCCCCCGAAACCAGAAGCTCAGGAGCCAGTGGATGCTCCTGCTTCACAGGATGTCCCGCCCACAAAAGCAGAAAACGAGTCCGCCGCTCAGTGTCACCCAGGCTTGGTTAAAGTACAAAAGATAGTGGCGAGAGTGGCGAAACTGGAGCAAGAGGTGAAATGCTTTGATGGGAAGAAGAACGATAAGAGGTACTTGCTGCTGGAGGAGCTGTTGACCAAAGAGCTTTTGGCATTGGACTCAGTGGACCCAGAGGGGCGTGTGGACGTGCGACAGGCGCGACGTGACGGAGTCCGGAGGGTCCAGACCATACTGGATGCACTGGAAATGCTGGATGAGCGGCCATCGGAGCTAGTCAGTGAATCCTCGATGGAGGGCGAGAGCCCGCCACAGAAAGGAGAGCAGCCCAGCGCGATCAGCCAAGCGAATGTGGAGATGGCCAGGGAGATCTCATAATGACTGCTTTATTAAGTGAAAAGATGAGAAACGGCATCAAATATGACGTGGAAATAGGCTGCTCCCAATGCTCCCTATTCCCACCTTTCTACGGCAGATATCACATATGAACTATAAGATGCATGTTTGCTTAATTTACAGTGTTGGTATTGTCTGGTATTCACCACATATGTGATGGTGGTATCTGAGTGCAACATGTATTCAATTATGTTTAGCCACTGTTGTTGCCTTTTGCCGTGCCAATGTCTTTTTGCAAGACCATTGTCATGTTCAGTGTGTTAAGGACACATGCAGAATGGAGACGATCTAAGAGGCCTTTATCCATCCATATAGGAAAATACTATGAAAATAGCTTATTTAAAACAAAAAAAAGTACATCTATGTTGTTGCCTTCGGACCATGTGACGTGGTTGTTGTAAAGTTGTTCAATACATATTCAATAAGAGAACACTGGTTGTTGGTATGTATAGAGTAGGCTACATCTCTCTGTCTAAGAAAGGGCTTCAGTGGCTATTGTTAGTGATGTCTAATATTTCCCTCTTAGTTCTAATCCACTACTTCGAGAAACAATATTTACCTCAGATTCCATATGAAGAAATGGGATAAATATTAGTGAATGTTAATGATTCAGTCAGAGAAAACTATTTATTTTTGGGCCTCAGGTGACAAAGAGCCACTTGAGGGCAGAATCTTCCTTTTCTTCCTCTCAATTATTTTTCCCCAAAATATGAGTTATTTAACACACACCCAACAAATTACATGGTTGATAGAGTTACTTCGGGTTTCATTAGTTTCAGCCTGTAGGTGCATTGCCTATTTTGGGGTCTTGGCACTTATTTCACCATTATAATATGTTTATATTTCATTTATAATTATTAGGGAACTTGATATGTTACATTCAACAATTACATCCCGTCACCTTTGATTCAAGTAAGATTTAAAATTGGTAGAATGTTTTACAACATTTTTACATTTGTAATTTCACTTGTAATGTTATTTAAAGAAAGGAATGATTTATTAAGTTAAGAATGCATTTAGAAATGTTGGATGTGAGCTGCATAACCTCATGAGATGTGAGACTATCAGCATCAGCTGCTAATCAAGAATAACGATTCAAAGGGTCAATGTAAAAGTATGCATTGTTTATCACAGCTTGTGCATTGCAGGATGTTGCAGTGTTGACAACTTGGAGTCACATTGGCATGGTTGTAAATAAAATGATTTATTTTGACATAGTCTATAATTGAGTGATTTCACAGTAGGTTACAGTATTGTGATATGTTGCCATCCTTGCTATCAAGTGGTTCTATATGGTTTACGCAAATCTAAACCTCACCTTGTATCCTCACCATCACTTCACACCTTGACTCCATCATGTCTTATTTGAGACAAGCAACACATGGTAGATCCAGGAAAAAAATGACACATTTTAGGAGAATGCAAAGTCTTGAGTAAGCACTCTTATTAACTTGGCATGGGGTGTTTATTTTTAGGTTTAATATTCCATTCAATAATACATTACATTCACCACCAAACTTGTGTTTTTCACTAAGGGAGCATATAACCCTGCTGTAAGTGCCACCTGAAATAATATCATAACTAGTACAATTTCAACATACAAACATAAGGGGGAAGTGAAAGTTTGATATCATCGACCTTCAACATTCATAACCAGCCTAACAACGTTGATAATAACTGGTAGCCTAAATGTGTAATTACTCAAATACCAGTATATCAATAAAACAGTATTTGAATTGAATGTCGAATTTTGATGAGAGACATGTCACAAATTCAGACTCAAATCAGCTCAAACAGCTGAGCATTTGAATACCTTAAATTTACTGTCCGTTGGATTTTTCTCTAGCCTAGGCGGAGCTTATATTGAACAGTCCCAGAAAGAGACGTCCGCCAATCGGTGCACTGGGCAAGGTAAATCGAGCGCACCCGGTGGAGCTCGATATAGAATGAAGAGTAAGGTCACGTGTGATTGTTTTGGAGCGTGAAATCCTGTGGAGGCGGTTGAGCAACACTGACTTGGCTGTGACTGGGGCAGAGATGGATGGAAAGGCGGGGGTGAGGTGTTGAGGAGGACAGGATGGAGTGTAGTGGTGGAGTGGAAAAATGTGTAGGTAAAGTAGTGAGATTAAAGGGTAAGAAAAAGAGGAATCCTGAGGCACCTTTGCAGGTCTTGTCGGAAAAGAGTAGTGATGAGGGATGTTCAGGTTTGCTGTGTTGTACTGAGAGAAGTGGAGTTTAAGGTGTTGGTGAAATTGAAGGACCGAGGTGGGGTCACGGCGGTGAGTGCGGTCGCGTTGACTAGGGATTTGGAGAATAAATGTAAGAGAGGTTGTGTCTGCTTAAGTTCTTTGTGATGGAAGTATCAATGCTAAACAGTATGAGAATGCGCTAAAAACTCAAGCAGATATGTAAACGTGTGGTTATTAGTATGTCGTCCCTAGTAGCGGTGCGTCCCATATTTTTTTCCTCAATACACGACTTGAGTGGGTTGAGTCACTGACGTGACCTTCCTGTCTGATTTTGCACCCCCTCAGGCTCGTGTGGTGGTGGTGGAGGAGATCTTCGTGGGCTATACTCAGCCTTGTCTCAGGGTAGTGTGGTCTGTTGATATCCCTCTAGTGCTGTTGATACTTTGAACGTCTTGAAGAACGTTCTGGCCTTAATGGCCATGTACTCTTATAATCTCCACCTGGGACAGCCAGAAGAGTACAGGCCACCCCTCAGAGCCTGGTTACTCTCTAGGTTTCCCTGCCTTTCTCTAGGGAGTTTTTCCTAGCCACCGGGCTTCTACATCTGCATTGCTTGCTGTTTGGGGTTTTAGGCTGGGTTTCTGTGTAAGCACTTTGTGACATATACTAAAAAGGGCTTTATAAATGCATTTGATTTGATTAGTAGCATGCTGGCTCGAACTGGACATAGCGGGTGAAGGGAGTTATTACAGCGGTTCCAGAAATTGTTAACATGAAAGAAATAAAGGTCAACATGAAGGGAGGCTCTCTTATTGAGGCACAGTGCCTCCAGATGGGAAGAAGGTGAATAGCCTGTCAGTGCTACTAAACTTTGAGGATCTGGTACTGCCAGAAAAAGTTAGGATTGGGTATATGAGTTACTATGTGTGAGCTTATGTTCCAAAACCATTGCGTTGCTTTAACTGTCAAAGGTTTGGGCATGTGGCGGCAGTGCGTAAAGGCAAAAGGAGATGTGCGAAGTGTGGGGGAGAACATGCATATGGGGAATGTGGAGACGGGGTCCAGTTAAACTGCTGTAACTCTGGGGGTGCCTATAGTGTGCCATATGGGGGTTGTGCATTGATGAAAAGACAGGTGGAAGTGCAGCAGGTGTGGATTGAGCGTAAAATCTGGTATGCAGAAGCAGTGAAGGTAGTTCATGCAGAAACAAAACGGGGCACCCAGTAGAGAAAGTATTCAAGGGCAAGTCGGGATTCAGGTTGGGCGTGATGTAGGAAGCAGAATGGGGGCGAATACAAGACTGGTAGTAGATATGAGGAAGGTTGTTACCGCAGCAATCAATTGCACCAAAAAATTACAATCTAAGTCTAAGAAGATACAGATCATAGTGGAGCAGGCAGTGAAGTGTCTTGGGATCACAGGACTGACATGGGAAAATGTACAGGATGACCTCAATAAGATTGAGAATCAGTCCAGCCAGGAATCATGTATTGGTTAATTTTCATAATGGTGTTAGTCATTCAATGGAATGACAGAAGTTTGATGGCTTAATGGGCAAGAGTTCAAACAGTTTCTTGAGGAGTTACCGGTCAAACCTGATGTGATATGTCTCCAGGAGACATGGCTTAAACCTACTCTAGATTTTGTAATACAAGGTTATGTTGCAGTCCGTAGAGATAGGGTGGCAGGGGGAGGAGGCGGGTGTGCTACCTTTATAATGCGGGGGATCCCGTATAGGTGTGTGGGAGAGGGAGTTGAACAGGAGTATGTAGTGGTAGAGGTGTGGTTGGGAAGGGGAATATGGTAATAGTGAACTTTTACAACCTGTGTAAGAGACTAGAGTTGATGGCCCTTGGGAATGTAGGAGGTCAAGATAGGAGACAGCTAATGTGGTATGGGGTTTTTAATGCTCATAATATGCTATGTGGAGGGTTACGGACTGATGTAAATGGACAAGTGTTGGAGGAACTACTTGATGAGAAAAGGCTTGTGAGACTTAATGATAGCCGGGGAACCAGGATTGACCCAGTAACTGGAAATTAATCTGCTCTGGGTCTTACTCTGATATCATGTTCAATGGCAGGCAGATGTAGTTGGGAGGATTTGGAGGAATCCACTGTGGTTAGTAATCACTATCCTATCATGTGTACTGTAGGAATGAGGGTGGAAGATTCAGTAGGAAATGGATTGAGGAGATATTTGAGAAAGCAGAGAGGGGTCAGTTTCAGAATTTGAGTGAACAAGAGCTGTCTCAGGTTGATCTCAATTCAGATATAGAAACATTCAATGATGAAGTAAGAGGAGCAATAGTAGGGGCCGCAGGGAAGGATATTCCTATGGGTACAGGGGGGACAAAGAGCAAGGCAGGTGATTCCTATGGGTACAGGGGGGACAAAGAGTAACGCAGTCCCCTGGTGGAGTGTTGAGTGTGGAGAAGCTGTGAAGAGTAGGAACAGGGCATTCAGAATGTTGAAAAGGTCCTATAATTACCAGCACCTGATTCAGTATAAACAAGCACAATCAGTAGTAAGGAGGATCATTAGGACAGCTAAGAGGGAGTGTTGGTGCTGGGTTCTGTGGAAATATAAATATAAGGACCATATATATAATATAAATATAAGGACCACTCCTGTGGGAGAGGTATGGTAGATGATTAAGAGGATGCGTGGGGTCAGGGATCTCCCTGTGCTGGAAAGTGGGAGATTGTCGCAGTGAGAGATATGGAGAAGGCAGAGATGTTAGCCCAGGCATTTGTGAAGGTGCACAGCTCAAATAATCTGACAGAAGATGGACAGCGTGGGAGAGAGAGGGTCAGAGAACATCCAGGGGTCCTGGATCAGAAAGAGATGGTGGGGGATACATGCAATGCTTGAATGAGACTTGAATTACATGGGCACAGGGGCGGGAATCCCGGGGGGGACGGGGGGACACAACCCCCCCATCCTGGGAAAAATATGATTTGTCCCCCCCAATAGATCACTGAAACATAACTATGTAATTTAAATAATATTAATAATACGCAATGAAAGCAATTGTGCTGATTATAGACACTTAATAGCGCGTTTTTAAGTTTCAAAAGATTGCGACCCCCCCACCCTTTGCCTCACAATGGTTTGATCCACTGCCAGTTTCTTAGTTGGCAAGCTAACAGAGGGGTCGTATCTACTGTCTGAAAGGCACTCAACGAACGTAACTGACGTGAGGTTAATCCAGTCAATCGCGCACACACACTAGCTGAATATGCAGAGCTAGCGCGCAAATATTAACTATTAAGCTAGCTAGTACCTATTCCATTTATGTGACCTCGTCAAAGATGGAATCTTTGCTATCATCAATTTATTCCAAGATCAGCAAGCAGATGATGTAAGTTAGTGCTTCAAAGTCCCTGTGATAAGGTTAGCGATAAACTGGAGTCCAAACTGAACAGAACTACACTCTCTTCTACCATTGTCTTAAATATATTTAATGGTCTCGTTGCAAAAGCTAAATTGTCGCAAGGGAACTTTTATTTCTTTATTTTATTTAACCCGGGTAGCAAAGATTATAGCAAACACCACTGAAACGGAATTGGTGCTCGCTGGCTTTGCAAATTCAGCCATTGTTGGAAGCCAGCCAATATGAAACAAACTATTAAAATTACAAAAGGTTGCAGCATATGTTGTGTAAATGGTGAACTCATACAGCTGTCAACTCTTGTCATTTTAATCCGTTTCACATTTGCTAGCTACCTTTTAGATCAAAGCCCAAATAGAATGATAAAAGATAAGATGATAGAAGCCCATCTCCTACTGTAAATAACCTACACACTGTGTGTGTGTAGCCAGCCAGCCAGCCAGCCAGGTAGAAAAATGGCAGAAAAATAAAAAGGTGGACATCAGAGTATTTTTCAGTACACCAAAACACAAAGTAAGAACCCTAGTAGCCTAATATCTCAAAGACTAGTTGATAAAATGTTCATAAGAAAGAAATGAAATTCTAATGGAAATGTTTCACAATGATGTCATTAGGCAGAGCAGGCAACAGATGGCACACAGACAGCAGAGTTGGGGACAGATATGCAGGGACAGACTGGCAGAGACAGGGAGTCTCAGGTAAGTTTGTTGAGTCTTTGTTTGGCAACATTATGAAAGGTTCTCAATTTTTTGACTTGTAAAATAGGAACATAATTGGAAAATGCCATGGATACCCCCACTCTCAACTTAAACTGGTGACTGAACTAAGATTTGTTAAAGGCAATGGTATTGCTGTTGTGATTAGTTGTGTAGTTTTGGGTACCGGTAGTTAGGAGTACGGCAAACACCTTATTTCTTTGGTTCCTCAATATACATTTACCATATTACAATGTAGGCTATGTGTTACAGCACTACTTTTGGTGTCCCCCTCAGGAATTGCTCTTGAGAAAATTTCATGTAATTGTCCCCTCCAAAGTTAATATCAGATTTTCGCCCCTGCATGGGCAGAGCATTTTAACAGAGTAGTTGTCAAAGGAAAGAAAATATTGAATGTGATGCGTCTCCTGTCAGGAATGGAGTGGGGGGCAGATAGAATGGTGTTAAATGTTAAGGTCATCACTGGATAATGGGAGTGTAGCATATGGATCAGCAGCTCAGACATATTTAAAAAAGCTAGATGTAAATCTATGCCCAAGCCCTAAGAATATGTTGTGGAGCACTCAGGAGTTCCCATATTGGGTAAATCTAAAAGGACATAAGGTTGCACATCCCACAAAAAAAGGTACTCCTAGAGTGCTGGAAACACAAACAAAATCTGAATACAAGTTTTGGGTAGATAGGCAATGACATGGTGAGATAGATGGTGTTGTTTGGGAGGGAGTTTAGCCCCTCTGTTGTTCTTCCTGCTATCCCACCTTGGTTTCTCCCTCAGCCAGTGATATATCTAGTGTTGCCTGAGCGGGTAAGAGCTGTTGAGGAAGGAGTAGATTCAGTTGTAAGTGAACATTTAAGAACACAATTCTATGCTGTTTTGAATGTATTCACAAATAGATCAGGGGAGGACAGGTGGGGAGGACAGGTGCAGCTTTTAGTGTTCCTGAGTTTAAGGTGGCTTTGACAAAAAGAGCAACGGATAATTTTATATGTTTACACAATGGAGTTGGCGGCCATTCTCTTGGCTGCAGAGTGGGTGGAGGAGGTGAAACCAGACAGGGTAGTCATCTGCTCTGACTCCTGTGCAGCAGTGATGAGCTTAAATTAATTTGTGTCTCGTAGCAGACAGGATGTATTGTATGAGGTTTTGCAGTGAATGTATAGGGTGAGACAGATTGGGGTATTTGTGGGAGTAGTGGGTAATGAGAAGATGGAAGTTATAGCCAAGCAGGCTCTTACACATCCTAATGTTGAGATGGTGTTGTCAATCAGTAAAGCAGAAGCCAAGGGGTTGATGAAAACAGTGGTTAAAAACAAATGGGAAGACACCCGTATAAGAGTCAGGAAAAGGTGGGGGCAGGGTCATCAGGCCGAGAGAGAAGGGAAGAAAGTGTAATCGCAAGGCTGAGACTGGGATACACAAGACTCAATAGTACATTGAAATTGACCTTCCATGTCTTTGGTGTACACTCCAATCCAGTTGGTGGCGGTAAGGCACATTAAAGTTGGTTGCCAACCGCGATTAAACATCCATAGAAGAAGTCACGTGTGATTGTTTCTGCAGGAAATCGACAGTCGGTCTTTCAACTGGAAATGAATAACCAGCTACATTTTCACACATTGAATAAGTGTCTCATTATGTCTACTTTTTGAACTAAGAAAGAAGATTTTAAATAAGCAAAGCAAACGTTAGCCAACTTGTCAGGGCAACGCCCTGTCAGTAACGTTAGATAGGCGTGCTAGCTATAGCTAGCTAACCGTGTTGGACCACAGAAATATTTACATGGTTTGACATACTGTACACCGGTAAAAATGGAGCTGTTTCAAGCCAAAGACCATTATATTCTCCAGAGTGGCGACCATGCTCTTTGGTGTAGCCGAATAGACGGGACCATGAACGCCAGACCCGGTATGCAAAATACATTTGTCATTTATAAATTCAGTTTCTCATAGCCATCAATTAGCTAGCTAACGTTACATCAGTAAGCTCGGACAACAAACCCATAACTAAATAGCTAGCTACAATGACGTCAAGCCCATGGCATGAGCATTTCCTCATGTCTTAGCTATGTCTTCATTATTCAAGCAAGTATTGTTTTACACGTTGACAATGACAACTATATAGGACGCTGTGGATACAACAGCGCACCTTACTAAAAATCGAGTGCCATACCATTTTTGGTTGCAATAATGTAATTTCTTCCCAACTATTTAGCTATCTAAACAAACATCCTAATGTTAACTGCCAAGCCATTAAATGTGTATTATTACCATACTTTCATGTCCAGTGTGGCACTGCCCAGTTGACCTGATAGTGATATTTGGAGTAAACAGACTGCGATGCTCGAGGGGAACAGTAAAAATGATGTATTATGTAGCAGGGTTTCATTCTAGCAATGAGCTAGAAAACAGACGATGACTGCTCCATATGTTTAATTGTCTTTAAATTGTTTTGTATTGAACAAAACAGTTATTAGGGTTCATAATTCCTGCATCCTCCATCCATTTCTTCGTCTTACATGAGCTTGCTTTATTGGATTCCTTTGGCTACATGGTTAACTGTTCATTTCCTGAAATACCGCTCAAGCATCTGTTGTGGTTCCTTTTTTCTTTACACTGAATTCCACATATTTACAGACTAGTTACTGGCGCTCTGCTACACAACACACTACCTTGGGTGACATGTTCTGCTTCTTGGGAGACAAGCATACTTAGGCCAGATTAATTGAGACAGATGGTTCCACCCCAAAGTACCAAATGTCATAATGACACCTATCTCGATCAACGAGAGAATGATTTTAAATAGACAAGATGGCGGCGTACACACTGTTGGATTACTTAATGGAGAACAAATCATTATTTTAATAACAGAGCATTTTCTAAATTCAAACGCACTGCACTTTGTAAGTCCCAGTAATGGATACCAAAAATCTTTGGTTAAATCAAATTATCTGGTGTAACAATCTGTAGCTACCTTAGGCTAGATCGTTAGCGCTTGTGCTCCTGTCTGACCTGCACCCCAGTGTCTTGCCAAAACACCTCCTCCTTCTCTGTGACAGAGTGGCGAGCTAAGCCGGGACAATTCACAGCAAAGCCAGCAGCTGAGCCGATGAACCTTGCCTTTCTGTTGTAACCAAAAAGCTGTTGAGAGGGAGCAGCCACTGTATGGATGTAAATGACTACCCTGTGGGCTAGCTGAGGTCACATGGGTGTGTAGCCAGCCTGAACAGGTTTGGGTTGCACTGCTCTTCCATTATTTAATTGGAGAAGGGTTTCCATTCCTCATTGGGCTTGTTGACACTAGCACCAACAGAAATTTCCACAATATTTCACATTTCTGAACAAATCTATGAGTTTGTATCATGGACAAACAGAGAGATGTGTTTGTATATAGGGGAAGCCTCTATTTTCCACCTCCCTGCCCGGGCTCCAGCGCTGAGATTAGTACAGTTCTCTGGCTCCATGGAACAGGAAGAGTTATTGTCTCAGCTACCTAGATGTTCTCCAATCTCCACCCTCTTTGTCGCCCATTCATGACTCAACTCTTCAACTGCTTGACATACCCTTGATGTCTAGTTTTCTGTTATACCAAAGTTGTTTTAGTTATCAACATCCGTTAGCTAGTTGTGACGTAGTAATTTGGCAGTGATGTAGTCATGCCTCAGTGCATCATGTTACTACACTATTTTTTAAGAATGAAAACTGACATTAGCTAGGTTTCCATCCACTTGTTGAATAAATAAAAACTGTAATTCTAAACTCTATCGATGATAGTTTTGCCATAAAAAGTGTTGCCAGGAACATGGCTACTGTCTGTGACCCTCTGACCTGGTTTTTGTACCTCTGCTTCAGCCAAAGAAATTGTCATGTATTCTTTACATCCCTCAAACTCAACTCTGGACCTCAAAGCCAGTTAGTGTTTTTTCATTGTTCCCCTCTAATCGGGGACTGATTTAGACATGGGACTCCAGGTGGGTGCAATTAATTATCAAGTAGAAAAGAAAACCAGCAGGCTCCGGACCTCGTAGGGTAAGAGTTGAATACTCCAGCTCTACATGTATTCTACCCAAGTGATAACACTTGTCTATTTGAACTGTGAGAAGAATCTGTTGATGTTTTAAGCATTGGATGCATTAAATACTTCTGAACTTGGCTGCAGACAGTAGTATCTAGATACTACTGTAATGTAATGCTCCGTGATGATCCCTAACAGTATAATCAGAAACCCTCAGTCCAAACCTTGCATGGACAGTGCAGCAAATGGTCCACAATGTAAATATTATTGGGATGGCATAAGACTGGCACAGCCAGGGATCGCCTACAATCCATCAACTTGGTGCTCTGTTTGGAAAATAGGCTAATATGCATGTGCTGTTTATCGTGAAATAACATAATTGCTCTTAGTTTGTGGGGCTATTTTCTTAAATGTTTTTACTTTGTGTCCACTCCACAAGTCTTTATTTTCTCTGATTTGTCTCTTTCTCTTTTTATTTCAGCAACAGACCTTCTGTTAGCTTGGAACCCAGTGTGCTTGGGCCTGGTTGAGGGTCTCATCGGGAAAATACAACTTCATACAGGTAAGTGAAATGGTGTAGGCCTTGTGCTACAAGTACTGGCTTATTGGCTGACTGGAGAGGTACCATCGATCTTCAAAACAGCTGCAGTCTTCCTTACTAAGAAACACAGCCTTGACCAGGACATCCTATCCAACTACAGGCCCACCTCCTCTTCCTATCAAAAGTACAGGAAAAAGTGTTTGCAACCAGCTTCAATCCCATCTATCATCTAATCAGTTGTAAAAGGTTTTCCAGTCTGGGTTCTGGCCTTTGCACAGCACCGAATAGGGATGGGCATGAGTACTCAAACAGACGTCAAAGCTCGATCTTTAACCAGAGATAAAAAAAAATAATCTGTGTTCAGTGGAATGTGCTTTGTGGCTGCCCAAATGGCTAAGTAAAACTTTCTGTTGACAACATTAATTTGCTTTGACTCTAGTGTTCATTTGTACATATGATTTGCGGGGCACCACAAAAAAGAAGCCAAGCATCACACCGTTTTTCTCCCTAAATTCCCTTTCCCCTCCTTGTTTCATTCACTCGATTGCGTTCCGACCACTCCCTGCACACACACAGTGTGCAAACAAAGTCCTATTAAAAAGGTATCTCAATGATTGGATACACAAGCTAAATGACGACAGTTTATCACATTCAAAATGGACTGGTTGATTGAAGTAGGAAAATAAGTGTTCT